>NW_023416284.1:19438492-20638492 GCF_014176215.1 Rousettus aegyptiacus | reverse complement strand
GGCCTCAAATGCTAAGCAAAGGAATTTGGGCTTGACCCTGAGGGCAATGAGCATCTAGAGAAGGTCCTCGCCCCTCCTTGCACCAGGCCCATGCACAGGCACAGGTGCTGAGCTGAAAAGGGGCTACAGGATGGCCACGCCAGGCAGGCCACTCACCTGGTGTGCTGCTGGAGGTGGGAGAGCTGTCGGAAGGACTTATCACAGTAGGAGCAGTGGTAGGGCTTGACGCCCAGGTGGATGCGCAGATGCTGGGCCAGGTAGGAGGCGTTGGCAAAGGACTTGGAGCAGTGCGGGCACTTGTGGGGCTTGGCCTCTGTGTGTGACTTGGAGTGGATCTGCATCTCGGACTTGGTGAAAAAGGTCAGCGGGCATACCTTACACCTGTGGGGCAAGAGGCAGGTTCACACCTGGGAAGATCCCTGCACCCCCTGCCCGTATAGCTCAGGGATGCTTTCTGCATCAAAGAGACCATAATCTGTGACAGAGATGTCCATGAGGAGTCCCAGGGACACAGGCCCACCTGAGAAAGGCAGGGGGCAGGTTCCCAGCCTGGACAACTTCCAATCTGGAGGAGAAATCTCTTCCACCTGGGGGCACATTTCCAGTAGCCTAGGGAGCAGGTTCACACCTCACAGGGAAGAGGCTCCTTGACCCTGGTGAAAGGTCACACAGGGCCACACCCCACAGTTCCGGGGGAGGGGCTCTGACACCAGGAGTAAGTAGTTTTCAACCAGGCTGCACCTTAGAATGATCGGGGGAGCTCTTAAGAAAGGCTGACACCTGGCCCTCACATCCCCCTAACAAATTAAATCAGAATTTTTGGAGGCATGTTCCTGGTATTGGCACTTTTTGAATGCTCCCCAGGTGATTCTAATGTTCAGGGTGGAGCACACTGTTTGAAGGGAGAAGGAAAGGGACTCCCGTGACCCCAGGCTGTGGTGGGGCAGCCCTCAGCTCTACAACCCCTCTAAAGGGATGTGGGCGCAGCTTGTCAGCAGACCCCACTCCCTGGTCCTCAGCCCCCACCCTCAGCCCCTGGGACCCCTCTTTCCAGCCCTCACTGCTGGGCTCCTGCGAGCAGCCGTTGATGCAAGCCTCTGCCCTAAGCCCACCTGGACCCCCTCCCGCTGAGACCCCCACCTGTATGTCTTGCCCTCCTTGGCAGTCTCGCCTGAGGCCAGGATGGGGTAGGGGACTACGAGGACAGGTGGGCCCCCTGGGTTCTCCGCCTTGATCTTTTTGCGGCCGCGCTCGGACTTGGGGGGGCCAAGCAGGCCGTGGCCCTGGATTGTCTTGATGGAGTCCAGGAGGGGGGGGCTGGTGATCCCTGAGATGAGGGTGGGGGACGAGGCGATGAGGCGGCTCTGGCTGGTGGTGGTGGGTGTGGACGGGGTGCTGGTACCCGTGCCCGCGCTGGACTCGGATGTGCTCACAGCCGGGGTCCGGGAGGAGAGCCCCAGACCTGCGAAGACATGGGGGTGGGGGCAGGGATGAGGGGCGGCTGCAGCGGCCAGAGCAACACCGGCCACCCCGCTGTGTGACTTTGGCAGGTTATCTGCCTTTCTTCTGAGCCTCCCCTTCCCTTTGTAAATTCCCCAGGGGTAACGAAATGAGAGCTTGTGTATGTGTAAGATGCCCCAGATACCTAAGGGCTAAAGAATTCGATAACAGGCACTTCAGAAATTATTCAAACCACAGAAAAAAAAAAACTGAGGCACAAAGATTTTCACCACTGTAGGATTTATAATAGTAAAAGTTAGAGGCAACCGAAATACGCAATATTAGGGAAAGATTCAATGAATTGCAATCGATCTCTTCTGCTGAACATTAAAAGAGTTATATTTGTAAAAAAATTCTAAGGCATATGTATGCACAGAGAAAGTCAGTAGGAGAAGGAGATATACCAAAATGTAACATAGATGGTAGAATTAGGAGTAATTAAAAAATATTTTTTTGGTTTAACTGTACTTTCTGATTGACAGTCAATTTTTTTTTTTACTTTTGTAATAAAAGTTAACTCTTAAAAATGAAGGAACTAGAAACATTTACAATATCAGGTTAAGGAAACAAAAAGATGAAAAATGGTATCTATCATGTGGTGAAAACTATGCTTTTTAAAAAAAGAAAACAAAATTCTGCGCATTGTAAAAGACAATATCCAGAGCTGGCGCAAGTATGGTTTGAGGCCCGCGTGCTGGTGAGAGTGTGCATTTTCAACTTCAATGGAGGGCTGTACGGCAATAACCATTAAAATGTTAAATGTATGTAACTTTTGACCAAGCAATTCTACTTCTAGAAATCACCCTAAAGAAATATTTGCCCATGAACACAAAGAATGTGTACATGGACCTTCCATACAAAATGGTAGTCAGACAAAACTGGACACGACCCGTTGGTCCTCAGTAGGGGCTGTATAGAGAGATGAGGTCCATCCCTTTTAGAGAGGACCAGGCAGCCATGACATGACAGAGAGAGAAAGCCAAAATGTGCCGTGGGGTGAAAAAGCAAATCGGACAATACGAACGACCTATCTGTTTCTTAAAAACACACACCCGAACTACGTGTATGTGGAGACAGCATGGTGTGTGTGTGTAAGTGCACAAAAATGGATCTGAGAAGAGACACACCAAAACTGCCTTGTGTGTAAAATGTGGTTCTCTCTAGGGAGGAAAAAATTATTGGTAAGGGAGATTTGCGTACTTTGTCTGTCTGATTCCATATTATTTAAATTTTTTACTAGATAAATTCATCCACTTCTGACATCTGTGATTAAGGGAAAATTACAGAGAAAATACATGAAAATGCTAACAAGGACTAGGACTAATTTTTTTCCTTTCGGCTTGTCTGCTGTTTCTAAATTTTCTATAATGACTATGTTCACCTTTATCGTGAAAAACGCACTAAACATGTTTATGATAGCATGGAGAGTAGGAAAAGCAAGTTAAAGTCATAGGCACAGCCCTACCACAAGCTCAGCAAAATACACACGTATATTAAAAAAACAAACAAAAACGATGAAAAAGGAATGAAATAGACCAAAAGGCTCTCTAAACTGCTGGGTTAGGAGCTGGGGATTATGAGTGATTTTTTTTTCTTAGTTTCCCTTTTTTCCAAATTTCCCTTAATATGCCTATATTACTTTTTTAATATTACTTTTATAATGAAAAAACAAATTTAATAAAATCATAATAACGGGGGAATGTGCAGAGTTGTGGCTGGAGCCTGGGGGAGGCTCACCCAGCACCGTAATTCTTAGGCATCTCTGAAAGGAGGAAGGAGGGGCAAGAGAGGCAGGGGTGAGCCAGGCAAGGAACAACGGCCCAGCCACAGTAGCCTCCAGGCTCTGAGGTGGGTATCAGGCATCCCCAGGCTTGTGACACCACACCAGAAAGTCCCCCTGGCACCCCAGCTTCAACTTACAAGATGGAGCTTATGATTCCCCCACCTCTCCTCTGATGGTTCCATCTCATTGGCAGTACCTGAGTCTCCCTCAACCCCTCCCCCCACACCTCACCCACGCAGCCAGTCTAGCACCCAGCCCTGTCCATTCTTCTCAACGTTACTCAGCTCTGTCCACTTTTCTCCACCCCCATTGCCTCGCCTAGGCCACCACCCTCTCCTACAGATCTCCCTGCCTCCATGCCTGTCTCCCATGAAGCCAGTTCCAACCTTGCGGCCAGACCCAGTTTTCTGACCCAAAGCTGAGCATTCACCTCCCTTTCTTAAAAACCTTCCATGGCTCCCCACTGCCCAAGGGTAAAGCCCAAAACAGGCAGCATGGCCCACAGGGCCCTTCACAATCTGGTGCGTGCTTCCTCTCCAGCCTCAGAACTGGGGAGAACAAGAGAGTTAGCAAATGGGCTCTGGAACCACGGTGCCTGCCTCTGCCTTTTCCTGGCTATGAAACTGTGCCTCAGTTTCATCATCTGTCAATCGAAGACATTAAAGTGAACACACAAAACTGCTGTTTTTGTTAAGTCAAAAACGGCCCACTGTGCAACCTAATACTAGTAGTACCAACCCCACAGCATGGCTGAGAGGAATAAAATGAATACTGGCAAACTTATACAGGAGCTCGACTGGAGCGAGCTGTCATTTGACTATCAGCATCTTGTACCTCCCCCGCCCCGACTGTCCTACTCTTGCTTTCTACACTCACTCTACACATGCTGGTTCCTCTTGCTGCTCCATTTCCCTAGTTAAGTGCCAAACTTTCCTTGCATATTGGCTCCTCCAAGGAAATCTTCCCTGTGTCCTTCCACCCCCAAGTCTGATCAGGGTTCTTCTCCGGATTCCTGAAGTTCTCTATGTTGACTTAACTTTCCTGAGGAGCCCCTGGTTGGGCCCTCCCCTCGTCCTGTCGATTTAGTGGGGTGGGCCCTCCAGGTACAGGGTTGGAGCACATCTGGTGGCTGTGGCTAGGCAGACTAGCCCCGCCACCCGAGCTCCCCCCCAGGCCCCACCCGCCCTGCCCTCACCAAGCCACGTGCCATCCTCGCCACGCCCCCCACCCAGGCAGGTCTCCGCCCCGCCCACCCGGCCCCATGGTACCTGTGACCGTGCTGGTGGCCGGCCGCGCGTGTAGCGCCACGTCGGGCTGCGGCACTGCCTGCGGGTGCAGCCCCGGCACCTGCTGCAGCT
Organism: Rousettus aegyptiacus; assembly: GCF_014176215.1. NCBI lineage: Eukaryota > Metazoa > Chordata > Mammalia > Chiroptera > Pteropodidae > Rousettus > Rousettus aegyptiacus. The sequence continues at coordinate 20,633,851 of NW_023416284.1, read as the reverse complement.
TGGGCAGCGACATGACCGCCTGGCTGCTCTCGGCCGGCGCCGGCGGCACCAACAGCGGCTGCTGCGACGAGGCCGACGTGGGCGGCAGGTGAGGTGGCCGGATCTTCTCCGCCATCAGCTGCTCCTTGATCTTGTTAATCAGGACCAGGTTGTCCAGCTGCGAATGAGCCGGAGAGGAGAGGGACTGAGGGGGCTTGGGCCATGCCTGGTCCCTTCCCTGCCCGGAAGCCGCAGACAAGCCCTGGGCAAAGCAAAACATCTCCAAGAGGGGGAGGGTGGCCGGAGGGACAATGCTGTCTTACCTGGCTAGGCATGGTGGGAGGAGGGGGCCAGAAGTAGGGGTTGTTAAATCGAGGCTCGGCCATTCTGTGGGGAGAGAGAGAGAGACTGTCACAGGGAAGAGGGCCCTCCCCACCAGCTAGGAGCTCCCAACGTCTGCCGCCGCCAAGTCTGGGCTAGTGTGTGGGATCCCTGCCCCTGTGAAGCCCTCACCCCGCAGCAGAGCAGGCCTCCTACCGGGGCTGGGGAACATCTCCAGGCTGAAAAGTCTGGAATTCAACATCTCCCTCAGTGGGCCCAGAGGACAAAGGTCACATCCAGACCGCAGAGCTCCCAGCACCCCGCACCCCCATCATCTGGAAGCTGGCAGACCAATCTCCATTCCCTAGAAGGGCCCCCAAGGACTCATGAATTCTGCACAGGAGTGCCCCCCCCCCCATCCTACCCCACTCATAGACAAACTGAGAAGTCAGTCTTGGGGCAACTTTGTAAATAGCCACAGAGCAGAGCCAACCCCGATCTCTGCCCTTCTTACCAATGATCTCTCTAGTGCAGACATCCTGTTAGAGCACCGGGGGCACAAGAACCTGGGTTGTCAGACACAGCCTTTCTGAAGGGCATTTTGGCAGGATGACTTACGAAGACCCAGACGATTACTGGTCTTTGACCCAAGAAACTGTACCTCTGGAAAGTTATCTTTAAGAAACAACCATGCCCGTAAACAACATTTTACCTACAAGAATGTGTCAGAACACTGTGCTTAAGAAGGGGGTTGAGGAGGCCTGAGTCTGGAGCAGTTTGGGGCTCTTCAGTAGAAGTGACCATCTTGACCGTCTGTCTGGTGCCTCTCATCTCACAAGTTCCACGGTAAACCTGTGCACTTAGAAAGCCTTTTCAACCAGGGAAGCATGGAGGGTGGGCCTTCAGAGTTATTTACGTCTTCCACAGGGTTCCAGTCTTCCTACACCCCCAGAGTAAGTCAAGATGCGGCTTACAGGGACCTTGTGGGCAAGGGGATTCTATTCAGTCTTGTTTCCTATCCAATTTCTATCATTCATGGCTCTCTTACAGAAATTAGTAACTAAATATCTAACTAGTATTGTTGCTTAAATGAAATCATTTATTTTGACAGTCGAGACCAAATGAAGTGTCTTAAATCTCTTTTCCTGGCCCTACAACCCTGAGAAGCCCCTACTGGACTTGCAGGCAGAGGGTTTCAGGGGATAAGGATATAATCTAATCTCAATACTTTAAGATCTTTTATATGAATTATCTTGTGATTTTTACCTGAGAAGTAGGCACAGAAAGTATTATAACTCTATACTATAGGTGAAAAAAACTGAGGCTTGAAGAGACCTGCCAAAGACCACAGGGCTACTAGGCTTCCAGAGTCAAGATTAGAAATCTGATATGCGCAAGTTGGTTCCTCTGGGAAATTTGCTTTGCAAACCCTCATCCTCAGTTGAGCAAATATCTATATGCAAATGACAATACCTATAATGCAAAATCCTTGCCTCTCACTTCCAGCCTGGGGATCAGAGCAACTGATTCTAGGGTGGCCAGGGGCAGCCTATGCCCTCTAAGAGCCCACCCACAAAACACCAAGCTGCCCTTCCCCTCTACCCATCCCTCACAGCCCCACACAAGAAGCACTTCCTGGGATTTCTTTCTCAGATTTCTTTAACAGTGAGGAGGCTGCCGTTTACCAGGTGCCTACCTGACGCCAGGCACACTGACACTGAAAGGCAGGTACTCTCATCATCTGCTTCTTACAACTGAGGGAACTGAAGTTCAAGGTGAAGTGGAGTGACTTGGTCAGGGTCGCACAGCAAGTAAGCAGAGAGCTGAGATTCCCACTCTGCACTCCCTGACTCCAAAGTCCAGCTCGTCAGTCCCTCAGCTGTTCAGGCCCAGAAGTTATTAATAACATGAGTTATATGACAGAATGGATAAATAAAGGAATAATCATCAGAATTATTTTAAAGACTACCCCACACAATTATCTAGCACTGCCGACACTTTACAAAGCTCTTCCGTACCCCCCGGCATTCTGACCAGAGCCCGGAAAGCAGGAAGAAATTATCACCTCCATTTCACAGAGGAAGAAACCAGGGCACCAGAAGGGAAGCACTTTGCTCCACGCCACACAGATGGGGAAACAGGAGGGAGTGCTGTGTGCTATAATGTTGGGCCTCGGCCATCTGAGTTTCCTCATCTGTAAAATGGGGTGATACATCCTGGCCCAGGACTCTGCCCACTGCACCCAGCTGTTCCTCAGATAGCTCTGCAGGAGCTGTCCTCTCCTCTTCAGTCCAATGCCAAGTTCAGGCTTTCCAAAGCCCTACCCCGGTTAACAAAGGTATGGGGAAGAGAGTGGCTTGCCTAGGGTCTCATAGTTGAACAGAGCATCTTCTCTGACATTTATCAGGCCCCTGGCCAGGCAGGGACCGCCCCTTACCCTGGTTGGGAAAACAGGCCCACAAAAGGGAAGAGTCTACCTTGGGTCACTGAATCTGATTTGCACAGCTTCTGTCTAATGTCTGTATCCTTCTCTGGCTCATCTCAAATAATTTAATGATTCACTTAGGTACCCTGGCCCTGGTGTAGGGAAGGTGGGCAAGGGGGAACACTTGCTGAACTCCTATTGCGTGTGAGGCACACCACTAGGTGTGCACCAAGAATATCTCATATGTGCCCCGTAACAGGTCTGGGAGGTGGTTGGTGTCTACCATGCAACCCCAGGACCTGCATGATATTGGGGAGCCATAGCAAGGGGGCGCGGGGTTGAGGTGGCCAGGGCCAGGCTAAATCGCTCACACCTTGTCTTGAGGAAAGAGTTTTTAAGCAGGAGAGGCGACTGATCAGTTGTGTGTTAAGGACAGGGAGATGACGCAGAGGGCATTCCTGGCAGAGGCAACGGTTTGAGCAGAGGCATTGAGCTCTGACAGTACAAGGCAGGGTGGGGACAGTAAGCAGCCACTCACCAACACCAAAGAGCTGGAGAGTGGTGAGGGGGTGAGAGACAGAGGCCAGTCCGCGGGGCCTTGAATGCCGTGCTAAGGTTTTGAGATGGAATGCTGGTGGCAAGAAGGCATCAGTCAGGTAGTGTGCTGGGCCAGGGGGACAAAGAAGCTAAGTGGACCAAGGGCGGAAGGAAAGGCCTGAGGACAGTACCTGGGGCAGAGGGGATGGGGGCAGAGGAGACCAGATGGGCCATGACTGAGTATCCATGCCCAGATGGACAGAGGAGACACACTGGTGGTTGGGCAGGACATGCAGACTGGACTTCAAGCCCCAGAGAGAAGCCTAGGTTCTGTGCTGTGATCCCCGAGATCCACAGCCCTGATCCTTGCGGTGGACAAGCAAGCTGCCATTTTGTTTTGCTCTAAAAGGGGAAGAAATTTGGATGGATGGGTGAACGAAACACCCTATAGAGCTGCCTCTGAAAACAGCATCCTGATGGCAGCTGGCCCATCCACCCATGCATCCATCTGTCTATCAATCCATCTATTCATTCATTCTAGATACACTTTATGGGTCAAACAGAAGTCCAGTGCTGGGGAACCTGGGGTAAACGAAGAGTCCTGCCCTCTGGGAGCCCCAACTAAGTGGAGGAAGCAGACAAGTGACCCACAAGCTTCTGCAAAAAAGAACTTTCACCTATGAAATCTACTACATGCCCCCAAGGACCTCCACGTGGTCAAAGTCAACGGGGCACCTTCCAGTCCTATCCTCCATGGCCTCTCTGCCACCTAGGCCCTTTGGGAAGATATATGTGCCATAACCCCTAGGTCCCTCATCTTCTCAGTCTCTTTCACAGCTTCCCCCACCCCCAAGTTGGGCTCCTCGGTTTAGGGCAGGAGCTTCCTCTCTCCCACTGGCCTCAGTTCCTGGGCGGCCCATCTAACCTAGGACTTTAAATACCAACCAACCTCCAAATTTGTCTGAAGCCAAGGCCTCTCCCTGGAGCCCCAGGCCTGGCTTCCAGCTGCCTCGCTAACACATTCCTCTGGCTGTCTCATGGGCTGCTCAGACTCAGCGAGTCTAAGCTGGACTTGGTCTTCTCCTAAGACAGTATCTCCCCTAGCCATCCTGACTCCAGGTGGGCATCCCCATCTGCCCAGATGCTCCTGCCACAGACACACATTGATCCACAGCACATCCCCTCCCACCCCTCTCGGCTCAGATCCACCACCAGCCACGTTCTCAGGACTCCCACTCCTGTCCACAAGTCCTAGCTACAGTCACCTCACTTGGCCTATGGAACAGCCTGCTTTGCTTGAAGCCCAATGCACCTGGATTCAAATCTTGGCTCCAACTCACCGGCTGTGTGATCTTGGGCAAGTCACTTACTCCTGTCCCCCAAATAAGGGATGAGCATCCCAGAGCCAGGGACCTGACCCAAGGTAGAAAGAAAAGATCAGGGAGGACTTCCCAGGGGAGGTGATGCCTGCTTTGGGTCTTAAAGGATGAGTGGGAGTTAGCCCGGCAAAGAAGGAGTGGGAAGCATTCCTGACAGGAGACCCAGAGGTGAGAAGCAGCACAGCACGTGAGTGGGGCTAAGCATTCCAGTGTAGTCTAGGAGCCATCAGCCAGCGCTAGACCCATACGGTCGATTCCTGAATCCTAGGCCTGGAGTCTGGACTTGAAGCAGTGGGTGATAGGATGGAACCTGTGATTTAAAAAGACCCCTGACTGCTGAGTGTAGACAGGTCTGGAGAAGCCAAAAGTGGAGGCTGTGGGAGGTCATCTATTAGGAAGCCCCTAGGGAATGGAGGTGAGAGGCAGAGACAGCACCTGGGCCAGGCGGGAGAGGGGTCAAGGAGGCCTGGCTATTTGGTTAGAGCTGGAGGCCAAGGAGGCGTGCAAGCTGCCCCAATGCTGTGGCCTGGGAGGCCCTCTGGATATCAGTGTGGACACACGTGGCCACAGGAACATGCAGACAAACAGCACCAAACTCAGACGCACATGACACACAGACTGTAGATGGAGAGACATGGATAGATGGGGACACAGCAACTCCCACGAGCAGGAACCCACAGCCACCAGAACACGGAGTCACAGGTGGATGTTGTTAAAAGTGGGTGAGCATGCACGGCCCTCAGTACGGACCCAGCGGGAGGCAGTAAGGGGTGCTCAGGGGAGCTGGGATGAACACAATGGCTTAAACCCCCGAAGAACAAACCCCTCATTGACAGATTTCAACCTGGAATCACAGGCTGCTTACCTAGAGTGTCCTTTCCCACTTGGTGAACTTCTACTCATCCTTCAAGACCCAGCTCAAGTGTTCCCTCTTCTACGGAGCTTTCCCTGAACCCCCAGTCAGTCACTTCCTCTGTGTTCCCAACAGCACCTTGTATATGAGAATAACAATAACAATAATAATAATAAAAAAATGGCAGCTACCATTGATTTCAACACATATTATGTGCCAGGCACTGTGCTGAGGATGTCATGTGTCATGTCATGGAATCTTCCCAATGACCTTGTGAAATGTGCATTTAACAGAAGAGGAAACGGCAGCTCAGAGAAGTTGACCAACTTGCCCAAGACACACAGCTCGTGATGGAGTTAGGATACCACCCAGCACTACAGGGCCAATCATACCTTGATGCTTCCCTGGGTGACTTCCTCATCAGACTATGAGCACTTCTCAGGTAGGCCTGGTGCTCGTTCACCTCTGCTATTCTAGCATCTAGTCCAAGGGGATCTCAGAAACTCCTTGTTGAATGAAAAAGTACAATAATATTGACTACCTTTTCTTGAGCACTTACAATGGGCCAGGAACTGTGTCAGGACATTTTACAGCCATTATTTGACTGTTGCACTAGACCTATCACATATAAGGAAACTGAGGTCCAGAGAGGTTTAGTAATTTGTCTGAGGTCACAGAACCCACTCTGTTTTTGAAACTAGGTCTATCCATCACCCTGTCCCAGGAGGGCAGCCTCTGAGGACAGTCTAGCAAACTCCACAAAGGGGCACTGGGGGAGGGACACAGCAGAAGGGGTACACCAGGTGCCAGGGAGGCCCTGCCACCCAGGGAGAGGCCTAGACAAACAGACACAAAGACAATGGCCAGCCCAGGGTGGAATGTGACTAGCCTTGCCCAGCGCAGGGCAGGGGGATGTGGTTAAGCGACTTATGTGCCACCACCATTCCCAGCCTATCCCACAGACATTACAAAATGAGATGTGCCCAGACCTCGTGGCCACAGAGCAAATGGGAGGAAGCAGGACCCAAAACTGTCCGGACACTATGATTACAAGGAGGCAAAAATAAAAACCTGCGTCAGAAAAAGCAAGCGGCAGGGAACCACGCCCAGAGGGAGGCTGGGAGTGCTGGGGGAGGCGGCTGGAGCTGATCTGGTTTTTCGTCTTTGTTTCTCTGATTTCCAGATTCTCTGTAATGTCGTTCAGTTGTTTTTATAATCAAAACAATAAACTTAGTTTAAAAAAAAAAAAAAAGAAAAGAGAGAGAGGAAGAGAAGGAGGCAGGGAGGGAAGGAGGGGAGGGAGAGAGGGTGGTAAAGGGCTGTGGATGGGGGAGGAATAAACGGAGGGTCTGGAGGCATGAAGGAGCAGGGGGAGGTCGAGGTCGGCTAGTGGCGGGCGCTCAATGGACCACTGCTTGCCAGGCCCCACAGAGTTCCCATCTTCCCGGCACATATCCTGGGTAGGGGAAGATGACATTAAACCTGCACTTTGAAGCTGGTTGGGATTCCACCAGGTGGCGAAAGAAGAGTATGTCCACCACGTGCCCTGCTCCGGTCCAGCTATCGCAAGAATTTGCTCACGGGCTTCCCCACATCCCTCATTCCAGTCAGTCTCCTACTGTAGTCACTCTGAGATTTCTAAAATATAAATCAGATCACAACACTCCCCTGCTTAGGAACTTAGAACCTTCCATGGCTCCCTACTTCCCTCCAGACAAGGTCTAGACTCTTTAGGTCTTACACGTTCAGACCCTGCTGACAACTTTGGCCTCCTTAGTTGTTCCAGCTTTATACTCCACCTGTGCCTGCCAAAGGGAGAGCTCCCCCCTGCTCTCCTTCCCTTCTCACTTCCTCACCTTTGATCAGGCTGCCTCCTCTCCCTGGAACCCTCTGTCCTCCCCGTTTCATTGGTTAACTTCAATTTCTTCCTCGGGGCCCCAGCTTACAGACTATTTCCTTGAAAGCATGCTGGGACTGCTCGACCTCCACCTCCCACTATGTTGGGTGCCTCTCCTCTCTGATCTCTTGGTGGCCTGCATTTCTATCATCAGACACATATCGCTGTTTTCTGCCTGATTTCTCAACCCTCTCTGCTGTTGGGCAGAACCATGGCTGAAGGAGTATACCACTTACCTTTTAAGCCCCACACAGTTCCTGATAAATGTCTGAATGAATTAAATGGTCTAGGAGGAGAGAACTGAACGTGTCATGGCCCGGACAGAAGAAAGTTCCTTTCTCCTCCGAGTTCCTTCCATCTACCCTATCACTATATTATCTCCTGTGTCACTGTTTCCCACTTCTTATATCTAAGCCCTATCTTCTTAATTTATCTGAAAAGGGGCTATGTACTTAATACCCAAAGAAAGTTAACAGCTAATAAACACAGAAAATGGTCTGCCTTCCCAGCAGTGAAAATTAAAAGGCTTCACCTGTTAAAATAGCGAAAAAATAAGAAAATGATAATACCCAATGCAGGCGAGGAAATGGTGAAATTGGCACTCCCGTTATTGCTGGGAGTGTAAGTTGAAGCAATCATTTCTGAAGAAAATCTAGTCTAAAAATTTTCATTTCCTGGCCTAGAGATCCCATTCTTGGTCATCTGTCCCTAGAATATACCCTAAATATAGACAAAGAACTATGCACAAAGCTGTTAGCTTCAGAGGTTTCTTACAATAGCAAAAACCTCAAACATTCATAATTTTAAACAACAGGGAGATGGCCCTGTGAAACATGATAAATAGTGACATAGTCTACAGTCATTAATAATAGCACTATTTACTGGCATTGTAATGACTCGTTTAACACATCAAACTTAAAAGGAACTGAGGCACAGAGAAATTAGGTAAAACTTGCTCAAAGTCAAGTAGTCTGTCTGATCTGAACCCAGAAAGTCAGGTTCCAAAGCCCGTACTTTCTACCCTGACACTGGATCCATTAGAAAGAAGTATTAAAACCCCCCTGCAGGTGTTTAGAAAATAACCTGTGATGTGACATTAGTAGGGGGCAGAGGAAAGGAAGACTACATGTTAGAGCAATGACATCTATACAAAATCTAGGTGCTGCGAGAAAAGAGGGGAAGGAAACACCAAAATGCTAATGTGGTAGTCTTCTCTGACTTTTGTAGGGTGGCTATGTGATTTTTACTTAAATAATAGTCTTAATAAAACTAAAGTTTCAGCAAGTTTTGGCCAAGCAAGACACCTCAAGCTGCCCACAGCCCCACTAAGATTCTGGCCTCTGGCCCTGCAGGTTTACCCAGGAGGAGAGAGGGGGTCAGAGAGGCCAGGGCTCACTCAGTCCCAGTGAGCCTTGTACTTTACCCCAGACCCCAGCCAGGAGCACAGTCAGGGACCCCTGCTCCTGTGTGAGGGCTTCAGGGAGGAGGACCAGAGCAAACACAGGAAAGCCTGCCCAGATCGCTCACTCTCCAGCATAAGTCCTTCTTGTGTTCCCATCACTTTGGGGTACAGTTCAGGCCCCATGCCCAGCATGGAACCCAGGGGCCTTGGCCAAGGAGGCCCTGCTGGCCACATGCATCTCAACAGGTAGCTCCCCACCTCCAGCCTCACCACACTACCTACAGGTTCCTCCAAAATTAGTTGTTTTCTCATGCCACTGTGCCTTTGCATAGGCTATGCCCTTCCATCTAGAGACCATCTCACCCAGCTGAAACCCTGCCAGGTTCCCATAAGCCATTAAAACTCAGCTCAATGTCTGCCTTGGGAAACCTTCCTGATTGCTGCCTCCTCCCAAGGCTATATTTGCAGCTTTTCTGCTGAACTCCCACAGCTGCCTGGGCTTCCCCCACCAAAGCGCTGATTCCATCGTCCCAGAATTGCCTGGTTACTTATCTGCCCAGTCCTGACGTAGCGGGAAGCTCCCCAAGAGGAGCTTGGGTCTGGATCTTGAGTACAACCCCATACTCCGACTCAGACCCATAGCTCACTGGACTCTTTCTTTGGGTCCTCCTTTGGCTAAAGGTTCCTTTCTGACCCTCTCCTCAACAGAAATTGGGCCACCCTGCTATATACATCCATTGCCCTTACATGCTCCGTACCCTACCTTTGCATCTCACCTGTAAATACTCCTTCCAGCCCTGACCCACAAGAACAGAGCCACTACTGCAGGACCAGAGCCAAGTGCTAGCCACACAGTAGGTGCTCAAGTGCCTAGTTCACACTTTACTGAGAGAATCAATGAGAGGATAGGGTCTGTCCTGTGAGCCTTAAAGACTAAGAAGTTGGACAGGAGAGAGAGGAGAGGAAGAGCATTCTGAGCAGAGGAGTAGCATATGCCAAGGTATGGAAAGCTGCTACCTTCCTAGGATAGCAAAGGGGTCTCAAACACGCTCAGATAGGCAACAAGTTACTGCTGAGATGTGGCTAGGCTAGGGGGTGGGGTGCTCCTAGGAAGATGAGCCCATCCCACTGAGGGATGAAGAGCTCATGAAGGTGGGACTTCCTGATGGGGAATAAGGGAGGACTCAGGAGAGAGATGCCAGGAACAGGCAGGTGAAGTGGAAAGAACTGCATGTGCAAAGGCCCAGAGGCGAGAAAGCACACAGCATCACGTATGGTCTGCTATGGAAACAAACTGCAGAACTTTGCTGGGGAAAGAGGAAATGGAGGCCAAGGCAGTTCATAAAGGGCTGAGTTCCAGGCTAAGATGCTTGGATGGGGGACAAGGAGCATTCTGAGCAAAGGAGTAGCATGTGCCAAGGTAGGGAAAACTGCTGCCTTCCTAGGATAGCAAAGGGGTCTCAAATACGCTCAGATAGGCAACAAGTTACTGAGCAGGGGAAGGCCATGGTCAGGTTTTTCAATGGAAAGGTCATTAAGGAGCCAGAAAGATGGCCTCCAAGAGACGAGCAGGAGATGGTCTAGGAGAGACAAGCCGAGGTTTCCCATCTTCCCAGTGCCCTTAAGATCCCCCTGTGCTCCAAGGTTTCCTCCCACGACCCCTGGGACCTCCATGTGCCTCACTCCATGCAGCCCAGAGCCCTAAGCCCCAGCTGCTGTACCCCACCCATCCCCAAGACCCAGGCCAGTCTTGGAAGCTTGCTCCTGAGAACTTCCTGTGAGGAACAGACTCCCGAGGGTCCTGGATCCGATTAAGCCGGGTTTCTGCAGCTCTCTGGGGTTGGGAAGGGCTGTTTCCCATTGCGATGGTGGGGCTGATCAGGGCAGGAGCGGAGCTGCTGTCTGTGCCCTGCTCAATGGGAGCTAGGGTGCTCCGCCTTTCTCTTCCTGTCTCCCTCATCCCACCACTGGCCACCCAGGGCAGTGACCTCCTCTGGGAGTCTCAATGCCCTCGTTTAGAAAATGGCCATGACATTCCTTTCACAGCTGAGATAACGTTCTGCAGGCTTTGAACACATGTCCTTCTCTATTTCCATTTCCCCCAAGGACCCCCAGGTCCCATCCCCACAGGGAACGCCTTCTGCCACTGTAAAATGACAATAACAACAACAATAATAGTTACCGAGCACTTCTTTTGTTTCAGGTGTTAGTAGATGTTTTACAAGCATGTCTCACTCAGGCTCCTAATGACCCTGTCAGGTAGATGCTGTGAACTTTTCAAAATAAATACATTCAGAAAGATGCTTAGAACATAAATGAACAGATTAATGACTTATAAAGTCCACATCCAGGGTACCGAAGTAGCCTCTACCCCATGACCCTTCTCAATTGCAGACCCCTCACATCTTCCAAAGGTCCCACCCTTCTGGCTTCCATGTTCATCTCTTCCTTGTTTGGGGTCAGAAAAGTGTGTAACCTGCCCAAAGTCTCAACAAAGTGTGTAACCTGCCCAAAGTGGAACCCTCTGCTGTCAGCCGGCTGTGTGACCTTTAGCAAGTCCGTTTCCTCTCTGGAACCTTCATTCCTTCCTTTACAAAGCAGATTCAACTAAATCACAGCCTGGCTCCCAGTACACTCTGAGGGGCAGTGTGGCAACTAAGGGGTCAACAGTACACAAGACGGTGTGGGTCAAAGCCCCAGAGACTGTTAGCAAACTGGGGACGATAATGTTATCTCCACAGTATTGCTGTGAATGAGTTAATATGTATAAAAGTCTTTAGAAGAGTGCCTGGTACACAGTAAGGACTCCATGTTAGCAACCACTGTTGTTATGAGGTTCTCCAAGTCATAAAGGAGCCTTTCCCAACAGTCAAAGATCCGCATGGAAATCTGACCAAGCAGTGCTGTTACCTGTGCTGAGGGGCGGGGAGAACGGCAGTTCCGGGAGCCTCTCAGGACCCACAGGGGGTGCCCTGCTGACATGCAGAGCCAAGTCTGGGATTACTCGAAGCTGAAGAGCCAGCTGTTTGCTAAACCTCATCTGTGGGCTGGCTCCCAGGAACTTCATGACAGGTCCTAGGGGCCATAGTTCAGGAACCCCTGGCAGGTGGTCACAGCCTGTTCTCACGCTGTATCTCTGGACCCCTGAAGCAGGCAGGATGTGGGGCATGTCAGACATGGCTCAGGCCTCAGGTGGAGGCCAACAGACAGAGTGGCCCCTGAGCAGGGCAAGGCAGCAAAGGGAGGGTTGGGCTGGGCAGGGATGGGAGTGGGGAGCACCTGGGATGGGCATATGGGGAGGGGTGAAGAGGTCAGGGAAGGCCGACTACTGGCCCTGCCAGATCAGGCCCTGCCCACCTCCAGGTCTCTCGCTAGGGTCTACCTTCTCCATGCTTCTTAACTTCCCACCTCAGGGCCTCTGCCCAGGCCACACCCTCTGCCTGGAATGCCCTCAGCTGGGCAACTTCTGGCCAGTTATCACTTCTGCCCAGAAACACCTCTCCCCTATACATACCATTACCATTCCTCATTACAGTAAATCTAGGAGCATGAAGCTATAGGGAAACTCTCATCACAGAAAAGTAGTTTCTTCCCAGCATTTACAAAAATCTACAAGCACATCCTCATTTTTGTGACCTTCTATTCGATGTCTGTCCTCTCCACCAGGGCAGGGACTATGTCAGTTTTCCTCACCTCTATCCCCAGCATCAAGCACATGGGCTGGCACATAGTAAATGCTCAAGAAATACTGCTGAATGAAGGCGGGAGATGGAAACAAGCTGCGCGCTCCACCACTGCAATCGGATCCAGGAAGGGTGTGTGCACACGCGAGTGCAAGAGTGCGCATGGGGGATCGTGTGCACAGTCCAGAATGTGAGGCTACATCCTCACAGGTATGAATGAATGGGTGCATGCAAAACGCACGTCCATGTAAAAACACACATGTGCATGAGCACACCTGCATATAGATGATAAACCTGACGTGTACCATGCATGTGAAAGTGCACGAGAAGGAGCAGGCATGCAGCTGTTTGCCATTTTCTGGGAGGGTGCACACAGGTATATGTGCATGTGTGCGTGATCCTGTGGGTGGCAGGAGTGTATGTGTGTGTTCCAGTGTGATGTGTTTGTATTGAGTGTGTGGATGCACACTCCAGCAGACATGCCTCCCAAACTCCTGGCTCCTGCAGGCCCAGTTTGGGCCATCTCTGGTGGTGTCTCTGAAATAGCAGGACAGCCCCCCAAATGGGAAAAGGCGGGGGAGTAGGGTCAAAGGTCGTAGTGGAATGGCTGATAGTGTAAATATATAAGAGTGTGTGTGAGTGCATCTGAGCAATGTACCCACCCCTGCCAGGCATCCCCCATTAATCCCAGAACCTGAAATGGTTAGATTGTCCCCTTCAAGGAGCATGACACCTTTGCCAAACTCAGAGAAGGACTGAGATGGTAGTGACCCTCCCCAAAGAAATTCTGTGGCCACACAGATGAGGGAGAGACAAGGCAGGACACTTTGGGCCCCAGAGCCAAATCCCTGGGCCTTCCCCCAACACATTATCCACTTAAGACACTACTCATTCTATTCCCCAAATCCTACCCAACTTCCAAAGCCACCCCAATCCCAAGTGTCAAGAAGCCGTTCCCAAGCCACTTCCACCATGCCACATCCACTTCCTCAATCCCACCCAAACGGCGGGCAAGGCACTGGGCCCTCGTACAGGCCTGAGCATCGTGGAGCTGAGGATTGGTGCTACCGAGGCAACAGCTCTCCCAGCGAGGCCTGTTCCTGCCTTCAAACCCCAGGCACACACTATGGCAGAATAAGGCCTACTCCTCTCTCCCTTCCCACTTACGTTTCCACAATGGGCAAAATAAGGTTCGACTGGATCAGCTGTAAGGTTTACCTCTTTCCAATTAGTGCATGACCTGAGACCTTAGATGGTTCTTCAAGAATGGAGAACACAAACATCAGATACAGACTTTCTTGAGGCTACTATGGAGAGATACTGTCCTCTTTCCCTAAGTATACTGAACCTGTCAAGTACCCTGGAACAAGTGCCTAGCAGAGATAGGAGCTCAACATGTATTCTTTGTATACACCATTCATTCATTCATTCATTCATTCAACTCCAAGGCTGCCTGCCCTCAAGGAGCTCACAACCCGGTGGGGAGAAAGAGGCTACTAAAGTCAGAAACCTCCATGGTCAAAAGCCCTGGGAAACCGTAACACTCATGTCACTTCCCACGCGTTATTCACAGGAGAGGTGCAGCACTGGCCACTGTATAAGAAAATCTTTCCAGCAATGACAACTGTTTGACAGGGGAGACTGGGGCTCATGGTAAAGAAGAAGTCCCACCACCACCGCTCTAGCAGAGGTTAGAGGCCCTTCTGTCAAGGATGTGGGAAGGGGATTGGGATTCTAAGGAGGAGCCCCAGGGTGCTAGGTTCAAACCCCACAATGTCCCTGATGCTCCATAGACCTAATCTCTCTGTGCCTCGATTTTCTCATCTGTAAAATGAACATAATAACAACAAGGATTCAATATGTTAACATTTATAAAGTCTTTTGTAACATGGCCTGACACAAAGTAAGCACTCCGTGCTGCTAAATAGGTAAGGCAGTGAGAGTCCCCTTTGTAAGATTCTAAATCCCAGATCAGATCCTATAAACATTCCAAGTGTCAAAGGTTCTGAGATGGAAAACTTCTCAATGTTAGGGTTCTGAGATTGGGAGAGACTGGGATTCTTAGATCCCATGATTTAATCATCTCATTATTTCCTAACAAGAGCCCAGAGCCTCCCAGGGGAGGAGAGGACAAAGCTCGGTGTCACTTCATCTCCCAGGAGCTGCCAGGGCTGCTTGCTACATCTGGGCTCCCTAGCATTTCCTCACCTCCACTATAGCTCCAGCCACAATGCTGGAACCACCTGCCTGCTCGCCTGCATGAGGTTTAAGCATGCTCCAGCAGTGTAGACAGACATGAAGTGCAAACAAACAAATGAGAAAATTTTGGCTCCTGATAAGAGCTTCAGAAAAAAATAAAAGAGGTTGACATGACCACGAGTGACAGTAAGAAGCTATTACAGAGTAGGTGGGCTGGGAGCCCCTCTGAGGAGGTGGCATTTGAATCAAAACCTGTAAAACAAGAAGGTACCAGCCATGCAAACATTTAGGGAAAAGCACTCCAGGTCAGGGATGTGCAAAGGCCCTGCCAACAGGCTTTGTAAATTCAAGGTACAAAAAGAAGTCACTGTAGCTGGAGGTGGTGAGACTGGGAGGTGCTTCAGGGGAGCTGAGGTTGAAGGATGGACACGTCTAAACCACGAAGGACCTGCAGTCCTATATTCCTTTGTAGGACTTTGGATTTTTGTTCTTTGAAATGCCTAGGAAACATTAAAAGAGTTTCGGCAGGGGAATGACATGACAAAGCGGGTCTTTTCAGGGTCCCTAGAGCATATGGCTCATTCTGAGAAACACCATGGTTTTCAAAATCAAGGTGGGGTCTAGACCGGTAACCAACAATCCTTATAATTCAGTTGGTGCACGGTGAACTCCTATCACATGTCTGGCAGGGCTGGGAGACACTGCAGGCACTCTTGTTGTCACTTCCAACAACCCATGAGATTCACAGAGAGTATTTCATCTTAAAGATCAAGAAACCGAGGGCCAGAGAGGGGAAGAATGCGCCCAAAGTCACAGAAGCCATGCACCACACTGTGCAAACTGTAAAGTTCAATTCACAAATGAGACTTGGTCCCAGGGGTAGTCTGTGAAACTCTTTTGGTATTTTTAAACCTCCTCTTCTTTAAGATACCTTCCCTAGAGACTCATGGAGACACCCACAAATAATTCCCTGGCTAGTGCTATATACACCTGCACTCTCACACCTTTTTCTCTGTTGGCTTTGGAGCCCCAAATGACTGCACTTGTATCTCCCATGGCTGTTCAACCTGGGCTAGGTATGCAGGGGATTAGATAGATAGAAAGACAGATGAATGGATGGATGGACAAATAGACAGATGGACAATGGGTAGGCGACTGAAATAACTAACCAATAAACTAAAAAATGTACATTGAAAGAATAAAGGAATGGTCTAGCAAATCAATAAATGAATAAACTAATGGATGGCAGAATTACAGGTGAAGGAATGATTCTTACTTTACAGAGAGGCAGGGCAGGGAAGTACCTGCCCAGGGAAGGCCTGGGGCCAGGCTAGCTTCAGGCCCAGTTCACATCTCACCCACACACCGGCTCCCTCTCTACCTGGGGCCATCTTGCCTCCATTCCCCAAGGCCACAGACAGTCTATTCCTCATCCCCTTGGATAAATCCATGTCTCCACCAAGCGTTGGCCATTACAGAGCCCACAGCCCCATCACCACTAGCACCACCAGCACCATGGCTCTCCTGAGCCCAGTGGAGCCTGGCAGTGGGCAGAGTGGTTCACTTTCCCTCCGAGTGTCTCACAAAAGGAGGGAGACAGGAGACCAGGGCTCTGGTCCTAGTTGGAATCCAAAGTTTTGGGTGACTTCAAACCAGTGACTTACCCTCTGAACCCAGATGGCTTCTCAGGGACTTTTCTGCTCTGACATTCCATATGGGTTGGGCATCTAGATTTTTACACAGTCACTGAGCCAGCAGAATATGAGATATCAAAACCTCGAAGGTGGGAAAGAATCTTGTCCACAACACCAAAGTCCACCTAAAAAATACACAGCCCCTCCCCAAAAGGAACCTGGAAGCCTTCCTCTGCCACTGCTCAACTTCTCAAAGCCTCAGTTTCTTAAATTTTTAAATTAGGTTCTATATCCCCATCTTGACAATTTCACCCCACCGGGTTTCTACGAAGGCCTGATGTGACAAAGACCACACACTACAATATACAAACTGTAAAGTTCCATCCACTCAGGAAGTAGTGTGAGGGGGCGGGATGGTGAAGGGAGATATCCTGTCCCATTCTAGTTCAGTTCTGTCTAAAACGACTCTCCCAGGGGTCAGTCACATCCAGAGAACAGTACAGAGGGCCTAGAAATGGGAGTCTGAACATCTGGGTCCCTGATTCAGCTCTAACTGGCAGTGTGACTTTGGGCAAGTCTCTTCCTTTCTCTGGATTTGTTTCTCCATCTGATAAAACACTGGCTTGGTGCCCTCTGACCCAGGCATGCCAAGTTCTACATCCCTGAATCCTTAAACCTCAACCTTCAACCCCTGACTCTGCCCTCAGGGAACTCACACTGCCCTGGGGAGCCAGGACAAGACCAGGTGAGACTAGAAGGGTCTCTCCTCCAGGACACGCTGAAGCAGGGGCCAGACATGCTCAGGGTCCTCCCAGGACAAATGCTTTTCCAACAGAGTTAGACCATGCTCAGTGTGCCCAGGTGTCTCAGACAGGACCGGCCACCTCAGACCTGGCCTTCAGAAACCCTGTGCAGCTTGAAAGCCAACAGACCCTGACCTGTCCAGCAAGATACTTCAGAAACTTCATTGAAGTCCAAAACTGCCTCCAACAGAGGAGCCTCCGGGGTGCTGGCAGGGGTGGCAGAAAGGGATAGGAGCCACAACAGGTGAGAGGTTCAGACGACCCCCACTAGCAAACCAGCAGAGTCTCCCCCACGGGATTTCTCCTGCCCCTCCCCTCAGACAGAAACCACTGAGGCTGCCCACCTGCACACGGCCAAGAGCCCACACCCTTGGGCATCCACCACCAAATGCCACCTCCTGGGGCCAGGAGGCCCACCAGGTTAGGGAAGGGGTTCGCCAACTGCCAACCAAGCACACTGGCCCGAGGGCAGCTCGGCGTTCAGGGCAGGATTCCCAACTACAAGGGGGACCCCAGCCACCCACGAAGGAGGCAGGTCCACTCCCCACACTGCTCCGAAGGCAGAGTGCGGGAGGGCATGATTATTTTCTCATGCCAATGGTCTTAGTCGGAAACCCTGGGCTACTCTGAGCTCCTACTGCCAGCCCTATCCCCAAAATCTGAGAATATAGTGCCTTATAAGAACATTTTTATAGAGCCTCTTTCAAAAGACGTTTCCTGGTCCCCTCAAACCCGCTTCTTCAACCCTCCACATGCCACCCGCAGCTCTGAGGAAACCGGCAGTTAACTTTTTCCTAAAATTCCTGCAAAGGCGACTGACTGGGGGGAGAAATGGACCCCGATATCCTTTCGCAGTATTTCACCGCCTTCAAAAAAAAAAAAAAAGCTTAAAAAAAAAAAAAGAAAACTTTCGGAGTTAACTTTAAATTCCCAGCTCTCCCCCCCGAATCGCCCAGCGGCTTCCTTTTTTTTTTTTTTCTTTAAAGTGCAATTGCATTGTGTCTCACCTCCCCGAAAGGCTCGCGGCTCTCGCCAAAGAAAAGGAAAAAAAGCCAACCCTTCGGGTGCCCCCTCTGCTTCCAGCCGCCTCTCCCACATTCTCAGACAGTTTTATTAAAATTTTCAGACAAAAGAAAAACAAAAATGGCAGCCTGGCTTATTTTTAAAACAGGACAGGGACGCCATATTCTGCAGATCTGCAAAAAAAGGGAGAAATCCGGCACTGGCCGCTCCACCGGGCCGGCTGCAAAGTGCGCGAACCGCGCCGTTTGCGATCCGTTTATTTGCATTAAGCCCCATGAATCATTGTTTACCGGAGAATTGCAGCAGGTTTGAATAGCCCGGCTTAAGAAAACACACACATACACACACGCGCGCGCGCACACACACACACACACACGCACACACGCGCACACACACTCGGAGCAGACCCAGACATGCCGCCAGAGACACTTCCTACCCCGCGCGCCGCCGCCGCCGCTCCGGGCCGGGCCGCGGGCGCAGGCGGCCCCGGGCCCTCGGAGCGCCCGGCCCCTGCTGACAGCGCCCGCGCCCCGGCCCGTGCTCCCGCCCGCAACTCGGCGCAACTTTCCCGCGGGCGGGCGCTCGGACGGGCGCCCGCCGCCGCCGAGCCCGCTCCCCGCGCGCCCCGGGCCCGCACGGACCTGGCTGTGCTGGAGGCGGCTCCGGGACGCGGCCGCAGCCCCGCGCCCGGCCGCCCGAGCAGGGCCGGGCTGGGGCTCCGGCTTCGGGCTCCGGGCTCCGGCTCGGTGCGGAGCCGCGCGCAAACCTTCCGGGTCGCCTGCTGTTCACTTCTGGGTTCTGCAAGCGCCGAGGCGGCGGCGGCGGCGGCGGCGGCGGGAGGCTGGGTCTGCAGCGCCGCGCGGCCCCCCGTGCGCTCAGCGAGCCCCCGCGCCAGGCGCCCGGCTCCGGGGGGGCCGCGTCGGGCCCCCGCCTCTCCGGCTGCGTAGCCCGTCCGGCCCCGGGGGCTCCCGCGAGTGGGCAGCGCCGGGCGCGGGCGACGGCGCGCGAGGGGAGGGGGCCGGGCGGGGGGTAGGGGCGGGCCGCGCGCTGGGGGCCCCGCTCGGGCCCCGGGGCCTCGTCTCGCGCTCGCCGCTGCCGCCGCCGCCGCCGCCGCCTCGCAAAGTTGCGCGGCGCCCCCCGCCCGCCTCGCGCTGGAGGCAGAACCACAAAGGAACTCCTCGCCCCCCTCCGCCCGCCCGAGCCGCGCGGGGAGGGCACCGGCGCCCGGCCCTAGGCCAGCCCCTTCCCCAGCGTAGGGGCTCCCGGGGCCCCGGCGGCCGCGGCCATTGTCCCGCCCAGGCGGAGCCGCCGCCTCGCAGCCCCCTCCCCGGTGCTGGCGGCCTGGGGACCTGGGCCTGGCAGGCCACGGCTCCGACCAGGCCTACCCCGCGCGGGGCCGGTCTGCCCTTGGAGGGTATCCGTCGCAAGACCGCAGGCAGGAGGGGACCCCGGAATGGACCCCCACACCTGAGAACCAACGATCGTGCTCAAAATCCAGGCTTTTTTTTTTTTTTTAAACGAGGACATGGGGATGGGAGGGGGGGGCAGAAGTTTAGACAGGACAGCCCTCCCTCTGTAGGCTCCGGCCCTCCCTGTCCCTAGGCCCGAGCCCCCAAAGGGTGGGGTCGCCTGAGGCTGTCAGCGGCTCCTTTCGCAGAGTCTATCAGAGGTGGCACCGGCTGTCCCCAGTTCCAGACCTCAGAGCCATCTGTGTGTGACTCCTCCCGCCTCACCCTCCCCAGCCAATCAGTCACCAGGTCCTCCGGCTTCGGCCTCCCAGGCTGTGTCAGCTTCCAAACTTCACTTCTACCTGACGAGGCGGCCAGTCCCTGGATCCTTTCGCAGGCTCAGACTTCTGTGACACTCACTGCCACCCAGCCTCTGGGCCACGGTGAATTAAGGCTGGCCCTGCACCCAGTCTCCCGGGACAGACACATGCACTAACCATCACCTGCCAGTTTGTAAATAGTGATTGAGAACTTGCCGTCAGACGTTTTGCAGGTTGGCTGGAAACACAGCTATGAACAAGTTGGACAAAGTGCCTGCCCTCATGGTGCTTCCAGTCTAGCACAGATGTCAAAACTGTGAGCAACTGGAGGACAGGTTCCACGTAGGCCATTGGTTTTCAAGCTCCAAGTCCCAAACACAGTGCCTGGCACAGACCAGAGAACAATGCATAAACGTGACATGAATTAGTTGGAATTACAAACATGGGGAGGAGAACACAAATGAGGCTGCTCTTTTTCTCAGGCAGATGGAATTCTTCAGAAATTAGATCTGGAGTGAGCCAGGTGGGAAAGAAGGGAGAGCTTTCCAGTCTCCAGAAAAATGGGGGGGATGAGTATCAACCCATCATTGAGAAGTTCAGTGAAATAATAAATTTTAAAAAGAAAGGAGACAAGTCTCTGCAGAAGAATTCAAAATAATTTATGTAGACAATCAAGGAGATGAAGCATCCCCACTCCAGCGTGGGCTGTGTATTGAGACTTTCTTCCAAAGTGTACAGTATGAAAAAGGAGGGAAAAAATTAACTTCACAGTGGAAAAACCAGACAACTACCTCAGCCAGGTAATCAAGACAAATATCAACAGATACTAATCATGTCGACAGTATGTATACTTGATATTATGGAATGAAATGACATTTTATCTCTCTGGTCTCCTTCCCAATTACCTATAACCCCAGTCTCGTCTTGACAAAAAGACTAGAAAAACTCGAATAGTAGAGTATCCAAAAAAATAACTAGTACTTCTCAAAACTGTCAAGGTCATCCAAAACAAGGAAAGTCTGAGAAAGTCATAGCTCAGAAGAGCCTAAAGAGACATAACAAATGTAATGTGATATCCTAGATGGGATCCTGGAACATAAAAAATGACATTAGATGAAAACTAAAGAAACCTTAATAAACTATGGACTTTAATTAATATATCAATAAAACAAATAATTATAATATATGAATATACTAACATAATATGTTACTAAGAGGGAAAACTCAGTGGGGAATATGTGGAAATTCTTTGTAATACCCTCTCAATTTTTTTGTGAATCTAAAACTTCTATAAAACAAAGTCCAATAAAAAAATTATTTAAAATGTTCCAACTCTTATTATTGTTGATGTCATTGTCATTCAATGAAATACTGCTTGACACAGCCCATAACATTCTAGAGAGCCCAACAAATGTTATTGTTTTTATTATCATTTTCATTCTAATTCTAGGCACTTAGAATAGCACATGCAAAGGCACAGAAATTTAGGGTGGAGAGGAAGATGGGAGACAGAACCCTAATCACCTGAAAAGCTTTGTTCTAGCCAAAATGAGCTGCCGTCTCAGGCCTTGCAATCTCCCTTATAAGGCCTTTGCTGTTCCCTCTACCTGGAGCAATCTTCATTGTCCTTTCATCCCACCTTTCCTGGTCACCTTCAACTCATCCTTCAGATCTTAACTTAGATGCTCTATGGTCTGAATAGAGTCAGTGTGAGCTCTAAGAAGCCACGCTCTAAGAAGCTCATGTCTCTGCCACTGGCACCCAGACTCCTCTTCCCCAAATCCAGCCACACTAGATGCTACCCCTTCCCTGAACACACTGTACACCCTCATGCCTCCAAGCTTCTGATCATGGTGTTCCCTCTGCTGGGATCCTTAGTCCTTTTCTCCTCGTCTCTTATCTCTAGTGAACACCTACTTGTCAAGGCTCAACTCAAACATTACCTCCTCTGTAAAGCAATTCTAGATCTTCTGCATGGAAGAGGCACTTTGCTCTGGTTCCCAAGAGCATGCAGTTTTCTGGCCACACTGCTGGCACTTATCATGGTGTATTAGAATAAATGTTTGCTGAATGGATGAACAAATGATGGGGTGAACAGCAAGCCCACTCTCATATTCTCCAATTCTTCAAATTCTCTTTATGCTCTTCCAGGAAGCCCCACATGACTGCTCTAACCCACTGACCTCCTTTCATCTTCTTTAACTTTTAGAGTTAAGCCCCTGACTATATTCTAACTGTTGTGTGTAAAAGTATCTGTCCCTTGGAATACAGTAAATTCTTTGAGGAATGAACCCTGTCTTACATGTTCTGTTTTTTTTCACCGGTTTACTCATTCAACAAGTATTTACAAAACATCTACTTATATGTCACAATTAGGGTCTCAGGCTCTGGAGAGGCAGTGAATAAGAGTCAGGCCCTGTTCTGACAGACCAGTTAGGATAATTAGTCAGGATGCTACAGTAACAGAAACCTCTGAAACCTCAGTGACATAACACAGGAGTGGTTTATTTCTCACTTGTGATGCATGCCTGTCCTAGGTCCTCTGATCTAGTCACCCAGAGACCTAGGTTAAGGAGTCCCTACCATTTTCAAGCTGCATCCACTGGAACATGTGGCTTGCTTAGGTACCACGGCAGGAGAAGAGAAACTGGACTCTATGGCCATGCCACCCTGAACAAGCCCGATCTCGTCTGATCTCGGAAGCTAAGCAGGGTCGAGCCTAGTTAGTACTTGGATGGGAGACCACCTAGGAAAACCAGGTGCTGTAGGCGTAAAAAATAAAAAATAAGGGATTATAACCTGACAAGGTCCTTGCAATCTGTGAGGTCAACCGAGGGTTGCCTCACCTAAAAAATAAAATAAAAATAAAATAAAAAGAGAGTGAAACTGGAGAATCGTGCATGGATTTTACACTGCTTCAGCTAGGAGAGACACACATCACTTCTCACCGTCCATTGGCCCAGACTAGTCACATGGGCCTTCCCAAATGCAAGGGAGGCTGGGAAGTACAGCATTTCTCTGGAAGAAGAAGAGAAGTAGATATTGTTAAGGTCCCCTAGTCTGTTCCAGGAGACAGAATTTAACAACTAATCACATAATTATTTAATTAGTCTCAGAAGAGCTACAAAAGATTTAAGGTGTCTGGGGAGTGAGTAAGTGAAGATCAAGAACTTCCCACAAGAAGGGACATTTAAGCCGAGACCATGAAAGAGATAAAAGAGCGTTTCTGATAGAGAGAATAGTGTGTGAAGTTTTTGAGGCGAGGAGGAGTTTGCTATATTGAAGGGTCAGACAGGACAATGGACCTCGAGTGGGATAAGGGAGGACTACAAAATGACACCGAAGGCCGGACATCCCATGGGGGCCCTGGCAAGGAGTTAGGATTTTAGCTTTAGAGCACTAGGAAGTCATGGAGAGGTAGGTGGTAAACAGAGGAGTGTCGTGGTCTGATTTCTTTTCAAAAGGTCCATGTGGCTGCTGGGGAAAGAATGGGCTGAGATAGGGCACAGCCGAAAAGCAGGGCAGCCGAGAGGGAGACTTTCAAAGTCTTTCAGCTGAACGATAGGGATGGCTTGGACCAGGATGGCATTACTAGCAGTGGAAAGAAGTGGACAAATGTGGTCCATTTTAAGGACTCAGTGTCACCAGGACTTGGTGACTGATTGAAGGGAGTGAAAAGGGAGTGAGAAAGCAGGTATCCGGGTGACTCCTGGGTTCTACAGCCTCCATTATGGCAAGCGCAAAGCTAACTTCTCAGCACTGCATCCCCAGCCTGTCCACAGTGGGACCATGATGCTTGGAGATTTCCACCTTCCTCTCCTTGCTCTCTGCTCAAGCTAGCTGCCCCTTCATCCCTCAGACTGGGATACGCCTTCCACCAGAACTAAGGAAACCTAAAGCTCCAATACATGGACTTTCCGGCTGGACTCCCACAGGAGCCCTAGGAGAGAGGCGGCCAGGGGTGTCAGCCCCGTTTTATAGGTGGGAAAACTAAGGCCCAAAGAAGGAAAATAGTTGGCTTACAAGTCTCATGGCCAGGCCTCCAGCTAAAGATCTATAAAGTCTGGTCCAGAGCTCCTTTCTCTGTAGTGTCCTGTGCATGGAGGGTGCTATATGGCATTAGCTGAATAAATGAATGATTGCCCATGTGCGTTCTCCGCCCATTCAGCCTCTTCACTATGCTCATTTTGCTTCTCTAAAGAAGGCCATAGAGTTCAGAGTTTTTAGGTTTAGGTGTCCAGTGGAGCTGTGTTTAAACCCTGGCTTGGTCACCTATAGGCTGGTGAGTTTATACAAGTTTCTTCCCCTCTCTGGGCCTCAGTTTTCTCATGTGCAAATTGAACACAATAATTTCTACTTCATAGGGCAAGTATTAAATGAGGTTGTGTATGGGGTGGGCCATAGTCATGTTGGCTACCTGTATTTTGGGGACCCACTCCCACCGCACTCGCCCTGGAAAATCTTCCCTGAAAACACCACCCCTCATTTCCCCACCCCCAACAGCAACTTCTCAAGCCCTTCTCATCTGTACCATCCAAACTATAACACGGAAGAAAAGTGTCATTTAAATCTCAAACTGGCACTCCGTCTTCTTAAGGGGTGGCATAATCCATATCAATGTGAAACAGAGTCTGCCTATGCTCTCCTTCCCACTTTTTTTGGGGGGGGCGGGGAAGGGGTGCGGAGTGGGGAAGGAAAAACTTCTGCTGATTTCTCTGGGAAGACTGAGTATTTGACCCTCTGTTAAGCAGAGATATTAATGGAGTGCAAGGTATACTGAGGTTGTCCATGAGCTGAACAGGAGATGGACGCCTAAATTGCTCTACATGATAAAATGATGGGGATTATGGCCCCCAAGTCTCTGCGTGGTCTGGCCCCTTTCAGAACTCTCTATCCTCACCCAGGACCACTTTCCCCCTTGGCTGCTGTGCTTCAGATACACAGGCCTCCTATGAGTTCTTGGAAGGCATCTGCTTTCTTTTGCCAAGTGGCCTTTGCAGTCCCCTTCTCTTAGCATATGCAACCCTACCTGACCACATCCACAGTGTCCCATCACCTAATGAGCTACTCACTCAACCCATCACGGCTCATAGCCACATCCTTTTGCCACCTTTGGGATGCTCTCATAGCCCCATGGACTTTGCCTTGTCTGCACACTTATCCCAGCTATAACTCTGCATTCAGATTTCTAATCCCAGTATTTAACATCAGACTGTAAACCAGGGACTCAATACATAGTTATTTATTCATTCATCCAATAAGAAATGATCGAGATTAAATATCTATTCATCAGAAAATGAACAAGCTGAAATATGTGAGCATCATCTTGAAATGTGGGGATGATCATGAAAATGGGAGAACTTGAAGAGAGAGGTGGCCAGGGGATAGGTGACTACAGGATCTGTAAAAATAGCGATAACATTATTCAACTTTCTGCCTTTTGTATTCCCATGAAACAAACCCCACTCTGTTTCTAGAACCTTCAGTAAAATGAGGGATATGCTAAATGTTAGGTTCGCACTGGGTCGCCTGGACTGGCACTGAGTAGAGAGTAAAGATGAGCAGAGGAGAGAGAGTAAAGGTACACCAGGAGTAGAAAGTCAGAGCCAGAAGTGACCAGGACTTTGTAAATTGCTGAATTTGAAGAAATCTTGGAGATATTGTTGGATTTCCACAAAATATGAGACAGGAAATTCCAGTTGTTTTTTAATTTAAATCTCAAAGGACTAAGAATCTGGGCTTTTTAACCAGGAAAAATACTGAGACCGATCAGCAATGTCTGTCATTGACAGTGACAGCTGGTCACATGGCCAGCCTTATTCAGGGGCTCCCAGGTCTGCAATTTATCTTAGTGTTTGCTTAACCAGAAGGTCAAGACTATGTCTTAGCCATCTTTTATGTCTCTACCATTAGTAGTGAGCTGGAGGTTGTGGGGTGCAGGGAGATGGCAGAAGGAAGAGCAGGAGGCAGGGCAGAGCGGAGCCAGCAGCAGGTCAGAGCCCCAACCAGGCAGAGCAGTACATGTGGGTCCAGGTCCTGACTCTATTAAATAACCTCAGCGAGCTGGGGCAAGCCACGTTGCACCTTGGGCCTCAATTTCTTCAACTGCGAAATGCACCAATGGTACTGTGGCAAGCTGTAGGTGAAAAAGCATGAGTGTTTTGAGATCAGATACACAGAGTTCAAATACTGGCTCCCATTAGCTTTAAAACCTGAGTGCATCTCAGTCTTCTCATTTATAAAACGAGGATAACAATCCTCATTTCACAGGGCAGTGAGTCAGGATTAGAAATTGTATACACCACCATTTACCAACTATTTGCTATAAGTGAGGCATCTTGCTGGGCTTTTTATGGGCATGATCTTACCTAGAGAATGTAGAATGCCCAGCACAGTGCCCAGGACCTGCCCAGGGAGCGTCAATTTCTCTTTTCCTATAGGATCTACGGGGCACATGGGAATGAAAGGGCTTTATCATTCACAAATTACCTTCAGAAAGTGATAGAAGTAACTATATTTACAGCCCTTCCTTTTAGCTTGTCTCTGACAATTCCCTAGCCCTGGGCTGTCACAGCAGATCAGGACCCAGCTCTCTTTTATGATGGGCCCAGGGGCTGCTAGAGGAAAAGGGCAGAAGTGCTATAATGAAAGGGCAATTACCTTCCCTTATAATTACCATTTGCAGTAATTAAATAATAATAGCCTTTTGTAGGCCCTAGGAACTCGAAGCAACCCACATAGATAACATCTAGTTCTTTTCTGCCTGGAATTGTATGCCCACAGGGACAGAATGGGCAAATCAAGGCAAGAAAAGGAATAAGGCCTACTACCCTAAGTCACACAGGGTCATGAAAAGATCCTTAAAGAAGTGACTCGGAGTAGCAGATGACTGGGAATTTGTGTTTTGGGTAATGACTCTACTACTCACATGCTGTGTGGCTGCGGATGGCACTCACCTCCCTCTCTGGGCTTCAGTTGTCTCGTATGTAAAATAAGATAGAGCAAACACTAGACCTGACACAAGTCTATTGTTCTAGACTTTATTCCATTCATACATAATATCGAGCAATATTTTTGCACTATTCAGATTGCAAGAGATAGAACTCCATCTCAGGCTAGCAAATAAGCAGAAAAAAAGGGGTTGCTGCTTCATAGAATCTAAGGAAAGTTTGAACAGCCAAGCTGTGCAAAAAGCAGTGGTCTTGGGAAGAATCAAACTAGGGACTGGGACACCTCAGGCCTCCCTCCTCTCTGCCTCTCTCAAATATCAGCTTTATTCTTTCTCCACCTTTCTCTAGAGTGCAAGAAACATGGATACCAATAGCTACCCCAACAGGTAGTCAGAGCTTCAGTCACCTAAGGGAGTCTATTCTCATTGGTCTTGTTTGACAGATGGCCATTCTTGGACCAATCAACTACAGCCAGTAGGACAGGGTCTATAATACTCATGGGAATGTTAGGAGTAAGAGAAGAGGCAAGAGCCGGAGGAAATAGGGGGCACTAGGCTGGTAAAATAATAGTCGTTCGTGGCCTGTGGGAGGGTGAAAAGGAAGTGTCATAAAACCAAAGCAATGGTATAAATCACCAGGAATGAAAAAACACTGGAGGCTCGCCTGGCAGGGAGAAGGGGAGAACAGTACAGGTTTGACTTCAGACCCCTTCACCAAAGTGGGGAGAAGCAGTTTCCAGGCTTTTCGATGGACAGCGATTGGTGCTGCCTGGCGGACCTTTCTTCTGCCGGCAGCGGCAGCCCCGTTCTTGGGAGGAATTTCTGTGCCTCTTATTCCAACCCGGTGGCTCTAGTGGAGAATGGAGGGTCACATAACCAAGGCAGGCCAATCAGATGCCTTCTCTCAGCCTTCCCTTGGGCAATTAAGTCAATGGCCCCAGAAGAAGCCATCTAAGAGAATAAAAATCCTGGGCTGAGAGGGACAGATTCTTCCAGCTTCTGGTGGCTCCAGGCATCCCTCGGCTTGTGGCGGCATCTCTCTAATCTCTGCCTTCATCTTCACATGGCCTTTTTCTTCTGTCTCTTACAAGGAGATTTAGGTCCTGCCTAGGTACTCAAGGATAATTTTACCTCAAGATCTTTAACTTAATTACATCTGCAAAGACTTTTTAACAAGGTCATATTCTCAGTTTCTGAGTTAGAGAAATGGATATACCTTTTTGGAGGGCTACCTTTTTTAATGCACTACTGCAGGCTTATATCCTTGTAACCGAAAGAACCTTCACTCATACATGCCTCGGGGTTAGGCATGGAGCAGTCCACCCCACATTGTTCTGATCCTGGACTCTGAACAACATTTTAAAAAATGAATTCCAACCCTTTTCAAGGCATGTGATCCCTCTCTGAGTCTTAGTTTTTGTTTTCTACCTTTTGACATGGGACTAATATCATCTATCCACAGGGATATTGAGTGGATTACATAAAGTGCCACAGATCAAACCCAGTCGCATGGTTTACACTCCATACGAGTTTGTCTCCTCAGCCCTGACAGTGGACAGAATACTAAGGTCACCGCGAAGGAACAGCCCTTTTCATGAATAAGCCACGTGACACTTGACTCATTCACTGGGTTCCCAAGATTATGACCCTCTGGACCTGACAAAATCATATTTCTGCTCCTGCAGAGCTGGCGATTAGAGCCAAGTCATCAGCTTTGTAAAAGGACAGGAATCTGAAGGCTGATAAAATGAGGTTCGTAGTCATGTAGGAAAATTCCAGAGATAAAGAAAACACAACATTGATGGCTGTTCCCTACTGGGCGCCTCCTCCACATTCAGTGCCAGGCCCACACTTAGGTCGTTGACCCCCCCTTTCATCCCCACCACCATCTTGTGAGGCAGCTCTGTGATCCCCATTTCACAAAGTTGCTGAGGCTCAGAGAGATGAAGTCAGTGGTCCAAGGCCCACACAGCAAGTGAGTAGTGAGACCTGATCCAGGCACTCCATCTCTGTGCCTGTCTCCTCGACTGTGGTGCCTCGACAAAGCTAATTGTCCCTTGAATGTCTGCTCCCCATACGCAGTGGCATCAGGACACGTAGAAGCACAGTGACATAGCTGGCTGAGATATTAAGGATCTTCCCCCCACAAAATGTCCTTGTGCCCTTAGTCCTTTGTCCATCTGACTTTGATTCATAGTTGTATGCCTGGTGGCTAAAACAATGCCAAGCACACAGTGGGCACTCGATAAATATTTGTGGACTGAATGAATCCAGCTGGCTAGAGCATTCCCGTGGTTAGCGCCCAGAGAGGGAATGGCATGATAACACAGATGACAAAGAGCTCACGTTCTTTTGGTGCTCTACGTGGTGCAGGTGGGGAGGAAACCCTGCAGGTGTGTCTGAGATGTGTCTAGGCAGACACACCTGGGACAGCCTCAGGACTGCTACTGCAGCCTCAGGAAGGGGAGCACAGCTGGGAAAGGCTGGGGGTGCGGGTGAGGAAGCTGGAAGGGCTGAGGGGCCTGCAAGTCCTTATTGAAGCTTAGAACACACAGGGGCTGCAGAGAAACTGTGGAACCACACTGGCCACACTGTCCAAGCTTGAATGCTTGTTCTGTGTGAACTTAGGCAAGTTCCCTAACCTCTCTGTGCCATGTTTCCTAATTCATAACATGAAGATGATTTAATAATACTTCCGACTTCGTAGGACTAGGGTGAGGAGGAGCTACATGCCAGGCTCAAGGGGATATTGTTATCAGTACATGAGCTGAGCCCACAACCACTGCAGAACCAGATGTGAGGGGTTTTCCTATAAGGGGCAACCTTCCTCCCAGCACAGCAGGAGGCTCATCAGAAACTGAGAAACCCCCAGGGGATCTCTCCCATGTGCTACAGTGTTGGAGTTCATGACCCCTGGTCCTATCCAGCCTGCAAAGTCTGCAAAATGAGATAGTGTTTGTAAAAGCTCTTTGCAAAACAGAAAGTGCTGGAGAAATTTTAGCAGTTATTCATAGGAAATGCATTCCTGCTTTTCCCATCCCATCCCTCGACTGACAACTCTTTCACCAGTCTTCAAATCCAAATCGTGGACACTTTTTCATCTTTCTTTCTTTTTTTTTTTTTTAAGAAAAAGCATCTATTTTTTCATTGTAAAAGCAGTGCATGCTCATGATAGATACATTTGAAAATACATAAAGTCAAAGGAAAGGGGTGGGGAATCTTCTTTGGGCCCATGACCCAGTGATAACTAATGGTTCGATATATTCCCTTTCATATTTGGGGCGGGGGGAAAAAGGCATTTTACAAAGACATTTTTACGAAATATGATCATCCTACAATACACAAACTTGAATATAATTATTTTGAATATATCTTCTCTTCTTATAATATATGAATAAAATTAGTACATAAAAAGAGAAAGAAAAAAATAAATACTAACCAGAATCCTCCAGTTCCCAACACACCCCCAGGTCCCTCCCTCAACTTCTTGCCCGAACATTTTCTAAAAACTTGCAGCTTTTGTATGGATGTTTTTAAAGGATTGAGGAGAGACAACACTCTGGCTCTCCCAAAAGCAGCACCCAAGCTTAGAAACTCAGCTGCCAGTTTCTTCTGGTTGCAACATACCCTGTTTTTGACCCAGGGGCAGGAGGGAGGGAGGGTGAGATACTCACACCATGTACTTTCTCATCAGATGTCACCAGAGGTTTGCTAATTGCTCTTCTTGCTCCACAGCCATCACTTTCTCATCAGTGGGCAGTCTTGATTCTGACCATGGGATGATTTTCAATTCTGGTTTTCCACGTCTTAAGGAATTTTGGTCTTTTTCTGAGTCTTCATGGTATGTTAGCAGGTGCATTACTGACTGCTTACTGGAATCCACTTTAAAAGTGTATCCTTATCTTAGTTGACCTTTTTGTGCCATTTGTCCCCAGTGACACTTCCTCCTGCTTGAAATCCTTACCTCCCTTGACTTCTGTGACACCTGTCATTGAACTCTCCCTTTGCCCCTCTGATTCTTCCTTTTCGGTTTATTTTTCTGACTTCTCTTGCTCAGCCAGCTCTTAAATCTTAGTATCCCTAAGGTCCGTCCCTCTCTCTGTGTGATTTCTTCCATCCCTCCTGTGACTGGCACAAGGTTAATTCTCCCACCTTCGTCTGTCGCTCCAGCTCCAGGACCAGGCACCCCGTGGCTGGCTGTGTACTCCCCTGATTATCCTTCAGGAATCTGACATCCCTCCTGTCCACAGCCTCCTCGCTTTCTCTCCCCAGAATTCTTCTTGGTGGATTGATATATTAGCACATTCACTGTTTTCTTTCTCCCTCTTTCCATTCACCTACGATAAGTGGCTCAGTGCCATCCTCTCTCCTTTACCCCACATACCACTGTTTGGAGTTTGTGTTTTGGGTGGGTTTGTTTGTTTGTTTGTTTGTTTGTTTGTGTGTTTTGGTAAAGTTTCATTTTGAAATAATTTCAAGTTTACAGAAAAATTGCAACAATAGCACAAGATACTCTCAAATATCCTTTACCTAGTTTCCCCAATTGTTTACATTTTGCCTCATTCACTCTGTTTTTCTATCTATCTATCTATCTATCTATCTATCTATCTATCTATCTATCTATCCATCTATCTCTTCACACATACACATTCATATAGAAACATCCACTAAATATTTCATAGTATATTTCCTAAGAACAAAAGAAGTCTCTTAAAGAACAATAATATGATCATCAAAAATAGGCAATTTAGTATTGATACAATTCTGCTGTCTGATACGCAGTCCATGTTCAAATTTTGTCAATTATTCCAATAATGTCATTTACAACTATTTTTCCCCAGTCCAAGATCCAGTCCAGAATGGTACATTGCCTTTAATTCTCATATCTTTTTATTCTACTTTATTTTTTTATGGTGACATTGGTTAATGAAATCCAGTATCTTTATTCTACTTTAATCTGAAACAATTCCTGAGCCTTTCCTTGTCTCTTCTTTCGCATTTTTGAAAATTCACGGATAAGTTATTTTGTAAAATGTCTTTCCACTTCTGTTTGTCTGAGGTTTCCTTATGTTCAGAATCAGATAATATAATTTTGGTAGGAATACCATTGAAGGCTGTATCCTTTCCTCTCAGGGTCTTTCTTAAGGTATTTGACCCCCAGAACAGATCTTTTTTTATTAACACTCCCTTCTTCTATATAGCACAATTATTTTCAGAAGTAATCATGACATGGTATGAATGATAATAATGCTCCAGCAAAACAAACAAACAACAACAACAAAAAAACATAGAAATGCCAGTAAAATTGTGAGAAAATCAAATACTAAAAAATATTCTAGGACACGAAAGAAAAAAATTAATGGATTAATGATTTTTAATATCATTAGTGTCGTTTTAGAAGGAGGAAAAACATATACCTACATATTGGTTTGTCACAGAAACATATAATGACCTTACTCTTTCTGTTCTGATGCCTAACTGCTATAAATTTCTCATACATTTATCAGAATCAATCTTATTCATATGTTCATGTTCAATACAAAGTGTAGCCAGATTTGCAAATCTGTCTTCACTTGTAATTGACCAAAAATACTTTTAATTAATTTTAATGTAGAAAAGTTTATTTCATACGAATCAACAGAAAGTTAGAAGAAGTCATAAACATAGAGGTAAGTTTGGGAAAGACTCATAAAAAAAAAACCCTTTTGCAATGAGTCCAAGAAATTGCAGTGCTACCTCTGCTTTGTGTCTTTGGGATTGATACTGGCGCAAACATCTCCACAATCAAAAAATCTCCACTAAATTATATTCACCAGAAAATTTATCAAATATTTCTAATACTCTCGGTTAAGAAAAACAACTTCCGAAGTTTTTCTTCTTTTGCAAAAACAGACAAAATGGCTGAAAATTGACATTATTTGATCCCTGTTTTTTAAGAGCATACAATTCTTGGTGAAAATGATTGTGGTCTTCAAACATTTTCCTTTTATTTCTTCTAACAGAATAAGGCCAGCATCTTCTGCTGTTTCTTCTGGATCTCTTCTTTGAAACATGATTTTTTTCTATGTAAATATTCACTTCTTTACATTTATTGTTGCACAGTTAATGGCCCTTTCCACAACTTCTGTTCACCAACCTGCAAGAAGCAATTTTAAAGCTTGATGTTTTACTGTACCATCATCAAGGATGATTCCAGCTGATTCAAATATTTTTGTGCCTGATTGACCTCACCTAAAACTTCACACTTGATAAAAGATAACTCAGGAAAAAATTGTCACATACAGCAAAAAGCAAAATCTGCACTGATCCCTTTTGGATCACACAGTTCTTCAAAGGTTGGGGTTAACTTTTCAAAGATTGTCTTGACTGCAATGCACAGTTTCATGTGGAGCAATGGTTTTGTCTGGGGAAGTCTTTTCACTGCTCTTCATTCTGCAGCATTTTCCATCATGAAGTGAGCCTGAAAAGAATGACTACCTCTTTTCTAAAGTTCCAAAAAATGTCACACATGAGGGAGAAGCTCCAGGTGGTCACATAGAATGTCAGAATTAAGCTAACTCAAGTTCAATTTTCTTTGCCATCATTCTGCTATTATTGCTTAGCTTGAGCCCACTATTTAAACACAAGGACATGCAGGACCACAGGGCTAGCTACTGTGGAAGCACAAACTGCTCCAAGGTTGTTTGAATGGTTAAAAAACTGAAATTAACTTATTCTTCAAAAAAAAAACTGCAGTGTTCACATATGCCAGAGCCAACCATATAACTAGGAATTTTCCCAATAAATATTCACTTGGAACCCATCGTGTATTAAAAGATAAGCAATTAAAATATGCTAATTTGAAGCATATATAGGTGTGTGATATATATGTGTATACGTATATAATTAAATATATACTAATATAATCAAAGATATAATTAAAACTCAAAAGCAATAGCAACAATTGCTTGGATATTTTCAGGGAGGACATTTTTTATCAACAAATTGCTGGCACATAGTAATAATGAAAAGCAAATCAAATGTAGTCAGTTTTACTATTTTTAAGTTCTTTAGAAATACAATTCACCTCCTTACTGCCTGCACCCAGGCCAGTCGGACTCCCTGCTATATAGCTACTCCCTGGGCCCACCACCGGTCCCGTGCACCATATTGGAAGCCACATCATGTCAGCTCAGCCCGGTATTGATGATGCATGTTTCCATCACTGAGTAAAGGCAGAGGCCACCGTAAAGTTACCATATTTCCTTTGTAGAGAGAATTCTAGGATCATATTAATATCTTATTCCTCCTCAGGCTTTCATCTCCTAGTTCTATCATGCTAAATGATTTCCTAACTTTCAAATTTTCTCAAATTTAGTAATTAGCATTCTATAGTAAAAATAATCACTATCTTCACCCCTCTTCACTTATTTATTTATTTATCTATACCAGTATGGACTTGTAGATTATTTTATTCAGTGGGTTATAATCCAATATTATCTTTTATTGTTTTGGTTTTTAAATTGTCCCTGATTTGACCGGTGGGAACCTCTTTGAGTGAGTTCCTGTGTCCTTTTGACATGTCCCCATTATTCCTTTGAGTACTTCCTTACTTTCTGGTGTACACCAATACGTAAAATGTATATAAACATGTGTTTGTATACCAGCATGTGTCTATGGTCCAATATGTATGAGCATCAGGAAAATGACCTAGGAGATCTCAGAGGGAAGGTTGGGGGCACCCATTACAGGCCATGTGTGGGGTCTTCCCAAAAATATTGGAGCAAGAGAGAGCAAATCTGCAATCTACTTTCAATTTTGTCTGCAACTCCTCACCAGAGTGAGTTTGCTGCCACTGTTCTGTCCAGTGGTGTAATTATCCCCGTTTGTAATACTCTATTGTTAATAGTATTTGATAATAGTGAAGCAGGTACAAATTGGGGGGTGAGGTGAGTGTTGTCTGGCTCACATTGGTTCTCCCAGTGCTAATTCGCCATGCGGATTACCCACTCCCCCAAGCAACACACCCCATTTGGAAAACCATTCCTCCTGTGTTCATCCACTCAGACTACCATAACAAAATGCCACAGACTGGCTGGCTTAAACAGCAGAAATTTATTTCTCATAGTTCTGGAGGCTAGAAGACCCAAATCAAGGTGCTAGAAGGGTTGCTTTCTGGTGAGACCTCTCTCCTTGGCTTGCACACAGCAGCTTCTCACTGTATCTTTACACAGTCTTTTGTCTATGTGTGAAACATTGAGAGAGAAAGTTCTGCTGTCTCTTTCTCTTGAAAAGATTCCCCACCCGTATGACCTTATTTAACCTTAATTACCTCCTTAAAGGCCCTATCTCCAAATGTAGTCACATTGGAGTTTTATGAGAACACAATACAGTCTATAATACCTGTCTTTGCTCCTGCTAAGTATCTTTTTACTCAGCCCTGCCTTCCTGGTTGCATTCATTAGCTGAGAGGGCAAGTACCTGACTGAAGTTTGGCCAATCATAGCATCTCATTCTCCTCAGCTATGACGGTTAGGCCAGCCAAAGTCACATGACTCAAATTATCTTTCCAAGGGAATTATTTTTTAATTTACAGCAGAGGTCCCTCTTTTTTAAAAAAAAAATAAAAGTCTAGATAGTAAACTTTTTCAGATAGTTGGTCTTCTTCCCATCAATTCTATACTAAACTCTGTCCTTGCAGGTGAAAGCAGCCAAGATAATGTGTGAAGGAATAGTTTTGGCCTTTGGTAGGGTGGAGTTTACTGACCCTGATCCACAGAATAGAACAATTGATAAAATGTGAGCTTATTATGTGGCTTTCCCCATTCAACTCATGGCTTCATCACTTGCTGGCTTAAAAAAAAAATGTATAGTATTTAATATCAGTGACTTAGTTTCCTTATCTGTAAAATATAGACAAAAGGGTAACTTTGTGTTAATCAGGCTGGGCAATGACAGCTGCTGTAATTTACCCCAATATCTCATCTCAGTGGCCTAGCACAACAAAGTTATTTCTTATGCCTCCAGTGCTGCTTGTCAGAGGCAGGTGGCACAGCTAGCGGCAGCTCTCCTTGTGAAATGTTTAGAGACCCACGTTCGTTTCACCATGTGGTTTCACCATCCTTAACACATGGCTTCAAGGTTGCCCTGTCCTCACTCAGCCCACTGGCAGATTAAAGAGAGAGCACAGAGGAGTAGTCACTGTGAACTGCCTTAGACCATAGGTCACGTCTACTCACACTCCATTGGCAAGAATTAGTCACATGACCCCACCTAGGTACAAGGGGGTCTGGGAAATGTAGTTGACCTATAGGTTTAGAAAGAAAAAAAAATGAATCTGCATGAACAAGCATCCATGAGGACTGTGTTAGTGAAAACTGTAAAAACTTAGAACAGTGTCTCGTCTTCATAAGCACACAATAAATGTTAGCTATGATTATTACGGAAGCCGGAGAGGAGAAAGAAAAGCGTCCTTTTCCTTTCGGGTAGTAGAGCCATATTGACGTCGCCTTAGAGCAGCCTGCAGCTATGGCTCCTACTGAGTAGCAAAGGCCAGCATGCAGAAGAAATGCTGACACACAGAAAGAGAAGCCTGGGTGAAAGACAGAGAAGCCCGTGAGAGAATACTGATTGCACTAAAGTGCCTACTGCAATCAAATCTGCCCTTCTCTAGTATTGGTTGGTCTGCAATTAATAACAATGACAATAATAGTAGCTAACAATTACCGAGGTCTTATTGTGCCAGATGATTTTCTAAGCTCTTAATAGACATTAACAATTTTTAAACTCAAACTACAACCCATGGTAGGGAAGTGGGTCATGAAATCTTTTTAAGGAGTTGGTACCAATATTTTTTAATAAACAAAATAGACTAGACTAAACTAGAACTAGAACTAGACTAAACTACAATAGAAAACACAGTATATCACACATAATAAGGACAAGTTTTGTTTTATGGACTTTTGTTTTATATTATATGTGCACTGGGTCGTGATATAAAATATCTTTCATGCTGCAGTCACTGCCCTAATTCATTGGTCCTTTCTAACAACCCAGTGAAGGAGGTATTATTATACGCTCCCTCCTACAGGTGAGGAAACTGAAACCCTGGGAGGTGACCTCACTTGTTGTAGGCTGCACAGTTAAGAAGTAGCAGTCAGTATTTGCTGAAAGTGGGACCATAGTTTGGTTCCTGAGTCCCACTCTAAAATCTACGCTATTATCAGTCTAATAAATCAGTAATTTCCCTTTTGGCATAAGCTTCTTTAAGTTAGATTTCTGTGCTGTGCAAACCCAAGAGTCTTAGCTGATGGAAGCAGCAGGGAAAAAGTGTGAGCAGGGCATGGGATATGGAGAAAGGAGGCTGCGTCCCAGACTGGGCTCAGCCTGGAGCTGGCCAGAGACCTTCAACAGGGCATCTCCCCTTTCTGAGTCTGTTTCCTACTCCTTGAAAATGAAGATGGTAACAATGTCTCCCTCAGAGGCTTTTGCTAGGAAGAAGGGAGATGACCTAGGAAAGCACCAATCCCGTGTCAGGCTGTGAGTACCTGGGTGAGGAGAAGAGGGCAGGGACAGTACCTGTAAAGGTATAGAGATGGCATTGAGCAGAGCAAGGGGAGACCAACCCATCAGAATCAGAGGACGGGAGGTCGAGCAAAGTAGGTATCACCAGCCTCAAAGGCTATATGAGTAGTGTGAATGGGGTCCATTAACCATGCAGAGTCTTGAGAGGTTCTGGAAGGGTAAAGTGGGAAGTCCCCCAATGTCCTAAAGTACAGACAGTCATTTCTTGTGAATTAAACTTGAAGATACACAACATGTTATTCTTTCATCATAGGTGGCCTTCATCACAGGTGGCTAAGAGAGGAAAATGGAGTCAAGTATCTCTAATGACTCAGAACTGAGGGGGGAGTGAGGAAGCCCAGTTTCCGACCTTGGCTGAGGTCTCCACCGTTCCCAGAGCTGCACAGCATGCTCCATGCAGAGCAGGAAACCCGGAGCTGCTCCAGAGGGCCGGCAGCTGTGAGGCCTCCTCGGGGAAACTACCCTTTGATCTCCCTGGCAGCAAAGGGGTCTCACTTCCTGCATCCCAGAATGCCTGCTCCAGAAGGACCTCAGAGGTCATGAAGCCCAACCCCATTGGACAGATGGGACTAATGGAGCCCAGAGAGGCACCGGGCTCTGGTCAAGGTCACACAGAGAGCCAGTGGGCAAGTCAGGACCAGTGTCTGGGCAGCAGTGCTTGCCCAAGGCCACTCCACTCCTCAGTGATCCTCTTGTTTCCCCCTTCTCAGTGGGAACTGAGCAGGGAGGGTCTGTTTTTTCTGATCTCTCTGCCGTGGGGGGTCCATTTCCTGCCAAAGCTGAGTTAAGTTCAAAGGCCCTGGAATAGGGGTGGGGGGGATACTCTGTACAGCACAGGATGGGGAGTGGGTCTTTAAATCACAAAGCAGACTTTATCCTTTGAGATTTTAAGTGGACAGAAGCCAGTTTTCTAACATCCTTTCTTCTGATGTGTCCCTTGGCAAAAATTATGACATGGGGTGGG
The DNA here is from genome assembly GCF_014176215.1 of Rousettus aegyptiacus. NCBI lineage: Eukaryota > Metazoa > Chordata > Mammalia > Chiroptera > Pteropodidae > Rousettus > Rousettus aegyptiacus. The sequence continues at coordinate 20,595,472 of NW_023416284.1, read as the reverse complement.
GGTAAGGAAACTTAAGGTATTTGAGCCCCTACTATATGCTGGGCTCTGTGCCAGGCAAATCCTTCGTAGACATAATAGTCTTTCCTGGTAGGGACTGGCTTCCTCAGTTTACAGATGAGGAAATGGAGGCGTAGGAGTGGAAGTAACTTGCTCCAGGTCACACAGCTAGGATTTGAGCCCAAGTATGTCTGATTCGAGAGCCTTAACTGTGTTTAACCTTGGGCCACATGAAGTGCCCAAGGGGTTGTGTTGTTGGTAACCTGAGTTTCATAAGTGTATTAGTTAGGGTTCTTCAGAGAAACAGAACCTAACTGATAAAAAGAAAGATTGAGAAGTCCCACGGTCTCCTGAAGACATGGGAAAGCTGATGGTGTTGTTCCAGTTCAAGTACAAAGGCCCAAGATCCAGGAGAGTCAATGACGTCAGTCCCAGTCTGAGTGCAAGAGAAAACTGAAGTTCTAGCTCAAGCACTGAGACATAGAGCAAATTCACTCTTCCTCTGCCTTTTTGTTCTATCCAGGTCCTTCATGGATTGGATGGTGCCCACACTGGGGAGGGCAATCTGCTGTATTCAGCCTACCAACTCAAATACTAATCTCTTCCTGGGGCACCCTCATATGCATACCCAGAAATAATGTTTAACTAGTGATCTGAGCATCTTGGGGCCCACTCAAGTTAACGCAATTAACCATCACAACTGCTCCATTAATTCACCCAACAAATACTTGCTGAATGTCTGGTAGGTGCCAAGTTCTTTGAGTACAAAGATAATAAAAATAGACAAGATTTATTGAGTACTTGCTACATGCCAAGCACTGTTCTAAGTATTTTATGCGAATGAACTCATTTAAGCCTCACAACAATCGTGCAAGGTAGAATCTATTAAATATCCTTATCTTGTGGGGAATGAAATTGAGGCACAGAGAGAGGAAAAGATGCGCTATGGTCCCAAAGCCAGGAAGTGATGAGGCGGGCAGTCAAACTCTGGTGCCAAAATCCACGGCGTCGATTGTTGTACCATGCTTCCCTGTCAAACACCCGGAAACTCAGTCACGACTCCATAATTAACTGCGAGAAGCGATGGGTGAGGGAAGTACAGGATGTTGCGGGCGTGCAGAGGAAGGGCAGGCCGAAGTCAGCTTGGGTGGTCAGGAAGGGCTTCTGAGAGGACATGACAGCAAAACCAATGCTTGAAGAGTGAAGAGCTGGGCAGAAAGGAAATAAACTGCCCAAGGCAGAGGGAGCAGCACGTGCAAAGGGCACGCCAGAGGAACCGAAGGAAGTTGTGTCTGGCTAGAGCTTGGAGTGAGGTGGGAGGTGCAGAACGGTGAGACTTTATGCCGAAGAAGTTGGAAGGAACCAGCGGTCCCTTAAGGGCACCGAATGCGTGGTCAGAGGTCTGGGTTTTATCCTGTGGGCAATGTAGAGCCTAAATGTGGGGCCCTGGGCAAGTTGCTTTACCTGACTGCACTTCAGTTTTCTTATCAGTAAATTAGGCATAAAAGAACCTGCTTTACATGCCCATCGTTGCTGAGGGCAGAAACAAGACAATACGTTTTTAGCAAGAACCTCGCCAATGTTAGTTTCCAGCCTCTGCCACCCCTAAATGAGGAATCAAAATGCAGAGATGCAGCTAAACAGCTGGAGAAATACCACATGAGCCAGAGGATCCCTGTATGCCCATCAGAAGGCTTTGAGCAGCAAGGAACAGAAACTCTAGACCATATAGTTTAAGCCACAAGGAGTTCATTTTCTTACAGACAAGAAAGAATAATTCTAGAGTATGGAAATTCAACGGCTCAATGATGTCTTCAAAAAGGTATTAGTATCCTTCTCATGTAAGCAATGGCTTGCCTCATGGTCACAAGATGAATGTTGCATCATGTGAAAACATGACAATATTCAGTGAAGAAGGCATTTCTTCTTATGCATCTTTAAAGGAAGAAGACCTTGTTGGAAGCCTTCCCATCAGACTTCCCCTCAGGTCCCATTGGCTGGGATTGAATCACAAACCTTTCACTAAACCAATACTGATGAAGGGAATATAATCACCAAGATTGGCTTGGGCCAATCATTATTCATAACCCAGGGCTGAGGAGGGGCTTGTCCCCTGATTCCTTGGCTTCAAGGGGGAAGGACCCAAATAAAACAGGTCATTCCATTAGCATTATCTTTGACTCCATGGACCTGTATTTAAGCTCTGGGCAATAAAGGTAACTCCATTCCCTACTTGCTGGTGCAGTCATGTGCTGGGATCTCTCTATGACCCCGGAAGTTAGAACAGACTGAACCCAATACCCCAAGCCTTAGAAGCCGCCTTAGTGGAGCTGAGGGAGCTGGAGTGTTTTCCCTGCACCTCATGAGTCTAGCTCAGCCTCTCGCAGAAGCTATCATTCGCTCATTCAATCTACAAACATTAATTGGGCATCTACTTCATCGTGGGGACAAACAATGAGCAAAACTCAACACGGACACTGCCCTCCCAGAGCTTACCCTCTACTTGGGAAGATAATCCAATAATCACAATAAAATGGCAACTGTGATCAGATATAGACTGATGGGCACATAATAGCAGGGGGACTCAACCCAGGCAGGAAGGTTGAGGCCTTTGGATTTGGTACATGGTGTTTTGAGTCCAGGCTCAGCCACTTACTGGCTCTGTGACTTTTCAAAGGCAATTTGCTTGATATCTTATGCCTTAGTCTTCATTGAGAAAGAGCAAACAAAATGGTAACTGTCCCCGGGATTCATCAGAAAACTAAATGAGATAATATGGCCCATTCGACCATCATTCAAGAACTAGGAAACCGCACGCTACCACCATCAAGTGGCAGAGCACAGGGGTTGATGCTTCTGGCTCCAGCTAGACTGTGCGTGTTTGAAGCCCAGCTCTGCCTCTCTCTGGCTGTGTGGCATTGAGCAATTGCCTCATCTCTCTATGCCTCAGTTTCTGCACCTGTAAAATGGAGCCAACAACAAATAGAGTTGTAAAGATTAAATAGACCATGTATATACAAAGCTCTTAACACGGGGCCTGACCCACTGTAAGCTCAATAAATATTAGCAAAGAATATGCAATCGTTTTGAAATTAATAATAAAAGCAAATGTGAAAGCATGGTTGGATTAGAGATTTTCAGTCTAGTCTAGCAATTGCAACATTGTTTTTCTTGCTGGTGTTTTAATAATAACACTGTTCGTCGCAGCAATATTTGTACAGCTATGAATGTTAAACATCCCTGAGCAGTCCTATGTTTTGATTACATCCAGATTCTTCTCTGGAGTACTGGCCTGCCCATTTCTATCACCTTCAGCACTGTCAGTAACACACCTTCAGAAGCAACCACTGTTAGGATGAACAAAGCAAGACCCAGCCACAGCTTCCGGCTGCTTCCAGCTTGCAGTGGTGTCTAACCAATCAAAAGCCACAGGATGCAAATCGTGTTTCCTAATTGATCCATCAAGCTATGCACAGCTCAGGTTATAAAAACTGGTGCTGTGTGAGGAATGTCTGCTCATGTAAACACTCAGCACTGGGCCCAACGAATGTAAAGTGTCCAGAGAACACCAGCTATTGTCTTAAATATTATGTTTCCTCCAGATGGTGGGAGCACCGGACTCCTGTAAGCTGGAGACAGTCATCGCCAGGTTTGCTCTCTTTTCCCTTGTGAAACCACTGAAGCCTCATTAGGTTATCATGTTAAGTTATAACCACACTTACCACACAGGGGGGTTGTGAGGATTACATGAGTCCATGCATATAATATGTTTGGAATGGTGCCTAGTACAGGGTGAGCACTCAGAAACAACGACCATAGCAACAATAATAATATCAGCCAACACTGAGCACTTAGCAGCTTCACATCCCAGAGTTAATCCTCGGAAGCTACCAATGAAGTAGATATTAATATCATTCTCATACTATAAATGAGGCAACTGAGGCATAGAGAGGTTAAATAACATGCTTTAAGTTACGCAGTCAATTTAAACATTAGCTGCTATGATTATAGGTTTTTTCAAAGTAGAGCATTAATCTGAAGAGTCACTAGCACAGTGATATGTAATAAACATAGTAGTTTGTGCAGAGGAAAAAAAGGCTGGCAGGAAAACACTTCGAAATATAAATAGTGCATACCTCTAAATGGTAGGGATATGGGCGGGGTACCCCTTCCTTTTTTTTTTTTTTTTTCATTGATCTGTCTTCTATGTTTTCCATTAGCAATATGTATTACTTTTATATTGGGTGAAAATAATCAAAATTAATGTTTTAAATGGTTGTGGCAAGAACCCAGATGGATGGGGAGCCGAAGGACGGACACTGGTTAATAGATAATTACAATAGTTGAGGAGGGAGAAAGAAGGTGAGGTCTGGACCAGGGCACTGACTCAGGGGTTTGAAGGAGTTTCTGGGAACACGTGAGAATAGAAATGACTTGGTGACTGATTGGACGAGAGGGAGCTGGTGGAATCCATTCCTTTATTCCACGGATGACGATTAAGGCACCTACTGTATTCTAGGAGCTATTCTGGGAACTAGGGGTGCACAAGACAGATAAATCCTTAAGGTCATGGAGCTTCCATTCAACCAGGAGAAAACAGATAATAGACAAGTTGGTGCATGATGAGTCAGGTTATACGTGTTGTGGAGAAAAGGAAAGCCATGTGGGGGACAGAGAGTGCCGGGGCGAGGTGGAGGTCATGTAGGGGAGACCTCTCCTTTAGAAACATTTGAGTGGAAATGGAAGGAAATGAGAGAGAAAGTTCTGCGTACAGCTTGAGGAAAACCATTCCTTGCAGAGAGAACAGCAATCATGAAAGCTTTGTGACAAATCATCTTGGGTCTTCGTGAAAGAGTGAGAAGGCCAAGGGAGCTGGAGAGAGGGAGGAAGGGAAACAGGAGATGGAATGAGAGAAGCAAGGGGGACGCCAAATGATGTCAGCCATTGTCAAGACTTGGGTTCTGATTCTGACTCTGGGGGAAACCAGCGGAGGTTTCAAGCAGAGAAATGACAGGCTTGACCTTCATTTTAAAAGGATCACTGAGGCTGTCATGTGGCAAATAGATGTAGGCAAAGTTGAAATCAGGGGACAAGTTCTGACACCTTTGCAATAATCCAGGAGATGACAGTGGCTTCCAGGGCGGCGGAGTCATGCTGAGTTGGCTTCTGAACGTACTTCAAATAGAGCCAACAGCAAGAGGAGTCAAGGGTAAGTCCAAAATGTGTGGCCCGTCCAACTGAGAGAATGCAGTCGACATTTGTTGGGAAGGGGAAGACTGCCCAAGTACCAGATTTGTAGAAGGCAAATCAGGAGCTGGTATTGGATATGTTAAGTCTGAGACACCTTTCAGATACCCATGTGGAGATGTCAAGTACACAGGTGGACATACTGGAAAGAAGTTCAGAGGAGAGTCAGGGCTGAAGAAGAAAATTTGAGTTGTTAATGTACAGATGATATTTAAAGCCCAAGTACTGAAATGAGAAGGTCTAGGAGTGGGTATAGAAGGAGAAAGGTAATTCTTGTGTTTCAGGCTTGGGCTACTGGAAAGATTGTTTTCTTTCTTCAGAGATGGAGGACACGGGAAGAGGAGTGGGGTTTGAAGGGAAGATGATGTGTTCACTTATGGACACACTGAGTGGACATCACAGAGGGACAGAGTGGCCTGGCAGGCAGGCAGGTCTGAGGTAAGGAGCTTAAGTGAGAGGTCTGGGCAACAGACAGATACAGAGAGTGACTAAGGTCCCAGCAGATTTATGTAAAAGAAATGCAAATATATACAAACCTGAGCCCTTTCTTCAATTCCCAGAGTCAGGGCAAACAGCTGTCAATGCAGGTGTTCCAGGGATTAAAACAGGAATTTGAACCTGCAGGTGAATTTTTCAACCATATATAATGTGAGGGAAACGCCCTCAGAGAAGAACAGATGAAAACAAAGACCCTTGCCCTCCCCAGTTCTGAGCACCATCTGCTTCTCCAGGGCAGCTGGATGAGGGACTCTTGAGAGACCTAGGAAGGAGTCAGATGGCACAGAGACAGAACTGTAGAGCTGGGAGTAGTAGGAAAGGGGCTCTCTGGAATTCTAATGCTGCCTAACAAACCGCTCCAACCTGGTAGTATAAAACAACATTTTTATTAAGCTAATAGTTTCTGGGGGTCAGAAATTTGGACAGGGCACAGAAAAATGCTCCATAACATTTCCAGCCTCAAATGGGGAGACCCCAATGCCTGGCGACTGGATTTAACTGGAGGCTCCTTCACTCATATCTGGCTCCTACCCCTGGATAGTTGAAGGCTGGGCTTAACTGGGATTGCCACCTGGAGGGCTCCTGTGGCCTTTCAGTGTGATTTGGTCTTCTCATAGGATGACAAGTGGATTCTGAGGGAGAATATTCCAAGAACCAGAAAAAGCCAGGTGGAAAATGCTAAAAGGCATAGTCTCAGAAGTAACATATTGTTACTTCATTCATACCCTATTGGCCAAAGTAATCACTAGCCCACTCAGATTCAAGAGGAGAGGACATACACCCCACCTTTCCACAGGAGGACTTTCTAAATAAATAATTTGTACACATTTTAGTAACAATTCAGTGATTTCATTCACAGAATTGTGCAACCCATCACCACAATCAATGTTAGAACATTTTAATCACCTCCAAAAGAAACCCTATACCCTTTAGTTATCACTGTCCCCAATATTCCCATTCCTCCACTCAGCCCCTGGCAATCACTCATCTACTTCCTGTCTCTATTGATTTGCTTTTTCTGGACATTTCATATAAATAGAAGTGTGTACGTGGTCTTTTGTGACTGACTTCTTATACTTAACATGATGTTTTCAAGGTTCATCCAGTTGAAGCATGTATCAGAACTTCATCTCTTTTTATGGCCAGATAATATTTCATTGTGTGACTATTCCATATTTTGTCTATCTGTTCATCAGTTGACGGATGTTTGGGTTGTTTCTACCTTTTGACTCTTATGCATAATACTGATATGAACATTCATGTACAACTTTTGTGGCCAGTTTTTTAAACTACTAACTGATTCATAGGCAGGACATCCAAGGATGGTGGATCCCAAACTGGATTTTAATGTACCTTAGCTCTATTACCTTCAACAAGTCACCCAACACCTCTGAGCTTCATCTACAGGATAGGATGTAAAATACCCCCTGGACAGGTGAGGATTAGTGAGCTCAAGAATGAGAAGTGACTTATAAAATGAAAAACTGAGAAATGCTACATAATGCCCACCCAACAGCACTCCTTTTCCCGATAACAAACCTTGATTTTGGTCAGGTATCAAGCAGCCATATGCCTCATTGGCTTAGCCCCCTCCCACCACAGCACATAAGTCGTGATCAGTCTAAGCCAATCACAAGGATCCATTGTCACTTCCTATAAATAGTTTTGGAATGGTTCAGCAATGCGATCCTGCTCAACACGACAGGATGTATGTCCGCTGGTAGTACTGCAGAAAATGAGTTTCTTAACCCTTAAAAAGAAGAGCAGAAGACAACACCATCCCTCTTTAGCAAGGTATTTTCATGTCTTCTTGTGAAACTGCACGGCAATCAGCCTGATAAGTGTGATGAAATGTGAAAATGGAAAGCAAATTGATGTGAGCGTTGAGCTAACACTGGAAAAGCCTTGCCCCTGGGTGAATTCTTATGTGAAATAATAAATATCTTTATTCTTTAAGTCATTTTAGTTGGGTTTTCCATAAATGGCAACTGAAAACATCCATACTTAAACACATATTGGTTTCTAGCTATCTCTTGCACATACTTCCAAAGAGAATTAGGTTTATCTTACCATAAATGACACAGGGAAAAATCAGAACAAGAGTAAACAAATATAACACCATGGCATACTAAATATTCCCAATGACCCTCCTGATAAAACCAGCTGAAGTGATTTTAAATATATATATTTTAAACAAATCAGTCACATTCATTAGTTCATATTTACATCAAAGGAAATAGAGATATATTATAAATAGATGAAGTATATAATATGTCAGCAAGTAGTAATGTATAGAGAAAAATAATTTGGGGAAGGGAGATCAGGAATAAGTGAGTTACAGTTTTAAATAGGGTGTTCGAAGTAAGCTTCAATGAAATGGTAACTTTTGAGAAAAGACTTGAAAGCAATGAGGAAAATAGCTATAGGAAAATCTAGGAGAATAAATTAAGTAGAGCAAACAAGCAGTGTCAAAAGCCTATGGTGTGAACATGTCTGGAACAGTCAAAGAATAACAAAGAAGACAGTATAACTGGAACTAAATGAGTAAAGGAAAGAGTAGAAGATGAGGTTATAGTATTAATGGATTTAGAATTCTAAATTTGCAGTATTCACTTTCAGCAATTTGAAATTATCATTAATTTCCTGTCTTCTGGCTTCCATGGTATCTGTGTAGAAGTCCACCGCTAGACTTATTATATATTCTTTGAAGATAATATGTCTTTTCTTCCTCTGGCTGCTTCTAATGTTTTCTCTTTGTCTCTGGTTTTCAGAAGTTTTTGTTATTATGTGTCTTAATTTGGTTTTCTTTGTGTTCATTTTATCTGGGGTTTATATGCTTCTGTACCCTATGACTTAATGTCTTCGGTTTTAGAAATTTTCAACCATCAACTCCTTGAATATTGCATCACCACATTTTCTCATTCCTTTCATTCTGAGACTCAATTACACATAATTTACACATATTCACTGTATTTCATGTCCCTTACACTCTTTTCTGTATTTTTTCATCCCATAGTCTTTCTTACTTTGGTTTGGATGTTTTCTTTTGGCCTATTTCCAGTCTGCTAATTCTCTCCTCAGTTGCTAATCTGCTATAAACCCATCTGTTGAGTTCTTAATTCCAATTTTTATATTCTTTAGTTATGAAATTTATTTTTAATAATTTTCATAGTTTTCAGTTCTCTGTTGAAATTCTCCATTTTTCATTTAATTTGTTGATCACACTAATCACTGTTATTGATAAGTCCAATAATGCCAATAGCTGAGTCCCCTGTGGGTTTCTTTCTATTATATATTTTTCCTCTTGATTTTTTGGGGTCAATTCATGTCTTTTTGTATATTTATATATTTGGTAACTTTTTATTAAATTTTAGTATTGTGACACGTAGTAGTGGCAAATCATCTTAGTGCAGTCAGGGACTGAGTTGACCTAGAACTCATCTAGTGTTTATAATGGCTAGTCTATTTCTGATTCGCTCAAAATTTCAAACTGTGAAAAGCACTAAGAAGAAGGTAAACAATGTGACAGAACAGAGAGTAATTTGGGATGGGAATGAGAAGTGAATGTTACTTTAGCTAGGGTGATCAAGGCCTCTGTGAGAGATGACACTTGAAGCCCAATCTGTATGATGAGAAGCAAACAGCTATGTAAAGATATAGTTTCTTTCAGATAGGGTAAGCAGCAAATGCAAGTGCCCTGAGGTAGAAATGAGCTTGGCAGTTTTGTGAAATAGAAAGAAGACAGGATGACATTACAGGGTAGATAAGAGTCAGATATCAGAAGCCCTGGCAAAGAGTGTAGATTTCATTCCAAGTGCAGCAGGAAATTATTGGAGGGTTTTACGCAAGGGTATGACATGATCTGGTTATTTTTCAAAAATTACTCTGGCTGCTATGTGAACAGATTTTTACTGGGGGCGATAAGAACTGAAGCAGAGAGACCATTGATAGGACTATTTGCATAGTTTCAGAGGATAAAAATCAAGTTCCACTTTGAAGCTGTTTACATACTATACAAGTGGCATTAATTTGATGTCTTTTGGTTCCAAGTGTCAAACTGGCTTAAGCAAAAATGGGGGGTTGTTGTTTGACTTTCTTGGGAAATATAGCCTCATGGACAGCTAGATCCAGCAGTATCATCAAAACACACACTGTCTTTCTTTCCTCCTCCTCCTCCTCCTCCTCGTCCTCCTCGTCCTCGTCCTCTTCCTCCTCCTCCTCCTCCTCCTCCTCCTCCTCCTCCTCCTCCTCCTCCTCCTCCTCCTCCTCCTCCCCCTTTGCCGGGAGGATTTAATCCTGAAGTGACTGTAGCCATCCCCTCTCACCAAAGAAAGTATTTCCAGCAAGAGAAAAGGCAGCCATCCCACAGCCAGGGCTCCTATTACTGCATTCTACTGCCTTATCACTCATGCTGTGTGAGATTATCTATCTGTTTATCCCTCTAAGAATAGACTGGATCGTATACCCCTTAAGGGGAAAGACTAAGTCTTTTCCCTCTGAATCCCTAGCTTAGTGAAATAACAATGAATCAATCATCTTTGCAGTCAGATACTTGGATTCCACCAGGCTCTGACCATTAGTAGCTATGTGGCCTTGGACAAGTCACTTAACCACTCTGAGGCTTATTTTTCCTTACCTATGAATTAGTCATTAGAAATACATAATTACATAGGTTATGAGGGTTAAATAAGATCTTGAAGAAAAATGCCTGGAACAGTTCAGGTACTCTATACTTTGGTAAATGAGGATATCACAAAGGCTATAACAACCCTCTGGGTTTTATCTTGGAGAAAAAGGTGGGACATTGTAAGCTGGAGTGGAGCCTGGCAGCAGAGAGAAAGTAGCTTGAGGCAGGGAGCAGGGATGCCTGATACTCATTGCTCGGTCTCCTTAGCGAGCCCCACCCCAAACCTGGCCTCAGTCCAAACCTGCCTGGTAAGAGCCTTCCCCAGGGTCTGCACCCGGAGTCAGGACAGGTCCTGGCTTGTACCCCACTCCTCTGCCTGTAAATGGGGTTTGCTGAAGCCACATACATTCCTAAGGGATTGATAAGATTTCGGAAGCCACACCTACCACCGGTGGCATACCTTGGGCTGGACAGGAGGGGAGCGCCAGGCCTTTCTCCTCCACACAGCAGGAGCTGACTGCTAGCAACCCACCCCGTATACAAACACCCTGACCCTCCTTCACAGAACCACAGAACAGCACAGCTTTAAGGAATCCCAAAGATCCTCTAGTACCTTTCTTCAAATGATACGGGCCCTGCCGGTCTGGTAGAGACCCCTGCACGTTCCCCATTGAGCATGAACCAGCTTTATTCCTTTCCTCCGCTTGAAACACATACATTTTTTAAAAAGTGCCCAGAATCCTTTGGTATTCAGGGAAATCATGATGGCTAGGGTGACCTAATGGTGGGTGAATGCACCTGTCACCCCCTGAGATCTTCACCTTGATTGTAGCTCCAAGAACTTTGGGTGCCCGGGACCCCACATAGAAGACCACTGATCTTGATGGGCACAGTCCAACCATGACTATGCGGCATAAGGGGGAACAAAGAAGGGAGTTCTTAGACTGGGGGTCAAACCGAGGGCTCTGTCCTGACTCTCTGACTACTCAGTGTGACCTCTGAGTGGCTTAACCTCTCTGAGCTTCTGACCTCATCTGTAAAATGAAGGCTGCCAATAAGGTGAGGATTCAAGAAAATAATGCTTATTCTTTAGCAGGAGACCCATCACAGAGTAAGCAATCTATAAACAAACCTGTTACTGCCATCATGAATAAAAGTCTGTAATCCTACCTCAGCCCTGGGACCACGCTGGAGATTGAAGGGAACTCAGACATCCCACACGTACACAGTGTGGAGTCCCAGGAACTTACCATCCCTTACCTGCCCGCCTCATCTCCTCCAAAGCCCATGACCTGAAGGTTGGGACCAGGCTTCTCCCCCTCCTGCTCACTGCCCTCTCTGCCTGCTGACTCTGATGATTCATTCCACCTCCAGGGCATAGTCATGCCTATCAGAAACCCATTTTTCCGGTTTCCCCTCCTGAACCAGAGGCCCCTTGGATCCTGCCATAAGGGAGGGGTATGAGACCCTGAGTGGAAAAACAAGGCCCCTTCCCTGTCATCCTCCCCAGACCTGGGATTTGGAGTAAGTTAGGGGAGCTAGGAGGGAGATCGAAGAGAAAGTAAGGAGAAATCAAGGAAGCAAGAAGCCCCTCCCTTGGCCTGAATTAGGTCTAGAGCAGCTCTGATCTCTGGACAGGGATGGGCCTGGGTTTTGCAGGGCTGGCAGGTGGGGAGGAGGGAAGGAGAGGTCAGACTAGAGCCATGATTTCCAACTGGCTGCGGGGCCCAGGAAGTCCCTCTAGCACCTCAAATTCAGCACAACACAAGCAGAACTTTTCTCCTCCGTAACCAAATTGCACCTCCCCTGGCAGTCCATGCAGTCCCTCAGCTAGAAAGCCTAGACCAGTGTGTTTCGTCAGTTGCTGGGTGCTGGCCTTTTCTGCGGGTCCCTCACTGATCTCTCTCGCCCGCGAGTCTTTCCGCAAGCCCTGGTGTGAGACCTCATCGGCTCCCCAAACCCACAATTCTCCTCTCCTACAATCTCGACCTCCACATAGCCAGCCAAAGGGGATCTCCGTTAGCCCCAGAACTGATCAAATTTGAAGCAGACTGGGAAGGAGCAAAGCCAGCTGTGACGGCAGAAGCCAAAGCTGCTTCTCTGTTCATCAATGAGTGAGTGGGGGTGGGGAGGAGGAGTGAACTGGGCGAGTCCCAGTGCGGGGCTCACAATCACTGAGCACCCATGCATGCCAGGCTAGGACCTGCCTCAGTTTACTTTTCCTTCACCACACCCGCTTTATAGATGAGGAAACCAGGAGGTAGAGAGGTCACAAAGGTTGCACCCAACCTCCAGCCGAGAGGTGACAGAGTTGCATTTTGAACTCCGGTTTGACTTCAGAGCCTGGTTCTCCCCACTATTGACAGACACATATTTCTAGAGACTAGGGGGAAATAATCTGCATTGGGAAATCCTTAATATTAGTTGACCAAGTGGTTTCTTGGAAGAGTCTCTGTGTGTGTGTGTGTGTGTGTGTGTCCAGCTCCTGGCAGACCTAAGTGTGTCCTACCTGAAAGTGAATCTTGCCCACTGCTGCCCTCCACTGACCAGATGCAGAACTGCTCCAGTCTCTTGGGAATGATTTTGCAGGCAATCTCATTGCTGAACTCCAGGGACCCTGAGAAACCAGGTGGTCTGAGGTTACATCCCTAATATACAAAGAGCTCTTAAAAAGCAATAAGAAACAAACATACCCAACATAAAAATAGACCGAGGATATAAACAGGCATATCATACAAAAAAAAAAAATCCCAATAGCCAATAAGCCAATGATCAACTTCACTAATAAACAAAGAAATGAAAATAAAAATAATGATATGATATGTTCACCTATTAGATTAGAATTTGATCATGCTTTCTATTAGGAAAGGTGTTGAGAATGGGCATTTGTATTGTTGGTAGAAGTGAGAATTGGTACAGACTTTTTGGAGGATAGTTTGGCAATATCTACAAAACATTTTAATGTTCACATTTTTGACCAAATAATTTCATATCTGGAAATTTATCCTAAAAATGCAAAAGGGTATATGTTTGAAGATGTTCATTCCAACAGTGTTTATGTTTCATTCATTTATAGAGAAAACAGGGAGCTATAAAAAATAAAGCGGTGACTAGGATTAGCTCACATTCATGCTGATCACATTTATACATTGGTGTAAATAGTATGTTTGTATGTGACTATGTAATCAAAATAAAAATTTTAAATAACAAGGTAAATCTGTTTTACATAGTTATCTGTGATATCTATGTACAATTGAGTGAAAAACTTAGACTGCAACACAATCAAAATAATATGATTTCATTTACACAAACTTGCATGTGAATGTATTTGAAGTGTGTGTGTGTGTGTGTGTGTGTGTGTGTGTGTGTGTAAGAGCAGAGAGAGTTGTCTGGAAGACTGTTGCCCAAATCTTAATGGCGACTACCTTCGTATAATAGAATTGCCCTTGAATTTTACTTTTTCTTTTACATTTCTCTTATGGTTTAAATTTTTAACAATTAGCTCATATTATATTTATAATGAAAACAATGAAGCTATTTTCATTTGGAAGAAAGAAGGCAATCAGAGAGCCTTGCTTCTCCAAGTAGTGGAGCCCAGTGGTGGGGATGGGGAGGTCGTGCTAGCAAGTTAAGACACTGGCAGAGACACGGAGAGCTGGGGTTGGGTCTGCTAGCCCACTGTGGAGTTGTCTAAGGTAGTCCCGGGCTGTCAGAGACAGGAGGGCCTGCTCGTCTAATGCCCTCACTTTGAAGCAGGAGCGATAAATAAGATGGTGGCTCAGAGAGGCCAAGAAACTTGGCCAATGTTACACAAAGAGCCAATGCCAATCAGCCAGAATCCAGGTCTTCAGACCTGAGGCCAAAGCTCTTTCCTCACTTCTCTCACTTCATAATAAGGTCAGAAGTTAAGTCACTTTTAAACAACATTTACTTGCTCATGTAACCCCCTCTATTTATTATAATATTCTTGCCTTCTCTAGGTGGGCACTCATTCTTGAAAGCCATCTTAAATAAATATCTCCTCCTCCAGGAAGTCTTACTTGACTCCTACAGGAAATTTTAAGAGAATGTATTAAACTATTCCTACCTGGAGTCCTACCTGACGTCAATTGCTACATGCTTTTTCTCCACTTTATTTTTCTTATTTCTTCAGCTAGCAAACAACTTAAGTATACATAATGTACACTTAAAACCTGGAATTGAGCAAAACCCTCACCTTCTTTCTCCCAACTAATACAAAATCAGATGTTTTCAATCCATCTTGTAATTATTATAATTATCACTGTAACTATTCCTTCAGATACACCAACACATTTGCCATTTTCTTTGTTCACCACCTCTTGCTTCTCACACTTTCCTTCTGAGATTTTTTTCTAACAGCTTTACGAAGGTATAATTGGCATACAAGAAACTGCACATGTTTAAAGTGAATGATTTTGATAAGTTTTGACACAAGAATACACCTGTGAAATCATCACTACAATCAAGATAATGAACATCACTCCCAAGAGTTTTCCTGTGACTCTTAGTAATTTCTCCTTTTCTCTCTCACTCCCTGCCCCACCCCACCCCACCCCCAGGCAACCACTGATCCACTGTCACTATAGATTAGTTTTTGTTTTCTAGAATTTTATATGAGTAAAATCATACAGTGTGTGTTCTTTTCCAATCTGTCTTCATTCACTCAGCACAATTATTTTGAGATTCAGCCATGTTGCATATATAAACAATTTATTCATTCCTTTATTGCTGAGTAGTAGTCCATCATATGGATATGCCACGTTTTGTTTATCCATTTACCTACTGATTTGAGACTTTTAGGTTTTTTCCAGTCTGGGCTATTGTAAATAAAGCAGCAACAAACATTTGTATAGAACTCTTTGTATGACAAATGCTTTCATTTCTGTTGGGTACCTAGGAGTGGAATGGCTAGATTACATGGTAGGTTATGTTTCTTAAAACTGCTAAACTATTTTCCAAAGTGATTGTGCATTTGACATTTCCACCAGCAACATAAGAAAGCTTTATTTACTCCACGTCCTCACCAGCACTTGGTATACAGTCTTAGACATTGCAACAAGTATATAGTAGTATCTCATTGTAGTTTAATTTGCATTTTAATGATGACTAATGATGTCGAACATCTTTTTATATGCTTGTTTACCATCCACATATATTCTTCAGTGAAGTGTCTGCAGATCTTTTGCCCATTTAGGGGAGAGTTAAGTTTTTATTATTATCCAGTTCTCAGAGTTCTTTATATTCTGGATACAAGTCTTTTATCAGGTATATTATTCACAAATATTTTCTCCCAGTCTGTGGCTTATCTTTGCATTTTTGTGGCAGCATCTTTCGAAGAATAAATTTTTCATAATTTTGATGAAATTCAGTTTATCAAATTTTTCTTGTGTGTTGTAGCTAAGAAATCTTTGCCTAACTTAACTTTCATAAGTAATTTCTTTTCTTTCCTTCAAGAAGTTTAGTGTTAGGTAGTACATTTAAGTCTATGATTAATTTTGAGTCTTATTTTTTTTGGTATATAAATATCTAATTGTTTCAGTACTATTTCTTGAAAAGATTATTCTTCTCAACAGAATTGCCTTCATATTGTCAAAAATAAATTGCTGATATAAATGTGAGTCTCTTTCTGCAATCTCTATTATACTCCTTTGACCTATTTGTCGGTCTTGAAAACAATAACCATACTGTGGTTTTTTTTTCAGTTGCAGTTGACTTTCGATATTATATTAGTTTCAAGTGTATGACATAGTAATTAGACATTTATATACCTTACAAAGTGATCACACTGATAAGTCTAGTACCTACCAGGCACCATACATACTTATTACAATATTATTGACCATATTCCCTATGCTGTGCTTTACATCCCCAGGACTGTTTTTATAATTGGCAATTTGTATTTCTTAATCCTTTCCACCCTTTTCAGCCCTCCCCTCAGCCTCCCATCTGGCAACCATCAATTTGTTCTCTGTATCTATGTGTTTGTTTCTGTTTCATCTTGTTTGTTCATTTATTTTGTTTTTTTAAGTTCCACGGATAAGTGAAATCATATGAATACCACACTGTCTCGATTACGTAGCTTTATATATCTTGAAGTCAAGTAGTGTATATCCTTCTACTTCCTCTTCTTTTTCAAAGTTGTTTTTGCTATTTTAGGTTCTCCGCATTTTTATATAAATTCCAGAATTAGCTTGTCAACGTCTACACACACACAAAAACCTGCGAAGGTTTTCATTAGGATTCTGCTGAATCTATAGATGAATTTTGGGAGAACTGACATCTTAACAATATTGAGTCTTCTGATCTAAGAACATGGTATATCTTCCCATTTATTTAGATCTTTAATTCATCTTAGCACTTCTTTGTAGTGCTCAGTGTGTAGGTCTTACACATCTTATGTCAGATTTTTCCCTAAGTACTTTATATAGTTTATGTTATCATAAATGATGTTTTTCATTTTAATTGCTGGTTATTTGCTACCAGTATATAGAAATACATTAGATTCTTGAATATTAACCTTGTATCCTGAAAACTCACTAAACTCATTTATTAGTTCCAGGAGCACTGGCAAGAATCTCGAGTATAATGTTGAATAAAAGTGATGAGTCCTTACTGTCTGACATTCTGGCTCTGTTTCTTATCTTAGAGGAAAGCATTCAGTCTTTCACCATGAAATGTGATGTAAACTGTTGGTTTTTCATAAATGCCCTTTATCAAGTTGAGGAGGTGCCTTACTATTCCTAGTGCATTGAGAATTTTAGTCAAGAATGGATGTTGGTGTTTGTGAAATGTGTTTTTTTGGTATCTACTAAGATGATCATATGGCTTTTCTTTCTGTTGATATGTTGAATCATACAAATTACATTCCTGGGGTACATCATCCTTTTAACTATGATGTAGTATTTTTTAATATATTCTTTAATTCAATTCGATGGCCTTAGTAGTGGTCCCCAAACTTTTTGGCACCAGGGATCAGTGTTCCTATGAGAATCTAATTCCTGATGATCTGAGGTGCAGCTGAGGTGGTCATACTAGCTCTGGGGAGCAGCTACAAATACAGATGAAGCTTTGCTCTCTCGCCACTCACCTCCTGCTGTGCAGCACAATTCCTAACTGGCCATGGACCAGGACCAGTCCATGGCCGGGGGGGTAGGGGACCCCTTGCCTTATAGAATGAACTGGGAAGTATTCCCTCCTCTTTAATTTTATGAAAGATTTTGTATGAAATTGGTATTACTCGTTCCTTATATGTTTGAAAGAATTCCTCAGTGAAGCCATCTGGACCTGGAGTTTTCTTTGAGGATAGGTTTTAAACTATAAATTCAATTTATTTAATATGTGTAGGGCCATTCAGGTTATCTAACTCTTCTTGAGTGAACTTTGGTAGTCTGTATCTTTCAAGAAATTTGTCCATTTCATTTGTTATCATACTCCTTGGTATAGAGTTGCTCATACTATCCCCTTATTATTTTTTGATATATTCAGAATCTGTAACATTTAGAATTGGTGATGTCGCCTCTGTCGTTCCTGATATTGATAATTTGTGTTTTCTTTTTTTCTCTCTCATTAGTCCCGATAGAAGTTTATTGATTTTATTGATCTGAGCACGCTAGCTTTTGGTTTAATTAATGTTTTATATTGTTTTTGATTTCTATTTCACCGAATTTGCTCTCGTCTTTATTATTTCCTTTCTTCTGCTTACTTTAGGTTTAATTTTCTCTTTTTTCCAGTTTCTTAAGGTGAAGACAGGTCATTGATTGATGCCTTTCTTCTTTTTTAATAGAGGCATTTAACGCTGTAACTTCCCCTCTACTACTTTGCAGCATCCAACAAGTTTTAATGTGTTGTGTTATTTTATTCCATTTAAAAGTTTTCAACTTGTCTTTTGATTTCTTTTTTAGCCCATAGGTTGTTTAGAAATGCATTATTTAGTTTCTAAATATTTGAGGACTTTCCAGAGATCTTTCTATAATTGACTTAATTTGTCCCACTATTGTCAGAAAACATGCTTTCTATAAATCATGTGTGCTTAAATTTATTGACATTTGTTTCATAACCCAGAAAATGATCTAACTGGTAAATGCTCTATATAAGCTAAAAAGAATATACACTCTGATGAATTTGAATGAAATGTTCTATAAATGTCTATTATGTCAAGTTGGTTGATAATATTATTCAAATCTTCTATATACTTACTGATTTGTATTTACTTCTTTTTGGTCAACTTTTGATAGAATTGTGTTGGAATCTCCTACCATAATTGTGGATTTGCCTATTCCTCCTTGCAGTTCTATGAGTTTTTGCTTCATATATGTATTAGTTTGCTACGGATGCCATAATCAAGTACCACAGACTGGGTGGCTTACACACACAAAAATTATTTCCATGTAATTCTAGGGGCTAGAAGTGTAATATCAATGTGTCATTGGGGCTGGCTTCTTTTGAAGCCCCTCTCTTTGGCTTATAGATGGCTATCTTCTCCCTATCTTCACAAAGTCTTCCTTCTGTATGTTGTCTATGACCAAATTTCTTCTTCTTGTAAGGAAACCAGTCGTATTGGATTAGGGCCCGCCCTAGTGACCGCATTTTAACCTAATTATGTCTTCAAAGACCCTATCCTCAAATACAGTTACATTCTGAGGGGTTAGGAAGTTAGAACTTGAACATTTGAATTCTGGGGTAACACAATTCAGTCATGAAAATGTATTTCAAAGCAGTGTTCTTAAATGCGGAAATGTTTGGGATAACTATGTCTACTTGATATATGTCTACTTGATACATTGACTCTTTTATCATTATGAAAAAACTCACTTTATCCCAGGTAATAGTCATTGCTCTGAAATCTACTTTCTTGTGATTGTCTACAAAGTGGTATAGGCATATCTCGGATATATTGTGGGTTTAGTTCGAGATCACCACAGTAAAATGAATATTGCAATAAAGTGAGTCACATGAATATTTTGGTTTCCCATTGCATATAAAAGTTATATTTACACTATACTATAGTCTATCTATTAAGTGTTGAACACCAGTATGTCTTAAAAATGTATATATCTTCGTTAAAAATACTTAATTTCTAAAAAATGCTAACCATTACCTGAGCCTTTAGCAATCATAATCTTTTCGCTAGTGGAGGTTCTTGTCTCAGTTGTTGATGGCTGCTAACTGATCAGGGTGGTGGTTACCGAAGGCCAAGGTGGCAATTTCTTAAAATAAGACAGCAATAAATTTTGCTGCATGAACTGACTTCCTTTCATGAATGATTTCTCTGTAACGTGTGATGCTGTTTGAAAGCATTTTACTCACAGAACTTCTTTCAAAATTGGAAATCTCAAACCTCAAATTCTGCTGCTGCTTTATCAACTGAGTTTATATAATATTCTAAATATTTTATTGTCATTTTAACAATTTTCACAGCACCTTCACCAGGAGCAGACACAAAGTGAGCAAATGGCACTGATAGACTTGATAGATACAGGATTGCCACAAACCTTCAATTTGTAAAAAAAAAAAAAAAAAAGAAAGAAAGAAAGAAAGAAAGAAAAGAAAGCAATATCTGTGAAGCACAATAAAGCAAAGCGCAATAAAATGAGGTATGCCCGCATGTCTTTTTCCATCCCTTTACTTTTAATCTATTTGTGTCTTAACACTTAAAGTGAGTTTCTTATAGCAAATATACATCTATGCCTCGGTTTTTTATTCAATCTGAAAATCTCAGCTTTTTTATTGGGGTGGTTAGATCTTTTACAATTAATGTGACCATTAATATGGTTGGGTTTAAATATAGCTATTCGATTTCTCTTTCCCCCACTCATTATAACAATTTATTGTTATTCTAGTAGTTGCTTTAGCATTCAGAGTATACACCTTCAACTTATTACACTCTGCCTTCAAGTGATATTATACCACTTCATGTAGAATATAAGAACTTTACAATGGTATACTTCCACTCAGCACCTTCTGGCCCTTTTGCTTCTGTTTGTTATAATTTTTTCTCAAATACTGCATTTCATCAGATTTTGAAAATTTTCAAACTTTTCTTCAAATTGTCTTCTGTCTCCCCCACCTTTCTCTCCCTCAGAGACCCCAAACACACATATATTAGGCTACTTTAAGTTATGTACCATGTTTCACTGATGCTCTTTTCATTTGTTTTAGTCACTCTTCTCTCTGTGTTTTATTTTGGATGGTTTCCATTGCTATGTCTTCAAGTTCACAAATCTTTTCTTCTGCAATATTAAAACTGCCATTAATCCATCCAGTCTGTTTTTCATCTCAAACACTGTAATTTTCATCTCTAGAAGTTTGATTTGGATCATTTTAAATGTCTTCCACAACACTACTTAACATGCTTTATCTTCTAGCTTCTCGAAGATATGGAATTTAGCTATGATAGGTGTTTTAATATCTTTGTCTCCTAATTCCATCATGTGTCATTTCTGTATCAGTTTTGATTAATCTTCTCTTTCTTATAAGTAGCATTTTCCTGCTTTCTTACATGCCTGGTAATTTTTTATGGTTGCCAGGCATCGTGAATCTTACTTTGTTAGGTGTTGGATTTTTGTATTCCTATAAATATTCTTTAGCTTTGTTCTGAATGTAGTTAAGTTACTCAGAAATAATTTGATCATTCCAGGTCTTGCTTTTAAACTTTTTTGGCAGGGCCAGAATAGGCATTTGAGCTAAAGATAATTTTTCCTGTTACTGAGGCAAAACCCTTTAAGTACTCAATTTCCCAAGAACTATGATGTTTTCCATTCTAGCTGGTGAGAATGGCACTCTTCCTGGTTAGATGTGAACTCTGAAACTTTTCCCCTCTAACCCTTTTGGGAGGTTCTTTACTCAGCCTTGGGTCATTTCCTCACATGTACGCATTGATTAGTACCCAGTACTGTGCAGCTCTCCTCATTCTGGTACTCTGACTTGCAAACTACAGCTTCTTAGGTCCCCTTGGACTACCTACTTTGTCTTCGTATCTCAGGAAGGCCTCTAGTGTCTGCCTGGGTTCCCCTTCTCTACACTGTGACTTGGAAACTTTCTCTAGGCAGTCAGCTGGGGCAATTGTAGGGCTCCCCGTTTGTTTCTCATCACTCAAAGATCACCACCCTTTGTTGCCTGATGCCCAAAACCTGAGGTATCACTCTTTTATATATTTGTCAAGTTTTTAGTTGTTCTGGGTGAGAAGATAAATCTGTGTCTTGTTCCATCTTGTTTGGAGAAAAAGTCTTTCCTTCTGAGTTTAATTTTTTTCTTGCTAAAGTTCATCCTTCATAAATTCTTTGAGCAAAATTCTGAGATAAGACTGCTTTATCTTTCAGTCTGCGTATATCTGAAAATATCTTAATTTTGCATGCACCCTTAAATGCTGGTTAGCTGAATATAAGATTCTAATTGTTTTTCTCATCACTCTGAAGCTATTATTCCATTGGCATTTACTATTGCTGATGAGAAATTGGCTTCAGGCAGAATGTCATTCATTTGTGGATAATCTGTTTTTTCTCTGGTAGCTTTTCAAATTTTTAAATTTATCTTTATTCTTTTTCAATTTCTCCAGAAATGGAGTTTTTTAAATCCTACTCAGAACTCAGTGTGCTTTTTTGTTTTAGCGGCTCATTTTTCTTCATGTATAGAAAATTTTCCACCATTATTTTTTCACATGTTGCTTCTTCCCTATTTTCTTCTTCTGGAAATACTATTAGATAAATGTTTAAACTTCTCACTTTCTCTTCCATAATTTTTAATTTATCTTTCAAATTTTCCATTCCTCTAGAATGTCACTGAACATTTACCGAGCATTTACTATATGTTTAAGGACTATAACTCACTGATAAGAACTATAAACTCAATCTTCATAACAACATCATGAGGAAGGTACTAATACATCTCCATTTTATAGCTGAGAAAACTGAGGCATAAAGAAGTTTGAAAACTTGTCTGAGGCCTTATAACTAGTAAGAAGAGAGCTGAATTTTAATCCCAGGTATGTGGCTTCAGAACCCATACATTCCATTAATGTTCTATAGTGTCTATCCTAATTGCATCTTTTTGTGCTTCTTTAAGTTCTGGGTGGTTTCTGCAGATAAATTTGAGTTTACTAATCCTCTCTCAAGCCTGTGTCTAGTCGACTTTTCAAAACATCTAGTGAGTTTTTAGTAGTTTCTTTCTACTATTTTTACTTGATTCTTTTTCCATAAGCTCTTATCCTTGCCTCATGCCTTCTACGCCTAATTATATTGCTTTTAAAACACTTAAAGTCTTTCATATTTTTCTGTTATCCTAAGTTTTGGCATGTGTGCCAGGAAGATCTCCCTTCAATAAAAAACTTGCCATTTAGCCACAAAGAGTATAGTTAGCTGACAGCCTCGAGCTGTTGTGCCTTCGGAATCTGCCTCAGCTTTTCTCTTCTCATATTTTGAGTTGAGGCCATGCTCTTCTTTGGCATTCTCTAAGCGATGACTATGAAGAGGGTTAATAGAGTTTTGTCATTTCTGCTCCACATGGGGCTCTAACGAACAATATTTGCTGTAATCACCCTTGGGGATAGCCAAGACTTTGTCAGATCTACATCATGCCGGGGCTCTCCCTGCCCAATCTCACTTCCCTCACTTTTATCTTTCACAGACATTACCCCATAAACCCCTTGCACTCCTAACTCCATCCCTATGTTCACTTTCCAGAGGACCCACCTAACACAGCATGTGATTTATCCAAGTTGTTTCTAATTTGGTCTCTTAGAAGTCTTTCTCTTCTCATATTTTGTAACATTTTTACTACTGGGAGTTGTTTGCTATAGAAGTGCTGTCCTTAAGATATATTTACATACCTTGAGCCAACAGTCATTAAATATGCCCAGTATCTCTAGTCAGTAGAATACAGAGGTCTGGGAACCAAGGAAGTGTGGTCCCTCTCACTTTATTCTCAATGATTCACTTGGTAAATTTACGCTTTTTATCCTCAAAGCCCTAGGCTCTGCTGGACTAGAGATCCTAGTTTCCAGAGGATAGGGGAGAACACTTTCACCAGAGACCACAGTAATTGTTTTACTAAAACTAAAATAATATCTGCCCCCTGACAATTTTGAGCTCCTCATGTCAGTAGAGCAGCAAACAAGGAGAAGAGTAACCGAACTGGTGGGGGCACGTGACCCCTGCTGGCCCAGGTGAGGAGCATCTAGAATGGATGGTACAGCAAGAAGACGGTGAGCATCAGTCAGTCTCAGCACCAGCTGAGGTCTGTAGTGGGGTCTGTAGCTTGTTTCTCTACTCGTCCTATGTCTTCTTTTTAAAAAAGTAAATAAATTGTGACTGACCACCACCATGAGGAAGCGGTGGTGGGACTTGAAACTTAAGGTGGTGTGCAAGTTGATCTGAGGCAGCTGTAAGGGGTGGACTGTAACAAGTACCGTCATTGCCCTGCCTTTATCCTTCAAACCTGTGCTCCCAAGACTTCCAACTGCCGGCGTCTTGCATCATCGCTGAGGGATCTTCTCCCCAGACCTGCAGAAAGATAACTGAACACATCACCGGTCACAAAGTGAGGGAGAGCAACCTCAGCACTCAAAGATGGTGTATAAATAGCCAGCTTTCTTGCCCTTTGGGCGGAATCACTCTGAGGCATTTGTTTTGTACCATTTCCTAGAGTTTCTCTGCAGGAGAGATCTTCAGTCGCCCTCTGTGCTAGCTGGCTTCACACGCAGCCTTATGGGGCTGCCTCCCCTTCCCCGTTTCACTTTCCCCCTTCCCTAGTAGTGTTATTTACACTTCCCCAATAAACTATTTTCTCTCCAGTTCTTATCAGCCTTTGGAAGAACCTATTCTAAGACACATGTGGTTAAAGGACAATGCTTTGAGACGCAATGATTTAGAGAACTCATTTTTATTTTTAGAAAACCTTCCCTCTCTCCAGCCTTCTCCCTTTTCCTCCCCCTTCCGCTCTCCCTCTCTCCCTTCCCCTCCTCCCCCTTTGTGTGTGTGTGTCTGTATGTATGTGCATGCATGTAAGCATGTATAACATGTGAAAAGGTATATAAGGATGTAAACGAGTATTAACAATCATTCTCTCTAGGTGGTGGAATCATGAATATCTCAAATTTCCTTTTAATGTTTATCTGTATTTTGTTTTCCTGCAGCAGCAACTATGTATTAGCAGCTATCTTTAATTGGCAATTAGGAGATTAGCGAATTCAGTAGGATGATGGGGAGCAGAGCCAGGCTGCTGTGCTTGATGAAAGGCGGGGGAGGATGTGCAGTGATTCGTTTAAGAGGCCGGGCTACAGAAAGGCAAGAAATGAGGTAGTAGCTAAAAGTGGGGGGAAATATAGGGAGTACTGTTTTCAGAGAAACTTGAGAATGTTTATAGGCTGAGGGAAAGTAGCCAATGCTGAGGAAGGAGACAAAAATACAGAGTGGAGAGGGGGATAATTGAAGGAGTGGGTCCCGGAGGAGGCCTGTCAGGGTTAGACCAGGGCCCAGGTGGAGGAATTAGTTTTGAAGGGATGGCACACTTCATGGTCAGACTAGAGCAAAGGGAGTGAGGGTGAATAAAGTTACAAATGCATCGACTTCATCCATTTGTTTTTTATACTCTGCCTTATTTCACAAAGGACCTGAGGTGTTTCTATGGGTAAGTCGATAGGTTAAAGAGGACTGGAATTTGAGAACCCCCCTCCCAGGGGCTCTGCTTTCACATCAGTGGGAGGCAAGGTCCCCCACTGAGAAAGGAGCAGGACTGTGTCTATGGTGCTTGAGAGATAGGCAAAAGTTTGGAACAATGGGGGGAGGGACTGAGATAGGGGGCCCTGCTGGACCAATCATAGAGACCATTAGATGGACCTCGGAGCCCAGATTTGGCCCAGCTCCAGGTTGCACATCTGTAGAATCTTCTTCAGCAGCTTGGGGTGGAGAAGCCTTGCTCTGATTTGCAAGTTGAGTCACCTCCTTGGGCTGCAGTTTCCTCATCTGCAAACAGGGAGAAAAATGTCACGTCTGGAGGGCTGTTGTGAGGATTAAATAAAAGAATGGATGTGAAGCACCTAGAATGATGACTGGCACACAGGAGACTCGAGGAATGTTCATCTCTTGCCCCTTCTCCTTTCAACGGGCCTGAGCCAATGTTACCTGGATGGGCCTATGGGTTTTTTCTTTAACAAATGAGATGGCAGAAGGTCAGGAGAAGAACAGCTCAAAGGGTGAAAAGGCTAAAAGCTGGAAAGTATTATAAAAAGTCAAAGAGGCTATCACTTTCAGCCAGAGAAAACCATATTCTATACACTTTGAAAGAGACTGGAGCTAGATATTAAAAAGAACTTAGCTTCTGAAAGGATTTAGGCAATAGCATAATATTGTACCGGAGTTTCTTCTCAAAACAGACAAAGAATAGCATGGAGAAGACTAACCTGCTGCAACAGAGACCGAAAATACAATGACTTATAGAAAATGGGAGTTTATTTCTCACTCTCTAGTCCGTATTGGGGGGCGGCTCAACTCCATGTAGTCACTCAGGAACTCAGGTTCATTCCATACCTTTGCTCCATCAGTCCCTTTTATTGAAGCCAGGTTCCTGGCACATCTGTGTTCCAACTCAGGAGAAGAGGAAATGAAGCATGGAAGTGCAAAAGCCCAATGCTTTAAGGACTATTTCTATTTTTGTCCTATTGGAAAGGGTCACAAAGCTACACTCAGTTGCAAGAGCAGCTGGAAAGTGTAGTCTCTGTCAGACCAGCCATTTCTTTGGCTACTATATTATTATAAAAGAAGAGGAGGAGGGATTTTGGTGGAAAACTAGAAATTTCCATTACATCTCCTTTCTCTGAGCCTCAGTATCTTCCTCTATAAAATGGGGATAATAATATCTACTGGTTAAGATTGCTATGAGACTCAGATCCAATAATTAATGCGAGAGTGCTCAGTAAACACTACTAGGTTTGATAAGGATTTCTCATTATTTCCCTCTGGACTGTAAGCTCCTTGAGAATAAGGGGACATAGTTTATTACATTCCCTAGCACGAGGCCTGCCCAGAGTCATATCAGTAAATGCCTTAAGGGCTATTTCTATTTAAATTCTTTTGGAGATGAGTTAGTCAAGAAGCCACACTCAGCTGCAAGAAAGGCTGGAAAGTGGCATCTCCAGCAGACCAGCCATTTTTCCAGCTACTATGTTACTATAGAAGAGGAGGAGGAATTACATGTTGAATAAATGAAGCCCACTGTTTTATCCATATCAAGCCTTTTTTCATTTTACTTCAAATAATTCAGTAATTTCAACACTGTCCTCTTTACAAAAAAAAAAAAATAGGGGGGTGCATATCAGTGTATTCTTTTGGTTGCCAAGTGACAGAACATGGGTATTAAATTTAAGTAATAAGATAGTCAATCTCACATATTCAAAAGTCTGGGCTCTGCATCGGAGTACCAGCTCTTCCTCCCTAGGACTCTTTTGGACTCGGCCATGTGTTGGCTGCATCCTCAGACTGGGAACAGGATGGCTGCTGCAATCCCAAGCATCACCACCAACGTAAAGCAAAGGGGGTAGAGTAATTCTGAAAGTGAAGAGATCCTTTTCAGAAGTTCCTTCCCCGCCGTAAGCTTCCCCTTTGGTTTTCTAGGCCAGACCTGCTTGGTAAGAGGCATGCAACCACCACGATGGACTTGGACTAAATGAAACTCTCTCCTGGAAGGGCCTGGGATCAGCCTTCCCTTGGTCACATGGGGAATGGGACCACTTGTGGACCACTGACCACAAGAAAACGTTGAGGAATAGTTGCTGCATGAGCTACCAACTTCTTTTTGGCAATGATGGTGTGATAGAGGACACACAAACAGCAGAGGAGTAAACTTCAGGCTGTTTTTTAAATTGTACCTTAATAAATTTTAACTGCAGTAAAGATACTGCTGGAGGAGTCAGAAACTGGGGAGCCATCTCTAATGCCTCCTTGCCTCTCGTCCCCATATTCAATCCATTACAAATGGCATAGTGTCTATCGTTCAGTACCCTAGCTTTCTCTCCTTATCCACTGTCATGGCCCCAGTTCAGGTCTCACCGCCTGCAGGCACTATGTCAACATTGACCTCATGCCCACTCTCTCTTCCTGCAGTCCACATTTTTGCTGCTGTTATTCAGCTATGCATCTTTATAATGTGAGGAGCACTGAACATATTCAGACACATCAGAAAGGGCCCCTGCCTTGACCTTGCTGCTGGTATGATGTGCATCTCCTTAACTTCCCGAAACCCATGTCAGACCAGATCATGCCCCTGTTTGAAAGCCCATTGCTCTCAGGAAATCCTTTACCATGACCCTCAGCACCCTCTACCCCACCCCCAACAGTACAGAACTATTGCACTTCTCCCAAAGGGCCCTCCCTTTTCACGCCTCTATGCTTTTGCACATGCCGTCCCCTCTGCCTAGAAACCTCCTCTCCATCTGTCATGAGACGAGGTCTCCTATTACTCTTCCTCCAGCTTTCCTGCTCCACTCCCCGGCCCCCTCCACACGTGTACAAAATATGGCACCCCAGAAAAGTTTGCTGAATGGAGCCAACTCCTTGGGTCAGACATTAGCCAGGGCCAGGGCCTTCCAAACTTCTCCAAGCACTCCTTGAGAAAGTAAAGAGAAAATGGAACCCCAGGACTTAGAAATGTGAAGGCTTTGAACTTGCTCTAAGCAAGCAAGGTGTTTCTCAAGTTTTATCTTTATATTTTATGCAAAAGTTGTATTCTATGCAGATTATACAACATATCCTTGTTTTAACACAAAATATTATTTTTCCCACATCTTCAAATCGATAATCTAAAAAGATGTTCCTCCCTGACTCGTTAGCCTCTCACACTAGCTGACACTTTCCTCCATCCGCCGCAGGGACCCTAAGCAAGACCTGGATGTTGTTCCCTGTGCAAATCCTGAAGGAACAGCTGCGTCTCACGCTGGAGGGAGCTGGAGAATGATGGGGGCGGGGAGGGGGTCTAGCGGCTGGAGGCCGGGCCCTGCCCCTCCTCCTCAACCCGCCTGGGGGGTGGAGACGTTTGAGTCCCGCCCACCGGGGCGGGGTGGGAGTAGAGGCTGCCGGCAGCTGGGGCTCGGGCTCGGCTGGTTCCGGGTTGAGAGGCTGCGCTGGGACCAGAGCAGTGGCTGCTGAGCCGGCGCGGGTAAGGGGCCGCTCCGGGCCAGGTCTTGGGGCCGGGATCAGGAAGCTGAGCGTGCTCTCACCCCTCCTCTCCTCTGCCAGGCACAGCGGCTCCGCCTGGCTTCTCGCTCCCCCAGAATTCCCTATCCCCAGCTCTCCCCCTCCCCCTACCTCACCCATCCCGGGATTTCAGCCCCCACCCCAAGGCCTCCGTCCCCCTCCTAGATCCCTTTCTCCCAGCACCCATTCCATTGAACTGCCCCTTCCCTAGAACCTTCTTGCCTGGAGTCCCTTCCCTGAGACAGCTACAGCCCCCTTCCTCCAGCACCCATCGCTCCAGGTCACCCACTACCTCGAGACCACCTTCCTAGACTCACATCTCGGGTAATCTCTGCCCTGCACCCCTTCCTCGTGTTAACCCCCTTCCGGACAGTCCTCCTTCCTTCTGTAGCGCCTACTCTTGCGTCTCCCGGCCTGCTCCCCGCACCCATCCCTCGGTGCTGCCTCCGACAGCGCCGCGCTCTCGCTCCCCTACGTCTCAGGCCCCCGTCTCCACCGCCCCCGGCGCCATGGCGTGCAGTCTCAAGGACGAGCTGCTCTGCTCCATCTGTCTGAGTATCTACCAGGACCCGGTGAGCCTGGGCTGCGAGCACTACTTCTGCCGCCGTTGCATCACCGAGCACTGGGTGCGGCAGGAGGCGCAGGGGGCCCGTGACTGCCCGGAATGCCGGCGCACGTTTGCCGAGCCCGCGCTCGCGCCCAGCCTCAAGCTGGCCAACATCGTGGAGCGCTACAGCGCCTTCCCGCTGGACGCCATCCTCAACGCGCGCCGCGCGGCGCGACCCTGCCAGGCGCACGACAAGGTCAAGCTCTTCTGCCTCACGGACCGCGCGTTGCTCTGCTTCTTCTGCGACGAGCCTGCGCTGCACGAGCAGCACCAGGTCACCAGCATCGACGATGCCTTTGAGGAGTTGCAGGTGAGCCGCCTGGCGGGGCCGGGACGGGGGGGCGGGGCTGGCCCGGGGGCGGGGCCCAGTCAGAATTGTTGTGGAACGGGGCCGCGGGCAGGGTCAGGGCCCTATCAGAACTAGTACAGGGCGGGACTGGGGCGTGGCCTCCGTGATGGGCGGGGATTTGGGCGGGGTCTGACCTAGACCTGAAGTGGGCGTAGGTCCATGGTTGGGCAGAGATCACCAGCGGAGTGGGACCACAGGGACAGATGAGATCAGAGGCTGGACCAGGTACGGGCTGGAGCAGGGTTGGTTGGGGATGGGTCTGAATCAGCTGGGCAAGGCCAGGGCCACTGTCAGCGGTCGTGGAAGCTGGACCTGGAGACGGGGCCCACATAAGAATGGCTCAGGACAGAGTTGGGGACAAAGAGAGATTGGGGTGGGAACACAGTCAGGGATAGACAGGAGGCTGGGCCACCATCTGAGAATGAGTCAGGACTGTATGGAGTAACTGAGCAGCAGGTGTGGGGGCCCAAATGGCTGGGGCTCAGGTATGGATCAGGACCAAGGGAGCAGTACCAGGACTGGATTGTGCTGGACAGGTCAGGGTTAAATCTGAGAGAGGGTTTAAGTTAGGGTCAGCAAACAGCTGAGACGGTGGGTTTGGCTCCCAAGGGCTAGGCCTAGGTGTGTGAGGGGTTAAGGCTGGGATCCAATTTAGATACTGTAAGAATCATTTGGGGTTTAAATTGGAGTAAAGCCCTGGTTGAGAGGACTTAAAGACTTAAGGTTTAGAGAATAAGGCCCTGCAATGAGGTGATTTGAGAAGAAAGGAGTGGACCTTTAGGAGTCTCCAGGGGCTTTTGATGACCTTCTTGGCTCTGTCACCCACATCAGGACCTCTGAGAACTAAATGAAACAGTACATGCACAGTAACCTGAGATAGTCAGCCTAGGACTGTAATTGGTCTCCCTTAAACCTTCTCATCTTCACTAACCAACTCCTACTCAATTATCAAAGACCTGCTCAAACATCCTCTCTGTATAAGCCTTCTCCAAGCTCTGCTGGCCAAAAGAAAACAAAAACAAAAAAAACAAACAAAAAAACCCAGTAGCATTAGAGCTGCATTTCCTGTAGTGTTTTCTGTTAATTAGTATGATGTTTTAAAAAGTAGTGTTCCAAGATCAGCTATATTTGAGAAATATAGTATATTCTCTATAATCCCTTGGAGGATTCTTATATGAGAAGCTTGGAGAAATCTTATTGCAAAGAAACTCATTTTACTGTGTTTAATAAAACAGTTCCTAAGCTCATTGGAGCCTGAGATCTTTTTCTCAAGCCAAACCATTTAAATCCAGCAGCCCCACATCTCTGGCCTTGGCATACCAGTTTAGCACACAGTTCCCCAAGAACAGGGACAGTCTCTTATCCATCATATCTATGGCCCCAAAGCCTGGCACAAGGCATAGCTAACAGTACATGTCAGTAGAAGTTGAATGAATGAATGACCAACCTTAACCCAAGCTGCCCCAGAACTGTAGAGCCTTTGGAAGCAGAAGGTTTCTGACAAACATTTTATGAAAAGGCGGTGGGATAGCTTGGGAGATAATGAGCTCTCTCACCCTCAAGATGCTTATGCAGAAGCTAAATAACTCCTTTCCCCCCATATTGTAGGGCCTTCCTCCCCCCTTATATATGAATCTCTGAGAGTAAGCCTGCACCTAGGAGATGCCTATGAAAATGAGCATTGGCTCCAGGAGAAATGGAGGCTGAGGTCCAGACAGGTGATGTGACTTAACCAAAGCCACACTGCCAGACAGTGAGATCCAGGCTAGAAAGCACAGCCTGACACAGGCCAGAGCCCTCCCCACCTGCTCCTCCTCTTTCTGTTTGACTTTCTAGCTGGAGAGGCCTTTGCCTTTAGAGCCTTGGTTCCCCCACCTGCGAACCAGGAGATCATAATTATTGTGTTTTGGCTTGTTGTAGTCCATTCTGTGTCCTGGGGAAGGCAGGAGAAATTAAACATATATTTTCTCCAAATGTTATTGAAAAACTTTCATTTTTCGGTGGAAAAAAAAAAAAAGAACGGAACACTATTCACTCTGTGGTGTACTGCCCTGGGGTCAGACACACTTTGGTTCCAAATCTTCCTTCAGCACTATCTAACTCAACAAGTCACTGCATGTAAGCCTTGATGCTCCCATCTGTAAACTGGGGTCAGGTCGATTCTTTCCTACCAGAATTTTCATAAGGCTGACCTGAGACGGATTCACTGTTTGAGACATCTGACATGTGGTAGGGGTTGAGTCAGCATGCAATTCTGTTCTTTCCTCTTCTACCTGTGAGAACTCATGTGTCCAGCTGGGAAAATGCCCAGACCTGCCTCTGTTGCCTGAGGAGACTTGGCTTCGGTGCCTCTTTTGGGCTTGGCAAGAAGGCAGCAGAGAAACATACCTCCCCACTAGAGAGGGAAGCTCCTGGGAAGGTTCAAGCCACTCCCTACCCCCACCTGCCTCTTTCTACTTGTGGGGAAGCAGGGCTCATTAGCTAGTTATGCTCAGGGAGTGAGGTTGAGCCTGTCCATCATACACCCTCTTCTCCCAGCTGCAGTCTCCCATAGCCTGGGATTAGGCCCCTCTCCTGAACCATAACAGACTCAGTGCTCAGGCAAGGCTTTGGAGATTGTCTGGTGCAAGCTTCATTTGACAGATGGGAAAATGGCAGAAGGGGAGAGAAAGACCTCACCCAAGGCCTCAAGTCCAGAGGAGGCTGTACCAGGGTTCAGCTAGAGAGCCTTCACATCCCACCTAGCACTTGGCCTGATGCTTTTAGATTTGTTATAAATCCTGGAGGCAGCAGAACAGAAAGGTTAAGAGCTCTGGCTTTGAACTCAGGCAGCTCCAAACCTAGCGCTACCATTTTCTGGCTGTGTGACCTTAGGAAGGTTACTTACCATCTCTGAGCCTCACATCTCATTAATATCATGGGAGTAATGCAGTTGGATTAAATAAGATGACATTTGCAAAAACTTAGTGCTGCACTTAGCACATAGTAAGCACCTAATAAATAATAACAGCTCTAGTATGTTACATCATACTCTGCACTATTGACATTTGCAGCCAGATAAGTATTTGTTGTGCATTGTATATTTAGCAGCATTTCTGGCCTCTCTCTATCCACTAGATCCCAGTAGCACCTCTCCACCAAGCTGTGACAACCAAAAATGTCTCCAGACCTCATCACATGTCCCCTGGGGTCGAACCCCCCCCCCCACTCCCACTCCCGCCAGGTTGAGAACCTTGGCCTGGCAAAGTCCTATTCAGCTTTCCAGGTTCAGCTCAAGCATCATCTCCACAAAGCTTTCCCTGACCTGCCAAGCAGAATTGCTTTGTACTCACCAGATTCCAATCCTGGGATCAGATCTTGGCATCATTGTTGAGAAGCTACGTGTTCTTGGTCAGGTCATTTTGCTTCTCTAAGCTTCCCTCTGCTCACCTATAACATGGGTGAAGGATGCTGTAAGGGTGAGGGGTGCTGTGTCAAAAGTGCCTGATACTGTGCCTGGCATAGAGTATAACACAGTAATTTTTAAATATCTTTATTTTTTCTTATCCTAAAATGAACATAATAAACAGCTCCATAATGGAAAAGTTAAAGTCCACCCATGGTTAGAATTGCTTTCTAATTCTATGGAATTGTGTAATAGCATGTGACTGTGCATGCATGTGTGCATCTGAGATCGTGCATGTGTGTATGAGTATGTGTGTTTTTCTCTACTGAGCACTGAACCATAGAGCAAAGGAGAGGGAGGGAGCCCCATCTCCACAGGGTTTGGGGCTTCTCGGCCATTACTTATTGAACCTAGCCCACTGCCTGGGAGTATACTAAATGCTTTTCCGGTATCACCTCATTTAATCTTCATAACACCCTGTCCAGGGGATACTGTAATTTGCTTCTTTTACAGATAAGGAAATAGAAGCTGAGGAATGCAGTGACTTGTTCGGTCACCCAGCTAGTAAATGGCAGGGGCGGGATTTGAAGGCAGTCTGACTGGGCTACTCATAGCCTCCTAGCTGCTACTGAGGGCCAGGTA
This sequence comes from Rousettus aegyptiacus, assembly GCF_014176215.1. Taxonomy (NCBI): domain Eukaryota; kingdom Metazoa; phylum Chordata; class Mammalia; order Chiroptera; family Pteropodidae; genus Rousettus; species Rousettus aegyptiacus. The sequence goes on along the minus strand of NW_023416284.1, from coordinate 20,561,917 downwards.
ATTATCTTCCGCACACACCCTTCCCCCCACCACTACCCTGCCCGTCTTTGTATTTCAAGTACTCAGCACAGGGTCAGGCCAAGGAGAGTCTGTCTATACCAGCTGATGGCAGGTGGCTGGCTAGATGTCATTTTGATCAGGCATGATATCCGGTTCTCTGACCATCTCAGCTTCCTAACCTCCAGAAAAGGGATCGGATTCAGTCCCAGACACCGGCTTCAGTCCTCATGTGACCACTGAAGCCTTTCCCAAGGCCTCCTTCGCGCCAAGGAAGACAGTGGTGGGTCAGCCTTGGCTGGCAGCCCTGACAAGCTGGGCGTGGTGATCAGAGACTCCAAGGCAGCCACTTGGGGAAAAGAGCACAGGTAGACAACTGGGTTCGAATCCAGGCTGTGGCTTCTTCCACCTGGGTGGAAAGTTCTGCCTTCTCTGTACCTTTCCCACTCCAGGAAATGGAAGTGGGAACAGACTGCCACTTAATGTATAAACAGAGAAAAGAGTTGCTGCTTATTCAAAGAAATAACAGAAACGAAGGCACCTTGTTTTGTACTGTGGACAGGGAGGCGGCCAGGTTACCTGGGAAGCAGCCTCTGCTGTTACTTTTCCCAGGAGAGGGCAGGATTTATGTGCAAACAGCAGCCTCCTTGGGGATGAGGCTGGCAGTGAGTCAAACCCAGGGCTGGCTGTTGGCATCCCCACCTTCCTCTTCACAGGTGTCTGTGGGCAGGCAGGAATGCCCTGTTCATCCAGGACACCTTGGCTAAGCACAGGCCACAGTGTAGAAATTTAGAGCTGAAGTTGGGGGGCCCAGGATTTTATTTTATAGAGGAAAAAGGATCTGGTAGGAGTGACAACGAGAGAAATAATAACTTAAAAAACCACTGGCCAAAGTTTATTGGACACTTGTGATGTGCCAGGCAGGTACTGTTATGGGCATTGAATCCTCACAACAGCCCTTTTTCCTTTCCCCGCCCCCTGAGTGGGCCTAGGATCAGCAGCCCCACACAGGTGAAGACACTGAGGTCGAGATGTTCAGTAACTGGCCCCAGATCACACTACAAGTAGGAGGCAGAGCTGGGACTCAGACTCAGGTCTGTCTGGCTCAGAACTCGCCTTCCTCACAGGTGTTCTAACTGCTTCGGGGAGCATCCAGATGGGGAGGGACCTCAGACACCATCCAGTTCCACCCTCTCCCCACTTTCGAGATGGGGAAACTGACTTGCTCAGTGCGAGACAAGAACTCAGCTCTCCGGACTCTCATGCAGTGGTGTTTCCGCAGCATCATTTGTTTACCTTTGGGATCTTGAGCTCTGCTTAGGTACTTGGGGTGGCTGTGGAGGACTTGGAGGTGGGCTCCGTTTTGGATTCAGGGATTCATTCAGTAATTTCTTCAGTTGACACTCCTGCTGTAGATAGTGAGGCCAGGGGCTGTGCAGCGCCCGGAAGAGAAAGCGAGCCCTGGCTCCGCTGTGGTTCTTTTTCTCTTCGTTCTCAATGAATCCTCGCAGCAGCCCTGTGAGCTGGGTCACATCGCTTCATTTTTCAAATGAGGAAACCGAGGCTCAGAAATTGTGCCTAAGGTCACACAGCCGCTAAGTGTCACTGAAGCTGGAACTCGATCTCAGGTTATCTGAGTCCTACCAGAAACTGGCATGGAGGTGAGCACATGCTCAGGTGTGTTTGTTGTGGCCAGAGGGGAGGGTGTGTGAGGGGAGGTGAGCATGGCAAAGTGACGCTCGGCGAGCTCGAGAAGGACCTTGAATGTACCATCCCCCACCCCAAGTTGCTTAGACTTGATCCTGGAGATGCTGGGGAGCCAGGAATAGATTTGAGCAGGTGAACATGAGTGTGGCCTGGTCCCATCTGCTCAGGGTGGACTGGTGAGAGAGCCTGGTGGGAAGCTGGAGGAGCAGCCAGGAGGCGTTGCCAGAGACTGCAAGGCTCAGAGTGGACATAGATGGGTGGGGCTCAAAGAGAGAGAAATACAAGAGTTCAGGTCTGTCGGGGGAGGAGCAAGAGCATCAGGTGTTCTGGACATCAAAGAGGGACTAGAGGGAAAGGAAGAAGGAGAGGCAAGTTCAATTTGTCTTAAGATTTCTGGCATCCTTGGGTCAGCGAGGGGAAGAGAGCAGTACTGGGGCACAGAAAAGGGGAGAAGACCTTGAGCGCCTACTATGTGCCAGTACCATGCTGGGCCCTTTCATTGCTACCATCTCATTTAATCTTCATCACAACCCTGTGAATGGCTCTTATTTCCTTTCGACAGACAAGGCTCTGAGAGGTGGCCCAGAGAAGGGAAGGAGTGATCTGCCCAAGGTCTCACAGTTGGAATTTGAACCCAGGCTTTTCTGATGCCAGAGTTCATGTTGTCTTCACCGGGCTGATAGGCTGAGAAGGGTCCCTGAAGCCGAGGGGAGATAGCTTTCTGTAGCAGCTTTGTCCTCTGGGCTAGGGGAGGGGTGGCCTCTCAGGAGGCAAGGTCTGGCCTTGAGGACATGTAAGCCCTGGCTCTCTGTCCTCCCCACAGCTGCTGTCCCAGTCCTGGCCTCTTGAAACCCATGGGAGCCCCAGAGCCTCTCAGTGGACATATTTGCATAATTGTGTTCTTAGGTGTGCACCAGCCCTAACTCTGCCCCTCTCTGGAAGAAGAAGTGGAGAGCCATGGCTCTTCCCTCTTTGGTACATGCCTTGCCCCCCCCCCTTCATGCCCTGCCCCAGCTCCAATGGGGCCATGAAGAGTCGGCTCCCCCAGGCTGACCTTCAAGGCCTCTTCTACCCCCTGCCCTCACCCCAGCTAGCCCCATGGCCTTTTCAGCTTGTGACTCCACCCCCATGCCACATAACTGGTTCTGGCCTTCCCCAACTACTCTGCGCCTCCTGCACACACCAGGCGTGCCCCTGCCCATCCATCTTCCCTGATCCTTCCAACAAAAATAAACTCTCTCCTGGAAGTTCTTCAGGTCTGAGTTCCTATTTCACATATAATTGTAATTATTATGACAACAATGACAGCGGCTAAGAGTGAGCATATCCTGGGCATTGTGTCAGAGAGTGAATAAAGTCCTCGAACCCTTATGCCCAGAGCCAGTGCTGCATGAGCCGCACTTTACTGGCAGAGGGAGGTATCACAAACATGATGGCTGGATTGGTTCCTAGGCAGTCCCTCCATGTTTTTCCTGTTCTCCCTTGTAGTCTATCTATTTACATTTCTGCCTCCCCAACTAACTGCAGAGTCCCCAAAGGCAAAAACAGTGTCTACATCCCCCGATGTGGCTGGCCCAAAGCCTGACCATGGGTGGCCAAATGCGATAGTTATATCGAATTGAGCAGGAGACAGAGCGGCCTAGGAGATTTTGGAGTCACTTAGAGCCCCTTACGAGTTCTGCGACCTTAGGCAAGCTGCCTGGCCTCTCTGAGCCTCCATTCCACCTCTGTGAGATGAAAGTGATAAGACACTAACCTCTGAGCTTGTTGTGAGAATCAGGTGACATGACGCCTGTGGAATTCAAACCCCCAAATCATGCCACCTCCAGCCCTTCTGGTTCTGAGCTCTGGTATCACCGATGTCCTCCCTCACAGTTAGCTCTGTCACTTAGGAGTTTCTCAGTGGCTTCCTGTTTCCTCCTATGTGACCTCTGCTGGGAGTAAATTATCCGGTTGGTTCGCCTCTGTCAATCTGTGTAGCTATGGGCCAGTCAGTCCCTTTTCTTGGACCTTAGTTTCCTGTTCTAGAAATCCAGAAGATTGGACCAGATAGTCCCTGGGGCCCCTTCCTTCTCTGACAGCCTGAGGGACCTGGACACAGTGAGGGTTGAGGATTTGGAAAAATGACTGAGAAACCTCACTTGGGACATGATGGCCTCTCTATCTCCTGAGCACTCGGTATATGCCAAGCTCTGCCCTATGAAACTCAACACTTCCCTATTATCTCATTTCACCCTCCCAACCCCAGAAGGTATTATTATCCCCATTTTGCAGATGAGGGACTAGGGCACAGAGAAGTTAGGGTACTTGCTCAAGGTCACATGACTAGTGTGTGTGGCAGATCCAGCCTCCTAACTCAGGCATGAAAGGAGACGCAGGGGGCCGGGGTGGGAAGCAGAGCTCAGGCCGCCTCCTAGTCCTGCCCTGTGGGTTCTAGGGTTTGGATGTTCCTTCAGGCTCTGTAGCCCTTGTGGGGAGAGCTGGCTGCTTGGGGCCCTCTCTCCCCTCAGAATTGAGCTCTGACCCAGCCCAGCCCCTCCCCTGGACAGATTTGTTCTGCAAACTCTTATCCAAGTCACTGGCCCTATCCTAGGTACTGAGAATGCGAAACTATGTCAGGCACAGTCTCTACTTTCAAGAGCCCACGGGTCTCATGGGGGAGACTGACAGGTATCTTTGTAATTAACGTGCGGTATGTACCCTAGTGGTGCAAGTGAAGGGCCCCTCATGTGGAGGAGGATCTGAGGACAGTTTGGAGAGTTTGATATATAGACTCTCAGCGGAGGTGGCATCTGATCTGGGTCTTACACATCGAGCGAATGAGTCTAACACAGGGAGTGAAACTCGGGCGAGCATTCCAGATGGGGAACAGCAGGCGCAAAACCTGGAGGACAGCACTACAAGATGCTTCGTGCATCTAGAGCAGCACCGTCCTGTAGAACTCTCTGGAATAACGCAAGTGTCGTACAACTGTGCTGTCGGGTATCGTAACTGTTAGTCACGTGTGACTATCGAGCACTCGAAATAAGTAAGCAGTGTAACTGAGGAACAGAATTTTCAATTTTATTTCACTTCCATTTTATTTTAAGTAGCCACGTGTGGCGAATGGCTACTGTATTGGACGGTAGAAATAAGGACCAATGTTGGACCAAGAAATGAGGCTGGAGAAGAAATTTGGGTGAAGGTCCTTAAATGCCATGCTCGGGTTTTGGGCCCTTCTTCCCAGACAATGTGGAAATCTTGCAGAAGACATTGGTAGAGAAGTGTAGACACATCCAGAGTTCTTTAGAATGGGTCACTCCAGCTGCTGTGTGGGGCACGTGGAGAGTGTGGGCGTAGGGAGGAGCCTGGGGCCACTCTCCAGAAGAGAAGCAATAGAAACTAAACCAGGGCCAGGAGGAGGGGTGCAGAGAGGAGAGAACAAGTTCCAGGGCAAACTTGAAGACTGATTAGATTGGTGGGTGGACAGTGTCAAGGGTGACTCCTAGATTTTTGGCTTCCCTGACAGTGGGGGGTGGGGTGCCCTTCACTGAGATGGAGAACGTGAGAAGAGGAGCATATTGGGGTCCCCTAACACTTCCAACATTCACTGCGATGTTAATGTCTGTGTCCCCATCGCCCCCACCCCAACTCATCCTTCCTGAGGCATCGTGGGTTGGGACTTGTCCCTCATCCCTCTCCCTATTGCTGACACAGCACCGTGTGGGGCTCAAGGAGGCCTTGGAACACGTTTGTGGAGTGGATGAATGAGTGTTCTCTGGCTCCCAAGGTCTAAGAGGAAGGCACAGACCTGCTGTCCTTGTTCCTCAGCCCTGAAAGCAAGAAGGAATTTGTCCAAGTCCCTCAGATGCCCTGAGCAATGTACAGAATGCACCTCCCAGGCAGTTTTCTGAGGCTCTGAAGAGCTGCCTGGGTGGCTGGGTCTTTTGTGGACCCATGAGGACCACCAAGGGGGAAGATTGTAGCACTTGGCCCATGTCCTCAAACATCTGCATCTCGGCGAGACTGTGGCCTAAGCTGGACAGACCCAAGGCTGCCGGGGAGGGCCTGAGGAGCAGTCACTCTGCACTCCTAGGTAAACGAGGTCCGGCTGCTCCATCGACTCAGGTGCACAGAACACCATCAGGAACGACTTTCAGCTGTTAGAAACAGAGACCTGACTAAAGGAGCTGAAGTCAGATGAGGGTGTATTTCTCCTTCATGTCAAAGAAGTCTGTAGGGAGGGACCCCAGGCAGTGGTGTACTGGAGCCAGCTTGCACCGGTTCCTGAGAGCTGATTGTGCAAACCTCTTTCCAGCTCTCTGTCCAGTAACCTCATGTTGATAGCTTGAAACTGGCTTTGGCGGAAGCACTTACAGAAACCTGCAAACATTGTAAATCAGGTTTTTTTTTTTCTTTCCAGAGGGCACGCTTCCTAGCATATCACTGAGTCTCATGTGGTGTAGCCACCCTGCAATCATCAGAAACACAGGCTCCTTCTTCTATTTCTCTGGTTTTGGCATGTGACTTTCATTTTTATAGTTGCCTTATGGCCTGAGAAGGCTACCAGCCTTCCAACCATTGTCTGTGCAAGCTCTCTACTCTCACAAAATAAGCTGTTCCTATTTTCCTAACTCCTATGTTCATGGCTGGTTCCTCATCCTCCTCTGAGAAGCCTTCCCTGCCCATCCTACCTAAATTCACCCTCCAACCCATTCTGCTTATTTACTGTATAGCACAGACCATAACAGGTAATTACCTGGTTTTATTATTTTCCTTGTTTAATATCTGTTTTCTCCCACTAGACTAGAAGTCCCTGTGGGTAAGGACTGTGTCTTGTTCTCTGCTGTATTCCCAGTGATTCATCGGTGCCTGGTCCATAATAGTTGCTCAATAAATATTTGTGGAATGATTAAGGAATAATAAGCAAAGATAATTTTTTTTTTGCGTTCTTTTTTTAGCATGTCATTATGACCATTTTCCCATTTTGCTACCTAGTATGTAAAATTAGCTGGACTAGATGTTTTCTCAGGGCCTCCCCTACTCTGATGAGATGAATAAGTGGGTGGGAGGTGAGTGTGAACAGGTAAGTCAGCTCCCTGGCATCACTTACAACCCAAGCTGACTGGGAGACCCAGACCCTATTCAGAAGCTAGTTCCATGGAAATTCATTCACAAAGCAAATTTCCTTGAGTTTCATCTCAGTGCCAGGATGTTGATGGGTGCAGGAGATATGGAGAGGGAGCATTATAAAGGCCTGACCTGGAAGACCCATGGGCTAGTATGGGGATGGAGGAAGGACAGACAGGACAGCAACTAGCTATAGTTCAGTGGGCTAAATGCTCAGTCCAGCAGACAGCTGGGCCCTGTACCGGGGAGCACCCACTTCACACCACATTCATTCATTTAACAAATAACCCTTGAGGCCCTACTGTTCACTAGGCACTATTGCAAGCACTGGGGGTAGAAGAGTGAACAAGCCAGACAACATTCCTACCCTCATGACACTCACATTCTAGTATAGGAAGTGAGCAATAAACACACTGATCACCCCGGATAATAGATGATGCTATGAAGACCATGAAACTGAATGTAGGGGCAGAGGGTGCGAGAGGATGGTCAGGCAAGACCTCTCTGAGTTGATAAATTAATGATACAAAGGAATCACCAAAAGAGAATCTGAGAGTGGAGTGCACCAGCCGCAGGAAGTAGCAAGTGCAAAGTCCTAAGGCTGAAACAAGCTCCGAGTGATGGAGGAACAGGAAAAGGGCCACTTTGGCTGGTTGGGAGCGAATGGGGAAGGGTGATGGAGACAACAGTGGAACCAGCATATAAGGAATGAGGCACTTGCTTCAGGCGCAAGCTGGAAATGAAAGTCCTCAAACTCAGTAATCAGGATGGATAATATTTAATGCAATTTTTAAAAAACCAAAATGCACAAAAACCTGTGATGATCAAAATATTCCATTTTTAAATGAGGACACGGTCACTAGCAGTGCTGTGCTGAGTCATATTGGAACCTGGGGCAAAGGAAAAATCAGTAAGGCTGATACTGCCTTTATTTAAAATTTTGATGTGTTGTCTATAGCAGAATTTTGTTGCTGTTCATCATTCGCCTCATCACTGTGGAAAAGGTGTCACTTGGCGTCAAGATCATGATCTCCAAAACCAGTCTGCCCAAGTTACAATTCTGGCTTTATGCTTACATGCCTAGCTATGGCCAGTTTCTTGGACTCTGTACCAGTTTCTCCATCCTGCCTACCTCAGGGTTATTGAGAGGATTAAATGACCCAGCAAAAGGCTGAGAACAGTGCTCAGCCCCCTGGAAGTGCTAGGAGAATGTTGGCAGCTAATCTTAGAGATAACAGAGGTATAGCCTTGGTTCCCATTAGAGGATTCTAAGCAGGTAGTCCTAGCCATCAGATCAGGGTGGAGCGGAATATATATGTGGAAGTGGATTGGAGACAGGGAGACCAGACGCTCCTAGGATACCAGAGAGGAGGCTATTGCAAACTCCAACTGAAAGACAGAAAGATAAGAATAGACTCTAGAAGTACTTAGGAACAGACTACAGGACTTGGTGGTTGTTGAACTGTGATGGGAGGAGGGTGCTGGGGGGAGAGGGGGCCAAGGCCGGGATAACTCCCAGAGCCTGCAGCGGTCCAGCTTGGGCTCTGCATCACCACGGAGTGCCTGGTCTGGCCCGTGACCCCATCCCGGGCTTGTGTTGTTCCAGAGAGAGCTAAAGGAGCAGCTTCAGGCCCTTCAGGACAGCGAGCGCGAGCACACAGAGGCTCTGCAGCTGCTCAAGCGACAGCTGGCTGAGACCAAGGTGAGCCTGGCCTGGTCACGGGGGATGGTGGGGGGGAGTGGAGGTGGAGCCGGCTGGGTGGGGCGGGGCCAAAGGGGAAGAAGGGAGGCGGAGATTCAGGCCTGGTGTGGGGGCGGGTTTCAAGGGGCCAAACTCCTCAGGAGAGGGGTGGGGCTTCAGCAAATGTCAATGAAGAGGGACGCACTCCCAGGTGACTGAGAGCAAGGATTTGGGCTGGTACTTGGGTTTAAGGCTGGGGCCCTTTCTCCTTTCCTGCCCTTACAGGGGTCTTTTTCCCTCTCCAGTTAGTAAACACACCCATTCCGCAAGGAGCCAAACCTGAACATGTTCCCTTGAAGCTCTCCTGATGATACCAGCCCTGGTATCATGGCCCCTCTTAAACTCAGGCATGGGAAATTGGGCCAAATCCTGCAGTCTCTGGATACAATGGTTTAAAAAGAAAAGCCTTTTTCCTTGACCTGAGAGGAAGGCTGTGGGTACTGATCCAGCCACTAACTCACTGTATGATTTTGAGTAAACTGCATTATTTTAGGGGATCCCAGTGTCCTGTATGTCCAGTGGGGACTCTGCCAGGCTCCTTTCCCCCCTGAAGTTCTGGATCCTAGCACATTTTTCGAGAGCTCTCTCTTAAGTTCCCTCTACAGGCAAGGGTCCGTTGATTTCTGCCCCCTCTTTCTGGGACCAAGAGCTGGGGCCCCAGGCCCACCGGCTAAGCTCTCAGGTGGCTTCAGTCTGGCTCCACTCCCTTAGCAGGGGTTCAGCTGCCAGCAGCTGAAGCAGAGCCTTAAGAATGCCCTGGGCCTCCAGAGGTCACCCTGGGGCCCAGAGAGGCCATTGGAGATCCAGATTTGTGTCCCAGCTAAGCCATCAACCCGCTGTGGGGTCTCAGGTAGGTCATGACAAACATTTCTTCAGAGAACATTCCAGAGGGCCTCTGGGCAGGACCCTCCACAGGCAACTGATGAGAAATAGCCATAGGACTCTGGCCTGTTTGCTTCTCACAGCCTCAATGTCCCCATCTGCCTGGTGATTCTGTACCTCTCAAGTGAAGAGAAGAAAGTGGAAGCCTCTCTCTGGATGACAGGGGAATATTATAGTCTATTTCTTTCTCCCAGCATTCTCTTCTTTTCTCTACTAACCACCCCCCATTGTTTTTCTCTGCTGACCTCTTCCTCCTCTGCTTTCCTGTCCATCTGTCTACCTCAGGGGGGTCCTGTGGGGCCACCTTCCCCTCTAGTTCCCCCAGCTCTGCTTCCTGTCTGGACTGGGCTGTTTATACAAGAAATGCCTATGGATGCTTTGGAGGTCATATTTCACCTGGTGCCTGACTTGGCTTTCCTGCGGCGCCTGCCCCTCCGATGGCCCAGCCTGAGGGCTTGTCTAATCTCCCTCCCCTGGCCCAATGTTTTCCTTGGTTGGCCCTGACTGAGTGATGCATTCTTGGCAGGGTGTTTTTCTGAAATGGCCCCAGCTCCTCCAAGCCCGTGTGTTCCCAGGGATGTGGGGGGCTGGAGTGGGGGCTGCTTTCCCAGCGATGGTACCAGTGGGACTGGTGGTGAGGCGGGGGTGGCTCTGCTGTAGAAAAAGCTAGAGTAACCGGGACACACCTTTATCTGCTAGAAATTGTGTTTCCCATTCATTGTCTCACTGAACCCCATAGAATGTCGCCTCTGTGACAGCAGGATGCCTCAGAACCTAGCATAGTGCCTCTCATACAGTAAATAGTTATAGAACAATGAGTAGGGGGAAAAATGCCTTTTGAGGTAGAAACTGTTATCTCCATTTTATCAGCAAAGAAACTGAGGCACAGAGAGTTTGAAAGACTGGCCTGAGGCCCCAGAGCTAGTAAGTGGCCAATTGGGAGCTTATTGTCCAGTTCTGTCAGAACCTAGTTCATGTGCCAGCCTCTTGCTGGGATGTCCCCAGAAAGATCTCTGGCTTTGTGGTCAGCAAACCAGGCAGGTCAGGAAACATGCCTGGGTCTCTCGGGGTGGCTGTCACTCAGATGTTCTGCTTCTGAGCCGCCTTCTCCCTGCCTCTCCCACTGTCCCTACCTTTCCTCTCTTGTCCTATGGACACTGGGCTCCCACTGTAGAAAAAAAGATAGAGTCTGCACCTACCTTTGCAGAGCAGTCTTGGGCAGACCCTTCCCACCACCTCTCAGGCAGGTCCTGACTACCAGCCGGGCCCTGGGATGGGCATGGGGTGGGGAAAGCAGGGCTGAGGAAGGTGTCATTCCCACCCATTAGAGGTTGATCCACTATCTGGAGAGCCACAGACATATGGGACTGTGTATTAAGAAGTATTTACAAAATAGTCTGGGAACGTTTAACTATTTTAACTGCCTGAAAAAGTTAGGGAAGGTGTCACAAAGGATGTAGCTTTTGATCTGGGTCTTGCAGGATGAATAGGAGTTTGCCAGTTGAATAAACAGTTTGTTGAGGGGAAGGTGTCCATTCTACGCAGGTGGAATTACAATGCAATGGCACTAGTGAGGTAAGCTGGGATCAACTGAGGACTTTGAATGCCACACTAAGGAATTTAGCATTTTACTAATCATCAAGGACCTGAGAAAGGTTCTTAAATGCAAACTCAGCTGTGACCCAGTTAGCGCTTTAGAAGGATTGCTCTGGTGGTGGGTTTGTTGGCCAAGACACAGAGTTGACTTGTGGACCAAGTGAGTTGGAGAGCCTGTGGGATTCCAGAGGTATGTGTGGAGGAGGCAGATGGAAAAATGAATGTGGCTCTCAGGAGACATGCGCTGCCATTGATAAGGACTTGTGAGCCATCCTTAAAGCAGGGGGAGCTGAAGACGATGGAGGGCGTGTAGGCTGAGAATGGGAGAAGTTGGCCAGGCAAGCCCTGAGGAACATGGGTGACAGAGAGGAAGCAGCCAGACATGGGAAACCATTAGTAAATGGTGGCCAGTTGACCAACACTGCTGCAGAGAGGTCGAGGAGAGACTAGAAGGGATGACTGTGGGATTTAGAGGTCTTTGGAGGTCAGTGACAGAGGGTGCAGGGAGGTCAGGCCCCAACTTCTCCATGTTCAACCTGCCTCTGCAGAAGCCTCAGCCCTCCCTGAGTGAGGGGCTCAGGGAAGACACAGGCAGCCTGGCTGTTCATCCTCAGCCTCTCTTTCACCCCTTTGTCTGCCTGGCGCACTGGGTGGGCATGCGCAAGAAGGCTGGCCCACTGCCAGCACTTCTTCCTGCAGGCCGGCAGCCGAGACAGGGAGGGAACTGGCCCTAATTGAGCCTTTGTTGAGCCTCCCACAGAGCCCTGGGCACTGTGCACAGCAGGGTCCCTGACTCTGTGAACTCCCAGCCAGAATTCCACAAAGTAAAATTGCAGAGGCAGGCCCCACACGCTGCCTCAGCCTGGCTGCACTTTCGTGCCCTGTGTCATCCTGACTCGTGCTGTTCCCTCTTCCTTTTCCCCTCACCCCCAATTGACATCCTGCTCATCCTTCAAGTTGCAGCTCAGAAGCCATCTCTCAGTGAAGACTTCTAGAATGTGTCCGTTAGAACTAATTGATGCCTTTTTGACGACGAGGCTCTTTCTCTACACCTCAAACAATGCCATGCATTTCGTGAACATCCCGTCATTTAATCTTCACCATAACCCTGCAACGTAGTTGTATTCACCTTTTCACAGATGAGAAAACTAAGTTTCATAGGTATTAGGCAATTAAGGTTGCCACAGTTAAAAGCCAGAGCTAAGATCCTTACCCAGGCTGTTGGACACCAAAGCATGTGCCCCTCACCATTCACCCCCCTCCTGGGTCTGGCATGCCCGTGGGGGCAGAGGGACCCATGAAAGTCCACGCTTGTCTCCTTCGATAATGGCCTTAACCTCTAGCCCTTGTTCTTTGACCAGAGGGTCTCAGGGGTGGTGAGACAGGTGAATGACCACCAAGGTTTGCCCAGCACTTTGCAGTTTATAAAATTCTCTGATGTCTGTCATCTCCTTGTCATCTTTGCTTGGGCTCATGAGTGATTTTTTAAAAAGAAAGACTTCACCGTATCCAAGATTAAACTCAACATCTTCTCACTACCTCCCCCCTCCCCTGAACTTCCCTCTCACCCCATCCCTTAGCTCCCCATCCCTCTCACTTCCAAGCCAAAAATCTAAGTATCATCCTCACACCCTTCTCACCTGCAGCCAACCATTCAGTCACTGGACTGAAGACGTCTTTGACATCCTAATGACTTTCAAGCTATGTCCCTTTGCTGATCCTCTAGTTCAAGACTGCTTGCCTCACCTGGACCATCTCATTCCTAACAGGGCACATGGAGTCATTTGCGGTTCCTGGCCATGCGGGTCCTTCCGTACCACCATGCATGTGCCACTCCTCTAACCCAGCGTGCCCTTTCCCACCCTTTCCTCTCTACATGCCAACTCCCTCAGTTTCCTCCTCTCGCCCAGGGATCACCCCATCTGCTCTCTCTGACATAACCCCTGATGACTGTCCCCACAGTCTTCCACCAAAAGCCTACGGACCACCATCGGCGAGGCCTTCGAGCGGCTGCACAGGCTCCTGCGTGAGCGGCAGAAGGCCATGCTGGAGGAGCTGGAGGCGGACACTGCACGCACACTGACCGACATCGAGCAGAAAGTCCAGCGCTACAGCCAGCAGCTGCGCAAGGTGCAGGAGGGGGCCCAGATCCTTCAGGAGCGGCTGGCCGAAACCGACCGACACACCTTCCTGGCCGGGGTGGCCTCACTGTCCGAGCGGTAAGCAAGTGCCCGCCTGCTGGGGGCCTTCCCTGCATGGGCACCCCTCACCCTAGCCCATGCAGGGTGGTAGGAACGGAGACAGATGAGGTGGTTAGCAGAGAGTTCATTCATTCAAAACTTCATCAAATGTACAGGACATCCGCTGAATTCCAGAGCCTGGACTGAAGGCTTTATGTAATTATATACATGTGATATAGTATATATTACATTATTGTGTTATGTTATGTATATTGTTTTATAAAATTATATGTTATAATAACATGGATATTACATATAAGTAGTAATATTTATATTATTATAACCCTACGATCCCCTCAAAGGTAGTTCCCACCATCATCCCCATTTCATACCTGTAGAAAGAAGCACAGAGAAGGTAGATCAGTTGGCCAAGGCCTCTCATCTAGTATGTGGGGGAGCCAGGATTCAAGGTTTCAAGGATTCAAAGCCCAGGTCTTTCTGGTCCCATAGCCACCTTTAATAATAATAACACTTAATTAGTGGTTTGTTGATGATCAAAACTGAGAGCTAACGTCATATAGTTGGTGTTGATCATGAGCCAAACACTGTGCATTTTATATGTGTTATACCATGTAATCCTCACAGTCTAGAATGCAGGCACTATCATAGTACCCATTTTAAAAATGAGGAAACCGAGGCTAATAGCTAGTGAGATAGGAGGGAGTACAAGCAGTCACTTGACTCTGGCTCCTGCAGACTTCACATACCTGACCTTGCCCTATGTCAGCTACCCTGAAGGTGGCTGTAGGGCCTCAGCGTGGGGACAGGAATCCAACTCCGAAAGCAGCCTGCTCTCCTGCTCTTCTTCCAGGCTCAAAGGGAAAATCCATGAAACTAATCTGACATATGAAGACTTCCCAACCTCCAAGTACACAGGCCCCCTGCAGTACACCATCTGGAAGTCCCTGTTCCAGGACATCCACCCAGGTAAGGTCCTGCCTGCTGCTTGCCAAGAGGGCGCAGGAAGAGGCAAGGATTATCATGGGCTGAAGCTAGATGGGGTAAATCCCAGCGCAGCCTCCTACTCTCACAGCATCGGAGTAGGGCAGAGCGATGAGAAGAGTGCCTTGCTGAACACCTACTGTGTTCCAGGGCCTGTGCTGGGCACCTGAACAACCAGCTCAATGAACCCTCACACAACCCCAGGAGGTAGGTTGTATCAGTACACCCATTCTCCAGATGAAGAGACCGAGGCCCCAGGAAGTTCATTCATTCGCTTTGTAATGACAGTATATGTAAAGCATCTATCTCACACCAGGCACTATTCTAGGTGTTAGAGACATAACAGTGAGCCAAACAGGCAAAAATCCTTGCCCTCGTGGATCTTACATCCTAGGGTGTGAGAGAGAGAAAAAACAAACAAAAGTAAATAAGTAAAACATACAGTTTATTAGGTAATGATAAGGATAAGGAAGGAGACTCAGGGATGCTGAGGTAGGTTAAAGATTTTAGGAAGGGGATCCAGTTAGAAGACCTCACTGAGAAAGAGGCATGAGAGTAAAGACTTGAAGGAAGAAGGCGAGTGAGCCATGTAGGCATCCGAAAGAAGAGTGTTCCTGGCAATAGGAATAGCAAGTGCAAAGGCCCCGAGGAGGAGCGAGCTCGCCATGTTCGAGGAACGGTAAGGAAGCCAGTGTGACTGGAGCGGAGTGAGTGAGAGGGGAAGTGGAGGTGTGGGGGCCAGGGAGGGAACAGCAGCCAGACTGTGAGGGCCTGTAAGCCAGTGTGAAAAATTTAAATTTTATGCCGAGTTAGATGGGAGCCATTGGAGGGTTTGGGGTGGTGAAGCGACATGAGCTGGCTTGAGTTTTTAAAGGATCCCTCTGGCTGCCGGATTGACGAAAAACAAGAGGGTAAAGGGTGGAGGCTGAGAAACTGGTTAGGAGACGACTACAGTAATCCAGGTGAGATGATGCGGCGTGGAGCAGGGTAGTGGCAGCGGAGGTGGTGGAGAGTGATAGGATTTAGGATATATTTTGAAGGGAGAGCCAGCAGGATTTGCTAATAGATCGGATCTCAAGTGTGGGAGAAAGAAGACAAGGAAGGCTACGTGATTTTGGCAAGCCGATCGGAAGGATGGAGTTGTGAGCCTGTGAGGTTTGCAATGCCGATTGGCTGTCTCACTGCTGATGTGGAGAGACAGTTGGAACGACAAGTCTGCAGTGCCGAAGAAAGGTCAGGGCTCATGTTATCAGTACATGGACAGTACCGAATGAACCTGGATGAGATCACTCACCCAGGAAGTGAGGGTAGATGGAAGAGATAGAGGCCCACTCTGACATTTTGTCTCCTGGGGCACCCCTAGAAGTCAAGGATAAGAGGGGGACCCAGCCAAGGAGACCAAGAAGGAGCAGCCAGAGAAGTAGGAGGAAAACCGAGGATGTCACAGAGGCCAAGTGGAGAAAATGGTTTCAGGAGGAGAGAGTGGCTAGTGGTGGCAAAGGCTGTTTCACCAAGTGTGAGAGAACCCGGAACTGACTGTTCTCCAGTTCTGGCAACATGGAGGTCTTTGGTCACTCTACCAAGAGCTATTTTGGTGAAGCAATAGGGGCAAAAGCCATATTGGAGGCCATTGAAGAGAGAGAGAATGGGAGGAAGGAAGTGGAGACAGTGCTTTCAAGAACTTTTATTTAAGGGAAGGAGAGAGAATGTGGCAGTGGCTGTTTGTTTAAGACAAGAAACAGCAGCGTATTTGTGGGGCGATAGGAAATACCTAGGAGAAGAAGGCAGAATTGAGGCTGAAGGAGAGAGAGTTGGTGGAGTGACCGCCAAGGAGCAGGATCTGCTGCTGCCTCTGCTAGAAGCCCCAAGAAGGTAGAATAATGGGCACTGAGCAGAGGGGTAGTGCTGAGGGAATTCTCTGTTGATGGCTTCACCTTTCCAAGAAAGGTAGGAAGCAAGGTCATCAGCAAAGAGGAGGACGGGCGAGAGGAGGTAATGAGAGGTTCGCTGAGAGAGAAGGTCTGAACAGTTTCTAGTAGAGTAAGTAGACCCTGGGACTAGGAGATCAGTGCCTTCCCAAAATCGCACAACCCACGAGGATTCCAGCCTATTGACATCATGAAATCTTGTGTGTTCCTGAGTCAGGCATGATGTCCTTTAGAGCCGAGTAAAGGATAGAGAGGAGAATATTCCCTAAGACGCAGGCACTATTATTATCCTCATTTTTTCAAACGAGGAAACTGAGGCACAGAGCTGTTAGGAACTTGTCTATGGTCATATCCTGTAAATTGTACAGCCAGGATTTAAACCCAGATTTGTCAGATCACAGAGCCTGTGCCCATGGACCCACTAAGCTAACCAGCCATCTCTGACCTCATACTAACCCAGGAAGTCTGCTGGGGAGACTGGGGCTCAGAGAAGTTCACTGATTTCCTGAGGTTGCACGGCAGTCAGAGCTCTTCCCACCTGTCCAGATTCATTCTTTCAATCTGCAAACATTAAAAGTCTCTCGAGGCACTTTTATGGGTCAGGGGAGATGGGCAAATAAATGCTGACAGTCCAGTGGGACAAAGGCTATGATAAGGGACTTATGCGGTGCCAAGGAAACCCAGGGGAGCAACAGGAAGCTCTGGATGGGGCAGAGGAGGAGCCAGGGTGTATTGAACATCACTGAACAGACGATGTTTGATCTGGATGCTGAAAGCTGAGGGCTTTGTCACTCAGGGAAGAGTGGAGCCTGGAGGTGCCTCAGCCTGACAGTCAAGGCTCTACAAGATCTGGGCCCTGCCATTCTCTCATTCTCCCCTCCACATCATGCTCAGCCACACTGAACCATCTTCAGGTCTTAAATGAACCATATTCTCCCTCCTCCACACTTCTACAAACACTGTTCCCTTTTCCTGGAACCCTCTATACACACCTTGATCTTTGATGGCTAATTCCTACTCTCTTTCACGTCTTAGTTTATAAACATCTCCTCTGGAAAGCCTTCCTGGAGTTCTCCAGGTAGCCCTGGGCTTTCCTGGTCTCATTGTTTTGTCAGTGTCTATGTGGCTGTCTCTCTCAATAGACTGTGGGCTCTGAGGGGTCAGGAGCAGGATCCGATTCATCACTATGTATCCCCAGCAGCTGGCATAGTAAATGTCTGTTGATAAACGAGTAAAGTAATGAATGAATCCTAGTCTCGCTTCAGCTATTTGAATAGTGCCTGGCATAAAGTGGGTGCTCAATAAATACTTGTTGACGGAAGGAACTTGCCACACATCCTTGGAGAAACTTCTTCCTCCTTTGAGATTCCGTTTCCTTCTCTGTATAACAGGGAAGCTAGTGTTTCATTCTCGACTCCCTCACAGGTGAGCACATGGATGTGGGAACTTGCTGCTTGACCCAGAGCAGGGTTTCTCAACCTCAGCACTATTGACATTCGGGGCTGGATGATTCCTTGTCATAAGGGATTGTCCTGTGCACGGTAGGAGTTTTAGCAGCATCCCTGGTCTCTATATAACTAGGTGCCACACCATTCCCCCCCCCCAAGTTCTGACAAATGCCCCCTGTGAGGCGTGTCACCCCAGTGGAGAACCACTGCCCCAGAGGAAGCTGCCTGTGGGAGAGGGGCTGAAGGAGCAGTAGCGTGTGCCCTGAACATCCTGCCAAGGACAGAGGCCCCTGGGGAGTTCAGAGAACAGTGACCTGGTTAGCCAGGCCCCTTTCTTTGTCTGTAGGGCCTGTGAAATCGCTCTGGCTCCTCTGTCAGCACCAAAGCCCTTTATGTCCAGATGGGAGGGGCAGGAGTCCCCAGGGACATAGCCCATGGATTCTAGCAGCTTCCTGCCTGTCCCTTTCCAGCTCAGAATTCCTATTGGGTCACCTGAGAACTCCATCTAGCATTTATAACAACCCTGCTCTGAAACCTTCACTCTCCCTTACTATCTATCCACCTTTCCCCCCACCCCACCCCCACCTCATCTCACCCCTCAGTGGACATTGGATTGCCCCAGCTCCCAGGCACAAACTTCCTCCCTAGCCAGGCCAGGTGGCCACTGTCCCAAGGAAACCATGCATTGCTCCCTTTGCTCATATCACCTCCCTCTCCTGGGCTGTTTTCTCATTCCCCTGCTTATCTAACTTCATTCATGTTGGGTTCCAGCATGTTCAGTGCCTACCTAGCTGTGTGACCAGGGCAAATTGCTGCCCTCTCTGAGCCCATTTCTTTATCTGAAAAACAGGGATTAGGAAGGTGTAGTTTATCTCCCAGGATAGGTAAGAAAATAAAAATCATTTATTTGTGGTAATAATCCTGGGACTTAGTAAGTACTTAATACATGTTTGTTGTTATGGTGACTATCCGATGGTCTTGCTGAACTGGCCTTCTGGGGCCACATAAAGGAAGGAGCATGTGTGAAAAGACCTTAGCTCAAGTTCCAACTCTACTTCTAGCCCAGGTGGCAGTTTGAGCCAGTCACTTAATTCAAAGTCTCCTAGGAGCCTCAGTTTCCTCTTCTGAAATATGGGTACAGTATGTAATGCTCCTGGGGCTGCTGTGGAATTCCCATCTGCTAGTGTTCCAATGCCAGCACCGTGCTGGCATTTGAGTAGGTGGGACGCCTGAGGGACCAGATTTTTTTAAGGCTGGGCCAGAGGAAAGAGCCAATGGCATCTCCTGTCCTATCGGTCTTCTACTGGCTCGAAGCCACTGTCCTTAACAGAGAGGTACAAGCCACTTGCCAAGTGATGATGCTGGACTGTGCCGTTTCTCTGCTGCTTGGTAGTGTGTGGTTGATGATGATCCAGACATTTCCTGGGGCCTCTGCAGCCCTTGCTTCTTCCCGAATGCCTTTTGACTCTAAGGCCTCAGAGAGGCTTAAATGGATGGAGAACCCACCTGGAGACCAGATGGGCTGTCTGCTTTTTGTTTTTGTAAAACAGTGCCTTGGGACCTAGAAAAGAGCTCTGACCTGTAAAACAGTGAACCCCAGGGGACTGGATTTGTTTCAATGGGTCTGTCACCACTCCTGATGATAAAGGATGAGTGGAGGAAAAAAGGTGTTGCTATGTCCTCTTCTGGGTCTCTCTCTGATCTCAAGGCTATTTGTTATTTCTGCCAGCCCTAGCCTCCCCGAGGGCTGGAGGGAGGCCCAGAAGACAGGACCCTCTGCGATGAGGTGGGAGGCCCTGGATGGAGGTGGCCCTCAGCCTCTAGGAGTTAGGCCACGCCTACTGCCTAAAACACCAGGCCCCACCGCTAGCCCCGCCTCCACTGCAAGCACTGCCCAATGAATAGCATACCCCCCTACCCCCACCACTCCCGCTAGGCCCACCCAATGAGTCAGGGGCCCTGCCTTCAGCCATTTCCTGGACTCCTCTGCTTAGGACCTGGTGCTCAGTCTTGGATTTCCTCATTCACATAAGCTCACCCCTTTAGTCCCAATCTCAGAACCGCTGAGAGCCCACTTGGCTGCCTCCTAGAAGCCCTCTACGCTGGTCAGTGGCACCGGAAGTGGCCCCCGTTGCCCTACATAGGCCTAAGAGTGTGGGGCAGAGCCCTCCTGCCCGTGTGCTAGCGCCCCCACCCCGTGTGCTAGTGCCTTGAGCCACAATTTCTACCTGTTGCTGGTTCCCTCAAATCATCCTGGGCATCTCAGGTATAAGGCCCGGGTTCCTGCGGGGCACGCAGAACTACTGCCCACACCTGCCCCTCTGCCATAGACACCTCGGTATGACCCACATTTACATGGCCTGTGTCTAATTAGATTCTTCTTCTCTCCCTATCTCCCCGCTACACACATACGCTCCCACCTCCACCTCTTACCGCCTGACCTCGCTGTGGGAATTCCTACATTCTATGTGGCAGAAGCCTTCTAACTCTTGACAGGCTGCACTGTGACCAGTCAGAGAGCAGAGTAACACTTTCATTCTCCAATTCCTTCTCATGGCTCCCCCTCTTCAGTGTCCCTGGGTAGAGAATTATATTTCCATTGACCTCTCTATTCACAGGGCTAATTGTTTCCATACAGCCCTCCGAGTTCTAAGAACAGGGAAGAAGAGTATAAAAGGCAAAACTAAATTTACTCCTGTCAGATCTCATGGAAGGAGCTCGATACGTCGACGGTCAGCTTTATTAGTGGACGTACAGACAGAGGCACAGTTCAGGGGCTGGCTGTCGCTCTGGTTCAGGACGGTTGCCATCATTGAGGCATTTTATTTCTGTGCATGTACACAGCCAACCAAGGCGACTGAAGTAGGGGGTAATGCTCCAGTCAAGTGTAACCGTATCCCAGCTCCACCGATAAGGAAAGCGCCAGAGAGCCAAATGAA
This sequence comes from Rousettus aegyptiacus, assembly GCF_014176215.1. Classification (NCBI taxonomy): domain Eukaryota; kingdom Metazoa; phylum Chordata; class Mammalia; order Chiroptera; family Pteropodidae; genus Rousettus; species Rousettus aegyptiacus. Next base: position 20,541,388 of record NW_023416284.1, on the reverse strand, counting down.
CTGGTGGCAGGACTCCTCCTTTCCACCTTTCCTCCCCTGTCTTGCCCTAGTCTGTAAATGGTCATCCAGGCTAAAGAGGGCCGCTTCCACATTCCGCCTTCTTCTGGCTGGGCATCAGCTCCCTCGGGGAGGAAAGAGTAAACAGAGTTCATGAGACTTTGAGAGCCAGACCTGCTAAGCCAGTGTGGCCAGCCTGTACTGCCTGCCCAAAGAGCAACACAAGCTGGGTCAGTTTAATTTGGTGAGCCTTTCCAGAAATCTTCCCCATGCACTGGGCACACAAGGAAGAGCTTGTTTGGATAGTACACAGTCATTGCCCTCCTGGGAAGACGTGGGCACAGAAGACTGGACTTCGCATTGGGAGAGGGTACTAACGTTAAAGAATCTCAGAGGAAAGTGAGCCCACCTGCTGGGTAATCGGGATGCCTCAACCAGAGGATGAGCCTTGGAATCGAGCCTTGTGAGGGGTGATTACAACAAACAGAGAGGCACTGGGAAAGGAACAGCCTTGAGTGAAGGCCTCGGGCCTGAGTGGGGTGGAGGCATGAGTGAGAGATAGGCTGAAAGGGGCTGGAACTGGATTGCACATGGCCTTGATTAGTCGTGGCTCTGCCAATGTTTGCTGGGTCACCTGAGACTACTCACGTCTCTTCTCTGTTTTCTCCATCAGCCAAATAGGAGAGTTGGCCTAGAATCAGTGGTTTTCAGCCTTTTTCGACTCATCATTTACTTCTCATAACAAATAATTTATAATGTCTCAAAGATTGAATGACATTTTAACAATTTCAAGTATATACATACATATATACATACTCTGAGTACAGTATAATATATAGGAAAAGCAGGAGGAAATTATTTACAGTAAAATATTGTACATGTTCACTCACACCCACACTAGAAAACACTAGAAGTAGTCAGGTAAAACACCATTCTTCCTCAAATGCGGCCCAAAACAGGTAGGTTACATCAGTCAGGGGGATCATTCTTAGCAATGTAGTTTCCAAAAACATTAACAATTTGCAGTGACGTTCCAAACAAAACAAATTCAGTCTTCCCCCAATTTACACAGTCGTAGCATTCCAAAATGGTCACTAAATATTAAAACTGTACAAAAAGTATTTTGTGTTTATACACCAAATAGAGTTAAGTTATATTTTTAGATCATTATAAAAAAGATTTCTCATGCACATGAATGTCTGGTGGAACATTTGAAAATGATTGGGGGACTGGATTTCATTCAGGGTATTTGGCATCCCTAGATCCCAACTAACACTCACATGAACTTCCAGATCACCCCCAGGGGGATTATTCAGCCCCTGGCTAATCTTTAAGTTCCCTCCCAGCTCTGAAATTCCCTAATTGTGGACCTCATTCTGGTTTATTCAACAAACTTTTGTGGAGTGCCCACCACATGCCATGCCCTGGCTATCCACAGTGAACAAGCAGCCATATCTTCTGCTCTTCTGCAGCTAACTTAAATCTAGAAGGACCTCAGCCATCACCATTCCGTTTTACAAAAAGTAAGCTGAGGCCCAGAGTGGGCAAGCTTGTTTTCAGCACCACGCAGCCTCCTGGGGACCAACCAGAACCTGACCCTAGGGAGGCACCTTAGAATGGGTCCATAGTCTTCTCTCGGCTCATTTTCTTGCCCTCCTCCATCCCCTGCAGTGCCAGCCGCCCTGACCCTGGATCCAGGCACTGCCCACCAGCGTCTGATCCTGTCAGATGACTGCACCATTGTGGCCTACGGCAACCTGCACCCACAGCCTCTGCAGGACTCACCAAAGCGCTTCGACGTGGAGGTGTCAGTGCTGGGCTCCGAGGCTTTCAGTGGTGGCGTTCACTACTGGGAAGTGGTAGTGGCAGAGAAGACCCAGTGGGTGATCGGTCTGGCACACGAGGCCGCGAGCCGCAAGGGCAGCATCCAAATCCAGCCCAGCCGCGGCTTCTACTGCATCGTAATGCACGACGGCAACCAGTACAGCGCCTGCACCGAGCCCTGGACGCGGCTCAACGTCCGCGACAAGCTTGACAAGGTGGGCGTCTTCCTGGACTACGACCAAGGCCTGCTCATTTTCTACAACGCCGATGACATGTCCTGGCTCTACACCTTCCGCGAGAAGTTCCCTGGCAAGCTCTGCTCCTACTTCAGCCCGGGGCAGAGCCACGCCAATGGCAAGAATGTGCAGCCGTTGCGGATCAACACCGTCCGCATCTAGCGCGGCCGAGGGAGACTGCGGGCGCCTGTACCTCGGCCAACAGCAAGAGCCGGGCCCGGGAGGCGGGAGGCCTGGACTCTGGCCCAGCTCGGCCACCCTGAGATCTCAGGCCAGTTGTTTACCCTTCAACCTCCTTTTCCTTGTCTGTAAAGTGGAGATTGTGCTCCATGATTCCTAAACTCTTCTAGCATTGATGTTCTGTAGCTCTGACCTTGATAGGGATGCAGCTTTGGTCCAAGGATGTGACATGGCTTCTCCTCAGGGCAGCCCCTGCCCAACCCTCATCCCCATCCCCCCAGGGTCAGGGGACTGTCTCCCTATGTCTCCCTCCTGCCCACATGCCCTGACCTCAGGATGTGTCGTAGTGTTGTTGCCAGCAATTGGCAGCCCTCTTATGCTCCCAGGTCTAAGACTTGCCCATGACCAAGCTAGTGATGGGCCATTTTATCTATGACCCCAGTCCACAGTAGACATAGGCAGTAGATGGTCCTAGGGTGGCCTGAAAACCACCCTCTCCTTCCTCCTCTAGACCAAGAGCTTTATGGTTCCTGTTTTCCCCACTTATCTGCAGGAAGAATTGATGCTTTGGCCTGTGGAAGGACCCCAGTAGTTGAGCCCAAATGTTAACATCACTCTGCCACCACCTTCCTGCCCACAGGTCCAAAGGCAGGATGATGGCACACCCCGAGGCTGATGCAGAGCCCATTAGCCTAAAGACAGCCATAAGACAAGCATCACCAGATGACAGAGGTCTGCTGAAGCTTGGATAAGAGTCTAGCCACACCCCCTGTGACCAGGCTGGGGTGTGGGGAGGCTGCTCGGAGGCTGTTGTTTTAGTTAAGACCTGAGTACTGGCTGAGACCTCTTATCAGTCCTGGTATCTATCTCCTTTAAGATCCTGTTGTAGAAAACAAGAGCTGCTTTAGCTAGTTTAATTAGACAGGATTTACGACCAGGTCCCTGATGGCTTTGCAAAATCATTGGAAGGGCCGGAGAAGCAGACTCTTTGATGAATTTCCAGGAACAACTCCCAGCCGCCAGATATATCTTATCTCTCTTGATCAAGAATGCTGCTCCCACGTGCAGGAAGCCACTGCATCAAGAAGCTGCTAACTGCAGAACTGTGCTCCCTCCCCTACTCTCTGTGCCAGCAAATGGATGTCCTGAGGTCTGCCTCTCTCCCATTCAATTTAGTTCCTAAATTCAGATCCCTGTGAGGGATTCTTTTTGGAGAAACACAAATCAGATCCAGAACCTTGGCTGCAAGGGAGTCTGGGAAATGTAGGTTTTTTTTCTTCTCTCCAGCTTCAGCCATACAAAAAGGCTCACTAGAAGGAAGTTAGAATGGATGGTGAACAAGCTCATCCATGGTTTTTGCCACTGGACCCTACCTCCAGGCCTTGGCTTTGAAGCAGCAGAGGCTCCAGGTGTCCTGCTCTGTGGCTCTGTCCCTACTCAGGGACAGGAGCCTGAGGTATGGGCCTGTAGGACTGAATTGAAATCTCTCCAGCATTGGCTTTTCTTTCAAGTCCTGGAGCCTCAATTCTGAACTCGGAGTCTCTGGCCACACCCATCCCAAAAGAACCAGACTAGCTGAACTTGGAGGGCTCTCACTTCAACTACTGCCCACAGGAGCCTCCCTTAGGCAGGAGAAATCCTCAGTCTCAACCCACTCCTTCATCTACCAGAATCTGGGCCACCCCCAGTGGTATTTTTATTTTAAATGTTGCTCATTTTGTGAGTTATACTCAATTTGTATTAAAGTTACAGGATATCAGTGGTCAGTTCCATTCATTTTGACAAAGAGGGCCCCCTATTCTGTCTCAGGCAGTGTACATACATTAGCATGTCTGATCCACAAAGCACCTTACTGGGTAGATAGTATTATGCCCATTTTACAGAAGTAGAAAAATGAGGTTCAGAAAGAGGACATGATCTGCCTACAGTCCCGTGTCCCACAGTGGTAAGTGATGGAGCTGGGATTAGAACCGAGTTCTAAAACCAGCACTCATATCACACCTGCTAGCCAGAGAAGCCTGGCAGCCTTTGCCTGGAGAAGGGTTGGTGGTAGTCTTGGGAGCAGACGGGAGCTCATGAGACAGTGACAAAAACATGGTCTCTGGATTCCCCTAGACCTGGGCTTGAATCCAAGCTCCATTACTGTGTCACTTCAGATACATGACTTAACCTCTCTGGGTTCCAGTGTTTTTTGCATGGAAAATTGGGATGATAACCCAATCTTAACATGATGGATTAGTAAACTGCAAAGTGCAATGCACTTAGGGAACCTCTGCTCTGATTCCAGCCGCCTCCCAGAGCCAATGCCTGGAACTTTGAGTTTTCTGAACCTCTGAGCAGACTCTGACACTAAGGAGTCTATTTTCCTCCTCGCATCTTATGTGGGATGTGGGACCACTTAGGCCAGGAAGGTCTCCAGGTCAGCTGTGCAGAAGCAGATTCATTCTGCCTCTGACTGACGTGGAAGCAGCCAGGCCTGGAGTCAGGCAGAACCCTGCATGTGGACACACAGGCTGCGTACGCTGTAAATGGAAAGGTTACTGAGGCCCCCTGCAGTTGTTTAGGGCAGCAGCTGAAGAAACAGGTGTCCTGGGCCTAGTTTTAGTTCTGTGCTTAGTCACTTTGTACCCTGGAGTTCCCTTCTTCAGTCTCCTCACCTTCAGAGTGAGGAAGTTAGGCTGGATACTCTACAAGGCACCAAATCTTCACATATACCAGGAAGCAGGGAGAGAAGAGAGGGAACCACCCCAGTCATTGACTTGTTTGGAATTCTAGTAAGAGGGGCATGAACAAGGATTGGGAGGGGCTGTTCTTAAGGGCAGAAAAGTCTCTGATTAGCTGATGGAGAGCATACCTATGTACAGAGAAATTGGAGGTGGGGGGCCTGGTTCTGAGATGAGTATTCTCAACCTCCCTGACCCCGCCCCATGTTCTCAGATCCCTGTGACGCCCACAAAGCCACACCCCTCTATCTTTGCTCCTTGAATCTGTCCTCTGGGGTAGAAGCACCCCCTCCATGGTCCTCCCTGTCTTTTCCCACCCAGAGTCTCAGCACTAGGTTCAAGAAATGCTAGCCATTTCCCAGTCTTTACTCCCAGTTTCCAAGTATCTGGGAATAGTTGTAGGGGCCTAATTTGCATGCTGAACTAGGGAGTCCGGGAAATCAGAACACCTCCAAGAGATAGGAAGTGTCCAGAATTCCTGCATCAAAGCATCTGGGACTGTCCGACTGATACTGGGAACCCACATTTAACACAGGTAAGTGAAGATAGGAGGCAAAGGCAGCCTTGGGGAAGAAGGGACCAGCAAAGATCTTACTCAGGGCAGGAAAGAATCAATAGACAGTAACCCCATTCGGATCCCTGTTTGTGGTCAGCGGGCAAAGTGCTGGTACTTTTTGCACTTTATCTAACATGGAGACAAGCCCATGAAGTTGGTATCATTTTCTCAGTGATGGAGTGGAGAAACATTACTTCCCAGGAGACTCACAGTCAGTACTCAGCAGATCTCAAAATCAAACCCATGTTCATCCAAATCTAAAGTCGAATTCTTCAATGGCCCTCCCAAGACATGCTCCTAAACTTTGGAGACCACTTCAGTGACAGGCAGCAGCCCCCAGATCTGTGAGCCCCCTGGGATCCAAAGTGGGAACTTAACCCAGGTTCCACATCATTGTGGAGTTGTGCAATTGTGAGTCAAGATGAGAAAGTGAGCCAAAGCGCATGTTTCCCTCGGGGCAAGGGGTGGACTCATGAAAGTACTATGTGAAGCTGAATAGGTCTCTCTCCCTGAACTTCAATTTCCCTATCTCTACTGGGGAAGGAGTAAATAGTTAATTGATAGTCAAGGTCCTGGCTCTTATGGTCCAGGGTTCTGTAAATCTAATGTAAGTCTCAAGGCTTGGCCTACTAAGCACCTAACAAAGCCATTAGCTCTGGATCCTTCTCTCTGGGGAGTAGCAGGAACAGACAACAGATAAAATAAGGTCTCTCGGCAGCACAGAGCTTGGCTGAGGTCCTCTGGGGACCAGCCTTCCCTCCTGCCAGAGAGGCCATCCTGGGAGGCAGACAGCTCACACCCGAGGAGCATTCCTAGCTTCCTTCCCTCCTGCCTGGATCTTGGCTCTGTTCACCTTCCCCAAGCACTCCATCAGGAAGTCAGTTAGTTACAAAGGGTCATGTAGAAGGCTTAAATGAAGGAGGCAAGGAGAGGGATTGGGGCAGGAGGGGTTTGAGTGCTGACCAAGGTGCTGAATCACCATTGCCCACCAGAGCATGGTTATTTCTCCTTATTTTGGGACACCCATGATTCCTCCTGGCCCTGTCTCACGGAGAATCCTGAAACACACAAGGGAAGAAGGCGTGATGGGAAGCAGAGCAAAAATAAGACAAGAGTGGAGGATGTAGTCAAGAGGCACAGCCTTCAAAAAATAAGGGAGGGGGAAGTACTTTTATTTTGAAATGTCCTCATTTTCCTTTCTTTTTCCTGTGAACTGGATAACATTTTTGTATTCTTTTTTTTTACCCTGGATACAGAATAGGAGAGTCTTCTATATTCTTTTAAAATTTTTACAGTTCTATAATATTTGTGACTATTACAAAATGACCCCCACCCATTTTAGGAATTAAACGACACTTTGGACCAGATGCCCAAGGGCTTCCTACTCTCATGTCATGACAAAGGAGGGCCTTTCAAGAGGCTAGAGGCAGAGGCACAAAGGCCAGGTCCTGATGAGCTCCCCAAAACTGTGGTCCCGGATATGATCAAGTCTGAATGCTGGAAGATCCTAGGAAATCCTCCAGCTCAATCTTGAGATCTAGAGAGGGTTGGCTTCTAGCTCAAGGTCATACAGCCCATTGCCAGAACCAAGACCCAGAACCCAGGTATCCTGGTTCCCAGCCAGCACACAGGGGTAGGAGAATGGCCAACTGAAAGGGCCTCTGCCCAAGCAATGAAAAGGAGCACAGAGGGCTGGCCAGAAGGGGACAGGGGAGGGCTGAGGATGGAGGTGCTCAGAGAAGGACCCTCATGTCTGAGAAGGTCAGCAAGGTGGGGTAGGGGGTAGGGATTCCCTCAGAACAGGAGACTGCATCTCCTCAGAGTGGAGGAAATAACAAAAAAAGCCACAGAGTCAGGAAGTGCAGACAGCCCAGCTGAGCGTTCTAGTCAGCATCACAGACTCCGAGACAGCTGCTGAGAGACCACTGATCTCAACCCTGTCATTTTACGGATAAGAAAACTGAGACTCAAATGGGAAGACACCTGTGGGGTGGAGCCAGGCCCAACCCAGGTCTCCTGACTCCCAGCTATTTGTTTTTTACACACAGCCTCTAATCTCCCCAGTATGGAATCTGATGCCTCCTCCCACTCCCTGGGAACCTGGAGCCTGAGCAAAAGGAGAAGAGGAGTAGCCAGGGCCCCCGCATCCACAGCCACCAAGAGGTGGGTACCTTCCTCTGTCCTTCCTGAGGAGAAGGGAGAATTGGCCTGAACCCCAACAGTCCCTCCTCCAGGGCAGAGCCAGTTGGTGCCTGCCCACACCTATTACCTCCCTTGCTGGCAACAGAGTTCAGAGCCAGCACCAGCCACAGCAGGGACAAAGCCACCCAGGCAGCTGCTGGAGCCACAGGGAGTCACAGGTAAGTGAAGGCATAGGGAGTGAGGGTCTTAAAGAGGCCCCTGATTCCACGGCACTAGAGTCAGCCCTGGAACCTGGAATCTGGAGTGGCTTACAGAATTTGGAATTGGTATTTGTTTGTTTGTTTCTGAGAAAAGGGGCTTTTATCTTTTCACTCCCTGTAGGTGGAACCCCTGAGCTCCACTGCAAACCCCAGACTGAAGTCCCTCCCTAACCAAACTGCCAGCTCCCTTTCATTGCCATCCTATGAGAAGTCCACTCCTCTTTGGTTTAGCAAGTGGGATGGAGCGTCCTGGATTATGGGCCAACTCCCAGTTCTAAGGTTCTCACTTGAGGCAGCCTCACGGAGTTTGGCCAAAAAAGTCCCCACCTTTGTACCCTCCCTCTTCCTCTGTCACACTCCTAAAATGCCTCGTCCATCCCTTCTATTCCTCCATCAAAACTTACCCTCCTGCAGTCCTCATGGTAACTGGCTTATGGTTTGAGATGCTGCCCTCTCCCTGACCTGTGCACAAAGAGTGACTAGTGGTGGGACTTCAGGCATCACACTGAGCAGGTGGGGGAAACATTACATGGGGATAAGAAGGGAGAGGGGATTTCTTACGACTTCATAGAGGCAGCGCTACAGCAGCTGTTACCTTGTGGGCACAGACCCAGTCCGAAATGACAATGGCTCCATGTACCAAGCCAATTCAAGTCTTACTCTTGGCCCAGCCTTCAGCCCTCGCTCCTCACCAACACCCTGATACAGGCCAGTGGCAACACAGCCTTTCTGTTTCCAGAGGCTTCCTATGGAAGCGGGAAAGACTGTGCACGTAATGTTAGAATCAGAGCACTCTAGAATGTTAGGATCCCAAACAACGTTAAGCAAATTAACATCTCTGCTTTTGTGATACTCATCCCCCTGACTAGAATGAATCCCCTTGCCCTCTTTTGTCCTCCTGTTGAAATCGTGCTCATCCTTCACATCCCACTAGAGGCAAAGCTGTCCCAATTGTTCAGGTCCAGCAAAACTCAATGCTGTGGGTCCCTGCAGCGGGATGCATCTCTTGCTGCCACTAGACCATGAGCATCTTGAGGCAGGGATCATGCCTCCCCAGCTCTGCCCGCTGGGTGCAGAGAGAGCCTCAGAAAATTTTTGCTGGCTGGAACTGGGCAGCGCCATAGCTGGAATCACAAAACCACCTTGTCTCCAAGTTGGGAGGGATCTTGGAGACCAGAGGGAGTACCTCCCTAAAGATGCCCAGATGGAAGCTGAGCCCCCTGAGTGTGCCCACTGACCACACCCAGCCAGATTCTGCACGGGGAGAACCAGGGAACTGGCAAAGACTAAGAAAGTTGTTTGACGGTTTGCCTTTTTAAAAATTATTAAATAATTTATGCTCATTGTAAAAAGTTTAAATAAATATAAAAATAAAACAGAAAATATCCTCTCCTGGCTTCCAGAGTCAACATCTGTTAACAGTTTGATGCAGTTCCTTCCAGGCATTTTTCCTTATGCATAGACAAAACCAGAATTTTATTTTACAAAAATGTGATTATTTTTTATCTTTCTGTTTATTCTGTGGAATACATTTCTACAAATGGAATTATTGATCAAAAGCCTTATTCATTTAAAATCTGTTGCTTTCCTAAGTAATTTTTTTTTCTTATAACATGCTTGTTATAGAAAACTTGGAAAATACAGTCAAAGTAGATACACAAAGTAAAAGTCACCTATCAGCCACCATTCAGAGATAACCACTGATAGTGTTTCAGTGATGAGGTTCACAATCTTTTTTTCTTGTGTGAGTATGTTTATTTACAAAAATCAGAACACATTCTTCTGTTATTCCATAGCTGTTTTTGTTTTGTGGGGGTTTTTCTGCTACTTAATAACAGATTCTGAGCATTTTCCCATGTTGTTAAATAGTCTTCTACAGCAAGCATCAGCTTAGAACCATAAGGAGTGTTTAACCTCAGCAACACCCCCCGCCCCCAGCCCCCGCAGGAGCTTGCTTTTCCTGACCCCTACTCTGAGTAGAGAATCTGCTGCAATGGTTGGCTGGAACCTGTTGCTCCAGGGTGTGATTTGGTCTGCCCCTCCCTCTCAGAAAGGGGATGCCCCAGGAAGGCCTTGAGCACCTTCTGTCTCCACCTTTCCTGATCTGAGGCCCCGAAACCACACTGATGTGCATGTAGACCTCCTGCAACTTCTCCACTGCTGCCCACTGGTGTAGTAAGTAACACTTGCCCCTTTCCTCTGTGACTTTCCTGAACCCTGGTCTCCTCTGATCCTGCTGCCAACCCAAGACCTAGAATGGAGGAGGGTGGGGATTGGATGGCCCTGACCATGAGGTGGAGGAGGGCTTCTGGACTCAAGTTGACGGGACGCGAGAGTGCCACCTGCCCTCCTATTTCAGTTGGCTTCCCCTCATGCTGATGGGACTGAGGAAGGAAAGGGGGCAGGTGCATACCAAGGGTGGCAGGGGAGGGGCCTGAGCTACTTGAAATGTTTTCTGATTCCCGAAGCAAAAACTCAACTTCCTAGCCCAAGCTAGAGCTCTGCCCCAGGAGTTTACTAATAGTGTGGAATTAAGGGTAATCTTGGGCAAGAGCCTTCTCCACTCTGGGGGTGGGAAGGGTCTCAATTTCCTCACCAATATACCACATGGTTCCTAAGGCATCTTCTCAGCTCTGGTATTGTAACCCTGTTTGAACCCATGTTTTCAAGTGCTCTCTTTTCTCTTGAAGTCCCTAAATACCTTATGATTTGTTGAATTCAGTTGTGTACTAGGCTTTGTTTGAAGCATTATTTACATAATTACTATTATTTGGTATCATCTCATTTAATCATCACAGCAAGCCTGAGAGGCTTTTAGAGATGAGAACACTTAGTCTGGAGAGTTAAGATGATTTTCCAGTTAAGTGGTAAAGCTCAGATTTGAACCCAGGGCTGTGACTTCCAAACCTATGTTCCTTGTTATCCTCCCATCCCCATGTCACTCCGTGATTTGTGTAGGGATCATTCTTCCCTTGCTACAGTTGAAGAAACTGAAGATGGAAAGAGGAGGTGAATTCTTCAAGGTCATACAGCAAGTTCATGGCAGAGCAGCACTGGCTAGTTTTCAAAGAGGGAAGCTGGTGAACCAGAAACAGCCCTTGGGCTGGAGTCAAGTGCCCAGAACTGAACAAGGGTATGACAATCAAGGGGGAAGGCCTTGTTTGTTCAGCACAGCCTGGGTGCACCCTCCCTGAGCTCAGTCCAGAGGAATACTGACTTTGGGTAAGTCCATTAGGAATAAAAGGTGATATTACCTGCAGGATGGGGAAGGGCTGGGCCAAATAAATCTCCCTTCTTCTCCAGTCTCCTTCAATACAACCCCACTATGCTCTTTACTCCCATACACTCTTATTCAATCACTTACCCAACAAATTCCTACTGAATGCCTACTATCAGCTAGCACTAAGATAAGCAACAACAGATGCACCTCCAGGCAGTCACAGCATATATGCTGTGGGCTAGGCTAGAACAAGAAGGGATTCACAGAAACTCAGAGAAGAGAGGCTTTCTAGAGGAGGCACTGCTGAAGCTGAGACCTGAAGGGTGAGTAAGAGTTAGGCAAAGGGTTTCATGAGGAAAGAACAGCATGTGCAAGGGATAGGAGAGTGGAAGTAAGGTCATGTGGCTGAGGGTTGCATGTGAGGCAGGGAGGCAGAATGATGAAGTTGGAGAGGAAAGCAAGACCAGGTCATGCCAAGTTGCGGGCCATCTGGGGGCAATGGGGAGTCATGACAAGGTTTTAAGCAGGAAAGGAGTATGATCATATTTATATGGGGCAGGGCAAAGCTAGAGGCAGAGAGTCCAAAGAGGAAGCTGAAGAATGGGGTGGGATGAAAGAAGTGAAATTGGGCAGAAGTGAAGAGCCAAGGAATTCCCTTAGGAGCACGGGGGCCTGTTTCAGAGCTGGATTACTTAGTCTCACTCCCATATTTCAGAGAGGACAGGCACAGCAAGCTGGCAGTTCTGTGGATTAAGATCAGAGCCCTCATATTCCCATACTAGTAATCTAGTGGTTGTAGCAGAACAATGATAACAGAATATGAAAAGCACTTGGATGGGGTACAGAAGTCAGTGCAGCATAGAGAAGAGCCCGATAAACAGTCAGGAGAGAAGGGTTAAGGAAAGTTTCCAAGAAGTGGCATCTGAACTGAGACCTGAAGGATGACTAGGGGCTTGTTGGAAGGAAAGTGGGAAAGATAGTCAAGTCAGAGGGAATAGCAAGTATAGTGTAAGGGTTGGCAAGCTACGGGCCACTTCCTGATTTTATAAATAAAGTTTTATTGAAACATAATCACATCAGTACATTCACTTAGGTATTGTCTCTGGCTGCTTTCACTCTACACAGCAGAGTGGAATAGTTGGGACAGAAATGCTATGACTATCAAAGCATACAATATTTACTATCTGGCCCTTGACAGAAAAAGTATGCTGGCTCCTAGAGATTCGAGAGCTCATGATGTCTTTTAGGAACATAGTGGGTAGAGGATAGGGGTGGGAAATGTGCAGTAGGCAGTTCACAATGAGTCCTTCCCATAGCCATAGTGGATTGGTCCAGGAGTAGACAAACCTGATTTAAACTGACCTAATCAGATTCTCTCTTTCTAGGCATTTGAAATGTAGAATGTAAAACCCAGAAACAGAGCTGAGCCACATTACCATCTGCAGACCTCTGCTGCTGAGGCTCCTGGACAGGTTAATCAACAATTCCTTTGATTCAGAGGCCCCTTGCAATCAATCCCCCAAACTTCTAATTTTCATTTTCTTTCAAACTCAGTTTTTGTTACTTTTAATGAGAAAAAACTTTAACTAAAATTAAACGTAAATATAATGTGAATCATATATATAATTTCACATTTTCTAGTGGCCACATTTCAAACAGTAAAAAGAAATGAGTGAAATTAATTTTAATAATATATTGTATTTCGCCCAACATATACAAATATCATTTCAGTATGCAGTCAATATTAAAAAATTGTTAATGTGAAATTTAATATTCTTCTCTTTGAACTATGTCTTTGAAATCTGGGGTGTATTTCATGCTTATAACATATCTCAGATCAGACTAGCCACACTTCAAGTGCTCTATACCACATGAGCTGGTGGCAAACATAATGGACAGCAAAAGTTTAGACCCTCAGTGCTGTGGAGGCCCTGGCTGAGAAGTCATGGCTTCATTCTGAAAAGAGTGGGCATCCCTTGAAGAGATTCGAGCCAGGAAGAAACATGATAAATATTTTATTTTAGGAAGATCACTCTGACTTCCACTTAAAGTACAGGCTAAACAGGAGTTAGGACTAGAGTTGGGATCAGTGAGGAGAAGTTGAAGTAATCCAAATGAGCGATAAAAGATAACAACGATGGACTTTAGCAGTGGCAGCAGGGATACTGAGAAGCAGCCGAAGTCAAGGGATGCTTAGAAGGCAGTAGTAACACACCTAATCATCATTGGTACCCCCCTACACACACACACCCCGAAGCTATTTCCCACCAGCACACCTTTGTGCATCTCCTCTCCACCACACCATTCCAAATTTCTTCCCCTTTCTCTCTGACAACCAAAAAAGCAACCTGCCTCTACAAGTTACTATCTGTTCTGGTAAGTTACTTCATATTTAAGCCTATTTCCTACTTTGTAAATGGCAATAATTTAAGTGGTTACTATGGCTATCATGTGTCAGGTAGGAGAAGCACTTGGATGGGGTCAGGTGCTAAACTCTCTGTTCTGAATTCTCTAAATGTTTATTTAACCCTTAGAACAAGAGCTTGAGGTAGGTATTACTTTTCCCCTTTCCAGAGGCAGAAACTGGCACAGAGAGTCTTGCGGCAGGAAACATGGGTATGACTGGCAGAACTGAGATTCCCAACACGGGTAGGGAGAGATTGGAATCTGTCTTAATATCAACTTCACAGACTTGTATGGATTAAATTAAATCATTCAAGTGAAGGGTGGGGGCAGAGCATGGCACGCAGCTAGTACTCTATTTTAAAATGTCAAACACCTCGGCCTCCAGGTCAAGAGCTCATTCAAAGCCCCTGATTGCCTCATCAGGTATGTCCTCTTGGGTATGAAATAGATGTGTGACAGGGACACTGGAGACGAGCCACCCTAGATCTGCCCAGCCGTCGGTCCTTTTACTCTAGGATCCTCACACTGTGTAAGTGGAAGCGGAACTAGTTAGTGGGCAAGGAGCCCACTTCCAGGGTTACTTCCGGCCTTTCTAGCCGGGCAGAAGCCGGGTCGTCTCCTTCGCACGTCGCCTACATTGCGGGCTGACTCCTTTCCGATGGGAGTCTCGCTCTCGGCAAAGGTTCTATTTTCCACTGGTGGAGCCTGGGAACTGCATCTCCGTCTTCCGACCAGTGGATTTCGCTGTCATTTGTCTCTGATCGGTAAAGTCAGATCTTCCTCCGGTCCGGAAGAGGGCGCGAGAGCTCGTGGCTCGAAACTTAGGCGACTCTTGGGTACGGAAGTAATGTCACGCCACCGGAAATCCTCCGCCTCAGAGTTTAAAGGGCGTGATGGGCGCGGCGTTCTCGGTGGCTGGAAGCTCAGTGTTCGAGGTTCCGCGAGGCGGTGGTTAAAAGTATCGTTGCCATACCTGATTGTCTTGGATGTTCAACTGAGAAAACAGCTCTTAGAGGAAGAGCTCACTCATATTCAGTGAGACCACCACATTCGTATGCAGCTCCTCAAAGCCGAGAGATGGTCCTTTGGGAGAGGCGGGGAGGAATTGTTTATCCTGAGGAGCCAAGTCTTAACAGAAATATTCCCAGTCCACAGATGGGGAAAAGAAACCTAGAGAAAGATAAAAGCTTGCAGGATAGGGTTGCCAGATTTAGCAAATAAAATGCAGGACACCCAGCTAAAGTTGAATTTCAGATAAACAATGATGGTTTAGTATAAGAATATCCCAAATAGTACTTGGACATACGTTTACTAAAAAATTAGCCTTCATTTATATGAATCCAGATTTTTCTGGGTGTCCTGTATTCTATCTGACAATTCCAGGCCAAGGTCACAGCTGAGTGGAGACCAGAAAAAGCTATTAAGACTTTCTACATGCCTCCCCACCTAAAGCTCACTGGTATGTGGACCTGCACTCCTCCTAGGTGTAACCGGAAGTGGCCTGCAGCAATCAGCCCGTTCCAGTCAGTGATTTGTCCTCCACAGGATCTAGGCTGCTGTTCAGAAGCTGAGGAGCAGGGACCAGATATCCACCTCTCCTGGATTCAGGGTTAGCCCCCCCCCCATCCTCTAATTTATTCAAGACACTAAGCACTTAACTCGGTGCCAAGCACATACCCAGGCTCCAGTTGTCACTGGCAAGACAGGGAGAAACTCCCTGTCTTTTTGGAATTAATACATTTGCAGGAAGAGTAGAGAGAAAAATTATAATACATTGTGATCAACAGATCTTTACTATAGGTAAATGGACGATGCTGTGAAAGCTCAGAGGAGCCATATCTAACCAAGGCAGAAAGTAAGAGATGAGGGAGAGTTACCCAATCTAAGTCCTGAAAGACTCATTCAACAGTTATTTATTGAACATTTATGTGGAGGGCAGTGTTTTAGGCACTTGGAACACAGCAGTGAACAAAACAAATTTCCACCTCTAAGAGCTTAATTCTAAATAAAATGTATGTCAGATGCTGGTCTGTAGGGGGTGGGAGTAAGGCTACTAAAGGGATTATGGAATGCTGGGATAGGAGTGGGCGAGTTACAGTTTTAAAGAGGATGGTTAGGAATACCTCATCAAGGTAACATTCCAGCAAAGACCTGAAGGGATGAGGGAGAGAGATCATAAGGATATTTGGGGTTATTAGAAAATGTTCCTGTCATGTTAGAGGAACGGAAAGGGGAGTGATGTACTGCCTCCAATATGATAGTGTTCCAAGGGATTTTAGTGATACTTTTGATGATGTGTTTCTTGCCTTAAATATTATCTTTAGACTCTCTAGGTCCTATTAAATGTGACTACACATAACTAGGTGGGGAGCCACTCTGAATAGGGTGTTCAGAAAAGGCCTTCCTGAGAAGGTGACATTTAAACTGAGGCCTTTGTGATGAGAATGAGCTCTCCCTGAAAAAGCTGGAAGAAGAGCTATTTAGGCAGAGGGAACGGCAAGCGCAAAAGTCAGGAGGCAAGAGAGAGCTAGGGAAATATGAAGAAGTGAAAAGAGGCCAATAGACTGGAGCACGGTGAGAAAAAAAGTAGCACAAGAGAAGACTGAACACGTGGGTGGAATTCTCAGGCAATTTAACTTTTATTGGCATCACAATGGGAATCAACTGAAGAGTTTTCAGAAGACTGACAAGATGAGATGCACATTTTGTGAAAAAAAAAAAAATCCCTCTGACCACTAGGAGGCTACATGGGATCATTTTGTTGGTCGAATTTGTTCAGGCTTAGCTGCTCATCCCAGAGGTACTCAGGAGAGGGTTTAAAATGGAGCAAAGGGTTGAGTGGGAGCTGCCATCTTTGTTGCCTCCTGTATGGTCTCTTTATGGCTGGAATGAGGTGGCTTGGGCAGGTTGGTTTCCTAGGGGAGGGATGACACCCACCCAGAGCCACTATCTCCCACCTGAACTGGGGTGCACAGAGATGATAATTTGTATCCCTCAGACCCCATCAGGCTGCCTGGCCAGGCTCTCCTAAACCAGACTGGGAGTGAAGAAAAGTGCATGCTACCACCAGCCACCAGGTCTCCCTCTGTCCCGTTTTCTAATTATTTATTTTTTATTTTTCAGGCAAGGCAACCCTTGGTTGACCGCACAGATTACAAGGACCTTGTCAGTTTACAATCCCTTATTTTTTTACATTTTATGCCTATAGCACCTGATTTTCCTAGGTGGTCTCCCATCCAAGTACTAACCAGGCCCAACCCTGCTTAGCTTCTGAGATCAGGCTTCTGAGATCAGACGGGAACAGGCTTGTTCAGGGTAGCATGGCTGTAGACTCCTCTGTCCCTTTTGAATACACTTTCAATTATCTTCTCAAAGGTCCTGTCATGCTTCTGCTCCAGAATTATATTGGGCTCCCAACTGCCTGCAGAATTGAGTTCAAACTCCTGGCTCTGTTATCTAAGGCCCTCTATGAGTACACTGCACTGTGAGTTCCTCGAAGACTCACAAGGACTCCATCTGCATCACATCTACCGCAGGACATGGCCGCAGTAAGTGTTCAACAGATGCTCAAGGAATTACTTTTCAAGATCATTTATGGAGCACCTACCTAATGATGATGATGTGCTAGGCCCTGCTGGGCTGAGTACTCTATCCCATTTTCTTATTTAATCCTCACAATAACCCTCTGAGGGAAGTATATTTAGCAGCCACATTTTACAAATGAGTAAAAAGACTGGCAGGTTAAATGGTAGGTTTATTCATTTGTCCATTTGGCATACATTTTTTGAGCACTTACTTTGCTCTAGGTGATGAGGAAATAGCGGTGAAAAAATAAGGTTCCTGCAGCCAAAGAGCTCACATTCTGGGGGTTGGGGGACTGGCAGATGATACACAGACAAACAGGTATGTCGGGTGGTGATAGGTGCCGTGGAGAAGAAAACCAGTTAAGAGAGACTGGAAAGTGCCACTTTCTAAAGGGCAATCAAAGAAGGCACCACCTAAAGAAAATATTTGAGCAGAACTGAATGGAGTGAACGAGCCCCACAGATAACTTGGGAAGATCATTCCCAAGACAGGACAATATATGCAGGACCAGCCGGCACAGGTGCCATGCATTTAGTGTTCGAGGAATAGAGAAGCCAGTGTGCCCAGGAGTGATGAGTAACCAGGGAGAGATGGAGCCAGAGAGGTAATTGGGTCAGGACTTTACATTTTATTCTTGACGAAATGGGGATCATGGCAGTGACAGTATCTGGCTGCTGCATGAAATGGACTGGAAAGGGGAAGTGCGGGGGCGGGGGGGGGGGAGCAGACCCTGGGTGAGAAAGGATGGTGGCTTGGCCTGGGGCAGTAGCAAGTCTGTTACCCTCCCAGAGCGAATGAGCACACAAGAGTGTTGGGAGGCACAGGTGGGTTGTGGGGAGGTGTTGGGAGGAGGCTATCCCTTAGGTGAGGTCCCAGGGCAAGATGAGTCTGCGAGAGGCCAACAAGAAAGT
This sequence comes from Rousettus aegyptiacus, assembly GCF_014176215.1. NCBI lineage: Eukaryota > Metazoa > Chordata > Mammalia > Chiroptera > Pteropodidae > Rousettus > Rousettus aegyptiacus. The sequence goes on along the minus strand of NW_023416284.1, from coordinate 20,523,348 downwards.
GACTTCCGGAGCAGCCAGAATGGCATGAGGGTCGACTGTCAGTGGATTGCTCAGGGAGCTTCTCAAAGGAGGCAAATGCCAGTGCAGTCAGGACTCTAGGAGGTCCCTGGTCAGATCCCCTGTACGGGCCTGAAGCCCGTTACCATTCTCCAACATGCTCCATGCGTTTAATGCTTTTTCCTTCTTTCTCTTCAGAAAAAGATAGAAATAAACAAAAATAACCGAAAAGAAATGACTGTTTATTTTTCTCAAGTAAGTCACATCAAGTTCTGTGTATACCTTTTTCAGAGAAGTAAATTTCACATTCTTGCAACAAATGGAACATTAAACACTTGAAAGGTTCCAGTGAGAAATCTATTCAAACTCTGCCAGCTGCTGTCACTTTAAAAGTTACAGAGGGCTCTCCCCAGACCTGCCTCAGGCAAGATACTGATTGTGGCCTGGATCTCACTGCAGCCAGCTGTCTCAGCAGGGTGCTGCAGCCTTAGGAAACAGATGCCGGTCTGTAGAAAATTTTGTTTGCCCTCTTCCCCTCCCCCCAAAAAAGTATGAATGGATCCAGATCTACTTGGGCATCAAAACAGAAGAAATCACAGAAATAGTCTCATAGACGGAGAGCTGAGCCCAGCACCATAATACGTAAAACGAGGCTTTGGATAAAGAACAAGAGGGCAGTAGAATGACTCTTAATTGTTCTCTGGATCTCTTGGTGTCCTGAGTTTTCGGTTTGTTTATTGTCAAAGTATCCAAAACAAGGCCCAACCTGGAAAAGGGAGACACCTGTGCTTTTGACAAGCACCTAGTTTATTCACAACACATTGCCTCATTTAGATGATCTCAAAGCCACATGTATGATCCAAGACTGGCTGAGATACTGAAAACAGGATGGCCAGGTGTGATGTCATGATTTATATTAAGAAATATATTTTTGGTCTTCATCCCCATTTCTGGCACAAAATCCTTCAAATTTCCTAAATGATGAGAGTGATAAGGGTGCCTTTTGTTATGTCCCACCCTCCAACCTCCAGGGAGGAGGGAGAGGCTGGAGATTGATTTCAGTCTCCAGTGGCCAATGATTTCATCAATCATGCCTATGTAACGAAGCCTCCATTAAAAATGCAAAAGGACAAGGTTGGGAGGGCTTCTGAACTGGTGAACACATGGAGGTGCTTGGAGAGGGATATGCTCAGAGAGGGAATGGAAGTTCCGTGCCCTTTCTCCATACTTTGCCCTGTGCATCTCTTCCATCTTGCTGTTCTTGAGTTAGATCCTTTTATTATAAACTGGTAATCCAGTAAGTAAAGGGGGTTCTTAGAGCCTCTGATCTATAGCTAGTCTGTCAGAAGCACAGATGACAATTTGGACTTGGCAATTTGCCTCTGAAGTAGGGGGGGTCGGGGGTGGGGGAGGCGTCTTTTAGGACTGGAGCCTTTAACCTGTGGGATCTGAAACTTTCTCCAGGTAGATATTGTCAGAATTGAGTTGAATCATAGGACACCCAGCTGGTGGTAGAGAATTGCTGGGTGGAGTGGATAAAACTCATTGTACCAGGCTTACCCAGAAAGATGCTCAAGTGAGTGTATAAAAAATCAAAATGAAATGTCCAGAATAGGCAAATCCATAGAGAAGGGAAGTAGGTTAGTGCTTGCCAGGGGCTGAGGGAGGAGGGAAATGGGGAGTGTCTGTTGATGGGCACAAGGTTTGCTTTTGAGGTGCTGAACATGTTCTAGAATTAGATAGTGGTAATGATTGTGCAAACTCTATGAATACACTAAAAATCACCGAATTCTACATTTTAAAAGGATGAATTTTAAAATATGTGTGAATTATATCTCAATTTTTTTTAATTGCAGAAGAAAAATCTTTTGGGTCGCCTGTAGCAGCTAGGTGAACTCTAAAATCTGAACTCCTTTGCTAAGTAGGTGCACAGCCTGGGACCCTAGTAGTGCGAAGTAGTGTTTGCCGGGATAAATTCTGAGGAGACATCAACATCAGGGCCCTTGCACTGGATGTGGCAACACTCTGTGGCCAACACTGTCCTAACAGTTTACTGCCTCAATAAGCAAAACCAACCACCACTGATTGGCATTACTCTTATTGCCTTGCAGAGCTGCAAGGGGAGTGAGGAAGTAGGGTCTCCTCAAAAGCTCCCAGACACCCATCTCTTGGCTCTTTATCTTTGGTATAAATTTCCAAAGTGGTGTCAAATGTTCGATTGACTTTGGGTCAGGCCTTAGGCTGCATGTTAGGTTCACACAGAGACCCCTGTCGGTCATGAGTTGCGGCAACTCTGACCCCACTTCAACCCCTGACAGTCACCATTCCTCATGATGCCAGGCATGGAGGTAGGAAGAGGAGAGAGATGAGTCAGTGGAGCTGGTGCCAGTGGGAGACACCCGCACTGCAGCCAGGCCAGGACTGAGGCAGAGGCCGTCGGGGCCTCACTGTGGGTGGGGAAGGCTCGCCCCTGGCTTAGCCTAGGTTGCTTTGTGAATTGAGCTTTCAATTACACTGGAGTATTAAAAAAAAAACTAAACATTTATTTGCTTCATATTTACAGAGGTGTGTAGGAGACCATGGGAGACCCCAAGAACACCCCCACACCTGGCTGACCAGGCCCTTTGCGCTGCAGAGGAGGCGGACACAGCTCGAAGGGACAGGATTTATGTTGCACACTTGAACTACAGCGAGTGTAAGACTGGTCCTATTTACAGGGCAGAAACACTACAGGTGGAGCATGGGGTGGGGCGGCAGAGCGAGCACCAGAGTCCTGGCCAGAGGATGCTCTGCTTGCCACCTTCCCACCTCTCCCAGAGGCATCTGTGGCCCCGCTTGGGTCCTCAGGGTGGGGGGGCAACGGGGCCCGCTCACATGATGCTCGCTGGGGTGAAGACGGGGCCCACACACAAGGTGTCTGTGATCTCCCAGCCACAGGACAGAGGCTTGCACACACCCTCAGCGTCTTCATCCTGTTCTGGAGGCAGCAGCTGCTCTTGCAGTGCTTCCCTGTAGGTAAGAGAGAGGCAGCCATCATGGACCCCGCAGGCTGGGGACTCCTGATGACCCTGTACCAGGAGACCTGGCCCCATTGGGTATATGGTTCTCACCTGAACCCTAGAGCCCAGCCAAGGGCAGGGGCAAGAGAAGACCTGCTGACCCCTCTTTCTCCCCTTTCATAGTCCACCCCCATAGCAAGGAAAGGAACTCACATTTATTGAGCACTTACTACATGCCAGACATTATGCCAGGCACTTTACTTACATTATCTAAGTATATTTGCCCCAAAACCCTATAAGGGCTACATTATCATCCCCATTTTACTGATAAGGAAGTTGAGACTCAGAAGGAGGTGATCTGCCCAAGGTCACATCTCTAGAAAGTGGTAGAACTAGGATTCAACCCAACTCTCTCACTCACATTCTTCACATACCAGGCTTGGGACTTTAAAAAGAATCATCTCCTGCCCGACTCAAAAAGCCTACAAACCTTCTCCTCCTGCCCACCATGCTGTTCCGTGGCTACACCATCTGATCAGCCACAAGCTGGGAACCTTATTCCCACACCCAGTCTATCCCTGCCGAGCCCGGCTGCTGAACACCCTCACAGGCACCCGCTTCTCTCCATGCCCGCTGCCACCACCATCTCTAGCTGGGAAGTCACAGTCTCCCTGAACTGCTCCTGCCTCCTCTAGACATTTCTAGCCCAGGCTCATCTTTCTAAACAGCAAATCCCTGTTCTTGAATCACCAGAAGCTGCCCTCTGCTCCCAGGCCCCTTGAGGTCTGGCATCAGCCAGCCTCTCCCGCCATCCCCATCCTTACTGCCTGGGTGCCATCCACAGTGGCCATCTTTCAGGCTCACACATGTCCCATCCCAGGCCTTGTGCTTCCACCTGCATCATCAACCCTTACTAATTCCTCTTCAGCCTTCAGGTCTCGGCTTCAGTGATAGAATCTCGGGGATGCCTTCGCTGAGTCCCACAGCACCATGTACTTCTCCTTGATAACAATGAGGGTTCAGTATCTGCTTTCCTGACAGCCCTTCAACTACAGGAAGGCAGGGACTATATCTGAGTTACTCAGTGCCTGGTGTCTGCAGGCCAGCAGAGTAAGCACTTATCGGTGGGGAAGGTGGACCCTGGATGGGAGGACAGGGAAATAGCACTGGGTTCAGTACCAAGAGGCCTGGAGGAAGGAGGCATGCCAGCTTGTCCTTTACTTCTGCTGGGATCTGCTTTCCCACAAGACCCTCTCTCTTCCATCTAGATCTTCCCTTTCCAGCCCATTCCAGTCCCTACCTGCAGGAAGGCCTCCCTCTTTGCTAATGTGTACAATTCAATAAATCAGTAGTCAGTCTCCTTACACGGCTTGGTCAGGCTGTTCTCTTCCAAGTGGGAGTTTCTCCAGGCCAAGCACCCTCTGTCTGAGCCTCTGTCTCCTTATCTTTCAAAATGGGTTGGTCCAGTTTCTTAAAACTCTTTCAATGGCTCCCTACTGTCTTCAAGATCAAGTCCAATCTGGGCCTCCCAGGTCCTTCCTGATCCAGTCTTCCAAATATGCTACACCAGCCAGACAGAGCTACCTACAGCCCTTTGAATGAACCGGACTTTTTCAAGCCCCCACACCTCTCAGCGCAGTCCTCCCTGCTGTCGGCTTGCCTGGCCCTCCTGTGCTTGGCCGACTCCTCCTTACCCATCTTGTAGCTCTTAAGAAGCAGTCCTGACCACCCCTCCCCAGTCTGCTGTCCCCACCCCTCCTCAGTGACCTTTCCACCCTCTATACAAATGTTTTGTGTGCAGTTCTGCTCCTGGGCTCACCACGTTTTTAGATGCTCTTGTACCCCCAGGACCAGGCACAGAGCCAGTCTCTAAAGCAGGACATTTTGCCAAGGCCCCTGTGATATGGAGAATTTTTTTTGGCATGCCCATTTCAAAATATTAGAATGTTTTGCTCCTAGTAATGAGTGCAGCTGATTCCCTGCAATCTCATCTGCCTATGTCTGCTGGTAACAAAGGCAGGATGGGATGAAGAAGGCTGCACGGTGCTTGTTTTTTTCGTTTGTTTTTTGGGCCTTGTCAAAACATCCCTAATATGAAAATGGCTGCATCAGCCAACCCCATGCCCCAGCAGGGAGTAGAAATAACAAAAGTGTGTTGACTCAAATGAAATGTGACTTTCATACTCAGCCCCATCAGACCTGGGGTTTGCTAGTGCTATTCCTGGGGCACCCTCAAGCTCAAGCACCCAGAAGGTCCCTAGGGACACAGGCTGCACTCACTCCTAAGTGCCTAGCACAAAAGCCCCTCCCAACTGCTTTTATCCTCCACCCCCAAAGGAGGTTCTTCACCACTGACCAGCTCTGTGTGACCTCAAGCAAGTGACCTGTCTGCAATTACACTGATCCCACTGAGTTTTGTGTGGGTGAAAGGAAATAATCATAAGGCCTGACAGAAGGGTTCAATAAACGCAGCTTTCTTCCCATCTTGCACGTCTTCTTCCCTCACTGGAGCCCAACGCTGGCCTGGGGAGGCAAGCAGGGCCAGTGTTCTGTTCATTTTCTAGATGGGAAGACAGAGGCTCGACGAGTGTAAGTCCTTCCTGGGTCACAGAGTAGCCACTTGACTGATCAGCAATATCTGCATCCACCCTTGTCCTTCCTTAATCCACACAGTAGCTAGAGTGGTCTTTCTAAAATCCAAGTCAGACCATGTTGCTCCCCTGCTTCCAGCCAATCCATGCTTCCCACTTGCCGCTCACAGCCCTTCACTCAGCCCTCAAGGCCCTTCTCAGATCCAGCCCTGCTCCTTCTCCAGCCATGGCCAACCTTGCGTAGTTTCATGAAGGCGGCATGCTTGCTCTGTGTTCCCTCCGCCTGGAACCCCCCTCCTGCCTCCTGCTGCCCAACTCCTACTCATGTACCAGGCTTTGACTTGACCCTTCTTTCCTCAGGGAACCGGATCTGGGCCTCAGGGAGAAATCTGAGCTTCCACAGCCCGTCCCCTCCACCCAACACAAAATTATCAGGAGTCCTGTCTGCTTCTCTGTCCCTCTCACAGGCTCCGAGCTCCTCAAAGGAAGCTCGGTCTCATTCACGGCCACAGCCATGTGCCAAGCACCGGCCTCACTTGGGATCAGGCGCCCAGAGCTACCTGTCAAAGTGGATTACGCAGAAGCAGGGTCTCAAATCTCAGGTTTCCCTCATTGCTTCTGCCCAACCTGCTCCCTGTTCCTCCCCCAACTCCATTTCCTAGCAGGGCCCCCTTACCAGGCCACCCGGGACATGGCGTAGGTGATGCGGCAGGTTTGGGTTCCCCCGAGGAAGGAACCCATGCCCACGGTGTAGGCGCCCATGTTCTCAAAGACCAGCCAGTCCCCTACGTGTAGTTGCGGCAGCCACAGGCCCTCAGCTACGCAGTCACAGCCATCGACCACCGGGCCCCACAGGCTGCTGCTGTGCAGGGGCTGCTCTGTGGATGGTTTCTGCAGAAGAGAAGATGGCCACATTCAGCTTTCCCGGGCATACCGTGCACAGCCCTCCCTCAAAGGCCTTCCACGGCTCCCACGGCCAATAGGATAAACACTAGATGGGCCCCCTGGCCTGGCATTTAAGGCCCCCCCACTTCCCTGCATTCATTACCTCTTCCACTCTGAAGCCACAATGCTTGATCTTAAATTCAGGCTCCAGCACTTGCTAGCTGTGTGACCTTAAGCAAGATTCTTAATCCCTCTGTGCCTCAGTTTGCTCCCTTATTAAATGGGAATAATAACAGTACCTACCTCACAGGGTTACTAAAAGGCTAAATGAGTATATATAAAGCATTTAGAACAGTGTCTGGCACATGGAAAGGAACCAGTAAGATAGCACTCTCATTGTTACTGCTGTTATGGCTACCGCCTCTCTGTTTCAGTCTTCCCTAGCTAATCTGCCGTCCTGCTCCCTTCCTCAAATCCAGCTTGTACCCTGGGCCCAACCCTGGAGTACCCTCTTCCATGAAGGCCTCCCAAATCCCTTTATTCCATATAACGCCTGATCACAGGAGCCAGAATACACAAATGAGTTATACCCACCCTCCCACAGGCTATCAGGTAAGGAAGACAGGCCTCCAAGAGAGATCACAGGTTGACCTGGCAGAGGCCCCCATGGGGTAGATATAATTATTCCCATTTCAGGAAAACTGAAGCTCTGAGAGGTTAAGTAACTTGGCCAAAAATACAATTACCGATCACATTAAATTAAAAATTGTTTTAAATTACTTCCAAATCCAGAAAAGAAATCTGTAACACAGACCATTTGCAGATGACCAAGATATCAATGCAATTTGTCACAATATGGGGATCCTACCAGGAAAGTCCTAGAGGAGTAGTCATCCCTGAAAGATGGACATGAGTGAATCCTGACTGTGCCCTTTGTGGCCGGCCCCTCACTCCCTCTTCTGCTACACTCACTGTGTTCCAGTTATTCTGGTTGCTCTGGGATCCACAGGTGAACTCTGCTTCCCTTCCCCCACCCTCAGCCTTCTCCATGCTATTCCTTGGGGCCCCAAACTTGCCAACTCCTAATTTTTGTTTAGAGCTCAGCTAAAACATTCTTGTGGAAACATTTCCTAAAACTCCATGCATGCACTCCCAGGTTTTGCCTTCAGAGCATTTACCATAGTTTATAATTCGGTATTTGTGAAATGTATCTGCTCAGGCCTGTCTCCCTCTCAGACTATAAATTCCATGAGCTCAGAGATCATGACAGTCTCCTTTACCCCCATCTCTTCTGTGTCTAGCATTCTGGCATACAGTGGGTACTTTCTGAACAATATCTTTTGAATGAATAAATGGGAAATACGTGAATGATGAAAAAGAGAAAGAGCAAGAAAGAAAAAGAAGATAGGAATAGAAGTCATCCAAAGAGCCTAGACGGACGCAGTAGAGAAGACCAACAGAGGACAAAGGAAAGGCATTTCAGCATCTTAGCCAGCAGCAAGAATGAGTAAAACTACGAAAGAAAAGCCACAGGTTCCACGAGCAGAAATAACGGTCACATATTTGACAAAAAGTTAATTAATAAGCCACTAGTCTCATTAATAAAAACATGCACAGGTTGTTAAAATTAATAGTGAGAAATATCCTATATTCATTCATTTATTCAGTCATTCAACAAATACTTATTGAGCACCTACTATATGCCAGGCTCCGACCTCGAAGATGGGGATTTATCAGTGAACACACAAAAAAACAAACTTCCCGTGCTCAGAAGCTCACATTCTAGGAAAGGAAGACAGACAAATATATTCTTGTTCGTATAAAAACCATCTTGTTTACAAGCTGTTTTTGTCGATGAGTAAAAACCTCCATTGCTCTGAATCATTTCCCTTAGCTTCAATCATTAAAAAACATTAAGCTAACTTTTAAAGATGGTGGGAGGGGGGATGCTATATAAATGTGCCAACAAGGATCCTTGAAAAAAGAGGTTTCGAAGGCTCCACTACAATAAAGCAGTCAAAAAAAAGGTCGCCCTCGAGTTATAAGTTAGACTCTCTCACTTCTTATTCATGGTATAAACAAACGAACAAAAAAAATAAGTAGAGAAAAGATTTTAAAACATCACGGGAAATAATGCAAAACTACCATTTTGCTATTTAAAGCCATTAAAAAAAAAAGGAAACAAAAAAGGAATCTGCAAAATACATATTCCATAAGCATGTAGCAAGAGGCTTGAAAGTCTCAGCTCTGTTTATGAGTTCCAAACTGAGTGGACATGGACACACACCTGTAAAAATACAAAATACCCAGTCTACTACTGGGCCTCCTCTATGAGAGAGGGCATGCCCACCACTACTTCATATGTCACCTGGAAGGCTGTCGCAATTCCCATTTTACAGATGAGAAAACTCAGAGAGAGGTAGTGGCCTGCTCCAGGTTCTGGAGGGAGTTAGTATCAGAACTCTGAGAACTCTGAGTAGCCCCAGACAAGAAGCCTCATAGCTGCATCCAGCTGGCTGCCTTCCTCACAGAGGCCCAAAATGTGAGCGGATCCACAGAAGACACAAGGGCAAACCATTCAAATGGCCCATGGCCCTGCTGTAATTCCCCAACTTTTAAAGAATAGATCAATAATTCCCATTCAACATAAAGTGTACAAAATATTTTAAAACAAAAAATATATATATTTTTAAAACAAGAAAAAAAAGAACAAAAATGTATGGTCAAACTCTCACTTGTGGACATACAGGCAAAAATCCAAAATGAAACCTTGGCTAACTACACACTTATAACCAAAGAACAATCTTCAACTCTAAAATAGAAGGTGAGGACAATATGGTTTTATCATAATATGGTAAATAAAGATCTACAATTCAAATTTAATTTTCTCGGTACAGCTCAAAATGGCATTCATTAGCCTATAGCATCTATTCTTGATTTGAACTGCAAATCAAACAAAACACAAAAATGAAGAAAGAGTATTTTTGAATGAGGCAACTCTAACTTAATGGCGATACACTAGAACGGCCTCATTTCAGAACCAAAAACAACCTTAATTTGAGTTTAGTCCCCTCATTTTCCAGATGACAAAATGAGGGAAACAAGGCTCAGAGAGATTAAATAACTTGCCTAATGTTACTCAGCTAGTATACGGCAGAGCCAGGACTCAAACCCATGTCTTCTGATCCAAGTCTGAGACTTTCTGTCATCATTCCTATTTTATATATCATGAGAAATGCTGGCAATAGCTATTAGAAAAAAAGAAGAGAAACAAAAATATATAGAGAAAATGAAGGAATAAAATATCACATTGCAGATAACATGTTTGCCCACCTGGAAAATCCAAAGGGGAGAGGTCTGATTTTTAGAGGAAATCAATGAGTTTCAGTGTTCAAACCAGTGTCTCAGCTCAAAAACACAGGGGAATGCTTCCACTCACAATAGCAATAAAAGCATTAAGTTATTAAATTCTTGGATGTACTTGGGCCACAATAATACTTATTCAAAGAAAATAATAAAAACTTAATGGGAGAAATAAAATATAAGACCCTAAGCTAGCTGGAAAAACATAGTAAAGCAAAAAAGAAAATTCTTCCCAATTTAATAAATAGATTTAAAAAACTGCTTCTAATTAAAACCCTCAAGGGATTTTTCTAAATGTTAGAAACAATATAATAAAGAAAAAATGGGAGCCTATCAAAGGATATATTAATAAGCAATGACAGACTCAAACTTTTGTTAAATATTTTAACTCATACAAAAGAATGTTTGTATCATGTGCAAGCTGTAGGGAATGATAATAAAATGAATATCTGTGTCCCCACCACCCAGCTAAAGAAATATAAAATTTCCAGTATCTTTGAAACCCCTGTGTGGCCCACTCCAATGACATGCCCCTTCTCTAACCCCTCCAGAGGTAACCCTTATCTTGAATTTTGTTTTCATTATTCTCTTGCTTTATTTTGTTTTCCGTGAGTACACCTAACCTTAAACAATATAGTATTTAGTTTTGTACACTTTTGAAATTTATGTAGATGGAATTATAGAGTATGTAATTTCTGTAACTTGCTTCTTCATTGTTGAAAATTACATTCCCAAGATTCACACAACTGATGCATAAAGCCAGAATTTCCAATATACTGCATAGAATCCATTATATGGAATGCACTGTAACTTATTTATATATCACCTTGCCAACAAACATAAGGTAGTTTCCAGTGTTTTATATTATAAAAATTGTTCCTGTGTACAATCTTATATATCTCCTCAAACACATATGCCAAGAGCCTCTTTACAATATGTACCTAGGAACTTGCCAAAAGGTAAACACATGTTTAACTTTATCTAAATAATGCCAAAGTAGTTTTGCCAACCCCCACCTAGCAGTGTCTAAGAGATCCAACTACTCCACATCCTCACCAACACTTGATATTGTCATGCTTTAAACCCTTTTCTAATTTAGTCAGTATAAAATGGTCATTTTCATTTCAGTCTGCATTTCCTTGATTACCACTGAGGTCGAACACCTTTTCATCTTGTATTTGGTTTTCCTCTTCTGTGAACTGCCAATCAAAGTCTTTTGCCCCTATTTCTATTGCTTTCTATTTCATATTGCTTTTTTCATAAGATTCTTATTTGTCTATTTCTAAAAGAATCCTTCGAATAGTCTCTCTACTAATCCCTTATCAATGATATATGTGTTTCAATCTTTTCATCCACTTCCCAATTGCCTTTTGCTAACAGATGAACAGAAGCTCTTCTCTTTAATGGTGTCTTTCTCTTTTCAGTTTTTAAGGTGTTCTTCACTGTGCTTCCTGTTTTGAGGTCAAACAGATATTCTCCTATATTGGTTTCTGGGATTTATATTTATATATGGTGTGAGATAGGGATCTAATTTCATTTCTTTTTTTTTTTCTTTTTTGCATATGGACAGTCAGGTGTTCTAGTATCACACATTAAACGATCCCCACCAATCTGCTTTGCAAGTCCTGTCAAAACTCAAGTTTCCTGAAATGTGTGAGTCTTTTCTGTGTTCTCAACTATGTTTCACTGGTCTATTTCTTTATGCAGGTGTCCAAACTAAAATATTTTAATTAGTCTCAACATTGGAAATGACATTATTTTTATTATTTTAGTGGTTACTCTAGATACTCACATTATAGCATGTACACCTAACTTCAAGTCTAAAATTAATACCTTTACCTTCCTCTCAAAAAATTCCAAACCTTAATACAACAAGTTGCTATCCAGTGTTTTTATTCAATCTTATTTGTGACAGAGGCTGCTAGTTGCCTATCCCAGCAATTCCAAACCTCATTTTTTGCTGGACACATGACAATCTAGAATAAAGACCAACTTCCCTTGCAGGTAGTTATGGCCATGGGACAAAAGCCTAAGTTTTATGTAGCTACTTTCAGGAAATTTCTTTAAAAGGCAACTGGCACATAGACTTCACCTCTTCTTTCCTAAATGTCTGGAATTTCAATTTGTACCAACTAAGATGAGGGCAACAGGTAGAAAAAGGTACAACGAGAAGCTATATGGTTCCACATGACTATGAAACCACAATACAGCTCTGAATTGCCTGCATTTAGACATTAACATAAAAGTGATACAAGCCTCTAGATCCTGTTCAAGTCATGTAATTTGAGCAGATGAAACTAATCATAACTGAAACCTCTTTTTAACTCCACAGACTACATGTTATTGGTGGTGGTGGTGGTGGTGGTGGTGGTGGTGGTGGTGGTGCTGGTGGCATTGGGAAAATGTAGATCCACCCACCCTCTTATACACTGCTGGTGGGCTTGTCAGTTAGTACAACCACTTTGGAAAACAGTCTGGCACGAGCTCATGAAGCTAAACCTTCGCATGCCCTATGCTCGGCAATTCCACTCCTTGCTCATGTGTCACAGAGATGTTAGCAAGAATATTCACAGCTACAGTATTCACAGTAGCAAATATCTAGAAACAATCCAAACGCCTTGAGAGGAGAGAGGACGAATAAGCTGCAGTATATTCACCAACAGAGTTTTGTACAATATAGTCGAACGAACTGTAGAGACAGACAGCAGTATTGAGGAAACTTAGACTGTGATATTAAGGTTTTGAAAAAGTCCAAAAAGGTTATATACATCATAACGCCCTTCATGTAAAGTAAAGAATAAGTAGAATAAATTATAAATACATTTCAGGAATACATTGGATGTGATAAAATGATAGGAAAGAAGACATACGGATGGTCAATGGGTATATAGAAAGATGCTCAATGTCACTAATCATAAGAGAAATGCAAATCAAAACCACAATGAGATATCATCCACACCTGTTAGGCTGGCTATTATCAAAAAAAAACAAAAGACAGCATGTGTTGGCAAGATTGTGGAGAAGTGGACCCTGGTGAGAATGCAAAATGGTGCAGCCACTATGGAAAACAGTATGGAGGTGACTCAAAAATTAAAAATAGAATTACCATATGATCCAGCAATCCCACTTCTGGGTATATGTCCGAAATAATTGAAATCAGGATATCTGAGAGATATTAGCTCTCCTGTGTTCATTGCAGCACTATTCACATTTGCCAAGACGTGGAAAGAATCTAAATGTCCACTAACAAATGAATGGATAAAAAATATACGGTATGCACATCACATGAGATGTCATTCAGCCTTATAAAAAAAAAAAAAGAATCTTGCAATATACAACAACATGGATGAATGTGGAGGATATTATGCTAACTGAACTATGCTAGTTACAGAAGAAGAAATATTACATGATTCCACTTATGTGAGTTATCTAAAATGGTCAAACTCACAGAAGCAAAGAATAGAATTGTGCTTGCCAGGGGCCGAGAGGAGGGGGAAATGAGGAATTGCTAATCAATGGGCATAAAATTTTAGTTCTGCAAAATGAGTAAGTTCTAGAGATCTGCTGTACAATGCTGTGTCTTTGTACAACACTGTATTATCCACTTCTAAATCTGTTACCAGGATAGAGCTCATATTAAGTGTTCTTACCACAATAAACAAACTACCTATACAGTTTGATATATAGTTATATATAATATACATAAAAGAAAAAAAAAACTATATGAAAAGACAACCCGAGTAGAAGTAGTGGTTACTTTGCAGGGGAAGAGACAGAGGGATGAGATAGTAAATGGTAAGAATGCTTACTACGCTAAAAAAAAAAGCCAAGACCTCCCTTCTCATGAAGCATTTTTATCCAAAAACATTGGTTATCTATTGAAACCGTTAATTCTAACTACCTAGTTTCAAAGAAATACAGGGCACTGAAAAACATTCAACTACACTGAAGGGAAATTCGGGGAAATCGCCACCCAGAAAAATTCAGAATGCAGGAAACTATAGGACCAACAAATTGATTTCACCAACAAATAAAATATAATTAAAAAAAATAAGATTGGGGAAACCAATTGGTTGAGAGAGACAAATCAACCAAATGGAATGTATGGATCTTCTTTGGCTCCTGATTTCAGCAAATCAACTATAAAAACATTTATAAGCCAGCTGGGGATATCTGAACACAGACCGGATGATGGGGGGATACTATAGAATTGTTCAGTTTTTAGTTTGGCGAGAGTAATGTGATTTTTTTAAAGTCCTTGTCATTTAGCAACACATACTAAAATATCTTTGAAGAAAATCTAATATTTGTTCTGTAGTTATTTTCATATTTTCTCTTGACACTGTTATAGCTTGTATACTAATCTCTCTCTCTCTCTCTCTCTCTCTCTCTCTCACACACACACACACACACACGTTTCTACCCAGCAGACCTCAGCACAATGCTTTGCATATTGAAGGAAATCAACTGTACGTTGAATTAAAAACAAAAACAAAATCAAGGCCAAGCATGCTCCAATGATGAGAAAGATACCTTTAACCAAGGATTATGTTTAATACAACTTTATATCTGAGGTCCAAAAACAAAGTTCCTGGGAGCAAAGAACAGGGGTGCAAAGCTGCCACAATGACTAATGAGGAGACCTTCTCTAGGGAAGAGGGCACAGAAACCCCCGGCCGGTCTGGGCCCCTCTGACACACTTCCAGCACAGTGGCAGCTAGCTTATCACATGTGCTGTCATTTGCACAATGTCTGTCTCCACAGCCAGACTGTGGGTCCCACCCTGGGTATGGTCACATTACAGGACTCAAAAGTAGTTGACAGCCTGAAAGAAAAATCCTCAGCATCATCCAGAGAAGCAACACACACCACAGAGAAGGTCAGTAACATTCTGGGGCCCAAGTCAGGAACACCAACTGGAGATTAATTAAAACAGCGAAGTAGGGGCTAGGGGGGTGAGGGAGTGGGCTGGGACCACAGTCCGGCTTATCTATTCAGCTGATGGAGGAAATGGGGAGTGAGTCAGGGATGGCATATAACAGGAGCAGGGGTACTGCAAGGGGGAGGGGGACTGGGAAACAGTTGTTGCCTGCTGTATAACCCGGGGCTTGGCTGGCCTAGGCTGGCCTGGTCATTTCCGGGTGCAGTAGGACGTGGGGATCCCACAAGAATGCAGGCGATGCTAGTGCATCACAGTAGAAAACTGAATTCCTGAGCACATCACGTAGGCTTACTAGACAGACATTCCTGTACCATCATATTTAACAACACAACCATGGAATGAGGACCCACCATGCTGGCGCCTGTAGGAGGGAAGTAGGGAGGGGGTCCCTGTGCCTACAGCAGATGAGGGGCAGGAATAGCTTAAAGAGGGGATGACCCTGGGCCTTGAAAAACTAGACAGAATGGAAACGAAAGGGAAAAAAACACACACACACACACATTGAAAGCTTGCGATGACCTAAGTGCTGGTTTTGAGAGCTCATGATGACCTAGGTGCTGGTTAGGCACATAAATTCCTTCTCAGAAGAGCTACTGCACAAACAAAAGCCAGGACGTGTGAAAATACAGAGTGTGTCTGATTGTCTTTCCCTTTTCTTCCCCTTAACCCAGGGCCGAATTCAGAAGGCCAGAAGAAATGTTTTGCCTATTATCATTCCCTTGCTAATATGAAAAAAACCATAAAAGAGGAACTGTTTCTTTTTACTTCTAGGAATTTACCCCAGAGCAATGATCAGAGATGGATGTCAAGATATACTTACAATGCTCAAAAACAGGAAACCAAATGGCCAACCGCTGGATTTAGATTGGTAAAAATACTCTGCAGTCATCAAAAAGCCTGTGTCAAATTAATGGCATGGAAAGAGCTACACACCCCATCATAAGTGGGAAAGAAGCAGTTTACAAAAACAATATGACCCTGACCTTATGGGGAAAAAGTATGATACATTTTTTTAAAGACTGAAAAGAAATTTAATGTTCGAAAAGTCCATTTCTATGTGTTGGGATTATGAGTGAGAACCTTTCATCCTTGTTGTCTACTTTCTACAATGAATATGTTTTACTTTTTAAAAATTAGATGACACACACAAAGTGTTGTTTAAACTCACCCACACAATTGAAAACAGGCCCCCGTGGGGTAGGCTCACCTTCTGCAGTACGGGGGCAGGGCAGGTGTTGTCAAATAGGACTGAGTTGAAGATTCCATACACGCCCTCATCCAGGTGGTACGCCATGGTCTTGGGGGCAGAACCAGTCTCCTCTGCAGGGAGGGGAGGGGTCAGGGGCAGGACAAGCAGCAAGGTGAGGGGGTGGGAGTTTAAGGAGCTGGCACAGTGCTGGGCTCCACTGGGTTGATAGGTTGTTGACGTGAAAGCGCTGCCTCTTCCTCAACGGTGGGCTGGTTCCTGCCTTCCCCTGTGATGTGAAGTTCACTGCAGCATTGGGAACACTCACCCTTGCAACTGAGCAGCCCTGCCCAGGACACACACCTTACCTGCATCTGAGCGTTTCAGTGCCTGCCCCCAGCAAAGGCAGAAGAGCAGCCCACCCAAACTCAAGACCGCACAAGATTAAGCCACTTGCTCAAAGGCACAAGATTGAGGCAGTGCATGAACTGGAACAAGAAGCCAGGTCTCCTGGTGGGACTAGATAGAACTATCCCCCAGATCTATAAAAAAGGCCAGAAGAATGCCATCCCAACACACACATACTTGTGCACACACATTCTACCTGAAGCCTACCACCCCTCCATATGAATTCTCTCTGGGGAAGAGCACACAGACCCCAGGAGAGCCTGCCTGAGGGTCCTGGAGTAGAGCGCAAAACCCCAAGACCAGAGACCCTGACATGTCTCACTCACAGGGCTGCCAGGAGCACCGACCTATCTGGAAGGGCAGGAAAGAGCACTGACGTTGGCAGTGTGGGCAGAGATGCCCTGAGTCAACCCAGCCTGAACTTGAATCCCAGAACTATCCCTTATCAGCTGTGTGACCTTGGGCTGGTGATTTAACCTCTTCATACATATGTTCTGACATAGTAAAGTGGGCTTAGAGAAATGTATGTTGTTGTTAATTGTTTTCATGATGTTATGAGACATATTGAGTAAGAGCTGGTACTTAGGAGAGGAGACAAACATGGGGTCAAATGCAGGCTTTGCCTATTACTGGCCATTAAGCAATTCATTTGTATTAGGCTCTCAATTTTGTCTGTACAATGGGGTTAATAAAGTATCTATGCTCCCTAAGGTTATTTTGATCTTAATCTTCATAAAATATGAACATTCATAGAAAAAGAAGATGCTAAATAAGTATCTTGGGGGTGAGGGGATTTGATTGTAAGTTTCTCTAAAGCAAGAATCTATTCCCTCGATTCCCTCGCTGCCTAAAACCAGACCCTGCTCAGCCAGCCAGTCCCTAGCTTCAGGGAAAAATGGGGTTCTGCTGCCCACTTGGCGCCTACCCTCCCTGCCAGGCTGGTCCAGAAGAACCTCCTTCTTGGCAATGATGCTGACTGCCAAGGTGAAGGCCGAGGTCACGTAGTAGCGCCCCAGCTTGCCAAGGATGTCCACGCCACAGCCCTCTGGGAAGTACAGGTCCAAGGCTGAGTTGATCACGGAAGCAATCTGGTGATAGGAGGATGAGGGGACGGTTATATTTTTGAAATGTGGGGTTTATGCTGAAGACTCACTACAGCCTCAAGTCTATTTCTTGAAAGCCTCTTTGATTTCAGGAAGAAGGACTTGGCAGCTGCTAAGGCCCCAGCTGGTAACTGCAGACAGCTGGCCGAAAAGGTAGGCGGGAGACGGAGCGAGATCAAACCCCTCGTGCCTGTGTAAATCACCCTTCTCAAATGTCCCATGGTGGGAAGAGACACTTTTAAAGTAACACTTGGTACTCAGATCCCAGAGCTGTGATGCAGAACTTTGTTTTAGAAATAACTAGTCTCTTAAGTAACACGTTTTCTTTTACAAAAAAAAATTCAGAAAATACGAAAAGGAAAAAGATCAAAATGATCCCTAATTCTCTCATCCAGATTAACCTAATAATTGTTAACTTTCTGGAGTAGCTCCTTTAATCTTTTTTATTGTACAAACACTATTTCTAATATATACATGATAAGTCTTATACATGTTTGTATAATGTTTTACTCAATAGACTGTGAATGACTTCTCCATGTGAGCAAGTGATTTATCATAAGGATGTTCCATAATTTAACCAATCTCCAAGTGTTAGATGGACCAGGGATGTCCACCTGACTTCTGTGATGAACAAAACTGCAATGCTCATCTTTGAGGCTAATTCTTTGTGTCCATAGAGGACTATTTTCTTAGGGTCAGTTCCTAGATGTGGATATTCCAGGACGAGGCTTTTACTAAGGAGAAGCGACCTCTAGTGGTTGCAGTGGGGATACAGATGACATTTTTCTTGATTTCATCTCACAGATGAGAAGGAGACAGACGGACTGGGAGTGGACAGAGGGTTGGCTTTTCCTTTCCTTGCCCTCCCATTTGATCCCTCATCAGCCCACGTGAAGGTGAACAGAGCTCTTTGACATATGCAGATATGGCCTGGTTGAACCTCAAATATGTGCATGGGCTGGAGTTAGGCAGAGCCGGGTGTGCAGCCAGCTCTGTAGCACACTCAGGAAGTAACGTAATGTTGATGAGCCTCATTTGCTCAGATGTAACACGGGTTAATAATAAGATCCAGGTAAAGCACCAAGCACAGCATGCAGCACATAGGACCTGCTCACAGTGAGATCCCAATCTTCATTAAAACGCTCCCCGCCCTGCCCCCACCCTCACAGACCACAACGAGACACTTCTGACCCCAGGGTTACCTCTTCAAATCTCACTTTGGCCCCGTCCACTCCAGGGAAGCTGCCACCCAGGTCCAGGATGTGCATCCTGTGGCCTAGCTCGGCGCCCATTTCAAACACGAGCCGGGCATCTGCGATGGACTGAGCATAGGCCTGAGGGTCAGGACAGCCACTGCCAACGTGAAAACTGGGAAGGAAGGAAGAGCCTCGGCTTACATTTAGGGCCCCAGGTGCCACCACCTCAGTGCCAGCCAGGAAAGGCACACTGGGCAGGCACATCGGACATGCTGTCCATTTGACAGATGTAATGACTGAGAGCCTAAGAGGTTAAATGTGTTCCCAAGGGCCAAGTGGCAAGAAAGGAGTGGACAGGAGACTAGGTCTAAGGTCCCTTGGCACTTGGTGCCCCTGCCGCCCCTCCGTTCTGCCCCTGCCATGCCTCCCTCTCTGGCATAAAGGCAGGGACCCCAGAGTCAGCCAGACATGGATGTGCCCCTCTGTCAGCAGTATGGCCTGCCTGGCCTTTAGTTTCCCTGTCTATAAAGTGGGGATAAGACTTCACAAGGCAGTGGGATAATGTACATGAAATGTTTAGCACAGGGCCTGGCATTCTGGTACTAGGTGCAGAATGAAGGAAAGCTATGGTGTTAAGTCATCACTACTACTCCCTGAAGCAGGGCAAAGGTGTGGCCTACAGGCAGGTAAGACTCCTGCAAAGCCAGATCCTTCCTGGAACCTTCTGGGACAAGCCCTGGGGGCTGTGGGGTTGGGGCAGCAGGACACTTCAAACATTCTTTCCAAAGAGAGGAAACTCTGAAATAGCACAATTCCAGGCCCAGGACCAGGCCCCCCTTGAAGGCCATGGGGGAGGTCTCATACAGAACTGATGAAACGCTGGGAAGGAGGCAGCGGGCTCGGCATGGGTGGGGATGGTGGGGCTTCCAGGCACTCACCTCACACCTACCACGTCTACATGGCTCTTCTTGGCATTTTGAAGCAGGTGTCTGCAGGATTTCAGTGACGCTCCAAAATCGAGGCTCAGGGAGTGGGAGTCGTTGGTAGCAATGCATAGAACCATCCTGAGGAGACACACAGGGCACCTCCACTGGGTGGACTCCTCCTCCCCACCCCAACCACTTCTCTGAGTCAAAGGGTGTGAATGTGCATGGCTCAGAGCTGCCACACTCCACAGGCCCCCCGACCTCTTTCTCTCCCTGCACAGCCAGCCAGTCAGACTCTAAGTCCTATTCAGTCCATCCCCTAAACATCTCTGGACCCCTGCCCTGGTCCTAACCTCGCCGGTTCTCCCCTGAGCAGCCTCTACACCAGCCAGGTTTTTCCAAGTTTTTTTGTATGAAGGGAACAATTTTTTAAACACAGTCTTATTGAGAATCCCAGTATCATGCAAAATACGCAAAATGCAAGCTACTTTGGGTGAATCAGAATGGCCCACATCTTGGCCTCCCTTTCACCCCGAGGCTACTCCCTGGAATGCCCTGGGTGTCAAGTGACCACATGAGAGCCTCAGTCTGAGCAAACTGTCCAGCCCTGACCCCTTGTAAAGCCCATTTGCATCAGGTCCCTGCCCCATGACCAGCATCACTCACTGTCTCCCTCACCCCTCACGCATGGTATGTTCCAGCCACACCAAATTTCAGCTTATCCCTCAAACACCCCATGCTATTTCCAGCCTCCGTGTGTTTGCTTATGCGGTTCACTCTGATACACCGTTTGCACCCTCCCCAGATTCCATTCACTACTCAAAGCCCACCTCGAACGTCACCTTTTTTGTGAAGCTTTCCTGACCACCCCGTTTTGCTCTCTCAGCCATGACTTTGACCTCCGTAACGTCACGGGCTTTGCTCTGCCTGGGCTGTAATCAGTTATTTCTGCCTTTGTCTTAGTCGGTCCTTGGCTTCCTGGGTCCAGTCCAGGGGTGCCTGCCCCAACCGCCTGGGACGTGGCCAGGTTCAGGTCATGGTCCTCAGCTGCGACTCCACTCCTCCCACCCCCTCCACCTCCCCACGAGCAGCTCTCAGCTTACTTGGCACTGGGGTGGCTCTTCGCCACCTTTGCCAGCTCCATCTCGTTGTCAAAGCTCAGCAGCTGGACCCCATGCTTGGCAGCATACTTGATCTGTGCAATTTGCTTACAGGGGTTGGCGTAGATGATCTTACTGGCAGGGACGCCAATACGCTGGACCAACTCCATCTCTGCCTGTGGGGTCCCAAAGGTGGTGGTGAGGAGGCAGCAGGGCCTGCTGGGCCCACAGAGGCCAAGGAAGCACAGATGAGGGGTAAAGTCACAGCTATGCATGCAGAGGTCCATAAGAAAGGAGCCCCACTTTTAGATAATAGATATACAAAATCAGGACTCAGGCTGGCTCACCGTTCTTTGACAGGCAGAGCTGTCACGTACAGCCATGTAGGTAGCACACTGCATAATCCTAAAGGGCGGGGGGATTCCATTCATAAAGAATACATAGTAGATTTGTATATTTATTACAACTTCCTGGCAGTTAAGCATCTTCTCATTCTAACAAAATCAGTGTATTTATTGTAACAATTAAGTGTTTTAAGGAAGGTGTACATTTTCTAATTCACACAAAGGCACTATATGGACTCCTGGTGGCCCTCACAACAGACTGCTGACACATTTTCCTGGCAGATTTAAACGTTTAAAGAATATAACCTGATGTATTAGAAAGTTCACAAAACCACGAGTCTTTTTGACATAGGCCTGCCGTATGCATGGCACTGTGCTGGGTGACTCCAAAGAGCCCCTCTCCCCACAGGGACTCTTCTTCATCACCTTTACAGAACACTGCTCCACCTGATTGCTGCATTAATGATACAGATCATGATAATGATGGTGATGAGAGCAACCATGGTCATTGAGCATCTACCACGAGCAGGTACTCAATGAAATGCTTTACATCAGGTGTTGGCAAACTTTTTCTAAAAAGGGCCAGAGAGTAAATAGCGTAGGCTTCATAGGCCACACAGTTTCTGTCACAACTACTCCACGGCCATTGTAGCACCAAGGGAGCCACAGACAATGTGCGAGTGAATGAGCATGGCTGTGATCCAATTAAACTTTACAAAATCATCGGGGGGCTGGATTTGGCCCACCACCCACGGCTTGCCAACCCTTACTTTAGATAAACTTTTGTTTACTCCTTATGAGAACGGCATCACATGAGTATTAGCTCCATCCTACAGAGAAGGAAGCTGATGCTCAGAGAGACTGTGTAGCAAATAGCAAGTAGGTGGCAGAACCAACTTTCACACTCAGGTCTGACTCTCCACGATCGAGGGACGGAAGCCATTTCTGAAACACGGTAGAAGACATAGGGCCATTTTTAGCGATCCTGAGTTTGTAACAAGGCTCTGGTTTTAATTTATCAACTTTTCAGCAAGAAGTATTTATGTGCACTATCTCGGGCGATGCCTATAACTATCCTATGAAATATTCATTGACCACGCTTTACAGAGGACAAAATTGAGTTTGGAGAGGTCCGCCAGTAAGTAGCAGAGTGGAACACAAAGGTCCAGCTCCACACCTAGAATTGCTGCCACCGCAGCCTGCTTCCAAAGACCCCGAGTCTAAGTGTTTATGAAAAGTGTTTCTGTATCCTGCTTCGCCATGCGAGCGAGAGGAAGAAACAATGCTAACACTTTGGGGACCTGCCATTTAGCTTTGATTATAAATATTTAAATAAGAACCATTGTTGTAATCATCAAGGAAATGCAAATCAAAACCACAACGACACCTATCAGAATGGCTAGTATCGAAAAGACAAGAAATAACAAGTGTTGGTGAGGATGTAGAGAAAAAGAAACCCTCACGTACTGCTGATGGGTTGTAAATTGATGCAGGCACTATGGAAAACAGCATGGAGGTTCCTCAAAAAATTAAAAATAGAACTACCACATGATCGTGCAATCCCACTTCTGGGTATTTATCCGAAGAAATTGAAAATACTAATTCGAAAAGACCTGTGCACTCCTATGTTCATTGCAGCATTACTTACAATAGCCAAGATATGGAAGCAACCTAGGTGTCCATCAATAGATGAATGGACAAATAAGATGATACACACACACACACACACACACACACACACATATACAGGAATATTATTCAGCCATAAAAAAGAATGAAATCATGTCATCTGTGACAAAATGAATGAACCTAGAGGGTATTATGTGAAATAAGTCTGACAGAGAAAGATAAACACCGTATGATTTCACTTGCATGTGAAATCTAAAGAACAAAATAAACAAGCAAATGAAACAGAAACAAACTCATAGAGAACAAATTGATGGTTGCCAGAGGGGAGAGGGGTTAGGGGACTGGGTGAAAAAGTGAAGGGGATTAAGAAGTACACACTGCCAGTTATAATATTAGTCATGTGGATGTAAAGTACAGCGTAGGGAACACAGTTGACAATATTATAATAACTGTACATGGTGACAGATGGTGATCACTTTGTAAGGTATATAAATGTCTAATCGCTATGTTGTACGCCTGACACTAATACGATGTCAATTAAAATTTTAAAATAAATTTTTATAAAGGAAAACTATAACCATTGTTATGATTACCATATGCCTACCATGACATTAAACATTTTATATACATTCTTATTTAATGCTCATAATATTCTTATGGTATAGGAAACAGAGGCTTAGAGAAGTTAAGTGTCCAAAGAAACACAGTTTATAAGTGGCACAGCTGGAATTCTAACCCAGGACTGTCCGACTTGAGCATACCAGCTCTTAACAACAGTACTTACTGTAAAGAAGAATTCAACCTCGATCCTGAATTAACAAATATTTCTTGGGCATCTTTTGAGTTGCCAGGCTCTATTGACAGGTGCTAATGAAAACAAGTGGTGAGTAAAACAGACAGGGTCTCTGACCCTGTGGAATTTTCAGGCTGATGCGGAAGACAGAAACAAATGAACACTGAATAGCAATAAAATTACAAATGGATAAGAGCGTGAAGAAAGAGTACAGGATACTAGAGAGAATGCAGGATGGGGAGAACTGGGTGTAGGGGTAGATAGCCTGTTGAAGGGTTAGAAATTTAAGCTGAGCCCCACAGGAGGCCTCGGCCAAGCCGAAACAGAAGGAAGGAATGTATCAGGTAAAGGAAGTGCCTCTGGAGAGGTTCTGAGGCCAGAAGGTGCTCAGCCTGATCCAGGTCTAGGCAGGTGGAACCGCCCAGGCAGGGAGTGCACAGTGGTGGGAACAGGGGGTAAGTTGGAGGGAGGTGGCCAGAGCCAGTGGAGAAATGAAGAAGGCATATTTTACCCAGCAAATGATGGGAAACAGCTTGAAGGGTTTCAAGAAGGGACATGACATGGCCAGATTTGCATTTTAAATGCAATGTCTGAAAGCATATCACTCTGGCTACCATGTGACAACAGCCTGAGGAAGGGCCCAAAAGGATCGTGGGCACACTGGCCACAAATGCCCTGGGAGAGATGGCAGAGGCTGCACTAGAAAGGCAGAGGACATGTTTCTGGAGGCAGGGCTGGCAAGCCTGGTGGTGAATTACACGTGGGGAGGCAGAGTGAGGATGTCTGAGGGGACTCCATGCCCAGCAGACTGAGGGACTCTTCTCAAAGAGAAGCTCATGAGTGCATTTGAACACACTGGATTCCGGGCATCCTGTTTCATTATCAAGTCAGCAGCTGGTGATATAGGTCTGGGCTGGAGAGCAACACGTAGGAGGTGGTGGCTTACTGATGCCATTTAAAGCCATGGAGTCTCGAGATGAAATTCCCTCAACAGAGGGAGGGTTTACAAGTCAAGGGAGCCTGAGGTGGAATCCAGAGGAAAGTTCCCATTTAGAGAGCAGCAGAAGAGGAGGAAAAGCTGGCACCCAGGACCTGCGGACATGTGAGGAGACAGAATGTCTCCGAAAGAGGCAGAACAATACGGAGATCATAATGCCATTCCTGTCACAGCAAAGCCTGTCCTACAACTTGTGTCTAGGTGGAAGGAGGCGTCTCAAATGTCAGAGACACTCAGTGAGGGTGGGGCAGGCACAGAGCATCATTCACTTTCATCTGACATAGTTCCAAAGTCTTTAAAAGTAGGAACATCTGTTAATGTTGAGTATTTTTAAAAAGACTGTCATTAAATGGGAAGTTGCTCTTCAGTGAGTATCAAGTTTCAGTTATACAAGAATAAATTCTAGAGGCCTGATGTACATATCATGACTACAGGTAATAATACTGTACTGTGTACTCAGAAGTTTGTTAAGAGGGCAGATCTCACGTTAAGTGTTCTTACCACCATACAAAAAAAATTTTTGCTGTGTTGAATATTTTCGAGGCCAGATAATAAAAGGACCAAGGTGTGTCCCAAGCAACGTCTAAATGCATCAACATGGAGAGCTCTAAAAACTGCTTGAAAGCTATTGCCAAACAGTATATACCACATGGCCATCTTTTATATTTTATTACAAAATCGCAAGATATGTTGTATATTTCCCATGGATCATATTCACATTTTTAAATACTCTATACCCACCAAACTCACACTCATAATGGCGATTATCTCTGAAGACATAAAGCTGATGTCCTACTCTGAGGCGTGTGTGAATGAATCCATGTATTATTTGAATAACTGAAAATAAAGGTTTAAGTGCTCTCTGGATCCTGGAGATCGCTGGGGATGTTGGTAAGAGGAAGTTGGGAAGCAATGATGTAAAGAGTAGGTACTAAGGGAAAGGGACAAGTGAATGCAGACACACGAGTGCAGACAACTCCGTTTGGCCATGAGGAATAAGGGATGGGGTGAGGGATGATGGTGTGTCTAAGGAAAGCTTTTTAAGATGGAAGTATGCTACGGGAGACAGCAAGAAAGGGCAAGGGATGAGGGCAGAAGGGATGACATAAGAGCCTTGAGAAGGTGAATGGACCAGAGCCCTGTGAAAAGTGTGGCCTGTGCCCTTGACCCCGGAGGCTGTGTGTTGCAAATCTGTACATCCTGCCGCAGCTCACACCAAGCCCTCAGCAAAGGCATTTTGCTAAGTGTGGCTACCAACTATGGCTGACCAGAAGAGGGCAGCCTTGGACTTCCAAGAAAAGCTGGGCGTCCCGCAGACACCTCTCAGTAAATCATGCAAAGGTCTGTGTGATCTCACCCACCAGGAGGGGTAATTGGCCTCTCCCAGCCCCCAAGGTTAGCTAGCATCTGTCACCAGCTTAGTCCCAGCTCAGCCATCCCATCCCCAGGACCTTGGAAAAGACAGCAGCAATAGGATCACAGACTCCATCACCATACTCAAGCAACCACTTTGCAGTGAGTCACCCAACCTCTGTGCTTCCTTTCCTTATATGTTAAATGTTTCCTCATAGGACTATTGTCAGAATCATGGCAATAGCAATTGCCTCACAGTGTTGTTGCGAAAATAAAATGAGATCATACACAGAAAATGCTTGCCAAAGTGCTTGGCACAACAGAAGCACTCAGCAAACGGTAGATGCTTTTAACTTCCCGCTGACTTCAAAGACTTTCAAAGCTCT
This sequence comes from Rousettus aegyptiacus, assembly GCF_014176215.1. Lineage (NCBI taxonomy): Eukaryota > Metazoa > Chordata > Mammalia > Chiroptera > Pteropodidae > Rousettus > Rousettus aegyptiacus. The sequence continues at coordinate 20,497,150 of NW_023416284.1, read as the reverse complement.
AATATCCCACAACTCTGCCCTTTGAAGGCCATCCCCTGAGGCTAAAGGGCCAAGGGGCCCACCTCTGGGTTTACAGAAGCAGAGGACTCTAGTCTGTGGGGTTTGGTCCTATTCTTCACCCCTAGACCCAGGGGGCTGGAAAAGGGTCCCTTTCCTCCTTGCTCAGGGCAGAGGCCCAGCATGTACAGGGACAAGGCCAGGCTCTGCTACAAGCAAGATGTGTGCAGTTAGTTGGCCTCCAGTTTCCTCAACTGCAAAATGGCAATCTCTCTCCCTATGCCCCTCACAGGGCTTTATGTGACACGTGCATGAAACTAGGTGTGCAAAGCAAGAACTAATGCAGAGGGGCTTTGCAGATGACCAAAGGGAGACTCATCTATCAATAAGAGCATTAACATTTGTCTCTGATGAAGGTTAGCCTGCTTGTTCTGACTGTCCCATCCTGGTACATACCTGTCTCCCACTGGAATCCCACAGCCCTGTCATCCAGCCTAGGCTAGCTCTCCTCCTTGCTCCCCCAGGAATCCTTTCTTGAACTCTCCTCACAACACGCAGCCATATTATTGACTTAAAAGTAGTTTTCAAGGGAGGTTCCAAGGGTTTCCCCCCAATCATTACGAACCATTACAAAAATAACAGCAATGACGGTATCACAAACCAGTGCCCACCAGGTTTGCTCCCACCTCAGGGCTTCTGCACTTGCTGTTCCCTCTGCCTAGAATCCTCTTCCCCTGGTTTGATCCTTTGCTTCCTTCAGGTCTATATTCAAATTTCAGCAAAGCTTTCCCTGGCTAAACTTTCTAAAAATGCGAACTTCTCCCCCAACATTCCCTACTTCCCTTTCTTAATGTTCTCCACAGCATTTACCATCTAAAATACTATAGATTTTCATTGTTTAACATGTCCTTAGAAAGCAAGCCCCAGTGAAGGAGGAGCCTTTTTTGTTTTGTTTTGTTTTGTTCACTTGCTAAACCACAACCAAGAATCGTGCTAGGCCCCACAGTAGGTACTCCATAACGTTTGCTGAGTGAATAAATAAATCCAAAGCTGTACTCTGAGGAAACTTGATAGCTTAAAGGCTTTTATCAAGTAAAAACAGGATGAAAATAAATAAGCTAAGCATTCAACTTAAGGAGGGGAGAGTCTGTCTTACTCGTCACTGTATTGCCAGCCCCACCTAGCACAGTGATTAGCACCTTGTAGGAGCTCAATGGATAATTTTAAAAAATAGTAAATAAGTAAAATAAATTTAAAGAGAACAGGAGGGAAGTAAGACAACTATTCAAATTAGAATTGATAACAATAACAAAAGTCTAAAAGGATTAGTTAAGAAAATGTACAGGCACACATGATTAAGATTATAAAAAATAAAAGAAAATAAAACCAAAGATAAGAGAATATTTTTGTTTTGTTTTGTTTTAATTAGAATACCATGAATAGCTCTATGCCAAGAAGTTTGAAACTGCCATTTAAAAAAAAAAACAAAAACCATCCACCGAGAGACACATAAGTTTCCAATTTGAAACTTCAAGGCTGGCAAATACCAGATTTGTTACTCCTTCTCTCACCCCTTAAAATCCTGTCCAAGTGAGTGGACCTCCCCAAAGAACATGGGCCAACTGCAGGTCACTCCTGCCTTCCCAGGGCCCACCCATAGCAGCCTAGTCATGTGCGTGTTCGGTAGGCAGCAAGGGTCAGTGTGCTGGTTGGGGCAGGGGCTCACCTTGTTAGCACAGCTGAAGCCTAGCCCCAGCTCGGCCAGGACCTTCAGCACGCCCAGGCTACTGTTGCACTTGACAGCGTAAAAGGGCCGGACTCGAGGCAGGCACTTCAGAAAGCAGAAGTGCTTCCTCACTACAGTACCGAGGTCGGCCACGAAGAAGGCAGCGACCTCACCCTGCACAACAAGAAGGGTGAATGTGAGACCCCACCCAACTCCCTCCTTATGCGTGCCATCCCTAGTCCTCCCAGATACCTGCTTCAAATGGCTCTGGCCATGAAGCTACCCTGCTCCAAACTCCCTAGGGCTCCCCAAGCACACAGGGCAGAAGGCAAATTCCCCAACCTGGCATTCAGACCCTCTGATCCAGCCCCAGTCCCTCCCCTTACTGCAGTTGCAGACTGGATCATTTATATTCCCACCTCCATGCCTCTGTTCCCACCATGCCCTCTGCATAGAATACCCTTCTCCTACTGTGTCTGGCAAATTCTTAATCTGCCTTCAAGTTTCGGGTGGAACATCACTTCCCCCAAACCAAGAAGGCAACTCTGCCTTTAATGCTCCTGCGGCGTTTTGCACTTGCTTCCCAAGTATCAGAACTGGGTTTGCATCTGTCTTCTTCAGGAAAGGATAGTTCCTTGAAAGCCAAAGCTATGGCCTACAGCCCACTATTTTTCACATACTGGTTCTCAGTGAAGCCTTGAGGTACTTCCACTGCCACTACAATCCATGCCTGTGGACAAGTGGCCATGACAGGTATGCTGAGGGCAAACATGCATGATGCTATGGGTGAGACCACATTCTTGAGATCTTCCTTGGAACTCAGTTTTCCTTTATGCAACGCCTTTTTTTTTTTTTTTTAATGAATGCCCACTTGGTATTTGATATTATGCTAAGGAACAGCAATGACCAGAGATGACCAGGGATCTAACCCTGAAGGGACTTGGGTCTAGAAGAGAACCCCTTACGCAATCAAGCCCATTTGATTAATGCTTGACAGGAGTTTCTACACAGTGAAATAGGGGCCTATGGAGAAAGAAAATACAAAATCTGGCTGGCGATCAGGAAAAGGTAAGTAAAAAGGAATGAGTAGAAATAGGTAAGAGGGAGAGAGCCTGGGAGAAGGGTGTTCTAGGCACAGGAGTGATACCAGAGCACATGGCATCATTAGGACATACAAGCAGAGCAATTCAGCTCTGGCGTATAATATATACCATGGGAGAAGCCGGGAATGGGGCTATGAAGGCAGTGGGGAACAGACAAAGAATTATGATTTTGAGCAGAGCTGTGATTACGTGGGAGGGGGTGGGGTGAAGCCGGGAGGAGGCTGGGGGGCTTTTAGAGAGATGAAGCCTGAACTACAAAGTGAGATTCCGGAGGTACACACTGGAGAGTAATTAAGGAGGCTGAACCCACAGAGCTTGGTGATACCTAGATGTGGGGCGGGGGTGGGGGAAGCAAGGGCTCTCAGTTTCTGGCCTAGAAGGCTAGGTAGATGATTGTGGTGTTATTACCAAGAAAGGGAACAAGAGGGGAGGATTTGGGGGCAGGGACTGGAAACTCGGGATGTCTTGCAAATAGCAAGGACTGAATACCAAATCAGTGAAAGAATAAGATGAGGGTCCCAGGGGCCCTTTCAGAGGAGACAGAGGGCCTGCACAGAGAACCAGGGACCCACCCCCACTCACAGCCCCTCACCGTGGTGGCCTGTGAGGCCCCCAGAGTGAGTTCCTCCAGCAGGTCTTGAGTGCTGAAGCCCTCCTCTACCATCATAAAGTCCGTTTCACTCAGGTAGCCAGCCATGCCTAGGAGGAGGAGCCGATGGGCTGGATGGAGCCTCCGCCGCCGCCGCTGCCGCCGCCGCTGCCGCCGCCGCCGCCGCCGCCTTAGAAAGTATGCAACACACTGCCAAGGGGAGAGTGAGAGGGCCGCTGGCCTGGGTGCCGAATGGGGGTGTAGGAGGGGGGCTGGTCGCTGACCCCCGCAATTCTCCTGGCCAGGACGCCCAATTCTGTCACACCCTGCCCCCAACACAAGCCTGAGGCGCTTCGGTTCACTTGGAAGGGTAGGGACCACCAGGAATCCTGGATTGGGACAAGGCATTAATATGCCCAGCTGTCTGCCACTGCCTCTCCGAGTCTCTTCCCCCACTCGTAAAATGGATGAATTGTTCTAGAGTTTCCAGTTCTGAAATTCGGGTTTTAGTAAAAAGAGAAAGAAAGATAGCAAGGTAGCAGGGAAGCCGAGAAGCTCGAGTGGCCAAGTTTCCAGGGTGCACCCAGTCCTGACCACGCCCACCTAAAAGGCTGCGGATGGCTCCTTCAGGCATCTCAGCCCCAGAGCAGCAGCTTAAGTTCGAGTCCGCTCTCTGCTACGTGGCGTGACCTTGGGTACACTCCGTCCCCTCCCAGAGCCTCAGTTTCACCGTTTGTAAATGGGGGCCTGGCTGGTGCTAGCGAGCTAGAATTCTAAGCGTGCATCCGGGAGCCACGCGGGCTCCCGGGCAAGAACCAAAGGGCCGGGTGAGCCCTCCCCAGTGTAGGGCCGAAGTGCCGCCCCCGCCGCCCTCATCCCCAACACCCTTACCAAGCCCCGTCTTCCTTCGCGGGGGCCAGTGCCAGGCGCGCTGCTAGGGGGGGTCGCCGGTGACCTCGAAACTTGTGCAACACCCCGAGGAGGAGTGGCAGTTGCGGAGCCGAGGCCCCTGCTGAAAGGAGGCAGGAGGGGGCCAGGAGCAGGTCAGCACTGGAGCCGAGCGCGCCCGTACCCTGAGGCTCCCGGAGCCACTCCCAGCACTCGCCTTAAAACGCATTTACACGGCTTCGGCCCATAGATTTCCCCAGCGAGTGAATCGGATCCTCGGCGCCTCCGCTCGCTCGCTCCCCCGGCTCGGGCCCCGCGGCCTGCGCCCCGCCCGCCCAGCAGCCACCGACCCCCACGCCCCGCCTTCCTGTCGCCGCCTGCTTATATAAGCCCCGCCCAGACCCCGCCCCTGGTGCTTAGGCCCCGCCTCCATCATCCCTCGTAACCCTGGCAACCGGGTGCTGCCATCCCATTGGTCGATTCCGACATAAAGCATTCAGCTCTGCTGGGCACCTCAACAAACCTGAGCCTCAGTCCTCCGGGCTGAGTCCTGGTCCACGGCTACTCCACACCGGAACCGACTGGCTACTACCTCAGAATCCCGGGCGTCTATGCGGTGGGACGCTTAGATCCTGGATCTGAGATCTTAAGAAAATGGGCAGTAAGCCAGGAGGTTTTCTATTTGCTCCGAGAAGCCTTTTCTGTGTCGACCTCCGCTCCTCTGGCGAACTGCTCACTCATCCCTCGAAGTCCAGGTCAAAGGTCATCTCCTTGTATTACTTTTCTAATTGCCTCTTCCAGCATCTTCTCTGATCATCCAACTCAAAACCCAGCTAAAATGCCTTCAGGGAGCCTTCTTATGGATTTCCCAGCTCAGGGCAATCTCCTCCCTTCATTCCACCCTCTGCATGAAGCAAATTCCTGTCAACTCTCAAATGAAATGTGTCTCCTTCAGGGAAGGTAAGCATTCTCTGACTTCCCCAACTCAAGATATTTCTTTGCTTTACCTGACAAACTCTGCTCATTTATCAAAGTCCAGTATAATGTCACTTCCGCTGTTGAGCTTCCCATGACATGCCTAGCCTGGAGGAACGATGAAACTCATAGCCCTTATGTCTGTGTGAACTCCTCATTCCTTTGGCTCTGGTTACTCACAGAGTGAGATTCCAGTTGTCTCTTTACACCTCTTGTTTGGTTATGCTTCCCAACGAGTTTGTGAACTCTCAAGGGCAGGAACCGAGCGCCTGGCTCCTCAGAGTGCCCAGTGACTGGCCTAAACAAGACTGCTGATGAGGATTCAATATCTGTGTTATTCAAAAGCTAATTCAGAATTTCATCTGGAACAGTAATCATATGAGAACAGCTAGGACGTTCTTTAAAAAGAAGAGAACTTCTACCAGATAGCAAAGTATTTTATAAAGCTATAATCTTTGAAACACCATAGTACTAATAGGAAGAGATGGTGGTAGAAAAGAAAATTCTAGAATAGTCTCATGCATATTGGAGAATGTGGTACACAATGAAGGCAGCATTTCAAATCAGTGGGGCCAAAGGGCTTTTGGTCTAACATATGTGTTTATGTCCTCAGTCAAGCTGTAGGCTTCTTGAAAGACAGAGGCCTTTCTAGTCCTGCCTCAGTATCTCCCTAGGGCACCTTGCACAACCTAATCATAACATACTCAGATGGTATAAAGCAGTGTCCATGGAGTCCCTGCCCAACTCGGCCACATGACTTCTGGGTGTCCTTGGTTGGGTCATCCTGCTTAGATCAGGGTCACTTCTGTCTGGCTTGATTTCCCCCTATGAACTGAGAGCATTCAGACTAAATGATTTCTATTTAGAACCTTCTTGTTTTCTATGCATAGGAACAGCCTTTCAGGAGGCAGTCGGCTTTATATAAGGGGTCCATGATTTGAGATATTTGTAGTCATTTGCACCGTAGTATGGATTAGTGACTGAGGTCCTCCTGAGAAGCAGCATCTACTGATTGGGATGAAGGAGTCCAAGACAGCTATGGATGAAACCTTGAAAAGACCCCTCAAGAAAAGATGATAGTCAGAAGAGGGAAAGAGCACTCAAATAAACTTTACCTCACTTTTTTTTATAACTATTCTTTGAGCTGGCTGTATTTGAATGTCATACCATGGTCTAAGTCTACCTCACTAGCTCTTTTCATCACCTGGTACATAGTAGGCATGTAATAGGCACATGCAGTATGCTTCCTGAATGAATCAATAAAGGTAAGAAAGAACAAACCAGAATCCAGTCTGTCCATTTGTGATCTGTTAAGGGTTAGTGGACTAGATACAGATAAACTGGATTAATCTTCTTCCCTACTGGGTATGTTATGTCACTGAATCTCCATGACAACCCTATGTCACAGGGGCTATAATTGTTCCCATTTTACAGATAAGGAATCTGAGACTCAGAAAAGTTCAGTAACTTGCCCAGGGTCACAAAGCAAAGTAAGGGTGGAGCCTGGATTTAAACCCATCTGTCCTGACACTTAACCTTTATGCTTAACTGCCAACCAGTGGCTGAGCATTCTGGCCCCTGCCCAACAAAAGTCACCCAGTCATCCTGCTGGCATTTAGTCCAAAAGTAGGCAGCTCCTCTCCTGCCAGTCTCTCGTGCCCCTGTTTTTCATGGATACTATGTCGAGCCCTTGAGAACATGTTGCTGAAGTAGGACGAAGAGCCTCTGATCTCTGGCCAGGATCATGTCCATCAGTTTCAACCTATTCTTCCTAAATCAATCATAATTATAGTCAGAAACACTGCAATAATAAAAATGTCTTGTTTGTGCATAGAGCTGGAGAGTTTGAAAAATACTTTCCTGTGGATCATTTTATTCAGGATGCCCAATACTTCATAGGATTGGGTGTCAGTTAAATTTAGGTTTGGCTGAGGAAAATAGAAGGCCAAAAACAACAGAACCATAAACAAACATAAGTTTAGTCTACCACATCTGTAGTATTTAACACTGGAGGTAAACAGTCCAAGTCTGGTGTGGCAACTCCACAAATTCATCAGGAACCAAGGCATCTCCTCTCAACTCTATCATCCTCAGCTCCTAGCTTCTAGCTTCATGGTCCAAAATGGCTGCTGTAACTCCAGCCACATTCCCAAGGCTAATATTTAACCAGTATACACGGTGTGACCAGACGTTGTGGTCAGTGTCATTTCTGATTGATCAGTGCCTATCTCCATACTGATTATTAAAGATTTTAAACACCAACTCTGCACATTCCAGGCAGCAGGAAACCTCCCTTTAAGTGGCCATCCCCCAATTCCACCTGTGTTAATTTCTTAGGGCTGCTGGAATACCAAAAACTGGGTGGCTTAAAAGAGTTCTGGAAGCTAGAAGTCCAAAATCAAGGTGTCAGCAGTGCCATGCTCCTTGATGGTTCTAGGGGAGAGTCCTTCCCTGCCCCTTCCAGCTTCCGGGGTTTGTTGATGATCCTTGGCATTCCTTGGCTTGTAGATGCGTCGCTCCAGTCATATGGCTGTCTTCTCCCTGTGTGTCCTCACATCATCTTCACTGTGTATGTGTCTGTGTCCAAATTCCTTTTAATAGGGATTCCAGTCATTGGATTAGGGACCACCCAAATTATCTCATTTTAACTTGATTACTTGTGCAAAGACCCTATTTCCAAATAAGGTCCCATATTTTGAGGGGGACACAATTCAATTCATACTATCATCCAACGCTTCTTTTCATATCCTTGGTGAAAACAGATACATGGTGCTACCTAGCTTTGAAGGAGGTGGAAAGATGTAGTATCTAGCTGGGTAGGTACATTTTTGCCCCCAATAAAATAAAAATACTAAAGAAGAAAAGGAGACTAGGAAATGCATGGAGACTCACACAGTAGAAAAGGTTATTTCCCCCTTTTACAGATCGGTATGCCAGTTCAGAATAATTACGGCATTTACTCCATAGGGCAAAGTGGACAGAGAAGTAAACAAACATTTATTACCTGTTGTGTGACAGGCACCATGCTAAATGTTTACAAACATGATTGCATTTAATCTTTAGATAGCATCAACAGGCCTTATCAGCCCCACTTTACAGATGAGAAAATTGGAGTTAAATCTTTTGTCTAAGGTGAGCAACAGAGCTGGGGCTTAACTCTGGTCCGACTGACTTTATGCTTGTGAGATGGGCTCTGTTCTGGAGCATGAAACCAGAGACCAGGCCAAGAGCAAATAGCAGGAGACCTGAGAGAGTCTTGAACTCAGACTCAAATACGAAATGAAATGGCATAAAGAGCATCAACCCGAAGTCAGCACTGCAACTCCCTGAATGCCTCAGGGAGATGGGAACCATGAAGTAATCAGAAACCGGAAGCTAAAAGCAGTCTTAGGCATTGTAAGGTCAGAGCTGTCTTCAAGTTAATGGTGGAAACTAATAATAACAGTAGCCACAGTTTGCTGAGCTCCGTCTACTATGCTCCAGGCATTGTATTATGTGCTTAATAATAATAATAGCTACGAACATTGCCAGAGAACTTACTATCATGTAGCCTATGAGGTTGGCGCTATTAGCATTATGGGGAACAAGCTAGGGAGGCTAACTTGCTCAAGGTCACACAGCTAGTGAATGTCACCTCTATACTACACACGTTTCCTCCATCCTCGCAACAAGCCTGCAAAGTGGGAATTATTACTTTCATTTCACAATGGAGGAATCTGAGGACCAGAGAGGCCAAGTGATTTACCCAGTATTACACAGCTGGCAAGTGGCAGAGCCTAAACTCAAACTCGGTTGTGCAGCGGTGAGGAACTTGAAAGGCCAGGGTCATGTTAGAGCAGATCCTGAACCCCAACCCTTGGAACTCCGAATTTTAGTTATTAGTGAGGTATCTCTGTTCCCTGGCACATAGGCCAGGTCTGTGTCTCAGAACCCAGCCCAGGACCTGGCAACGAGGAGGCGAAACTCAAGTGTGTTGACTGAATGTGGGATTAGAGTCACAGCCTTTCCCTAGGCGGACAAAATGCTAAGATGCTGAATTGGGTAGTTTGGATTTCTTGATGTTTATTTTCACTCTCTTCTAGGCTGAACACAAATCTGAAAAAAATAGTAGCGTGCAACAATTAAGGACTTCACTTTTTCTCAAGCCGGACCTGAGTCATTCTGACAAATGTGATGAGAATACAACCACCACCACCAAATAAAAAAAAAAAAATACTCAGTTGAAAATTATCACTTTCTTCAGATGCTGCATCCAGAGTCACCTGGGAATGGCATGGAAAGGGCTGTTGACTCTTCTGTATTCTCCAGTGGTTCTCAGATGGATGGGCATCAGAATCACCTGGAAAGCTAGTTAAAACACAGATTTCCAAGCCCCACCCCAGAGTTTCTGATTCAGTAAGTTGAAAATATGTATTTCTGAGAAGTTCCCAGGTAATACGGATGCTCCTGGCCCAGGAACCAGACTTGGAGACACCCTGGCCTAAAGAAACTTGCAGTACAGCTGGAAGAGAGGTCGAAGCTGTGTACCCTTGAAAGAAGACATATGGCTCTCACTGCCATCCCTCTCTGGCAGGGAGGTAGGGTGGGACAAAAAACAACCTAGGCTGAAGGGCTATGCTGTCTCTAGATAACAAGAGAACAAACTACAGGGGTATATAAATACCTGGGGCAAACCTTACTGGCTGTATGACTTTGGCAAAGTTACTTATCTCGTGTGAGTCTCATTTTATGTATCTGTAAAATGTGCATAATTAGAGTGCCTACTTCCTAGAATTGACGCAAGGAGTTCATGAGCATGTAATAGCTCTTGCCTGGCGCTTGGCACATACATTAATAAATATATTGTAAGTAGTGGCTGTTAATATTATTACCCTGAGCCAGGGTTGCAGGGGGCCAGAGGAGAAAAATCCAGCAGTGGGTCAGAGGGATACTGCTAGGAGCAGAATGGAAGAAGCAGCCCCACAGGGGGGTTTGGGGACCTGAGCTGAGGATCAGCCAGCAGGGGTCAAAGGCTCAGGAAGAGGGTCAGCACAGTGTGATGGGGTAGGTGGTGGAATTCCATTCTGTTCCCCAAGAGATTTCACAGGGGTAGAGGTCAAGGCGCTGAACACTGAGTCATGCAAGCTTGACCCAAGCTGGACCTCTTTCTAAATTGCTGTAGTAGTCATGTTCTCCTCTTGAAGGCTGCTCATTCACCCCAAGAGTGGAGCCAGGCAGCTATGTCTGTACCTCCAGGCTCTGTGCTCCCTTCCCCTCACTGCTGATGGAACCATACAACATCTATGTGCCTCCAGTCAACCGGCCAATCAGAGATGCAGAGACTGTGGTCAGGTGGTCCTTGGAAAAATCACTTCCCTCTCTGGATCTAGGTTTCCTCTTCTATGACTCCCATGATCTCTGAGACTCTTAGTGGCTCGAATATCATCCTCCAATCTCTATCATCACCCTAGGGAATCTGGATTGAGATTGTGGCCTTTTCTCTGAGGGCAGAAAGTGTGGTTTGTTCTCACAGGGAATAGATGAGAAAAGTAATTTTAGGTCCAGGGTTGCAGCTTGCCTGCCTCTCAGTTTGGGAAACAGACAAATCTGGATTTAAATCTAAAGCTGCCACACCCTGGTAGCTCTATGATCTTGGCAATTTGCTTCAACATTCTGAGTTTACTGCACTATAAAATAGGTTTAGTAATATCTTCTTCTGAGGGTTGTTGGGATTAGTTAATTAAAAAATACAGAGCACTTTGCACATCACCTGACACATAGAAAGTGTTCCCAAAATAGTAGCTCTTATTAGCTTCTGAGACCTGAGTGGTTTCTGCAGGCACTCACGGGCACGGGGTGGGCAGGGCAGGAGAGGAGCATTTCTGAAGTCCTCTCTGCATAGCTCGTATGGGCCTGGGCACTGTGTGTCTAGCTGCTGGGCTGTGGAGATTTTGGAGATACCAATTCCTGTTAGATGGAGTTCCAGGCCCCTCATCTTTCCATTTCGGAGACTGAACCCAAAAGTCTGAGTCATAGAAAGCACTTGAAGGTCCCTGGGAGAGCCATCTAGACCAGGAGCACTTAGATGTTTTTCAGACATGTTTAGTTTATCAAAATATTGTATTCATTGCTTATAGTTGCAAAACAACTCCCAAAATTTAATAGTTTAAAACAACAAATATTTATTATCTCACACAATTTCTGAGGGTCAGGAATCAGGAAGCAGTTAGCTGGGTGGCCTGGCTCAGAGTCTCTCATGAATTTGTGGTCAAGCAGTCAGCCAAGGCTGCAGACATCTGAAGGCATTCACTAAGACTGAAGGATCCACTTACTGTAAGTTCACTCACATAGCTCTTGGCAGGAGGCTTAAGTTCCTTTGCCACATGCATTTCTCCATAGGGATGCTCAACACGCAGCCTCTTTCAGAACGAGGGATCTGAGAGAGAGAAAGAGAGAGACAGAGACAGAGACAGAGATACAACAGTATCTGCAGTGACATACCATCAATTTGTCATATTCTATCAGCCACATAGATCAACCTAATCCACCTGATACAATGTGGGAGTGGGGATTGCTCAAGGGCGTGCACACAAGACAGCAATCACTGGGGGACTATTTCGAACGCTGCCCATCACAGGTATAATTTACACATGGTGAAATTCACAGCCCTGAGGTCTATTGTATAGTCAGTTGTAACTATCAAATATTCTCACATAACCCATGCTCCTATTAAGGTTCAGAACATTGCCATCACCTCAAAATATTCCTCATCCTCAGAACATCCATCACCTCATTTTCCTTCCCAGTCCAAACCCCCTCATCCTAAGCAACTTCTATCTATATACACAATCCACAGTTTTGCCTGGTCTAGAACTTCATAAAAATGTAATCACATAGTGTCTGGCTTCTTTGCTCTGCGTGATGATTTTGAGATTCGCCCATGTCGTTGCATGTACCAGTGGTTCATTCTGTTTTATTGTTGAGTTAGGCACTCTTACCTCTGTGTAATTCTTATCTTTATTAAATGTTCCTTTACCTGACTTCTGGTAGTTAACTCCTCATGTTTCTCCTTCTACCAGACTGTGACCTGCTTGAGGACATAGGGTGTATCTCATTCATTCCTGTGTCCCCGGCATGAGCTCAGTGACTGGCACTCAGTAGCTGCTGGGAACTGTTACATCTTGGGACTGAGAAGTGCAGCATAATGGGAAGTAGGGGTCAGCAGAAAGACGAAGGGCAAGGCAGGCCAAAAACTGACAGGACACCTGTTCAAGAGGGGCTGAAAATCACTCCAAGACCCAGCGTGCAGGCCCAAGGAGCTCAGGAGACTCTCCAATCATAGGTTGCAGGACAGAGAGGGGGTTTCGGTCCAAGAACCATCAAGGGGTAGTGAGTCCAAGGCTGTTACCCTGGAGGTCACCCTCTGGCCACTGAAAAGCTCACTAACTAGGGACAGTTCTGAAAAAAAAAGTGAAAACTGATTCTCCCTCTCTTGTTTCTCTTCCCCTTTCACCCAAACAGTGCACCTGACAACTAGCCTCAACCCTCAGGCAGGGGTCTGAGTCCCAGGCGGCCTCGTGTGAGTACCTCCCTCCAGTCCCTTTCTCTCACACTGGCCTCGCCCTTGACAGGGACCTGAGGAGACCACAGCTAAGGTTCCAATACCCAGGAGGGTTTCCGGGATCCCAGGGCCCCTAGAGCATTGACTTAGGGGGCGGGATGGTGAGTCCCTGCTCCAACCCCTTCTGGCTGTGTGGATGTATAAAAAAGCCCCTTGTCCTCCTCTCCCTGAGGATCAGAGCAGGGGACAATAGATTGGTTCCTCTCCCTGAGGCAGGGTAGGTAAGCCCAGCTGTACTTTGCAAAGATGGCCACCATCACACTTGCTCCTCTGCAATGTGACGCTATCACTTCTCCATCAAGAAAACCAGTCAAATCTCCTGCCCTTGAATCTGGGCTGGCCTCTCGGTGACTCACTTGTAACAATAAAATGCAGCAGAAGTTGCCACACTTGACTTCAGAGGTGAAGCAGAAAGTAACTCTGCAACATCTTCCTTGGTCTCTTGGAAAGCTCACTCTATGGACACTCTCTCTTGGGACACTCCCTCTTGGAGCCCGGATGCTATGCTATGAGAAGCCAAGCCACGTGGACAGGCCACATGTAGGCGCTCCAGGTGACAGTGCCAGCTGGGCTTTCAAGTCATCCCAGCTCAGACATCAACCACATGAATGAAGCAGCCTCCAGGTGATTCCAGCCCCAGCCTTTCTATTCTAGTCTTTCCAGCTAAGGACCCAGATGTCAGGGAGTAATGTATTAGTTATCTGTGGCTGCATGACAAATTACTTCCAGATATAACAACTTAAAACAACCAACATATCATCATCTCACACCATTTCTGACAGTCAGGAATCCGAGAACAGTATATCTGGGTGGTTCTCACTCAGGGTCTCCCGTGAAATTTCAATCATGCTGTCAGCCAGGACTGCAGTCATCTAAGATTTTATCTGGGGCTAGAGGATTCACTTCCAAGCTCACTCATGTGGCCGTTGGCAGGAGGCCTCGGTTCCAACAAGATGGGCCTCTCTGTATATGAGCATCCTCATTACATAGCAGCTGGCTTCCCCCAGAGTGAGTGACACGAAAGACAGAGAGGCAAAAATCACGGTGTCTTTTACAACCTAGACTCAAAAGTGACATACTATCCCTTCTGCCATATTCTGTTGGCCACTCATACCAACCATGATACAAAGTGAAGGAGAGACTACATGAGGGCATGAACACTGACCAGGAAGCTTGGGTCATAGGAAACGGTCTCGGAGGCTGCCTGCTGCAAGCAGAGCCCAGCCATCCCATCCCCTCATTCCCTGTCAAATTCTCGACCCACGGAATCCTGAGCATGATCAAATGGTGGTGGTTTTAGGTTGTGAAATTTGGGGTGGTCTGTTACATAGCCGTAGATAACTGGAACAGAGCCAAGGGGACGATTCATTTGGTCCGGGTGCCACCAGAGGGCGTCTGACCTCGCTCTCATTCCCTGTGGTGGATGTCAGCTGAGCCACTGCATCTGTGAAAACTGCCCTGGTGACGCTGAAATGGGGGAAAGAACACTGGAGAGAAAAGGTCAAGGATGTGAACAAGTGGTGAGTGGGCAAAAGAGAAGGAAAAACAGATTCTGCCCATGTCCCCAGGCTCTGGGACCAGGGCTAAAGAGGGTAGAAGGGATGGGGACAGCAGGCCCGCTGGGGCACAGAGGTGAGCTGTGAAGGGCGAGGCCACAGCCACCAGCAGAAGAGGGCGGTTTGGCACCAAGCCGTTTATCAGCATGGCCTGCTGGGGCCCCACACCCCCACATACCAGGTCTAGAGATAATGAGCTGAACAGCTGTGATGATGGACGGGACAGAAACACGGTGGCATTACAAGCAGTCAAGAAGGGGTTGAGCAAGGGCTAGGGGATACCTAAGGGAATATCTAAGGGGAAAAGTCCTTCTTTTTCCTTTTTGTTCCTCCCCACTGGAGGGCAGGAAGCAGAACATGCCTGTCTCCTCTCCTGCCACAAGTCCTGCTTTGAATCCAAAGCGATTGACCTCTGAAAATAGAAAGACCAAGTGAATGCCCAAAACAGGAGACTTCATTAATAAGTAAAAATGACTAAATTTTGGAACCAGGTAAAGATATCATCGAAGGGGCCAAATGCCTGTTGGGAAAGGGATAAAGACAGATTACAGTTGATAGAAGTTGTTTTTAAAGACTGTTTGATGTTTACCTTTAAATGTTGATATTTCTCAATCAAACTAGTTCCAGGAGCCATTATTATTATCACCATCCTTGACGTCTCCTCTTTCACTTCATTCATTCACTCACTCATTCACGCTTCTTTCACCACTATATTCATCCACTCATAAACACTTACTGTATGCCAGGCACTGTGCTGGTCACAGTACTATTATAAGTACAGTAAATTAGAAGTGCAGTCATTGGTCACCATGTCCTGTCCATTCAGCTTTCAAATATTTCCTAAGCCTTTGTCCACTTCTCCCACCCAGATGTCTCTGCCTTGGTTCAGGCCCCAGTAGCTCTCATTTGGGTTATTCCTTGACTCTGATCTCCTACCACCCAGTCCATTCTCCACCGTTCCCAAGAGAGATTTTTCTATAAGGCAAATAGGATTGTCACTGCATGTTGGAAATGACTGGTAGTTTCCCAGCATATATCCTTCCTTTAGTAATAGAGCCCTTACCTTTTAGCTAAGCATATGTTTGCTCAAAATGAAAAACATTTCCCAGCACCCTGGCTGCTAATAATAGCCATGTGACTAAATTCCGGACAGTGCAACGTGAGTGAAATGATGAGTGCAAGTTCTAGGTTATGCCTTTAAAGGAAAAGGGTGTGTCTTCCATGCCCTTGTACTCCTCCCTGCTGGCTGAAATGCAAAAGCAATGGTGGGAGCTGGAGCTGCCCTCTTGGACCACAAAAAGGAAGCGATATGTTGAGTATGTCAGAGCAACGTGCCAGAAGGAACCAGGGTTCCTGATGATTGTGGAGCCACCATGCCCACTCTGGCTTGCCTAGCCAGGTTTTGCCACAAGTGAAAAGTAAACTTCTATCTTGTTTAAGTCATAGTTATTTCAGAGTCTTTATTATAGTAGCTGAGCCTGCTTCCTAATTAATAAACACTCCAACTCAAAATTTTTCCAATGCCTACTATCTTCAGTTAAGTCCAAGCACCTGAACCCAACACCCAGGACCCTTTGAGATGTAGCCCCTATCAGCCTATCTCTCACCTCATATCTTGCCCCTCTTTAGTTTTAACTCCATGCTTTAGTCCTACCCAAACTACTTGCACTTACCAAATGCACTCCACTGATTCATGTTTTCAAGCCTTCACTTAAACTCTTCCTACTGCCAGAAATGCCCTTCTTCTCTTTTCTTTTCTGTCTCCTTGTTGGTCCTTCGCAATTCAGTTCTGGAGTCACGTCCTCTATGAGGTTATCCCAGAACCCCATACCTCTCCACACCAGATTAGGTTATTCGCCCCTGCTAAATACTCTCTTAGCACTTTGTGTCTATTTCTCTCATGTCTGTTCAACTATAAACTTCAGGAGGGCAAGGATAATCCCCGTCTTGTTGACACCAAAAGCCCAGGCCCTAGCTTATCAGAAGAGTTCAATAAATATATAAGAGACTAAATTAACCGACCAATCTCATTTATCACACTGTATTATCACCCTCTGCTCACTCACTTGTCTGCCTCTACCATTATCTGGGTCCCCTGACATGAGAACCACAGAATTCTGACTGCCAGGCATAGTAGTTACTCAATACTTCCAACCCAGTGCCCTCTGCTCTGCATCATCATTTTACAGTAGAACTTTTGGTTCATTCTATAGGGGTTTTCTCACAGGAAGTATCCAACATGTAGCATTTCCCAATAAACTGTGTATATTTGTTGCCGTTAACAACATAAGCATTTTCTTAGAAAGCCGGCAGTTTTTCTGGAAATCAACATGTGGCCACAGTGACCTCTAAACAATAGCTGAAAGGCTCTGCTTATTCAGGTGGTTTGAGCTTAGCCAGTTCTTTGGAAAACCACATCTCCGTGTTGTGGTTTGGGTGTCAAAGGGACAGGAAGCATGTTACAGAGATTAGGAAGTGGATTCCAGGTCAGGCGGGGTTGTGAAGCCCCAGAAGGGCATGGAAGAAGCGGTGTACTTTACAGGTGGGAGGGAGTTGGTCTGTGTGAATACCTGGAACTCAAAGTCTGTGGTAAATAGGTCTTGGTCCTCTCGAGAAGAGCCTCCTGTGACTCCACCGAGGGACAGATCAGTCAGGATGGACTAGATTTTGCTACAGGAAGAAACAACTGGGAAAATTTCAGTAACTTAGTACAACAAAATTAATTTCTTGCTCCCATTAGATGCTCATTTGAATCAATCAGGGGTCTCTGGTCAAGAGAGGCTCCATCTCAACACAGGCAGGAAAGAGAAAATACATGAATCCCGTGCTGGCTCTCAAAAGCTCCTGACCTGAAGTGGCATGCATGTCACTTCTGTTCACATTTCATTGATGAAAGCAAGTCATATGCTCTTGCCTAAGTTCAACAGGCCAGGGATAGGAAAGGACACCAAATATCTGCAAAAAATAATACAGTGTACCGCAAAAGAAAATACTGTGTGATGGGAGCTTTCACTGACCGTATGATTTCGAACAAGCCAATTAATTATACAGGGACTCTGTTTTCTCATCCAGAACATAGGGATAATAACAGTTCTGACAGAGCAAGAGTATTATGATGACTCAGTGAGATTATATGTAGAAAGCTGAACAGGGCCTGGTATAAATACTTGCTCCAAAAATGGTAAGTTTTAAATTAAATTATGGAGAACTTCGACTATCAAAAGGCAAGAGTAAAATGGAAGGCGAGTGGCTACTTCCTTTATTAAAACTAGAACAATAAGGACCCTGGAGCTGCCCTTTCTCTCTCTCTTTCTCTTATGTGCAGCAGCTAGGGTCAGGGGCTGCCCCTCTGGCCTGAGAAGGTCTGAGATTTCACTTGGCCTCCATAAGCACAAGTAGGCAGCACTGGTCTCTTAGTCTGCTTTGGTTCATCACAGCCAGAGCCAAAGTAGCCAGTGAAACAGAGCCATGACTGTAGCCATCCAGACTCTCTGGAGGTCAGCACTGAATTTCGGAGTTGCAGGGAGAACTGTCAGGCAGAATAAAACCTGGTCTTCCTAATCCTGAGAAATTGACTCTGGTGTATGTGTTTTGTACCAGTTATTTGTACCTGATGAGCAGGCAAGTACATAACCAGCTCCTGCCTGAGCAATCAGGAGGAGTCAGGAGGGAACCAGACGGGAGATGGGAGCTTCTCGCATCCAGCAGAATCTTCCTCTGTGGGCAGTGGCAGCCTACGTCTCCACATGGAACTTTGGAAGACCTGAGCCACCTGTACCTCTATCTGGAAGCAGGTACATTGTTTCCTGCTTGGCAGACTACAAACAGATAAGTTTCCATAGCCAGGGCCATTATAGAAAATTGACATTCGTTGATTCTGCTGGCATTTTTTTCAGTTAATCACATCACTATCCTGATGGGACACCCAGGCCAAGCCAGAAGTTTGTATTCTAGAGCAACTCTTCTGGGGATGGTATGCAGGAGAAACCGTAGCCTGCAGGAGGTCAGCCAGGAGGTGGCTGTGATAATGCCAGTGAGAGGGAAAGGTGATCTGAGCCACTGTTGTAACAGGAAGGATGGAAAAAGGGGACAGGCGTGAGAGCTGCTAAGGAGATAGAACTCGCTGGCCACTGGATCCAGGGGAGAGCAAGGAGGGAAAGAAAGGAAACAGGCTGATTCGGGAAAGAATTTTTTTTTTTTTTTTAATTTAGCACCAAAAGTAAGTTGACAGCAAATCTAACCGGAAAGACATTCTAATTTGAAAGATATAGACTCTATAATCTTTATGTGTCATACATTTTATTGCAAAAATATCAGCATTTTTCATTATATGGGATTGCTTCAGGCCATACTAAGCAGTGTTACCTAATGCACTATAGGTGCCTCATTATCTCCTTTGTCTAAAGTCCAAAAGAATTCCCAGTTCTGAATCACATCTGAGATAAGGACCTGTGGGCCTGTTAACAATAGCAGTGGCCGTGGCAGCTAACCACTGCATTAGGCTCCTCCTGAAAGGGCTTACAGGGTTGTCCTGGGTCCCATTTGCTTCCCAGTCATCGGTCCACAGAGGTCTCTGCTACAAGCTTCTTGTACCCTCCTCAAGGCCTCTTCTAGTCCACCGGTCACTGGTGTTCACCACCCCTCACCCCACAATGGGCAGCAGCACATTCTGCTACCCCTGCAGCATACTGGGTCATGAGGGGACCCATGGGGCTGTCTCGGGTCCTTACCCTGTGTCATGGGGGCTCTGAGATCCTGTGCTTTCTTGGTCCCTCCCATTTCCCCCTTACCCCCGGAAAAGTGATAAATCCTCTTCTGCTCTAGTATTTCCCACACCTGTCTGGGAATCTATCATTGCCACTCTCCACACCAGCGGCCAGACCCTCTTCTAAGGCACCCATAATATTTCAGCAGCATTTTACATTCCCTAAAACTCTTCTTTCTTCTAGGCAAAGGTATCTAGTTTCTGGCAGTGGGGAACTGACCGTGTTTCTTCTATTTTTCTTTTCCATAGGCCAGGACCTCAGCTTTCAGAACCCTCAGACCGAGATGCTTTCTCTCTCGATCTTTGCCTTCTTTAGTGTCATCCCAGGCATGAACGTGAAAAAACAGGAGTTGCAGAAAGAGATTAGTTAATAGTAAAAATGATATTCGGGCCCACCCATAAGCAGGCCGCCTCTCTCTAGAAGACACATGGCCACCCCCTCAGATTACCAGCTTGCCTGTCTTCCTCCTTCCCTCGAATAGCTTCAAAAATAAGGGGTCTCAATTAGCACCTCACCTACCTCAATCTATTCTCCACTCCAAACTCCAAGTGAAACAGCTCCCTAGTTAAAGGTCATGGACAAAACATCTGAGGCCAATTCCAAGGGTTTTTTCTCAGTCCTCATCTTTGAATCCTTCATGAAGGCAGATAGTATTATTGTTCATAAATATTTACTGCCCCTCTACCTGGGTCCCTCCCAGTGGAGGAATTCTATTCCTGGTCTCATTGGCTACAGTTTGGCCACGAGACTTGCTTTGGCAAGTAAAATGTGAGTGATATTTCCATGATCTATACCATTCCTGGGTAGAAGCCCTTAAAAGGGCTGGCATCATCCTCCTTTTCTTGTGCTGTGCTAGTAAATGTTTAACATCAGGTTCTCTGAGGGAAAAAAGTACTTGCCAATTTCCATAATATAAATATTTCCACTGCGACTGACTTTAAACTACTGATGTGACATCACCAAGCATGGAGTTGGGAAGGGATGCACGCTAGTGCAAGCAACTCTAGCACACCTGTGTATCTTTCCCCTCTCCCCTGAGAACATTTTTCTAGATAGGGGCTGCTCCTTCAGCCAGCATCCCTGATGTATAACAGAACTACAGCTGACTTGCAGCTAACAGTTAACCTTTTCTTTAAGCTGATATTTGTGGGGTTATTTGTCACTGCAGCATAACTTAGCTGAAGCTGACTGACATACTCACTGAAACTCTTTCTTTGGTTCCTATTAACCACTACACAACTTCTCATCATTTCAATCAACAAACATTTATCAGCACCCACAATGTATGAGAGACAATGTAGCATAGTGGTTAAGAGCAAAGGCTAGCAAACCAGATCACCTGAATTTATAGTCCTACTCTGACATTTACTAGCCATAGGCTTGAGCAAGTTACTTAACTTCTCTCAGTTCTTCCATTTCTTTATCTATAAAATGGGACTAATTAGTACCTACCTCATAAACTTGTCATGAGGGTTTACTATGTGTAAAGCCCTTAGCACAGTGCCTAGTACATACAGGGTGATCGATTATCAAATGTTAGCTTTTATTTTTACCACTAACAGCCTGGACCCACACTGGGGACAGAAGATTCATCCAGAACACTCCTGCTCTCAGGGAGTACATTCACACTCTGGGGCAGGAAACAGATATAAAAGCAGAAAATCACAATAAATCACGAGAAGGAGGAGAAAAGAAAGGTGTGTCGTGGGAACCTGAGCATCAGAACAACTAACTCGGAATGTGAGGCTGTGGGTCAAGCACCCAGGAAGGCGTCATAAAGAAGGGAATATTTAAACTGGACTTTAAAGGGTGACTAGAAGTTTTCCAGATGAAAAAGGATATGGTGGATGGAATAAAATTTTAGGTTTTCCTCTTAGGTCTCTAATCATTCTCAGACCCCTTTGCCGACTCCCACTTCCTCCTCAAGTGCTGGTTCCCCAGATTTAGTCTTCGTTCTCCTTCTCTTCTCTCTACTGTTTCCCAGGATAAATTCATTTGCTCCATGGTTTTGACGCAGGTAGTAAGAGTGAACAATTATTGAGCGTTTGCCATAAGTAAGGCATTGTGCTATATATATATATATATATATATATATATATATATATATCCTTATCTGTTATCTAATTTCATATCCACTATGATCCCATGAGGCAGGTATCACCATCCTCACTTTGCAAAGAGAAACAACTAAGGCCCAGAGAGTTAGGCGACTTGCAATTAATTAATTAATTAATTTTTGAATTTTCATAAGGGTTTATTTGGGTCAAACTAACAACATATTCCAGGGAGCAAGATCTCAGATGCTCCCACATAAAGTATTTTTAGCAGGAGGTAACAGAATATCCAACTCAATGTGGCTTGAACAATAAGGGGTCCATCTCCCATCACAAAAAGTCTAGAGGAAGGTGGTACCCTGGTTGTTTACTTCAGCAGGTCAGCAATGTCAGACTCTGAGTCAGCGTCTCTCTGAGTCTCTTGCCTCTCCCCTCATGGTTTCAAGGTGGCTGTTATAGTAAGCATTGTGCATCCTCCCTCAACATCCAAAGGCAGGCAGGAAGGGAGCTTTTTCTCCTGGGCATTTCTCTTTTTATTGGAGGGGAAAACCTTCCCGAAAAGCCCCCAGGAAAATTCCTGCCTCCCCACCCTTTACTTTTCTTCCGTTACCCTCTCTTAGTTGTCATTGCAGCTGAGCTGACCCTCTCCCAACTCTGTATAAATCAGGGTTCTTGGTGCTCAACCTAAACAGAGAAGGGATTTATTGAATGCAGGTATCTTTCACGTCTTGAAAATTTATCTCCCACCACTTTACCTTTATGAAAGTATCTGTTTTCGCCAACTGAAAGAAATCCGAAGAGGATTCTCACTTTTATGAAAAACAGATGAAAAGTGACAATAGCACTCAGCATTTGTTTTGCAGCAAGCTGTTAGAGAGGCAGCGTGTACCCTGGGCCACGAGAGTGGCCCAGCCAAGCCCCTTTCCCTGGCACTACAGTCAATATCTCAGCATTAAGCTGCCAGAGCTTTGACCTGTGTCTGTAAGTATCTGTGAGATCTCTTTTTTAGGATCTCAAAATTCAAAACTTCTTGCATATAAATTAATAGTAATCGTTTCTTCCCTTTATGCCTTTTTGGCTCACAAAAGCTTTTGTAGGTACTCTCTACTTTCAGATAGCAAGGGAAATCTGTAATATGGGGCGCTCACAAATTCCAAACATGGATAGGAAGCAAAAGCAAGGAGGCTAAGAACACAGATGAGGACATGACTCAGAAGAAGCCTGGTTGGACAACCAACCACAACTGGCCACTGACCACCCACTGCTGCTGGGCTCTCTTCTCTTCCTCAAAGAACGGCCCCTCCCATTTTACCTCTGCCCCTTAGAGGTTAAAGTCCAAACCAGGAACATCCCACTGGGTAGGCCTCGTCATGCGCTTGCTCCCTGGTTACCAGGAAGACAGGCAAGATTCTATCTTTTCAGCTTCCGTAGGGTGAGTCGTGTATGTTTTCCCCCAAGCCTTTTGCAGCATACAATTTCCACAACACATGAGAGGCATTCCTCTGCTGAGTGCCATGGTTTCTCTCAACTTGCCACAGTCTCTCTTGCCTCCCAGCCTTTACACACACTGTTACCTTTGTCTGGAATACCCTTCCCCTCCCTCTTATCTAGGCAAATCTTCCTCATCTCTCTCAGAGGTCACTTCCCCTCAAATCTGGGCTGGGTGCCCCTCCATTATGTTCTCATTGCAGCAGAGACTCTATTGCTGTGCTGTAATCGCCATCTTGCCTTTTTTTCCTCATTTGACTGAAGTTTTATGAGGGTGGAGACTCTGGCCTTGTTCACCACTGGATCCTGAGCACAAAGCACAATACTGGGCACATAATATAAGCTCACTAAACGTATGTTGGATGAATAAGTTAAAGAATGAATGAGATGAACATTAATGGCACCACCAACCCCTCAGTCACCTGACCCCAAGACTTGGACCTTCTTGTCCCCATCTGGACTAGTGTCAAGTTTCATTAATTCTACCTCCATAGTCAGGCCCTCATTACCTTTCTGCCAGAACTTTTGCAATAGCTCCCTGCAGTGGACAACCGTCATTTCTTCCTGCCCATTAGCTCTTTCTTCTTATTTAGGAAACTGGTATCAGATGCTTTTGAGGAACTACTTCTCCCATTTCCTGCCGTGGGAACTCTACTTTTGCCAAGGGGTAAACATAGGATCCAAGCCAAGCCAGGACTCTGAATCTTGAGTAGAATGACACAGATAACTATAAAACAGTTGAGATGAGTCATTCCAATCAGAGCATCCATGAGAAATTGTTTGTTGGGTTTCGGCGTAGCCTCACCCAAGTTTAAAACAAGATGAGAGATATCTACAGAAGACGAAAGATCAAAATATCACCTTTATTACTGACAGAGCTATTGGAGATGTACCTTTAGGTCTAACAGGAAAGTGAGCTTATGAAAACTGAAATTAGTCTTCTCCACCCAATTTCAGGCAGAGCTGGAAAATCATAGTGCCCTCTGTAAGGCTTAATCCCTGGGAAATTTAGAGCATGTTAGAAAAGAGAGGAAAAACATGGTTCTTGTGAGTAGGCAGATCTGAAAGAGAAAGAGGATAAATCGGATAAATCAGTCTTCTTCCTCCTCTAGGGAGGGTAGATGGGTGAAGGTGTGAGACAAAAGGCAGGATTATTACTCTAAAAGAGGTCCTTCCACATGGGAAAAGCTGGAGGAAGGAACAAATATTTCCCTCAGCACTGTCCACTTGCTCCTGACATCTAGATTAGGAAAGTAACCCTGGCTGCTATCATTCCTGAGGTCAACAATTGTACAACTGTGCCCTCCCAATGAATTCCTTTCTTGCTATGTAGCCAGATTTATGTCACTTGCACCCAAAAAATATGTATTAGTTTCCTATTGCTGCTGTAACAAATTACTACAAATTTGGTGCTTCAAATAACACAAATTTATTATCTTACAATTTTGGAAGTCAGATGTCCAAAATAGGTCTTATAGAGCTAAAATCAAGGTCTCACCAGAAGGTGTGTTTCTTCTAGAAGCTTTAAGGGAGAATGTTTCCTTGCCTTTCAGCTTCAGAGACTGTCATCATTCTTTGAGTTGTGGTCCCCAGCCAAGCAATCCCACCGCTCTGACCTCTGCTTCTGCCATCACATTTCCTTCTCTGGCTCTCCTGCCTCCCTCGTTTCCTTATGAAGACCTTTGTGATTATATTGGGCCCATCCAGATAATCCAGGATAATCTCGCCATCTCAAAATCCTTAACTTAATCACATCTGCAAAGTCCCTTTTGCCATGTAAGGTAATATAGTCACAAGTTCCGGGAATTAGGATATGGACTTCTCCTTGGGGGGAAGGAACCATTATTCTGCCTACCACAAAACAGTAACAGAAATACCTCTTAGCTAATCTTGCATTCGTCTCTATCTTATTTCTCCAGTCTGTCCTGCAAGGGATCTTTATAAAATGTGAATCTGGTCATGACTGTTCTACCTTTAAAAACTTCCCAATTCCCCAAAGCCCACTGAATAGAACCCACAGCACACCCTACTCTCTCTCTCTCTCACCTCTTATGGCTTGCTCCCAATGTTCTCTCAGCCTGAAATGTCCCACACCCCAGAGCAAAATCGTCTGTATCCTTCAAGATCGTTTTTCACAGAAACCTTCATGATCCCTCTAGCTGGAATCCAGTTGCGAGTCCCATGTCTGCAGAAATTGCCTGTCTTGTCATCTCACAGTGCTATGCACCAGCCAGACAGACCTGAGCTCAAATCTGCCCAGCCACAGGCCAAACTCTCTGCACCTTACATTCTTCCATTAAAAAAAATGCAGATAATAAAGTAGTCAACTCACATATTGTTTGTTGTTGAATTAAATGAGACAATGCATGTAAAGTACTTAGCACAGTGCTGGCACACAGTACCCAATTATAGTTAAACAGTAGCAGTTGTTATTAAAAATAGCAGAGTAAATAAATGAATGAGGTATTCCCTCATTCATTTATTTTACTCCTTTCCCTGGGCTTTCAATACCCCCTTAATGATCCTTAATATGCTCCAAAGCCTAGGACATTTTTAAAAATTGAATAAACCTTACATTTTGCATATTTATGTGTAGTCTTACTTGCTTTCCCTCCTGTGGTATCCATGCTTGGTCAGAATCACTGTAGGGATTACTGGTAGAAAAGGAAGGCTGTTCCTACACTCCTTGCCAGGTGCTCTGAGCACATCAAACCTTGATAAACTCTGGTCTTCTTGAATCAAAGTGAATTTTTGGCCACACAGAAGCTTCCTCCAGAGAAAATATGGTGGCTTCCCCACCCTCATCCCCACCTCCATGAACTTTGTGCTCTCGGAGGCACCACCTTGTCATTCCCAGTCTTGTGACTCTGCTACTGTGTGGTTTTGGGCTGGCTGCTATATATCTTCCTGAAAAATGGGCATAACAGTTCCTGTCTCCTTCAAGGTCAGGTACCTTATAGAAGTCCAGTGCAGAAATGACGAATGAATGTTAACATTTTTTGCGAGGTAAAAGAGAAGAGATCAAATTTATTACCAGGGAGTAGAGAAAGAGTTGCTATGAGCCTGTGGGGAAACGTAGTTGTTTCATAATCACACCCTGGACTAGAGGTCCAAAGAGGCCCTTGGAGCGAGTCTTGCCAGGGCTTCAGAGATTGCTTCATAGAGGGTGTAGATGAAACTTTCACACACCAGAAAGCTGTAGAAGTTATTTCCCTGTCCAAAAGAAGATCATCTCTTTTTTTCCTGACTTATAAGTTTGTTTTCTTCTTATAAAAATAGTATGTTTATTATAGAATTCGTTACAAAAATTTTGTTTAACTTTCAGAAACTTTATTTTCTATCAATCTTATTTCCATTTTGTTTAAGAGTTTGTGGCATAACAGCTTAAAACCACTCAGTGGTTATTCCTACGCATTCAGTGGCCTGAGCAGTGGAGGCTGCAGACCAGTCTTCGGTGGCAAGCTGAGCACTGGTCTTCAGTACGAAACTGCCGATTAGGCACAGAATGCACTTGTAACGCCTCCAGACCAATCTGTGACCTTGGGTTCAGTAGCAATGTACTAGGGAGCTGGAGCGGTCCATTTACCCTGAAATTCCTCCTTGGTCCATTACATAACTTTTTGAAAATACAAAAATGCACAAAAAAGGGAAGAAGCTCCTGTATTCACACTATATAGAGATCATTACATTTTGTCGTAACCGCAATTTTGTATCCCGTTTGGTGAACATTTCCCAAGTGATTAAATACCTTATACAATGTGGGTATTCCAGTATGCAAATTTGTTGCAATTTATTTAACCAATCTCTTATTGTTCAACTTTTGAGATATTACTTTTGTTTTTTTGGTTTGTTTGGGGCTTTTTAGCTGTTAGAAGTGCTACAATTAATATTTTTGTTACACAAATCTTTACACATATCCTCGATTATGTCCTTTAAATTCCTGGAAGTGGAATTGCTGGACCAAAGGATATTTGATATATATTGCCAATTTGTCTTCTAAAACTGATTTCACCTATTTACATTCCCACAGGCAATTTCATTGGAATCACCGGAATTGCCGGTGTCGTTAACTGCCGAAAGCTTAACCAGAGCTCCCAGAGGGCCTCTAGCCTTGCTTCACCTTTTCCCTCCCACTTCGCACACTCGCTGCTAGCCGCACGCCCCCTTCTGTCCATGATTGCCCGCCCCCCACTTACTCCAGCACCGATTCTGCCCAATGAAAAATAGCCTTCCCTAGGATCTCCGCGTGATTGGTACATTAAAGTGTCCGTCCGCTCCGGGGCGGAAAAACGGGTCTAACAGACGTGGCGGCAGACCAGTGTAAACGGCGAGCGGGGCGTGCGTGCCGTGCGTGGCGCGCTGCCTTGGAAGCGCTGAACCTGAGAGGTGTACAGGCGGCTTGAGCAGTAAGAGTCTACCGCGGCTATGGCTCCCAACGTTCCCGCGGCCGAACCGGCCACAGAGTGTCCTAAAGGCATCCGGGCCGTGCTGCTTGGGCCTCCCGGGGCTGGCAAGGGTACCCAGGTGAGCTGCAGGGTCGGCCTTGACGGCAGAACCCATGGAACTGCAAGGTCAGGGCGGCCGGAGGTCTGGATCGCCCCGGAGGGGAGCGGTGGGCCAAGGCCTGGAGGGGGTGCGGGCTTGGCTGGCTTCTCAGGGGTTCTGGCAAGGCGTTTGGGGGAGGGTCCAGATTGAAGGTGGGGAATTCTGAGTTAGGATTAGAGTTCTTGAGGGATCCAGGCATCAGGTGTCTTGTTAGAAGGTCAAAGGACTGATTAGATCCCTTAAGGGGCTAGAAGCTGAGAGGATTTGAAGGGTAGGGTGAGTCCTGGACTGTGGCCTTTGGATTACAGCCTAAGTGGAGGCAGGAACCCTAGACTCCCTATGATTTGGGAGTGAATTTCCCAGGGTTACTTTCTAGATACTCGGGTAGGGGAACATTTCTTATAATGATTAATGATTGAAGGTGGAGAAACATCTCGGGCACGTGGGGCAGAGTGGGAGCTGGCGTGTGCTGGTAGTTAGGAGTATTGCTGCTAAGGGAAGTGAGGTATGACCTGTGTGCCATTTAAGCAGGGGAGTGGGAATGGCAGAGGGTACCTCAGTACAGGTAAGAAGATAGCCCCAGAGAGGTCAGGTGGCTTTCCCAAGTTATCAGAGTTGACTTGATGAAGCCTGGGACCTCAGAAGCTCTGGGGCTTCAGATAATTAGAGGCTGAAGTTACCTTCTGCCCTAGCAGACTGCTGGGTCTCACTTGGTTTCTGGGATGTCATGGGCCCATAGATCAAGGTTGGGATTTATAATCTCATTTAGGATTTGGAGGCACATAGGTTGGATTATCAGTATCTCCTTCCTGCCTGGGGTCTCGCATTACCCCCTAGACCCCAGGCTTTTGCTTGATGTTAGGTTCTAAAAAGGGAATTTCTGAAAGTCTGAGCTTCTGAGTGATGGGGGATCTGGGGACTGCTGTGTGCCTACTCTTCTTTTCCTACATTTGCAGAGTCTTGGAAAAATGACCATCTTGTCTTACTCTTGGGAATGCTGTGGCACCTAGCACATTACTTGGCTCTTGATGGAGTTACTGGGAATGGATGGACACACATTCCTGTGGGTAATGAGAAGCATTGCCTGGGGGATTCAGTTCATTTCTGTGATGTTGTTTTTTGGCTCTGGCTACTAAGTCTAGAAGTACCACATACCCTTTTCTTTCTATAGCTGGACCTGGTTCCTCCTTAGAGCTCACTGTTACCTAATCCCCTTGTCCTCAGCAACACCGATGCCTCTTTCCTGTTGCTACCACCCTTATTTATTAGGTAACCTGCAGTCTTAAGAATGTTTAATCCCAGGCTCTGCAAACTTTTGCTGTGGGTATAAACAGGGTAGCTCAAATGCATGGATTATTTTTTTCTGAGTTCATTTTGAAGTTAATAATTTCAGTAGTTGTGAATTGTACAACCCATCCCAGTGCCGAGACAATGGCTTTATAGTCTAGCAAACTTTATTATTCCCAAGCCTCAGCGTTCTCACTTGAAAAGTGAGGATAATACATACCTACTCATTAAACATTTCATGAGCACCAAACATTGGAGATAGAGCAGTGAATAAGACTGATAAGGGCTTTGCCCAGGTAGACTAACAGCTCACAAGGATTTTGGAAGGTTATGTTACATATGTGTGTAAAACACCCATAGATAGCTAGATGACAACCTGGCACATAGTAGGTGTTCAATAATTATTGACTCCCTTAGTAACACAACTTTCCTTGACTTAGATGTATTTCAGTGTAAAAGGTGATATATTCAGGAGGTTTCGAAGAAAATTATGTTTATTAGCTGATTTATAAGGGTGCAAATATGGCGGGAGTTGGTCACAGAAGGCTTTGTGGAAGTAGAGGAGATGTGATTAGAGCTGGGACTTGAAGAAAAGGTAAGATTTACAGAAGTCACTTAACCTCGATGCACCTTTCTTTCCATAATTGTAACAATTGGAATACTGATGGTTGTAGTTTTATGGAGTTAAAAAAAAGTGTTCGTAAATCAGAGATTGGGAAATGGCAGCCTACTGCAGCATTTAGCCCGCAGACACACCCTAACCTTATTATGAAAAGTTTGAATATGCAAAAGAGGCTGAAATGGTGTAATGAGCCCCCATTACCCAGCCTCAGCTACTATCAGTTGGTAGCCGCTCCTCCCATCCACTCTCCCTTCACAAATTATTTTAAAGGAGCTCTTAGATATCATAATATTTCATTCGTAAATATTTCAGTGTATATCTCTAAAAGATATTTATTTTGCGAACAAGTACAATATCCCCTAAAAAATTAACAATTTTTAATAGCAGTCAATGTTCGCATTCCCATTTGTCTCACAGATGGGATCATTGTGAGTCTCTTAATGTGCAGATTCCTTTCTTTCCACGTCCCACTGCAGTTGTGTGTGTGTGTGTGTGTGTGTGTGTGTGTGTGTGTGTAAGAAACTGGGTTGGTTGGTTGTCCTAGAGGTATTCCTTTTTTGGGGAATTTTTTATTATATTACCATGGCATATTTAACATCTTCCTCTTTCCTCTCTATTTCCTGTAAATTGGTAGTTTGATAATACACTTAACCAGATTCAAGTTCAAGTTTTTGGCTCAACTACATCGCAGGTGGTACTGTGCTGTCCATTAGGTATATCATATCTGCTTGTCTCTGGTGTTCATTGCCTGGGTCCAGAAATACATTGAGGGTGGCAAAATGGTAGTATTCTAATTATATCATTCTCTTTTTTTTATTAGCTGAAATATTTCTGTGAAAAGACACTTCTCATCTACTATTTGGTAAATGGTTTATATAGAAAATGCAGGATAAATGCTTGATTTGTTCCTTTTATTCGTCAGCTTTCAAAATAATAAGTTGACTACATGGAGTTTTCAGTTGTGAAATTTCACTTAAAAATCCAGAGCTCGTTTCTCTTGAGAAATCAGATCTGATGGCTCTGGGCCTTCATTCTGGCCTGGCATGCAGTTGGCTGGCGATGCCACTTTGGATAATTTATGTGCTCTGCTGTCTCCTACATAACCCTCTTCAGTGCCTGTTGCTTACATTTGACCCACTCCATCCATTTGCGTTGCCTCCCTGGCCACTGTTGGTAAACGTTTGTAATCTTTGATGTAAAATCCCTAACCTGGGTTTGCGCCTAGTGCCTGCTCAGTAATGTTTGTTTTCTTCCCATTAGTATATCCTTTTATACCTGCATAACTCAGTATTTTATGTATTTTATATTGGCACAGCTCAGTCTGTTTCCTATTAAAATTTATCATTTTAAACTAAAATAGTTAAACATTTTAAAACTACCTGCTTTTGCAGCAACATAATGATATTTAAAACATTTAGAATACTCGAATTTGTTATTTCATTTAAATAACCTTACTTCCCTGTCTGTGGTTGGATATTCCTATAGTATGGCTAAAAATGAGGTGTGTTTTGTGTTTTATTTATCAAGTCCTTCACTGTTTCTTTCATGTGTCCAATTTATACCAATTCTTCAAGGCCAGGCACACTTAGGCAATTAGCTACCATCTTGCAGGTCAAGCTCTGTCAGTTATGTCAGTGCAAAGATATTTAAAACAACTTTGTGAGACTCACACTCTTATTCTCCCTTTTACAGTTAGAGAAACAGAAGTTCAGAGGGCTTGTTCTCTAGGTCAGTGGTCTCCAGTCTAATGCCTGATGATTTGAGGTGGAGCTGAGGCCATGGTGCTGGTGCTAGGGAGTGGCTGCAAATACAGATGAAGCTTCGCTTGCCCACCCTCTACTCACCTGCTGCTGTGCAGCCCAGTTCCTGACAGGCCACAGACCAGTACTAGTCTGTAGCCCAGGGGTTGGGGATCCTGCTCTAGGTTACATAGCAAGTGATTGGCAGATCTTGCACCTGAATGACTCCAAGGCTGCTGCTCTTTCTGTTGTTATCTGCTGCCCTAGGTTAGATTTTTCTTCTACCCCATGAATGTTTAGTTGGATAAATTTGGTGCTGGAGATGCAGAGAACAGCCCTTGCCCTCAAAGGGATGTAATATTACAAAATAGTCACCCTTTGCTTGGTTATGTAACAGACTCCCCTCCCCGCCCCCCAGCCAAAGACCTTATATGTGTCCTCTTATTTAAGCTTACAACCCTAGGAAATTGGTCCTGTTGTTATCCATGCCTTATTACAGGTAAACTGAGGTCCAGGGGCTGTATCTTGCCCTGGGATGTACATAAAGTAGCAAAGGCAGGATTTGAACTCATGGCTGATTCTTGATCAGCAGAGACACCATCTTACATTGCTGCTATTAATTTAGGTGTAGAGGCAGAAATGAACATGCCTGCAAACAGTGCATACCAGTACACGTACCACATGAGAAT
The DNA here is from genome assembly GCF_014176215.1 of Rousettus aegyptiacus. NCBI lineage: Eukaryota > Metazoa > Chordata > Mammalia > Chiroptera > Pteropodidae > Rousettus > Rousettus aegyptiacus. The sequence goes on along the minus strand of NW_023416284.1, from coordinate 20,465,526 downwards.
TGGCAGATGAGTGACTCTGACAAATGTTAGGATAGATCAAGAACTGTAATTTGTTACTCAGCCATAAAAAAATGCATTCATACCATTTGCAACAACACAGATGGACCTAGAGGATATTATACTAAGTGAAATAAGTCAGACAGAGAAAGACAAATACCATATGATTTCACTTATATCTGGAATCTGAAGAACAAAATAAATGAACAAACAAAATGGAAACGGACTCACAGAGAACAAACTGGCGATTTCCAGTTGGGAGGGAGTTGGGGGATGGGTGAAAAAGGTGAAGGGATTAAGAAATACAAATTGGTGGTTAAAATACAGTCACGGGGATGCAGCATAGGCAGTACAGTCAATAATACTGTAGTAACTATGTATAGTGCCAGATAGGTAGGTACTAGACGATTCAGGGGGATTACTTCATAAGTTATATAAATGTCTAACCACTATGCTGCACAACTAAAACTAAAATAATATTGAATGTCAACTCTAATTGAAAAATTTAAAAAAGATGTAGCAGTAAAAAAAAAAAGTTATAATTTGTTAACAGTTTTCTATTCTTCTTCATACCCACCCAGTGATTTTGGTACTAATGTCCCAAATTTATAGATAAGGAAATAGTCTCCAAGAATCTCTGGTCTAAGGTTACATGGTAAGTTAAGAGGCAAAGCTGAATTTCAAACACAGGTCTCTATGCTTCCTCTCCCCCTCCCCAACCCCCGTTGTAACCATTTCTCATAGGTTCCTATGCTTTTTAAAAACTTTTTTATTGAAGTATAATACATAAAGGTGCACATATCACAAGCAAGCAGCTTGATAAGTTTTCACAATGTGAACACATTTGTGTAGCTTACACTCATATCAAGAAACAGAACATTGCCAGCACTGTGAAGTCTTCCTTATGTTGTCTTCCAGTCAACACACAAACACAGACACACACACCCCTGCCTTTCCCCAGGACAGCCACTAAGGCTTTGTGGGTTGTTTCATTGTTTGAAAAGGCCATGTCATGGACAAGAGCTAGGCCTTGACAGGTTTGAGTTATTTGTTTGTTTGGTTTTTTGGTTTTTTGTTTTGAATTTTTATGAGTTTGTCTACATATGCCAGGGAGCAAGACCTCAAATGCTCTCCAAGCTCAGTAGTCTTGAGACCACGTGCCAGCTATGTGATCTTGGGCAACTTAGTCTCCATATTTCATTTGTAAAGTGCAGATAAAAATAGTTCCTACCTCATGGGCTTGTTATGTATTATGGACACTAAATACTATAAAACAATGCATGGAAAAATTGCTTGGCATGTTGCAAACACTGAAAGTTAGCTGGTGTTGATATGACTTCTTGGAGGAAGAAAGGATAATTAGGGAGGTTTTTTTTTGGTATGAGGAAGTGCTCCGAATTTGGCTACAGGGAAGGGTAGAACTTAGGCAAGTAGGGGGAAGGGAGAGGGCATTCCTGCATGGAGAGACTTAAGGGACGGGGACTCATACACAGAGCATCTGTTTGCAGTGGTGCACACCGTACAGAAGGGTACTCGAGGTAATTTGAAAAGCTTAGGAGGTTTAGAAAGTCGACTGTGGGGTCACTGAGTGCTAGGCTGAGATAATTTGGACTTCCTCATTGCACTGGGCATACTGTGAAGACTCCTGAATGTGCATGTTGAGGGGTGGGGAGAACATGTCCAACAGTATTTTAGGGGTTTCCAGCTGCACATTTAGGAACATTAGAGGTGGAAACAGGAAAGACTGGAGGCAGAAAGATGTATTTCAGGTGAGAAAACAAGTGAGTTCAAGATTAAATCTGAACAACTTATAGTTTCCCTTTATTTTCCTAAATGTTAGACACTGCTAGATGTGTTTGATTATATAATCTTATTAAATCGCCACAGTAGCTCTAAAAGTGGACATGGTTGGTTGTACTCTAGGGATGAAGAAAGTAAGGACTTAAAAAGGCTGCATAACTTGTTCAAGGTGATATAGCAAATAAACTGTAGATCCAATTTCCAACCCAAATCTGGACCACTATAAAGCCCAGTCTTGTCCCCACTGCCCCAGGGCTTTGCAGACTATGCATCAGAATTCCAGGGCCCTACATGAGTACTGTGCAGTCATAAACTTAAGGGTGGGTCTGGCTTTGTACTTTGAGCAAGTGCCCCAGATGATTGTGATAACATGCTGAAGTTTGAGAACAGTAAACCCACCATTCTTCCTCCTAGTGGTTTTAGCAGTTTTTACCCATCTCCTTCCAAAAAAAGTCCATCCCCCTTTCCCACAGTAATGAGACACAAGTAGCTCAGCTTCAGCAGCAGAGCCAGGCCTGGAAGCTTGTTAAAAATGCTGGTGCTCAGACTACCCTATGGAATCATTCTGCATTTGAACAGCAACACCCACCCCCACCCCATGGTTTGGAGTAGAAGCATTGCTCTAAAGCATAAGCTTGAAGTGAGGGGAATATAATAAAGTTATTTCATCAGGCTTCTATGGTTTGCAGTTAAAGAGTAATACAAAAAAAAAAGAAAGAAAGAAAGACAGACAGACAGACAGACAGTGGAAGGAGGTCTTTCATTAATGTTCAGAGATTCCGAGAAGTTAAGTAGCCCAAGATCACACAGCTGTTGAATGCTTTAGCCAGGGTTCATGTATAAATCTGTCTGACTCCAAGGTCCATGCTCTTTGCAGCCCACCACACTGACTTCCAGGCAGCTACAGAATCCAATCATCTGGAATAGCACAGTAGAGTACTGTAGTTTTGGGGAGATTAAAATAGAACAGGTTCTGTACTAACATCTCTTCTCTCATATTTTGGTCAGTCTTTCCCCTTAAACAAGTCTCACTGTCAAATTTTTCACCCAAGTTAATTTCAACACCCAAGGGGAAAGATTAACAGAAAAGCACAGGTCTCTGGATATGTGACCACCAGGCCAGCCTGGAGGACCCGAAGGTTTTCTATTGCCCAGAGGATCCTGGCCTTCACTGGTTTTTCCAGAGTGCAATTTTTAGTGCCTTCATAGCAAAATGTAACCCAGATGAGAAGGCATTAAAAATGAGGTATTTTCTTTGCTTGAAGTCAGTCATTGCATGAATCACAAACCAGAATTTGCTGCACTGAGCCCCATCAATTAAGCTTTTATTGTGTGTGCTCCTTAGAAAACGCCCAGGGAACTGGTTTGGATAAGGATCCAACCCTACTTTTTTATAGAACAAGTGAACCAGAAAGCTAAGTATTAAGTTCCTTGAACTGATTCTATTTCTCATGAGTTCTGCAGGGTTTTTTTTTTTTTCTTTTGGGGTGGGGGCAGTTGCCACTGCAAAACCACTGGTAAACTGTCCAGGGTCTTTTCCTGTCCTCGTCTTGTTTTGTTCTGATGTATGGTCCACCAAACTGTGTCTCCTATTCAGGTTTCCCGGGCTCCCAGCAGGGTTCTTGGAAGCGGCATCAGTGTTTTCTTTCTGTATAAATGAATGTGAAATCGAGGCAGGGTTACAGTAACAGCTGACATTCACCGAGCATTTACTATGTGCCTGGCCCTGCATATGCAGAATTCTGTGTAATCTCATCAGCACACTGGTGGAGGCGCATTGCCATCTCCATTTTACTTAGAGGAAATGCAAAACTTAGAAAGGTGATATAATTTTTCTCAAGTCACATCGCATGTCTATCTAGTCATTGGTGGACCTGGAGTCTGAAGCCCAGGCAGTTTGACTCTCAAGCCCATGCTCTTAACTAAAAGCTATACTGCCTCCTAAAACTGATATTAAGTGCTTACAGTTTGCCAAGTGCTCTTTGTATATATCTCATCTGATCTTCATAGCTACTTTCTATGATGGAGCCTTTTTGCCCTCATTTTAAACAGATAAGGAAACCAACCCTCGGAGAGGTTAAGTGATTTGGTCAAGATAATGCAGCTACCAAGTGACAGGATAGGGAAAGAAATAAGTCTGCGTAGGGGAAACCTGTGTTCTTCATCTTGCCACAGCTGCCTGTCAGGCCAGTGGCCACAGCACTTGACAGTCACGTTCATTCCTCTGGCAAATATTCAACACATTACATGCCAAACATTGTGCTTTAGATACACGAACTCCATTAAACATCACAGCAACCATGTGAAGTATTGATACTGCTATTTTAATCTTCCAATCTATAATGGGAAACTGCGGCCTAAGTGTCACTAGGCGTCTAGAGGAAATAGTGATAATAGCTAATATTTATGATGTCTTCCTGTGTGCTAGGTGCACTGTTTTAAGTGCTTTACACATATTATCTCATGTTATCCTTACTATAAGCTTATAATCATTATATGTTAGTTTATAATATAAGGTACTTTTATTTCTGTTACAGGCAAGGAAATAGGTATTTGCCAGAATTCATAGAGCCGATAAGCGGCAGGGCCAGGTTCATACCTAGGAAGTCTGACTTGCAGTGGTAACTATCTTGGTTTTTGTCTTCCCCTCCACAGGCACCCAAATTGGCCAAAAACTTCTGTGTCTGCCATCTAGCTACTGGGGACATGCTGAGGGCCGTGGTGGCTTCTGGCACAGAGCTAGGGAAAAGGCTGAAGGCAACTATGGATTCCGGGAAACTGGTAGGTTTGGTGGTGCCAGTAAACGCTGATATTCCTCAGAGTCTAGATCTACATTGCCTAATATAGTAGCCACATGTAGCTACTGAAATTAATTTAAATTCAATTTAGTAAGGCCATATAGGTCATGGATAAGAAGAGCTAGGGCTCTTTTCCTCATTCTCACTTGTCACATTTCAAGTGTTTGCTAGCCAGCAAGATATAGAACATTTGCATCATTGTAGAAAGTCCTGTTGGGCAGCCCTGTGCTACAGGGCACATTATATAAACTTGTAGAGTAGCAAGTTATTTGGTTTGTTCTGAATTAATGGCACTTATTTTACTTACAGTATTCTTGAGGTACCTTTGTGCTGATGCATTTTGTAATATACCCAATTTTTAGAGCCAAAAATGCAACTCCTATTCCTAGGCCAGAACTCAAGGATGTATTCAAGGGAGGACTCAACAAGCCACTGAGTGTTTTTGAATCTACTTTTGTGTCTCTGTTCTGTGTCTCTAACAGAAGAGTTGCTTGGCAATTGACAGAAGTCATCCTTCCTATTGGGAGCTATAATAGTATTTTCATTTATTTCTAGCCCAGTTAATCTGATTGGACAAATGTAATCTATTAAATCTTCTAAATATTCTTTGATTAGCACCAGAACTTAATTGTAACTGAGTTATTCTGGGACTTGGCCTCTGGGAATCACCTTCAGAAGTCATTTTGTGCCTGGCCCTCTGGTCTTTTTATATCTTACTTAGCATGTTGGTTGGGGAAGCGGTGGGCTTTGCCTCCATCCCCAAGTTATACTTTCTGTCAGGCTTTGAGATTCAGTAACTCTATCAAATGGTACCCCTGCCTGCCCACTTGCCCCTTGAGAGGTAGATATTTTGGACTTTGAGTCTTGGCAGAAGATCCTATACTGAGAAAAAGTTGTGATGTGGCAATGACATTACTTATCTCCAGCCTTCACTTAGTTGCAGAGCTTATACTTTGTCCCCAAGTTCACAGCTGGTCCCGGGAGATAAGTATATTAGCTACCCAGATGGGCAGCCTTCACTGTAATACTGACAGAGATCTTTTCTTTCTATGAAGGCCCAGAAGAAAAACCAGTTTGAGAACTAGGAGGGCTCCTCATTAGGTTTTTAGAGAGGCTCAAAGGTTTATTGGACTGGCTTCTCAGTTCCTTGGTTCGAACCCAATCTGGCTGATTCAGTGAACTTCTCTGTTGCCTCATGTTTAGATTGGCCTGGGTCACTTTACTGTGAGCCTAATCAAAATCATGAAACAGAGAAAGTTAGAGCCTTTCTGCAGTCTGGTCAACCCTCATTCTCTCCTGCAGCAATCACGTTATATAGACACAAACTAGTGGCCTTGGATTTGGGCTAATGTCACCTAGTTAATGGATTTAAACCTAAGACTCTTTGTTCTTGATTTCCAGGTGAGTGATGAAATGGTAGTGGAGCTCATTGAGAAGAATTTGGACACCCCTCCATGCAAAAATGGTTTTCTTCTAGATGGCTTCCCTCGAACTGTGAGGCAGGCAGAAATGGTGAGTGGCTGGGTTTTGTATCACCATTGCATGGTAATGAACTCTGGCCCTTAATCTCTTAATTCCTTAAAGGAAAATGAGTCTGATCAAGCTCTGGTAGTTTAGGCGGGCCACACACTCTTTTACAGCTTGATGACCTCATGGAGAAGAGGAAAGAGAAGCTTGATTCTGTGATTGAATTCCGCATCCCAGACTCTCTGCTGATCCGGAGGATCACAGGAAGGTATTTGTCCCCTGTGGGCCCCTGCTTTTCATGCTTCCTCAGAGCTTTGTCAGACCATGGGACTGCTCTTGCCTCATCTGAGCCATGAAGTTTAGTGCCATTTCAACATGGATTGATCTTATTTGGTGACCTCTGTTCAACTGGTGATGTGGGACAGGGATGTGGAAAGAAAAACAAGGGATTTGAAGTCAGACAGCATCTCCATCCTGTTACCCTTTTACCCTAGGCAAGTGTTTTAACCTTTCTCAAAGCTGTTTCCTTATATTTAGAGTAGTGTTAAAAATTGTGGAACGATCATGCTTGTTAGAAAAAATAAAGTTTCAGAGCCTTGCTTATAGTCTGTGCTTAGGAAATATTAAATCTTCACATGTGTACCTCTGTTTTAGTGCTTTTTTAAAATCTTCAGTTGGAGTTGCCATACCTTGCTGTAAGCTCTTTATTCTAAAAATAATATGACCATCTGTACAAAGTTTATAAAATGGAGAGAAAATTTGCTCATGGTACAGCCACCTTAGCCAAAAACACTTTTTTGTGTGTGTTTTGTTTTAAAGTGCTTGTTTCTCTGTAGTAGTCAACATTGAACACAGAAATGCTTCTGCATCTGCAGCTTTGTTCTAAGAAAGATCACCACTGCTTTGGGCTATAGTTTCCTCTACTCTATTTCACTAATCACTCTGTTATCTACTTGTGCCTTCCAGAACTATGTTGGAAGCTCTTAACTGCTAATAGAGCCTCCCATTCTCTTCTTTATTGAATGCTATAGCTCTTTTATCCCTCGGTCATTTTAATGGAATCTCAGGAAGTCGATCAGCCTACATCAGGGAACCAGACATCTACGACCATTATTTTCAATTGCTGTATGATATTTCATAGTAGATGAACCATCATTTACTTAACTGTTCCCTTATTGTTACATTTGTGTTTCTTCCAGTTGTTTGCTGTTAAATTGATGCTTTGGCCATCGTAGTAGATAGAAATTTTTGGATTTAATTTAGGAGAAACTGTTCTTACTGTAAATTTTATTACTTTGATTTCCTAATGAAGTTGAACATTTTTCCGTGCGTCTGCAGTCCATATCTTCAAGGAGAAAGACAGGCATTTAAACAGACAGAATGAGTGTTATAAGTATTTTCCTGTAAGGCTATATTAGATTCAGTGGAGTCCACCTTATATTAATTTTCTTTTCAAATGTCCAGGTTTTATGTTTTGAGCCATTTCGTAAACTTCTTCAAAAGCGCAGGAACTTTTTGTGGAATTTTTTTGCGGAATTTTTTTGCATTCCCCCTGGCACAAAGTAGACAAAGTTGATGTAGGCTGAGAAGTGGTAGGGGTGACAGGATGAGACATCATCACCAGGGCTGGGGGCTCTCACACCAAAGCAGTGCGAGGTGACAGCAGGGCCTTTGATTCAATTGGTCTAGCCGCTCGGGTGCCCGCCTTGTGTGTGACACAGTACTAGACAATAGGGCAGGGGACTAGGAGAGGATATAGAACAACATGATGATCCCTGTCTGTAACCACAAAGAGTCTACAGACCATACGCAAAACTTGGGCTGTTTAGTGCAGTAGGAAATCCAAGCTGCCTAGGAGACGTGCAATGTCAAATGTGACCTTCCTGAATAGAGAGGATTTTGGCAGTTTCCCAGAAGGGAGCAGAAGCCAGAATGAGTATGGGTTGAGGGAGGGGCTCTAGCTGAGGCTAGTGGCAGAATGTCTAGAGTTGGAAGAATGGTCTTGGGGGCTAGGTGGTAGAATGGGACTGATGGGAGCTAGACTGGGGAAAGTCTGCCAAGGTGAAGAGGATAAACATGAGTCAGGAGCCATAGGCTGTTCTTAAGCCATGTGGCAAAAACAGCATTCTAAGAACATTAGCTTGGTTCTGGCACACAGGCTAAGTTGAAAGAAAGGAGAAACAGACAAGGACCCCACTTAGGATCCCGATTGTGACCCACATGTAAAGCGATCAAGGCTTTTAACTGGTGTTGACTGGTGGGGAACAGAGATTCTAAAGAACTAGAGGAATGTTGTAGAGGACGAAAGAAAGACTCGGTCTCCCAGTTTGGAAGTGAGTGGTTTGGTGTGACCCTTCCCTCACAGTGGAGGAAGTGGGACAGGCCAGATTGCTGTTTTCCAAGTTCACTCTGCAGATCAGTGACAGAGCTGGGACCAGTAGTCTGCATTCTGCCTCCTAGTTCACTACGCTGATTGTTGGAAGACAAAGAGTCAGGAACTAGTTGGTTTAATGTGGCTCTTTCCTAAATCTGACATAAGGACCCCACTGTAGATATCTTCTGAATTAGCTCAGACGTCACTTCTAATAATTTTATGAGTCATTATTTTATTTCTTGAGTTGGTATGGTTCAGTTTGTGTTCAGTGTTGGCTCACTGGTGTCCTAATTACCGCCCCCATTTCGTGGATCAGAATATAGATGTCTAAGGTGTCGTACTCAAGAGTAGTTGTGGCTGTAGATTCCCAGCCCTTAGGCCTCCGCATCTTCACCGCCAGGTCCAGGCCAGGCTCAGGGATGCCTAGAGCTGTTTTGGTTGGTACCTGAGACCAATTCCATTTTAAGAACTCAGAGACTGGGCTTTCTTTCTTTTCCCTTCTGGGAATGAGCCTTGTATTCCTCTTAAAATGATGTTTGTGAGTGGGGAAGGAGCAGTGTGCTATCCGTAACTAGAGGGCTGAGGGAATCCGGGAGTAAGCAAGAGATGTGGAGAGGAGAGAGTCGCATTTGCTGCTCTGTGCCCTCTGCTCTCCAGAAGGTGAAATTGTAGGGTCCGCATCTCATGCCCCGACCATTCCCAAAGGGAAAGCTATAGCTGAGCTAGTGGCCTGTGCTCTCCCTCTCCCTCAGTCTCCCAGTGGTGCACCAGGTGATCCCCTCCAACAACTCAAAGAAGGGCCGGGCCCATCCTCACGTTACGTGCTTGCAGTCGCAGGCCTACTCAGTATAACTAGTTTACTCTGCCATCACCTCACCCCCTCCCCAGTGGCATAAATGGACCACCTTATGCTATAAATGAACCACTTGGCCTCTGAAAAATGCAGTCATTAAAACGCAACATCACATTTAACAAACTTGTGGGTTAGTAGTCTAACACACATTCCAAACTGATGTGCTGAGATATTAATTCCCTTAGCCAGCAGAGCAGCTCGGCAGGCCTGGGGTGGCCATACCTTCCCTAGAGGAGCAAGCCCCCAAAGTACTGTTTCTGTGCTTGCCAAGAGGTGAAATGTTGGGATGCTCTGGTCTAATAGACCTCCTTGAGGAGAGCAGCCATCGATTAAATATGCAGACCTTGGTTGCCACAGAATTGGGAAACACGAGCTTGAGCAAGCGGGCCCTGGCTGTTGAGCCATGTTTGGCCTGCCTCCTTCCCTTCTTAGGTTTCTGGGCTTCTGTGGCAAAGCCTCTTCCAATCAGGACACGGGCTCCTTGCCTAGGAGGACATAGCACAGATGTGGCTACCAGCCAAAGAAATGCTTCTTCCTGGGCTCTTTATTCCCTGGCTTGTTTAATAAATCATTTTTCCATCTGCCTTGAATATTGCCCTCTAATAGTTGGTCTCTCTTTTACCTTTGTAATCACAAAGGGGTGCTGCATTGTCGGGTGGTTTTTACATCCATAGGATATATTTTTCCAATAGTGTCTTTCTGAGTTTATAAAACACTAGATTGAAAAATAAGATTAGCTTCTCTGTCCCTCATAGCATTTTGTATGCATCTCTGTTAAAGGATTGTCATGTTTATTGTAGTTATTTATTTCCACATTTGTCTTTCCCACTGAATTAATCACTGCTTGTGAGCCAGGATCTTGACTTATTGCTCTATAGGCCTTGGATTTAGCTTAAGGCCTGAATCAGACTAGACTTTTAGTAAATGTTTGTCGAATGAACGGGTGAATAGAATGAATGGCTGTATGAGACCAGCACCAGAGTTCCTCTAAAATCCTGAAGTAGGTAGGTAAGCCAGCCTCTTCAGCCAGATGCTTATTTTAATATTGGGTCAAAATAGAAACACACTGTAGTATCACCTGGTTATTTAAACGAGATGCCTAAGCTATGTTCTCTGCGGGGCTAAAGTGGTTGCATCCAGCTTCTGTGTTTCTGCTTGTCATCTTGGACACCCCCGGGGTTTAGGATACCTTCAGGCAACCTGACTTGTATGCGTGTGCTGTCTTTTAGGCTGATTCACCCCTTGAGTGGCCGTTCCTACCACGAAGAGTTCAACCCCCCAAAGGAGCCCATGAAAGATGACGTATGTAAACACAGGACAGTAAATGTCCTTTTCTTTCCTTCCCCTTTCTTCCTTTGCTTTTTCTTTTTCTTTGATTTTTCCATCTTTCTTTTATTTCTATCAATATTACTAACTTAACAATGAGAAATACTACCGTCATGTAAATCACATGGGCCGTGGCTCATATGTACAATGAGTGTCTCTTCAGGTAGTTCGCTGCCTGACCTTTAGGTGCCTACCAGTGCCAGTACTTCCCAGTGCCCATTTGTACCCGTCTTTTGTTCAGAGCAGCCCCTTCCTAGCATCATGGCAACCGAAATGGTTAACTAATCAGGAGAAGGCTGCTTGGAAGCCCAGAATTAAAGCCAGTGTGGGAAATATAGTACTGAAGAGAAGTTTGTTGACCTGCTTCAGAAGAATGTCCCTTCCTCTAGTGAGTCTACTGTGCCCTACAGATTCAGAATATTTTGGCTAGATTAACATTGCGAAGTTTTTAGGACAGTCTTCATTTACTTGCCAGTGTAAAAGGAAGGGCCTCATACATGTTCACTGCCATAAATAGTCCATGTCATCTGTTTTAGAACATGCAGGAATAATGAGAATTTCTTGGATTTACCTTAGTCCTATGAGACAAGTTCACCCTGTCATACAGATTCCAACACCATCATATTAGTCACATTTGGCAAAGTCAGTGATTCTGCCATTCTGAGTTCTTTCTCACCTCACTTGCTACTTTCAGAATGTTGATGGCTGACACCCTAGTAAAAACACAAAATATGTAAACAATTAAGATTGTAATGGCTAATACACCACTGATTTTGATGTATTGTGCTGTTCTCAGGGGCCTCTGTCTTTCTTGCTTCTGAACCTAAAAGAGTATATCGTCTAGACTGATGAAAAGCCTTGTTTGTCTTCCTCTCACAAGTCCCTTTCCTCACAGTTGCTGCTCCCTGACTTCTCTGGATCAGTCGGTCTGCTCCTGGGACCAACTTGCTGGGAGTAGTAAAGTTCTTCATAGTTCTTTATTGGAGAGGGTCTAGATTGTCTTTCTTTCCCTCTGACAGACTTTGGGATCAGACAGTATCTCAAATCTGCTCTGGCATCGTATAAGGAAACCTTGCTAACAATCTCGGTCTTTTACTGTCCTCTTCCTGTTCTCAGATCACTGGGGAACCCTTGGTCCGCAGATCAGATGATAATGAGAAGGCCTTGAAAATCCGCCTGGAGGCCTACCACACTCAAACTATCCCGCTGGTGGAGTACTACAGGAAACGGGGGATACACTCTGCCATCGACGCATCCCAGACCCCTGATGTCGTGTTTGCAAGCATCCTAGCAGCCTTCTCCAAAGCCACATGTAAAGACTTGGTTATGTTTATCTAATGTTGGGTCCACAAAGGAATTGCTTTCTTATTTCTGTCTCTGCTGAGGGAGTAGGTGGGAATAGCAGAGCAGGCAGAGAGAAGCTTCCTCAGGTCAGCAAGAATATCATTCGATGTACTGATTAAAAAAAGCACTTGCTTAATGTATCTTTGGTATATGTGCAACTCTCATCTCATCTGTGTGTGTATGTGTGCATGCGTGCGTGTGCACACGCATTGGTATGGTATGTGTATACTCTCCTACTTTCTAAATTACAGGCAGGGTTGCCTTATCAACCATTTACTTCTTTTGCCATATTCTTGATTTTATTTTTCAACCAGAATAAACTGAGGTGTCTGCCGGTTACCCCAATTCCTTGGTTTTTATTCTATCTCCAACAGCTGTTTAGAAGTCCAGTGTCAAGTGTAGTCAGACAGAGCCTGAGTTCCTAATGGCAGATCGTTGGCAGGGAATTCTGCTTATTTCCTAGCCTACAGTAAAAAGACATATGAGTCAGTATGTGGACAGAGATCATTGATTTTTTTTCCCCTAAATGGAAGTCAGAAGGTACTTACATTACAGATTCCAGAAATTACTGGGAGACAGTATCACCGTAGAAAGAGCCAGGCCAAGTTGGAATATTTTTGCAATCTGCATCATGATTCTATAAAGTAAGGAACATTTAGGACCTGTGTTTGAAAACTGAATTGTGGCCAAAGAATCAAATCAAGTGAAAGTTCCTTTTGAATTCAGACTGTCTTCTGAACAAGGAGGCTGGGCATCTAAGAGCAGCCAATCCACTTCCCCAAAGTAGATTTTGTTTTAATATTAGTTTTTATTTTTGTTTTTGATGTTTGCCTTTCTTTCCAAGGATGAACAAAACAATGATTTGGAGATGGTCTATTCATGGATTTGTTTGATTAGAATTTATTCAAACCTGGTCACTCTCTAGGATATGAAACCCAAGTCAGATGTATACCTTTTAAACTCAGATGCTCTCCCTTCCAGATCCAATTCTTTATCTTTTATTTCACGATTGTGGTGGCCACAAACTCCCCAAGAAAAGATCACCCAAAAATAAGACCACCTATGACAGTAATAAATTTTTATGCCTAACCTCAGCTCCCTGGCTATTAAACATTTCCTGGATTCCATGCTGTGCCTTTTGGTCTCTAGTTTGATTTGTTGTAAACAGATGAATTAATAGATTGCTAGGAGGGACCACAAAAATAGCGGTCTCTGGAAAAACCATTAGAAAATCAGTAGCAGGTCCAGTAAATAATGTTGTGTGCCCCAGCGTAATCTGCTGACTCAGTGCAGTGACTCTAAAGTGCCCAGTCCCCATCTGACCTGAGCTCTCCTGCTGTCCTGTCCTCTGTCCACCTGGAAGCTGGGTGTGGGTATGTGGCCATCTTGCTCCCCTCTTTGTCTGGTTCAAGTGAGTGTCTGCTGGCTCTGCTCTGCCTTGTTTCCCTGGCTGTAAACTAACTCCACCCAGTCTGGTGTGGTGTGTTTCTGGGAAGCACATGACTTCTGGGAATGGGCAAGGAAAAGGAATGAAATCAAAACTGTCAGCTCAGGCACTTGGCCTCAAAGACAAGGTCCTTGAATGTTTGCTGATTGAATATGCATGATCCTTGCTAAAATTTTTGTCATCCATCCCTATACATTCACATGTGCACACATGCACACACATGTGTGTGATCTGTGGGCTATTGGTGAAAACTAGAAGATTGTAGGGGATGCATTTGTCTTTCGGGGGTGGTTAGAATTTTGTTTTTACTTCATTTAACTCCAGAGCTTTAACCTCAGCAAGCACGAGAGCTTTCACCTGGCAGAGAAATGTTATGTTTAATGCATTTGGTTGCTGGGGCATGCATGCCAGCCTCCTCTGATGTTTACTTAGTTTTTAAAAACCCATTTTGTTCTCTCTTGTTTCCTCTCTATTTCAGCCTAGTAACAGAAGGCCAGGCGAGACTGCACCACTGCTCATCACCCCGCGGCGTGATCCCTGCTCTTAGGTGCTGGGCAGAGGGGAGGGGTGGTCAGGGTAAGCTTGGAGGGTGAAGAGTGGTGAGGGGCTCAAGAAAAATACTGGAAGAGCAGCAGTGTTGTAGTGAGGCAATTTCTTTTATGTACAGTAGGAATCTTAAAAAGCATAATTAATTTTTTTTAAAAACTGGAGGGTATAAGTAGAAATAGGGAAGTACAGTACTATTTCTAAGAAATCAAGTTTTCATTTGCTCTGGACTAGTGACAATATTTTTTAAAGCCAGCGCCCTAAGTCCTCAGCTTTTCTCTCTGAACCTCATGGGTTGCCAGCCAAGCAATGCAGGAAATCAAACTTGCCCTGTGTGTCCTATGGCTAGGGACAAGGAGGGTTTGACTGCTGACCCTGGTTCCCCACACCATGGGATCAAAAAATCATCTTTACATTTGAAAGATGTATGGGTTATGCTCATGGGGGCAGAGGCTCAACAATTCAAGTTTACAGAAGTCATGGGAAGGGTGAGGCAGGCTGATCTCACTCCCTTTCCCGACTTACCACTGGTCTACCAGCCCACCTACTCTCATGAGTAAGCTGTCAGCGACCACCCAACGTATGGAACAATCCTACACTCTTGCCTTCTTCCATCCACGATGTGTGAAGGGACCCTTTAAATAAATGAGCAAGTGTCCTAAACACCCTCATCCAAAGATTGTCCTTCCTGTCCTCAAATCCTGTGACTGGGATCACTCAACAGCACTGTGATGTATTATTTTTCAATGAGGTGCCTTTCTTAACTGACAAAATGCTGCCTTGTTTAGCCCCTAAATCAATAAAGTATGTAAAAGTTTGTATCCCCTGTTGTGGCATTTTTTTGAGAAGATCTGGGCTAGTAAAACATCACTGATTTCTAGATCTAACTTGGAAGCCCCTTCTTGGTGGTCGCTAGAAGCCATGAGGTGGGATGGTCCAAGTGTGTGCACATGAGATGAGACGGCACCCCCTTGACCTTCAGCTAATACGTAGGCTTTTCTTGAGTCCAAGGACAAGGCAGCTTGGTCCAGTGGAGGTAGCGCTGTGCTCGGAGTTCAGGGGATATACAACAAATATCATTTACTCTGCGCCTCTTGTCTGGAAAGAAAGACTGGCAGTGTCGCCTTCTCAGACTCATTGGTATTAAACGAAGTTTGTAAGGAGAAGCTTTTTGCTCAATGCCTGGCACACGACGGCGTAAGTGTTAATTGGATCCAAATATACACAGAAAAATATCTGCTTCCTGCTGGGCCGGATAATTGTTGAGCAGACAGTTGTCCACAGTCTAGAAAGCCAGTGCTTCTAATCCGTAAGCCAGATTTTTGGCTGCCTTTTCAGATGCTTCTTTAATACCCTTAGTTGCTTCTTTATAAATCCTTTCTTCCCCAGCAAAAATGAGCTTAAATTGTTTGTCCAAACTAAAGCTCTCTTGCTCTTTAGAAGGGCTGCCTTTGCCAGTGAGGTTTCTGGGAAGTAACTGCTCTCCCTGAAACCAGAGGGAGCTGGGCCAGAAGTGCCACCATTCTCCTTTCAGGCTCTTAACTCTGGAAAGACACAGCATTGTCATTGCCGTGTTCTCCCTGAGCCAACTCCTCCCTCTTCTGCTTCACTTCCCCACTTCTGCAGAGTCATTTCAAGGGTCAACCTGACCTTTCATTCCCTGAGCTATTTAAAGACCCTATGAAAATTTTCTTCCCTTCATTGATCATCATGCAACAAATTGGGAAGTATTTGTCAAACCAGCCCAGAAGGCCTCGTGGTGTGGTTGAAGACAACCCAATAGGCTGTTACTTTTTCAGTTCTTCGGGCTTGGTTTCCTCATCTGGAAACTGAAATGAGATAAAAACAGCTACTGTTCCTGGAGTACTGACTTGCCAGTTACTGTGCGAACAATACCCGTGACCTCACTTGACCCCCCGCAAAGCACCATAGGTGGTTGGAACTATTATTCTTCTATTTCACAGGTGAGGAAACCAAAACTCAGAGTGGTAAAGTACAATTTTTGAGGTCGCACAAGAGAGGCAGAGTCAGAACTCAAACTGTGGCCTTGATTTTGTTGCTAGAGTGATTTAGTGACTTATGCAGCTCTATAGCAGGCAGGACCCTCCGGGTGAGAGTTTTTGTTCATGGACACTCACATTGCCAGAACGGATTTTGAAGAAGTCACTGCCAGTCTGAAGACCCAGGATGTGTGGCTTAGAATCTCTCATGTGCACAAAGTGTCACAGGCAGATAGAGCAAGACGAAGAGCAGCATTGGTCCCCAGGAAGCCTCACCAGTCTTCTCAGGAAGGCAGCTAAGTGAGTCAGAGGACGGATTTCAGCAGCAACTCCTCCACCATGAGTCCTTGGGCAAAGTCATCGCACCTCAGCAGCAGAATGGAAATGGTCCCTGCCTCTCAAGTGTGCTGACAACTCTGATGACCAAGCTACAGATGAAGGCCAGGATATCAGTGCACAGCTGATGTTCAGTATATGCTGACGAAATTCACATTGAAAATGTAGACATTGGCAAAGCCTGTTGTCTTCCTGATTTTTAGGAACCTGGCTAAGGATTCTTAACCTGAAAATGCCCTAGACGTCCATAGACCTCTGAAATTATGTACAGAACTATATTTTTAATTTTCATAATTTAACGTTTAATGCTTACTGTGTGGTAGGTTCTGCATATGTTATAATTTATTATCAGTAACCCTGTGGATGTGTGTACTATTATGGTCTCCATGTTATGTGTGTGCATTTTGAGGTTCATACATCTGGGAATGGTAGAACCAGAGTGAGCCCTGTCTGGCTCCACACCTCAGCCTCTTACCACTGTGCCAATTGCTTTGACATTTTGCTGGGAGAAGAGAAAGATTCTCAAGGCACTCATGATACAGAGAAATCTATGAGCCATGGATCCGAATGAAAGAAATTCCAGTAAATTTGCTCGATTACAATGAAGAACCTGGGTGGGGAATGCTACCTCAGGTAAGGCCTTTTTCTATTTTGCCTTTCTTCTTTGCTGTGGGTGCTAAAGCTCCAGTGTACTAGATTTGCAAAGTTCTTGGAACCACCCCTATTCCAGAAGGGCCAGAGGGTCAAGTTACTGCAGGAGGAGTCAGTTCCCCCGACTTATACACACCAACCCCTTGTCTGGTTCCAGTAAGGTTAACAATAGGAGGGTGTGTATACTGGCCCTACCATGCACCTTATGGCACTGCATTATTCATAACCCCAGAGGGACACTGTCCTCCCACCGTGGGAATGTGGCAGCTCTGTTCAGAGTCCCGGGCAGTGCTGAGCATCTCTCACAGGAGGCCCCTTTCAGGTGCCCAGTCAGGATGCCCTCAGCAGAGAACTGACAGGAATAGAAAGACAAAGTGTCAGAGGGTGAAGGTAAGACAAGACTTCGGCCCTGTGTAGGTCACCTGTCAGGCCACACAGATCTATTCTTATGGGTAAGATTGCTGTATAGCAAATCATTACATTGTATGGTGTCCCTTAGATAAAGGCTTTGGGGACATATCTCTCTGAGCTTCATGATAGGAATATTTAGCTAGTCTACATTCTACTAGATAAGAAATGCTTCATTTTCTACTGTTTTCATTTTTGCCCTTTTGTTCAATTGCTATGCTTCCCTCTGCCAGAGTTTCATAATAAATTCTCTCTCCACCTCACCCTATCTCAGTCGTTTGTGTTTCGTGTTTTTGTGTTCAGCTGTGTGTTGCAAACAGCCTTGAGTTTATTTTGGAAAAGAAACCGAGTGTAAAAAAAAAGGGCTAATTATATGGTACAGGAGGTCAGACTGCTGAGAAGTGGGTAGCGTGGCGGAAGAGGTGGGGTCAGGGTGGCTCTGTGGGGAGGATGGGGCGTTCCAGTCAGAGGACGCATCCCCTGAAGGACGGTAGATGCCCCTAGCACTCAGGGCTGCTTTAACCTAGTGAACCCCTAGAGTTCTTGGGAAATCCGTATCTAGTTGGAAATAAGTGTTTTTCAAACCAAGTTTAGGGACAATAGAAGCGAAGTTTTGCAGCTCAAGAATAATGTCAAGAACCCAGGAGAGGAGACAAGGGCTGTATGCACAGAGCTGATGGCCCATTTTAAGCTCTGCCCATGTGCCATCCTTCCTCCTCTCCCAAACACACACAGCAGTGCTTTGACCGGGAAGTGGGTGATCCTTTGCTGTGGAACTCAAGAGAAGGGGATCCCTCCATGTTGTTGTCAGCTCTGTGTTCAGTCATGTGCCTAGTGATGCAAGCATGGGCTCTGGGGGTGACTGACCTGTAGTTAGGTCTCAGCACTGACAGTAGCTCACTGTGTGCCTTAGAGCGACAACCTCTAACCTTCAATAAACTCATCTGTAAAATGAGGATCATAGCACCCAACTATGGGTAGCAGAGTCAGTATTAATTAAAAAATAACTGTCTAATAAATGATCCTTTTTTCTCTCCTTTCCAATGGCCATTTGGCAAGGAAAAAAGGACCTTACCATGGCTACCAGGTATTTCATAATCTTCACTCATTCCAATTCCCCGATGCCACCTTCATCCCCCTTGGAATACTGCAGTTTGCTTTTCACTGATGTGTTTGCTGAAGCCACATGTTGGGTTGGCGGTACCTGCTCTTACTCCACAAATCAGTGGCTGCCTACAGGAACTGCCGCTCTTGAAGCCCAAGTGGGAGGGCGTGCAGATGAGCATGATGGGATTGATCTGTGTGCTTCAGGTCACATGGGATACCAGGGAGGTGCTGGGGTGGACTGACAGAGTCTTTGGCGAGAATTTGTTGTCTCCTCTTTGAAAGTCTTTGAAAATCGCCCTATAGTAAAGGAATGAGAGCAGTACCTCCACTTTGGTGTTGTTGGCACAATTAAATTCACGTATATCAAGAGCTTTAGAACCGTGATGTCCCATGGTGCTCAGTATGTGTTTCCTTGCTGGCAGCTCTGGCTCAACAATTCCACTTTGTTAATATATCCTAAGGAAATGACTAAGTATGTCCAGCATTTTTTATAACAGGGCAAAAATGGAAACAACCTAAATTTCCAACAATGGGGGAGATAGGCTATGATTCATTCACGGGATGGAATAGTATGCAGTCATCAAATAAATCATTTCCAGACAAGAATTTCATGATAAACTATCGCGTGAATAAACAGGTATAAAACAAGAGAGAATGGCTCTATTTTTTAAAAGTAAACTTTTTATTTTGGAATAATTTTAAGTTTACAGAAAATTTCCAGAGATGATAGAGTATCAGCATACATGTCACCTTGCTTCCCCCAGTGTTAGCACCTTACGTCACTGCGGTGCATTTGTCAAAACTAAGAGACATTGGTTCATTAGGAGACTTTGGCTTTATTCGGTTTTTACCAGTTCTTTTTTCTGCTCCAGGATACCCTCAATATATCACATTGTATTTAGTATTTTTGTGTGTTGTTTTAAGCTCATGTACATAGAAAAGCATCTGGAAGGTTATAGGCAAAAATATTAACTGTGATCCAGCTAGGTGGGGAAACTAAGGGAGATTTTACTTTAAATTTTTTGTTGGGTCTTCTAATTTTTTCTGTTTAATGTGCTGCATAATTAACAAACAAAAAGAGCTAATGGCTTCAGGATGAGCTGGCACCCTCTGGGGTTACTACTAGCATGGCTATGCTGTGTTGTGATTGTTTATTCATTTGTCCTCTTTAGACCGAGCTCAAAAGGAAGGGCCATGTCTACTTCATCCCTCTTTGCCCATCTGGAAGCAAAGCATCAGGCATGGGGCTAGGCACTGAAATCTGAATGAATGAGTGAAGTCAGAGAAGTTCATAGCTACCAATTCTCAGAGATTAACTAGTCAGCACTACTTCAGCTCAAGGAAATCCCAGGCCAACGTTTCCCGTACGCCGCCCCTGCCCCCTGTTCCAAGAACTCTTGGCCCAGGGATGGGTTTCTAGGGCATTTCTTTGTTGCCCATGGGAGCAAGGTGGGCTCAGGTAGTAGCCTAGCAAGGAAAGGGAGCCCAATTTATAAAACATTAATTTGACACAAAAACTCTGCCCCCAGCGGCATGCCTGACAAACTCCTAGTTATCTTTCAAGGTGTGGCTCAGATGTCCCCTCCTCTGAAACCATTGCTGACCCACCTTAGTTAACAAGATCACTCCTTCGTGTTCTTACTGCTCCCCATGTGTCTCTGATTTTATGTCTATCTGCCCTCCTAGACTGGGAGGTCCTGGAGGGCAGGCGCTGTCTCGTTTATCTTTGTTTCTGGGTCCCCAGGGCCCAGCACACACAAGGGTACATTTATTGAATCATTAAATGTGGGTATTAGTGTGTCTGTTTTGCAGATGAGGAAACTGAGGCTCATAGGATGTGAGTGGTACAGAAAAGGCTGCCTAGTCAGGGGCAGAACCAGGACTGAGCCCAGGTTTGGGGAGTCCATCTGGTGGGGACAAGAAGGCACCACTTCGGATGGCTAAGGTCAGAGCTTGGCAAACTTTCAAAGAAATCATGTCTCAGTCTAATCCCTGCTGCCCTAGCAATGGCACAGCTGAGCGAGGAGAGAAGAAACATTGAGCACCTACTGTGTGAAGAGCTAGTGTGAGACACTCTCATGCACAGGATCCTATTTAATTCTGAAGGAGGCATCATTATTGCTATTGTACAGGGGAGGAAACAGGAGTTAAGTGACTTGTCCACCATCCCACAGTCAGGGAGAAGCAGGGCAGGATCTGAAATTTCAGCCTGAGTGCCTCCACACCTGGGGGTCAAGGGCTCATAGGAGCAGGAGCTAGGTGGCAGCTCTCAAAAGGGAGCAAGCTGGTATGGCTTTTGGGTGGCACTGAGGGGCTTAGTACTGGAACTGCGCCCTCTGGCTCTAGGAGCCTCTCTACCCCAGAGACAAATCTGGGCATGTGCCCAGTGCTGTCATTCTTGCTGTGGCCCGGTACAGCTGCCCTGCAGGCTGTGTCTCTGGCCCAGTTCCCGCCCAAGGCCACCCATGTCTACAGTTTCTCCACACCTGTGCCAGCCTGAGGCAGAAGCAGGGGAGGCTCAGTGCTTGGTCTTGGTGGCATCAGAATAGTGGGGCAATGGGAATAGCAGGGGAACTATAACCTACAAAGGAGTCCTATTATCTCAAGCTAGGATCCCAAGGGAAGGGGACTCTGGCCCACCCCCACCCAAGGTCACAGTGACTTCCTTTTTGTCTCAGATATTCTGAAGGGAATGCAAGTGGACTGGAATGTGAGGAAGCAGAGTAGACCCCAAAGGCCCTACTGGATGGGGCTGGCATCGCCATGTCTCACAGGTCATAATTCTGATAACAAAAGCCCTCTATTTCTGCAGAGCTATCACATTCCAGGTTCTATGCTGGGAGCTTTTTCAGGACTAACTCATTCATTTCTCACAGCAGCCCTGGGATGTAGGCTCCATTATAACCCCACCACACAAATGAGGGAAATGAAGCTCAGAGAGGTTCAGCAACTTGCCCAGGTCACACAGCCAGGGAACAGGGAAGCTGGAATTTGAGCTCGGTCTGGCTCCAGAGCTAACGATTTTCTTCCAGCCATATTATTTTTGTAGTTTAGTCTCCTAGGTTCTAGCCTCAGCTGCTTCCTTGAGCAAATCCCAACCTCTATGGGTCTCAGTTTCTCCTATAAAATGAGAGTATTAGACCAGGTAAATCTCTGAGGACTGAATATTCTATGCCTATGATGTCCCTCCAGCCCCCAGAAGGAGAGGTCACCATGGCAACCATAAAGGGAAGTTCACTGTCAAACTCCAAAGATAGAAAGTTAAAGTGCAGTTTTTGTGAGGAGCTCACAGAAATCTAGTGGGAAGACAGTCCTATATGCAATTCAGTGCTGCTAGGTGTTATAATATACTGTGGGGCTCAGGCTTTTAACGGGGCCGTGAAGAGGTAGGATTTGGATAGGTGGGTGGAAAAGGAGTTCCAGGTAGAGGAGACAACACAAGCACAGGCTGGGAGCCGAGGCTCGAATCTAACTTCGCACTCTTGACTACCTCTTTGAGGTCAGTCCACACCACTAGTGTGCAAACTCCCCAGGCGACCAGGTCCCTCTTCACTCACTAGCATCATGGCTCCAGAACCAGACAAGCTGGATCCAAGTCCCAACTTCAACTCTGTGTCCTCTGGGTTTCAGTTTTGATCTGTAAAATGGAGATGATGATACTAACCTCACAGGTCGCTGTAAGGATTCATTGCAACAACACAGGGTTTAACGTGAAGTTTGGCACATGGGAAATGCTCACTACATCTTCGTGGGATGTCCTTCCATCCTCCCCACCCACCCACTATGCCCCATTATCTAAATCTCATCTCGTTGGGGTTTAGTTCGGTTTCATTCATGCATTAAACCTCCCTTCTCTAAGTGCTGCAACCGTCGCTCATTGCCTTCTCTTAACTCCTTCAGCCCTTGTCTATACCTGTGCACAGCTCAGCGTATTTAATTAAGATTCCTCTTGGTCACCTTCCCAGGATCTAGACTACTTTCCCCTTCTCCACTGTCTCAGTTCCAATTGGGAATCCACATGTTTCTACTCCCTCCTGACCCCCCTTCAAACGGTGAGACATGATCAAAGCGTAGCCAATAAACAACCCAGACCCCTAATGGCTGATCCACAGCTGAGCAGATGACCTTACTCAGTCTACAGTGAATCTCAAGACTTGGGAATGCTGAGATACAGACTCTCTCTTTTCTGTCTCTGGCTCTGGACAGTATAGAGTACAGATATGAGGTCTGGAACTGCTGCAGCCATTTTGCCACCATGAGAAAAGCCAGCCTGAGGATGGAGTCCTTCCTGATCAAACCATGCCTAATTGCCAGGTTATACCAGATTTTTCAGTTGCATGAACCAACAAATTTCCTTTATTGTTAAGCCAGTTTGCTGTTATTTGCAACTAAAATCATCCTGATTCAAACACTATATAGTTAAACTATTTACCAAGAGATGTATTCATTCACTTATATATTGATTAGGCCACTGCTACATACCAAGCACTATGCTAGGTGTTAGAGATTTAACAATAAACAGTATTGATATGGTCCTACCTTCCTAAAGTTTGTAGTCTGGAGGAAAAAATCAAGGATTAAAATGCCTGCTTTGGGGGTTGGGTCTGATGTTTTATTCAATCTGTTCGGCATCTACCCCCTTTACTCTGGATTGCAGAACCCTGAATTTCTTTGGACACCATCTAAAGGGCTGGTCAATTGACCTAGGCCTGGCCAACTGGTAAATTCCATGCCCCTGGCCACACCGGCTCATTCAACAATGGGCATGAGACCCAGACCTGAGACTGCAAACTTTCAAAACAGGTGCTACAGAGTAAAGTCTCAACTCATCAGCCTGCTGCACAAAGGCCAGTTCAGGTTTGTCTCCCCCTTGTATTTTACGCTTCGGCATAACAACCACTTAGATGCCTCTGAAATCACCACCCTATTTCTCTTCCCATAGCCTCCTTTCCCTTCCACACCCACCTGGCAATCCTCCAGTTCATCCTCTGGAAGTGTGATTGGGCCCACTTCCCACTCAAGCCACGTGAGCACCTTTTCATTTGTAAATACACGGACTCATCCCACCGCCCCCCAAATGACTGGGGCTCCTTCAAGGACAAAGAGTAGATCTCAGTCTCCTCTGTGACCCCAGTGCCTAGCTCAGGGACTGACCCAGAGCTGCATTTCTCAATGGATGGTTGGAAGTCCTTCACTTCTTCAGCAAACATTGCCTAGCTCAGGGACCGACCCAGAGCTGCATTTCTCAATGGATGGTTGGAAGTCCTTCACTTCTTCAGCAAACATCAGGCTTCTGCCTCTGGCCTGTTTGTGCTGAGCCAGACACAGGATACAAGAAGCACAGGGTACATACAGTCCAGAGAGAAACCTCCATGCTAATAGGTAATTACGGTGTTGACTGATATCATGGGATCACAGGAGAGAGCAACTACCTTGGGCGCACTAGAGAAGGCTCGCAGGAGTCACCATCCAAACTGGCTCTTGAGAGTGGAGCAGAAATTAGCTGGATGGTGAAAGAATGAAAGACACTAGCTATTTTAAAGATTCAAAAACTGAGGCATAAAGAAGTTAAGTATCTTGCTTCACTTAGTGGTGGAGCCTGGATTTACACCCTGGATGGCCCATTTCAGGGCCTGCGCTTTTAGCTGCAGTGGTATACGGGTTTCATCATCATCATCATGTTATGCTAATGAATGTTTATTGAGTGCATTTTCCATGCCTGGCTCTGCTGTGTGCTCTTCAGACTGTTACCACAAGTTTAATCAGGTTCTAATCAGGTTGGCCAGGAGGACACTGTCCAGCTGGAAGGCCAGCCTCAGAACTCACAGTCCAGTGGAGATGCTGCTCTAGGCCTTGCTGTGTCTGAGCCACCCAGAGAGAAGTAGTCTGGCCACCTCCCTAAATTGCTGACAGGGACCTTTGGCAGGGGCAGACAGACCCTCGTGCTGCAGTTGGCTGAGAGCCCGGCCAGAAGAGCTGAGCCAGTGTAGAGAGAGCATTTGCAGGAACTGGGTTCCTGGGGCCTCCAGGAACCCTGGCTTAATACAGGGACACTATGAGGTTGCTACAGCCCAGAGTTGGAGACCAAGCATCAGGACCCCTGGAGCTTGGGCCCAGCTTGGTCACTGATGTGCTATGGATCTTGGTCAAATTCCTACCCCTCCATAGGCCTCAGTTTCCTGGAAGGTGAGCGAATAAGATTGCCCCTGTCTTTGATGTTCCTCCTGCATATCACCTATGATAGGTGGAGCACTGTGTGTACCACAAAGCAGTCTCTCCTGCCAGGAAACCCAGGCGCCAGGTTATTTAGGATCTCTTCTTGGTGCTAGGTCCTGTGCTGTGCAGTGGAGCCATGGGAAGGGGGGTGGAGCTGAGCTGATCCCTGCCTCCAATTAGTTCCCAGTCAGTTATGGAATTGGGGAACAGACAGAAAAAGTAATCACAACCTAGTGATTAAAAGGCAGGTGGGAGTCAGCAAGGGCCTGAATTGAGCACCAAGTTGCTGAGCCAAAGCTGAAGACTCCTAGGCTAGAGAGAGTAGGGCCCACACACAGGCCTCACAGGCACCTGGGAGGGCCCCAAACCTCTAGAGTCCCAAGTAAGCCCACCTCCTCCCTTCCCTAGGGACAAAGTCCACCCTGCCTTCCTATTTAGGGCACTCCCTTACCTCCAATCTCAGATAAAACTCTTTACACAGCAGCCCACTTATCCTAAGTACATCATACTACGGTTCTCATCCTCTATCTTCTGGGTTTCTCCAGCAGCCCAAGGAGGCAGCCAAGACTCAACTGGCCAGGTGATGCAGAAACAGTTACTGAACACCTACGAGTCAGGCCCTATGTTGGTCTCCAGAGAACAGGCCAAACAGGGTTCTTGTAAGGAGCCCACAGTCTGACTGGGAAGACAGGTGCTAAATATGTTAGCATGCCAATAACTGATTATTTACTACTGTTTTGGTTGTTTGGAAAAATGAGTAGCTGGAGAACTTTATAACAGGGAGCTGCCCTCTCTGGGAAGACAGGGAACATATTCCTAAGGAAGTAACATTGCAGTTCAAACCCAGGGATGCAGAGGAGCTGGCTTACTCAGTGAAGCAGCAGGGGGAAGCGTGTCACCAAATCCAAAACGACTTGTCCAAGGTCTTCCGGTCTTAGGGGGCCTGACTCCGGGCCCCCTGCTTCACAGCTCCTCCTGTCAGTATTTTTCTCCCATCATTCAAATGTCAACAGGAAATTCTTTCCTTATCTTTGATCTAGCTGGATCTTCTGTGAAGTGGGGCCCCGCACTCCCCATTCAGAGCCAAACTGAAACCCAGGAAGTCTGAACAAGTCACCCATGTCTACACAGCAAGTCAGATTCAGGACGAGAACTCTATCTCTGGGTGCTGAGGTATCTGGTGAGATCATAGAGGAAAAGTGCCATTTCGCCCTGGGCCAGACTATCCCTGGGGATGTCAAATCCAAGGGACTTTCCTGGGAAACAACTTCCTGGAGGGACTGATAAGGTCCAAGAGATATTTTCTACTTGGGGACAGTCCCCTGCTGAGCCTGAGGGTGCCCAGGAACCCTGAGTAGTTTTCTCAGCCTTGCTGGTAGTCTAGAGTTCAGAGCACACACTAAGACTGTGGTTCTTTCTGTCCTTGAGTTAGCAAGCAAGATTGCTTTTGAATGAAATGAAACTTAAGCCCCATATGAGGGCTGGACAGGTCTCTCTAGAGGATATGGGCACCACCATCAGAAAGATCTATAAACTGTAGGAAGCTCTAAGCCCTTGAGCACTGGGCCCCCAAGTCCTGAAGAGGAAGAGGCATCTTTGGACCCTAAGGGGGTCTTGACCCCATTCAGAGACCTCTGGGTCCCAGTGGAAGGGTCTCTAGGCACTTATAGAGAGGATCTTTGGGTTTTGATAAGGCGTCTTTGGATATTGTGGACCTGGGGAAGGGAGTTCTAACAATAACAGATCACTTATCAGCAAGATGGAAACAGCCGAAGTGTTCAAATAAATTTGGGCGCATATATTTGCTCCATCTATGGAGTTTCCACAGTCCATCTTATTCCCAGGGCACTGGCCCCTTGATTATCTTATGTGTTCCACATTGGCCCTCAGAGCTACATTTTGTGGAGCTAAAGAAAAATGATGGAGAAATGAAGAGAGCTGCCTAAGACCCCATAGAACATCCGAGACCACACCTGATCTCCTGTGGCCTCTATCCACCCATGTACCCTCTGCCACCCTGGGGCCCACCCTGCCCCAGCCCAGCCTGGCCTTGCCTTTCCAGCTTCTGCTGAGCTGCAGCCCTTAGAAGCCAAAGAACCAAACCCTAGTCCTGACCTGAGTTCTGCTTTCTGAAAAAGCCCTGTCTAGGGAGGTGGGATGAACTGCCCCTGCCTCTTCCCTGCATTGCTGTGAGTTTAAGTGAAATCTTGGATCTGAAAGTGCTTCATAAACTGAAAAATGTTGAACCAACACAAAGAAGGGGAAACCACCGTTCTGTTATTTACAGAGATGAGTGATTCGGAGTGAGGCCTTTGAGGGGCTCACAGTTTGGGGAAACGGATGCATAGACCCACAACCCCAACACAGCAAGGATAACGAGATAGTCGAAGGGTGTGCCAGGTGCCACGAGGGCACAGGCAACACCTAAGGGAGTCAGGGAAGGCCCTTGAAGGGAGGACGCTTTGGAGATGGGCCCAAAGAGATGTGTGAGAGTTTACCTCGCAGATAAAAGAGAAAACATGCTTTACAAGGGGTAGGGGGCAACTGGTGTAAAGGCATGGGAGCTGGAAAGGGAGTGGTGTCCAGCTAGAGCGTCCTGTCAGTGATGAGGAAACGAGTCTTCACGAGGCAGGCCAGGCCAGGCCAGGGAGCATTGAAATGCTTGCAAGAAGATTTGGAGTTCTTTTCAGCAAATAATGAGACTTCTAAAGCAGGGAAGTGGTACTCGTGCAAGTAATATTATTTCTATTTTTTACAAATTTCAAAATAGAGATTCAGAGTGAGCAAATTGCTCAAAGCCTCTGTATTACTCAAGGAAACAGAACCAATAGGATGGAGATATTTATATATGTGTGTACACACACACACACACATATAGATGTAATTTATATACATTTATATAAATGCATCCATCACATTTATGTAAATGCATATAAATTATATATCTCCATACATTTAGTTGTATATACTTATATTTGTATTTATTTACTTATATTTTATATTCTCTCTATAAGAGATTTATTATAAAGAATGAGCTTACATAATTATGGAGGCCAGCATTTCCCAACACGTGCAGGGTGAGTCGGCAAACCGGAGACCCAGGAGAGTCGATGGTTTAGTTCCAGTCCAAGTCTGAAGCTATCTGGGAACCCTATGAGCCAGTCAAGCTGACACAAAAATTAACTGTCACAGCTAAAAAGTGGCAGAGCTGAGGTTCGAACCCAGGTCTATCTAACTCAAGAACCCTTTGCTGCCAGTAGCCACTGCCTGGAGACCCAGGGCTGTCTTTTCCCACCCTGGATTCCAGCTCACTGGCCAACTGGAAAGAGGCAGCCAGTCCTCAGCCAGCTTAGGCTGTGGGCCAGTCAGATAACCAAGCGGGGCTTGGGGAAGGAGCTAACCAGCAGCCTCTCTGTTTTAGATGAGGCTTACAAAAGGCTTTACACTTTCCTGGGAGGAGAGGTGAAGGCAAGGAAGTTGGGGCTTGCCCAGCAGAAGCGGGACCTCCTCCTCCCTAGACAGGCATCTGAACAGCTGTGCGTCTGTCTCCCTTCTCCCCCTGCTTCCTGGCCTAGAGAATTGCTTTCAAGATTGTTGGACCTGGAAAAGCCCCCAATCTTCCATTCTTCAAATCACGGCCACACCATTATGCAGATGGCAAAAAAGTGGTCCAGAGCAGGGAAGGGCTTCCCTATGGTCACTCAGCCAATTCAGTTCTCTTCAACCCATGTTTATAGGTCTTAACTGTGTTCTATTGTGTAGAGATTTAAAATGTAAAGGGATTCAATAAGCAAGTCCAAGAGTGTGGTTACATGACCCGCTCCTCACCAGCCTGGGCCCCCTGAGGAGTAAAGATTGGCCCACCCCTGTCCCTCTAGTGTCAACACAGGGCCTAGCACAGAAAAGGTGTGTGGCTGTTCAAATAATGTCCCCATACATTCCACAAGGTCCTGGGGTGCATACAAGAGACACAGAAGATGGATTCTCAGAGAACGGAACTTCATGACTTGGGGCTAGTATAAATGCGGGTGGTGACGGAAAAAGAGTTGAGAATAGTACATCCCAGTTTCTAGGCTTGAGAACAGTTGGAGGAGGAGCAGATCTGGAGGAAACATGGCAAATACAGTTAGAACCTTGAAACCACCAGTTAAGTTCCGGAGGAGGAAAAGTACACGGCTTGTTTGAGGAAGGTTGTTGGTGTGTCTTGGAGAGTGGGAAGAATTAGTTATGAGTGGCAGAAGGTTTGAATGAAGGCTGGAGTTGGTCCTTGATCTCTTTGGAGCAGTGGTGAGCCACCGAAGGTCTTTCAGCAGATCCCCAGGTGATGATTCCAAAGGTCACTCCCAGCAAGCAGTGTGGGAACAGCATACCCCAGATTTCTCCGGGACCTGGGGGAGATGAAGCCAGGATGTGCCCACTTTCTTGTGTCCACTTTCTTCCCTGTTCACCCCCTTTGAACTCAGCAACCCTGAGAGCAGGGAAGAGTAAAATGCTCATTGGGCATGGAGAAGTGAAATGGCTTGCCCAGTATCACAGCTGGGAAGCAGAATCACAAGCTTGGAGCCCATCCCCCTCCTGTTTTACAGAGAAGGAACAAGAAGCCCAGTGGAGAATGTCCCTGTTTTACTGATGAGGAAGTAGAAACAGAGGAAGGTTGGGTCTTCTCCAAGCCATTCAGTGAAAACTGATCATGTCCTCCAACTGTCCTGGGTGTTTATTCATCTCTTCGCAGGACCGGGCCTTTCTACTGTCCCCAACCCCAGAATTTACAAAATACCTGTCTTGGTCACAGTATCTTGCATTCAAGGTCATGCCACTGCAGAGCCAGATGCAACTTCACTCTCACTCAGTACCGAGGTCCAGAGAGGGGAAACAAGGTCCCATGTCACCCAGCAAATCAGGAGCTAACTCCAAAGGCTATTTCCCTAGGGCATCCCTTGGGGTAGCCAAATAAAGCCTCTACAGTGGGACTAGCCTCTGGATGACCCTGGGAAACCTCTCTGGGAGAGGGAGGTTCCGAGGCCCAGAGATGGCAAGTGGCTGGCCCGAGACTCCATGAGCTAAGACCTGTCGCTGCCCTGTCACGGCATTTGAACACCAGGTACTTTCTGACAGTGATGGAGGATGGGCAGGGCCACGGCGTCTGCCCCACATCCCACCATGAGAACACACCAGAAGCAAGGGGCTTTCCACCGAGATCCCTGAGAAGTTGCTCCATCATTCTGTCTCACCACAACCATTTCCTTCTCTAAAAACTCCCTTCCTTGCTAGCCCTGAGACCAGCCAGGCTCTCAGCACAGAGGACCCAGACTAATTTCTTTAGCTGTAGCCACACCGGCCTCAGGAATGTCCTAGGAGTCCCTCCTATTTCTGGCACTACCACAAGCTGAGGTCTTCTGTGGGACTAGCCTCAGAAAGGGCTGGGCCTGAAACTACTAGCTCTGGGAAAGTAAGAGTAACTTGCTTCCAACTCTGTCAAGCGGTTTATTTAATACAACAGCTCGCTCACTCCTCGGAGCCAGCCATCCCCTAGGAGCGGGAACAGTTACTGTCAGTAGTCATTTTACAGGTAAGGAAACTAAAGGCAGGGAAGGAGCTCCAGGTAACACAGCCTTTTGTCTGGCTCTGAGCTCTACTCCTAAGGGTCTGCTCAGTGGTGTCGAGTATCAGTTTTTGTTATTTTGATTTCGGAGATTTTTTTTTTTTGCAGTTGCTTGGAAAAGAGTTAAAACTCCTAATCATGCCAAAGCGAGAAGGGCCCCCAGGATGGGAAAACTTGGAGCGGGTAAGGAGACCTGTCTTAGTGATGATCGCACAGCAAGAGAATTGGCTGGGCTCAAACTCAGCGGCAGGAAGCCCCTGCCAGGCTTGCAAACAGCCGCCTCCTGTCCCTAAGGCCTCAGTTTCTCTTCTGTCTCGGCCGGGGGCCCTTCCAGAGATCACGCCTCGGGTACGACTGCAAACTGTGGAAGCTATATTTGCAGAAACTGGTTTGGCTGCGTGGGTGCGTAGATTCTGGCCCCGCCCCCTTAGGCGCAGGCCGCTCCCCCAAGCCCTGGCTGGCCTCTCAGACTCCTTGCAGCCCCGCCCACGTCCCGCTTCTAACACCCCAGGCCTTGGGAGGCTCCGCCCCCAGCTCCTACTGTGAGGGGCGTGGCCTATCCCAACCTTAGCCAGGCTGGAGCCTCACCCCACCCCGCCCCGCACCTACCCGTCATCTAAGGAGTCCCACCCTCCACATGGGAGAAAGAGGGTTGGGCCGGTGAGCGACACCTGCTGCTACTGACTCATTCATTCATTCATACACTAACTCATTCAGCCTCTCCGATGTTTAGTTTTCCATCCCTTCAACACATTCTTATCCAGCACCTTCTAATTCTCTCACTCAACACTTCCTGACAGCCGCAGTGGGTCATCCCTTCTGCTGGACTCTGTGGACACGGAAATGAACAAGGTGAATACGGTCTCTGCTCTGGAAGACTTCAAGTGTGTAGGGGGCACAGCGGCATGTGTCTGATGCTATAACAGAAGCATGGACTTGGACAGCAGCAAGACAGCAAGGGATTGTGAAGTGTGGGAAATCCAGAGAAGGATACAAAGGGAGTGTCATCTGACCTGGATCAGAAAGGGAGCATCAGTTGGCCAGGTGAAGAGTTAATAATAGTAACAACCCTAATATGAGCTCTTTGCCTGCTCTGACTGTGTGCTTTATTTCCATTAATTTTCATCTTTACTACAATCCTGGGATGGATTGGTTGAAAGGATATTATCACGCTCATTTTACAGATGAGGAAACTAAGGCCGAGAGTTAAATAAATTGTCCAAAGTCATACAACCAATAAATAAGGAAGCCAAAATTTTAACAAGGTCTATCTATCTCCAAATCCAGTGCTAAATTTAGACCTAGATTTAAGTTTAAAAATACTGGATGTTTAACTGTAAAGACCTGGAGGCTATACCCAAAAGATTAACAGTGATAGCCTCTGGGAGATGAGTTTACATTGTTATACATTGACACGCATTTAAATTCTGTATGAGAAAAGAGATGTCTATATATGTTAGAATTCACACTTATCCCAATGGTACATTAACATTTCTTTTTCTTCCCCCCAAAATGGAAATTGCTTGAGTATGAGTTTTTTTTTCCTTAATCACAAAAATATAAGGACATTTTCTGAAAATCAGTCCATTTAAAAATGACCACTACTATTGATTTTCCCCCTTTGTGTTTTCCTAAATTATTGCATCAAGCATGTATATAACCTTTGTAATTTGAAATTAAACATTATTTTTAAGAAATGAATTACACTCACCAAGGACTACCAACCAGGGCTCTGATAGTTCCCGAAAAAAAAGCCTGGGGGTTTTGGTTGACCTCAGACCAAAGTGAGTCAGGGGAGTGAAGTAGCTGCCAAACGCCGGGCAGACAAGTAGAAACATGGGTCCTGATTAGAGAAGGAAACCTTCCCTGCACCTCAGGGCTTGTCTGACCTCATCTGAGGCTCAGACATGCTGGAGAGCTGCCCTGCAGCTGGGGAGAGACCTAAGCACACAGCTGAGTGACCTTGCAGAAGAGACACCTACCTGGGGGAAGTCTTCACAGTGCATGCCCAGTTTGCATGTGGGTATGGGCAAGGTATGACCAGAAGGCTTAAGCTGCCTGGAGAAATAGAGAGCAAGGAGAGGCTGGAAGACCACCTCATTAAAGGGCAGCTGGTGGGTAATAGATTGCATCAGAAGACCTCCCTAATACGTACATTGTTTATAAGATATGATGCAGGAGAGTTGCATACCCAGCTCAGCATCTCAGAGGGAATGAGCTAGAAGTATCAGTAGCAAACATAGTGATAACAATTATGAGAATCATTTGTTGAGTGCTTATTGTGTTCCAGGCTCTTAATCTTTATGCCTAGCATATTATGCATAATATATAATGATATTAATTAAAGTAAGAGAGAGAGAGAGAGAGAGAGAGAAAGAGAATGAGCTAGGTATAAAGAGCCTGATATATATATTAGTGGCTTCCAACTTGAGCTACTCCAGAATCCTCTGGAAGATTTATTGCAAGGCGGACCTCTGGGCTCCACCCCAAGGGTGTCTGATTCAGGATATCAGGGGTTGGGCTAATTTTAGGGTGACGTTAATACAGCTGGTCTGGGAACCACACTTGGAGAACCACAATGTACATTATCTCATTTACTTGTCAAAACCACCTAAGATAGAGGTTATGTCATTATCCGCATTTTACAGATCAAAAAACAAACAAAACAAATTATCTGGGGCTCCTCACAGAGGTAAAATGACTTTACAGTTAGTATATGGGTTTGAATCCAGGTCTTTCTGACTCCAAAGTTCATGAAGTCGACCAAAACAGTTTTGCTTTGTTTTTTTCAATTAATCAATCCATAGAAATCAAGATTCTTTGGTTTGGTAACAAACTGGTAAATTGTTTCTTTAAGATACAAAATAAGAACAAAAAAAATTGATCCCTAGAAGAGACTAGGCAGGAGTTACTTCAGGGGCAGAGAAACAGTAATGCATTAGGGGAGAGGATAATGATTCTGCCTCTCCCCCCACATTGGGAGGAACTTCGGGTTCTATAATGCCCAAGATTTCTCAACTCCTGCAGCTCTCAGATCTCACGTTGTGGGCTCTCTGCTGGGGCAGTGGTTCTTATGATGCATTCACCAAACCTGTACTGAGCATCTTGCACAATAGAGCAAAGTAGGCTGAATAATGGCAGCCCAAATATATCAGGTCTTAATCCCCAGAACCTGTAAATGCCACTTTATATCGCAAAAGAGATTTCGCAGATGTGATTAAATATCTTAAAATGGGGAGATCGCCCTGGATTCTCAGAGTGGGCCTGATATAATCATAAAGGTCCTTATAAGAGAGAAAAATTTGAAGATGCTATGCTGCTGGCTTTGAAGATAGGGAAAGGGCCACAAGCCAAGCAATGCAGCTCTAGAAGCTAAAAAGACAAGGAAAAAGGATTCTTCCCTAGAGCCTCCCAAAAAGAAATACAATCCCTGTCAACACCTTGATTTTAGTCCCTTAAGACCGATTTGAAACTTCTGACTTCTAACCGTGAGATAATGAAGAAGTTGTCTTGTTTTAAGCCACTAAATTTATGGTAATTTGTTACAGAAGCTATAGGAATGTAACTGCCAAAACTAGAAAATTGCATCTGGTTGTCACATTTGCGTGTGAGCAAATAGATATATATCACATCCACATTCACACTCACACTGCTTCTGGCCTTGTGCATTCCAGGGAGCAGGTGCATACAGATGCATAAGTGGCTTCCTGCCTTCAAGAGTGAGAGCACCTGTAGCCACCTAGACCCACATAGACCACTTTTGGTCTTATTTCCACAAGGAAGCAAATGTGATTCATTCCCTTAATCAGCATTTACTGAGTACCTGCTCTATGCCCAACGTAGTGCTGGGTGTGGGTACACAGAGATGAACCAAATAGATCCTTCTGAGGTAGGGGAAATAGAAATTCAATACTCTTTCGCATTTATAATTATAGTGAGGGTGTCTCTGAAGGGGGTTCGGTTCTAAAGATAGCACTTAGGTGGAAAGGACATATCATTCAAAATTACTTTTGAAAAGCCCGTAAATTACTTATAATTATTTTGTGTGCTTAGGTCTGAGAACTAGGTGGAAGGAAGTAACTAAAAGAAAGGCTGTCTTGAGATATCTAGACTTTGAAGCCACCACCCTGCCTGTAAGGAAAGGACCCCATCTCTAAGGATTAACTAGGGTCGGGCAGAGAATTTGGGAGTGCTCCTGGAGGCTGCAGCGGTGATTCCAGTCTGCTTTTATGTGAAGCATCTTAGCACATGTTAAAAGGTTAGCTTGTTTTTGTGAAGATAATACCAAATCCTGAAGTCGCATCTTTGGAGGTCAGTGGTTAGAGGATACGTTCTAAAGTTGGTGTTAGTTAAATATGCCTGTGATGTGAGTCCACAGGGCAAAGTATAGTCAATGCTGTTATGCAACAAGGCTATGACTCTATGATTGCAGGAATGTAGGGGCTCACAGAGGCCTTCCCAGAGGAAGTGACATTGAACAGACAGATACCTGAGGCATTAACTACCTAGGCATTAACAAGGCAAGGAAACTATGGGGGAGAATATTCTGGGCACACAAACCATTTCAGCAAGTGTCTGGAGTTGAGGTCTCCTCTATAGGCCCAAAGGAGTGATGCTCACAGCCCCCTTGCTGCCCAGAGGAAAGCTGGGACTCTGTCTTAACTCTGAGATCTCTAGGATAAGGGTCCCCAACCCCCAAGGACCAGTACTGGTCAGTGGCCTGTTAGGGACCGGAGGTGAGTGGCAGGTGAGCAAGTGAAGCTTTGTCTGTATTTGCAGCCACTCTCCAGCACTAGCATCACCGCCTCAGCTCCACCTCAGATCATCAGGCATTAGATTCTCATAGGAGCACCTGTCTCTGATGCCAAAAAGATTAGGGACCACTGCTCTAGGAGATCCTTGTCTGTGAACCCTGTTCTACTTCCTAGGAAATACTGGGGATTCCTTAAGATGCTTTCTTATTTATAATTGGGGCACTTTTTGTTTTCTGGAATGGTGTGGTAAAGTCTGGGGGGTAGTGGTCCTAGAATCTGCTCTAACAGTGACTTGCAGTGTACCCAGGGCTAGTCACTTCTCTCTGGGACTTGATTTGTCTATCTGTAAAGTGGGGGTTGGGAGGAGGTTGGGCCCTTCCAACTGTGACACAGTCCTGGGATTTGAAGAAATGGTACCTTATAGTTATTTGAAACCCAAAGCTGTAGAACTAGCTCTGAGTGTGAGTCCTGACTCCGCCATTTACTTAGACCTTGGGCAAGTCATTTCACCTCTCTGAGGCTCCATTTCCTCATCTGTAAAACAGGGGCTTTTGTTCCTATCCCTTTGGAGTGTATGAGGATTAAAAGAGATCACAGGACATAAAGCTTTTGTAGCTGTACCAAGCCCAGCAAATGGCAACTACTGTTATTTTTTGAAATGGAATGTGTTAACTGTGCTGATTACTGCGAAACACACAACCCTCAGGGTTTACTATCAGTACAAACAGCGTCAGAAGGTCCTTTGATAGGTGTTCAGGGAAACACCCAGAGATGCATCACTTCATTTCGGCAGGAACTGAGGAAACTCCCCATAGGGAAAAGTCTGCTGGGTAGGCCATGGGCACTAACTTGCGATGATTCCCAGACTGGGCTGCCTTGGCCTGGAATGGAGTCGGGGTAGCCTTAATTAGCTTAGGGTCAGAAAAGGAATGTCCCTCCCCTCAGCTGGTAACCAGGGCCAGTACAGGCTGGAGAAGGATAGACAGGAGGACAATGGAGTCTTCCCTCACCCATGAATGGCCCCCTGGGACTCTGGCCCTGCCCCACCATCACTCTGTTTCTGACCATCTGGTATCTACTCGTTTTGCAGCTTAGACGGTCTAGCCTGACTGTTCTTTATATACAAGGGATGGAAAACTGATTCCCAGAAAGGGGCAGGGACTTGCCCAAGTTCACTCAGCAAATCGGAACCAGAATCGAGGTCTCTAGGCCTCAGATCCAAGAATCTCTGACAGCATCAGGCAGCCTTCCTGACTGTCAAATGAGTGAGTAGCTGGTTGTTGCCTGGCAACAGCAGCAGCCCCAGATGTTTTCTAGCCCACATTTCCATGGGAATAGGGCCACACCCAGTGACAGTTGGCCTTACTCCTCAGAGAGAAAATGTCTCTGGCTTAAGGGACGGTAGGGCTTCTCTGTTGAAGCACTGACCCAAGCAATCAGTTACCATCTGGGTCCCTGAGGTCCTCCCTGGTAGCCCAGACCCATCTGTCTTTCTGGATTAGGGACTCACATGATTTCTTCTCTCCAATCAGATATGAGCTGTGGGCTATCATCATAGCCAGCAGCAAGTGCTAGAGGAGAAAAGCCTGCCAGGGCCTTTTAGTAAGCATTGAGAGCACCTTAAAAAAGCAGTTTGGAGTCACACCTTGGCCTGAACCCTGGCTCTGCCACTCACTGGCTATGTCACCTTAGTCAAGTTTCTCCCCCTCTCTGAGTTGGTTCCATCATCTATAAAACATGGTTATTTATATCTACCTCTAAGGTCTGTTTAAGGAGTAAATAAAGTAATAACTGTAACGTACCAGGCACAGAAATAGGTGCTCGGTGCGGGCATACCTCACTTATTGTGCTTCACAGATGTCGAATTTTTAACAAATTGAAGGCAAGACCTTCTACCAGCAAAAGGATTATGACTACCTTTATTGCAGTGGTCTGGAACTGAACCCATGATATATCTGAGGTATGCCTGTACTGATGTCTGTATCAGTTAGCTTTCTCAATTGTAAACAAGAATCCATTCTAGGTTGTCTAGCAGAAAAAGGCCGAGAATCAGGCTATGCAGCAAGGAACATTATCCCTAGAATAATACTCCAGTAGAGACCCTAGAGCCTCCCCCCTTGCCCCAGCTGCCAAGACACGGCACAGATATGGCAGCATGCACCAGGAATGGCACCCCTTGCCCTTCTCACTTCCCTTTTAGGATTTGGTCCCGGAGGAAAGAAGCAGAATCTTGGCTCCCAAGGCTGGGCTGCAGAGAGAAAACACTAATCGCCAACACAGTTATAAGCACTACATGCCTGGCGCCGCCTGAGTGCTTACAGCCCTTGGAGAAGGACAGTATTATGATGCCAGGTTACAGATTTGGAAACTGAGGCACAAAGTTTTATTTATTTTTCCTTTTTTTCTCCTAACTTGCCTGAGATCACATAGCTAGTAAGTAGTAGAATCAAGACTGGCCATGAGTCTGGCTCCAGAGCCTGTTCTCTTAACTGCTACCTCTGTTCTTAATACCCTGAACTGGAACTCAGAACGATGTACCAGAGGAATAGTGTTGTACGTGATGGCAGGTTCTATCATAAATATGACTAGATGGATGGATGAACAGATTTAATTTATTCACTCAGCTAGTATTAAACACTTTCTTCGTTCCCTATGATCAGCACTGAACAAGACTGACATGTCTTCTGCCTATAAGGAGCTTAGGGATGGTGGAGGAAACAAATTAGAAATAAACACCCAAATAAATAAAAGAGTCACAAATTATGATAAGACTGATGAAGGAAGCACAAAGCTCAGACTGAGAAACAATGATTGGGGCAATGTTGGGGTTAGGAAGGAGTCTCTGGCTCATTCTGTACCAGCCTAGCCTCCAGGATGATGCTCTTTGAAACCACCAAGTACACTAGGGCTTTTGCACTGGCTGTTCTTTCTGCCTAGAAAAGGTTTCCCCCAGTTACCTAGATGGCTAACTCCTTTGCCTCCTTAAGGCTTTGCATAAATATCACCTTCTCAGTGAGGCTTTAGCTGACACCACTCTTGAACATTGCATCCTCCCTCATCCCTACCCCCATTGGCACTTCTTATCCTCCTATTCTATTTAGCCATTATCGCCTTCTAACATAATTTACTTATTGTGTTTACAATTTGTCTGCTTCCCTTTATAGAATGTAAGCACCACAAGAGCAGGAATCTTTGTTCTGTTCACTGAAGAGTGAGTGGCACATAGTCGGTGCTCAAAAATATTTGTCGAATGAATGTAAATAATTTCCCCAGTGTCACACACCTGGGAAGCAGCAGGGCTGTGATTTGGATCCAGTTTTATTTGGCTCCAAAGCTATGGAATTTTATTCCTAGGACCATTATGAGGTTCCAATGAGTTCATGTGTGTCAGCCACTTAACATAGTGTCCGGTCCAAAGGTTAATGTACCATAAATGTGAGTTATTATTATTATTATTATTATTATTATTATTATTATTGTATTAGTAGTAGTAGTATTATTAAAGGGGTACCTCTTTCCTTCTGGGCTCATTTTTTTAAAATTCCCTAATAGTTTAGTCAGCTCTTTGGAGAGCAACTTCAAGCCTGACTTGGTCAGACACACTGACATGACTGTCAGGAAGATAAAATACAGGTGTCTCTGGACAGCCTGGGTTGCAGGGAGCCCTGCCCAATGTGGGACCCAATCCTTTTTGTGGTGCCAGCCACTGTGTAACTGACCTGAAATTGTTCTCCCACAATTGCAAACGACACAGACTTCCTGTGTTTTGGGAAAGGGGAAGTCCAGCCAGCAATTTACCTTGAGTCATTTGTTTCGAGAAGGAAGCCTGGGCAGTTGGCAGAAGGTAGTGGAAGGAGGAGGGCTGCTTGAAGAGAAAAAGGAGGCCCGGGTTCCAGAAGGAGCACCACCATTTCTCAGCAAACTACACTAAACATGTCCCCTCTCTGGCCTTAATTTTCTTAGTTGGAAAATGGAACACTGATCTTCACCTCACCTGCTTCTCTGCATAGTACTAATATCTATGAGAGCCTGTGAGTGAAGAGCTGAAAATATGTAAGCACATTTAACTGGGAGGGGTTGGAATAGCCTCTAAGTCCAGAAATTAAAAATACACTGATCTGGATTCAAATCCTGCCCCCATCACTTTCTAGCTGTTTTTTCCTTGGCAAGGAATGGAACCTCTCTGGGTCTTGGTTTCTTTTCCTGTAAAATGGATCCTTGGTTTCCTCAGTTGTGAAATAACAGCTTATCTCCTAAACTGGTTTTGAGGGTTAACTGAGGTATGCACATCGAGGGCTAGGAAGAACCTAGGCTCACAGCAAGCTCTCAGGAATGGTGGCTCTTGTTTTTAATCCTCGACGACGACCTGACCTCTCACTTCCTCACCTCTACCCTGTGTTGTCTTGTCCAGTCCTGGCTGTGCTCAGGACAAAGCTCCTTCTGAGATTGCTCCTAATAGACCTTCTCTCAAATCTGTGAGACCAAAAATAATTGTTAAGATAGAGAATAATTTTATTTATATGTTTACTGATTACAAAAGTAATATGTTCACGGTAGAAAAAAAATCAAGCAAAAAAGTGAAAAAATAAAATAGAGATTAAATATAACTTCACCACCCAGAGATAATCACTATTGACAATTGAGGGACTTTCCTTCCTGATTTCTCTTTAATACATGTGTAACAGGATGCTAAATGTAAGTTTAAATGTTTCCTTTTATTTTGGCTTTGGGGCAGAGGCAAGGAATGCCAAGGACCACCCAAGCAGGGCACGCTGAAGGATGGAGGAACCGGTTCAACCAGTGTTAACCCATCACCCACCTCTGGTCATCATTATGCTGAAAGTGTGGCAGAGACAGAAATTGTGGCACAGGCTGGTTGGGAGGGAGTCTTCTGGAGAGGATTGTTGGTTATTGCTTGGTCCAAACTTCAACATCCCGTCCACCCTAGGAGGAGGGGTGAGGCATGTCTTTTCATTTTAGGGTAGAAGGCTTGAAGGAAACTGGACCAAGGGTAAAGGGAAGTCTAAGGCCCACTCTTCTACTACCCGTACTTCTGCCAGCAGAGAGCTTATCATGCTGAATTGTAAATGTCCATTGAGTTGTCTGACTCCCCAACTTGACCTGGAAACATCTTTTGGATAGTCTGTGCCCTGTGACCCCTGTCGCTGCAGAAGGCCTAGCACTTACTTGATGTTTGTTAAATGTTCTGATAAATAAAGGGAAGACTGAAGAAGTTGTGAAATAGAAAGCAGAAAGAACAAGTGCGGGGATCAAAAAAAAAAAAGCTTTCCTCCACCTTCTAAGTTCTCGTAGCCAGACTAATGATCAAATTATTATCATGAGACAGATTAACAGGAGAAAATGTCCAAAATTTATTACAAATGTACATACAAGGAAGGGTTCTATGAGAATGAGACCCCACGTCTGATCTTGGAAACTAAGCAGGGTCGGGCCTGCTTAGTACTTGGATGGGAGACCACCCAGGAAGACCAGGTGCTGTAGGCTGTAGGGATTGTAAACTGACAAGGTCCTTGCAATCTGTGAGGTCAACCAAGGGTTGCCTCACCTAAAAAAAATTAAAAAAAAAAAAAAAAAAGAATGAGACCCTAGGAGGTACTAGGCAGTTGAGGTTTATATGCCATTTTGGATTAAGGAGAGGGAGGCAGGGGTCTGGGATTTCAAAGGGAGAATGGGCAATTTACAGGTAGATAGAAAAAGCAAACATGTGATAAACAATTTATTGGTGAGCCACCCAGAAACAATGGGAAACAAGGGGAAATAGGCTTTGCTAGATTTCTCCCTGCCTGCAACATTTAGTTTATATTATGATGCTAAGGTGATACTCCCTTCCTTTAAGCAGATTTTCCTATCTGAATTCCTTTAGGTAGATAAGGGGGAGGGTCAAAGTTTCTTTCTGAGTCTTCATTTCTTAATATCCAGCTTAAAATCGATATCCTAAAAGGCATATTTGGGAGTGGCAAACTTTGGTCCTTTTCACAAGGTTTTTAGAACCACAGAGATCTAAGTTCAAATTCTGCCATCTACCACTTTCTAACTGTGTTCGCCTTGGGGAAGTCAAGTCATCTCTCTAACCTCATTTTCCTCACTTGTAAAATAAAGATAATTTGGTATCTGTTCTACAGAGTTTTGAATGAAACGAGGTCAAGCACTGGCACATAGTAAGTGTTCCAACAATGACCAATGAATAAAGACAGTAGTCTTAAAAAAGCTACAAACCGGCTCTGTCTCCTGAGAATTCCCTGTCAAAACTGATGCAGTTCTGGAATTTTCAGATCCTGGTTTTCTTCTCTGCTTTCTCCTCAGTCTCCATCATCATCACCGTCTCCTTCACCATCACCATCACCATCACCTTCATCACTGTCATTATAGCAGTAACAACAGTTGCTTGTTTATGGCAATTTATAGAAATTCCATGGCCCGGTCCCATTTAAATCTCACAATAATCCTGTATAGTCTACCTTATAATCACCGTTTCACAAATGAGGGGACTGAGGCCCAGAGAGGGTGAATGACTGGCCCAAGGGCACAGACTTGCCCAAGGGCATAAAGATCTGAGACTGGGAAAGCACTTCGGCCTTCCTTAAAGGAATTGATTTAAGATGTGCTTGGCACCCACTGTGTTCCGGACACTTAAAATTAACAACATTAAACAATAATTTTAACTTTCCTAGTTAAAATTCTTTTTAAAAGAAAGGATTTATTAGGCCACTGCTAGCAAAAGAGAAGATCAATCTTGGAGCACGAAGTCCAGACCACCAGCAGCATGGCTAGTTAGGAAAGAAAACATGTCTGTAGTCCCAGAGGAACAAGTGTTTTTATATATCAAGTCGGGGGTGGGGGCGAGAAGGATGTAAGCCAGTCTGAAAGAACTTACATTAGCTATAGACACAGGTGATGGGAGAAGGTGAAAAGGGGGGCTAGTTCTGGGATAGATGTAATGATCTGAGGTAAATAAGAAGTGGAAGCTACTAAGTTAACAGTCCCTGGCTGGTCTCTCTTTTAGATAATCTCCGAAATAGCCACCTGGAAGTTAATTTAATTCTAACATACACTAAGGAGAGTGAGCAGCCTTTTGTTTGTTTTGCACTCTAGTTGTTAACCCATTAACCTCTTTTTGTATCTCCCTTTCACCCTCTGCCATGCTGTAATTAAACGTAGGATGTCTCAGAATTTTCTCCTTGTCAGTGACATGGCTCCCATCCCCTTACAGATGAGTGGGAAGGACAGACATACAAGCCAAACAATACCTAAGTGCTATCCATGGAAACCCCAGACAAGATGACAATTTCTTCTGCTGGAGGCAATCGGCTGAAGAGCAGGTCCAGTCCACTGTTTTCTGTATCTGTGGCTTTGGGCAAGTCACTTCGCCTCTCTGGGCATTACAGATGAAGAAAAAAATTCCTTCATCTGTAATGGGGATTACAACAGCACCTCTCTCATACAATCAACTGTAGGGATAACAGAGATATATGTACCACAGTGTCTGGCACAAATAAGCACTTAGTCAATTACAGGTGGTTCTTTATTACCATAACCTAGATGCCAGCCTACTGGCCCACTGACCCCTTGAGATCATGGGATGAGCCCAATCATCCATGCCAAAACCCTCTCCAAGATTACTGCATATTCCCAGGAGGTTTTATTTCTCCTGGTCCAGCTCCTGCTTCAGCCTGTACTGTTTTTGGTCAGCACTATACCAACACAAATGGAAAACTTGGCCCCTTCAGTCATTTTCAGCCTCAGTGAGCATAGAAGATTTTCCTGAAGATTTCCAGGGATGAGAGACAGAGGAGAAGATCACATTAAGGCTACAAAAAACCTCAGGGTAAACTAAAAGTAGCCTGGTTCCCCATACAACAACCTCAGCTGGCTCTTCTGTTTCCCTCTACACTGTCCCCAGCCCCGGGGCCCTGGGCCATCTCCTGTCTCTGCCTTTTTTTGGCTATTGTCTTCACTCTCTCTTCCTAAGAAGCAATCCCTCTAGGCATTATCGCACTTTGTTGGGGATTGGGGGTGGAAGGGTGTTGGCTGCCTCCTCTATATCCCCCTCACAAACCACCCCCATCCCTACCAGCCCCCACAAAGCAAAGCACTACAGGGCCGCTCTCAGGCCTTCATGAAGCCCCCACAAGGATGGGAGGAAATGCTTACTATCATTCATGGTAGTTGATGATAGTAGGTGGGCCACCCTGGCTAACTTCCTACTGTGCCCTGCCCCCATCTCCCCACTCTCTGCACCCCCTCCCATCCTCTGTTCCTCCCCTCTTCCCAAGCCCAGTCCTCCAGTTTCTGGTAGATCCTCCAGTCCTCGGTACCTTAAGATATCTAAATCAAGTCCTCTTCTTTGCCGCTTCCACAACAGCTGCCTTCTCAGAGCTGCTTCAAGATGCACCTTCACCTTAAACAGTTTTTCAGAGTATTTTCTCAAGGAAATCTATCTTCTTCCCTAAAAAAAATGTCATGCACTGAGGATCTATAAGCTGCAACTGGCCTACAGGGATGTTTTAAAAATCAAATCAACATTTAAAAATTGAGAGGTTACATGTAAACATCCGGATTTGTGCCTTTTCTTGTGAACTCAAATATCTAGCATCATAGGACCCACATCCCGCCCCCCACCCCGCAGGAGCATGTTAGCCTAAATGGAGAGCAGGGTCCCTGTCCTTTAGACAGGTTTTTCTTATGCCTCTGCCCACTGACCTTATTCATTCCTCCTGCTTGACACCTGTAGGCTTTCAACTCTGTGACCTTTGCTAAGAGGCATTTCAGTGCCAGTTTTCACTCTCCATTGCATTATTATGATAAAGTTGGATTTATGAGTTTGTTAACTTCACGAAGGGCACCCTAGGCAGAAGACACAGCAAGAGTAGTCACTGAGTATGCAAGTGATGGCTGTTCCTAAAAGGGCAAGGGGTCCAGAGAAACTGGGTCTCTGGTGCAAGTAGGGGGTGGATCTGGAAGGGTTAAGCTGGGGCTTGGTCAGAAGCACCTAACGCTCTCTTATAGAACTCACTTATGGGGCTGGGGAGCCAGTGTGGGGTTTAAAGCAGGGTGACATAGCATAAGAGAAAAGTAGGTGGGAAGCTTATGGGCAGGATAGATTGAAATCCTCCCATTCCCCGCTAGCCCTGCAGGAAGCCCAGCGCGAGGCTACGGACAGTGGTCCAGGAGGGCCAGGGATGCTGCGACCAGACGCGTGGCAGCGGCGGTGGAAATGGCTGGGAGAACGACAGCAAGTTAGGAATTCGGAGCCAGCCTTGCCAGGGAGTGGGTATGCTTGACCTTGACGCAAAACACTGCGGACGATGCGGCTGCAATTCGCTCGCCTCCCCTCCCATTCACCCAACCCAGCTCCGCGCTGCGGCGGACTGCGGCGGAATCCCGGCCACTCGCCGAGCGCCCTCCCGCGCGGCTGCGGCATGCGAGGGGTAGGGGCGGGAAGGCGGGGGCGACAGGATGTTGGGGATGCCCGTCTTCCCTGGAAGGCCCGAGAGAAGAGGAGGGGAAGCTGGTCATGTGGTGCCGCTACCAGGCGCAACCCAATTGGAGAGTCTCGCGGCGGACTCAGCCGGGGCTGCTCTGGTTTCCAGGCACAGAGCAGCCCCCTCCCCTCGTTGGAGCGCAGGGGTTGGAGTGCGCCGGCCTAGCGCTCGGGGAGGGCGGGGGCGGGAGGGGGTGAGGCTAGGGGGCAGGTAGTGAGGCGGCGCAGCTCTCTCTCTGCAACATGTACCCCTGCCCGCCATGGTCCTACTGCAGCTTGGGAGGTCTGATTGTCTGCATGAACACATCCCTTCCCTGCGCCTCTCCTGTCTAACCCAATCTGTCCCTCTTTCTACTATGCTCCCTGGAGAACAGCTTTGTTTGGGCTGGCCGAAGCAGGTTTCTGTTACATGCCACACTTTTGC
Source organism: Rousettus aegyptiacus (assembly GCF_014176215.1). Classification (NCBI taxonomy): domain Eukaryota; kingdom Metazoa; phylum Chordata; class Mammalia; order Chiroptera; family Pteropodidae; genus Rousettus; species Rousettus aegyptiacus. Next base: position 20,420,574 of record NW_023416284.1, on the reverse strand, counting down.
AGTGTGGGGCAAATCAAATAATCGGGCTGGAAGTAGGAAAGACTAAAGCAGAAATCCCACAGGTAGCTCAAGCCCCGCGCGTCCAAACCGACCATATTACTCTCCAGATTGCTCTTTCTTTGTATCTCCATCTCTGCTTTAAGCAGAAACCCAAGAACCATCTTCATCTCACTGTCCTCCATCAATTCTATAACCCAAACCTATTACATTTACCTCCAAAATATGTCTTAAACTTCAGTACCCAGTTTTTTTCCTTGGCATCTATCCTAATTTGTCACTGTGTTTATTTGTGATTGTTTTTCGCATGGTTCTCCCCCCGCCCCCAGATTGTAAGTTCCACTAGAACAGGGGCCATGTCTACTTTGCTCATTGCCGTATCACCAACATACCACCAGGCACACAGTAGGTGCTTAATAAATGTTAATGCATAATGAATAGAAGTATAGCAGTCCTGTGCTAGTAATTAGGTGAGGAACGAAACACACAGTTCTGTCCTCAAGAAGTCATCTCTCCAACAAACATGCCCTGAGCCTTCTCTCTCCTGGGCCCTGTGAGGGGCCAGTGCACAAGATGACCAAGACTCTATTTCTACCTTCCTCCTTCATCTGGGAGGACCACACATGGCTAACCTAGATAATAAGATTCTGTAGTATTGGACCGGTCAGGTGTGATGGTACATAACAACCTCTAGAGTCCAAAGAGTCCAGTATTTGGAATCTGATGATCTGGCTTCCCAGGCCAGCTTTGTCATCTTCTGGATAGGTGACTACAAGTCTCTCTTTCTGAGGCTCCATCTCCTCCTCTTAAAAGTGGGGATAACAATACTATCTCAAATTGCTGAAAGATATGAATGAGATAAATAAAAGTACCAAGTGCCAGGTTTTATGACTGTTGGATGTATGTGGGTGACCATACCTTCCAATTTGCCTGGAACAGATTGATTGACACCTTTTTAACCAGAACAGTTAATAATAGCATTCCCTTTCATTCTCAAAAGTGCCCTGGATTTGGATGGCAAATTTTGTAATAAGTGTGACAATAAAGTTACCTACATGGCGCCCTGGGAACACAATGGAGTGTCTGACTTTAGAAAAGGAGGTATTGACCATGGAAATGAGCCAGGAAGTATGCATGGGATTACATCAAGTAGACCAGCATTTGCAAAGAATTGGGCTTGATAATTCTATGTTTAGATAACATCAAGAAGCCCAAATGGCTCAATTCTAAGATACATAGGATATAAGCCTGGCAGTGGAAACTGTAGAAAGGTTTTGAGTAGGGGTTGATATGAGCTGATGGCCTTCACAAAAGAAACCAATTGGGGAGCTGAGGCCAAAGTCCAGGCAAGAGAGATAATGAAGCCTGAATCAGGGAGAGGTTCTCTGAGCACTTCGGAGGTTCCATTAACACTTTAGAGGTAAATGGGACTTGGATGTGGGGATCATTGGACAGAGGACAGGTCAGAGGCAGGAGGACTTCCAGGTGGATGAGGAGGCATTCACTGCAGCAGGTGGAAAGGAGGAAGGGCCAGGAAACCCAGGAGGCAGGAGGTAACCCAGATTAGACTGACTAGGCTGAGTGCCATTCAGCACTCCTGATCTAGAGGAAAAAAGTAGGGGTCACACTAGGTAGAGGTCACTTTTGAGGACAGCAGTAGGAAGCAGGGGTCAAGGATTTCAAAGATAATGCAGGCAATTTGCAAAACGTGTGATCAACAAATTCTTGGCTGCCCACCCAGAAACAATGGGCACAGAGGGAAATAGGCTTTGCTAGATTTCTTCCTGTCCGCTGCATTTACTTTCTATTACAATGCTAAGGTGATACATTAAGCGGCTTTTTTTTTTCTGTCTGAATTCTCTTAAGAAGGTAACAAGGAGGGTAGAAATATCTTTTTGAGTCTTTTGTTTCTTAATAATGGGCTTAAAATCAATATCCCCAAAAATATATCTTAGGGTAATAAAACTTTTGTCTCTTTCACTAGTACATGTTGGGCTTCTTTTCCTTGCATCTGGTGGAGTCATAATATAGAACCTTTCTATTCTCTCTTCCCTTGTGCAGCCTTTCAAATGTTCTCTACTTCTGTCACACCCTGCTGTTTACATTTCTTCAAACTGATCCTGTGTTTGTACCCCTATGCCTTTCCTCCAGACTTTCTCAGTCTGTACTGTCTTACAACCTGTCTACTCCTACTCATCCTTTGAGACCCAATTCAAAGGGCTCTTCCTCAGGAAAGCTGTCCCTGACCACTCTGGGCAATGCTTGCCATGCCCTCCTCTGCCCACCTCACAGCTTTTTGTACATGTCTTCATCACCTAGTATCCCAATGACCTGCTCTCTTGTCTTTAATCTCCCTTAAGCTATATTTTTCATCTTCATGCTCCTAGTGCCTGGCAAAGGGTCTAGTACAAAGTATAATAAATGTTTACTCAATGCGTGAATAAATGGATAAGAATTCTTCTCTTTCATGCCATTTCTCTGAGTCACTTACTTAATTTCTGTGGAGACAGAAAAGGAAAATTAGGAGAAACCATTTCAGTCCCTTGATTCAAGGGTGATGGATTCAGGAGAGGAGAAAGCCCCAGTAGAAATGGGGCCATTGCAAAGTCCAGTGGCATTTATGGGCGGTCAGTTTTCTGCTAAAGCAGTCATGTTGTCAGCTTTGAGCTGAGTGAGAGTTTGTTTGGGAGAAGAAAAATATGGATTCAGCAAGCTAGAACCTTGACAGCTATTTCTGTCACCTGAAGAGGGAGAAGCACCTAAATAAAAGCCATCTGAGTCTGCCTAGAATCAGAGTCCCCATCTCTTTTTGGCACAATCTGACCTGAGTAACAAGGCAGCCATCTCCCCCTCTCTTCATTCCCACAACAGGCACACACCTCCTCAAAGAGAGCTCTTCAATTGATCAAGACATTGGGCACTGAGAACGGTGTCAAAAATGGCTATAGGGAACTTGGGCCTACAAGACAAGTTCTGGCCAATAGTCTGTGAGTGGAAGTAACATATATCACCTCCACACTTAAGTATTTAACTGCCAGTGCACAACCCTCCAGCTCTCTTTTCCCTATTGAGACAATCCTGAAAGTCTCACAATGAGTGGTGGAACCCAGCATGGAAGTAGTCTGGATGTCTGAGTTACCCAGTGGAGTGGACCAGAGTTACCTCTGGGAAGTGCTTTGATCCATAGCAGATTTTGCATGAGTGGGAAAATTATACCATTGTTTTATTAAGCCATTGAGATATTTGGGTTTTTTGTTACCACAGCAGAGCCTAGCCTATTCTGACCAATATGTAGAAATTAATTGTTTTAACCATCTAGCATCAGACCTTCTTCCTCAAGGGGAAACATTCCTCTTCCTTATAGGCCTCTTTGATATTGCCAAATCCCGTGGTCACTTCTTTATCTTTCTTGATTTCTTGGCAGCATTTGTCCCAATTGACCACACACCCTGGAAACATTTTATCTTGGTATCTATGACAATGTGCCTGCTTGGTTTTTCTCCTATTTCACGGCCCCATGCTTCTCAGTTTCTTTTGCTGGCTCTTCTACTGTTTCACCCCAAAAGTTTGAAGTTTCTCAGGGTTTATTCCTAGGGACCTTTCTCATGGTTTTAAATATCACCCATGAAAAAGACAGCTGGTTACCTTCCAGTATTCATTCTACTATTACTTTTTTTTTTCTTTCATTTAACATTTTTATTAGTTTCAGGTATACTACCATTCTTTATTAATACCATACCCCCTATTTTTAGGGGCACATTGTGCCCAGTTAAAAGACTGTATTTCCCGGTATGGCAATGTGACTATGTTTTGGCCAATGAGATGTATGCAAAAATGTGCAGGACTTTCCAGGCAGTCCTCCTAAAAGGGAAAAGGTGGATCTTTCTTTCCTTTTTCCTCCCCACTGTATAGAATGTGGATCATAACGAGGTAAACTGTAGGTTGGAAACCAAATGCTGAGGATGGTGGAACAGCCCCGAACTGCCTACCTTTCAACTTATTTTTCGTGAAGAAAGAAATTTCTATCATATGCCATTTTTCCCTTTTGTTATTTGCAACTGAATTTAATCCCTATACATTCTCATTGCTATTGAAGTCGCTTGCTTGCCTCCCATTTGGAAGGCTGAGTCCAGACCCTCCCCCAGTCAGAGGAGTGGGGAACAAGCAAAAGAAAGATACTTCCAAGCCAAAAAATAAAAAATTAAAAATAAGTTAAAAAAATTAAAAATGCTGGGCCTCATTCACAAATTGTAAGTAACTAAGCTACCAGGAGGTTAGAGTGGGAAGTGGGCCTAGGAATACAGTTTATTATGTCGTGGGGATCATTGAATGCCAGGCTAAGAAATTTGTACTTTATTCTGTTAAGTCCCTTGCAGATAGGGGGACCCTGTCTGTTTTATCAAGTAATGCCTCCACTTTGTAGATGCTCAGTGAATGACTATATACAAATTTTTTGAGCTTCAGGTTTATTTTTTTAAATCAATTATTTTATGGTGACACTGGTGAGTATATTCTTTAATAGTGTTTGCTCAATAAGGACCAAGGGAAGGTGGACCACTTGGGAATCACCAAATAATCTACCCTTGTCTGCTTTTCATAGATGAAGTAACTGAAGCATCACTTGCTGGAAGTGGCAGTTTGCCTATCCATCAAGAAAGGCACACCGAAAACTCCCCCTTGGGGATGATGGGGGGGCGGGGGTGACAGAATCGGGGGACGAGGCCAAGCAAAACCGTTGGGTTAACGACTCCTCAAGATGGCTGTCGGGGAACCAACCGACGGGGTGAGGCGAGGCTCCGCCTCAGCACGCCCGGCCCCTCCTCGCCTGGCCCCGCCCAGCGCCCAGCCCCCTTCCGGGCGGCGCGGGTTGTGGGGTGGCCCAGCAAGAGCGCCTGCGCAGTGGGCAGCGGCGCGAGGGGCGGAGGTTTTATAACCGCTTCGTTGATACCGGTCGGTTTCTAGCTCCGGGAGGGCGGCGGCGGCGGCGGCGGCGGCAGCCGGGGCGGCGGCTGAGGGGGCGCTGAGGCGGGAGCTGTGGCGGCGCTGGGCGCCCCTCGCTCCTCGGCCTCTGGGGGCCATGGGCTCGGAGAAGGACTCCGAGTCGCCGCACTCTACATCCTTACACGCGGCTGCGCCGGACCCCAACTGCCGCAGCGGCGGCCGGCGCCGTCGCCTTACCTTCCACAGCGTCTTCTCTGCCTCGGCCCGCGGCCGCCGCGCCCGGGCCAAGCCGCAGGCCGAGCCGCCGCCCCCAGCCGCGCCGCCGCCGCCCGTCCCGGCCCCAGCCGCGGCCCAGGCGCCACCGCCCGAGGTGCTGCCCGCTGAGCCGGCCGCGGAGGCTGAGGAGGAGGCCGAGCCGGCGGCGGGGCCCGGGTTCGACGATGAGGAGGCGGCGGAGGGCGATGGCCCAGGCCCGGAGGAGGTGGAGTGCCCGCTGTGCCTGGTGCGGCTGCCTCCCGAGCGGGCCCCGCGCCTGCTCAGCTGCCCGCACCGCTCGTGCCGGGACTGCCTCCGCCACTACCTGCGCCTGGAGATCAGCGAGAGCCGGGTACCCATCAGCTGCCCCGAGTGCAGCGAGCGACTCAACCCGCACGACATCCGTCTGCTGCTCGCCGACCCGCCACTCATGCACAAGTACGAGGAGTTCATGCTGCGCCGCTACCTGGCCTCGGACCCGGACTGCCGCTGGTGCCCGGCCCCGGACTGTGGGTGAGCGCGGGGGCGTGGCCGCTGGGCTGGTAGGCTGCGGCTCAGGGGTCCCGGACCCGGGCCTGTGGGCTGGACCCCGCGGGTGGCTGGCCGGGAGAGGCGGCCCTGGGCGCCGCGTCTCCGCGCGCGCGTGCGCGTGTGCACGCGTGTGTGTCCCACCATGGAGGGAGAAGGAGGGGGCAGCTGCGGTCTGCTGGAGAGCTTGAGGTGGGGCCTGAGCATTCGGCGAAGGAGGGAGCTATCCATCAGGTTAGGAAACAAGGCAGTTTTTTGTCGGGTAAATGCCCCTCTGCCCAGAGGTAAGGGGGTCTCTCTTAATGAGGGGATATATGGCAAAAGGCAGAATGAGAATATCATTCCGAGGGGCGATGCTTCTGAGGGGTGTGTCCGTTTGGCTAGAGGCAGACTTAGCAGCATGGCAGGAGAAGGTGTATTTTCCCTGACCACCTCTGCTGAAAGTTGAGATGGACGTGACCAGTATGGCACTAGGGGGACAGGACAGGTCACTGGCAGAGCGCCGGGGGCACCCTGAGCATTGTGTGCCTTGTGTGCCAAGTTATTGGGAGGCCCGCTGTGGTTTTTACACTGCTGCGTTGGGTAGGCTGAGGAGTGAACGGACCCTTTCTTTGTCCAGGAAGCAGTAGGGCACTGAGAAGGATGCCCAGAGGTTGCTTTGATAGGAGAAAATGGGTCTCCCAGCCCCTCTGATCTTGAGTTTTTGATGGTCTTTTTAATGCATCATATAAGCTGAACTTTTAAGGTCAGCGAGAAAACATACAGAGACATAATAATAGCCACTGGATTTTACTATCTGGAGCATTCATTGGAGAACCTCCTCCCTCCACTTTTTAAAATCTGTGTGCTGCTGTGTGCTACAGTACATCCCATGAATGGTTGCATGCAGCACAGGGGCTCATCTAAGTGGTTGGGAGTCAGACTGTGCCATTCAGTACCTGTTTTTTATGACCTTAGTGTTTTAGTTTTGTGTGTCATGTTTTGGAGACAAAAAGATGCTAGAGACTCCTTGTAGTGTGTAAATGTAATGCTAGTTAAAAGCTTGCTTCAAAGGAGTTTCGAAGGGCTTTTAATGGTAGCCTATATATCAAGGCTATTTAAAGATTTCCATGATGCTGCTGTTTGTCTCAAAAGAAGCCGATGTAGAATGTCTAAGGGAATAAGAAAAGTTAACTTGTATGTTTCTGTTCAGCCACACTTAATTTAGAAATGGGTGTGTTATTTAACCTCACTGAGAATGGGGTTTCTAAATTACTTTGAAATGTTGTCACAGGTACCAGTGTTTATCTATGGTAGATCACTTTCACTTTCGGTTAATAAGTATCAGAAAGAACCATGTATAGTAGACTCTTGAAAGTTTTTGCTTATATCTGGTAGTCTGGTGATCTCGCTGCCTCTAAGAGGTTAATTTACATGGTTTTTCACATTTTACAGACACTATAGATCTATTTTCTGAACCAAAGGAATTTAAGTGAACACCACATAGTTAATTTTGGAATAGTATATCAACTCCTTTTTGGAGATGTGAGTTTCCTTGAATTTTAACTGAAAAATATGGCACCACTGATTATCTTTCTGGGAAAATTCCCTTTTTGTTTTATATTTCTCTGAAGTCAATCTCTGCCTTTGCTCCCATCAATAAAAAATGGACAGGAATTAATTTACACTCTTGATTACATCTCTAAATGATTTCTGATTTGGAAGTTTTTAAAGAATTAGGCCATTTCTTATTTTAACCAAGTATCGGATCAGTTATCCAGAGTTTATTTTTTTAATTAGCTAAAAGAATTATAACAATTTGCTTTGTAATTTTTTAAAATGTGGTATCTGTGGGTTTAAAGAAGGTGAAGTCCCAGGAAAGAAAGCAAGGTGGCATCTGAGTATCCATGTGCCAGGCATACATAATTTAATCTGATCCTGCAACATTGTAAGATAGATTTGATCTAGTTTTAACAGATGAGGAAACTGAAGTTTAGAGTGACTTTTGTTCAGGGTCCTATAGCTAGTGGGAACACTGATCTTAACGCCAACCAAGATCAATATTATTTCTTCCCAGCTTCAGTTTTAAAAAGCATAGACTTGTCAGTATGATTAGGGATGCTACTGTTTGGGTCATTTCATCGAGTGTGGCCTAAAGACAACATTGAGAGAGCCAAAAATGCTAGAATCTATTTTCTTTTCTGATTTTTAACAACCTCTTACCTATTTTATTTATCTTATTCGAAATAGGCCTAATTCTTTCCTGACTTGAGAGGCTTAATTAATGTTTGCAAAGTGTTTTGAGATCTTCAGTTGAAGGTGTTAGGTAAACAAGGAGTAACTTTAAAATTCTGTCACTTCCCAAACAAGTGTCTGGGTTCCCCAGGGATGTAGCCAGTGGTTTTACCACCTCTTTTTTAATGCCAGGAGAAAAATAGCTTGTTTTGTTTTATTTTACTCAAATTGGTTTATTCTTCTGGGTCTGGTAAAAATTGTGAATGAGCACTAGAAGAGAAGCCTAAGCCCCAGTTATCTCTTTTCTCATACTTGACTATCTTTACTGCCCACAGATCATGTTACCAACTGAATTTATCAGGTTCTCCCTTTGTTCTCAGTGAGCCTGTGTGTGTATTTGGCAAGGTGAGGGGAGTATGTAAGTGATCCTACGGAATTCTGATCATTAGTTTCACTGTGATTACTCATGATAATGAGAACATTATATATTAAAAGATTCATTATTTGTTTACAAAATATATGTAGAGCAAAGTCTTGGATTTTTCTTTTCCCATACTTGAAACTATTTTATTTTATTTGTAAATAAGGGAACCACTTTCAGCGGGGAAGCATTCCTATTATTATTTAATATATTATTAAGTACAATACCGCCAAGTATGATCTTTAAAACATACTTTTAAATGAGATAAAATTAACTCAAAATACAAATAACTGGCATTTTAATAGTTCTTTATAATCTCCAAACTATAACCTCATTCAGAAATAATTTTATTTTAGTTTCACACACGTAGATGGTGGTAAACTCATCTTACAAAGGTGAAACCAGTGCAGAGACGTTTGCGTGGGACCCAGTATCTCACAGCTAATATAAATGGTGCAGTTGATCTGTTACCTCTTAGAGTCTCTGCTTAAACATGAGGTCTTTTCAGAAACCCCCAAATCATATAAACATTTCATGTTTTCCTCTCGAGCGCCCTGTTGCCAATCTTTAAACCCTTTCAGAATCTCTAGAAGACTGAGCAAAGGAAGCAGCAGGGCAGATCTTCCCTACAAATGAAAAGAAGATAAGGAATCTTGATCTGAATTCTTTGAGCAGGTCCACCACTCCAGCCTCTCCTGCTGCCTCTCTTTCCTGTAGAGTCCCCCCTCCCACCTGACCCCAGCAGCTAATATCAGCTATTGGCCTTCCTAGACAACTAGGAAGACTGGACTATTCCATAAACAGGAAGTTTCTGTTTGTCTCTAGCATATTTATGAGGGAAGAGCAAGCTCCCTGACCAAGACATATTTCTCAGTGAAGGAATTTTCCTTGCCGAAGTCTTCCTGGACCTCGTCTCTTAATTTAGCTCTGTACCTTCTATTTCACAACTCTTCACTCTATATCCACCCTGCCACATACCGTCTGCATCATCCTCCAGCCAATACGTCTTTCTCATATTTATGGAAGTACTCATTCTAAAGTGGAACATTTTATATCACTCCCCTGCTTAAAACTGTTCATACTTTACCTATAAAATGACTTATATCTTTAATAACTTATTTATATGATCTATTCTTATAATTTAAGCCCCTTTACAATATCCAACTATCTTTTGATCTTATTTTCTCTTTTTCATATATAAATATTTCTCAAGGTATACTATAGTCATTACATTTACTAGAAAGAGAAATGTTTTATGATCAAATAAACTTGGGAAATATTGGATTGAACAAAATAAAGCAAATTCATTTCTGAGTTTTCTGAACTTATATCCTTTAAACATGCTAATATATACTGTAAATCTTGTTAATACTAATATACAGTGTAAATTTTTAATCTGGTATAATTTTCCCAAACTTAGATCACTGAGAAACATGTTTTTTGTTGTTGTTGTTGTTGTTTTCTATGGCATCTATAAGGCATAACTGAAACTTTCTTTAACAGTTATTCTGGCCTGCCTTCTGTTAGGGTCCTTATTTAACAATGAATCTTGTTCGGAGTGGATTGAGAGCTCCTCTTGACTAAGATATTTATATTCCAAGTTTTTCTACAACACTATGAACAGAATCTTTCAATTAGCTCAGAAGAATAGAATGAATAGTTGAATTTTGTTAAGAAAAGATGAAGAATACAAACAGCATTGTTTTTGGAGGAGAAACGGATGAGAGGAAGGATGGGTGAGACAGACAAGTGATTATTAAACAGACACTTTTGAGAATTATATAGTGTTGAACCTTAAGTGAGTCATAGGTATTACAAAAAGGACTTAGACTCGGTCCTCGTAACAGGAAGCGTGGCCTGGTAGGGGAGATGGATGGATGGATGGATGGATGGGTGGATAGATAATTATAAGTGCAATGTAACAAATACTGAAGAAAATACAAGTGCCCTTAGAGGGATAGCGGAAAGATTTTGCATGATAGTGTCAAGAAAGACTTTGTAGAGGAGGTGATATTTGATCTGGGCCTTGAATATGAGTTAAGAATTCGTATCAGGCAAATGAATATATGGATAGAGAAAAAAAGCATCTTAAACCAGAATGTTATAAGCAGATTCATGGAGGTATAGAAATACAATACAAGACTGTCTTGAGTCTAGTTTGGTTAGCTTCTGAGTACACAATATGGGAAGCATGATCTGGGAAATGACTAGAGATCAATCTGAAAAGGTAGACTGGATTCAAGTTGATAGACCTGGTTGTGCCATGCAGAGAAGTTTAGGTTGAAGGACTTTTTTGTTGTTACTGAAAATTTTAAGCACAAAAGAGTGACATCATGATAAGTAATGGAATTGGATTTGGATTGGAGTAGAGAATAAGGAGAACAGTCTTTTGTAGTTGTCTGGCCAAGAGGTGACATGGGTTTGAACTAGGACAGGAAGAAAAAAGGTATTAAGGGTATACAGCTTATTAAGACAACTTGATCCATGTCTGTCACCCTTACACATGCTCAAGGTTCATTTGTACATGAAGTTACATGACCTGGAGCTGGGAAGTACAAATATAATATAGGAACACATTTCTTTAACTACCAGGATCTGTTGCAACATAATCAAATTTACTAATGGGATTTTACCCCTTCGGGCTGAAGTTAAGTAATGCTGTGGTCTAGCCTGTTACACATTATAATGTTTCTGAAGACTTGAGAAATTAACAAAATTAGCAAAAGTTGTATGAACTTAAGGGGTGGGGAAATATGCATCTGTAGTCTTTGCAGCCTGTAATTTCCTACATCTTCTATTTAGCTTCTAATTAAGCAAACTTGAATGCTTGGTTAATCTAAGAGAGCGGGATAGGGGAGAGGTCCCAGTGTGAGACATGGAAGAGATGAAACAAAATGGTCAAGGCAGATTTGGTCTCAAGAATGAGGTTTTTTTCCAACTACCTAGGGAAAGAGATTGCCCTATTTAGAATTTAAGAGTTTACCATTAAAGTAGTCTTATAAGAAATTTTAGGATTAAGTTATAATACGTGGCATATAGTAAGCCACGAGGTACATGGATATGTTTAAAAGATTGCTCTATGGTAGAGTAATGGTCCAGGAAAAGAGCTAGGGGAAAGCAAAAAAAAAAAAACAAAAAAAAACCTAAGCAGGAAAGGGTCTCTATCATTCATTTAACATAGGTGTTTTAAATATGAACCAGTATACTGGACCTTGGAGATCAAAAATGGATGATACTTTTCTTTGAGTGTAGTCTGGGGAAGTCTGCATATAAACATAATTACAATATAATGTGATAAGTGTTATAAAGGGCACACACATGAACTAAGCAACTAACTGCCTGGAGAGGTTAAGTGGTTTTTATATAGAGAAGATGATATTTGCGTTGGTTTTTAAATGGATAAGTATTTGCCAGCACAAGAAGTAAGGAAAGGACATTTCTAGACAGAAGGAATAGAGTATGCAAAGGCCAGGAAGTAGTACCAAAAAAAAGTGCTGTTTTTCTACCATACCTTTCAGGACAAGATCTCAAATACAGTTTCAGAGCATGTTTATTTACACTTGAAGGTGGCAAGCTCCTATACCTCCATTTTGGGAATAGAAGCTAAAGTTTGGAGATTTTAATTAGCTCAGTATCATGCAGTATGAGTCAGGGACGAGGAGCCCAGACCAGGCACGTAAAAATAAGAATGCCAAATCTCGTGCCCTGAGTAATTCTGTGTCATGGTAATAGGTTGCTGTGGGTTCATGAGTATTTATGGTTATTTTACTTCTTTGCAACCAAATTCCACACCCAAAATTGATATTGTCAAACTTATCAAATGTTCTTATTTAAAAAGGGGGGATAAGTGGGGAATCTGTTAATAAATATTTACTCCCACCATCTAAAATAGGAATGGATTATGAAATGTTCAAGGCTTCCTGATGGCAGTTCATCTAATATGTATCATCAGAAGTTGACTTACTAACTTTTCTGAGATCATCCATTACCTTTCCCATTTAACACACAATAGCAAGCAAGTCACTTTCTTCAGAAGAAATGTTGTTTATCTTTAGTAGTTACTTTGCAGCTAGATTTGCTCAGAATTCCTATAGGATATGAATCATTAACATTTATATATTGACGTATTCTTACTTTGCTCTTTCTGAGGAAAGTTTTAATGCAGTATATATTATGTAACATAGATGATACCTTGTCATCGATATTTTCAGTGTCATTTTCAAATCAACTCACAGACTCTATGATAAACCTAAGAACTCGAGTTGCTCTAATGAACCTTGTGCTTTCAAATAAACAAACCACAGGGTAAATCCAGGAAAACATTATTAGCCTTTTGTATAAGTGTTTGAGGACTTTGGCTATTGGAGGAGAGGGTGGAATGGGGGATGACAAACCCCAAATGGTAACTGACACCTAAGCCTGCAGTCATTGACCTGCCTGAAAATTGTGTGAAATTTTACAACCACTGTCTTCTCTTCATTTGTTTTTTAAATTATTTTTATTTTAAATAAGCGTCCACTTGTTAGTGTAATCTGAGCACTTAGTTAACATATTTAGAATTTGAAAGGCTAATAGTTGTAAATATATTGGAATATTTGTGGGAGAGTAATTCTTAGTAAATAAACATGAATTATAAGAAACAATTGATACTGATGCTGATAGGTTCTGAATTGCCCGTCCTTACTGAGACTATGTGTCAGAAGAGAGGGGAGGAGATGTAGCTTTATATTAATTCTGTATTAATAAGGTAGATAAGTGGTATTCTTGGATTCTGGAGCTTGTCAAGAAAGAAGATATTTGACTTGAAGAAGGAAGATAGGAAGGAAGAGGTGGGAGGAAGGGATGCAGGGAGGAAGGGAGGGAGGGAAAACGTAGGAAGAAAATATGAGCTTTCAATAGGAGAAATTGATCATGAATCCATCTATGGCTCTTGTCTCTCGGGTGGTGGTCAAACCAGCTTCACTGTGGTACTTAAAAATGAAAAAGTATACTGGCTTTAGTTTTTGCTATAGCTCTTTATTTTACAAATATTCAGGCCCTTAATATAAACAAATTCTAATCTCTCTAAATATATCATCAAAAAATCGTTTTGTATCTTGTTATTTATGAAACTTGCTGTGACAAACTGCTCCTAAAGCAGCTTAAGCTATGACTGAATACATGCTAGAAATTCAGGCTAAATATGATATTTCCCTCTATTTTTTCAGGAAATAGATGATTTGTGTTTTTAGAATCCCAAGAAATTTACTTTCTCATGTAGAATATGTTTTAGTTTGTTAGGCACACTTGTGTTCCTTTCTCTACATGATATGTAGTGGTGGCAGGTGCCAAACAATGTTACCCCACTGGAACTAATGAATGTCTGTCTTAGTTAGATCATTCTTACCTTACTGATATCTCTTCCTATTTCCTTACCCAGTTATGCTGTTATTGCCTATGGCTGTGCCAGCTGCCCAAAGCTGACCTGTGAGAGGGAAGGTTGCCAGACTGAGTTCTGCTACCACTGTAAGCAAATATGGCATCCAAATCAGACATGCGATATGGCCCGTCAGCAGAGAGCACAGACTTTGCGAGTACGGACCAAGCACACTTCAGGTCTCAGTTATGGGCAAGAATCTGGACCAGGTATAAACTGACATTGTCTCATTTGTCTCTTGAATTTGTACTTAACAATGTGAGCCCAAAGCCGGGAGAGATTACATTACTGTATAACCAAGTGTTTCCTGGCATCAAAGAGCAGAAAATATTTGGCAATACTTTCAATATTGTATTTGATATGTACCTTTCCCCTCTGACCATTATAGATTATCCAACCCAGGTAAGATCAGAATACAACAAAATTGAATTCTCTAGTTTCTGCCTTCTTAATAATATGTCTCATATTGGAGAACAATTAGGTCCTTTTGCAAAGAGCTTTTCACAACTTGAATTATAAGAAAGACATTTAATTAGTGTTATACCTGTACTGTTTTCCTACTAGCTTTAAGTGCATCACCACTTTTGGAAGTAGGGTACACATTTAAGGAAAGGAAATATTAGTATAGATTAATGATTAACCTTAAAAAGAGGAGTATCACGTTTTCAGCTCCAACCTTTACAAATCAGTAAACCTATTTTAAAATGTCAGTGGGTTTATTGCATTTTATAAATGTACTTATTTCACTGATGTCATTTGGGAGAGGCTAGTAGGAAAGATTTTACCATTCACTTTTTCCTGGCACAGCATAATCTCCTAAAATTGTCGTTTTAATAGGATAGTTCCTAGCTTGCTGTGAAAATTACCAGGTGTATGCTACGTAGCATACGCAATTATTTTTAGGTTTTAAATTTGAAAGTGTCGTAGGAAGGGACTGTAGGTGAGTGTTAACAGCAAATCATAATGATACTTACTGAGCCTGAGAAATGAATTTCTTAAACCAAAGTTTTTCAAAACTTAAAGCCGATTCCAGTCTACAGACTATTCTTCCTGCTGGACTCTGCTTTTAATTCTGTCAGCCTATTGGCTGGTGAAATTCCATTTTTCTTAGAACCATCTTTCTCTTTATGGAAGTCCCCTTGCTCAGAATGTGGCAGAAATGCTGTAAAAGATGCCAGTTAGGGGAAAAGGCCGCTCAATACAAGACAGGATCCATTTTATGAAATTTCTTGAGATCTAGACAGCCAGCCTTCCAATGAAGTGGGTTGTGCAATTTAGAATTTTCGGTCAAGAGTGTTTGACTTCCTCCTCATTTTTATATATGGACTCCTAGGAATAATAAAGTCAATAGTTGTAACAGGGGATATTTTTCTACCCATTCTTCCTTCCCTCATTAGCAGATGACATCAAGCCATGCCCACGATGCAGTGCTTACATTATCAAGATGAATGATGGAAGCTGTAATCATATGACCTGTGCAGTGTGTGGCTGTGAATTCTGTTGGCTTTGTATGAAAGAGATCTCAGACTTGCATTACCTCAGGTGAGCTGGAAATGTGTTCATTGCTTTTATAGTCTTGTCCTCTTACTGAATTAAGGGAAAGGATGCTAAAGAGACATAGTTGTCTGTCCAGTCAGTACAGCATTAGGAAACTAAAAAAGTTCCGAAGCACCCCTTCAATCATGTTTTTCTCCAGCTCAGCAACTTTCAGGAACTGTTTCCACTAACTACCAGATAGAGCTTAGTTTTCCTAGCATGGCTTTTAAGGCTTTCCACGGTCTAGCCGGAATCTGCTTTTCTAGCTTTTTCCATTTTGCTTTCATAAATGCCCTATTCCAGACACATGAGCTGCACTTGCTGTTTCCCGTGTCTCTTCTGTGCTGTCTTACCCCTCTGTATTTGTCCACGTTCTTTCCTTTGCTTGGAATGCTTTCTAATCACCTCACCATCCCAACAACTCTCTTCTGTCTCAACCTGTTCAGTGCTTACCCACCCTTCAAGGGCCACTTAAGTGCTGTTACATCTATGATTCCTTCTCCAGCCTTTTTGCCTATTCTTCTTTATTGACATTCCTTAAATATTTTTTTTAAATGTCATCACTACTTTTACTTCATGAACATGTCTAATTTTGCTAAACTATATAAGTTTCTTAAGGCCAGAGTTACCTTTTTACAGTTCCTTGCATGTAGTGAGTTTCCAAAAATTCATTGAATGACTATTAAAATATTGTCCTGAAGGAGTTAATATTTACAAATTTAACATTATATGGATGAAATGCTTTAATTTCCAATTTAGCAAGCATTTGAGGATTTGCAGTCTACCAATTATTGGGGACATGAGATGTATAAGACATGATCCCTACTTTCAAAATTGCTTATCCCATCTGGTAGAGAAGACAGGGCAAAGGGAATGAGCAAAAATAATTGGACTCAGAAGGGCTAAATGTAAAAGTACCCAAACCCAGAGAATGAAACTTACATAAAAGCTACGAAGAAATCTTTTTATAGCCTTTCCCAGGAACATGGTTTGTAGTATCTATCAGATGTGGTAGGACATATGCCAAGAAAACTTTGCAAATCATTGTTCATTAGCTGCAAGGCACAATGCATTTGGATGAGATATCAAGTGTGTAGGCTATGCAGGGTTTCAAGTAGTATCAGTCAAGAAAACTAGATCAATGTTGGTAGGTTAGGGAGGACAGAGTTCAGTAGAAAAGAAAAAAAAAAAAAGTTTTCAAGTCAAGGGCCCGCCTTTACCAAAAAAAAAGAAAGAAAGAAAGAAAGAAAAGAGCCCAGAGCTCTAATAGTCTGGCCTTGTTCTTTGCTCCCCTGCTGTAGTATATTCATTTCCTGTAACTTCTTGTAACTGTTAATCACTCCTATTGAAAAGATGCTCTTGCCCTTATTGAGCCCTCTGATAACAACAGCTGCATTTGTAACACTAACATTAACTTCAGCATGTTTCCTCTGCAGCCCCTCTGGCTGCACATTCTGGGGCAAGAAGCCATGGAGCCGTAAGAAGAAAATTCTTTGGCAGCTGGGCACATTGATTGGTGCTCCAGTTGGGATTTCCCTCATTGCTGGCATTGCCATTCCTGCCATGGTCATTGGCATTCCTGTTTATGTTGGCAGGAAGGTAAGACATTGAGTTCTATGCATGTTCCATTTTCAGATTTATTGGTTATGGTTAGAAGGAAATGGGGAGGAGCTTATGTTCAGAGTTGCCTGAAAACCAGCTGGTTCTTGGATAAAAATAACCTTAATTTCTTAAATGGATTTTCATAAACCCCCAAGAGATCTGAAAGTTCTTTTTAACATCCTGGGTTTGGTTTCTCTCAGTGACTTAAAGGTGAAATCCTTATTTCACCCTCCTGAGTTATCTTGTCTCTTCATGACTTAACATTTTCTGTATTAGTTTATATCATCCTGGTCTGCTTTAGGTTAAAAGCGTTAAAATTTGAGAAAGATGCTTCTTTGGGGTGGGGAATATGTTTTAATATAGGTAATTTATATGGGAATATTCACTTGTCCTTTTACTCCCTGGCAAAAAGATTGATGTCCTAACCTGCTGACCTGGATTTTCTTTCTTATCCCTAGATTCACAGCAGGTATGAGGGAAGAAAAACCTCCAAACATAAGAGGAATTTGGCTATCACAGGAGGAGTGACTTTGTCAGTCATTGCATCCCCAGTTATTGCTGCAGTTAGTGTTGGTAAGAAGCTAGCAAGGACCATGACTTCATTCTGCCCTCCCTTTCCCGTTCCCTCCATCACATCAGCCCTGCATCAACTTTCTGACTAAAACAGTTTAGCCAGCTGACCAGATGTTTCACCCTGGAGGCCCCTCTATTTATACCAAACCCACCTTGAGAGTTAACTCTCTTAGGCACTATTATTATGATTATCAGCCAGACTAAATGATCAGAGTTAGGGATCTTTCAGAGAAGATTGAATTAAAGAATATTAATTTAAGGCCTACTTTTTCACCTTTCATCCTCTCTTTTCTCCATTTGCTATGGAACCACAAAATACAATTACTTTTATTTTTATTTATTTTGGGAAGCATGAGGGTTTGTTTTAAAATAATAATAATAATATAACATTTATTGAGGCTCTCCATGTGCTAGGAACAGTTCTGAGTGTTTTGCATGCATTAATTCATTTAATCCTTACAGCAACACAATTATAACAGGAAGGTGCAATAATTTGCCCAGGGTCACTTAGGTGGGACATGAATCAGGAGTCTGACTTCAGAGCCTTTGCTTTTAACAACTAAATTATTCTACTTGACACAGTAGTAAGATTTTGGATTAATACTCTGAGGGAGATCCCAGGAGTCACTTATTTAATATTTGGTTATCGGTTCATTCTTGGATTAGCACTTCAGCAATGAATAAAAGGGGAAAATGAAAGCAACGTATACTTACTGAGCTGGGCACTGTACATACATTCTCTTTTGATCATTGACAACCCTGGGAAGATAGGCCCATGGCCATATGGCTAATAAATCAGAGCCAAGATTCTAATTCAGGCCTTTTCTGATTCTAAATCCAGTTGTCAATTCTGTTAGACTGGCCTTGACTCTTTGGGAGAACCATTTTCTCCCTTTCCTTGGCCCTTTATAGAGTAGTTTGTGCTCAGGCTGGGAAGGAGAATTCAGGGCAGTTGCAAACTGATAGTCTGCTGACATGTTTCCTTCTCTTCCCCCAGGTATTGGCGTCCCCATTATGCTGGCTTATGTCTATGGGGTTGTGCCCATTTCTCTCTGTCGTGGAGGTGGCTGTGGAGTTAGCACAGCCAACGGAAAGGGAGTGAAAATTGAGTTTGATGAAGATGATGGCCCAATCACAGGTAAAAGGATTTTAATTTCCTTTTGAATTTGTGGGACACAAGATAAAAATCAGTAAAATTTAGCACATTTTACAGAGAGATTGCCATTGGATTACTTTGGATAATGAGCTTTATACAGGGTAAAGTATTTTTAGCTTTTCATTTCTTTGTTATTAGGTTAATTCCTCTGGTACTTGCCTCTGTGTGGCAAGTACAAACTAGGAGGATTCCAAGTAACTCCAAGTACACTGGTAATAGTAGTGATTATAATAAAGTCTTAAATCTGCACAGTACTTTATAATTTTCAGAGGACTTTACACAGTTATTATCTCACTTGGTTTTTACAGCAGCTCTCTGAAGAAAGAGGGCAGGAGCTATTATTATTCCCCATTTAATGGGAACTTATTTAAGCTTTTGTCTCAACATCTGTTTAATGGGTTTAAGAGCTCTACAGAGCTGGGACGTGAGCAAGTCTTCTGACTTCTACTTTGGTATTGTTTCTACTTTATCATATTAGCTCATCTGGATCATAGAGATCCCCAGAGGTTGTCAAGCTTCCTGCTAGAATCAGAACATGGCCTAAACATATTTTGAAATCTTCATGTTTGATTAGATGGTATCTATGGTATATTGGTATTTGGAAAGAATAGTGGACTTGGAATCAGAATTGTAGTTTTGTGTGCCTCGCCATGACGTGGGCAAGTCATTTAATTCTAAGCTTGTGTTTCTTCATCTAAAATGGGGACTATGAGTTATTGGGAAGATTAAATATGAACATATGGTAAAACCTCTGATGTATGGTGGCTGTTTATAGTAGCTGTTCATTAACTGAATAATGAATAAATGAGTATTTTTCTACATGAACATTCTCCATTCTGAAGAGTCACTGCAGACTATTTTGATGCTTTGCTATCTTGAATTAAGGTGTTTGGTTCCATCCCCAGTGGCAGATGCCTGGCGAGCCCTCAAGAATCCCAGCATTGGAGAAAGCAGCATTGAAGGCCTGACTAGTGTCTTGAGCACCAGTGGAAGCCCTACAGATGGACTCAGTGTTATGCAGGGCCCATACAGTGAAACAGCCAGCTTTGCGGCCCTGTCAGGGGGCACACTGAGTGGTGGCATTCTTTCCAGTGGCAAGGGGAAGTATAGCAGGTAAGCAAATAAATAATCTCTGACAGAACCAGTTGGAATTATACCAAGTAACATACCTGTGTGAGCTATTTCTCTGTGCCGGGCATGTTCCACATGGCACCTCATTTTGATTTAATCATCAGTGGTATTTTTTTTTTCTTTACAATTAGAAAACAGGCTTAGAAAGGTTAAGTGACTTAACATAAAGCTCAGTGTTCTTTCCACTGTTCCATATAAAGAATAATCTTGACTTCAGATCTTTCCTCTGCTATATTAGGCTGCCTGCATCAGGAAGGGAAAGCAGGCATTTTTGTAGAATTTCCAAGACTGTGCTCTCCATTAGGCTTGTCACTGGCCTTGAGTTGAATAGCATCTATGATGTATCTTGCTGGCTTATTGGTGCTGTGATCCTTATTACCTTCCTATTTCCAATTGCTAGAAGGAAAATCAATTTTTTGAATTTGTGTTAAGAATATGTAAAGCTTTATGACTGAAAAAATTATAATTTTCTTGATCATTTCACCAGTTAGACAAACCAGAACATTCAGAGGAACATAACAGATGTTACATAAGAAGGAGTTAGTTGAATGCACTGGAGACCAGAGGCCTGGGGAGGGGTAAACATGGGGCAAAACAAGGTGGCAGGGGAGAGGACTTAGGGGAGATGGTTGATTTCAGATATCCGAAAGGCCTTAAACTGGAAGAAACTTCTGACTCATGATGAGAGGTAGATTAAGACTAGAGGGAACCTAATTTTGCTTCATTATAGAGAATATAGAGAAAATTTACATAAAAGTCCAAAAAAGGAATTGATTAGTTTAGTAAATATGCAGCCACCTATCCCTGGAAGTGCATAAAAGTGAAACCAGTTGGCCATTTTGCTATTTGAAGGACTCAAGCAACAGATGGCATATGCACTGGATCCCACACCTGAGTGCCTGTAGGTCTCCTGGGAGCCTCTTGAAAATAGATTTTAGGACCCTGTCCCTATATTAATAAATTAGAATCTCCTAGAGTGGGACGTAGGGGTCTATATTTTGAAAAGGCTCCCCAGGTGATTCTAGCATAATCATTGCACAAATTAGCATCTGGGAATCACCCAAGTAGATGGCCTTTATGAAAGTCCTCTTCCAATTCTAAGAGTGATTCTATGGCAAAGCTTGAAACTAGAAGCCAGGTCTCTGACTCGATGCACTTTCTATTGCACTGCCTCATTTTCCTGGGCTGTGGCACATTCTTGAAGGGCATCAGGCTAGAGCAGCACAGCAAAGGCTTAGGCGGCAGGATGAGGTTGCTTGAATGTGCAGCTGTAGGCTTCTGCTGACCTGTCTGTGTCTCATGACTCTGGTTTTTTCTTCTTAGGGGATCCCGCCCCCACATGCCAGAGAATTCACTGCTGTGCTTTCTTAAAACCATCACCTCTGTAAATAAGCAGACAGACATAATTGGAGACTGACTTGGTGAAACTGCAGCTTAGCCAGTCCAGCTGTTCCAGTTCTGTGAAAGCCTTTTATAGGAAGTGAATGAGTCAGATGGGTTTGACTGTGAAACCCATTATGGGGAAATACTTAAGTGTAGAACAAAATGGTATTAGAGCCAAGAAAGGACATAGTTATGTGTTCTTAACTCTGAGACATCATTGGAAATTTACTGCTCTTATAGGAGGTTGACCTTCAATCTCATAACCTGGGGGTAATTTGATTGCTAAATGTTTGAGTTCCTAGTATGTGCAAAGACACCGAGGGTAAAGTGAATGGGATATGGTCTATCCTTTTTTGGAGCTCACACATGAGTGAGAGAGAGATGCGTTAATTGATATAATAAGTAGGTGCTGTGAGAGCACTTAGCAGGAAGTGACTGCTTTGCTGGGAGAGTGAAGGGAGATGATACTTTCTTGCAAAGTCATGGCAATATAAAATGTGTATAAGTGTGTAAGGAAAGAAAATTCAAAGTGATTATGACTTTTAGGGTCTGTGGTGAGAGAGGAAATAGAGATCTTGGAGGAGATCAGGAAGACTTTAAATGCCTGTTGGCAATAGGGAGCCAAGAGAGGACTGTTTAAAGTGATCAGATCTTTGTCCACATTGGCACTGATCTGGAAGTTGTGTGACTTGGATTTAAGGCTACTGGAGAGAGAGCCCAATTTCAGTTATCCAAGCAGGAGATGCTGAGGGCCTGACGTTAAGCAGCTTAAGCAGTAGCAGTGGGGATAGAAAGGAGGGGACGATTTCAATAGATATTTAAGAGAGAAAATGTGTGGGCATCTATTTGAGCTATTTGACAATTGCAGAAGATCAAATCAACTCAGTTTGCAAGAGAATAATGGAAGAGATATATGCCAGGAAGCAGACTGTCTTGGAATATCCAGGCCTCCTATTAACTTGAACGTCCCCTCTTTACACAGGTTAGAAGTCCAAGCCGATGTCCAAAAGGAAATTTTCCCCAAAGACACAGCCAGTCTTGGTGCAATTAGTGACAACGCAAGCACTCGTGCTATGGCCGGTTCCATAATCAGTTCCTACAACCCACAGGACAGGTATGTGAAGAGTCAGGTGCCCAGGAGAGGTTGCATTTTTTTGGTTGGGTACTAGGCCTTCAGAAGCTCAATGCTTTATGTTAGGGCTCTGTGTACCATCTGTTGGGATATATAGTGTATCCTGTGAATTCATTGAGCAAGTTCTTGGCAGCTCTTGATTGATTCTTGTTAGTACTTGATTTTTAGAGGTTTTTTTTCTTCCTTTTATTTTTTATTTATTTTTTTTGTTTTGTTTTTTTCTTGGCTATTAATCAGTGTAATTATTCACATGGAACTTCAAGCTAGATTGGTATTCATTGATATCCATGGGTCTATGGTTTCTGCTCTCATGTTGCCCTTTGCTTGATGTGGCTCCTGTAGCCTGTTTCTCTCTATTTTTGAGAAGTTAGTGTATCTTGTCTGGTGTGATTGCAACACTCCCTTCTGAAGAGTTTCTGTTTCTTCTAATTGTGGCACAGTAGTAAAAAGCTATGAATCTTCTTTCAGTTTCATATTTGGGTAAGATAGTGTAAGGCTCTGACACTTAAGTTAAATTTTGGAAGCTGTGTTTTAGTTGTTTAAAGAAATGGCAGAGGTTTGTGTGTGTGTGTTTTAAATCAACAGATCAAATTGTTCTCCATCTTTTTTGAGTGTTAGGTTAAATTTTTATTTTCACTGGAAATGAACTCTAGTCTATTATTTACCTATGTTTTTGGACTTCCTAATCCTGAACCCACAAACCACTTTTACCAACAGGTAGAGCATGACTCATGTATGACTCAGCAAAGTGGATTTTGTCTCCACAGAGAATGCAACAATATGGAAATCCAAGTGGACATTGAAGCCAAACCAAGCCACTATCAGCTGGTGAGTGGAAGCAGCACGGAGGACTCGCTCCATGTTCATGCTCAGATGGTGGAGAATGAAGAAGAAGATAGTGGTGGTGGCAGTGGTGGCGGTGATGGCAGCAATGAAGAGGATCCCCCCTGCAAACACCAAAGCTGTGAACAGAAAGACTGTGTGGCCAGCAAACCTTGGGACATCAGCTTGGCCCAGCCTGAGAGTATCCGCAGTGACCTGGAGAGCTCTGATACGCAGTCAGACGATGTGCCAGACATCACTTCAGATGAGTGTGGCTCCCCTCGCTCCCATACGGCAGCCTGCCCCTCGACTCCTAGAGCCCAAGGTGCACCGAGCCCAAGTGCCCATATTAACCTCTCTGCCCCAGCTGCGGGGAAGACTGTCTTGAAGCCAGAAGGTGCAGAAGCCAGAGTATGAAGTGGAATGAATGCTCCCGTTCTGAGAAGCACACTTGTAACTGCATCTTTTGGAATCTTTTTTTTTTTTTTTTTTTCTTTTTGGGTTGGGGGGAGGGTGGGAGGCGGAGATTTATGTATTTTATTTCAAAGATTCTCTGGTCCCAGGTTTTCCCCAGGGAAATTCGGAGAAATTTGCAGTTTCTTACAGATAAAACATGGAAATTTTCCCCTTAGTCTCACCCACTCCTCCTTCCCTCTCCACCACTCCCCGTTTTTTAGTTTTAATTTATTGGTTGAACTGATGGCGGCAATCCATGAGGTGTGTCAAAGAGTGTACAGATGTATGTGTGTATATTGTATGTATGCTAACATTACTGAAGGACACATTTTAATAAAGATTTCTGTTGTTCAACTCATCTCATTTTCCTTGGCGTGGGTAGTCCTACAGAGCCAAGTGTTTGAAATAGATGACTACATCTTTAACAGTCTCTAGATGTGAATGTTCCTAACCCCAGGGAAGAAGGATTGTATTCTAATCAGACTGCAATGGAGTCAACTATAAACCAAGGACTCCTAGCATGATAGGAACCAAAGCCAGGCTTGTTTTGGAGCGTGTAGTCAGACTGAAGAATTAGCTGAGTCAGCCAAATAGAGAAGCGGTAGATTAAAATGAACCTCGTTTGCCCTCTAGAGGCAGCTGTGCAGTTTCCCTGTTAAAGCTTTATTTTCCCTTTTCTGTATGGTAGTCATTATTAGAAATGTGTTCCCAGAGGAGGGTAGGGTGGCAGTTCCAGTGGCTCCTTAGAGAGATCCCAGTGAATGCTGCAGGGTTACAAGTTGGGGAACAGTATTCCTACAGAAGGAAGAAATATAATGATTCTGCATAATCACCAAGAAATAACCTGTTAGGTTCTCAGGTACACGTTTTCTGTTCCAAAAAAGCTTTCTCAGTTTTGCCAATCTAGTTTAAATAAGAAGGACTAAAATTTGTAATGAACGGAGAGAAAAGTGCCATTGAAATCTCAACATAATTTTATCTTTTAAATTTGTCAGAATCGAGCTGTGTTAGTACTACTTGGGATTTGGGCTCTGTCTAGAATAATGGTCTAAGAAATAAACGCTCATTTACAATACAGCAGAAAAATTAAGGTTCATGAGACATGGTGTAGGATTCCAAATCTGGCAGTAACTTACTTTGTGACTGTGTGAGTTAGTTACTCTCCTGCCCCTAATTTCCCCAACTTTCAGATAGTATTTGAGGAGCTTCCAGTGTCAAACTTCTCTATCACCTTAGCCCTGGGTCCAGAGGAAGAATTGAAAACATCCTTTCCCTGAGGACCAGATGGCTTTCTGTTTCCTTTCACAGATGTACCTGCTCTTTGTCTTCCTGGCCTGTGCTTTACTACAATGAGGATGATGAGTCTGGACAACAGCCAACTTGGAAGGTTCTGATCTCTTGAGCACTACAGCCAGACTTAGCACATTTCCCTGCACCTGGGACAGGAAATGCTGTTAGTAGACTTTGGGTCTTTGGAAGAGGGCACCCTAGAGGTGTCCACATATGAAAAGGGGAGCCTGTTGGGAAAAAGGGCAAACAGTCTGGAAATCTCTGAAATGCAATTAACGCAATACTCATCAAGAGAGCAGTTAACTTGGATAAAATCAAAGAAGTCTGTTGGAAGGCCAGGAGTTGGCAGCCAAACCTATATTCTTTTCTATACTCCACTTCTTACTGCTTTGAAACTTGGGGAAATTACTGTTTTCACTTAGCAGAAATGAGGATAATCTAATTATGGGGTTGCAAAGATTAAGTGAGATGGTATACTGAAAATACTTTTGGTTAAAGGCCCATGTTTTTCCCTCCTTCAGGAACAGGAAGAAATAAGGGAAATTATGGGTGTCATCTAAAAGCCCAGAACTCTAGACCAGAGGCTATGAAAAACTACACTACTGTTGTATCTTCTAGACATTAGCAGACAAAAAGTCTTGTCCATCACCACCACCTGGAGGAGAACATGAGTAATGCATCGGAAAAGTTGGTCTGCTTAGAATATGGGGAATGTTTAATTTCCTCTTGGTAGGGCTTTCATTCATTCTGAAATACGTACTATGTTTCAGGTATAGGATGCATTAAGAAAAAACACGAAATTTCTGTCCCCACGGAACTAACACCTTAGTGGGGAAAAATGATCTGGATGAGGGTAAGTGCTCTAAAGAAAATGAAGCAGAAAAAGTGAAGAGAGAGGGTCAGATGTTGCTCCTTCAGGTGGGTAGTATAGGCCTCTTTGATAAAGGTAACATTTTATTAAAGTCCTGAATGGAGTGAGAACTGTGGATAGTAGGCATGAAGAATAAAGTTAAAAAGCTCTTTGATAGAGAATCCTTAGTCTGTTTAAACACACATGTACACACACACACACACACACACACACAGCATATAGACCTATGTGGCTGGAACAAAGTGGACCAAGGAAGAGAGTAGATTAGGTTAAAAAGGTGGCTGGGAACAAGATGTGTCACAGCAAAACAACTCTGAAGACAAGGAAATGTTAGGTTCCTCTAAGGCTGGAAAGAGGTACTTTTCAAAGCCAGACAGATGGAGGGCTTGTGGTCAACTTTCAAAGGGGCTGAAATTGGGAGAGGGAGTGTCTGGTCACAAGTCCTACTTGGGCCAATGGAAAGAAACTAGGATATGGCAAATAGGTACTTACTGATTCTGACCTCTTTCTAATATACTTCCTTGTACTCCACAAGCTGGAAGGCTAAAAACTACGGTGCATACTTTAAACTTCCTAGTAACCAAGGTTCTGAATATAATTTAAGTTTTGCCAATTAGATACACGAATAGGATATGGAAGGGAATAGGATATGGAAGGGAAAAGTGATTCGGGGGGCATCTTTAGCTACTTTGTTGCTCCTGCAAGGATGTAGAGATCTCGGGTTTCTCTTCAATGATATTCCAATACCCACCAGGAGTTTGTGAGTGTCTGAGGGTTTCCTGACCCATAAGTAACAGTGATATGTGTGCTTGTAGTCAGCCTGAAGTGGCCTCCTGATTCCTCATCTTCCTGGCGGAGGTAGCAGCTCCCATGATAGAACAATCTGGGGATCTTTTCCTAGAGGCTCAGCCTAGAAATCACTTGTCCAGGCTTCCCAACTCTTGTAAGCACCTAATTTACCTGTATTAAATCTTGTTCTACTTAAAATAGGTAGAAGCATTTTGTTTCCTGCAACTACTGAGCCCTGACTGATAAAAGTATTTGGTTCCAAAAGTGGTCACAGGCAATACACCCTCAAAGATGGAACTTTGGTTGGGTTTGAAGGAAAAGAGAATCTAGCTGCCCCCGGAAAAAGGTAAACTAGTAGGCGAAGATTACTTATACCTGCAGTCACCTGAAATGAAATGCCTTTTGGAGGACCAACAGTGGCTGTCATGACAGATTATCATGTAAGAAATGAGGACTTAAATGGCAGTGGCTATGCTAGAGAGGTTAAAGAAAATGAAAGTCTCACTAGTTTTAAGGTTTTAACTCAGGTGAGTACAGGAGAGCCCCAAAAGAATTTTGTCTCTTTTAGCCACAAGGGTGATGGTGTACATGAAAATCAGATGGAGATTCTGGGTTATTGAATCGCAATGTAAGTTAAATTCTTAGCATTACCAGGAATCTCACGTGAAAATTAGGGCATTGTTTAGGAAAGAGATGGACTCTGAAATGGGGCATTTGAATGGACTTAGATACATCTTAGTATTCTGAACCCACAGACTCCACTCAACTTTTTCCTCTCAGTCTTTCTTGGAGGCCCTGGGGTAATTGCCTTGAAAGGGAAAGCCAGTATTTTTTTTGTGCCACCCACTACCCCTTACTGCCACCATATCTGTAACTAAGGGCAGATCCCAGTATGCATCTGGAAAGGCAAACAGTCTTGATTTGAGAGGCTTACGGAAGAATTGTAATATTTTACTGTTTTGAATCAGTAGAAACCTGAGGAATGTATGCGAGCTGGATTCCAAAAGTGTTAGACCAGGAAGAAGAGAACATAATTTTGTTTTCATTTGGGTTGTATTTATTAATATGGGCTTTCTAGAGATTCTGGCTTTAGCAGCTAAGAGTGGCTCTTAGCTGGTTGGTTGGATGAAACCTGGACTTAACAGTGGTCTATGGTCAAAAAGAAATTGAACTGCCAAAAATTCCTTAGTATAGCATTGGAAGACAGCCAAAAACATGAAGACAAATGTTCATGCAGATTTATCATATGTGTGACCTACTCATCTCCTAATTTTGTCCTCCAAAATTGCTCAGAGGATATTCCTTTCACCAAAGAATTGGAAAGTACATGGATAAGGGGAACACCTTACCTTGAAAGGTACTGTACTAACTATCCTTCATAGGCTGAGCATGATGCTAAGAGATGCAGCCATTGAAATAGAATTCCTCATATCAGTAGAGATGATGAAATCCTGGAGTGACAGGGACCAAGGGCCAGGTACCAAGGCAAAAGAGCTGGAGTGAGGAAATATAACCTGTTTCCAGTTGGTGTTAATAACACAAAGCAAAACTCCAGGTCTGGCAGAGAAAAGCCAGTTTTGAGTCACCAAAATGGGGAGTTATGGACACACACTTAATTCTAAAACTCAGGGCCCTTGAATAAAGGCAAGCTGGGTACCATGGAAGAAGCACCCAGCATATCATCATAACTGAACTGTAAAAGTTCTAGTCTTCCCCCCCAAAATTGTAAGCCATTAACCTATGTTCCTGTGCTTGGAGAAATGGAAATTACCTGGGCCTTCAGAGGATATTTGGAAACTGGACCTACAGGTCTTTGTGTTCACTAGTTAGATTAAAGGCTTATGGAGTGTTATAGGTTGAGTCATGTCCCCCAAAATTTATATGTTGGGAGTCCTAAATCCCAGTACCTCAGAATGTGACCTTATTTGGAAATAGGGTTATTGCAGATGTAATTATGATGAGGTCATATTGGTACAGGGTGGGCCCCCAATCTAATAATACTGGTGCCATATGAAAAAGAGAAATTTAGATACAAAGACAGACACAGGGAGAACGCCATGTGAGGATGAAGACAGAAATTGGGATGATGTAGTAGCAGCCAAAGAATGCCAAAGATTGCCAGAAAACCACCAGAAGCTAGGAGAGAGGCATGAAACAGATTTTCCCGTATAGCCCTCAAAAGCAACCAACCCTGCAGACACCTTGACCTCAGACTTCTAACCACCAGAAATGTGAGACAATAAATTCGTGTTAAAGGCACCTAATTTGTGGTGCTTTGTTGCAGCATACTGAGTAAACTACTGTGTGGGGGTCAAGTCATTTAAAAAGAATTTTGGCCTGGGTCTATCTCACATATCCAGCCTATGGTTATTTCCCAGTTCTTGTAGTCACAGTTGTAATAAATACACTTGGCAACTGGCAGGATCTTCATGTTAACCCACAGCGATAAAACTATCATGGTAACAGCAGAAGGAAGTCCCTGGAGCTGTTCTTCCCCACCAGAATTATTAGCCAAAAGCAACGATGCATCCCTGAGGGAACAAACAGTAGGTATTACCATCATCAAAGACTGAGAAATTCAGGAGTGGTGTCTTTTATTCATATTTAAATAATTTGCCCTGTACAGGATTTGGCTTGCAGCTGTTATTTCAAATATAATCTCTTTATGAAGCAAGTCAACATCTGCCCCTGGCACCTGCAACTATTGACCTGGAATATGCCTTTTTCTCTAGCCCAAAGAGCAGAAAACATGAAAAGCAGATTACTTTTACCTGTCGGGGTTTACAGTACATCTTGCTTTCCTACATCTGGGTTATATCTCCCCTCTTCAGTTCTGTTGAAATCTCATCGTAAGACACTTTAATCATCTCACATTTCCCAGAACATTACATGTGGTGCATCATGGTGTTGGTCATAATAAGCAAAAAGTAGCAGGTATGTAAACGCCTTGATAAAATACACGTGTTTTAGAGGATAGGCAATGATCCCTGTGGAAATTAAGGTCACTTCCACCTCCATGAAGTCTTTAGGAATCCAGAGCAGTAGTCTGTGGAGTATGACAGGTAATCGAAGGCGAAAGATGAGCTGTTGCACTGTATCCTCCCCGTCACTGAGAAAAATTTCAAGCATCTGGTGGATTGCTTTTGATTTTAGAGGTAACACACCACATTTGGTTCTGCTGCACTGACCTGTTTACTGAATAACCTATAAAGCTACCAGCTTTGATGGGCCCAAAGAAAGGTTGGTGTCCAGTGGGTACAGGCTGAAATGTAAGCGGTTTGGGTTTTATGACCTAGCAGATCGAGTGGTGTGCAAAGTCCCTTGGCAAATGAGGGTACAGAATACACACTGTGGCAAACTTCCATAACAGAATCACAGCACAGGGCCTTATGATTATGGAGTGAAGCCATGCTATTTTTGGCAATGGCTATTCTCTTTTAGAGAAGCTGATGTTGGCTTACTACTGAGCCCTGCTCCATGCTCTGGGGGGGACCAGCTGGGCACTTACTGGCAGTTAGAGTACATCATATCCCTTCCATAGAGAAAGCAGGGATTTGTCCTCACTGAAAAAGATACTCAAGATATAGATTGTTTCCATGCATGCCAAGCCTAAAATATTTACGAAGAGTAAATTTTTAAAGGAGAAAAATCCCAATTATTATAAAACCAAGACATTTTCCCCACCCCCTATTATTTTAAATTTGATTTTATGTTCACATTGAGAAGCCTGGGTAGGAATTCTAACTGTTTATGTATCTTATGACCTTGGGCAAATTATTAAACCTCAGTTTCTTCATTTGGGACTGTGAGGATTAGATGAATATAACAGTGCCTGGCCTGCAATCAGTATTATATGTATTAACTAGTATAATTTTTATTATCATGATAATCATTGTCGTTATTATTATCCATGAACTTACTGAATGCCTTATTCATCATGTAGTATTCCACACAACACTGCCTCTCATCAACTGAGGCAATGGGCTAAGACCCATGGATTCATCCCAAAGCAGCTGGTCTTACAGAATAGTAAATGGCCTACTAAAGACTCACTTGTGGCACTAGCTAGAAGATAACATCTCGTGTTGTTAAAGTTTCGTCCTATAGGATGAGGTATATGTTCTGAAATAGTGACCAATATATATAACCCACTCACAAAATTTTTGCTTCTTGTTCCTGTGACTTTGATCTTTGTTGGTTTAGAATTCTCAATACCCAGAGGAGAAATATTTCCACCAGGGCACACAACAATAAGCCCTTTGACTGGAAGTTTTCTAACCAATCTGGGCTCCTCATCCACTGAACTAACAGCCTAAAAGGGGACAGTTGTGTTAGGTGGAGTGATTGATGGCAATTATCAAGGAAATAGTCTGCTGTTGCTCAGTGCGGGCAGGAAGAGTAATGCCTGGAACCTAAAGGGCTCTCTAGGCTACTTCTAGTGCTATCATTTTTAGGAGTAAAAGTTCTGAAAGACTAGACCACTCAGGGCTCAATTCCTTTAGGAATAAAGATTTGGGTCACCACACCAGATGGAGAACCTCGTCCAGCTAAGATACAGGCTGGGAGAAAAGAAACTTAAAATGAGACGTAGAGAAGGAAATTTATGAATATAAATAACTAATTCATGAAAACTGGAGGAATGAGGACTATATTAGCATTTCATTTTTTCCTTGCTGTATCGTGTATATATTTTATAGATATCAACCCATTTCTTCCCACCTTCCACATTTTCCCTAGGAGTATAAGGTGTGTTATTATTGGTAACTTGACAATTTAGTCCTTAAGTTACACGTTGTTGAGGTAGAATTATGACTGAACTAGAATGAATATCACACAGAGATCTCTCCTTTTAGGGCAGGGGTTTAGATCCCCAAAAAGGGCTGTAGATATGGCGAATTGGCTGCCAGCATCTCCTCTCATCTCTTCCTCGTACTGCCAAGACTGCAAAGTTAAACACTGTATTTCCCCAGAATCCTTTACAGTTAATATCCTGAGTGCAAATTAGTGCCTATAAATTGCATCCGTTTATATAAGAGTTGGGAGGAAAGGTCATCTTCCAACTGTGTGGGTTACCTTCCACTCCAATGTCCAGTCTCTAGCCTCATGCAGTTGAAAAGCAGTGATGGCAGCAGATCCTCAGATTGTAATGAATATTTTTTTAACCATCCTATTTTTTATTGAGATGTAACTCACATAATGTAAAAATCAACATTTTAAACTGTACAACTCAGTAGACTAAACACTCACAAAGTTGTGCAACTGTCACCATTATCTAATTCCACAACATTTCTATCACCTCCAAAGACACCAGTTGGCGATCAGCCCCAATTCCATCCTTACCCTGGCAACCACTAATCTGATTTTTGTCCCTATGAATTTACCTATTCTGGACATTTTATATGAGTGGAATCATGCAATATGTAGCCATTCGTGTCTGACTTCTTCCACTTAGCATAAGATTTTCAAGTTTCACACATATTATATAGCATGTAACAATATTTCATTGATTTAATGGCTGGATAATATTCCTTTGTATATTGTATGGCTGTTGTATGGCTATGCCACATTTCATTTATCTATTCATTAATTGATGGACATTTAGGTTATTTCCACTTTTCGGCTATTGTGTGTAATGCTGCTATGAATATTGGTGTACAAATATCTGTTGAAGTCCCTGCTTTCAGTTCTTTTGGGTAAATACCCAAAAGTAAAATTGCTGGATCATATGGAAATTCTGTTTAATTTTTTGAAGAACCACCATCCTGTCTCCACAGAGACTATGCTGTTTAACTCACCAGCAACACACAAAGGTTCCACTTTTTTCACATTCTTGCCAACACTTGTTATTGTCTATCTTTTTCATTATAGCCATCCTAGTGGGCACAAAGTGGTATCTCGTTGTGGTTTTGATTTGCATTGCCCTAACAACTAATGTTGTTTAGCATCTGTTCATGTACTTCTTGGCTCCTTGTATATCTTCTTTGAAGAAATATCTATCCAAATCCTTTGCTCATTTTCAAATTGGCTTATTTGTCTTTTTTATTGTTGAGTTATCAGACTGCATATTCTGGTTACAAGTCTCTTAACAGATATATGATTTGAAAATACTTTTTCCTATTTCGTGATTGTCTCTTCACTTGACATGTTTGTTCTTCAATGCAAGAATTCTAGTAATAGCCTCCTGATTCATGACTGTGTCAGAATTAGCAACTATTCTGGGATCTTGTTCTAAGAGTCATTCCTGGAAGTTCATTCTAGAGCCCACTCCTCCAGCCCTTCCAACTATTTTTTTTTTTAAACATTTGACTTCTTGTATTATTCCTTTTCCACTTAAAATAGAGTGGTTTCTGTTTCCCATAACTGATCCCTGGCTGAGAAATAGCAAAACCTGAAACCTTCAAGCCCAGATACGTGTCATTTTGCTCGAGCTGATGTGCAGTCAAACTATAATAGTAATACATTCTTGGAAAGCCAGATTTAGAATCACCCTTGAAGATCAACTGGCCCAACCTCTTCATTTGTGAAATGAAGGAAGGAAATTGGGACACAACAAGGAAACTGGGAACAACAACAACGACAACAAAAAACCCATGAAGCTGAGTGCCTGCAACTCCCCCTCAGCCTCGTGGCACAACCAGTGGACCGGAACTGATCTTACTTCATGAAATCGTTGTGATCTAGGTCATGTAAACCCAATGGGGTCAGCCCTGCCAACCTTACTGAAGCTGATTGGACACAGGTCTTGGGCCCAAGCCAAATGCTGCAGTGAACAACCTAGATGTGATGGAGGCAAACTGCCTGTGTGAAACTGTCTGGTACCGGAGACATAAGAGCCAGGAGCATGCCCAGAGCACCTCAGCAGGTCATGTTCCTGGCCTCCTAGGACCTAGCTGGAGATGCCAAGATGGCTTCCCCGATGACCTCATTTCCTCTTTGTCCCTACCGTACCCCGCCCCCCCATTACTGGAAGTCGTCGGAACGTGGCTCTTGCACATCTGAAGAACCTTATAAGCTTACCCAGAGATGGCCACTGATTTCCTGGTGATCACAGCCAGATCAAAAAAGAAGCAGGCCGCACGCTTCCACTCTCACGTGGCTGCTCACATGCAAGTATGAGAGAGAGAGCTTTATGCATGACAATGAGAGAAGACTGCTGGCACTGCGTGGCTGAATTCTGAGGCCTGAGTTGTCATCACAAGGATCCAGCAAGGGCAGGACAACGGCCCCTTCTCTCGACCTGCAGAAGCTGCCCAGCCTGTCTTTGGTGGTTTGCCTTTGTGAACGGCTTGGAATATAGTTCCAGAATTGGGTACTGCTTTGCTGTTCCTTAGACACCTGCCTTTGAGGAAACTCATCCATTGCTCACTATATATGGACAGCTCCTCTGTTCAGGCTCTGTGCTGGGGTACAGAAACTGACACCCAGAGACATACCCAGGCCGTAGAGATGGGAATCACCAGTGAAAAATATGGCACTTGTGAACATAGATGTGAATGAAAGGGGAATTGGCTTTCTCCTCTCATAAACTTCAAACCAATGAGTACAGGGAGAGGAGCAGCCAGAAAAGGGAGACAGAGAACCAGGAATGAACAACATAATGGAAGCCCAGTGAGATAAGAATTTCAGGAAGGAAAGCATGGTTAGCTGACATGTGACAGGTCAAGCTGGCTCAGGGCTGTATTTGTCATGTGGGAAGTAATCAGTAACTTTAGGGAGAGCAATTTCAGAAGACGGCGACAGTAGAAACCAGATTTCATTTAGTTGAGGTGTGAGTGAAAGGGGAAGAGGTAGAGATGGTAGACTACTCTCCCCTAGGAAGGGGAGATTTGTTTTTTTAGTAAAAGAGACTTAAGCCTGTTTGGGGGCTCAGGAGAAAATAGAGTAGACAGCGGGAGAGAGATAATATAAGAGAGAGGCATTTGATGGTGCATTGTCTCTAGGAAGATAAAGGGATGGGCTCAAGGACACGCCAGAGGGGCTGGCTGTGGACACAAGAAGGGGCCCTTCCCCTCTCGGCTTAGAGGCAGGTGGAGATGACCATGCGATTTAGCGTCCTGCTCGAAAGGGGATAATCTTCACCATGAGAAGATATAAATTGCCTGCCACAGAACAGATGGTTGGTAAATATCAGTCCTTTCCTCCCCTTCCCGGCTGTGCAGTTTCAGTCTTCTGAGGCCACATGTGATGTCGCTCTAGGATGTCACAAGGCCAAAGAACAGAGCTAGAGCTGGAGAAATTAAAGCTATTCTAGAATTGCAGAGGAGTAGAGGCTGCTTTCTCCTGAGGTTCCTAAGCTAGGATGTTCCACTACATGGACAGAGACTGCCTGATATTGAAAGCAAGACAGAGGAAGGCAGAGCTAAGAGGTGGAGCGAGGCCGAGAGACAGAGACACTGAACACACCAGATGACATGGATTTATTGCCAGAAGCTAACAGTGCCTGATGCACCTAAACAAATTCTTTCTCCCCTACCCAAGGCCCATTTACATTAGGATTCTGTCACTTGTAACTGAAGAAGTTCTGACAATACAGGACGTTGCTAGTGATGTCCCTAACAAGTGGAATCGGCTGAATCAGGGGCGGGTACAGAAGAGTGAGGATTTCCCCCATCCCAGCCTGGGAAGTCAGTGTTCCCTGCAATGCAGCTACACAGCCAGGGTCTCCTGAAGCCCAAACAGTATACCTAGCATAAGTGGGCCTTGGGGTCTTGGCAGAAATATGTCAGAAGGCTGTGTGTCTTTGCTATTTTCCCAAGCTTTCAGAGTCAGATATATTTTGCAAAGAGAACAAATAATTAAAGCTAACATTTCTGAGACACTATCACGTGCCAGGTTCTAAGTGCTTTACACATATTAATACATTTATTCTTCACAATAACACAAAGAAGTTATTTCCAGTTTACATTTGAGAAACTGAGGCACAGAATAATTTGCCCAAGGTGGCAAAACTAGATAAAGGTAGAGCTATGACTTGAATAAAGCAGCCTGCCCACTGGGCTTGTGCGCCTACAGCCTTGCTGAGAGAGGGTTCCTATAGCCCACAACGCAAGCTTATTTGGTGTCTGATAGTCAAGTGCATGGCAGTTTTGAAAAAGCACATCTCTTTACATCAAAGCTAAACTGAGTAAGAACAAAGGCAGGGAAGCAGCAAACAGCCCTTCCCAAGCCCTTCCTCCTTGTCCCCACTAAGAGGATGGTAACCCTATGTAAACAGGGTTTATACTGGGATGCAGCCTAGTGGTCAGGGCTCTGTTCACAAATGTTCCAAGGCAGAGGGGAAGAACTGGAGGTCCTGTAGCTAACAAAGACTTCCCTTTCCTTGGCACACCAAGATCAAGGTTTAGATTCAAAGACCCTAATTCACAATTCTTCTTAGCCCATGGAGTTATCCAAATGTGAACAATCAGAAAACTTACACATCTGTGAAAGGAGTGGTTTTGCCAGAAGAAAAAAAAAAACAAAAAAAACAGTTCTGGCACATGGAAACCAATTGATCAACCCCTAAGGCAACGACTGTCTTGGCTCTGAATAATACCAACAGGACACCCTCAAAATCGTAAGACGTGACTGCGAAGCTGCA
Source organism: Rousettus aegyptiacus (assembly GCF_014176215.1). Classification (NCBI taxonomy): domain Eukaryota; kingdom Metazoa; phylum Chordata; class Mammalia; order Chiroptera; family Pteropodidae; genus Rousettus; species Rousettus aegyptiacus. Next base: position 20,384,481 of record NW_023416284.1, on the reverse strand, counting down.
ATGGGTAGGGGAGACTCCAAACATGACAGAGCAGCCAGACTGCCCTCACTCAACCAAACCAGGGACTAACTCCTTGCTGATCTTGACTCTCAGGGTGCAATGCACACTTCGGACCATTGGGTGTCGTCCCTCCTCCTCTCCTTTTCCAAATGTGGTTGCTTATTTATAATTATCTTGTTTTCCCTCCACCATGCACCAAAATATTAGGGGCTGATTAATTTTATTATTGATCTATAGCAGTGTTTCCCAAACTTTATGCTCTGAAAACCTGAAGACCTGAAAGAGCTATTGTTTATGTGGGTTACATTGTTGATACTTGTCATATTAGAAATTAAAATTAAGAATTTTTAAAAATATGTATTTAAAAATAACAAACCCATTAATGTTAACATAAATAATACCCTTTTCAATAAAAAATAACCACATATTCTAAATCAAAGTAGTGGAAAAAATGACATTGAGATTTTTGCAAATCTCTTCAATGTCTAGCTTAATAAAAGGCAGCTAGATTCCCATCTGCTTCTTTATTCAATCTGTTGAGATGTTGTTTTGGTTGAAGTGTATGAAGAAAATTCAGCCTCATGCAAATATATAATTGGAAAAAGGAGGAGTATTTTAAAAGCCTTTTCAGATAATCATGGATATTCCTCTTTGATACTATACCAAAACTTGACAAATGATAGCTTTGTAAAATTTAGTTTCAATATGAAACCTTAAACCATATCAATCAACTTTTCATTGAACTAAAATACATTGGTCTAGCTTGCACTTTGAATACGTCTTTTATCCATTCATGATTTTGTATTGGTTGCTCAGAAAATATTGGTTCACTGAGTTACACAGATCTTTCAAATGTTGACACATTTCAATATACAATATAAATAATCTTGTTTATTAATGTCATCATTGTTCTTATCAGAAAGTCTTTAATTATTGGGAAGCTACTAAGCTCACAATGATGGATAGAAATTTTCCAAAAGTCTATGTTCACTCAAAAGCTCAGATTTTATCATTGGCAGCAAATATTTTCAATTTTTTCCTTTGAATTGACAGGCTCACTTCATTTTAGAGAAAATGTCTTCAAAAAAGCCCATATTTGCATAACCATGTCTTTCAATCCGTGGAAATGGTGTTCATGAAAAAAAGCAGCTAGTTCAGCTTGCAACTCAAACAATGGCACAGGTGCTTTTCCTTAAGACAACCATGGTACCTAGGCATGCATCAGAATTATTCCCATTCTGTCAAAACATTTAAAAGAAATATACTCAAGGGTAGAGGTTTAATAAAGTTAATAAATTTTACTGTTTCATCAAGACAGTCTTAAGTAAAACTGACACATTTGTTTCTCTTACTATGCATGCATGACAGTGACAATACAATAACTACAAGTATGGCCTTGAGCCACTGCCTTGCTTTGTGCTACCCTCCCCTGCTTTTCCACCATCAAAAGGCAAGATAATATTTTAGTATTATTATGAAAATAGTTTGGACCTCACAGACCCTCTGAAAAGGTCTTGGGGATGCTCAGGGGTTCACAGACCACACTTTGAGAACCACTGATCTGATGTTTCATTCATCAGTTAACAAATTTGTATCAAGCACCTACCATGCGGCTGATCTAGGTGCTGGCACCGTTTCTAAGGGCTAGCTGAGTATTGAGTGGCGAGCTATATGTGAGATAATTAAAGCCTCTGCTCTCACAGGGCCAACATTCTTACGGAGTGAGAAATTAATAAATAAACGAATAAGATTATTTCATCTAGGGAAAATTATCATGAAGAAAATAGAACTCTGTATACCTTAAACCTTATACAGTGATGTATGTCAATTATTTCTCAACAGAACTGGTGGGGGAGAAAAAAGAAAATCAAGATAATTTAATAGAGAGTGGCTTGGAAGTAATTTACTGTCATGGTTCAAGATGGTATCCCCTAGCCCCCTGTACCTATTTAAATTTAAATTTTAATTACTTAATTCAGTTTCTCAGTCACACTAGCCACATTTCTAACGCTCAATAACCACATGTGGCTAGGGGCTGCCATCCTTGGTCAGTGCGGGTATAGGACATTTCCATGATTACGGAGAGTTCTTTTAGACAGCACTGATTTAGACTGTGTGATAGAGAAAAACTGCCTGGAGATTTGAGGAAAGAGTATTGAAGGAAGAGGGAACCGCAAGAAAAAAGATCTTAAGATAGAAACCACTTCGTTGCGTTGAAAGAAAAAGAGAGAAGAGCAGTGTCGTCGAAGCGTCGTAATCGAGGAGAGTGATGGGATATGATATCGGAGAGGTGGGTGGGAGCCCAGACATGTGGGATCACCGCAGGACTTGGTGAAGCCCTGCATAGCCATTAAAGAGGGGCATTGATATGACTTGATTTGCATTTTTGAAAGATCACTGTGGTAGCTGCGTGGAAATGGATTGTAGAGGTGGAAGTAGAGAGGCCAGTTAGGAAGCTCCTGGATGAAAGGAAATGAAAAAAAGCTGATATATTTTAGATGAAGTGACAGGACTCACAGATGAATAGAATAAGGAGAATGAGAAAGGGGGAGGAATCGGGAATGGTTTTAATGCTTTTGGCTCCAGCAACTAGGTAGATGATGGTGCCATTTACAAAGACCCTTTCCTCTCTTTAATTATTTTGGTACTCCTATCAAAAATCGATTGACAATGTACATATTTTTTTTTTCTGATTTCTTTATTTTTGGACTCTCGGTTCTATTCCATTGATCTCTATGTCTAACCTCATGCCAGCACCACACCGTCTTGATTACTATAGATTTGTAGTAAATTTGAAATTGAGAAGTGTGTTTCTTTTCAAAATTGTTTTGGCTATTCTGGATCTTTTGCATTTCCATATGAATTTTAAGATCAGCCTTTCAATTCCTCAAAAAAAAAAAAAAAAAGAAAAAAAGAAAAGCGGCTTGGATTTTAATAAGGTTTGCATTGAGTTTGTAGACCAGTTTGGGAAGGATTGTCATCCTATCAATTTTGAGCCTTACAATCCATGAACCCGGGATATCTTTCCACATCTTTCTGTCTTTCTTTCTTTGTTTTTTTTTTTGTTTTTTCCTTTATGTTACAGATGTTAGGTTGAAGAGTGACATGATCCGATTTATACTTTAGGAAGATTACTCAGTAGTGTGGAAAAATGATTGGGGAGCAAAGGACGCTACGTGAACAAGGGAGAGAGTAGCAGGGACAGAGGGAGGCGCTTGTTACAGAAATGTTTATAATGTAAATCGGCAGGACTTGGTCACTGACTTGATGTAGAAAGAGAGGGAAGAGTAAAGGATGAGCCCCAGGTTTTGGCTTGGGTACATCATGATGCCACCCATTGAGACAAAAAAAAAAAAATACACCAGAAGCAGATTGGAGGAAAAGATAAAGCAATCGGTTTATATATGTTGAGCTCGAGGTGACTGTGGGACATGCAGGTAGAAAGGTAAGGTCATTGGATATTTGAGTCTGATGTTCAGGGAAGCTGTCTAATCTAGGGGCAGTGATTTGAAAATCATCCTATAAAAGGGGAGCCGTGAGAGTGCATGAACCAACCACTTGGAACAATAAAGGAAGCAGAAAGGAGGCAAAGGAATACAATATTTAAAGGTTGAGCTGATGACAAAAAGCCCACAAAGGAGATTGAGAAGGGACTACCAAGGTGGTAGGAGGAAAACCAGGAAAGAGGTGTGATATCGGAGTACAGGGGGAGTGGCTAATAACAGTGTTATAGACTGAAATGCTTTCACCGAATCCAGCAGAGTTAGAAGTCACAGGGCTCTTGCAGAGGAGGACTGAACCACATTGTTGTGGACTGAGGAGATGGGAGTTGAGAAGATGGAGACAGCATGTAAGGATGATACACTCCAGAAGTTTGGAAGGGAAGGAAAGGAAGTAAAAAAGGAGTAACTAAAAATGTAAAGGGAGCAATGGGAGGGTGTGTTTTTGTAGGATAAAAGAGACTTGGTCATATTTATAGGCCGATGGAAAGGACTTAGCAGAAAGGGGGGGATGAGGGCTTGGTGAGTGAGGTCCATATGGAGCTGGAGGAGAGACTGGAAGGAGTAAGGAGGTGAATGGATTTAGAATTGTGTTTTTAAAATTTTAACATGTATACAAATCACACATCTCAAACCTCCCCTCATCTCCATCTCCATAGCCACCATCCTGGTCCAAGTCCAAGTGCCCTACACTTCTCATCCCTCACCTGGACAACTAAGCTGGCCTTCAGATTCTCAACCTTGTGGCGTAGGCTTGGTGGTGAAGAGGCCAGGAGGGGGCTAACTGAACAACGGAAAACAGAATGGGCCAGTGGCCTCTGCGAAGTCAGAGGATGAGGCAGTGGGCATTAGGAAATGGGGATACTATAGGAGAGGCCTTGGTTGAATGCTTGAGGTTGGGATTTTGAGGGGGGTTGTTCAATGCATGGCCCATGAGAAGATGGCTGAGGTCATGGTGAAGGTCACTGAGGAGGTCAAGGAAGGGTAGTGGAGGGTCGTTCACGTGGACAAGCAAGACATTAGCACAGATTGCCTGACAGAAATCCAGAAACTCAAGTCCTTGATGGATAGAGGGGGGGTGACAGGAGGGAGACAGTTAAGGTGATGAGAAGAGGTGGCAGAGTAGAGCCAGGTGACAAGAGTCTCAAGAAGGATAAAATGATAGATGCACATAGGAAAAACCTTTCAAATGTGAATAGTGGTTGTCTGTGCAGGTAGAGAGGACTATGGGTAGTTCTGATTTATTCTTTATACTTTCCAGTTTTCCCCTCAAGCTTTCTACAATGAGCTTTTTTTCTTAGAAATGTAAAAGATGGAAAAATACAAATACCCCTATTCATACCATCTAAAATTTATCATTATAAATATGCAAAAGTCCCCTTTAACTGCCTCCTCTTCTCAGACAAACACGATCAGTCAGCTTTCAGTTCTGTATGTGTGTATGTACATATACATATTAGAATATGGTACGGTCTGTGCATGATTGTTTTATTTACATGGAGGAACTATTCTTATAATCAGGGGCGAGGGAAGCTTTTTTAATGGGGGCGGGGAGATTGCACAGGGACAGAGCCTGAATCCCCATCACCAGCTGAGCAACCCAGTGGGGAGGCCATGCCCTGGTAAGACCCGGCCTCCAGTTTGGTGCCACACCTAGTTGTTAAATATTCCAGGAAGACGGAGAATTACTATTCGTATTTCTCTAGCTAGGTTTCAACCCACTCTCATATCTTTCAAGTTGGTTATGTCTCAGAAATCTGGGAAGCAGAAAGTCAATCATTATCTCCAGGTGGGGCAGAGGCAAGGGACACCAGGTGGCTCATACTAATGGACTTTGGCTACTTGGCGATAAGGAAGAGAAACAGCAATAACTTCAGGATCCGAAGGCTGGGCCGGGGGGAGACACAAGTAGGCAGTTCTCCCTCCTCAGGGGCCCCAGAAAGCAGCCCCACTCCCTGGGGGCCATAGCTCCCCACTGACCCCCACCACACTCAGAAGTCAGGGGCAGCCTTCACAGTTAGACAGGCCTGATTCAAGTCTCAGCTCTACCACTCATACACCCTGAATGACCTTTGAAGAACCCTTCGCCTTTCTGGCCTCAATTTTCTCATCTGTGAAATGGGGTGATAATCTTCAACTCTCAGCCTCATTCTAAGGATAAAAAGAGAAAATCCTCATTCATGCATCTGAAAGCAGAACCATAAAAAAGGCCTGGTCCTTAATCTGGTTCCAGGTTCAATGTCAAGGGGACTGCCTGACAATGACTGATTAAGAAGCCACATGCATATACACACATGAGATTTGAAATCAGCTTTGAAGTGACCACATGTGCTCTCTAGGGCAGCCCCTGGGAATTAGTCTTTGTCATCATAAAGTTGTTGGAGCAGTGGGGATAGGGTAGTGGTGATGAGGGGGCCTTTTCATAATTTCCTTTTTCCTTCCTCCCTCCCTCCTCCTTTCCTTTCCTCCTTCCTTTCCTCCTTCCTTTCTAACAAAAGCAAGAGATGAATAAATGCTCACTATAAGACTCCAACAATACAGCCATATATAAAACAAAAAACAAAACCTTTCCCCTGGCTCCTCACTCTTGGTTGTCACTTTGATGCTATTGCATGCTATTGGGAACAGCTCAGTCCACAAACATCATTAAACACATGCACTCTTTGGTGTGTAGGGTAAAGACCTAGAAATGGAATCGCTGGGTCACAAATACAAATGTTTGATAATTTACAACATGGATGAGTTCTACCAATTGCCCTACTAAAAGGCTGTCCCCATGGGCATCAACATTCAAATGACAGCCTAGGAAGGCACCAGCCAGATGATTTGAGGAACTGTCTTTATTTGCTTTCTTCAAGTTTTTCTTCCCAGTGCATTGCGCCCCTTCGGACATCAGATAACCGAGAAGCATGTCTGCCGAAGTGTTACCAGACAGGCCTGCCTGACTGTGATGGCCTGCCAACACCGTAGGGGGCTTCCAAACTTGTTCCAGATGGCTCCACTCCCTCTTTTGGTGTTAATTTGCCCATTAACACTCCAGAGCTCTGTGTGTGCCCATCACACAAGGCACACAGAAGGCACTGATACGGGTGTTCAGAGAGGCATGCATTCATTGGGCACCTGGTGTGCCTGGCCCCGACTGAGCACCGTCAAGCCAGCCCCTGCTCTCCAGAGCACTGAACTGTGGGGATGGAGGGTACACACTGTAGACAGGTATTGCCCAGATAACCCATGCCTCCCAGAGGCCCGCTCTGAGGACTGAAAGAGTCCAGGGAGGTGGCCACAACATGGGCACACTGAAGAACATGGGCTTGGAGGCCTGGGTGGGAATGTGGGCTCCCGCCTACTCCGCCACTTCCAGCTGGGCACTCTTGAGCAAGTCCACTTCTAACACTAAGAATGGAACAAGGGAGGTCAAGGTCCACCCTGGCCCTCTAAAGGGGCTCAGTAACCAAGAGCCAGGATCAGGAAAGCTCTTACTATGTGCTCCTGGTACATCTACACACTGTAAAGGCATTCTAGAGCTTTTTCAAAGCATTTTATCTCATTTTATCTCACCACGATCTTCGGGGACAGGAACTATTACCCCTGATATTCCAGTGAGGGAGCAGAGACCCCCAAGACAGAGAGGTAAAGCCCCTTGCTCTGGCCAGGGCAGGGAGGGAGAGATTTGCCTGAGGTCACACAGCAGGTCAAGGACAGGCCCTGGTGCCCCAGGCAGTGCTCTTTCACCATCCACTGCTGCCTCTCCCTATCCTCTAGAAGACCTTTACCCTAGAGTCTTTTCATCCAGGTGCTCACCAGGTCATGATAACCACAGCTGACACCCCTTTCATTCCTTGCCCGAACGATTGCGGCTCCCCTGAGCCTCAGATTCCACGTGTAAAATGGGCATCACTAGAGTGGGAGAGGGATAGGGGTGTGTGTGTTGGGGGAGCGACCCGAAGCCAGCCAGGATCCGAAACAGGCGCGGGAGGGTGGGGCCAGCGCTGTGACTCAGCCAGGCGGGCCAGGAAGGGCGGCCCAGCCGGTCTGACCGGCCCGGGACGCCGAGGAGCCGCCAGGGCCCTCCCGGGGCAGAGCCGCCCGGGGGGTGACGGGAAGGGAGGCCGGCCGGGCGCCGACGAGCCCGGGCTCGGGGCGGGAAGTGGGCGCGGCGCGGCGCGGCTACGGGGCGCGCAGCGGCCGCCGACTAGGATGGGAGCGGGGCCCCCGGGCCGCCCGCAGCCTCCGGAGCCCCGCTGAGCCGGCCGCGGAGACCCCGCGTGAGAGCCAAGATGTGTCTGCGCCTTGGTGAGCCGCTGGGGGACGCCCTGGGAAGCCGGAACCCGCTCAACTCCTCCGGCAGGGCCGGAGCGCTGCGGTGGGAGCTCGGAACCCCAGGGTCCAGGCCGGCTCCTCTGCAGGTCGCTTTCTGCTCTGGGCCTCAGTTTCCCCAGCAGTGAGATGGAGGGAGGAGGGCTGCTGGTATCTTCTCGCTGTGGCGTAGCACCTCCGCCCCTCTCCCACACTTTCCTTCTGGCGGAGGTGAAACCTCCGGGCGAGAAAAGAGACGCGGGAGAGAGCAGAAGGGGGAGCAGAGCCGGGGTTCCAGGGCCCAAGGAGTTCTGAGCCCGAGACTGCATGCCTTACGCTTCCTCAGCTCCGCAAAGGATTCCCACTTCCATACTCTCCACTCCCCCAACCAGGCGGGGAGGGAAATGCCATTGTCAAACAGGATCCGGACAAAGGAGTGGGACGGATGTGCGTCCTCTCATTGCTCCCTGGGCACAGTGATGCTGCTTTGGGGCATGGGACGAACCTGGGGAGTCCCCACTCTCTAGCCTAGAGAACTTGTGAGCCTGTTCCCTCATCTGTACAATGGGAGCCCCCACCCCTCCTGGGATTACTGTGAGGATGAAGTTAGCTCTAAGAATGAAGTGCTTTCCACGGTGCCGCCGCCGACAACATTGCTAAGTGCTCCAAGAATAGTGACTTAGAAACAAAGAAGCCCAGAGTGCCCTCAGGCTCTGTCCAGTGCTCCAGGCACAGACCCGCATCAGCCAGTTCCTTCTGCTTGACCAAAGTATTGGTCCTGGGATACTGCTGTTGTTCAGCCCTGAGCCCAGCCCTGAGCTGGGTGGTGTTTGGGCTACCGGGTAGGTGGGTGGATGGGGTGAGGTGGGTCAGGTGCCTGGGACATAACTTCTGTTCCCCTTCCTGTTTGGCTAGCAGTTAATCTTCCCAATACCATTCCATTTCCACATGCCTGTCCAACCCATGATTTGCCCTCTGATTCCACATCTGGTCCAATTCCAGATTTGGCTTCAGAGGGTCCTGAAGGCTCCAGGGTCTCAGGACAGCTTGACCAAACCCTCCACATTTTACATAGGGGGAATCTGGGCTTCAAGGAGAGGGGCTGGTACAAGGTCACACAGAGTATCTGTAACTGGCCCCATCCCTCCCTGGTCCCTGGGAACTGCCTCTTGGCACAGGGCCGCCAAAAACATTCAATTTATTGAGTTCTTTTTTCTTTTCTTTCTTTTCTTTTCTTTTTCTTTTCTTTCTTTTCTTTTTAGCTGCAAAGTTTCCATATATGAAATATCCACAGATGATGATACTGAGGTCTAGGAAAGGACTCAGTCTGGTCGCACCAGGAATAGCTAAAGGAAGAAGGGACCATTTAATTCTGGGGATCTGGAGAGTCTTCTAGTGTCATGGAGCTGGCTAGAGAGGGAGCTGGTGGGGCTAGGGGATCAGCATGGTGTGTGTCTCCAGGACCTATAGGGGAAATTCCAGAGAGCAAATCTGGAACGGCCTGAGCTGCCCAAGCAGAAGAGTTCCCTGTTCCTGGTAGCGTGCAGATACAGCTGGGCAGCCACTTGTTCCCTCAGAATTTGCATTTAAGTCCCTGATGTTCTTTTGATCCCAGCCCTCCCCCATTTGCACGGTCCCTGCCCAGTGCCCCTGCACCAAGAGCTGTTTTTCCCAGTACCCCCAGGGTATGCCCCACTTTCTCATCCATCTCATGGGACCCTCCTGTCTAACTGGGATACAAGGGTTATTCTTCCATTTTACAGATGAGAAAATGGAGACTCACAGGCTTGAGCTTCTTGCCCTGAGTCACCCACCTCTAGCCAGTTCAGTTCAGTAGTTGTGAGCTGAGTGTCTGCTGTGTGCTAAGCCCTATCCACCAGACTGAATCCTGGGCAGGACCTGATCCCTGCCCAACGACCTAGGGGCTCCTTGAAGCTGGATAGTGATTATCAAGCTCATCGTGGTACCACAGGGCCTGGCACAGAGTGAACATTTGTGTAATAAACACATAAATAAGTAAATCAGTGAATGAGAGTTGAGTAGGATCATGGGTCTAGAGCTAAAGACCTGGGTTCAAATCCTAGACCTGCCTCTCATGATCTGGAGCACTGACAAGGGCTACTACCCATTATTAATACAGTTTATGTGCTTTTCCAACCTCAGAGTTCCAATGACTCTCATTAAAGGCATTGTGAACCCCTTTTCTGGATGAGGAAATGAGGCTCAGAGAAGACAAGTTAATGGCCCAATTTATCTAGAAATATTTAGGACCCAATGTCCATCACTCCTGCCAGGGCCTCAGTTTTCTCCTCTGCCCAGCAGGATAAGCTCCACCCCTGGCCCTGACACAGCTGTCCCCTGCAGGTGGCCTGAGTGTGAGCGACTTCCGGAAGGTGCTTATGAAGACAGGGCTGGTGCTGGTGGTGCTGGGCCATGTGAGCTTCATTGCAGCTGCTCTCCTCCACGGCACTGTGCTGCGCTACGTGATTGCCCCTCACGATGCTGTGGCTGTGCAATACTGCGTGGTCAACATCCTCTCTGTCACTTCTGCCATTGTGGTATGACCAGGCTGAGAGGGTGGCTGGCAGGGGCCGAAGGGGGCTTAAAAGGTCTTCGATGAGTCTCCCCCCTAAGCCTGGGGCGAGCAAGCGGAAAGCCGGAGCACTGACCCCTGCTTGGCCACTTACCAACTGCACAATCCACTCAACCTCTTTGTCTCAGTTTCCTGTCTAGAAACTGTAGATTGTAACAATGTTCACCTCATAGGGTACTGATGGGTATTGAATGAGATCATCCACATAAAGTGCTTGGCAGTGTCTGGCACATGGTTAGTGCTCACTACTGTGAGCTAGGATTACTATTACAATAGTAAAATAGTCGAGGCACAGCTGGACAGAAAGAAGGAACATCAGCTCAGTTTGGGAGGGTTCAGGAAGGTTCAGGAGGGTTCATGGAGGTGGAGGCCCTTGAGCTGGGTATTGATGGATGAGTAGGGGTTCAAAGATAGGCTGCAATTACCATAACCCAGGTATGTGGCATGCCAGGGACCAAGAGATAGTAAAAGAAGCTGGGATAGCATTCCAAGTACAAAGAATGGCAGATGCAAAGGCTCAGAGGTGGGAATGGCTAAGATTTGTTCTGGAGACACTAAAAAAAACAATATGGCAGGAGCTTAGCATTAGGCCTGGTCTATAGTTAAGTACTCAATAGATGGTAGCCATGGTTATGACTGAATGTCAGTACCTGTTTGATGAATACATAAATGAAGGGGCCTGGTAGTCTCAATTTCCTACCTAGTAGCAGAGTTGGCCACAGCTTTTGAGCAACATCCACACGTTGGTGTGTGAGTTCAGTCCCTGCCACCTCTTGGCTAAAGGACTAATTTCTCTAAGCCTGTTCCCTCATCTGCAAAACGAAGCTCAGACAGCCTGCTGGCCCCAAGGCTTGGGTGAAGGAGGATCACAGGCCCCAGCGAGTAGGAAAGCCTCAGTCAGTGGGACAGGGCTGGGCTGCACAGATGTGTGCAGTGTCCGTTGGAGTTACTATTACTATTACCAGCCTGGTGAGAAGGCAGGGAAGGCCATGAACTCAGGGTTAGGAGGTCCACTGGGGATGGACTCCGCTTTACCCTCCTTTCCTCAGTTAACCCTCACTGTTCCCAGCAACAGGGAACCATTATTATCTCCACTTTACAGAGGGGGGTGGACGGAGACTCAGAGAACCACCCAGCCTCCTGCTGATACAAAGAAGCGTAGCTGGATTTGAAATGACTTGTGTCTGACACCAAAGCCGGTGTTCTTTCCATGAGTTCATCCTTCAGAATAGGACTTAGCCCAGAGAGGTTGAGGCACCGACTCATGGCTGCACAGTGAATATTGCCGGGCTCCTGTCATACCACCTGCCTCCCAGGGGTCCAGCCCATGGCCGGTGCAGTGAGGGAGCTCAGGGAGGAAGCCTGGCTGAATGGAGCCCAAAAGATCCAAGGGGCAGCTGGTGGGTTAAACACAAACCTCTTAGGACTGAAGGGGGTTAGGGAAGACCGTAGGTGGAAGAACCCAAGCAAGTGAAGAGTAGCAGGAAGGGTGTTCCCGAGAAGGCAGAGTGTGGGCAGCATCGTGAGCAAGCTGTGTGTGGGTGTCCACATCCAGGGCAATGAAGGAAGGGCCAGGGTGCAGTTGAGAAGCTGATGGGACCAGGGCCAGGTCATCGAGAGCCTGGGATAATTTACTCCTAAGATTTTCAATTCTACTCCACAAAGGGTCCTGATTTGTTTTAAAATAATTTTGTTTTGAGTTCCTTGCCAGCGAGTTACTTAGTTTCTTCCCAAATCTCTTCCACTCCAGGGAGACAAGTCATATATATCATGGGACGTGCAGCCCTGGGATACACAGGCCCCTGTTTGAGATACACAGCTCTAGGCAGTGGGGAGTCATGGAAAGTTATAGCCAGGAAGTGATTGTGTTTTAGAAACATCACTTCAGGACAGGACCATGAGGAGGCAGTGCCTCCCTGCAGATGGAGGTAATGAGGCTAAGCAGGTGGTAGGGGTGGGGAATTTGGTGGGCTTCAGCTGTCATTGGTGGAATTCTTACCTGAGAGTGGCCCTGATCCCCCTGCCTCCTCTCCTCCAGCAGGGGGGTCCAGGGGTCAGGGCTAATCTGAGTCTCCCACAGGTCATCACCTCGGGCATCGCAGCCATCGTGTTGTCACGCTACCTTCCCAGCATCCCCTTGGTATGTCGCACTTTCTGGGATGGGGCTTAGGGACAGAAAGGGCCTGGCCTTCTTGGAGGGGGTGAGGCTTGACCCCATGGGGGCCAGAGCTGCTCATGGGGCCGAGCCTGACATCCATTAACCAGTGGTCTCTCCTATCCAGCGCTGGGCAGCGTTTAGCTTGAGCGTGGCCTGTGCCCTTCTCTCTCTGACCTGTGCTCTCGGCCTCTTGGCCTCGATCGCCATGACCTTTGCCACCCAGGGCCGGGCACTGCTGGCCGCCTGCACTTTTGGGAGCCCCGAACTACTGGCACTGGCGCCCAACTGTCCCTTCGACCCCACACGTATTTATGTGAGTGTTAAGGCCTGGGATGGGATGGGGGTCATCCAGGTGCTCATCAGAGGTGGGAAGGGTTCTTGGAGTCCTGCCTTCTTCCCCCAACTCCAGACAACATATCTGCCCCTTGTTCCCCTACAGAGCTCCAGTCTGTGCCTCTGGGGCATCTCACTTGTGTTCTGCGTGGCAGAGAGTGTGTTCGCTGTGCGATGTGCCCAGCTCATCCATCAGCTGCTGGAACTGAGGCCCTGGTGGGGGAAAAGCAGCCTCCACATGGTAAGGCCTGTAGCCCCCTCCACAGCCCTGACTCCCCATATTTCCTGGGAGCCCTTGCTGGGCAGACCCCATCCCTCTAATGGGTCCCCCACTTGAGAACTGGGATAATAATTTTCTCCCCAGGACCAAAGGCAGAAGTTTAGAGGCTCAAAGATGTCAGATCTCACACCTAAGTCACACAGCTGACACCCAAGGCCCAGGATTTGAGAGAAGGGAAGGGGTATCCAGGCTCAAACTGGGGGTATACCAAGGGTATGGCCTGGCTCTTGTATGGGGGGTAGTGATGCCCCTTCGCCCCAGAGATCTTGCCAGCCCTTCCCTCCTCCCATTCCCTGGGTGTCCGGCGGGAGACCCAGAGGCAGATCCTGCAGCCTGGCAGCTTCTTGTGTCTCCACAGATGCAGGAGAGCCCAGAGCCTGTAGAGGGCCATGACCTGATGAGCTGCCCCAGCTCAGGGCCGCTGACCCTCTGACAGCTGATGCCTCACCTGGGCCCCATGACTTCTGGGGTCCTGTAACCAATTCTGCACTGTGACAAGGCCAGGATTCTTCAAGCCGGACCACAAGGGTTCAATGGCCACTCGGGAACCCGGATGCGGCTTTCAAACCCCTCCCTTGGCTACCCAGCCCACTGCACTGAAACAAGACTTTATTCTGAAGTTATTAAAAAGAACAAAGATGCTCCATGGGGATGCATGCAGCAGGAGAGGGGGCTCGGCCAGGGGGCCTGTGCTTCTTTCCCACATAGGATGCTGTGGGTGCGGCTCTAGGTGTGTCTGCCCTCATGTCTGTGGGCCTGTGTGTGTGTGCGTGCGCGCGTGTGTGTGTGCACATGTGTGTATGTGTGTAAGGGAGGGAAGCAAAATACACAGAGGGGTCTGTAGGTCTGTGTTCATCCAAGTGCTGAAAGGCAGGTGGGGGTTCATGGGTACCACAGCTGGGGAGCTGGAATCAGGAGGTTTTCCTTTTGCATCATGGCCTCTAGGCCAATAAGAGCCAGAGCAGGAAGGGTTGAGGCCCTCTTGCAGGGAAGAATGGCTCAAGGAAGCTTTCTCCTTACACTGCCCCCACCCGCCCCACCTCTGGAATCCTCTCCCCTCCAAATAGAAAGATAGGCTCCTCACCTGGGCGTAGTTCCCCTCCTCCACCCAGGCTGAGATCTACCAAGGGCAGGGGCGGGGGATGGGGGGAGGTTGCCCCGTGATTGGGGGAGGGAAGGCTGGCCTCGTGGCTATGTGTGTTGGTGGAGAGGGGGGATGGTTAAAATTCTGATATCTAGGTAAGGGAGGATTGGCTCCAAGCCAGAGCCTGTGTCTCCCTATCATTGCTGAAGGGAGATATTGCCTCTTAGATTGGAGGGTGCTAACCGCTTGCTTGGGTCTTGGGGAGACTGTAGGGGGTTCCCTTCTCCATAGCCTCCCCAAAGTACGGACCCTGGGGGTGGGGGAGGCCCAGTCTGACCCCCAGCCTGGAGAGACACAAGGGAGAAGAAGCTGAGAGCCGGGAGAGGGCCAGTGAAGGCAGGGAAGAGGGGGAACTTGGCTCCTCTCGCTCAGAACTGGGAAGCGCTGCTGGGGTCGCACTGCAGCAGACGCACGATGGATGGGTCGCTTTTGGCCCCGCGGATGAACTCCTCCAGGGACAGCTTGCCTGCGGGGTGAGGGGAGCAGTGATGGGGAAGAACGCAGCAGTGAAGCGAGGGGAGGCCAGCAGACAGGCCAGAGGGGAAGGGAAGTAGCGCCTGCCCCACCCCCACCCCGCCCCGCCCCCGCCCCTCACCATCGTTGTTCGTATCCATTTGGCGGAAGATTTTCTCAGTCCTCTTTTCTGGGGTCGACTCATCCTCCGGCATCTTCATCACGGAGGAAACCATCTTGTAAATGGCCTGGAGGGGGGGAGAGGAGAAGGCAGGGAGTGAGAAGAGCCTGCCCGAACCCCCACCCCTAACATTCAATGACGCCCCCAGGTACGCTGACGATTGTCGCTGCCGTCAGGGTGAGGTAGAGAGGGGGTCACTGAGGCGTAGGGAACCGGGGTTTTCAGGAAGAAGTATCTGGGAAGGCTTCCCAGAAGAGGGGGCTCTTGGAGTGAGCCCTGACCAAGTTCCCTTAGGCACAAAGTGGGAAAGGAATTGCTGGCAGAGAGATCTGCATGTACCAAGACGACCCAGCAAAAAGCTCTGAGTAGGAGCCGAGAATTTAGGGGTGGCTGAATGAAAGGGGTGAGGAGAGACGTTGGAGGACATCGGGGCCGAATGTTCCAGGGTTAGTATAGGGTTAGCGCTGCTTCTCAGAAACTCAGGGGTTCCAGGTGGCCCGCGCTCAGTGGCCAACAAGGGCCCTTGGCTGAGGGGGATGTGATGCTGTTGTTGGCTGGCAAGGGGGATCAGGGTCGCCCTGAGGGATGTAAGGCCTGAGGCAGCTGGGCCCAGAGGGGGCAGGGAACATTATGCAAATAAACGCAAATGAGCACCTGCGGGTGGGGGGTGGGTACAGCCTGGGATCTGCTGGGCCCAGAGCTGTAGCCGCCATCTGCAGGAGCTCCAGAAGCAAAGTGAAGAAGGGTGTTTGGGCTAAATACACAAAGTGCCTGTAGGGCTTGGCCTGTGGGATAGACTGGGTCTTGGAGTTTAAGAACCAGACCGGTCACCCCAGTCTTCCAACTATTTGATACTGAAACCTCCTCCTAGAAGCCTCCCTTTTCCATACCATAAATTTCTTGTTTGAAATCCAGCTTTAGCCTCCATACTGGTCTCTTCTTGCCTGATTTCCTTGGGTCTGTCTCCCACACCGCCTCTGAAAGCTCTTTACAAACACAGATCTCCCCACCACGTACCCAGCCCAGCAGGCCACCCCCTCTTTCTAGTCACTCACAGGCCTCCCTCTAACCCCACCCCCTGCACTCAGCTCCTTCTGGATGCTGCCCCACGCTCCTTCTGCTGCCTCCCACTCCTCCTTGGGGCTCAGCTTGCATGGTGCTTTCTTCAGGAGGCCTTCTGTGATCCATGGTAGGTCAGGACCCATATTCTGCCCAGACCTTCCTGGGCTTTTCCTTTGGAGACACCTCTGGAAATTATTATGCCTTCGTAGGAGTGTTCCTAGTCCTTAGCATACATACAGATAAGGGGCATGGACATCTAGCTAGTGCACATATCCAGAACTTAGCACAATGCCTGGCATCTGGCAGGAACTTCCCTTTTGAAAGCCCGTAGGTAGCACCTCCCACTGCCCTCTGTAACAAGTCTAAACCATTCAGCCCTTGGCATTCATGGCACTTCACACTCTGGTCTCTGCTGATCTTTCCACCATCAGGCTTCCCCTGGTGGGTGATTGTGCCACAACCAAACACCCCCACACCTTTCAGTTTCCCTGGCACTTACAGCCTCTGCCTGGAACAGTAATACTAGCTACGATTTATCGGGCACCTACTATGTGCTGGGTACTTCACATGCATTCTTTCTAAACCTCACAACAGCCCTGAAAAGCAGGTATCATGATCCCCATTTTCCAGATAAGAAATAGAGGCTAGAAAAGGAATCAATGACAGAAACCAGATTAGAACCTGCTCCCTCTTAGCTGCTGATTAGTCGGTCGCTTGTGAGGTGGTGATGACCAGCAGGGACTTTGAAATAAGGTGGATCTGGAGAGGCATTTTGGTTCCACTAATCACTTGCTGTGTAGCCTTGGACAAGTAGTTAACTTCTGTTAGCCTCAGTTTCCTCATTTGTAAAAATGGGGGTAATCATATCTCCCTCATGAGGATTATCTAGAGTATCAAATGAGACAAGGCGTGCAGAACAGTGACTGGCTCAATTATTATTGTATAATAATCGTTACTTATCTACCACATCCTCAGGTCTTCCCTGACCTGTCACCGAGCTGGCCAGTGTGGCCTGCACACTTGTCCCTTCCATCAGAGTGGAAGCCCCAACCAACCAAGATGCAACCTCTTCCCTTTCAGTGTATTTACCACCTGAGCATTGAACTGGGTCCTGAGAAGGCCTTGAGTGAGCAACTTAGAGAGTGAACACTCCCTTGTGACAACCTTACTCCTGGGCCTCCTAATTAATTGTCTGGAATTGCTGCTCACTCATTGTTTCACTGGAGCTGACTTGTAATTAATCAGTCACTGGTATTTGCAGAGCTCCGTCTACACTGGCTGTCTGGGGCTGACTGATGGGTTGTGGTGAAGGAAACCAGGCCCCATACAGCAGAGGCCAGCCAGGGGCTGCCAAGGATGCCCAAGGAATGGAGCTGGCTTGGCACCTCCAGCAAGGCTGAAATTTCGCAGTATACACCAGTGCAATCACACTACATAGTAAAACATGAACATCCCTCTGCACTGATTGTTATCCAGCTGCTACTCAATCCCAAAGTAATCCTCCACCACCCAGGCTACCCCAACCCTTTCACCAGGACCCCCAGAACTCCCTACTGTCCATCAACTAGAGATTTATGTCTGGCCCATGGGAGTCGTCGCAACCATTAAGGCTTTCTCCTAGTGATAGGCATAGGGAGGGCACCACATCCCAAGGCAGCTCATTCTACTCTAGCTTGAGAGAGCAGACCCAGACCCTAGCAAGAGAGAAGCCAAAGTCAAGGTCCAGTAGAGACTGGATGAATTGGAAGTGAGGAACAGTCAGCACAGCTGAGGGACCAGAAGAGAAAGGATTCAGAGAGGCAGAAGGAAAGGGACCAAGGGCTTGTGCAAAGCTGTGCAGCAGGATTACTCAGGGCACATTCCAAGGTTGTTGAAAAGGCCACTCTGGCTAGAGCAGAGAATGTGCAGAAGAGAAAATAATAACATTTACCAAGTACCAATTATATGCTGGGCCCTCTGCCAGAGTCCCTATCCCACTTTATACCTGCGGTAGCCTTATGGAATAGGGAGTTAACATCCTCCCTTCACAGGTGAATAAACAGAGGCTCAGGGAAAAAGTGGACAAAGAACTGGATAGGTAAGATAGAAACAGAGCCTTGATGGTATTCAATGCTGGGCTGAGAGAATGGGTGCTCTAGGAGGTTTTTGAGATAAAGTTAACCTTAAATTTCTACTAAAACGTCATTCATATCAGGCCCTTAAACCTCCCTGTAAGATCTGCATCACCATCCCCATTTTTCAGATGAGCAATCTAAGAATCGAGGCCAACTCCAGAACTAGAAGCCAGACGTTTTTCAAGAATCAGCTCTTGAGTTGTGGCCAGATTGAGCTCAATTTCACTTACACGCTTTGTGACCTTAGGCAAGTTACTTCATCTCTCTGAGCTTCATGGGGTCATTGTAAAGATGCACTGAGCTCATGGGTATTAGCATCTGACTCAGCACGAGGCTCTTAGCAGGCCCTCAAATAATTAGTTGGAAAGTGGCTGGGTAGATGGTGGACCCCAGTGGCCCACTCACAGGCTGCATGGCCTCAAGCAAATATCTTTACCTCTCTGAGCATCCGTTTCTTCTTGAGTAAATGAGGATCAATGAAACCTAAATGGCTTGTACTTCTGCAGAAATGTCAAATCTTTAAAGACAAAGAAAGGCCAAGATACTGTTATGGACTGAAGGGGACTAAAGAGACATGAAATGAAATGCAGTGTGTGATCCTAGATCAGGGCAAAAAAGAACATTATGAAGACAGTTGGCAAAATTTGAATATGGTCTGTAAGTTAGATAATAGCGTTGTTTCTATATTAAATGTCCTGACTCTGATAATCATATTATGGGTTATGTAAGAGAATTTCCTTGTTCTTAAGAAATATATCCTGATGTATTTAGGGGTAAAAGGTCCTGTTCAGAACAACAAAATATTATACACATGCACACACACACACAAACAATGATGATAAAGCAAATGCAGTCAAATGTTAATTGGTGAATCTGGGTAAAGGATATATGGGTGTTTACTCAATTTTTCTTGAAATTGAAAATTACTTCCTAATAAAGAGGTTTTTAAATGGGTCATAAGAATAGCACCTGTCACTACCTACCCACAAGGACTGTCGAGAGGATAAAAAGGGATGGTGGGTACGAGCTGTCAAGCCCTATGCCTGGCATTCTGAGGGGTCCAGGGGCCCACCTGCACAATCTCGAGCATCTCCTCACGACTGATGTAGCCGTTGCCATCCAGGTCGTACATGCTGAAGGCCCACATGAGCTTTTGCTCCAGGCGGCCGCGTGAGGTCACACTCAGTGCGATGATGAACTCCCGGAAGTCAATGGTGCCATCACTGTTAGTATCAAAGGTGCGGAAGACGTGCTCAGCAAACTTGGAGGCATCCCCGTAGGGGAAGAAGTTGGCGTAGATCTTCTTGAACTCATCCACGTTGAGGATGCCCGTGGGGCAGTCCTTGAGGAAGCCCTTGTACCACTCCTGCAGCTCCAGCTCCGAGAACTCCGTGTTCTCCCGCAGGTCCTGCAGCATCTCGGGCCGCAGCTTGCTATTCTGCTTGCCCATGGCCACAGAGCCAAGTCCACCTGGGTCCCCAAGGGGATCAAAGAGTGGAGAAGAAGAGAGGTCATGACTTACTGATCCTTTCATCACTCCAGGAGGGCCCCCAGATACCTGCCACCTCAGCCTCTCTTTTGACCCAGTGAGAAAGAGGAGCTGGCCCAAGGTCACAGTCTACACCCAGACATCCTGTTTCTGTGATGTGTGATGTGCTCCACACCATTTCTGCAGCCCTTACACCTCCCTAGGGAACAGGCGCGGTAGCAGAGGAAGGAAAGAAGGCTCTCATTTACTGAGGCCCCTCTCAGGGCCAACCTCTAAGCCTTCACAGGTGTATACCATTTCACCCTCACAAAATGAAGCCCAGGGATTAGCCCCATTTTACAGATGAGAAGGCAGGATCAAAGAAGCATGGTGATCTGTTTCAGGTCTCAAGGCCATAGAGTGACAGGGCTGACTCCCAGAGTTGCCCAGGGAGGTGCAGAAAGGCCTCCTGGTCCTCCTTCCAACCTACTGCCCCCTCATTGTCTCACATATGCCTGCTCACCACAAAATACACCTGCAGCCCAGACACTGGCCCGTCCTCCCACACACTTGTGTCTGGCTAGGGGTGGCATAAGATAAGTGTGAGCCTGAGCTCCAGAGCCAGACCACCTGGGTTTAAATACCAGCTCTGCCTCTTACCAGCTATGTGATCAGGCAAGTTCCTTAAACTCCTTGCCTCATCCGTAAGGTGGGGGTGACAGTACCTACCTCATTATTCTTATGGAGATAAGTTAGTTAATATACGTGAAGCACACAGAATGATGCCTGCACATATACGTGCTATATAAGTGTTAATAAAAATGATACACATGTACCAAATGCCACAAAACTCATGCACAATAATACACAAATAAATAATAACACATATGCTAGACAGCTCACTAAATCCATACACTGGGTCCCATGCCGCTCACATACCAGTCCACACCCACCCACCGTGCCTCCACGTATAAACATTCTCTCTGCTCCACGACTCACATGTACCGACACACGGCACCACACATGCACAACTCCCATACTCTGCATCAAGACACACCAGCCCACGACCCCACATCTCACATGTGCCATCACAAGCCAACTCCCATGCCAACACCTCTCACATGGCCAGCTGCACGTGGGGCCCTCAGACACCCTTGCCATCTTTCTCTTCCCAGGGGTGCTTTCATGTCCCAGGAGAGGAAGCTCCAGCTCTTCTCTGACATATGAGGGGCCCTTCTTCCAGAGAGATCCAGAGGGGAGACCTGTAGCCAGCCAACCCTCCCCCAACTCTTCCCTTTCGTCTAGTCCAGCAAGATCCTCTCCGAGCAGGAGCTTAAGAGTGTGGAGGGTTGAGAGGATGGCAATGGAGAGGAGACAGCCAGGCAGTTCTGGGCAAGGATGTGCGAGTGTGTGCAGGTGAATCTCCCCCAGCTTGGGGCTGTAAGACAGAGTGAGGGGCGTTCCTTGTGTATGCATTTGCATGAAGCTCTGCGCGCGTGTGGGTGAGCATGTGTTCGTGTATGCCCTGATTTCTGCATTGCATTGGTGTTCCCGTGTGTTTCAATTCATATCTGTGCGTGTGCATATCTGTGCATGTGACTAGGTATGCACCCATCACAGCGTGAAGGGGATAAGCCTGTGTGGCCATTTGGGGGACTTGTGTGTGTCCTCAGCAGTGTGTCACATGCATGTTTCTGTAAGTTGGTCACCTTCCTTTCTAAATCAGCCTCTTCTGCCCCAGGCTTAGGACCCAATGAACAAGTGTGTGGGAGGGAACTGAGGAAATGCATGGGGCTAGGGTGGAAGAGTGTGTCTCTTAGTCCCCTTCTCAAGGTCCAAGGAACTGGGTCATCGGGTCGAGAGATATGCTGGGCAGGAGAGATCTTCCAGTGCCCCTCTTCTCTGCCACCCTGAGTTGCCCCTCCCAATTGGAAGACTTGGAAACGAGGACGGTAGAAGATTCAGTAGTCTCGAAAAGACCCCCAATCTCCAAAATGGGAAGGGCCCATGGCTCAACCTGAGTAACCCGCCCCGGAGACCCTCTCTGAACCTCTGTCCGCAGCTCTCGCCCTGAGCCCCCGCCTCAGCCCTCCCAGCACTGGGAGAGCACCGGGCGCGTGGCCCCTCCTGGAGGGGGCGCTCCGAGGCGGCCGAAACGAGATTCTTCCCGGCTGGCCACTCAGCGGTCAGGACCCTGGAGAGCTCCTCACGTTTTCCCGGGGGAGCCCCCACTCCCTGAGCACCCGAAAGGAGGATTCCCGAGAGGCGCGGGAGCGGTGGGGTTGGAGATCCCTGGACGTGGCTCCTTCCCTTTGGGATGCCCCCTCCCTGCATCCCCCAGCCCCGGCCAGAGCGGCCCCCACTCACCCAGCGACGCGGAGACACCGACTGCGCAGGAAAGGCGGCGCTGCTGCGGCGTGCGGCGGCAGAGGCGGCCGGAGGGGCGGGCGGGGGGCGGGGGGAGGGACTGCGAGGGAGACGCCCCGCGGCGTTCGCCCGGAGCCCCTCCCCTGGGGGGTCCCCGTTTCTCCCTCTCCTCTCCAGCCCCGGGGGCGGAGGGAGCGATGATCTAGGCTCCACCCCCGCCCCTGCTCGGGAGAGGGAAAGGGACGCCCTCACTTCCCGGACCCCTCACGAGGGAGCACCTGCCGCGCGAGAAGGCCTGAGGTCCCCATTTCCTCAGCGTCTCGACTCAGGTAGTCTGAATGGGGTGGCGGGGGTCAGTGCCGAGAGACCTCTTTCATAAGCCGGGGCAACTCCCGGACACTCCACCGCCTTCCTCCCCCACCCCTACCTGGACGCGGAATCGCACGTCGGCCCGATGGCGGGATCCGGATCCTGGCGGTTCAATTGTGCTTTCCCTGCCCCCGCCCCTCAACTTCGGAACTAACTGACCTGGGCGCTTTTCTGGGAGGGGGCAGAGCCCACTCGTCCCATCCAAGAGGTCCTCCGGGGCCAGGCACGCCCCCTACCCCGCCTCTGCCTTAGAGAGCCCACCCCATCTCCTGATGGCCACTCCGCATCTCATTCCCCCGCCCCTCTCAGAGTGAATCTCACCTCCCAACATTG
Organism: Rousettus aegyptiacus; assembly: GCF_014176215.1. Lineage (NCBI taxonomy): Eukaryota > Metazoa > Chordata > Mammalia > Chiroptera > Pteropodidae > Rousettus > Rousettus aegyptiacus. The sequence goes on along the minus strand of NW_023416284.1, from coordinate 20,361,830 downwards.
ATCTAAACTGCTCCTCCTATCCCCTCCCCTAATCAAGGAACAGCCCCTCCCTCCCCAGCCTCTGCCTGTGAGGGCTGGGGAGCATCTATCTCCCTCCCGGGCGGCTCCGAGGTGCATAGGCCCCCTGCCTGCTGACTGGACAGCCCCTCTCCAGAGTCACCGACCCCCATCACAGCTCCTCTTGCCAGGGTGGGGGCTGCAGCCCCCTTCCCCCAGTGTCAGCAACAATCCCCACATCCTGGGCTTGAATTTTGTCCTTTATCTCTAAGAGATGATCCTTATTGTCCCCACTTCACGGATAAGAAAACTGAGATTCAGAGGAATTAAATGGTTTTTCCAATGTCTCACAGCTAGTGAGTGGAAGGCTTGGATTTGAATTCATGTGCCCTCCTCCGTTCACCGCACATGTATTTATCGAGCACTAGTTTTGTGCCCAGCACTGCTCTGGCAGTTCACTGGAGTGGACAGTGGATAATGGACATAACATACAGGTCAATTCTAGAGTGTATTAGATAAGTGTTTTGGGGGGAAATTGAGGTCAGTTTGCAGAGATTGGGATGGTGGCAATGCTTAGGACCATGCCATGGACTTTATTTTTATTCCAGGAGCTCCTGGGGCTTGAAGCAGAGTGAGAGGGTCTGACTTGCAAGTCAAGCTCACTCAGGCCTCTGTCAAGAACAGACTTGGAGGAGCAGGGGACCAAGTCAGGGTTAGAGATGACCAGGAGGCAGAGATGGGTCTGGTTTCCGGAGCTACTTTGAAGGCGAGCGGACAGCATTTGTCTTCTGACTGGACCGCTCCTCTCAGTTCCATGGCAGCAGCTGGGACCCTCCTGGCTTCCCAGGTTCCCCAGACCAAGCTAGGGAACTAGGCTGTGGGGACTGGGAGGGCAGCTGGGCCCTCCAGAACACTAGTTCCTCTATGTGCCTTGGCTCTGGCATTGGGACCCCCTAGTGGAGGCGTGAGAGACGCCAGACATGCGTGGGTGGTTCCCAGCTGCCTCCTGCTGAGGACCTGGGGGTGGGGAGAGACTTGCTGCTCAGCCCCCACCCCAGCCCCCTTGAGTGACAAGCTCTCTCCCCTCTCCCCCTGGAGGGCCTGCTGTGCTTGGGGAGGAAGAGGGGCCTGCCTTGCAGTCACTGCCTCAGGCCCTCCTTCCCTTGCTCCTCCTGCTCCTACTCTTTCCTCTCCCACCTGCCTGAAACCAAATCTCAGTTTACCTTCACAGGGGCCGTTCAGCCACTTACTCTGCTTCTTCTCACTTCCCCTGCTCACTGTCACCTTCTCCAGGCTGACTCCTTGGCTCAGCCTCTCAGGAGCCTACTTTTCCTAGCCCCACTGTTTGTCTTCTCTGTGAGGGTAACTCTGATGCCCACAAGACCCCCAGTCTGCATCCCGTCTCCCCAGTAGATGAGGCTTCTGAATGCAGGACCATCTTTCAAGAGTTATAAACTTTTCACTCACAGCTTTGTAAAACAAAACAAACAAAAAAACTACTAAATAATTCAAGATATGTGAAAGAAAGGGGAGATTCCTCTTATCTTTGGCCAAAAAATTCTTCTCAAACTCTCCTTAGTGATCTTGGAATAATTGAACTAATTCTCTTTTCTGCGGACTTTCCCTGTACCTCGAGCAAGTAGGATGGATCTGGAGGTAGAGTTTGAGCCCATCAGCCACCTTTCCTCTGCGAGGGGCCCCAGCAGCACTGGGAGGTCCCTCTGAGCAAAAGGGGAAGGCTTGGGATTCCCAACATGACACACCAAGGCCCTTGGCCCAAGACCTCGTGCTCTGAAATATGGCCCAGAATGGGGGGCAGAGGAGCAGCTGTCAGGAGGCCTGGGTCCCTCAGTTTTAGATGACTTGAAGCAAATCTCTTCCTCTTTCTAAGCAGAAAGTTTAAACAGGTGACCTGGATACCCTGACACCTCCCAGGATCAGGGTACTGACATGACGGGCCTCACTCATTTACTGCCTCACTGGCGCCCTCAGGCCTGAAATTCTGGACATGAGCATGCACAGACGAGGCTCCAGGGGCCCTGGAACCCTGCCGATATGCTTTATATGAAATCCTTTTTTGGGGTGGAGTGGGGGTGTCCTCACTGATGTCCTTACTCAGCCCCTTCCAACTTTAGACTGAGGCACCTGGGAGGGAGAAGAGGCATGTCTTCGAGTAGACGTAGAGAGTGATTATTGAAGGAATTGAGCAGTGGGCAGGTTCATGGGAGTTGGAAAAGAGGGCAAGTCCCAGGAGAAGGGATGATTCAGCATCTGAAGAGTGAGGTGAGGGGCGGCTACCCTCCTCTAGCACTAAAGAGGGACGGACCAGCTCCCAGGATGCTGGAGAGAGAAGCAGGTGGGGGATGAGTGAAGAGGGAACCACGCGGCTTTCGAGCACCTACTCCATGCAGAGTGCTGTGCATGCGTCACTTCATTTGATCCACACTGATCCTGAGGAGTCAATAATGTTACTGCCATTTTGCAGATGTGGAGACTGAGGCTTCAGGGAAGCGAAGTCACCTGCCTACGGTAATACAGCAAGAAAGGGACAGTGTCAGAATTGAAACACAGTCCTATCCGACTCAGGAACCCAGGCCCCTCCCTAGAAGCCTCTCAGTGAGTTGGGTGGAGGTAGCCCTTCCCCAGCCCCCTCGGAGGCCCAGCCCCCACCCTCCCCTTTTTGGTCCCAAATGGTTTGGAAAATCCTGATGGAAGCAGATGGTGGGGACAGATGGAGGAAAAAGCATCTCAGGGCTGAATTACACAAACAAACACTGATAAAGTGATTAAAACCTCAAGCCACCCCTTTGCAAAGGGCCCTGCCTACCCCATTCTGGAGCACAGTGGACCCTGAGGTGGAGGCCTGGGGGTTCTCTGGATGCCCAGCATCTTAGCCCAACCCATCCCAGCTTCTGCCTGCCTGCCTTCCTCACCGCCGGGGACCACCCCCGGACCAGAGCCCAGGGTGGCAGAGCTGCCAGGAGCACAGCCTGGGCCTGGCTGTTCCCAAAGAAGCTGGGCCAAGAGGAACATAATAGGGGCGGGGGCTGACGGTGTCAGGAAAGTCCTGGGAGCCAGGCGTGCAGACCTGAAATCGGGGGTTAGAGGAGGGTTGTGGTGGGGCTGGGGTCCCTTGCGTGGATCTTACTTTATAGATGGGGCTCAGAGGTCTGTGCACCTGCCCAGGTCACACGGCAGCCTTGCAGCTCCCACCGAGAGGAAAGAACCCTGACCTACCACCCATGCCCATGGCGGGGAGGGGCAAGGCCCTGGAAGCTTCAGTTGGTTCTTTCAACTGCAAAATGAAAAGAATAATAGTGTCCCCCAAGGGTCATTGTGAAGATTAAGTGAGAGAAAACCTGTAAAGTGTGGCTACTGGGCCTGCACAGTCTCCACCCAATAAATGTGGGTTCCTAGTGGCTAATGGGGAATCCCTGGTGTTGGGAAATCGGGAAGGCCAGCACTGGTGAGAAGATCCCAATACAGTGCAGGAGTTTGGACTGAAAGACGCTGTTTGCAGAGCCCCAGGGGCTGACAGGCTCTGCCGCAGAGGGGTAGCTGCAATGCCCCGAAGAAGAGCACTGATCCCCAAGAAAGCAGTTGATCTCTCTGCCAAGCCCAGAATCTGGGATCCTTCTAGAGGGAGAGACAGAGAGGGGGGCTGCATCCTTGATGGTCCCTCGATATGAGAGTACAGACTTTACAGGGCAACGGACCCATGTTGAGATGCTGGGGTGGCCCCTCCCCAGCTGTGGGAACGTTGGCAAAAACAACCCCTCTGACCTTCTAGTTCCATCTCAGTAAAGCCTGCATTTCCAGCTGCTTCCTGGGCTTGCTCCCAGAAGCCCACAGACACCTTGGACTCAAGCCAGCCAATATCCGACTCATTGCCTTCCATCCCAGCCTGCCCTGTGCCTGGATCCCCCTCCATCCACCAAACAAGCCTGAGGCTCCACCCCATCTGGGACCCCCTCCATACTCTATACCCCCAAACCTTCTTTCTTCCTAAGTCAGCCCTTTTACCAGAGGATGTCTTTCAGGCCTGCTCTTTCCTCCCCTTACCATCTCCCCTGCCTCCTCTCCCCTCCTCCCCCCCACACCTCATCATACGGCCCTGTATTATAGATCTGGTCCTCTTACAGCTCTCCCCACCTTCAGTTTCGCTAAATCAAGTCCCCTTTCTCTGTTTAATAACCTTTCGTGACTCCCCGCTGCCTACCAGAATAAGTGGACAGTCAAGGCCAAGGCTCTCCATGACATGCCCCTCCCCTCACTTCCACTTCAGCTCTTACCCTTCACCTTCCCTTAAACTCCCCAACAGTCTAGCACCTCCTCGACCAGATGGCCAGGATCTCCCCTACACTGAAAAAGGGGATCTGGGGTCAAGGCTGGAGAGAGGGGGCTCTCTGGTCCCCATATCCCCTCCTGCGTATGGATGGGTTTTAAACTGGAGAGGGGTAGTGAAGTGACGCGGCCTCTGGGGTCTCATGCCAGCCAACCTCTGCCTGCACGATAATCCCTCTTCCCTCTGCTAGTGGAAGCAACTCAGTGGGGAGAGCCTCAGGCTCAGCCAGAGATGGATAGCGACTTGCCTGAGGTCGCCCAGCCAGGTCCACCCCCGCCCCCCCCCCCCCAAATCAGAAGTGACCCTTCACAGCTCTTCTGACAGATAGCATGTGGATCTTTCTTTCACATTTCCATATTTCAGGAGTTCAGTCCTGCTGCATCTCCTGGTCTGTCTCTGACTGTTTGAACATTGTTCCTAGGTTCACAGCAAATAGAATGGTCACTCGTGGAAGTGGAACCAAGGGCAGGAGGCTGGGTGTTCACTTGGAACTTTATATACAATTCTATATGAATGTATTACAGCCTGCATGCAGGAGGACATTGGAGACTTGAGTCAAAATCTAAAGAGTTAAGACTTAAAAAAGAAAGTTCTTCCTAAACTGGGCTCTGCCTCTCAGAAGCCTTGTGGCAGCCTGGCTCTCCCCTGGGGGTTTGCCCAGGCTGAAAGCAGCACCCAGAGCCAATGGCCCCAGGGCGACTCCTCCTGGCCTGCTCCTCAAAACCCAGAATAGAGATTGGAATCCAGTCACCTCGTGCGCGGTGTGGCTGCGTGAGGGACTGCACGTGCAGCGCAGGGCTGGGCCCGGGTGGGGCGGGGGGGACCGCAGCCCTGACCCCCACTGGCCAGCCGTGTCCCTCTGCAGCTTCAGTTCTTCTGTGAAATGCTTCCTTCCCAGGGCTGCTGTGAGGAGCCCTGAAAGACACTGGGGGACAGTGCACATGAAAGAGGCTGCTCTGCGACACTTCAGGACTCAGGGGTGACACTCATTCAGCCTTGAAAGCAAATGCCCTAAGGGAGAGGAAAGGTAACATGCCGGCACCCGCTATTATTCCCTTTTTACAAAACGGCAAACAGGCACAGAGAAATCAAGCCTCCCCCGCCCCCCAAAACTATGCATGTCGGGTTAGAGGCAGAACCAAGATGAGACCCAGCTGTCTCTTCCCAGTGGGCCAGGATGTCTTGGAGGAGTTAGTTCTTCCTAGCGAGTTCAGAGGGACCCAGCGTCCAAGAACCCAAACCCCTAGGGGCCAAGATTGCCGTATCCCAGGGGCCTCATGCTCCTGATCTATCTCCCTTGCTGGGAAGACTGGGTCAGCTTCTCATGTCTGGCACCTTAGGTTCTCCCTGAAGCTGGGGATTGCCTCTTTGTTTCCATAGTAACAGTGAGCAGAGGGGCCTCCTGAATCAGTGCAGGAATACTGCATGGATTCCTGCAGGCACACGTGTGCCCAGGGAATCCCTGGATGGGCAGCCTTGGGTACACGCCTGCCTACACATGCACACTCGCACATGCCTTTGCACACGTGTGTATGCCCACACCCCCTTGTGAACACACATGCACATCCTTACACATGCAAGCACGTGCAGGCGTATGCGCAATGTGCCGCTAACCAAGAAGTAGGTCAGGACATCATCCTGCCTGACATGACCCACTCCCACAGCCACTCTGCACTCAAGTGCCAGAAAGGCCTTGAGGAAATGAGGGACTTCTGCTTCATAACAATACCCACTGCTACATTTATAGATACTCAACTATACGCCTGATACTGCATTTTCCTTTTCACATATAGCATCTGCTAAACTTGCCATAACGCCATGCTAAGATAGGTGCCCAGTGAGGAAACAGGCTCAGAGAGGTAGAGTGATTTGTCTGAGGTCACACAGTAGGTACCAGCCAAGCCAAGATTTGAGCCCAGGACTGTTAGGTGCCTGCCACTCCCCACCAGACCCCCCAGCACCAGCATGAGCACTCACCTGGGACCCACAAACACAGATAGAGAGGCTTGGCAGCAGGTGGGCCCAGAGCTGAGGCCTCTCAACTAGAATTCTGGGATTCCTGGACTTGTCTCTGGGTCATCAGATTCCTTTTCCAGCCCCTGTCGTTTGTCATTTCTGAAACCGAGGAGTGAAGGAAGGACTAGAGGGCACCAAAGGACTTTCCTTCCACCTAGCAGTTAGCAGAAAAGGAATTTTGAACAGCAAGAACAAGACCCACTGGGAATCTCCTGCTGATGAAGCCACATGGGTTCCTTTGTGAGTTCTTCGCCCTTCCTGCAAAGGCAGGCATCCAGCTCCTAGGGTCCTGGCTCCCCAACCTCATGGGCCTCTCAGGTAGATCCTGGGGAAATAAGAGGGCCTGAAGCCAGAGGCTGGGCCAGCCCGGTCACCCTGAGCAGGGAGTTGGGTGGGGGGATTGCTTCCAGGAGGCAGCTTTCAGCAAAAGGGTAATCGGACAGTGAAAACATGCTGCTGGGTAGGTAGTGAACGTCCTGTCACTGGAGGTATCCCAGGTTGGTAGGCGCCAAACTTCCAGGTTAGGAAATTCAAAATAAACAGTGACTGAGTTCTGCATCATTATCATCATTATTGTCGTTGTCACAGCTACTACTGATTAGATGCCCTTCGTGTTAGCACTTTAAGATATAACTGCACCAATGGTAATAAAAAAAAAAGCAGCTCCTATGTATTCAGTCCATATGTGGTTGATCTTCATTGACTCCTTACAGAACCCTGTGAGTAAACACTGTTGTTGGGCCCATTTACAGATGAGGAAACTGAGGCTCCGAGAGGTTCAGTGACTCATGCACAGTGCAGCAGCAGCAAGATTCTGGCTCTGCCTGGCTGCTGAGTCTGTGGTCTGCCCACCTGGGAGCTGGCCTTCTGGGACTGGGGCCAAGGGAGCAAAGCAGGAGGCAGGGCGGTCTCTCAGCTGTCTGTCCCTGGAGCCTTCCAGTTCTGGGCAATGCTGGCTTCACTATGGCCAAGGTGGGCGCCCTCTGCTGGCTGTGCTCTGACTCTGCAGAACAATGTTCCTCAGGCAGAGGAAGATCGTCCTGGACCTGAGATCCCGGAGGTGGGGGACTCTTGATTCTTGGACTCTCACTTCAGACGGTACCCTGGGTCACCCAGCCACCTGAGCTGGGCTGGGCTGAGCTGAGGTTTGAGCTGAACAGCTGTTTGATGTCATCTTGGCCTTCCACCCCTCCGTGTGGGGAAGAGATTTTACTCCAGCTGCCTTGGCTTCCTGGCACAGCGCCCTCCACATCTAAAACAGGCCCTCTGGCCTCAGGGATCTCAGAGACTGTGGTTTGTAGCTGAGAATCTGTCTCTAAGAGCAAAGCTGGGGGCCGGGGTTTGAGACAACTTGAAGCCTGGAGCTGCTGCTGACTGGCTGTGTGACGCTGGGCGAGATTCTCAGCCTCTCTGGATGCTGTCAGGTGGGAGACCTTCATACCTTTGTAGACAGAAAAACCGAAGAGATCTGAGGAGCTCTCCTTTACCCAGTTAGAAGGCCTTTACTCCTCCTCCTTCTCCCTTCTTCTCCCTCTCCTTTTCTTTCTTGCTTCCTCCTCTTTTCCAGCCCCCATCACTACTCCCACCACTCTGTGGTATAGATATTATTATCTTCTCTTTCAAAAGGAAGCATTTGAGACTCACAGAGATAGAGTACCTGGCCCAGTGATACCCAGCCAGGTGTTTCCGGCTCAGAGTCCAGACTTTGGAAAGCTGACTCCTGCCCTGTTCCTACTTTATCTCCTCTCTCCTTACCCACTGCATCTCATCCATCAGCTCCTTCTACAAAAAGTGTCCCAAATCCTCCATCAATTTCTCTCCCTATCCCTTGCCTCCTCCCAGGCCAAGATCCATCATTTCTGGCCAAGCAACTGTACCAGCCTCCTTGCCTCCTCGCAGGACACCTGGCCTTGTTTTCTGCAGTCTGGTCTACACACTGGAGCAGACACAGTAAGCCTTTTATGTTACATGAAACAAAACACATCACGTCTCTCTTTGAAGCTTCCCATTGCCAAAAGAATTAATCTAAACTCTCCTTCACGTACCCTCCCCTACCCCCAGGTTCTGTGCTATCATCTTAGCTGCCTTCATTCCCTCCTTGCTCATGAAGCCCTGGTCTCACTGGCTTCTTGAAGTTTCCTGAACATGTCAAGCTTGTTCCTGTCCCAGGGCCTTTGTACTTGATGTTCCTGTGGCTGGAGCACCCTTCCTGTGATGTGTGTTATGCTTGCCTCCTCTCCTTCTTCTGGTCTTAGTTCAGATGTCCCCTCCTCAGACCACGTTACCTAACATTACCCTAGCCATTTTCTACCACATTACTCCATTCGTTTCATAGCCCCTGTGAGTCTACGAAGACATTTTATTTAGTTGTTATCTCACTTGTGTGTTGCCTGTCTCTTCCACCAGAATGTGAGATCCATGGGCTGGGGACCTTGGTTCACAGTCGTGTCCCCAGGACCTAGCATAGTGCCTGGCATTTGGTAGGTGCTGAGTACGTATCTGTTGAATGAATAAAGCACTCTCTAGCACTGACTTCTCTTGCAAGCTTGGAACAGACTTTCAAATCAGTCCTAGTTTTTCCACTCCCACTGTCACAGCCCAGAGCCTGTAGCAACCCCTGCCACCTTACCCTGCCTCCCCTGCTTCTCCTCCACATAAACACTGTTCTCCCAGGCCTCAGGCCCAATGATCCCTTTTTCCCTCTGCCTCTTTGTCCTCATTTGACTAGTTCCCACCTGACCGTCAGTACTAATTAAGCTCAGGCCTCATCTCCTCCATTAATGCATTTCAAGTTAATGCTTATTCCAGCCGCTGTACAGTCTTGGTGCCTCCTGGTCCAGCAGGCAGGCCCCTCCCTATATTTTAAGAGTGTGTCTCTCCCTCTCCGTTGTGAGAGTTCCTCAAGGGCTAAGACCAATCCGGTTCATCCCTGTCCTCAGCTCTCAACCCCCAGCCTGGCACAGGCACTCAGGAAACACTGAACTGTGCTGGTCTCATTACTGCTGTGATGAGGACTTTGGGGATAAGACAGGCCAGACTAGTGTCTCCCAGCCGTAGGATCCAAGAAAGCCACTTCCTCTCTTTGGGCCTCAGTTTCTTCATCTGTAAAATAGACATAGCAATCCTGATCTCTCAGGGCTGTGAGGATTCAGAAGAAGCTTCTCTCTTGTATGTAATGTGCTGGGGGAAGTAGTGGGTCCCTTCCCAGGCGTCGTCTAGGCCCTGGGTTTAGCAACTACCCCTGTGAGCAGCAAGCTCCCTTAAAGCCCTTCAGGGAAGGAAAATGTATGTCTTCCAGTGAGCCCTAGCCCTGGACCCCTGCCCTGAGAAACCCTCGGATGTGAAGGGAGGTGGTAGGCAGACTGAATCAAGCCCTGAACTTGGAGCCACATAACCAAATTTGAGACACGACTCCATAATTCACTGGCTGTGTGACCCAGGGAAGGTCCCCACACCTCTCTGAGCCTCAGCTTCCGGATCTGGAATGAGAACTAGTAACACTTGTAGCCTAAGACTCAACATTACATGGACAGCCAAGTTCTTAATAGGTGCTTGATCATTACATCCCCAAAGCAATCTCCTGCCCTTCTCCTGATTCTTCCTATGAATTGGGATGTGGTATCTAGGGGGCCCTCTAAACAGGGTCAGGACCATTCTAGGTGGCAAAAAGGAGGCTTCCCATGGTTACCTGGGATCTAGCTTAGGTACGTGCACCCTGGGTTAGGTACTGGGACTCTGGGAAGCTCTAGACACTCAGGAGGATCTCTCCAGGTGTCAATGTGTAACTGACAAGTCAGTCCCCTAGGAGATGTCTGTAGAGTCCTCCAAATGGAGATCAGCGCAGCTTGGGAGGACAGAGGCCCACCCCTTAACCGCTACTCAGATCCTTGTTCATGCATTCATTTATTCTTCTATGTCTGTATTTCCAGGATAGGTGTTTAATAAATATACATGAGAAGAACAAAATTATTCCATATATTCAGCAAACACTTACGAGTGCCTACTGCTCTTAGCCCTGTGCTAAGAGATGGTGTATATAAAGTAAATGGCCTCGACAGCCCCCTCCCAAGATAACCCAGGGTGTTTCTAAATCCTCCCAGCTCTTCCCACTCCCAACCCAGCTTCCACTGGCTGCCAGGCTTCAAGCATCAGGACTTTTCCCAGAACCAAGGTGATGCACCATGGGCCCTGGAAAGGTTGCACCTCCACAGCCACATCTCTTCAAATCCTTCCTGTCTTTCATGACCTCTCCTCCAGCAACCCTTCCCCATCCCTCTCAAACTCTCAGACACAGCCATCTATCTCCCCCTCCCAATGCCCTACATCTACCTAGGGTTATGCCTGTAGAGACCAGCAGGTGGCGCTAAGGCTTTCTTTTCTCCCCGCGCTGGACTAGACTCCAGACCCTACCAAGACCCTGTCCCTCCCTCCTTTTCTCCTCAGCAGGGACAGGAGTGGACTCTGTGACCTTTCAATAACCCCTCTCCTGCTGGCTCCTGCGATGAGGCTTAAGGAGACTCCAGTTTCTCCTGCAGTTCCTGGGTTGTCTTTTCCTGCCTGGCGGGTGAGGAAGAGGGATTTGGTCCCTAGGGGCCAAGCTGCAGCTGGTGGGGCGTAGTCGGGCGGGGCGAAAAGCAGCTGCAGGGGGCGAGGGGGGAGGGTAGAGACAGAGAGACACGGAGAAAGCTGAGAGAGAGAGAGAGAACAGAGAGAGAGGTGCTCTGGTTCCTGGGCTCCTATCCCAAACAGGTGGAGGTCCGAACTGCAGCTCACCCCAGGAAAAGGTATGTGACTAAGGAAACAGATGGGCCGGCCTGGAGGAGTAAAAGCAGAGGAGGCCTGAGGGTAATAAGCGGCTGCCCAGTCAAATTCCGCTGCTGAGCAAGAGCACCTGAGCCCCCTCCCAAGGTGACCAAGTAGATATTTGGGAGGCAATGCTAGGAGTCCCTGGGATGGGCATTAGGAGATGAGGACTCTCGCTGTTCTTGACTCACCCTGGGAACATGCACCAAGCCCTTCCCATCTCTGGGTGTCAGTTTCTTAATCTAAAAGGAGGAGGGGAGGAGATCTTGAAGATGGTTCTGTGGGATAATTTTGCAAAGGTGCCCCATTTCCAAAAAGGTTTAGCCCATTCAGGGGCCTCTGGCAGACCAGAAGGCCTTTAAAACCCTAAGGAATGTCCCCCTAACGGTGGAATTTCAGACAATGGGGAGGAGGGAGCTCATTTGAAGAGATGTCCTCTGCCCCTCCCCCACACCTGGTCAGGTGTTCTGGGACCCTGGTCTATGCCTCTCTCCTCAACCTTGTTTCTCTGGGACTCAGAGTGCAGAGTGTCACAGGGTGGGGGTGGGGAGCCCCTCTAGCTGCCTGGTGTTCCAGAGGTCCTCTCATTTGGGAGAGGCTGGTGGGTGCTGGATGAAGGCATTCTCTGGTCCTCCAAGGCCAGGAAATAAGTAGATTGGGTAGAATGGTGTGTGCAACCGAGGTGGGGACAGTGGTACACATGTGGATGTCCCCAAGGTAATCAGGGAGGGGTCATCGAACCCTTTTATTAACTGTGGCTGCTTGCCACTGCTCCAAAGCCCCCTGCACTTTAGAGTCATTTACTCGTTCACTGTTCACAGCATTCATCACGGCCAGAATGAGGGGTGGGAGGACTGTAGCCGCTCCTCCTTCCCTCTGCTCTTGGGAAGAGATTGTTCCAGATTGTTCTCTGGCCGGGGAGGAGCTGACACAGGCACATTGTAGGATCTCAGGGATCCCAGGGTAGCTGAGTTCACTTTAGGTGGGGAGACAGTCGTGTCAAGCAGGGGTTTGGGAGGCAAATCAGCCTGTGTTCAAATCCTGTCTCTGCGGTGAGCCCTTGGCAAGTCAAGCAACCTTGCCAAGCTGCAGCCTTCTCCTGTGCAAAATGTGAACAGTGGAGCCGGGCCTTGTAGGTGAGAAGTAAGTGACATAATGCAAGTAAAGCCCTTGGCACCTAGTAGATGCTCATTGTTACTCTCCTTATGGAGGTGTTGTGGGGCGCTCAAATCTAAGACCCACGGAGCCAATTGAGGTTAATTATGAGACTTTATTAGCCGACTGGTGACTGACTCTCTACCGCACAGGGTTAGAGGAGATCACCCCCAGGTCTTTGTTTGAGGCAATTTTGTAAAACCTCGGACTACTTCTTAGAACAAAAGGGGTAAGGAAATTACAGAGAACAGATGTTAGCCGTTAATGTCTTTTACAAAGATAAATGTATCTGGGGAGCTACTAAATCACGCCTAGCCTGATAGGGAGTCTTGTTATCTTTATCCTGGAATGTTGCACCTCTTCCTGGGGCTTTGGTGCCTAGAGGAGTCATCTCCTTGTTTCTGATTTACTGGGAAGTCTTTACCCTTACATTCTCAAGAGAGGCAGCTCATAAAGCCTAAAATTACCTCAAACAAGTAAGCTGGTTACAGGAGTAGAAATTGACCATTAACACAATACAAATACATTGTCTTATACCACACTCTGGTTAATAGGTGAACTGATTACAGAAGCAAAAATTGGCCATCTTTATATCCTATACAATACATTTCCTAAACCCACACCCAAGCAAGTAGGACAACTTCTGGTATCTAAAGATATTTCTTCCCTGTAGCTGACTTAGTTAGTCGGCTCACTTTGAAAATTTTCTACCCTTAACAGAGGTAAAAATGGAGGCCCAAAGAAGAGGAAGAACTGGCCAGGGGCCTCAGAGCAAGGCCCTCTAGTGAGTCAGAACACCCTCCTCTGGGCCCCATGGTAAACACTGAGCACCTACTGTATGCACCTAGTTTTGCCCTATATCCCTACTGTGATTACCCTGGTCTGCTCACTCCTGCCCCAGCCAGCAAGACTTAGGTTAGGGTCTGGGGTGGAGTGAGGGGTGGGGACCCCCAGGCTGAGGGAGGAGAGGAGCACGAGGAGCATCTCCGTGGCAGTTGTCCTCCTTCTCCTTTGTCAAAGGACAGAGATGGGGGCCGGGTCAGGGCTTTGCGGGGCGGGGGTGCGGAGAGGGGCTGCGAGGCTGGAGCTGAGCACCGTGGAGCGCAGAGATCATCCCCTTGGGCTCCTGCACTGGCAAGAGGGTGGGGGCGGCCAGTCGGTGAGCGCCGCAGCCCTCGCGGCTGGTCGAGTCGGGAGCGGGGGCGAGAGGGGGCGCCCTCGGCCCTCACCCCGCCCCGCGCCTCTCCCCGCAGCGGGGGCGCCCCGCCCCCCCGGTGCCCGACGTGGACGCGGCCGCCGCCGCCGCCGCGCGGGAGTCGTTGTCGGCGGAGCCGACATGCCGGCGGCGCGGGGCGGCGCGGGGCGGCCGGGCCGGGCGGGCCGCGGGCCCAAGCGCGAGCGCCAGCGGCCGCCGGGCGCCGGAACCGCGTCCCCCTGCGCCGCCCCGGGCCGGCCGGCCGGAGCAGGCGCCATGCACCCTCGGCTGCCCGGCTCCGCGCTCCGCCTGTGGCTGGGCTGCGTCTGCCTCGCGCTGGTGCAGGCGGGTAAGGGGGCCCGGGCGGGGGCTTAGCGCGGGCCGGGCGGCGGGAGTCCTCAGTTCCCTCCCCTGCTCCCTGGAACCCGTCTCTGCCCAGCTCATTGCCCCCTAACCCCACCCCCAGTCTCTTCCCTGCCTTCTTGACCCCCAGACGCGCCCTCAGGCCCCCAGTTCCCTCCCCGCTACCCCAGCCGTTGGTTCTAGGGTCTTGTAATACTCAGTCCCCTCATCCCATTGCCCTGACCCCAGGCTTTTGCCTCAGGTGCCTTAGCTGCCTTCTCTGGCCCGGGGAGCAGCTGAGGACACCAGTACCCCCATCTTGGGCCTCCCTCCCTGTCCCCAAAGCTTCTGCAGGCCAACTCTGCAAAGTCAGAGCAGAATGGGGTCCCAGTGTGCATGAACATGTGTGAGGGGGATGGGGACCGGCACGGGGGTCACAGGGTGGTTGAGGGTGGCCGCCGGAGCCCGGTGCAGGGAGTGTCTGGCCTCATCCTCACCCGCCTCTCCTGAGGCCCTGTCTCTGTTGTTTTCTGGTTGCCGTTGCCTCCTTCATCTCTCCCTGTGCCCATCTCTCTGTGGCTCAGTGCTCTCTCACTGCCTCCACCTCTGTGTCTGTCTCCGATACCCCACTTGTCTGTTCTCTGGAGCTGTGTCTGCCGCCACCTGTCTGTGTCCCTCTATCTTTGGCTCCACGTCTGACTTTGTCTTCTCTTGGGCCTTGCATCCACTCATCTGTGGGGTGAGGGGTGCTACCCCGGCCAGATCATCCCCCTGTCAGCACCTGCCCCTTGGGAGATACGGAGGCCGTGTTACCCCACTGCCCCTCTTCATGGAGGCCTTGGTTTCTTCCTTCCCCCGCTGCATGGCCTTCCCCAGGTTTCCACTTGTCAGACTGGGGGCCTGGGCCTGGCAGTAAGGGCTGCTCAGGCTCAGGTGCCTCCCCACCCCCAGACAGCCCCTCAGCTCCAGTGAACGTCACCGTCAGGCACCTCAAGGCCAACTCCGCGGTGGTGAGCTGGGACGTCCTCGAGGATGAGGTTGTCATCGGATTTGCCATCTCTCAGCAGGTGCGCCTCTGGGAGGGAAGAACACATCAATAGTAGTGGTGGATGGGGGAGGAGAGGCGTGTGGAAAGAGAAAGGAAAAAGAACAAGAAACAAAAGAGATAAGCAGGGAATTGCACATATGGCTTAAAAGGGGGGCCTCAGAGGGAATCAGTCAGTGAGGGAGGGCTCCAGAGCCTGTTTGGAACCTGAGATTTAAGAGCATGATTTTGATCTTAAACAGACCTAAGTTTTGGACCTGGCCCCAGTTCTCACTAGATATGTGGCTTTGGGCAACTTCCCTAACCATTCTGACCTGTCTCCTCATCTGTAAAATGGAGATAATGATACCTGCAGAGATGATGGGATGCATAAGTAAGATTATGTATGCAAAGGGCTTAGTGTGGGAGCCAGGTGAATCCATTATCTCCACTGGAGAGGTGGCAGGGCGGGGTGGTGACTGGGCACTGAAAAGAGTGGGCTGGCTCTTGCCTTGGCAGAAGAAGGACGTTCGGATGCTGCGCTTCATCCAGGAGGTGAACACCACCACCCGCTCGTGCGCCCTCTGGGACCTGGAGGAGGACACGGAGTACATTGTGCACGTGCAGGCCATCTCCATTCAGGGCCAGAGTCCGGCCAGCGAGCCAGTGCTCTTCAAGACTCCGCGAGAGGCTGAGAAGATGGCCTCCAAGAACAAAGGCAGGCCCGGGGCACTGTTAGGAAGGGACACACGGTGGGGGCGAGGGCCGGTCAACACCAGAGAAGTGGTGGTTGAGGAAAGAACTGACTCTGCCCTCTTTCCCTTTGTTCAAGTGACTTAAGACAATGGATATCTGAAGTCTCAATTTTGGATTAAATCTTATCACTGCCATCCCAAGTAGCCATCAGCATGTTCTCAAACCTTATTTTGACAGACGTGTGGGCACCTATAGAAATAAGCACTAATGTCTTGGGCTTGGTCACAGAGGTGTGACCAAGGGGAAGAAAGGAGCCGTGACCTAGTGTCTCTCTCCCCGCAGATGAGGTGACCATGAAGGAGATGGGGCAGAACCAGCAGCTGCGGACGGGCGAGGTGCTGATCATCGTTGTGGTCCTGTTCATGTGGGCCGGTGAGTCTGGCCTCCAAGCCCTTCTTCACTTAACCTCTGGGAAATGGAGGACCCTGACCAGACCCCTTCTCTCACAGAAATGAAGGGTAAGAAGCTTAAAGGTAGCTAAGAGGTCAGAAGTCTCTAAGTCCTGCATGGGACAGCTCTGGGGACCAGATCTGAACCCTTCCTTAACTCAGCCCTCACAAAAAAATAAAATAACATATTGAGAGCTGCTTTGTAGGATTATATGAATACTTGCCCTTCCCCTCCCTCAGCCTCCTGGTGGTGACACATGCAAGGCCCCTTTGCCTCCTGGCCATGGCGCAGCAACCTCTCTTCCCTCTGCTGGGATCTTGTGCCTCCAGGTGCTTCAGGCCTGGGCAGCTCAGGTTTAGGACACGCTTTGAACCTACTCATCCTTCTGGACTGGCTCTGAGATGGCCTCTGTAAAACCTCCCCAATCCATTCATTAGAGTCTCGTCTCTCCTGCCTCGACGCCCCTACAACACCCTCCTTGCCCCTCTCTTTTGCCCTTTTTAGATAAGTTAGTTGGGCTTATTTCTCTCTTTTTCCCACTTGTCTGTCTGTGAGCTCCCTGAGGATAAAGATCAAATTTCATTTTTGTACTCACCAGCATTTTCTGAACAGCCACTTCATTCCAGATAGTGCTACAGCTATCGCTAAGAAGAGCCCTGTGCTTGCAAGGAGTTCAGTCTGGGAGAAGCCAGGCCTGTACTTAACTATAATTCAGTGTGATGAGTGCTATAATAGCATGTATGGGAGCAGAGGAGAGGGAATTAATTCTGGGGCTGGGAGTAGAAATCGGGAAAAACACAAAGAGAAAGTAAACATGGGATTTGAACTTTGAAGGATGAATAGAAGTTAACCAGGTAGCCAAAAAAAAGAAAGGGTGTTATGGATATGGTGTGTTCAAGAAACAAATTGAGCTCAGTTTGGCTCAGTTCAGATGCAAAGATAGAAGAGAAGGTAGAAAGTAGGGGAGTAAAGGATGGCGAGGCTGTAAAGTGGACTAGAGTCTGTTTCGAGGGACTTGAACACCATGCAAAAGTTGTATTAGCATGGTGGTTCAGAGGGCAGGCTCTGCTGTAGAAGCATTTAGAAAAACAATATTCCAAATAGAAAAACAGGCACTTGAAAAAAAATGAACAAGAAAAGGAGGTTTGCTTATGGTATCTTATTAGACTTAGCACATGTACTATTTACATAATTATAACAGTATAAACAGTGAATTAACCCAAAATTGTGATGTAATTCTGTTAGGACGATGGGGAAGGAAGGAGGGGGAAGTTGTTAGATAAAGATCTACCATGGTGGGAAGTCAACAGATAACATCTAAAACAGATATAGCACTATAAAATCAAGTATAGATGTAAAAATGGGAGAAACACCTACAAGATTGGAGGTGGCTGCCTTAATAGTGACTTTCATGTATTATTAGTTTGATAACAATAACATTTAGCAGAGTACAGGCCCTGGAGTGCACATCCCAGCTCCACCCCTGAGTGACCTTGAGTAAGTTATCTAAGGTCTGAGTCAAGGTTCCTCACTCCTAACCTGGGGATGATAGTAATAGGGACCCTCGTAGTGCTATCAGGATTATGTGAGCCAGAATATGTCATGCGCGGGAAGACCAACCCAGCAGCAGTGAAAGGGATGGCTGGTAAGGGGACAGGTTGATGCAAGAGCCAGAGGCCAGAGGCCAGAGGCAGACCGTTGCAGTCGTGCAGGTGAGAGACTGTCTGGAGCTCAGTACCTAACAGCAAGTGCTCATGGGAATGAAGCAGGCCGGCAAGGACTCTGACTGCTCTCCCTTGTTCCCCCAGGCGTCATCGCCCTCTTCTGCCGCCAGTATGACATTATCAAGGACAATGAACCCAATAACAACAAGGAAAAAACCAAGAGTGCGTCAGAAACCAGCACACCAGAGCACCAAGGCGGGGGTCTTCTCCGCAGCAAGGTGAGGGCGAGACTCGGGCCCGAGTGGGTAGCCCCGTGGCTCATGCGCTGGGAGTCCCTGGACTGCAGAAGGGGTCAGCTCAGGGCTTGGCATGGCTACAGCTGGGCAGAGCCAAATTTGGCTGCTGCCTGTGTGACCCAGGGGATGCTGCAAATTGATTTTGGATCCTCTCCTTTTACAGGGTGCCAGGGGCCAGTACGAGTTAAAAAAAAAAAAAAAAAAAAAAAGAGCAGTGGATGGGGAGGGCAGAATTCTTGGTGTGGGACAGGAAGAGAGGGGCTTCTGAGCTCATTTCTGCTCCTGCTGTGCTGTGTGACCTTGGACAGGTGCTTCACCTCTTTGTACCTTCATTTCCTCTCCTGTGAAACAGATATGAAACCTTTCAGTGCTTGCTCTGAGCAGCTCAGAAGAAAGACAGTAGAGAATATGAGGATCTCATGGTTCTGACGATGATTATCCAACAAACATCTGGTCCTCTCTACATTTCTTCCTCCCTTCATCTCCTTATACCCTCTGGCTTACTGTTCTCTCTCTTGGCTTCTCTCTTTCTGGCACATTTTCCTGAAGCCTCTTATTAACCCCATCTCCAGAAGCACCTCAACAGTGCCAGTGGCTGAGGCTGCGCTCAGAGGCAGATCTGCAGGATGTGAGAACCAGCCAGCGGGATGGCTCTGCTGGGGGCGGACTGGGTACCAGGGGCCAGAGGTCCAGGACCCGGTTTTGGCCGTTCAGCTGAGTGAGGCCGAAGGCTGGGTTGAGAAGGCAGAGACAAGACGTCCAGGCAGGGCTACTCCTTTCCTTCCTCACGGGACAAGAGCCTGGCTTTCAGGCTGCAGCCCCCCCTTTTCGTGTCCTCTCGCTATCTCCAACCTTGCAAGAAGTCTATTCAAATAGCCCTGGCCACTTCTCTTATTTTTTCCCCTCCCAGTTTCCAAACAAGCCCTCGGTGAACATCATCGAAGCGTGACTGCCTGTCTGCCGGGAGAAGGATTTCATTTTTCTTCTCTGCTGGTCCCCAGGTCCACGGGCACAGGGAGAGGGAGGACCGCAGTGGAGGGAGAGACACAGCTAGCTGCACATTATCCTCCTCTCCCATGTCCTAGTCAGGTGAAGGAGGCTGAACTACAAACCCAAATTCTGCAAAAAAATAAACAAGCCACAAAACTCAAAGACCTGGCCCCATTCTGGAAAAGGCAAAGCTGCATGAGACACAACCTTCTTTCTGCCTCCTCTTGTCTCCTGGGCTGGCTTCCTCGCTGAGAAAATGCACAAAGCTTCTGGGAGATGACAGGCACCTAGACTGATTCAAGCTGTCTTTCAGACCAAGAATCATCAGGGAAGCCGTGGGGCTGCCTGCCAGGCAGGGTCATGGCTGCCATCAAGCCTTTTCTGGATCCAGCCATCAAGGACTTGTTTGTGGTGTGATGCACAACTTTGTGAGTGTGTGAGATGTTATCTGTTTTGTCTTTTTTTTGGAAAACACAATTGAAGGGCTTCACTCCAGAGGGCAAAGGGATTCCCTGAGCTGGTTGCCTGCATCCTCTGTCTTCTTCGGCCCTTATTTTGACTGTAGGCCATTAGTCTAGGGTCTTAAGAAGACAAAGGAGGAAAGACACCTGGAAGGAATCGGCCCCATTTCTTTAGGAAAAGTCTCTTGGAGTTGTAACAGTGCTGACTTGGACAACTGAAAAGTACATCCACGTGGGACAGACATCCTGGGGGCTGCTCAGTTGCCTACTATGGAGCAGAAGCTGCTGGAAGGCAGGCCTGAGCCATTCACAGTCAGAGTAGTCCTGGCCTCTGGGGTCTCCATATCGTGCCATCTCATCCAGGGTTCTGTGAAAGCTATCCAGGGTCCTCATGTCCTTCCCTAGAGCCTGTGTGGTGTGAAGTGACAGGTCTCTCTCTCCACTGCCCCTTTCTGGTAAAAAAAAAAAAAAAAAAATGGTGCTTGATAAGGGAAGGCAGACTCTTCCCTTGGACTGACAAGTCATGGCCTGCGCGGGAAGAGATGGACCTCCGCATCTTTCAGTGGTGGCTAAAGAAGACAGGAGTATGGGAAGACTTTGCCTAGCACAAGCCTGGCACACAGTAGGTGCTCAGTGAATACCTGTTGAACCGAATAGGAGCAATAGCCCCCAAGCCAGAGAGCCGAAAGCCATCACCCAATGACCGGCCTTCCTTTCGGTCTACAAGAGCTCTCATGGCTGGGTCAACCACCACTTTGCTTTGCCCGAGTGTGGAGCACAGGGAGGAGAGAGAGGGTAAAAAACTGATGTCAGCAGTACTAAGGGCTTCCTCATGGGAGGGCATGAGGCTCCACTCATTGTCTTGTGACTTCCATCCCTGCTGAATGGGGCTGTGAGGCCAAGGCTCCTTAGGGGAGAGGTCCTTACCTCTGATCCAGTTAGAGCAATAACCACTTTTTAAATGTACAATAAAATGATAAATGAAAAGGCACATCCTTGTCTTCTGGTAAATGCCCAAATGTTGCCCTCTTTTTCTGGCAGTTGGCAGCCAGTCAGTTCTCTCTTTTCATTTTGGCCTGAAGCTTCTTAGGGACATGCCTGCCAGCCAAGCTGGAGTTGGAAGGGAAATCTCAAACAGATGGGGGTGCACGTGTAGGAGGAGAAAATAGCTGCTCCATCATCCCATTACTGAGCACTCCCCTACCCCGCCAACCAAACTCGGGCTGCCTCACCATGTAGGTATGCAGGCTGGTGCTGAGTTTTTAAAACAAAGGGTTTCCCTCCCCCTGATGGGGATGGGTGCTTTCCCTTGCCAAAGGAATGCAGTTCTGTTCTCCCAGGAGTGAGGAGGGAAGTGAAGAGGAACTGCAGAAGCTGCTTGCCGGGACTCAGTTCTGGGCTGTTAAAGGAACATCGTTATGATCCCAACAGCAGGCTGAAAGGTGGGGTGATGATGCCATTAACCAATGATCAAAGCAGTAAATGGGGCACCTCGAACACTTCTGTTAGAGAGCCAACAAGAGCATGGAGAGGAAATGTCAGGGGCTTAGGGCGGGCTGTTGTGGAAGGTTCTGAGAGCAGAAGCAGGTCCCAGAGACTGAGTAGGAAAGTGGAAAGTCGATTAGCACACAGGACTCTAAGCCAGACCTCAGAGAGGTGCTTCCCAGGTCCACTGTGACCACGTAATGCCAAATGATGGAGATGTCCCCAAGTCTGCATCAGGTATAAATAGCTGTCAGTGGGGTTCAGGGAGCACTGCTTAATGGGAGTTTCTTGTCTTCCCCTCACCTGTGCCTATAGTAACAGCAGCCGAGGGTATCAGTGTGAGGGGAGAGGAGTGAACAACACTTCTGGCTTAAACTCTATTCCCTTTAATTACCTCCATGCACCCCCAAGTTCTTTGAACTTTTCCTCAATCAACTGTAGTAAACAGAACCCTACAGCTATGACTTGGGATGTGGTCCATTCTTCACCACTCACTTAGATCTGCAGATTCCTCATAGCTTGGAGGGGCTCAGGCCCATTCTTGGAGACTGAAATCTGACTTGCTCCCAAGGTAGGCCTGTGGGAGGAATGCAGGTAGGAGATTCTGCCTTGTAATACACATTAACACCTCAGGCCAGTTACTTGGAGTGAGGTAGAGTGGGGAACTTGGTTTTTTATCTGTCGAAAACAGAGGTAAGAACAGGAGATCCCCATATCCCACCTACTACCCACCTAGACTGGGAGCCAAGAGGCTTCCTCATAGGAATAAGAGGGAAACCCCAGGGTCTGAGGAGGAGGGCCGGGGAGTGTTTCTAATCCTGTCCTCTTCTAATACTGTCCTCTCGCCCGTAGCTTTTCAGTATGAGCCTCCTCTAGAATCCACTTTTAAGGTCTCTTATTAAACCCTTTACAGAAATATGTAACATCTCAGCAAACTGCATGTGATGTTTCAGACTTCTACTTTATTTCTCACCCTCTTTGAACTTATTTTTGGGTTTTGCTTTTAAGAAGTAGCCTCCTAGAACAAATTTACATAAATGGGATATCCTCCCCACCCCACCCCTGACCTGCCCCTGTCCCAGCTCCAGCCTCAGGCCCCATCAGTTCTGTATTCCTAAACCCCCAAATGTTACTTGAAGCTAAATTGAAGACCTTTTTATACAACTAGTTCCTTAATGACACATTTTAAGACTATCACACAGACTGCTTTGAAGATTGTCCAAATGATGACATTCCACTCCCTTCTCAATGAATGGGTGCTGGGGAGGGTCAGATATTCCGTCTATAGCGCGTTCCAGTTGTCATAGGCGGACAGGTGGAGAGGACTGACAAAACAGGAGCTTGTTCATTAAGGAATTCCACCACTGACCAGCTGATACTTCCTGTGACAAGTGGAAATTTTTTTGCAGACAGATGCTCTGGCATATAGAGTAAGCATATCTTAGAATCAGCTTAGGAATAATTATTTTCTCTTAGAAAAGGACGGCAGAAGAGTGGGAAACTCAGAGCAGGAGCTCAGTTTTAGGTGCTTGGGGTTTTTTCTTCCTATAAAAACTCAAAACAGGAGAACGTTTTAGAGAATGGTTAGAGAATGAGCACATTCCTTTTAGAGAAGGTCCCCTTCTCCTCACTTTTCCGTAACAAAACAAACTCAGGGTAAGGGACGCCACCATTTCAGAGCATCCAGCCTAGTCTCTGAAACCTTTGAAGCCTAGAAAGGAAATAAGCAATTACTGAGAAAAGGATTATCTACTTGACAGAAACAAAATAGATACATACAGGTCAGAAGTACCACGGACTCAGACGAATATCGAACAGCTGAGTATTTAGCAAATTTATATTGAAATTTTTGCCTGAACTGTAAAATATATACTAGATAAAATTTATACAAGAGCAGCACAGAGAGCCTGTTCAAACATGTTGCCATTTATTTTCTCAGCAGGAGCTGAGATTTAAAAGCATTGGCTAATATAGGTGAGGAGCTATTATTGCCTTCCCTTTCATTCTTGCTCCTGGGGGGTAAGTCTAAGAAGCTTAGGTTCACAAAAGAGATCTAAGGAACGCTGTGTCTCCCACATCTACCCACACTTATCCAACCTTCACCCCAGATTCTAGGAGCAGTCAATTTCTGGAGAAGAACAAGCATCAATTTTGTACTATCAATTCTGGTTTCACATCCTTTTCAAAGGGATAATGCCCCAGGATAGCTCAGCTTCTTAATCAGTGCTAGCTCTGGAGAGGCAAGAGACACAGGTTAGCCACACAAACATGAGAAGGAATGCAAGACAATCCCTGTCTGATGGGGCCGAGCCATCTTCCCCCTCTGCAAAAACAGCAGCAGTGATATTTCAGGCTCTCCCTATGTCAGGCTCCTGACATGCACTATATGTAGCTGCAAATCCCAATCAATCTCACCATTGCTTAACTGCTGGAACGCCTTCCTCAACACTGTAATTTACCCTCAAAAGAATAGGGAGCATGCACCCTCGCCTTCCCAGTACCACGTTCTACTAACCGCCACTCCCTCCCATATCCCACTACCCTACCTACGCAGAAGAGTAAGGAACCCTCCCTTTCAAAGCCCGCAACAGACGGCCACAGTACATATGCCACTGACAAGAACTTTTATTTCTTTTTAATGACATTAAACACAACTGCTACAGGGACAAAAACATGATAAAGAGGAGGCACCAAACTTCAGTTTCATAATTGATCCTGACGACTCAAGTAAATCAGGGCCTGCATTAGATACAAAACTACAGGTTATTTCAGGCTCTTTACTTACAAGTAAACTATATAAACAGCACATCTTTACTCTGCTTTGTCAAGACCCCTGTGGTGAGAATGTCATCATGGATGAAGAAAGCTAGGAAGGCAGTTAAATGCACTTAATACAGCAAGAATCCCACATGAAATATCAGACTTGGAGGCCAACACCAAATATGATATGCAGCTTTAAGAACAGATTAAAACTCTAGATTTTACCCACTACCATCTTTAAGGTGAGCATGCCCAATAATGAGTTTTCTTTGGCTTTTTTTCTCCTTAAAGAATACCATGTTAATCACTAGAGAACAGTTCTCCTCCCCCAGTCCAACGGATTTAATTAAGCTGTTAAAGCTTTGGAAAAACAGAATTACTTGAGCAAAGAGGAAATGTGATTGTCATATATTATAGTTAACCCGTCACTCATTTGCTTTGGCAAAGGCAATGCCCCCGTTACACATTCAGACTTAAACTGTCCTGTACCAGGAAGGCAGGAACATAAGTTTCAAGATTTTTGCCTAAGCAAAATGCTGCCCCTTCACTCCTTGGGTTATCTATGGGGAACTAGACAGCTGCAATGCTAGTTATTCCAGCTACAACTACTTTTATCTATGCTATGATTTCAAAGGTAAATGTTTGTTTGTTCACTCCAAGTTAAGGAAACCTGAAGAAGTAACTGATGGACTAAATGACAACTGAAATAAAAGATTTGACTCCTGCCCTTAAACAGAACTTGTTAGCATTTTGGTCCCTGAATTAAACTAAATGTCCAAGGAAAAGAGAATCCTTGACTGGATAAAACAGTAAACACTTAGGGACATCCATCTAAATTTATTGGTGGCTTGCATGACCAAGCTTTTCCCAAGTTAGTTTCTAAAGCACGGTAGGATATTTAAGATTGGTTACTCAAAGATGGGGTTGATGAAAAAAACAAAACCAGACAGGCAGCTAGCCCAACACCACACGCTACACTACAGCAACTATGTACAACCTTCACAAAGAATGAATAATAACATGAATGCTGGACTGCAAAATCTCCCAAAAGATGTCTAAAGCTGTCTGCAAAGAAAGAATAACAAAATCCTAAGATATCCATTAAGATGACTGCACACAAAGTCTGTCAACTTGGGTTAGAACACTAAACTTTAAGATCAGGTAATGCATTTGTACACAGGACTGATCACAACTATATTAGACCCACTTTAACAGTTCTGTGAAACTGCATCTGAGGTTTGACCAAATGAGATGGCAACATCCAGGGCTTAAAAGAATAATGGAGACAAAAGAGTGCATTCTCCAAAGTCTCTTCCACAGGATGGAGGCTCAGTGACTAACAACATCGCCTCATAATTGAAGTTGGGGTTCAGCAAATGAAACTGAAGACACCTAAATAGCACTGGCTTTCTGGCCTGTCCTGAAGTCAAGACCCTGGCTGGGCAGCTCTTTAATAAAGAGAGTAGGGAGACTGTTCTTAAGAGGGGTATATCAATGTCTAAGAAAATATAAGAATATATTGGCAGAACCTTACAGAGTACAGTGGTCACTGGGAAAAGAAAGAAGGAAAAAATCCTTGAAGAAAGCCAGAGAAGATAGTCACAAGACCACAAATCAACAGCAGTTAGTCAGCAGTCTTCTTCAGAGTAAAGATGTATAAGATTTGTAAACACTATTGTGCAAAATAAATTTGATGAAGAATGAAATAAAAACCAAAAAATAAAGGCAGCTAGTAGGTAAAAAAAAAGAGGTGAAGATTTACACTTTAAATTTGTCCTTTCAACAGGATCTTTGTCCTGCTCCATCCTACTTCAAATGTCTTAGATTACCAATTTTAAAATACTGATAGGTATTCAGAAATCCAAATAAAGTAAGAGGGGTTGTTAAAAATGACTTGTACCCATTTAAGTCATGAACAATAATTAACACTGGCTTGCAGCCTGATAAGAATTTCTTCCTTACAAGAGATTAAAATATGACTTTTGGGCACCAGTAGACTTCACTCTATATAAAGGTGGGTGTTTTGGCTTAATGCTGGCTTTCAGGGGGTGGCTACCTTCAATTTAAAGAAAACAAAACTATGTCAACACTGCTTAAACACACGCACACATACACACACAAACAGGAAGGACTTTATACAAAAAAATTTCAAGTCAGCAATGGTCATTTCCAAAAGGTGACAAGTTCTTTACATAAAAATCTTGGAAAAATAAAAATTCAAAATCTGCAAAGCACAAAACAGCAGAAAAAGATGAGATGCAGCTCTGGACAGGACCCTGGAACAGGGATCTTCACTGCTGATGGGATGTAACAAATGGACTAAATTGGATATCGGGGAGATGCTGGAACCGTTGGTGGCTTCGCTTGTTCTTGTCAACCCACTGAGTCAGACTGTATCTTTCCAGAGGGTTCTGTCGGAACCGGGCATAGTTTCTATCAGGAGAGGGAGAAAGTAAAAACAGGAAAGACGAGAGATTCAGTTGATATGACTATTTGTTTACAATTTAAAGAATATCATTACTTTAAGAAATAGTATATTAATATTTCAACCCTCACAATTTTATACTATTTTATCTATATGAAAATCATATTATAAATGCTATTTCCAACTTCCAAAGCTACCTAATTTCCATACAAGTATTATGGTGATATGTCCCACATACACAAATGTTCTAAGAAAACCTAACGCATAATGTATAATGATGCTTAAGTAAGAAAAAAATATTTTCTCCCTCTATTTAGAACAGGATCTATATTTTTCATTGCTTGCATCAGACCTGTACCTCCAACAGGACCTCATTGTCTGACACAGTTCAAGGTTGCTCAGGACATAGCAGTTAAAATTAGAATAAAATTCCCAGAGAAGGTAAGTCATCATGTGAGTATCACATTGCAAGCTTAGAGACTTAACAATTAATAGCACAGGCTCAGTTCCTGAAGAGTCTCCTTAGTCACATGGTGGGTTAGAATTCTGAACAGGACCCATTGAGATAATTTTAGCCCATTCTCAACTCCAGCTGTTCCTAATAACCACCTGGAATGCTTTAATGATTTAGATTCTAGCCCCCTACTCAATGATTTAGAATCCCTGGAGTCAGAGCCCTGACATCTGTATTTTTAGACATCTCCACAGGTTATTATGAGGAATATCCAGGGTTGAAAATAATTATAACAGTATCTGACATTTATCTAGCCCTATATGCAAGCACTTGTTGAACAACTCATCTTAAACAACTTTAAACAACTCATCTTATTCAATGTTAAAGACAATCCTATGAGAAAAGCACTCTCATTAACTCCTTGTACACTAAGGAAACTGAGCCTCAGGTTAAATAACGTGCTCAAGGTCATACAGTGCAGTAAGTAGAAGAGCCTGGATTTCATTTCACATCTGACTCCATAATTTACATCATAACCATTATACTACACGACCTTTCTAAGAACTGCTGTCATTTTGGCAACCACAGAGGAAACAATGAGTGTAAAGGCCCTAAGGTAGGAGTGTGCCTGATACATCTGAAAAATAGCAAGGGAGCGAGTGTGACTGGAGCAGAATAAGCACAGAGTAGTAGGAAATGAGGCTGGTGAACTAACCATGATTCTTGTAGGGGGATCATGAAGGTGGGAAGATGTGAGATGGGAAGCCACTGGAAAATTCTGAGCAAAGAAACCCTGATTTATGCTTTAAAAGAATCTCTTTGGCTGCTGAGTTGAGAATGGTAGACAGACAAGGCAGAAGCAAGGAGACTATCTAGATTTGCAATAATCCACGTGAAAATGATGCAAAATGGTCAAGCTTTGGATATATTTTGTATGTAAAGTTTATAAGATTTGCTAATGGACTGAATACAGGGAAAGAGAGAGAGGAGTCAAAGATAACTCCAAGGTTTCTGGATAACTGAATCAAAGTAAATCTGTAAAATCACACTGCATTAAAGATCCAGGTTTCAGAACTAGAAAGCCCCTTTGGCAACAATTAGTCTAACATCTTTATTTTACCGATGCAAGGACCAGAGAAGTGAAGTGACTAAATCAAAATCATACAGCTCGTTAAAATTGCAAAGCTGGTATTAGAACCCAGGTTTCTTAAATTTCAGTCCCATTCTTATCCCATTATACTGTACCGCTTCTTTTTCCATCTCTGGAATTAAACAATTATAACCCCAACTCCCTACCACATTCTTCTCATAGCCAAATTCTACCTTCTTCCTCTTTCTAATCACTCACCGCATGGTGAGGTCCGAAGGATGTGGCCATTTTTGGTTATACATATGATGAACTTGATCCTCCAAGTCACACAGCTCCTTCAAGGCACCTGCGATACAGAGAGATCAGTGGTTAGGAAACAGCTCAGTGAACTACCATGTTAACCTATGGCAAAGCATGTGCTTTCAAAGAAAGAAAACAGGCACTGGTCCCAATACTATTTATTTATGATTATCACAAGCAGCACAAAAACTACAAAAGCCAGAGAAGAGAGCTTGCTCTTGGATGATGATGATGAGAAAGCAATAATGACAGGCCTTCATTCATTCATTAGCTCCTACAATGTGAGAGGAACTTTACTGGTCCCTAGAATATTGCAGTATACAAGACACTGTATCTGCCCTCAATAAAGTTAATGTAGGAGACAGGTGATTCCAAAACTTGTGATATATGCAGTGACAGGAAAAATATAGGCTGCTATGTGAGTACAGAGACTGAGAAGTAGAGATGAGAGAAAGCGCCCTCCCAGGGAAGTAAACTATAAGCAGGATCTAAAGAATATATAGAGTGAGTGAGGTAAAGAGGTATGTCCAAGAGAAATAGCTAATACAAAGGCCTAGAGACACAGACAGCAAAATACATTCAAAAAACAAGAGAAGTTGAGAATAGAAGGGGGTAGGGGCTTTTTGCTAAACAAGAAAAATTGCTGGAGGCAATTTCTCAAACACCTGGGAGCCTGGCAAGGTGATACCAAGTGCTTTATATATTATCTTAATTCTAAAAATATAACTTCTATGGAGATAGATGTTATTAACATCAATTTAGAGATGGACAACTGTAGCTTAGGGAGGTGAACTTGCCTTAAATGCTTATTAAACTGGACTCAAAACTAGTTTTTGTTTGACTCCAGCTTTTGCCACTATTTGATGATGCTAATTTTGCACTTAAGGGTTGAGACACAGGCTGAAACTCACAAAAGCAGAAATAATGGTTAGAGAGAATAATTTCCCTGAACCAGTGGCTCTCAAATGTTAACATGCATCATAATCAGCTGGGCCCCAACCCCAGAATTTCTGATTCTGTAAGTCCAAGTGGGACCTGAGATTTTGCATTTCTAACAAATGCTCAAGTGATCCTGATGCTGCTGGTCTGGGAACCACACTTTGAAAACCACTGCCCTAGACAGTGGAGATCTTTCTTTCAGCTAGTTTATATATTTCTTATTACCTTATCTACGATGCTCTAGGAACCAAGAGCACTCTAACTAGAATACAGACCGTATTTTCAAGTTCTGGAAAAAATATTTACTTAACTCTTAGGATCAATTTAGTTTACTTGAAACTCAAAGAGCTGAGCTTTGTAGAAAAAGTATATACTTTGGCAGACCTGAGTTAAAATACCAAGAGAACCACAAACTTAGCTCTTTGACCCTAGGTAGTAAATCATTTCACTTCTAGTCCCACTTTACTCATCTAGGAAACATGGACAATAATATTTAGCTTCAAGCTGAATTTTAGGAATATAATACATAAAAGACCTAGCATATTGCCTTGGCATATAGCTAGTGTACAGTAAGTGGTGGTTATTATAGCAAGTGTTACAGTCTCAGGGCTATGTTAGTTTGCAGTGAGTCTTCAAATCCTATAACAATCAATCACCTATTCGTGCTTATGAAACGGACTGGTCTACACATAAATTATGACACTCAGTAGCACTTCGCAGAAATTCTCTCTTTAACCATGAGATGATACTTTACAGAAAAAACTTAATAGGTTCATTGCATTAAAAGTTTCTGAGCACTTAAAATAAAAAAGCACAACCAAGGATAAAAGAAGACAACTGACAAAGTGGGTATTTGGCAAAGATAAGTCTCCTCATAAAACACAATAGGTCAAGGACATGAATAGGCATTCATAAAAGTAATACAAGTGATCATTAAACATTATGAAAAGATATTTAATTTCACCAATATGGAAAGAAAACATTAATCTCACTTCTGGATAAGGACATATAAGTCAGAAATGGATTTGCTCTTTTACAGCTTTTGATTAAAAAATCTCTCGCCTGCTAGATTTGTTTGACTAAAATCGAAGGTCTTAATTCAAACTGCCTTTCCTATATCCTACTTTCACATCACTAGCATCCCATTCTGTCTAGCCTCCACAAAAGGACATTTTCAGTGGGAGAAAAAAAAATCAGCTTTGTAAGAATTTCAAGATACAATTTTCCTGCCAAAGCATCATCAAAGGAGGCTGAAGAGATATGGAAATTCTGGTGTCCAATCTCAGAATGAAACAAGACGGTCTACAGACCATGTCCTTCAGCTCACTCATCTCTTAACACCTAGATTCTACAAAATTACCCTGATGACGGACACTAAAGGTATACTATAAACCTCCTACAAAGAAGCCTATTTAAACTAAAAGAAGAAAAACACTGGTCAATTAGGTCCAAGGAGGTGTCAAGTGTTCAACTGCTAGAAATCATTGTCTAGCAGCAGCAACTTACAGCACTTGCCATATTATCAGGCACTGTCCTACGTGCTTTACATATATTAACTCATTTATATTCCTTATAACAATCTCAAGTGGTATTTTCCCCATTTACAGAAGAAGAAACTGAGGCATAGAGAAGTAATTTGTCTAAGGTCACACAGCTAGTGATAGAGCTCTAATTCCAACAACACCATGGTTTGAGTGTCCTTAAAAGTTTTCTGGGACTGACGTTTCATAGTGGGGATTAGAAAGCAAGAAACGTAACACAGTATGTCTCTTGTATACCCAGCTGGTACCTGACACAGGCTCAATAATTAGGTCTCTGCTCATGCACCAAAATTAGCACTGAGACTTTCTGATGGACTATGGTAACCTTTATTATTAAGACAATGATACAGAGATAATGGGAGGTAACATTTATCAAGTATTTATTATGTGCCAGGTACTTTGCTAACTGCTTTGCATGTATCCTATCTTTTAATCCTAATGACCACAAGAAGCAAATACTATAATCTCCATTTTGTTCATGAGTAAATGGAAGCTTATAAAAGATACTCATCTATCAACCAGGATTCAAACTCATGTGGGGCTAATAATCCAAAAGTCTTGTTTCAGCTCATAGTTTCAATTTTTTCTTCCTCCAAACTTAGAGATGTTAACGAGAACGGAAAATTTTTTTGTTTTCAATTTTCTCTTCCTTTCATAGTCACTAACAGATGGGATTTCTTGGACCAACAATCAGTACCACGGGTTTATTTTAAGTTGTGGTAAATGGTGGTGAAGACTGTCCTTTGTTTTTTGGCTAAGAATTAAATTCACCTAAGAATTAAATTAAGAGGAAAAAGCCCTCAGCATTTCAGGAATGAGATCAGCAATTCATCTAAACCTTAATCTATGAATATGAGCTGATTGGTTTAGGGGAGGGGAGGGAAAATCCAGACTAATAACTGTCCTTAATAAGTTAAAAGTAAATTAATTGTTACAAAGGAAGAGGAATAACAATGTTGAGTGCTTGCTATGCCACTGGCCCTTCTGAGGTTTTATATGGCACCATACTTTGTACCACATGAACCAAGAACAGAGAATCTCTCAGCTGGCTAATGACCTAAGAGCTGGCCTGGCACCAACAGATCATTAAGTTAATACTCTCCTTTGGAATGTTTATGTGAGCTTTAGTAATGATACAAGAAAAGAGTACACAGGCAGGGATCTAGAACAGACACCTGAGAATGCAAAAGAGAGCAGGAGAGCACTAAATCAGCAGGGAAACCCTGAGTAAGGAACAAAGGCACCCATTTCTGAGGGGCCTTGGCTCTATGGTTGATTCTCTTTAGTGAGGCCAGGCTATGTTGTTGAGCATTAAATCTTTATTTTCTTCCTGTAAACCCTTAAGCTCAGTTACTTAAAGGCAATCTCTGTGTCTCTATGCCATGCAATCAAAAAAAAAAAAAAAATACTGAATACAGGGACGATAATGAAGGGAGGGAAGAAAAAAATGTGCCCTAAGGGCATAGGCTACTGCTTTTATAGTTTAATTGTAATAAAAAGAAAAAAAATACATTAAATTGAAAGCAAGAATGTAAATGTGTCACGTCTAGGTCAACAAAACTGCGATGATCTAGTATAAATCTTGTCTGATTTTCCTTGCAGACAAGGCAAAAAGCAAAAGAAACATGAATTATTACATAACTCACTTCTGAAGTGGTATACTGTATAGGGATATTGAGTGACAGATGAATATCTTCAACAGTAATGGCAAATACAGAATAAGAATTTATGTAACTATTGCTGCTTCTGATCTTCAATAAAAATCAAAGCAAAGAGATGAATAGGCTCCCATTACAAGCAACTAGAAACTGGGCAAAATATATAAAACAACTATTTAAAGACTACTCAGAACTGTGTGATTCCTGAGGGAAAGGAAACAACTGAGATGAGCCTTGAAACTTCTTTTGAGCCCATGAGTCTATAATTTTTCAAAATAAAGTTTTTTTGAATGAGTGCAAAAGAAGTTAGTAAATAAACAAAAGCAGAGAGACTTTACCACCAAATCTGTATTATAAGAAACTAAAAGGAGTTCATCAAGAAAAGAAAATACCGGACAGAACAGAACCAAGAACACTGGAAATGACAAATATGTGAGTAAATGTAAAAGACTATTTTTCTTATTCAAAAAATGTCTTTAAAAGATAACTGACTGTTTAAAGTAAAAATAATAAGGTTCTGAAAGGATTAAGATAAATATATATGTATAATGGACAAAAACAATAGCACAAAAAACAGAATGGGGATTTGGAAGTATACTGTTGTTAGGGACTTACATTATATGTTAAGTGGTATATTATTTGAAGGTAGACTGATAAGTTAAAGATCCATATTGTAAATTATAGAGCAACAGTACTCAGAGTGTGTCCAGGGATCCCAAAAGTACTCAACACCCCGCTGAGGCTTTGCAAAGTCAAAATTATTTCATAGCAACACTAACATGTTATTTGTCTCAAAAGTATACTCTGCAGTTTTCAAGAGGCAATGTGATATGATATGGAATGCAGAACCACATATGAAATCTAGCAGTCTTCTATTAAGCCAGATATTGAAAGAGATTTATAAAAATGTAAACCAATCGCATTCTTCTCCCCAAATTTTTGGTTTTCTTCTGGCAAATTGTTTTAATAAAAACATTATTTATGTTAACATGCAATGAGTTGTTTTTAAGATATATTAATAAATATTTTTTAACAACTTATCAATTCTAACTTTTCATATGGTTGAACAGATCTAAATCACAATAAAATTTTGAGCCCTTAACTTTTAAGGAGTATGAATAATCTGTATAAGTTCAAATGGGTCCTGAGACCAAAAACTTTGAGAATCACTACCCTAGAACCACTAAAGATAAAGTATAGATAATAAAGTATGACGATTAAAAAGAGACTACTAAAAAATACTCAAAAATAAAAGAAAAAGGAAAAGATGAAAGAAGAAACCAGAAAAAGATAGACAAAAAACAAGTAGCAACATGGTAGATTTAAATCCCACCATATTGATAATTACATTACATGTGGCTGAACTAACACTTGAATTGAAAGACTGAGATTGTGAGACTGGAAAAAAAAAAAGCAAGATTCTGGGTCTGCATATATCCTTGTTAAAGACATCCACTTTAAACAAAGGTATAGGTTAAAAGTAAAAGGTTGAAAAAAATATATCATGCAAACACTAATCAAAAGAAAGCTGGAATAGCTATAGGAATATCAGACAAAGCAGACTCCAAAATAAATATTAAGAGTAAAAAAAGACATCATAACAATAAAGGGATCAATTTATCAAAAGGATATAATATTCTTAAATGTGTATGCAGAGTTTCAAAATACATAAGCCAAAAACCAACAGAACTGAGAGGAGAAACAGAAAAATCCATAATCAGAGCTGGAGATAGGAACACTTCTCTTTTAGTAACAAAATCTGTTAGGCTATAGAATTGAACATGCTATCGACCAATAAAACCTCACTGAAATTTATATAATAGCAACATCAGAATATATATTTTCAAGTACACATGGAATATTCACCAAGATGGACCATATGCTGGGCTATTAAGCAAGTAAGTCTCAGTATGTTTAAAAGGACAGAAGTCACAAAAGAATTAAACTAGAAATTAATAACAGGAAGATAGCTGGAAACTCCCAAATATTTAGAAATTAAGCAACAATACTCCTAAATAACCCACAGGTCATAGAAATAAAATCACAAAGGAAATTAGAAATTGCTTTGAACTAAATGAAAAAGAAAACATATCAAAATTTGTGGGCTGCATTTAAGCGGCACTTAATGGGAAACCTGCAGCTGTAAATGCTTACAGAAAATAGAACTCAAATTAGTGGTTTAAGCTTCTGCATTAAAAGCTAGAGAACAACAGCAAATTAAACCCAAAGTAGAAGAAATAATAAATATAAGTGAAGAAAAACTAATAGCCAAAACCAATTCAGAAATATGAAACTAAAAACTCACTTTAGGGGGGAAATAAATCAATAAACATTTAACTAGACTATTCCAAGAAAAAAAGGACAAATTACCAATATTATAAATGAAACAGTGAACATCACTACAGATCTTACAGTAATTAAAGGAATAAAATATTATGAATGTTATTTTATATCAAATTCATCAATTTAAACTGAACAAATTCCTTATAAGGCACAAATTATCAAAATGGACTCAAAATAAAGAAATTCTAAAAAGCTTTATATCTATTATATCTAGTTAGAAACTGCCAGAAAGAAAACTCTAGGCTCAAATGGCTTCATTGGTAAATTCTATCAAACATTTAAAGGAAGAAATGATACCAATTCTACAAAAATTGAGAAAACACCTCCCAACTGATTTTATGAAGCTAGTATTACCATGATACTTAAAACAGAGGAAGACAATACAAGAAAAACTAAAGATAAATGTTCCTCATGAACAAGAAAGAAAAACCCTTAAAAGTATTAATGTGGACGAGAAACTGTTCAATGATGTAACTGCTGAGTGGCCTGCGAGCTTGACCTGGGCTGTAAGGGAGATTGCTTACTGTAAATCCCTCTTAGAGACTGTCTTGTTGGATCATAACTGATGTTCACTCTGACATAAATCAGCACTGCTCCGACTCCTGCTATGAGCTAGTTCCTGGAACACGCTGTTGTCCTGAACTAGTCAAGCATGCAAAGTAATTTCCTGTACCTGGTAGCATTCACAGACTAGTACCCATGACTATTCCCGACCCCCTTTTTACCCTACACAATTCTTTGCCAAGTAGCTCGAAAAATATCACTTCACCTTGCAGCTGCTCAAGATGCACCTCCTATGTTTTTTCCCTTAATAAACTTTTAGTTGCCAGACTGAAGTGGTCTGCCTTTTTCTTAGGGTCTTTCCCTCCCCTCGCTACAAAGGTAAATTTTCAATCTCAAAGCTTTTTCCTGGTTCTGCACGTACTAATAGTTAGCAAGTTGAATACAGAATAATTCATCAAGACCAAATGAGTTTATTCCAGAAATGCAAGTTGAAGTAAAAAAATAAAAAATAAAAAAATAAACTACACCATATTACAGAATAAGGAGAATCGCCAAATGATCTTCTAAATAAATGTAAAAAATTCATACCTCATCTGTGATTGAAAAAAAAAAAAAAACTCAAACTGACGAGAAGGGGAACTCTTCATCTAATAAAGGACATTTATGATAAAACTATAGCTAATATCACACTTGATGTAATAGAGGTCTTTAGTCAGTGTAGTAAGGCAAGAAATAAAAGGCTTATAGGCTAGATAGTATTTGCAGATAATATTACCACGTTAACACAGAAAATTCTAAGAAACCTACTAAAAAGTTACCAAAAATGTTACTGTTAGGAAAATTGCGCCTGGTTATAGGACATAAGGTCAACATATAAAAATAAATTGTATATCTATCTATATACCAGCAATGACCATTTGAAAACTGAAAATCTTAATTAGCATTTATAATACCATAAAAAGCATAAGATACGTATGAATAAATTTAACAAAATATGTATAAAACCTGTACAATAAAAGGTACAAAACACTGCTAAGAAAAATTAAAGACATCATAAATAGGGAAATGTATCCTGTTCATACGTCAGAAGGTTCAGTATTATGTCAATCCTCCCCAAACTGATCTATACATTCAAAACAAACTCAATGAAATATCCAACAGATGTTTTCAAACAAATGGAAAAACTGAAGATGATTAAAAAAAGAAAAGGAAAAATCAAAGGGCCAAAACAATTTCAAGACTTATTATGAAGTTATAGTAATCAAAACAGTGTAATATTGGTGTAAGAATAGACATATATTTCAATGGAACAGAATAGAAACTTCAGAAATGGATCCATGTAAAGGATACTCTTTTCAATAAATGGTGCTAAAACTACTAGATATCCATATGTCAATAGGAAAAAGAAAAAAAAACTAAACCTCTGCTTTACAAAACTACAAAAAGTAGTGTATCATTTTGGAAAACAATTTGGCATCTCTTGCAAAGTTAAACGAACATATGATTCAGCAATTCCACTCCTAATTATTTACCCCAGAGAAATGAAAACACATATCCACACAAAAAGCTATATATGAATATTCATAGATGCTCTATTATTAATAGTCAAAAACCAGAATCAAATGTCCATCAACAAATGACTAAACTGTGGTATACGAGGAAAAATTCAGCAATAAAAGTATAGAATTACTGATACATACAACATGATGAATATTTAAAAATTTATTGCAAGGAAAAGAAGCCAAACACTAACGAGCACTTACTGCATGATTTCATTTACACGAAACTCTAGAGCTAAAGACAAATCTAATCTATGATGACCAAAAAGAAATTTGAGTCTTAGCCAGGGCTGAAGCAAGGACAGAAACAGATTGACTAGGATGGAGCATAAGAGAAATTTCTGTGGTGGTGGGAATGTTCTATGAATTTGATGGTTGTGATTTCACAGGTATATAAATTTGTCAAAACTCACCAAAGTGTATACTTAAAATGGGTGGATTTTAGTGAACGTAATGTATACCTCAATAAAGTTGATTTAAAAAAAAAAGTCAAGGCATACTTCTAGATAAACTAGGTTGGCTGCATGAGTTTATCTTCTTTGCTAACATCCCTCACTAAATTAGAAAAGAAAGGTCTCAATGATTTCAGCAACCATTTAAAGAAACAAGAATAAATGAAACTCAGGTAAGCAGAAAAAAGGAAATAAATGTTAGAATGGAAATCAATGAAACAGAAAACAGAAAAAAAGAAAAATCAATGAAACAAAAGCTGGGGTTTTTTGTTTGTTTGTTTTAGAAGATTCATAATATTTCTAAAACTTTTAGCCAGACTGATTAGGAGAGCAAACACAGACTACCGATACCAAGAATGGTAGAGGACTATAGATACTATATAAAAGGCTAATAAGGGAATACTAACTTTATGCCAATGCATTTAACAACTTAGATGAAATAAATTCCTTGAAAGACTACCAACTCCCTGAAGGGAGATCAATTCTTCCGTAAACTCTTCCAGAAAACTGGAGAGGTGGGAACAGTTCCCAATTCATTCCATGAGGCCAGCATTTCTTTGATAGTAAGACCAGACAATAATATTACAAGAAAAATACAGACCTATATCCCTTATGAAGATAGATGCAAAAATGTGTCAACTCAATGCTATTATCACAAGAATAAGACCTAGAATGGAATGTATACGACTGGGACTATGATTGGGTTAACACTGAAAAATCATAATTCTAATTAATAGACTTAAAAAACTATATGATTATCTCAGCAGATGCAGAGAAAAGTATTTAACAAAACCCAAAATCTAATAAAAGTAAACTCTCCTGAAACTATATATAGGAGGGAACATCCTCAAGTTGATAAGAGTATTTAAGAGAAACCTATAACATGATAATTAATAATGAAAGACTAATTGTTTTCCTCCTAAGATCAGCAACAAGTTACTTGTATTACCTGTATTCAACACTGAACTAGAGGTTCTAAACAGTGCAATAAGGCAAGAAAAGTAAATAAAAGACATCCAAATTAGAAGGGAGTAAGTAAAAATGTCTTTATTTGCTGATGACATGTAGAAGGTTAAAGAATCCACAAAAAAGGTACCAAAACTAATAAGTAAATTTAGCAAGGCTGTAAAATATAAGATTAATGTACAAAACTTAAGTGAATTTCTATATACGAGCAATGAACAATCCTTGCTAAGAATAGGGGGAACTTGAATTCATGCACTGTTCGTAAGACTATAAAATGATACAACCACATTAGAAGAGTTTGGTAGTTTCTTAAAAGTTAGACATAGATCTACCATATGACAGTCATTTTACTCCTACATATTTGCTCAATAAATGAAAGCATAGCCATATAAAGATTTGTACATAAATGTTCATAATAGTTATATTTATAATAGTCAAAAATCGGAAAGAACCCAAATATCCATTGACAGCTGAGTGGATAAACAAATTGTGGTACAGCTAGATAATGGAATACTACTTAGCAATAAAAAATAAGCCCACCAACAAAATGATAAATTTCAAAATAATTATGATTCGAGAAGACAGGTTCTGAAAGAGTGTATATTACATGATTCCATTTATATAAAACTCTGGAAATTACAAACTAATCTATAGTGACAGCACATCAGTGGTTGCTTGGGGATTGAAGGGAGTAAGGTAAGGCTGGAGGGAGGAATTACAAAGGGGCACAAAGAAACTTTTGAGTGTGGTATGTTATCTTAATTGCAGTGAGTTTCATGGGTGTACATATATCTCAAAATCCAACAGATTGTATACTTAATAAATCTGTGCATTTTGTTGTATTTTAATTATAACTAAAAAAAAAAAAAAAGATCCTGAGAAAGCTAAGAAATCAGTTCATAAAATAAGAACATGTGAAAGAGAACAAAAACAGGAAAGAACTCTTCGAAGTCATATATGTGAATGTAAAAATAAAGAAGTCAATGAAAGAATAGAAACTATCCTAGAAAGTAGAATTAAAAGAAAGAGGCAGAACAAGGAGAGAAAAGATAAGAGACTTAGAAGATCAATTCTTTCAGTAATTATTTGCAGTTCCTTAAAGAAAGAAAAGATTATAGGGGAGAAACAATTATCTAAGAAATTAAAGAAATTCTTAGAACTGAGAGATACATGCCCAGATTAAAAGGCCCAACTGAGTACCTGGCATAAAGAATGGAAAGATAAAAAAGGAAGACCTGCATTAAGGTATCTCAATAATTAGTACAAATTTTCAAAATACAACAGAGACAACTCCATAAACTTCCAGAGAAAAAGACAGATGACACATAAAGGAATAAAAATTAAATTGGTACCAGAGTTCAGAGCAACACCGGATGTATGCCTTCAAAATTCTGAAGAAAAATAATTTTCAATCTAGAATTCTCTACCAAAGTGTCAATCAAGTGTGAAAAATAGAATAAAGACATTTCGGATATGGAGAGGCTTCCAAAATTTATCTTCTATGCACCATTTTTCAGAAATTCTCAGAGGATGTGCACCACTAAAACAAAAGATTAAGAAAAGAAGGAATGGGATCGAGGAGACAGGATTCAACCTCGGAAGGTAGCAAAGATAAATACTAGGATGACAGTTCTGTAGCAAGTCTAGAGAACAGGCAGTGCAGATTGCAGCAATAATACAGACAGCTCTACAAAGAAGGTCTCCAGGAAAAATTTAAAAAGGAATTTATAGATCACTGTGTATGACTGAGCATTTGCGGGAGGGGCAGGTGGGAACACTGATAAGGATTTAAGTTGCATTTGTAAAAAAATTAAGGATAAATTCATTCGTATTTTTAAAAATAAAAATGAATCAGGAAAAAAAGTGAAACCATAGTATACTACTGGCTTTGCGGTGAACAATATTTACTTAAATTGTAATACAATAAATATTGATTTAACAACCATTAGGATAGCTACTATCAGAAAATATAAAATAACAAGTGTTGGCAGAGATGTAAAGAAATTGGAACCCCTAGGCATTGTTGATGGGGCTGTAAAATAGTGCAACCACTATGTTAAACAGTATGGAGTTTCCTCGAAAAATTAAAAGTAGAACTACCATACATGATCCAGCAATCTCACTTCTGGGTACATGTCCAAAAGAACTGAAAGCAAGATCAAGAGTTACCTGCACACCCATATTCATAGCAGCACTATTCACAATAGCCAAGAGGTTACAGAGACCCAAATGTCCAATGAAGGGTAAATAGATAAACAAAATGTGGTATATACATACAGTGATATATTATTCAGTCATAAAAAGGAAAGAAATTCTGGCACACCATGAATGAACCTTGAGGAAATCCAAAAATCCTAAGTGAAATAAGCCAGTCACGAAAAGACAAGTACTAATAAGAGGTATCCAAAGTAGTTGAATTCATAGAAACAAAGTAGAATAGTGGTTACCAGGAGCTTTGGGGAGGGGAAAAACACTAGTTGCTTTTTAATGGGAAGACAGTTTGAGATTGTACAAGATAAAAAATTAGAATCCAGAGATGTTTCATAATGAAGTGAATAAACACTACTGAACTGTATACTTAAAAATGGTTAAGAAGGTAAATTTTATGTTTGTCTCCAACAATTTAAAAAAAAAGATTAATAGGGTTATGTCAGAAGACACAGGAGCCCACTTAAAAGAGTTTGTATTAGTCAAATTTGGGACAAATCAAAAAGAATAGTAACTATAATTGATTATAATACATTGATGTAAAAATATCCATGAATCAAGTTATACTAAAAAAAAATCTTTATAAAGAATGCTAGCTAATAATTGTAGAAGAAATGATATATTTAGAAAATCAATATTTTCTATCCAAGGATCATCGATGAATACTCAAAACATTAGGTGAATTGATGTGGAACGGGATATGTGGATGGTACGAAAGTTATCACCCCACAGATGACTTACTAATTACAAAAGGGAAATGTACCTTACAATGGAGAAATGTGACAGTTAACACTATAACAAAGTGATCAAACTTAGCATCACTATTAGTGGAACAACCTATTATCAGGCAGTACCTCCTAATTTGATAGAGGATGAATAGACAACAGTATCTATGAATTATTCCAGCCAAAAATACTTAATCTAAATCTATTCCCACCTCTAGACCCAACTTCCAGTTTACATGAAATACAGGTGATAGCAGAACAAATTAAATGACACAAGGAAACAAACAATTCAAAATGTGGGACAATCTACAAAACCAGGGACCTAGATTAAGAGAGACTAAGGAGACAATAAACACGTGAACCTTGATTAGATCCTGTTTTAACAATTTACAAGACATTTTTGGGACTGGGGAAACTGGAATATGGTGTGGATATTAGATGATTCTAAGAAATTATGAATATAAACTGGCAATAAATATATGAAAAATGTTTAACCTCACTAATAGAACAAAATATGTTAAAATTTACCTATCAAATTGTGACAATAAAAAATACAATTTGTGGGGGCAGGACAATCTGGTAACATGTAACAAAAGTTTTTAAAATGTTTATATACTTTACCCAGCAATTCCACTTCTAGGCATTCATCCTATAGAAATAAGAGTTGTACATAAACATTTATTGACCAGAATGTTCACTGCTGCATTACCAATGAAAATGGACACAACCTAATTATCCAAGATGGGAATAATAAAATATATACTTTGTAATCATTAAAAATCTGAATCTGAGATATTTAACATGGTAAAGTCTTTAAAATACCTTAAGTAAAAAGAAGAGAGTAGTTACTTTTTGTAATCTTAGGGGGCAGAACTAAGAACTACCACTAGAAATTACAGGGAGGTAGAGTTTGGCTCATAGTAAGGAATAATTTCTAACAACTAG
Organism: Rousettus aegyptiacus; assembly: GCF_014176215.1. Taxonomy (NCBI): domain Eukaryota; kingdom Metazoa; phylum Chordata; class Mammalia; order Chiroptera; family Pteropodidae; genus Rousettus; species Rousettus aegyptiacus. Next base: position 20,320,042 of record NW_023416284.1, on the reverse strand, counting down.
AACTTTGAAAGCAATGAATGACCTTCATGAGGTAATGAGTTTTGCATTATTAGAACTCTAAGCAAAGACTAAATGGTCACTTGGCAAAGATACATGGAATAGATTTATGTGTTAAAAGATTAAAGAGAAGATATTAATGGTCTTTTTTCTACTCTAAGAACTTATAATTTCATATAAAGTTGTCCATTAGCTTGGATGTCAGGAAGTGGTTGGTAGTTCTTTGTAAATGCTAATAAATAACCACATGGCTCCAAACTAAAAAGAGATTACAACTGTATCAGAATAATGGAGTTGAAGGATGATTTATATTATTATATTATGAATCAGTAATATATACATTATTTATAAAATGAAAGAAGATGATTAACCCAATGGAAAGGATTCAAACTGAATTGGCAGGAACTACACTGGACTCTGTTCCCTACTAATTTCTCTACATCTATTAAAGAACTTGAAAAGTTATACTTTGTCAAGTTGAAATAGCACTAAACATGCTCCCTCTTTATATATAAACAGAGAAGAGATGAAGACTATGCTCTCGTCACCACTGCCAAATGGTATACAAAATCTTTAAATTTTGGATACATGAATACTGGGCAGTGGGAAGTGACACATGAACTTAGTATCACACTGGGTTCCTGGAAGACAGAAGCAAGCACTGGAAGCCTGTGGAATTTTTAGAAGTGGTAATGTTGAAAATTCTTAAAATATTCAACTGTCAAAAAAGAGTCTCCTAAAAGATGCACCTTTTAAAAAATAATATTTTATTATGGGAAATTTCAAATACACACAAGTGTATAATAATATAATGAACCCCCACGTACTCATCACTAAGTTTCATTTATCGACATTTTGTTAAAGCTGTTTCTTCTGATTTTCCAGGCTGTTTTTTGTTTTTGTTTTAAGACTTAAAAACAAACACTTGACATCATACTATTTCACCTATAAAATCTTCAATATGAAAAATATGCTTTCTTGCTAATGATACTAAGTAGTCAATAAATATTGTTAGTTATTATGGCTAGGCACTGTTTCATGCATTATACTTGTACTTACATGTATAGTTTTCACATAAGCTAAGCCTCATTATTACCCCTATTTTACAAATGAGAAAACTGAGTTTTTATTGGTTCGAGGTCACAGTCAGTAAGCAATGGTGCTTACATATGAATCCAGAAGTTAACTCTAGACTTTACACGCCCAACTACTACAATATGCTGTCTTTCCTCTATACTAGTTATTCTATCTGTTCCTTATGGGATATAGATTAGATTGCTGTGATAAAATGGGAAAGAGACTGCTGAATAGGATAAGACAATGAAAAAGATGCTATAAATAAGCACCTGCTCATTACTTTTCTTGTGAAAAGTTCTTTTCTAAATGCCCCAAATGAGAAAGAAAAATGTAACTGGATATATCGGTGTCAACTGCCTAGGATATAAAAGAGGGTCACGTCATGGAGGAAAAAGCAATGATCAAGCTTCTTAAAGAGGCAGAATATAGACAAACTTCTTTTAATCTGCCCCTCCAATGACCTGGGCAGTGTGAGAGAGTGGTTGGGGGGGGGGGGGTGGAGTCTTTAGTTCTACCAGACCTGTAAAATAGTTCAAGCAAAAGGATCTCACAAACAGAGGGCTGAGCAATCAGTATGAGTAGTATTTGACTGCTTAATGAAATATCTGGGTAAAAAATAAAAGGACCTGGAATCAAAAGTTCTTCTGACAAATGTTTCAAGAGTTATAAACCTTTCACTCACAGCTTTGTAAAACAAAACAAAACAAAACAAAACAAACTAGTAAATAATTCAAGATATGTGAAAGAAAGGGGAGATTCCTCTTATCTTTGGCCAAAAAATTCTTATAAAACTCTCCCTAGTGATCTTGGAATAACTGAACTAATTATCTTTTCTGTGGAGCCTACCTAGAGCATCCTCTTTCCCCATCTTTTGCTCTCCCCAAACACAAACAGAAGGGCTCTTTCCTACTCCTACTGTACTTCATACAGAATTCTATTAGAGAAGTAAACAATATTGCAGTGTAATTATCTTTTCCTTCTCCGGACTATCAATTCCCAGGGGGCCAAGATCATACTTTACTTCTCTTTACATTTCCAATCCCTAATCTTCAAACCTAGCACTACTGAAAGTACTCAAGAAAGGTTTGCTGAATGAATAGAGAATGAAGCTACAGATGACAGATCTTTGTGAGAAGGAATTCTTTTATCGGTATCTTTCTGTTACCAATGGGGCAATCTGAACTCTGGCATTGCCCCAGTGGCATGGGGTGGTTCTCGGTTCTTCATTGCCGACACAGCAAAGAATTACATATCAGCGAGATGTTTAAAAAGATTACAAGTATATTTTAGAAGGAGACAGGCCACATTATGGAAGGCTGTAGCCCTGTGAAATTTGGGAAGTGAAAAGATAAAAATTGAGTATGCTCCAAGGGAAGAGCAGATTCTCAGCAAAGAAGGCTGTAACAACCCTCTTTGAGAAAGTCTACTATGGCCACAATGGTTGGTTACAAAGGCATTCCTGAATGACTGGCATGTGAGGTCATTTTGATTGACATCTGACTGCTATATAACTCCCTGCTTCATGTGCATGCAGTTACCCAGAATTCAATGTTATAATTAGATTCATGAACTTACAGGCACAGGAATAATATTATAATGATAGCATAATGAGGCTGACGTTGTGGGCAGGTTAGGGTATGACCTTCTGCGCAAGTGTCAGTGGCCGGCCGATTAAACCAGCTATACATTTATGGCCCTCCAGTCCTTTGTCTCTCAGGATGCCCGAGTGATTCTTTAACTACAAATGGGGTGTTCTTTGGGCAGTCTTTGGGTGGTCTCTGGGCTGAGCTTTCATTCTTTTGTTCATGTCACTCATGTCTAACTATCTAACATCTCTAACCAATGCACCTTCGGTACAGCCCACAAGTTTTTTAGTTGTTTTCCCATGAGCCAATAGTTCTGGATGAATAACATGAACTATAGTCTCTTGAGGACTGGAGAAAGAATCTAGCCAGTTTGGTTTGCAATAGGTTTTAATGAACTAGGGATGACTAGGCCTGAAGAATGTCAAGGTAGCCAAAGCCTTTCCAGAGCTTTTATTCAGATGCCAAGATGCGGGAAGGAATTTGAAATGCCTGCTTTTTTACATTTAAATGCTAAAGACAATAGGGAAAATACACAATTCCAAATAAAAATCAATGATTATTAAGCAGTGCCTGGTCATCCCCCTCAACTACTTTTCAGACAAAAAAATCCCTAGCAAAAAATACCGGTCTGGTTATAACCCTCAGCCATGGGAAGGTACTCTTAATATACTGGTATGAGTCTCTTTGGACCCCTAATACTGGTTAGCCCAGCCACTTTGAGGATTATCTGGGTAGGCAATTCCTTAAAGTGAAAATTTGGAAAGAAAGTTATCTTTCTTATCAGTTAAGAAAATTCAAAACAATTTCCCAGTTTAAGCTATATTACACTGGGAAAAAACGTCCCATTACATCCTTACATGCTATTATTTGGTTACCATGTTACCTTGGTTATTAGAGTCCACTGGGCCTTCTATATGAGCAAAGACATTCTTGAGATAAATTTGCTTCTTCTGTTCTAGATCTGATTGTGAAAATGTCGGAACATTAGTCCTTGAACAAAATAAACCAAGAGAAAAAACAGTCCATTAAAATCGTGAGTATAATGCTTTCTTGAGAGAAGTCATATACTGCTAATCAGAACTTCCAGAGGCAAAATACTAAGAACAATTGACAGAAAATAGTGTTAGTCACATAATATGAAGCTAAAATAAAATATGGAGTTGAGAGAAAAAAGAAAATGAGAAATATATACAATCTTCCATTGAGAAGGCATAGGAAAGTGAAGACTACCTAGTACCTCAAGAATTTGAGTAATTCAAGGTTAGTCAGAAAATAGCTAACTTCATAAAGCCACAGAAAAACTGATAAAGACCAAAGAAAAACCCCCAAAACCAAAACCAAACAAAACAAACAACTGAATCTGGCAATTAGAACATTGGTGACCTTGGCAAGAACAATGAAATGCCTAGCCCTTGCTCATACTGACTGCACTATACTGAGGAGTCTGTGGATGAGAATGTTGAGAAAGTCAATTTATTACTGTTCCAAGTAGACTGGCTTGTGTTCTCTGGTATAATTTCCATTGTAAGCAATGTAGTTTCTCTTAAATTATGCAAACAAATAAAAACAAAACAAAATGAGGATTGGGGTGATAGTCAACAGGGATTTTAGCCTTATTTGTAATGTTTTAAATTTTCAAAAGCAGAATAAATATATTATCTGTGTAATCAAAGATTCTTTTTAAAAATCTTATTGTAAGGAAGACAATGTGGCTCAACCTAAAAAACAGCTTTCCTAATTGAAAATCCCCATGTAGATACACTGCCATCTCCTGGAAACAAGAGCATAGATTGAAAAGGTGACCCAAATCTTCAACCTCTATAAAAATTTTCCCCAAGGACAGTTGAATTCAAGTTGGGAGAGATGATTAAATGCTTTTCTAGTTATATTTTAACATTTTTGTTAAAAATTATTCTAACCTCCTACCATATGTGATCAGGCTTTCCCATACATAGGAAAAGAAATCTTTTAATAATGTCTTTTTTGCTCTTCAAAATAATCCTGTGAGGCAGCAGAAAGGCATCATTAGCCTCATTTTATTGAGAAACTGAGGTCAGAGATTATTTGACTTGCCCAAGGTCACACAGCTGGATATTGGTGGTTCTAAACTTCAAGTATGCCTGCTCCTGGTACAGAGTTTTTTGTCCACACTACAAGGAAACTGAAGAGGGAAAGAAAGAAATTCAAGAGAACCAAAAGAAATCAGAATATTTCATTATACTGTTACCTTGTTTTGGCTTGCAGAACAGGAATGACTTTGCCTAGTCTTCTCTCAGGGGCTTTCAGCTTCCCAGAATCCTTGTCAAGAACATCCTGCTTTTTTTTCAGAGCATAAGGAAAGATGATCCTTAGTTATAATAACTGAGCATACTATTTATGAAAATATTCTTAAACTAAAGGACTCAAAACTTATCCTTGACCCCCAACTGTATACCAAGAACAATGGTGGGTGCTTTAACTGAGATTGTAACTGTAATCTTAAGGAAAAAAAGGAACCCTAAGCAGTAGAGGTTATTAATCACATTTGGCAGAAATGGAATCAGGCTCAAAGAGGTTAAGTAAATTGTCCAAGATTTTTCAGCTCTTCCGAGGCTGACTCAGAGCTGGTGCTATATCTCATATAGCAATATAATTAAAGATTGAGACTTAGGCTAAAGCCTAAAGGAAAAATAACAGTAAAATCATCATCTGTAATTATTCAATAAATAATAATTTAATATCACATGCATTACTGTAAGTATATTATTTTAATATTTACTATATCATTAAATATTATTTACTCCAATTTATAGATAAGAAATGTGAAGGAAAAGAGAGGCTAAACAATTTGTTAAGGGTGTCAGTGCTAGACAGGATTCAAACCCCAATTTGTCTATATACAAAGCTCTGCTATTCAGCTGCTATTCTATTCATTTTGAAATAATATACTTACTTTGTTTGACGAGCTGGAAACAACTGGAAACTTCATTTCACAACTTGATTTATGGGATCCATTTCTCCACGATGACGCCATATTAGGAGTCTCTGAATGGTTCAAGATCTGAGAGGATACAGGTTTAAGTTTCTTACTGTCAGGCATACTTTTATCAGAGGCAGTTTGTTGAAAGTTATTGTTTGGAGAAGGCAGAAGAGACCCATCCCAGGCAGAGTTATCAGGGCTGATCTCTTCAGATTCAGTGCAAAGTTTGCTCTTATCTGGGCTAAGACCATCTTCTCTCATTTCTTCTCCAAGGGAGGAGGGTTTTTCAGTATCTTTGGAGGTATCAGTCTTGTCCTTATCAAGTACAGCATCACAAATTGTTGGATCAAATGGTGCAACAACTGTTAATTTTACCGGATTCTTTTCTAGTACAGAGCGTCTGTTTAATGGTTTAGTAGGAGTTGGTCCATTACCAACTGATGTACTTAGTTGAGGTAATTTGAAGAGGCCGGGAGTCTCAGCTACTGGTCCCAAGCTGTACAACAAATTTTTCTCTTGTGGAGTGTCAGGGAGAATTTGACTTCCTCTCTCTCCCTTCTCAACGTGACTGCTGTCATCTTTAAGCAATCCTCCTCTATAAGAAAAGTGCTCATTTGATTGGTCATCATCCTTCAATAGCTCCTGAATCTCTTCCTCTGTGAAACTGAGATGGTCATCATCTTCTTCTCCATCAGACAACTCCAGCAAAGAGTCATCCAATTCATCCTCATCTGAGGAATCCCAAGAAAATGGAGCATTGTCTTTAGGCAAGACAGAGGTACCAGAAGGCTGTTCAGAAGGCATTAGTGAGCACATCATATCTGAAGAAATAAGAGGCAGTTTTGCTGAGGAACAGGAAATAACTTTTACCAACTCTAATCTGCTCTATAGAATGGTGGCGTCCTAATATTTCAAATTCTTTGCACTGTGACCTGTAACATAAAAAATAATGTAAAAATATTTAACCTCACCAGAATCAGGGAAATACATATCAGAATAATCAAATACTTTTTTTCCAATCAATATGCTAACACTTAAGATGACATGATAATCTAGGTAGGTGGGGATGTGAGAAAAAGCCCCCTACACACTATCAGTGAGAATATAAATCAGCACAATATTTTGTGGAGAGTAATTTGGAAGCACCATCGGACCCAGGAATTTCACTTCTGGAAGTTTAACCTACAGAAATACCTATACAAATGCACATGGATATATTTATAAAGATGTCCAAAGCAGCATTATTCAAAATAGCCAAATATTGGAGACAACATAATTGTCCATCACCAAACAGTACAGTAAAATCATGGTACATTCAAGCTACATACTATTTACACCTACAGTAGTCTCCCCTTATCTGCTGTTTCACTTTTCACTGTTTCAGCTACCTGAGGTTTCAGTTACCCGAAGTCAAGCAAGTTTCAAAAATGTTAAATGGAAAATTACAAAAATAAACAATTCTTAAGTTTTAAATCACACCGTTCTGAGCAGCATGACCAATCTCACACCACCCCACTGTCCTGTCCAGAACGTCTAGAATTATCCCTTTGCCCAGTGTATATCCGTGCCGTATACATTACCTTCCCGTTAGTCACTTAGTAGCCACCTCTGTTATCAGATCAACTGTCATGGTATCACAGTGCTTATGCTCAAGTTACCCTTATTTTAATAATGGCCCCAGAGCACAATAATGATGTTGGCAATTCAAGTATTGTAAAGAGAAGCTGTAAAGTGCTTCCTTTACGTGAAAAGGAATGTATATATAGGAAAAAACATAGTATACAGAGGGTTCAGTACTATCTGCAGTTTCAGGCATCCAGTGGGGGTCCTGGAACATATGCCCCATGGATAAGTGAGGACTACAGTATTTAAATACACAATGAAGTAGACCTGTAATATACTGTCATGGAATAATATCCACCACATATAAACAAGACAAATATATATTATGTAAAATGTTTAAATTTTCAGTTGACACTTTTTAGAAAAACAAACATATTACTTGTGAAATTCAAAAAATAATAATAAACTTTAAGAATACAAGAAGAATTGTCTTCCATACTGTGTGGAGCTGCTGGCATGATCTCTGCCTTTGCCACGAGACCAAATGGAAAAAGGTTTCAGCTCCTGCTAGCTGTTCCTTTCAGGAGACTTGTCAAAATGATTGACTCCCACCTTCCTGCAGGCATAAAGAAAATTAGAGGATCTTCTCATCACTTTCAACTCCGCTAATTACAAAGTCAACTGTATTATGCTTTAAGGTGCTCCATGTATTAATTTTGATCTTGATTTTTTTTTTTTAAATACCAGAAAGTTGGATTTTGAGTCAAGAACATCCTTCAGAGGAAAAATTATGCAACCAAGGAACTAGTTTTGCTGCAATAATTTACTTTCTTGAGAGTATCGTTTGCTCTAGTAGGATGAATACTGGCTTGGGAGTCCAAAGACCTGGATTGTAGTCCTGGTTCTGTCAATAACCAGCTATAATAATTTAGGCAAGCCACTTAATCATTTGGCCTTGCTTCCTCACTTATAAAATGGGGAAGGGATGGAAAATGGGGACTAGGCAATGTCTAATTTCACCAAAATCTAAAAGTTAATCATGACCACACATACAAAAGTTTCATTTTCAATACATATATAAATGCAAAGAACAGGTCTGAAAAACATAAAATTGATGAATGCTATCACCTGTGGGGGACTGAGAGCGGTCAAGGGGAGCATTCAGTCAGTATCACTTTACTTTTCTACTTTAATATTTATATATTACTTGTTTAACTAAAACCTAGTTTTTAAACAGCTAATGATTGATCTGTAATTATTTTCTAGATGGGAAAGGTGATAGAAAGCTATCACATGTTAACATGTGAGAAGCTATAAAAAAAACACTTAAACACCAAACTCAATAATTTGGAAAATTTCTTATAGTCCTTTAACTGTGAATTTTCCTCTCTCCAGTTCCCTCCATACCACACCCTGAATTTTAGCTTTAGTTCCTGTTTTCTTTCAGAAAACATTCCTGAGCTATCACACAGCACTAAGCTAGGTAATAGGTTTCTATATGATTTCTAAGAAATAAAGATGTAGTTTCCACCCTCGAGGAATGTATAATCTTGCCAGTGAGACAACATTTAAAGGTATACATCAATATGAGGAAATATAAAATGGTATGGAAATAAGGTACTGGAGAAAAAGAAAGGTAAGAATCATAGAATTTTAAAATTAAAAGAGACCTATGTAATGCACAGCATGGTTACTACAGTTAACAATACTGTATTTTATTCTTAAAAGTTGTTAATAGATCTTAAAAGTTCTCATAAGAAAAAAATGAGAACTATCTTACATATGTTAACTAAACATTGTGGTGATCATATCACAATATCGACATATATCAAACCATTATGTTATACATCTTAAACTAATACAAAACTGAGGAATAAATAAAAGGAAAAAGAAGGAACCTTAGTTAAACTTATTCATCTTAGAAATGAAGTGGGACAGAAAGGGAAGAAATATTAAGCACCTATTATAAAGCAGGCACCATGATATATTTTACAACTTCGATTTAATCCTGCAACTTAATTCTGTAACAGATCTTACCAAAGAAACGAAGGTCCATACATTTGTATTGGTCCAAACATTGCAAATGGACCAAATAAGGTTCATTCATTGCTAATGGCTAATGTGTCTTAAACTTACAGCTGCCGATTTTTATCTCTTATTTTACCAGCAACTGTTGTGAGAGAGTTCCAGGCACTGAAGCAGGTGCCTCTATGGTAAGAAAAGTAATATCTCTACCCAACAACTAAACTTTTTATAGTTATTTCTTTCTGAAGCAGTAAGAAACAAAGTTTACTTTTGGAAAATTTTTTTTTTACCTAAAGTCTGTAGCTGTCAAGCACAAATATCACAGGCACTGGGGTTAAGTAGCAACATTTCTGAGAAGCCCTTTTAGAGCTAATACCCCCACTCTCACTCCAACTCCTTCCAAAAGGTCTAGTCCAAGCACCTGCTTGACCAAATGAAGAGTTCAATAGATTTTTCACCCTTGGGAAACTAAAGTTTGGAGGAATAAAGTAACAACCAACTACACAAAACTAGCAATTGTTGAACAAAGATCCAAACCCAGGTCTAATTCCAAAGGCAATGTTTTTTCTTGTTTTTGTTTTTTTCCTACCACCCTTCCCCAGGGTCAGTCAGCAAATGGCAAAGTCTTCTACATTCACTACATCCTCTAATGCACGTGAAAGATTTTGGTGCCTTGGCAAAAATAATTTAAGCCACCTTATTATTCAAAGCCTTCCCTTGACTTCCCAGCCAGAACGGAAGAACAAGAGAAATACCCCTGAATGTAATCAAACTTCGCTGGAAGAAAAACATCATTACTTTACTGTGCACACAAAGAAACAATCAATTCCTATGCCACACAACATCCAGGGGCACCGGACTGGCTCTTCTGAGTGTCTCTCACAGAATGTTTCAATAGGTCTGGGAGAAAAAGCTTGCAAAATACCATACACATATAATTTTTAACTTGTAAAAATCATTCTCTTCATAATTTTATCTCCTCATTTTTAAATAATTTAATTAAAAACATATATAAAAATAACATAATTGCATAATGAAACCCCCACATACCCACTCTCAGCCCCAACCACTTTCAACCCATAGCTAATATTGCCCCATGCACCTCCCCTCTTTACCGGATTATTTTGAAGCAAATTCCAGGCATCACATCAGTTCATCTGTAAATAACAAGAATTCCTTATCATAAAATATCCAGTTTAGATTTCCAATTATTGTCATACTTTTTTTAAGATTTAAAAAAAATCAGTATCCAAATAAGGCCCATATATGGCAATTGGCTGATAGATCTTGTACTTTAATATATATATTTTCCATTTTTTCCTTGTAATTTGTTAAAGAAATGATACCATAAATTGTATATGGATACATACATATGTCATTAAATTAAAATATGCATAGGAATAAGAAACAACAAATCCAGGATAGTGGTTACCTCTGGTTGTGGGGAGGGAAGAGGAATGACAAGGAAGAATAAGAGCTTCAATTCTATCTGTAATGTTTTATTTCTTAAAAAAAGAAAGAAAAACAAACAAACAAAAAAAACAAGAAATAAAATACCTAAAACAAACATGGCAACAAAAGATAAAGCTGAATGGTGGGTATAATGGTATTCATTATTATCTCACTCCCTATAATTTTTATATGCTTGAAATATTTGATAATAAAAACATTTTAAATTAGATGTTCATGAGGAAAGATACAATGATTACATTCTGGTTTCAAATGTCTTCCCCTATAAAATAAGAACCATCGTAATACCTCATGGAGTTGTTGGAAAAAATGAGATCACGAACCTAAAGTGCTTGGCACACTATACGCACAACGTAAAAGCTAAATAAGTAGTGGCTCTACTTAATTCACCCCACCCTCATCACCTCTTTGACTCCTGAAGAGTCTAAAGAGAAGCATAGGAATGGTAGAAAAAAAAACAGTGCTAAACTGGTAAGGAATTTCCCTAGTCCTTGCTTTTTAAGAAATTATCTGGTATGCTCTAATCTCTTCTAGTTTAACCCAGCATTCAGTCACATTGTCACTAAAGACCAGGCAGTACAGATATCTCAACTATCAGGTAAATTCTGCAAATTAATGGTCATTGAATTATCTTGTAAAGAGAAACTAAACTAAAATTCAGAGACCTCAGAAATTCACATGAAATCTTTGAACCTCAATACAGATGAGAATACTCATCTGAAAAATGGGGAATTATTTGGTTAACTTCAAACACATATTATCATGAGGATCAAATGAGGGTATGTTTGTGAAAGCACGCTAAACCTAAAAGCCCTATACTAATGAAAGTTGATATTTTATGAATTGGGGGTGGGGATCTCTGATAAAACTGAAGTTCTAAAGTGAAGTTCCACAAGACGGTACTTCTCTGCCATTCTACCATCACCTGCCTTTTTTGGCACTTGCTTTGTAACCTCCACCTAAAATATGAAGATCTCTTTATTTTTAAAGGAAGAATTTTTTCCCATCACCCAAGTCTGTCTCTTAATTTTTCTGCTCCCCATCCCTCTGTGACCCTATTCTGTCCTTCCATGTCTCATCTGTCCACCCCCTTCTTCACACTTCAGTTTACCACGCCCCCGCTCTGTTCTCTAACCTCCTGGTTGCAACCTCAGAAACTGGTTCCCTTTCTATTTTTATCATACCTAAGAAACCTATTTGCCTTAGAGCACAAAGCTTTATTCAGGCCACTTAAAATGGCAACAGCAGACAACCCCATATCCCTCTTTCCAGGCTCTAAAACCAAGACCATTAATTACCAAGCTGGATCTGATCGATATGACCAAGGGCAAGGATTATTTCCAAGGGACAGAATTTCCCCACTGGCCTTTGATTTCCAACTTTTCCCAAATGCAATACATGTGAGGCACAGTGCACAAAAGGAACTCAGTAGGCTGTACCACTCCATAAAGGGGGCATAACGTTTAAACAAAATCAAAGTGAACTGAAATTATCTGTAAGACTTGTGCAACTCCCTTTGAGGTAACAGTAAACACTGTAGGACTGTAAGAGTGAAAAATTCTCCAGTAAATTAGTCACTAGGGCAAGACGGGGAGCAGTGATATCTTCAAGCGCCAGCTCCCAAGAAAGAAAAAAAAAAAAAACGAACAACATCATCGCCAGGATGCAGATAACAGAACTGGCTACCAGGCCCTGTTTGCTATAAGATTTAAGAGTCCCCCAGAAACAACATTTTTTCACCAGACGATAACAGCCAACTTCTGCTTCTATAATCTGCTCAATGTATAACTAGGGTGTAGCTCTAGGAGATGTCCTGTGCAAAGATATACTAATGGCTAACTTCTGCAAACCTGCTTGCTTGTTTAATGTAGTTTTAGGCTTCATAAGCTGCCTCCTCTGTAAGCTGGGGGCTGATTCTCTAGTGGGGAGAGTCAGTCGCCAGCCGGCTAATAAAGGCACATAATTAATTTCAATTGGCTCTGTGGGTCTCAGATTTAAATGCACCACAACAGAACAGAAAAATCCAAGGCTGGAAACCTCTGCTTTAAGTAACATTTCATTTTTAATGGCCCCAGGACTACTCCCACATGGGCATAGGAGACCAAATATTACTAAGCTGCAACACTGCGTTTCTTTTTTAAAAATAATTCAGGTTTTCTAAAGCTTAGAGTCTCTAACACGTCCACAAGAAACTGGAGGTCAGGTGTGGGCAGCAGGTGGGCAATTCATTTCTTGGCCTGCTTCAGGGCCCACCCTGCGTGCCAACTACCTTTTCTCCAGCCCAGGGAGGGAACTGGTGGCGCTGCCAGTTCTAGAGAGCCAGGAGAAAGGGTGGCCCAAACCCACCCTTCGGGGGATGCCGCCTGACCTGCACTCCTTTGGAAGTACAACAGCCGTCAGCACAGTATCGCCCCAGAGCAGGGCCCTTGCACTTCCCTCCTCCCTCCTCCGAAAAGACCAAGAATTCCCGCCTCCCCGTGGAAGGCGGGAGAAGCTCGGGCTTGATCCCAACCCCTCCCCCAGCAGGGGCAAAACTGCCCGTCCGCAGTCTAGAGTGGGTGGGTATCTCTCTTTCTGAGGATGGCTGCCCACACCCACACCGCAGCAAGACGAAGGCCCCCGCTCTCCCGAGGGGCGGGTCACCTCCTCCCCACAACATCCAGGCGCGGGGAAAAGACCGCGATCTCCTCCCTAGCTACACCCTTCCCCGAGTGGGGCAGGGGGCAGCGGCATCGTCCACCCACCTACACATCCATTCCCCTCGCCCCTACTGGGCAGGGAGAACCGACGTAGCTCCCAGCCTCTCAGACCGCCAAACAGCCTCCCTTTTCCTCAGCAGGGTGAGGGGCACCTATCACCCGCCGACGTGGGGGTGGGGGCAGGAAAATTCTCCCCCTCCCGCCGCCATCATCTCAGGAACGAAAACGAGCCCTTCTCCCAGCAGGGTGAGGGCCTCCCAAACCCTCAAAGGGGCGGATGGCGTGCGCAACCCCTTGAAGAAGCAACAGGCGCCCCCGTCCCCCTCCCAGCCAGGGAACGCCGACCCCCTCGTCCTTCCCGCTCTTCACCTCCGGAAACCGGGCCGAAACCTAGGCGAAAGACCGCGCCTCACTCCGCCCCCTGCGCCATTTTATCGCCCCCCTCCGCGACCTCCCCCACTCGAAGCTGCCAGGCCAGCGCCAGAGGTAGGGCAAACAAGCAGTGATTGGCAGGAAACCGCCCCGCCTCTCGGGGGGGTGCCCCTACGCAGGCGCTGCAACCCCGCCCTGCGTACCGCCTACCGCGACTCTTGGCTCCACCCCTTCTCGTCTCATCCACCCTCTCGGCTCTCCGTTGCTTTAGACTCCCGACCACTGCCAGGAGGAGAAGGGCCCAGGCCGAGCAAGCCGAGCGACGAGCTCAGCTGATGCAACCTAACTGGACTGGAGATACTACTCCCGGCACGCGGCGGCGGCGACCGAGGAAGGGGCGCAGGTGCTGGACTGAGCTCGGGAGTCAGGGACGAAGGCGCCATGGGGGACACTCCGAGCCCAGAAGAGAAGCTGCACCTTATCACCCGGAACTTGCAGGTCGGGCCTTGGAGTTGGAAATGAGCTGTTCGGTACTGAGGGCCCGAGGTTCAGTGATCCTGAGCCCCCACTACGAGATTCTAAGTGCGTGGGTCCGGGGAATCCGCGCCAAGGAAGCTCAGAGAGCATGGAGGCCTCATTGCTGGTTTGGTTGGTCAGTCAGGCAGGCAGCAATTATCTGGGTACCACAGAAATCAGGTGGGCTCACCTGTGTGCAGTTATCTGCGTTGAGACAGACTTTGAATCCAGGACTCCCACCCCACCCACCCTATTATGTGCTAGGCGCTGGGCTCCCAGAGCTTGTCTTGAGGGAATCAAACGTTGAAAATGACGTGTAATCTAAACGCTGAGCTACAGTCGAAGGAAGTACTGGAAGTTACTATACGTGGAGCTTTGAAAGGAAATTAGGGGAGAGGGCTAGGGGGGAGTGTCAGGGAAGGCTGCGGACATCTAAACTGCGAATCACCTCTTCATATATGTTCTTGCTGTTTCCAGGAACAGCAGGAATATAGGTTAATCAGAGGAAGAATGGGGGGGGGCGGGGAGTAGAGAGGGGGAAATTTCAGGTAGAAGGAACCCAGAGCAAGACCCAAAGGGGAGAAAGAACTCTATATTTCGGAGAGAGCTAATTTGGTTGGAGTAGTTTGAGCAAAGTGCAGATCAAGCACTTAATAAGTATATTATTGCTCATTCCCTTGTCTCCCTCTGGTTTCTGACTATTGTCACATTAATTGGAAGAATTTTCCTGGACCACTTTGTTTACATAACAAATGCCCTACCACCAGAACTGTCTCATCCCTTGTTCTACCTTATTTTGTTGCTTTTCATAGAGTTTATCACCATCTGACATACTATACGTTTTATTCATTTAGGAGGGGTAGCAAAACCAGGTAATGAGGGCCTTATAGGCTATGTTTAAAATTGCGTTTTTACTTTAAGAACAGTGATACATTGGTTGGGCCACAGCTTTTTTCCCCTCTTTTTTTAAAAATACAATGCACATGCCATAAAATTCACCCTTTTAAAGGGTACAATTCAGTGGGGAGGGGGAGGTTCCAGTGGATTTTATCACAGTCACAAGGTTGTGCAACTATCACCATTATGTAATTCCAGAACATTTTCATCATCCGCCCAAAAAATCTATAACCATTAGCAATCACTGCCCACTCCTCCCCAACCCCAGTCCTAGAGAAACACTATTTTCTGTCTCTATGTATTTGACTTTTCTGGACACTTCATATAAATAGAATCATACAAAATGTTGCTGTTTGTGTCTGACATCTTTCACTTACCATAATATTTTCAAGGTTCATCTGGGTTGTACCTATCAAAACATCATTCTTATTTTGGCTGAATAATACTCCATTACATGGATATACCACATTTCGTGTAGCCATTCATCAGTTGATGAACATTTGGGCTATTTCCACTCACAACTTGATCTTAACCAGAGAGTCTTTCGTGCTTCCCCTTAGCCAGATCCTTTGTTTCCTAGCCTCTCTCTGTAAAATAGTGCTGGTTGGGGACAAAGGTAATGGCACTGATTCACTCATATTTTAAAGGGTAAGTGATATGACCTTTCCTTGGGTGGTGAGCTCCCTCCAAGTGTCAGAATAGTCAGGAGCTTAGAGGATGCAGGATCAACCTCCAACCAGTTTGGAAGACAGGATTTTAACAAGTCCTGTTAATAGATAATTCAAACCAACAAAACAATTTTGTTATCATGGGTTCCAGCAGCCTCCCCGACTATCACTTTAAGAAACACTAAAATCTCTTTTTATCTGCAGCATATTGGTCTGTTAGGATTTTTTCAATTGTCTTAGGTCAAAAGGGAATTATTAAAGTATTTAAATAGGTAAATGAGTTCATCAAATCTGGGGTTTTAAAGATCTCTCTGGCTGCCTTTTGGAACATGGATTAGGGAGAGCAAGAGTAGATATGGGAGACCTGTTAGGAGGCTGCTATAGTAATCTGGGTGTAATCTGATGGTGGCCTAGACTAGGATGGTGGTATAGAGGCAGAGAGAAGTAGGAAGGTATAAGAGCTGTTTTGGAGTAATTTATGTAACTTGGTAACTGGAATTAGGAGTGAAACCATAACTAAAAAAGATGGTTGGAGAATGAGGTAGGAAGGTGAGAACATGAGTTTAATTATGAACTGGATTGATAATAGGTAAACAATACTATATATGTGTGTGAGCAGGAGATTTGGGAGTTACTAGCTCAAAAGTAGTAATTGAAGCAACTGAAGGGAATCAGAATGTAGAGTGAGAAGAGAAGAGATAGGGCCGCAAGGATTACTGATATTTAATCATTAGAAAGAAGAACAAATGCAAAGAAATCTGAGACCCAGAGAGGCAGGAGGAAAACTAAGAGAATAAAAAATAAAGGAGACCAAAAGAGGAGAGTGTTTCAGGTAAACAGAACTAAAAAGTATTCATTGAATTTGGCAATGTGGAGACCATCTGTGATCTTAGCAAGATAATTTTCCATTGTGTATGCTGTATGGAATTCAGACTGAACTAGGAGATAAGAAATGGATACCAGAAGAGAGAACTATTTCAAGAAATAGGCTTTGAAAAGAAGAAGCATGAGTTAGAGGTAGTGGAAGGGAAGATACAATTAGGGACATGCTCCACTCCCCTAACAGTGTCATTTCACTGGAGTGGTCCTACCAATAGAACCAACTTAGATTGGCTCTCACTCTGTACTGAGGGCATGGCTAGACCCCCCTGCAGGCTCCAAACCTAGACCCTGAGTGACACATGCCTTTGCTTTCCTTGTCACAGGGTAAAGGATGAGTAAGGTGAGGCACCAGCATTAAACCAGCTCTTCTGCTTCCACAACAGGAGGTTCTGGGGGAAGAGAAGCTGAAGGAGATACTGAAGGAGCGGGAACTTAAAGTTTACTGGGGAACAGCAACCACAGGCAAGCCACATGTTGCTTATTTTGTGCCTATGTCTAAGATCGCGGACTTCCTGAAAGCAGGATGTGAGGTAAGAAGAAATGTTATAAACCAAGCAGCTGCTCTCGGGGAATGGCCAAAAGAGAGACTTAACAACGGCAGGACAAGGTGGGCGGGTTTGGAGGTACTTACACAAATTCACGTTTTGGTGGCCCTTTATCTCTATGTCTAGGTAACAATTCTGTTTGCAGACCTTCACGCATACCTGGATAACATGAAAGCCCCATGGGAACTTCTAGAACTTCGAACCAGCTACTATGAGAATGTGATCAAAGCAGTGCTGGAGAGCATTGGTGTGTCTTTGGAGAAGCTCAGGTTCATCAAAGGCACCGATTACCAGCTCAGCAAGTAAGTGCTTTATCATCCACCCTCCTCTGGCTCTGGTGCTTCTAACTAATTACAGACCTGTGGAATCCAGGTAGTCTTTAAATTTGAATTAGAAGCTGTTTGGCTTTTCATATTATGAACCATTAAAAAACCATTGTCCTTTTAATTCATCTATCAAAAATATACTGACCAGTAAATGCTTAGGTAGTCTCCTGTTTACTGGAGGTATAAATGTAACTATAACAGAGTCCTTGGCCTTGCAGAGCTTACAGCATATGGGAAGGTAATGAGGAACCATTTGGCCTCCCTTTCTCCTTCCAGCCTCAGCAAATAATGATAAAAGAAAAGTGAAGGAAAGAATTTTCACTTGTTTCTTACCTCCCCAACAATTTTTATTGCTTCTTTGTCAGTTTTGTTCATATTTGTAATGTTAGCATTCAGAATTTTGAATCCTAATTTTTTAACTTAACTATTTCCCAAATAATTCCCCCATGCTGCCTCATAGTCTCCACATTTCTTTATTTTTAAAACCTCTGAAATAAGATAAGCCATGTGTCACTCTACTAGTCACTTTTGCATTTAAACCCTTAGAACAACTTTTAAAAGTACGCATTGTTTTATCCTATTTCACAGATGAGGAAATAGATTCAAATATAAGTTCGTATAGCTAGTAAGTAGACGAGCCAGGATGTGATCCCAGATCTCTTGTTTACAACTTAATTTCTCCTTTTACTTCATCTAACATAATTTTCTTTACCATTCCACACTGTTGGACATTAAGAATTTTAAATAAAGGATATATACATCCTCATATAAACAGAGGAGAAGGGGGACAGGAATGTACCAGCCTCAACAGAGTGCCTGAGATTTCATTCATTTTTACATTCATTCTACAGATATTTGGGGAGTACTTTTATTATATGGTGATAGGTGCTACAAAGTAGGCAGGTAGGAGGAAAGAAAGTTCTCAGGAAATAGGAATAGAGTGGTTAGAGAAGACCTCTAGGATAAGATGACAGAGACCTGAGGAAGGTGGGAAAGCAAGTCATGCAAATATTTTATTGAGTTCTTACTATATGCCAGACAATGTTCTAGGTACTGGGATTATAACAGTGAATAAATCAGGCAAAGTTTTTATTCTCCTGGAATAAAGGCAGGATAAATAAAGCTATCTTGCTTTGAAGTTGCTTGCTCTTTTTCTATATACAAAAGCAACTTCAAAGGAAGATGGCTTTGTAAATGCATGCTTTGATGCATTCCCTCTGATCCAAACACAGCAATGATAGATAAAAATACAAAAAAATAAAAATAAAGGACATAGCCAGGTTCAAAAACTTGCTAAACATCTCTATGGTAAGAGAAACAATTGAAGTACAAATTGGTGAGTTGGGCTGAAGTTACAGGTCTGCTGGGTTCCAGTCTGGAAGCGAGCAGGTGGTGGGGACTAACCAGGCGTACTGCTTAAAATCAGAGGGTAAAGTAGGGCGTTTCCCCTTTTCCCATTCCCACCCTTACCCCTCAAGGAAAGTAGTAGAGCTGGGGTGTGGGGGTACTACTGGCCACCTTTAGGGATTTTTATCAAGATTCAGGCCTATGGAGACTTAGAGTATGTGTATACCAAGAATTGAACCAAGCTGCCCACCACTTAGGAGTGTTAAGTATATCCCTGCTATTTCAAAACGACACAGATTCTCAAATGTCAAGGAATTATATCTATTAAAAACAAAGAAAAAATGAAACACGAATATGTAAAACTCAGCCATTAAAGTAAAAACAGTGAAACAAAACACCCACAATAGATGGGATCAACTCTAGACTGAACACAGTTGAAGAGAAAATTAGAGATTTGAAAGGTAACACTAAGAAATTCACCCAGAATATAGTACAAAGGTATGGATAGAAATTATAAGAGTGCTTGAGATATGGATAAGGACTTTTATTTCCAGCAGTCTGGCAGACTTGTTACTCTGACCAATCTTCTTGCTGAAAACAACTAAAAGTACTGGATAAAATATTTTTTTAACTTCCTAAACGCTTCAAATTAATCAATTAACAAATTAGTCAAGAATATGTACTTAGTGGCCAGAAATGAAGTGAAGGTCGAAATGCAAAGAGATATTTCAGTTAATCTAAGTTGTCTTAAAAATACTGCTAATAATTTATAACATGCCATTGTTTAAAAGACATCTAGACTTAAGGGATGTTAAATATTTAAAAATATACATCTTAAGATCTGTAAAATATATTGAATCATTGAATTCATTGAATCACATGCACTCGAACTTTGGTTTCTTGGCCTCACAGACCATGATGGAAAATAAAAAAGAGAAAAAGATAAGAAAACTAGAGTACTAAGCCAGGAGGTCCAATAATTGAATAATCAAAAGGGGTCACTTACAAAATGTCAGGAATCAAAATGGCTTTGCATTGCTCAAAAAGAGCACTAAAAACTAAAAGACAATGAAGCAGAGCCTTTCAAAATCCTAAGGAAAAGAATTTCCAACCTAATTGTCTATACTGAACTAAACTACCATTGAAGTGTAGGGGTAAAATTCTGAAAATATTTATTTTTGTGTTTTTCTTGGCCATTTTTGTTTCCTCTTCTGTCAAGTGTCTATACAAGTGTTTTGGCCCATTTTTCTACATTTTTTTTTAGGAGTTTCTTATGTATTCTGGATACCAAATCCTTGGTCATTTATATAGCATGGGGATCAAGAATTAACCATTGGAACAGAATAGAGTGCAGAAATAGAAATATGGATACTTGATATATACGAGAGTTGGCACTGTGTCAACAAAGAAAGAATAAACTTTTTAAGAAAAACTAGTGCAGAGACAATTGGTTATCCATATGGGGAAAAAATGATCTCTCCATTCCAAGTGGATTAGAGATTTAATTTTAAAGACCAAACTATAAAACATTTAAAAGACAATATGTAGGACCATCTTATGATCTCAGGGCAGGGAAAATTAAACAAGACACACCAAAAGCATCACAGGAAAAGACTGATGAATTCAACTACATTAAAATTAAGACCTTTACTACATTTAAAGTAAAATAAAGTAAAAAGACAAGCTACCAACTAGGAGAAGATATTTATAATATATGGGCAAAGAATTGATAACCCAGTATTATATGTCAAAAAGTATAAAATCAACTGTCAAGAATGTTATTCTAGTAGAAAAAGACCTAAATAGGCATTTCACAGAAGAAACCAGATGACTAATACAGATATGAAAAGATGCTTAACTTCCTTGGTTATTATTCAAAGAAATGTAAATTAAAACTGTAGTGAGAAACCACTCATGCTTTCCAAATTGGCAAAATTTAAAATAATGACAATATTAATAAAATTGATAAAAGCCACTTTGGAAAATAAACAAGTTTGGCGTCATCCATGAAAGTTCAAGGTGCAAATCCCCTGTGATCCAGAAATTCTATTATATATTGGCATATATAAAAGAACTTGCACATGTATACCAGGATACAGATATAAGAATATTTATAATACATCGTTTGGAGAAACAAACATAGTATGAAACCGGAAAAACACAAGTTCAGGACAGTGGTCATTGTGGAGGAGGAGGAGGTGGGATCAGATTGTGGTGGGGTACACAGGAGCTTCAGAAGTAATTAGGTCGTTTTTCTTAAACAGAATGATGGGTACACTATTCTTAAGACATGGAAGAGAGATTGAGAAATTCCGATGTTTATTTAATGGGCATTCCAGAAGAAGAGAATGGAGGGGAATGGCAGAGAAGCAGTATTTCAAGAGATAAGTGAAGAAAAAGATTAATTAGGGCCATCTTTAAAAAGGGGAAAAAAATAAAAATAAAGTAGTATTTTGAGTGAGAAGATGGACCGACCGCTCGCTCACATTTTAGAAGTTATCAGGCAGTGCTCTCTTGGACTGTCTTAAGATTGGGAGACTAAATTAATGTGCTTTAGGATTAAACTGAGGCCTGGGGCAAGTCTTACAGCTGTCCCCTCTTCCTTTCCTCTTCAGAGAGTACACACTAGATGTATACAGACTCTCCTCTGTAGTCACACAGCACGATGCCAAGAAAGCTGGAGCTGAGGTGGTAAAGCAGGTGGAGCACCCTTTGCTAAGTGGTCTGCTGTACCCAGGACTACAGGTACTTGGGAAGAATGGAGTTGCCCAGTGACCTTTTCTGTTCCTTTTCTAACCAGGGGTCAGAACCTCTCTCTCAATCCATGTAAACTGATGCACTTGCTGTTCCTTCATCACGTGCTGCAGGGCTTCCTGTGCCCCTTCTCCTCTCCCCACCCTCACTTCCTGCAACTCTTTTTGACTTTTTCAATTGTAAGTCCTCCCCTACCTATCTGTCCTTCAAAACACTTCATCTCTCACATCTTCTTTTTGTTCATCATAATCTCTTAAATGAAGAAAATTCATTTCAGAGCGATGTGTAAAAATATTCATCTATTTTCCATTAAACAAAACAAGTACATCCTATTTCATGTGTGTGTATGTTTGTATGGGCAAGGAGAAGGATGGTAAAGTACAAGTCAAATTGCTAATACGGGTTACCTCAGGAAGGCAGGATAAAAATATAGACAGACTTAACTTTTTCTTTGTATATTTCTATAAAGTTTGATGTAAGAAAACCAAGCCTTCCCTTGTCACCTCCTAGTGATCTTTCCAAAGGTTAAACCTAGAGACATTCCTGCACTGTCCTCTATGGTAGCTTGTAGTCATAGTCATACATGGCTATTAAAAGTAGTTAAAATTAACACTTTTAGTTCTTCAGTTACATTGGCTATATTTCAAGTGCCCAAGAGCCACACATGGCTAGTGGCTACCATGTTGGGCAGCACAGATAATAGAACATTTAGAACATTCATCATCACAGAAAGTTCTCTTGGACATTTCTGTTCTATATTCTTCCTGCTTGCTCACCTTTCTCTACTTTTCCTTCTTCCTCTTCCCCACCCCCCCCATCCAGTTAGACACTAAATTTTACCAATTCTACTTCCTAAAAATCTCTTAAATTCAGTCTTGCTCTACATCCCCACTGACTTAATTCACCATTATTTCTCACCTGCACTCTCACAGCAGCCTTCCAGTGATTTTCTTTGTCTCGAACTCACAGGCCTCGGCTCCATGCTTGGCCTCTTACTGGTGTGATCTTTCTACAGTGCAGGTCCTGTTTCTCCCCTCAAAGCCATTTAGCAACTAGAATAATGCTAGGCACCCTAGCATGACGTTCAGGGTCCTCACCTACTTTTCTAACATCATCATCACTGACCACTTCCTACATCCTTTGAAGTTTGTCCTTTGGCAGACTGAATCACTCATAATTTCCCTAAACACTTCACACCTCTGTGCTTTCTCACATGCTGTTTCCTCTGCGTGGTGAAAAACATCTGTATGTTCTTCAAAACCAAGTGCAGCCTACAGTCTGATTCTAGGAAGACTTCACTGCCACCTTTTCTACCAGATAGAGATAATCACTTCTTTCCTGTGTTAGCACTGTTCTTTAAATGAGCATCTAGGTTAGCCTTTAACTCACTGTATTGAAATTATCTGTTTACATGTCTTTCTTCAACTGGGCTAATTGGCTTCTTGAAGGCAGAGTCTGGGTATGATTCACCTCTGTATGCACAAGGCTGGCTCTAGGCCTTGCATGCAGTATGTGATTAACTTTTTGTTTACTAGTTTAGCCTTGCCTTTTTTTTTCTTTTTTTTTTTTTTTAGCTCTCTAAGCACCTTCTTCTTTTGCCACTTATTTAACATGTTTCATAGGTCACATTATTCAATGAGTCCCTTTGACATGACTATGGTTCGTTGTGTTCTTCCCTCCCTTCCCCACTGGATGGTGAGCTTTCAGAACAGAGATTATTCTTATTTTTTACCCGTGACATCCATGTGGAGAACTGTTTAGTACAGGCACTTAGCAGATGTTTCTGGAGCTCCTGAGGTCAACAGGGAGGCTGGATACTGCTCAGTTGTTTCCTGGCTCTACCTTCTGAAAAATGTAGTGATTTTCAAAAGTTTCTGATTTCTCAGACCCATAAAGAAGAAATACAGTAAGAATCTATGTTCATGTGTTTCTCTCTACAGGCCTTGGATGAAGAGTATTTGAAAGTAGATGCCCAATTTGGAGGCATTGATCAGAGGAAGATTTTCACCTTTGCAGAGAAGGTTAGTAACTTCTTTCCTATCTTTTTTCTTTTGAGCTTCAGAGGTATGCAATTAAAGTTTATTGAATATGCCAGTCCCACCACTCATAACCTTATTGTAAGGTAAGTATTACTTTTCTTTGTTTTGCAGATGAGAGAACTGAGTGTAGAAAGAGTAAAAGAGTTTTTCCACTACTGCACAGTTAGTGACTAAGCAGGAATTATCACCCAGATCTATCTGACTCAGAAGCCCATGCTCTTGCTGCCACTAGAAAGCTGCTTCCAGACCTGTTGGATTTGCTTCTTTCCTAATAACTTAGTTTCCAGGGAAAGGCATGAGCACTCACAACTACTATTCTTTCTCAGAGCCTTTGGTCTTTTTGCTCTGGATCTTACATAAACCACTCATTTCTAAGATGAGGTTTAGCAGGGTTTAAAGGAGGAAATTAGCATGAGCCCATAACTGTTTTTTCTGGGAAAGAACTTGAGTTAAGTTGAAAAGGTCTATTGAGAAATGGCTGGTATTTTTGAAAGCTTCTCAAAACCTCACATTGGCAAGGGTGAGGAGAAAATACTGTTAGTGGAAATGTAAATTCCTGGAGGGTGATTTGACAGCCCTAAAATGATTCTGCCTTTTGCCCTAATGATCATACAAATTTGTCCTAAGGAAATAATTTTAAAAGTGTACCTTGAGTTATATATAAAGTTTTTATCACATCAGTTTAAAACAAAAATCTAAAAATATATCAAATGACAAGGGATTGGTTAAGTACATTATGCTAAATTCTCATAATGGAATTTTATATATTTTTAAAGTTTTTGGTTATCTTTAATGACTGGGGAAATGTTTACAACAGTGTAAATTTTTTGATTAATCAAATATTCCTTTTTATTCTATTTTATCTCCTCTATTAACTTTTTAGTTGAGCCTTCTTTTATTATTCTAGCAGAGATATGGCCCATGGCTCATTTATATATGACTCAGAAGCTCTGAGAACAGTTTTTATATATAATTTTTTAAGGGTTGTTAAAAAATGACAATATATAATAGGACTATATTTGGCCCACAAAGCCTAAAATATTATCTAACCTTTCACAGAAAACTTTTGGCCACCCCTAGATTACTTGTATCTTTGTAATTTATTATAGTTAAAGTTAGATATTTTTACCACTTCCCAATAATGCAAGAACCTACAACAGTTTTATTTGATTAAATGCTCTCCTGCCCTTTGTGCTATTGTCATATATTTTAAGTCCCAAAGACTTTATTGTAATTGTTTTTTTAAAGTCAATTTTCATGTATACTTGCCGCTGCTTACCCTTTCTGATACTCTTGATTCTTCCTGCAGTTACATCTCTTTGCTTCCATCTTAGATCATTTTCTTTTAGCTCAAAGGGCCCCCCTTAGTATTTTGTGTTTGGTAATGAGTTCTTTCTCCTTTCTTTTATCTGAAAACATCACTTTCACTGGGCATAAAATTCTAGTTTAGCAAAAATTTTTCCTTTAGCACTTTCAAGAGTTGTTTTATTTCCTCGGGCTTCCATAGTTTCCATCAAAAAGTCACCTGTAAGTATTATTGTTTCCCCTTTGTAGATAATATATATTTTCTTTGGCCGCTTTTAAGGTTATCTCTATGTCTCATTTTCGGCAATTTGGCTATGATGTTTTTAGCTATAGTTTTCTTTGTATTTATCCTACTTGGATTTTCTGAGCTTCTTGAGTCTGTTCATTGATGTTTTCATCAGACTTAGAAAATTGTCCCTTATTATTTCCTTAAATATTACTTCTGTCCTATTCTCTCTTTCTCCTCTCCTGTGACCCTAATTATACCTAGGTTAGACCTCTCGATCATGTCCCACAGGTCTCATACTCTGTTCTGTTCTGTTCCTTTCTTTGTTCTCTCCGTGCTTTAGTTTGGATATTCTCTATTGACTTTTATTCAAGTTCACTAATCCTGTCTTCTATCGAATCTATTTAGTATTGCATTGTGCTATTTCAGAACTTCCAGAACTTCATTCTTTGTTCTAGATTATAATTCTCTTTTACAGTTCTCCATCTTTTTTCTATTTTGCTCATATTTTCCTCTGTTTTCTTTAACATAACAGTCATAGTTGTTTTGATGCCCTGATCTGCTTATTCCAACACCTGGATAGTTTCTGGCTCTCCTTTTATTAACTACTTAAACTGTCAGTCACTTTTTTCTGCTTCCCATTTCTAGTACTTTTTTAAAGTATCAAAGACATCATAGATGTGTCGTAGAGGTTTGGAATTATGTTTATAGAGTGCTGTGTTTTCTGTATGCTGTTAAATTGTCTATCACCTCGATCCTCCCAGAGGTTGGTTTTAGGCTTTGTTAGAACAGGTCTATTTTGGTTTTGGCCTTACTTCTGTGATGTGGTTCTTATTCTTAGGATGTGGGCTTTCTTTGGTCTCATACTGAAATTTCAAGTTGTTCACAAAGCTCTCTTGACTTTGCTTGCACCTAAACTTCAACCTCTGTTTCCCCGGCGCTGCACATCTTCTGAAACCTCTGCTTAGGTCTCCAGCCTCCTAGAGCCTGTTCTTCCTGGAGTCTCTTTGTATGCATGTACATCTATGAGTCAATTGATAAATCAGTGGGAATTTTGACTTAGATTTTTGAAAGGGGACTTCCTTCTCTCTAGAACCCTTTCCAAATTCTAGCCTCCTGGCAGCCCCAAACTTTAATCTCTGTCTCTTCTGCTTAGTCAGACTGCTGCTTTCTGCTTGGTCTCTTTTTCTTAGTACCTGGTTTGAAAAAATGCCCTCAAGGAGAGAAAGCTGGGGTAGATATGTGGTCACCCTTTTCTTTCTCTTCTGCCAAGATTTGTAGCCATACACCTGTTGCTGTTCAATGTTTGCAAATGGTTATTCTATATATTTCCAGCTTTTATAATTGTTTATGATAGGAAAGAAAATCCAGTAGCCTCATTATGTAATACTAATAGAAAAGCAACCGGGGAGAAAAACTTTATTTAGAAAATTACATATTCAGTAGGAAAAAAAAAAGATTGAAAGGAATGTACAAAACTACTAAGCTTGCAAGTGAGATGAGATTGGGGTACTGAGGAGGAATTTATATTAATATCTGCTTTGTGTGTTTCTTTCTAACCCCTCAGTACCTCCCTGCACTTGGCTACTCAAAACGGGTCCATCTGATGAATCCTATGGTTCCAGGTTTAACTGGCAGCAAAATGAGTTCTTCAGAAGAGGTAGGTTGCCAGCTCCAACTTGAGTTTAGAAATCTTCAGCAAGAGATGAAGAGATTGAGGACTTATAAGAATAGTAACCTAACTAAAATTCTCAAATATTTGAATTATAAGTAATATTAAGTCATCCAGTTAACTAGGTGATTATTGAGAATTGAAGGACCTAGAAGCAGCCCTTCTGGGATCCAATCATAATTTTCAGAGTTTTACTGCTACTCATAAAAAGCACAAGCAAAAGTAATTTCATTCGTAGAACTGTGATAAAATTTAGCCTTATTAATGAGAAGGCTGTGGGTGCATTTCACCAACTTGCATCTTGATCCTTAGGGTGATGTTCGATAGAACTAATATGATAAATATGCTATTTTCCAACTTTTAAAGTCCTGCTTAAGGAAAGTACACTTTGTCTTGGTCACTAAGGTTATACAATAGAGGACTCAGTGGAACCCAAAGATGTGAAATATTAAATTCAGGATTCCCAAACATAGCTAATCTTCAGAATCATCTAGGGATTTTTTTTTAAAAGTTGGTAAGACCCTGTCTTTAGATTTTGTTAAAGTCATTCTGGGGAACAACTCAGGAATTTGTATTTTCTTTCAAATCTTACAAGGTAATTCTGTTTACAGTCATGTTTTGGCATTCATCTACTTCTTTAAGTCTGAATTCTCGATATTTGATCAGAGACAAGTAAATAATATACATGGACACTGTCATTGTTATTTTTAAAAGAAGGTACTTATTCCTTTTTCTCTTAGGTTAAAATGTACCATGTGTTGATTATTTCTCTGACAAAGTATTATATTACTCATCCTATTCGATGACATTCACTATATCTTAATCTTGGAAATTGGTGCTAGTAACAATTCCCAAACAGAATTACTTGGAGAGCTTTTTAAAAATACAAAAACTGGCCCAGTCCCAAGAGATTTTGATTCATGAGGTTTGGGTGGAGCCCAGTAATTTATATTTTTTAAAAGCACTCCAGGTGATTCACATACAGTCATATGTGAACCAGAATTTGGTAACCACTGAACTCAAATGACCATGAGCTCACGCACTCCAAAATAAGAAACAAATCTTAGTACCCTAAAAAGGAAAAATGGCTCTAGATAATTCAAAATTCCTGGTGTTGGTGATTGCTGATGACAATGTCAATTAATATACACCCCTTTCAGAAAACAGTTTTGGGCCTAGTAGTTTTTGGTAGCTTAAGGAAATAATCCTAGAGAAGGCCAAAAAAAAAACCTCTGCAGAGATGTTCATTGTAGCATATGTAATTTGTGACATTTTGACCACAATCTCAAAGTTTAGAAATTATTAAATAAATTATTTTGTCACTAATAATTGGAAATAAAATACAGCATAAAAATTTTAAGTGACGATTAGTTAGCCACTCAGAAATACTTATGACATAGCCTCAAAAAACACAGACATTTATTCTCTAACTACAAATTTGTCACAATTCCATATACTGTAGACAAGGCCTTGGAAGAACACAGAAAAAATTAAAATAGTTTTATTTATTGAGTGGTAGTATTGAGAGTGGTCTTTCACTCCAATTAATTTTGCTCTTGTTAAAGTTATTTATGTTTAAATTTTTAAAAAAATTAAAATATAGTTGACTCTTAAACAATGCAGAGGTTAGGAAGCTGACCCCCCATACAGTTGGAAATCCACATATAACTTTTGAATCCCCAAAATTTAACTACTGATAGCCTACTATTGACCAGAAACCTTACAGATAAAATAGTTGGTTAACACATATTTTATCTGGTATGTGTATTATATACTGTATTTTGTATAAAGTAAGCTAAAGGGGGAGAAAAACATTAAAAGGCATATGGAAGAGAAAATACATTTTCAGTGCTCTACATATTTATTTTTAAAAATCTGCATATAAGTAGACCTGCTCTATTCAATCCTGTGTTGTACAAGGGTCAACTGTACACAGGTTAGTACAGCATATTCTTGTTTTCAACCACAAGAGGTCCTCTTTCCCTCTATGGCTTCTAGGAATCCAAGATTGATCTCCTTGATCGGAGAGAGGATGTGAAGAAAAAACTGAAGAAGGCCTTCTGTGAGCCAGGAAATATAGAAAACAATGGGGTTCTGTCCTTCATCAAATATGTCCTCTTTCCCCTCAAATCCGGTAAGACACTCCCTGTTTTCATCTCAGAGGCCAGGCCGAAATAGCAAAACTAGTAGTGATTGGACTTATAATCATATACTGTATCACATTTGTGATTAGTCACAGAGTCTTCCTCTAGGGACGGACTTCCCTGACTCTCTGCTCTGAATTCTCATGTATTAATGTATGGTTGGAGTTGAGATCTCATTTAGTTGTCCATGTGTTGTTACCAGGTTGGATTCTAATGGGGTATCATGGTAGGCAGAGGTGGTAGGAATGAGGGTGGGGGCAGGCATGTTGAACTAGAGAAATAAAAAGAAATGTAAGACACAATCCTTCCACTTGAGCTTGGATACTAGCTGGGTATACAACCTGGCCACTAATCCAATTTTTAAAAAATAAAATGCCCAATAATAAAATTTGAAATATATGGCAGAAACAGCAAATACCCAGTTAGCCTAGAAATAATGACTCTGCCATTAGCAGTGAGTTTATTGGTGTGAATCCTTTTTCTTATAGAGTTTGTGGTCCTT
Source organism: Rousettus aegyptiacus (assembly GCF_014176215.1). Classification (NCBI taxonomy): domain Eukaryota; kingdom Metazoa; phylum Chordata; class Mammalia; order Chiroptera; family Pteropodidae; genus Rousettus; species Rousettus aegyptiacus. The sequence goes on along the minus strand of NW_023416284.1, from coordinate 20,290,471 downwards.
CGAGATGAAAAATGGGGTGGAAACAAAACCTACACAGCTTACTTGGACCTGGAAAAGGACTTTGCTGCTGAGGTAATGCCAGAGGAGGCATAATCCCCACTGAACTCATCCTGAATAGCCTCTCCATCTTGTCCTAGCTAGGTTTCTGGTTATGTACCATAGAATCTGAATAGATACTCTCCAAGGCTATATGTTTTGTTAATGGCTTAGATGAGGATTCAAATGGTTCACAGATTAGATGGGCAAATGGCACAAAGCTGATATATTGGTTGGTGCCCTAATCACTCTCCAAAGGACTTAACCTGGAATGAAGGACCAAATCCAACCCAAAATAAAGTATTTCAAGGACAAGTGCAAGATCAGGGTTCAAAGAAGAGATACAACTATAAAAGAATAGAAGAGAGGACACTATTCATTTTAACAAACGGGTTAACAAAAGACTTACTAGGTGGCCGTGTGTTAGGCACCGTGCTAGGGGCTAGCATTACAAAGATTAAATCATCATGAAGCCCAGTCCAGGAGGAGAGGCAGACATAGAAACAAGTATCATTTCCTGTCGTTCTACACAATGAAGATTCATACGTGGTCTAGAAGTAAAATAAGTGGAGGTGATTAACTGGCTCTCTAGTAAAGCTTTGTAGAGGGGCTAGCAACCAAACACTTTCACTTAAGGATTAAGATCATGAGGGAATCTGTGAGGAAATTAATTGTGCAAAGACATGGTAAAACGAAACAGCATGGTACATAAGGAGTCACAAGTAGTTCGGTCTGATTACAGTCTAAAAGGTGAGGTAGAGCATTGTGGGAAAGAGAGGCAGAGCCAAATCATAAAGGGAAGACATAATAATAGTGTATATGGGGAATGAAATGGGGAGTTTTGATCGACTCTGAATTTGAGTTGAGGCGGCAATATGACAGGGCTGCTAGCTTGGCCTAAGTCATCAGAAATGTAGGTCCTGGAACCAGGGAACTGATAGTCCATTCAGTTCTCCATTGTTCTGATTATATTTAGGGCTGTGTGTTCAGCCCTGGACTTCAATTTTATGAGGTTTATTTGGCAATTGGGTGTTGGTGGGGAGAAAAAGGATGTCATAATAGAGAACTCAAAACCATGTCACAAAAGCACAGTTGGAAGAACTGGGCATGTTTAGCTGAGAAACAAGTATAAGTTCAATCATCCTCAAGTACATGAAGGACCCTAACTGGAGAGGGGTTAGTTTTCCTCTTGCAGTGCCGGAGGGCTGAACCAGGACTCCAGGCGGGGACCGCAGCGAGGCGTGCTTAGGTTCAGCTTCAGGAGGAACTTCCTAATGACCTCGATTATGTGGCCATGGACAGGGCCGCCTCACTTGGCCTTGTGTTCCCCATCACTGCAGTGTTTTGGCAGAAGCCAGAGGACCACTGGAGCCAGTGTTGTCTGAGGGTCTGGGCATCAAATGGAGGAAGACTCAGTGACCTCTGAGGTCTGAGGGTCCTCAAGGCCCAGTTTTTGGATATTTGACAGCCGTTGCTCAGCAGCCCTTCTGTTTGCAGTCTGAGGCAGACCAGAGAACCCACATTCTCCTCCTCAACCCTGTGAACTATCCTTTGTGGGAGTAACGAGGAAGAATAGAAATGATTTTGAATAAAGAGCCTGGAGCAGCGTTAACCCTGATAGCACTTTCTGTGATGACAGATGTGATGGTATGGTGTAGCACAGCCGCCACTGGCCACATGAGTCTTTTGAGCCTTACAGTGTGACCAATGCACCTGAGTAACTGAATCTTAATTTACATTTAAATCTCCACATGAGGCTAGTGGCTGCCGTATTGGACGGTGCAGGTCTAAAGCTTTTCTATTATTAAAAATTAAACATTCTGAAGGAAATGAAGAAGTAGCATCAGAAGCAAACTATAGGCATTGTTGTATTGCAGGTATTCCTACCTAAAGGCTATCCATCCCCTCAGAATATCTAGAAGATCCTTTCAGGCCAAATTTAGGATATAAAAGTGAATCCTATCCCAATTAATTGAAATTGAATTACTGAACTCCCATGTGGTGGTACTATTCATCATTTTCAGCCGTTAGGTGATTTAATCCCCATTCTGACTCTGTGAGATAAAGGTTTTGTTATCTTCATTTTTGAAGCGAAGAATCCAAAACTGAGAGGGGTTAGGTGCCTGGTTTGGGGTCACACAACTGCCTGGGACTCTAACCCCAGTCTGCTTAATTCCAGAGCCCTTGTTCCTTCTTACTCCCTCAGCTCCCCCTTGGGCTAGCTTTAGCCCTATGGTTACCTATGTAAATGTTTCTCTGCCTGTAAATGAAACCTGCTTTATGCCCCTACTCTCAGCATAAATGGAGGGAGTAGAAGATTTTGACATTGAGCCTCTAAAAACTCTCAGGTTAGTATCAGACTCAGAGTCAAAGGACCTGGATCCAGACAAGTTAGATAAGCTTTCTGAACCTATTTCTCCTTCTCTGCCCTACCAGCTTCACAAGGTGGTTCTTACTGCTGGGAAAATACCCTGCATCCTATACCACATTATTCATGGTAGATTCAGGTGTCCCGTGCCCTGTTTGAGTGCCTTAGTTCACCAGGCCTCTACACTTTTGCAGGTCGTTCACCCTGGAGACCTAAAAAATTCTGTCGAAGTCGCCCTGAACAAGTTGTTGGATCCCATCCGGGAAAAGTTTAATACCCCTGCCCTCAAGAAACTGTCCAGTGCTGCCTACCCAGATCCCTCGAAACAGAGTAAGGCCAGTGGGGGAGGGAAGGGACTTGAGAAGGGGGATGGCATCATCAGGACAGATAGCCTGTCAATGGGCCTCAGAAAAAAGTCTATTCTAAACCGAGGCCCCAGGGAGCCAGGGGGTCCGAAGTGCAAGAATGCCATTCCAATTGACTCCTGGAATGGAACTGGGTCATCTTGGTTTTGGTTTGATGGATAATGGGAAGTGATTATATTCTCTTGTACCAACACTACTGGGAGTCGCTGGTATGAACATGTACTTTGATCCTTTCACTAAATGATCTTCAGTTAAGGAGAGACCAGCTGGGTTAGACCACAAGGGTGACACAACTGCTCGGGCTTCACAGGGAAGCCCGCACAGCTGCTCAGGAGAGCTCGTCTTTAGATTCTCCCGGTTCCCTTCCATGTGCTTCTGACTGGCTCTTAGTTGGCCATCCACCCCTCCCGGAAAAGACTCAATAAATACGTGTGGAATGCATGAATGGAAACACCTAAAGGTGGCAGAGGTACTACTTTCCCCTCCCCACCTATGAAGTGAAGGGGAAAATAGATGAAAGTTGAGCGTGTCACTTCTCAAAGGTTGCTGATCCTGTTTTAAAGAAGCTATGACTCAGAAGTAGCATTCATGGTAAGGTCACTTTTAACTTGATCAAGAAAAGTCTGGACCGTTGTAAAATAGAGATCAGGACTCCCACGTTCTATAAAACAATAGTAATGGTATTTCCTACTCAGGTCTGCAGTTTGCTACTTCCATAATGAAGTCCTACATGAATATATGATAACTGATTCTGTAAATCTTTCCAGTAAAATTAAGGAAGAAGGATTTGTTAGATAGACAGAGAAAGGAGGATACAATTGGTGGGTAGTTTCTGGGGATTCTGCATGAAATCCTGCTAGCGTCCTCATTTGGTGGGATTAGCAGTTGACCTGTCATGGGGAAGGAAGATCGTTCTGACCCATTGGGGTTCTTCTCATTTCCAGAGCCAGTTGCCAAAGGCCCTGCCAAGAATTCAGAACCGGAGGAGATCATCCCATCCCGACTGGATATCCGTGTGGGGAAAGTCGTTAGTGTGGACAAGGTACTCATCTTTCACCACATCCCAGAGAGGCAGATAGGGGTCAGGTTTGTCTGTTTCCGTCTGGAGGAAACCTGGACTGGGATGGGAAGTAACATCACAGAGGTCATAGTCCAAGTCAGAACCCAGGTGTCTAATTCCAGGCATCAGCCTTCTCCCTTTGTTGCCTCTGGGCCTTATGCAACCAAACACAGCTAGGAACTCAGCTTGGGGGTTGGGGGGCAGGGGGATGTTAGTCAGAGAGAACTTGTTTATCTTTAAAATCCAGTCTGATGGACTCATCTGGTCTCTACCAGCTTGTCTAGACTAGCTGCAGGCCTTATCTTGGATCATTCACTTTGTTTCCCAAACAGACTCTCCCCTCCCTCCCCCAAAGACACACACACACACACACACACACACACACACACACACACACAGAGACAGAGGCAGAGACAGAGAGACAGAGAGACAGAGAATGAGAATGAGAACGGTGAAGGGAGGAGGACTTTTTTCCAGAGACAGAGATTTTGCAACCAGTGGCCTGGGACCATTGTTATGAGATTTTATTCCTCTACGCACTGATTGGCTTTTCATTATATAGACCCAGCCACTAAAACTACTTGGAAATAACCTCCAGTGCTTTCAGATGGTGACACCAGCAGATGTCCTTCTCCCATCTGCCACCCAGGACCGAGTTGTTGCAGCACATGGCCATAATGGCAGCCACCCAGATAGTCCAGGCCACTTAATTTCTCTTAAGAGATTCCTTCCATCTCTTACACAAGTAATTAGGCTTGTTTTATTCACATTCTGTATCTTGGCTGAGAATAGAATGTACCTTCAAGACCTGTTCTCCATTCTTCTGTCTGGGACCTGGAAAGAGAGTTAGCTCTAGAAGGTCCTTCAGGGGCTTCTGTAGGGAGCAGATGCCCCTTTCTGGAGTCAGAGGGTTCACCAGGCCCCATGATGTATTCCATTATGACACTCTCTGGAACTGACCTCTCTCGCTGGCAGCACCCAGATGCTGACAGCCTGTTTGTGGAGAAGATTGATGTGGGAGAAGCTGAGCCACGGACTGTGGTGAGCGGCCTGGTACAGTTTGTGCCCAAGGAGGAACTGCAGGATAGGCTGGTGGTGGTGCTGTGCAATCTGAAACCCCAGAAGATGAGAGGAGTCGAGTCTCAAGGCATGCTTCTGTGTGCTTCTATGTGAGTGAGGACTTGAGGTGGGGTGCAGGACCTGGGGAGGCCAAGAAGAGAGGGGGTTGGCCCACACAGTGCCCCTCTATGTGCCAGGTAGAAGCCCTGAGAACACTGGCCAAAAGACGGTGCATTGTGGAATTATTTATTGCACGAGTACCGTAAATGAAACACTTTACCTAGTTAACTTTTATTAAAACAAATTAAAGGTTCAAAGCAGTGTGTTCATGCCCACCACTAATAAGAGGTGGAGCCAGGATTCAAACCTAGTTGTGATTGGCTGTTAAGACCGTGCTCTCTCTGTCCTACTTTCTCCCCTAAGAGCCCAGATTTCAGAATCTGTCCATTTCAGTTTAGCCCTGGTTAACCCAACCCTGATGATGTCCAGACCTGTGGTGGAGTAGTGAGGGCCTCCAGGGGCTCTGGCAGTGGGATATCTAAATCTCAATAGGGACCCCATGTAAAAGCCCTAATGCTTTGGCCTCTGTGGCAGCTGGAAGCAGTCTGTAGCCTCATGCTTTCCTTATTCTGTGTGTCTTCCCAGAGAAGGGGTAAGCCGCAAGGTTGAGCCCCTGGATCCTCCTGCAGGCTCTGCTCCTGGTGAGCGAGTGTTTGTGAAGGGCTATGAGAAGGGCCAACCAGATGAAGAGCTCAAGCCAAAGAAGAAAGTCTTTGAGAAGTTGCAGGTAAAAGCTGCAGTCGATCCCCTCTTACCTGGTTTGCCTGGACTGTGTCCCCAGACTGCTGTTATTGAATCCAGACTTGCCCTTTTCCCAACTGGGCCTTCCTGCACCTAAGCCTCCTCTTCCTCTTTCCAGACCTTTCTGAATGAAGTATCTATGGAGCATGGGGCCCCTCGCATGTACTGAGCACTGACAGGCCCTCTGAGCCAGTGTATGAGGGATGTCAGACAGTTCATTTGGTCTTCAGCCTGTGATAGATTACCTCCATTTTACTTGGCGGGATACCTGCCAAGGTCACACAGCGTCCTCTGAAGCGATGGCCAGGATCAACTCTCCTCCGGTCCCTTTCACTCATCTTGATCTTGAGCACTCATTCTCTTTTCTTCTGGGGCATTGACTCACATACGGCCCGCCCGTGACTCCCTTCCTTCCTTCCTTCCTTCCTTCCTTCCTTCCTTCCTTCCTTCCTTCCTTCCTTCCTTTCCTTCCTTTCCTTCCTTCCTTCCTTCCTTTCCTTTCCTTCCTTTCCTTCCTTTCCTTCCTTTCCTTCCTTCCTTCATTCATTCAACAAATACTGGGCCCCTAATATATATAATATATATGCCAAGCACTGTTCTAGGTGCTTAGGCTACATCAGTGTGAAACAGCAAAAATTCACTCTCATGGAACTAACACTACATACGTGACTTTTCCTAGTTAATAACTTACTTCCTGTTTCCTCAGAGTGTTTTTGGACAGCATTTCAAGTGGTTTCTACTTGCTCATCCTCCTGTCCATGCCAAATGGCTTTGTCCCCTCCCTCCTTTCCTGATTTTCCAGGATGGTTTTACAAATTAGCTTAGTTTTTTTCTGGCTATAAAATATATTTTCAGTGTAGAAATGTGTAAAATATAGGGGGAAATTAAGAAAAAATACCCATAGTCCTACCACCTAGAGATATTGAAAAATGTCATTAGTAATAATTTCCTTCTGGACTTTTTCTAGACATAAATGTAGTTATAGTTTGAGGCATGCCATGTTTATTCTTTTTTTAGGGGGTGGAGTAACTTTATGCCTGAAAAACATCCCCAGCTTCCTAAATATTGAGGAATGTATATAGTATTGTATCATAATTATCATAATTGAACCGAATCATTTAACCTTGTCAGGCATTGAGGTCGTTCAGTTTTTCACTATTAGAATGCTATGATGGATGTCCTTGTACATAGTTCTTTGCGGGTTATTCATGATTATTTTCTTAAACTAAATCTCCAAAATGAACTTTGTGACATTGTGTTGGCTCCAACTCCTGGTGACCCTATGAATAACATCCAGTGTCGTGTCCTCAACAGCCCTGCTCAGCCTTTGGCTTCTTTTATGGAGTCATGTTTGGGCTTCTTCTTTTTCTGCTGCCTATTTTTTCCCCAGCATTCGTGTCTTTTCTAAGGAATCTTGCCTTCTCGCGATGTGTCTGAAGCAGGCCAGCTTCAGTTTTATCTTTTTGCTTCCAGCAATGGTTGGAAGCTTTTGACAAACTGCTCTCTTAAGAGAAGCTGGATCAGTTTATGCTACCAGTAGTGTAACAGAGTCTTTGTTCTCTTGCAGTCCCACCCACCATCACTATAATCACTTTTTTTGTTTCTTGTCCAGGCTGACTTTAAAATTTCTGAGGAGCGCATTGCACAGTGGAAGGAAACCAACTTCATGACCAAGCTGGGCTGCATCTCCTGTAAATCACTGAAAGGGGGAAACATTAGCTAGCTAACCCAGCATCCTCCTTCTGTTATCTTGCACCATCTGCTGTCTCCTCAGTTTGCTCCATCTATCACCCATTTACTCATCTCCCAGGACACTGAAGCAGGAAATGTGGGACTGTATTAGGTGCAGAACTCAATTAAGAGGCAGCTCAACCTCCTCAGAATCCAGGGTCATCCCAGTTTGGCTGCAGTGAGAGGCTGACCTCCCAGGTAGTAACAAGGGCACAGCAGCAACACGGAGTCCAGCTCTACCTTCTTGCCTTGGCCGCTGACTTGAGAAATCTGGTTTCATTATAACTCACAGAAAAAGTTTATACCACAATCCTAATTGGAAAAATACTAGTTCCTCGGTTTTCCTAGAGTTCCGGCAACTGTGCCTCTGCCTGGTATCTGGTGCCAGAACTGTGCTAATTACAGCTTCTCCCCAACAGGAAATTGTGGGATTTGAAAAGGGAAGGGACGGGAAAACAGAGAACCTAGTGGTCTACCAGGTGGTTGGCAGCTCTTGCCAGTCCCTGCCAGCTGAGGCTTGGCACTGGGGACTGAGCCTACCCCAGGGCTCCGGGAATTTCCCTTGCTCCTGCGAGGTTGGGACATTCCCTAAACCACCTGTGTTGTTTACACCAGAAGTTATGTGGATGATACGACCCGGTTCTTTCTTCATAGAGGGTGGGGTATTTCTCCATAAGGCATCACAATCACTGTCATGAACTCAAATAAAATGTCCAAAAAAGGGTGTCTGAATGGGGCCTGTCTGTGAACTAGACCACCTGAGGAGAGAGGAACACCAGTCTGTAGCAGTTGCTGAGCCCCTCACCCAGCCTGGGGCTGCTTGTATCTGGGGCTTTTGACCCTATAACGGGTGGGATGGGGGAGGGCGGCACAGAAGATGGAGGACGAACACGTGACTTTCCATTTGGCAGTAGTAAGCAGAAGAGACCCACTTTGAAATCCAATGCTTTAAGCTGAACATTTGCCCTTCTAAATGTGTGCCAAGACCACCACCTTGTCCCTCTCCCATTAAGAAGCAACACCTACAGCCAAGTTTTAATCATTTAATTAACACCTTTGAATGAAACAGAACATTTTCATGTGTCTCACTCAGGCTTCAGGGCAGAAGGAATGGATTGTACAGACATATCAAAGACTCAAAAGTTTAAAGAAATATATATATATATTTCTCTAACATTTTTATGGAAATTAAAAATCAGAGGCTTTTGGTGTCTCCTTTTGCACTAGATCAAGCTCATTTACCCCAGAGGACAAAGAATGGTTGCTTCTTCTAGATCCTCCCTTCTTTGTAATATCTCACCCAGTGGAGAAATAAGCTCAGAAGATTCTGAGGAAAAAGGAGCTTGAGTAAATTGAGAGGGGAAGGGAGGGAAAGAGACACAGAAATTAAACTCCCTCCACCTCCAGCAGCTCCAAGGCTGCTGCCAGGACCTAGTTTCATGGAGGCTTTGGCCCGGTCCTCGTTCCTGCGGGTTTGGATCAGGAGCTCTGAGCAGAGCAATGCTTACTGACCATCTTCTTTCCCCAAGTCACTGAGCAGGTGCAGCATGTACCTGCAGTCCTCCATTACCCAAAAGGCAAGAGAAGAACATTGGTTTACAGCTACAGGGGAAAGATGGTAATGAGAACCAGAAAAACCTGGGCTCGTACCACATCCCGTGTTCCCAGCTGTTTTTCTGGGAGGGGATCAATCTCCTTGGTGGAAGAAAAACAGAAGCAAGGTTCCTTGCCAGACTCAAGCCCAAGTCACTGTAAAGCCACAGAGAACAATGGGCAAGCCAGTTTACTTCAGCCAGCAGGCTGAAAGCAAAATGTTAAAATTCCTGGAGGAGAGATCAGTAGAAGAGGCTGATGTCTAGTGGGCAACCAACCAGCCTGCTCCCTCAGAGCACTGGGTGCCTCCTTCACTGACAAGGGAAGAGTCTGGAATAGAATGCACCTTTGGCTTCCCATCCTTGTCATTCAGCATCAGCTCCTCCCAATGGAACCACCTGTGCTGAAAGGCAGCTGCAGAACGGACAGGCACCGAGACAAGAGAAACATCAGAGAAGGAACTCTGCAGGGCCGGATCTGGGCTCACTGCCCAAATAAGCTCTCCCCCTGCCACACCTTCCCCTGTCCACCTTCTCAGTACTCCCTGCCGAGCTGATAGTGATACAGCTTTGCCACAGCCCATGGGCTGCTCCTGCCTCTTAAGCGCTGTGCCTGCCCACCCCAACCTATCAGGTGAATCACGAGGCAGATACTTGGCATTGCCAAGTGTCCCCGAGATGACTCCCTGCACTGTTCTGCTTTCTGAGGACAGAATCTGTGGACTTCCCCTCTGATTCTTTCTTCCCCCACCCATTTGGGTCCTGACAGTCTCCCACTTGTCCCCTGCATGGAGCACCTAGCAGAACTGCAAGGCAGGAGAGTGGTTGGTGGTAAGTTGAGGTACAGGAAGGTTAACCCCCACCGTACCTTTTGTGCTTTGGAACTCCACAGCCTTGCTCCTGCCTCCAGCCTGGAGAAGCTTGTGCGAATACAATGACTTGCCCACCTCCAAAAACTAAGGAGCAAACTGTATGGGGGAGAGGGGATGGTCCCAGCTAAGGGATGGCTACTGGAAACTGATGCTGCTGCCAGGTAAACAGACCCCTGGAATGCAGCGTCATGGACACTGAAGGATGGATGTGCAGCCCCTTTCCAAAAGTGCTTTGATCCTGGACTACAGTATGCATGATTTGGACATGGGAAAAAAAAAAAAAAACTAAACTGAGGTGTTCTGCTCCGAACGCGGGCCTCAGGGCCAGCAGGGGGCGCAACCACCCACTCTCACCGGCTACCTCCTTCAAGATGAGGCTAAGGCCAAGACTGAAGTGGCAGCCTCCAGAGGTGACTCCATTCAGAAAAAGGCATGAGCTGGATGACTTGGAGGACAGGGTCAACACCAGGCTTGCATAAATATCGAAGGCCGTGGAGGTTAAGGCTGCAGGCATCCTCTCTATTAGGTTAAGTGTCTGCCGTATCCTCTCATCCTTGGAGCTGCTCAGGTCCCTGAGATTATATTCCTGGGATGGGTCAGCAGTACCAGTGAGGTGCCTGGTGGTCAGACCAGCTCTTTCTGTGGGTCTGTAGGAAAAAAGCACATTCAGCAAGGGTGGTCCTGGCCAGTGAGAGCCCAAAGAACATCCTCACCTCACCCCCTCAATTTATTGACCATACCAGCAGCACTGAGCTAGACACTTCACAAACATTACCTCTGAAACCATAATACAGGCATCATTGCCCTACATTTGACAGTGAGGAGCCTAAAGCTACAGATATACATTTAAATGGCAAAGTTGTAATTCAAACTCAGTAGTTCTGACACCAAAGCTCCTTCACTGTAGTTCAAGAGTGACCGTTCACCCTTCCCAGGCATCCTGAGGCCAAAAAGTCTTAAAAGACCCAAGAGCAAATCCCTTATGGTGAAACTTAGACACCTATTCCCATCACCAGCAACTGGACCCACCCCCCATCACTGCCCACTGTACCTGAGCCAGGCGGACCCAGCTTCTGCTCCTCTAGGCCCACCAGCTGCATGACACCTCCATTCTCCGATGGCTCCCCCTTAGTCCTGTCCTCAGCATGAGGGAGCCCATTGGTGGGAGGAGCAGTAAGGGGCTCAGCCCGAGAAAAGCTGGGTGAGGTGGAGGGGGGTACTCCCACAGAAGGCTTGCGGGCCACAGGTGGGGGAGCCTTAGGTGGCTTCTTTGGGCCCTGGAGTGGCCGCTGCTCCGAGATGCTCCGAAGTTCAGCTACCAGATTCCGCTGGAGGTCAGCCTGGTTCTCAGGGGACACGGGCCGCTCCAGCTGCAGCTTCTTAGTGCCCTTGGAGAAGATGAAGCTAGCCGTAGAGGCAGGGGACTGGGGAGACCGTGGCTGTGGCTCTGGTTCAGACGGCCCATTAGGCTGGACACTCACAGGGCCCTCGTTGGCAGCCAGACTCGAGGCCTTGAGTCGGACGGCAGCATGAAGCCCTGAGGAAGGGGCAGGTGCTGGGCTCGCCCGCCCTGACAGGGCCCTTCGTAGTGGCTTCTGGGGGGCTGATGGCACCGTTGCTGGGGTTGGAGCCACTGTGGGAGCACCCACAGAACGCAGCCGAACCATCTGCAGGAGTGAGGGCGTAACCAGGGGTGCACTAGCATCCTCCCTGGGAACCCCATTGCCCTTGCTGCAGCTCACTGGTTCCTTCTGAGGGAGCTTGGCCAGAAACCCTGTGACAGAACCAGCAGGTAGGGCTGGTGGAGCTGGAGGGTCTGTGGTATCATGGGGTTGGCTGTGGGGAGAAACAGCTGAGGAGGGGGAAGCAGCCAGGGAGCTGACAGGGGCCGGGAGTTCTGAAGGACCTGCAGGCTCAGGGCCAGTCACAGAGAAAAAGGCCTCCTCTGGTGGGGGGAAGTCAGCCATAGACAGGTCCTGCTCTTCAGGTGCAGGAGGCGGGGGTGGGGGCCAGCTGGGATCTTGGAGGGGCTCCTCAGCAGTCTGTGGGGCAGATGGGGCCTCTTCAACCACCTCTGGCTTCTTAGTGGGTGGTGGGGGTGGATGGTAAGATGGGGGCGGGGATGGTGGGGGTGACCGGTCTTTAGAGGGAATGGGAGACTCCTGTGGTGGGGTCAAGTATGTCTGTGGAGTCGGAGGGGACTTGGGACTGGCATCAGTGGCAGAGATGGGCCCGGGGACCACAGTAGGGGCAGCCGGAGCAGGGGCAGCTTGGTTAGAACTCTTGGGCTTGGAGGGAGGTGGAGAGAAGGGGGCAAGCACCTTGGGGTGAGGAGGTATGACAAACCTGTCACCTGAGGTGGTCGCCATCTGTGAACCAGAACGATCTGAGGGGGCTGGGTCAGAAGAGGAGGAACACAGAGATGTGAGGGAGGAGGAGACAGAGGTCCCAGGAGTTCGGAGGGAGGTGACGCGCTCTGGTTTAGGGGGTTGGACCTTGCCTGGGGAAGCAGGTGCTCCTGCTAGACCCTTGGGAGGGAGAGTAGGGGTACCACTTTGGCTTGAGTATCCACTGGAGGGTGAGAGAGTCCGTTCTGGGGAGCGTGGGGGACGCCGGGAACCACTCGGAGACAAGCCAGGCACCCAGCTGCCTGCTGAGTTGGATGGATAGGGTGCTGCTCCTATCCCTTCTGACCCACCAGTGGTGGGAGGCCGAGGCAGCTGTGGCTGCTGCTTCCGCTCCGGCTTGGGCGGCAACCCCAAGGGCCCATCAGGGGCTGCTGAGCCCCGCTGACGGAGCGAGTAGGTCCGGCAGGGAGGTGGTGGGGGCCGCTTCAGCTTACGTAGGGACACACTCCGGCCGGACAACTGCCCACTGCTTCGAATGCTGACAGTGTCCGAGGCCTCAGCAGTGCTGCCCCCACTGGGAGAGCCCCTCCCGCTGCCGCCCTGAGGAGGGAGTGCCCCACTATTGCTAACCACAGAGCCCTCTGGCCGGCCCTCAGAGCCACCCTTAGAAGAGAGAGTGGAGCCATCAGACACGATGGTGTCGGAGGACTGAGAGTGGCTCCAGGTGTCACTGGAAGAGGAAGGGTGGCGGCTGCGGGGCTGTGGGCTGGAAGCTGAGGAGAAGCGGCCCAGTGAGCGGACGGAGGCCGGGCTGGCTGAGAGCAGGCTGCAGCGGCTCAGTGTGCGTAGGCTGCGGCGGCCCAGGGCCACCACGTCCACTGTGGGCGGCAGCACAGCGTGTGGGATCAGTTTCGACAAGTAGGTGGCCTGGGGTGAGATGGACATAGCTGGGCTCAGGGGCTCTGGAGGCCCTGCCCCTCCTGTTAATCCAGGTACTGCTAGGGACATGGGCCGGGTCGTTGATGGGGCCTGGGCGCCCGTGGACCGGCCAACAAAGGTGTCATCCCGGTAGACGCGATTGATGTGGCGCTGCAGCATGGCCTCTGCTTTGGCCCCAGCCTCTGCCTCTGCCTCCAGCACCTGCAAGGATACCCGGACCCCTGTTCCCGAGGCCAGGCCCGCCGGGCGGCCGTCCACTGTGGGAATTCGTACAGCATCCCGTGGACCAGGAGGCCGAGGAGTACCTGGGGCCTCCCGCTCATTCCGCAGGCCTGGAATGGACAGGGAGGACATGGGCATCAGCAGAGGGGCTAGTCAGCACTACCCACCCACCGCTGCCACCCCCCTAACCCAGGGCTCACCGAGTTCCTTCTGCACGTGCTGAGGCAGTCCAAGCACCGTGCTCCGCCGTTCCCTCCGACGCCGCCCTGACTTTCCAGATGATTTGGGAAATGAGTCATGGGGTCGGAAGGTGGAGCCTAGGGGTCATTCCAGGGGAGAAAACTGTTAGAGCAGGTCTCAGGACATTCTGCAGAGCAATACTTTTGTAAAATATTAATAAGAGCTCTGCAAAAAAAGATTTCCATAGTCAAGTAGGCGTAGACAAAACTAGGTTAAACAAAGCTAAACATTTCTTCTTTAAGACTTCTAGAAGGCTTTACTAGGTCAATAATGATAATTTCCATTCAGTGAACACTTATTATGTGTTAGCATGCTAAACGCTTGGCATGCATTCCAATAATGTAAGTACTCTTGTCCTGATTTTTACAGAACATCAAACAGAAGCTCAGAGAGGTTAAGGGTTGGGCCAAGGTCACACAGCTGATATGTAGCAATACCAGGCTCAAACCCAGGTTTCCTCACTTAATTGTCCTGCTTTGCAGTTACTGTGCATCATGACTCTCCCAGAGGACACAGGGTACTATGTTTCCTGAATTCACTGATTTGCAGAGCCTTGAGAAACACTAGATTAGGAGGAAAGGGGGGAGCTGCAGGTGCTGAGACCCAGATGGTGCCCACCACCCCTCTCCCCTGTCCAAAAATCCTAGCTGGGGAGCAGACACCTTTGCGCTGGATCATCTCCGAGCGGATGGAGAGAGCATCCTCTGCTGTGGAGCTCTCAGTATACGATGTGGTCTGGCTGCAGAAGGAGATGCTATCTTCATCCGGCCCCATCCGAGAGGACTGTTGAGGGAAGAAGGGGATCAGGCCCTGGCCTCAAACCCAGAACCACCTCAGAGGCCTGGGTAGGGCTTACTATTGCCTCTTCGGGGCTTCCCTCTGGAATTTCTTACTCAGACTGCCCCCAGCATCACCTAGCACTGAGCAGGCAACAGCTGGACTAGCCCTTAGGTGTCATCTAGTCCAGCCATTCCGGATACAGGAAGGAAGCTAAGATCCAGAAGAGTTCGGAACATACTTGCCAGGGGTCAAGCAGGGAAGGAAGAGTAGAGTCAGACTGAGCTGAGGACAGGGCTCACCTGGAGGCTCTGGGTGTCTCCATGGTCCCAGCCACCCTTGTTCAGTTTTTGTTTTTCTGGAAGATACCAGAAAGGTGTGTTGGGCTAGGCCTCTCACCTTGGGAGTTAAGAGTAGCACTGGAGGGGAGGGAAAAGTCACCTTGGTGCTGTAGGGAACGGAGCCCCTCCTGGGCCTGCGTGTGCAGCTCTTCCAGGTGAGGCGGTCGCCCACTGGGGAAGAAGACATTGTCCTGGTGCTCATCCACTACAGACCCTGGCCCCTGGCCAGGCCCTACACTTAGACGTTTGTCGCTCTCAACCTTGGCAGAGCCTAGTGGGATGGAAGAGGAAGAGAAGTGAGGCCTGAAGGCATCTTGCCCTGGGGATGCACAGGCACCACAACAAGGGCAGTCACAGTCCCCAGACTGTACACGGCCCCTGCACATACATGTAATGCCCACTCCACCAATCTGTACACACAACCCACAGTTCTGGGGTACACACTCAATACACACAGGGCGCCATGTACACATTCAGACTATACCCAAGCATACAGACCTGAGTACTCACACCACAGAAAGGGCCCCACATAGGGCACCTCGCCCAGGGCACATAGGCCCACCATACGTGCATGCAACATAGGCTTCAGTCTATATACACACCTGCAGATTTCAGTATATATACAAACAATGCACCCAAGTATAAACACATCTGTGTAACCACACTGCACATGGAAGCCCCCATAGAGCATTAACTCCATGTATATACACAACACCCACAGCCCCTAGTCTGCACAAATACAAACATTACCTAAACATACACACAACTGTGTATCCACACATCATTCAGGGCCCCATGTAAGACACGCCAGTATACGCACAGCCCATGGCAAATACACTTCTCTTATCTCTAGACCCTGAGCTTCACTTTACAGAAAACACACACACACCCTTTTTGTATACACCTTGGCCCAGGCAGAGGAGACCATGGGACATTAGGGAGGGGTGGGGGATAGCAGGGGTCATAACTAGATTCCCAGGAAGTCTTAGGGGGCAGGGGAGGACAAACCAGGGACATGGCCTCTTGGGTCCCCTACTCACCCATGGGCTATCCCTTAGTGGAAGGCTAGGCAGGGGATGGGAGAAGAGGGACCAAGGCTCCTCTACCCCCAGACAAGGCAGCTCCAGCCTATCCCAGGAATCCCCTGCTCCTGCTCCCTCATCCCCCAACAGAGCCAGGGATCCATTACAAAGGATCCTGTTACCTGCCCCGCCCATGGGGAAGTTGGTCATCTAATCCTGGGAATAGGGGATGTGTCAGCACTTTGCAGCCCTAGCCCCTTTAAACAGAACCCACGACACAAGCAAAAAAAAAAAAAAAAAGGCACTGGGTGGGTCATGTGACCTTGGCAACACCTTGTGCAGGAGGAGCAGGAAAATGAGCCCTTTAAAGAGCCACGCCCGGGGATCCGGATCTTAAGTTCAGACAGTTGCCCTTTCCTCTCTCCTCAGCCTATTCTTTGACAGCCAGCTCCTGCCCTGGGAATCTGCAGGACTCCCACAAGATCAGGGCTAGGAGGTCTCTCAGTGATCATCTCTCGTAATCCCAATTTTATAAATCAGGAAACATGCTCAAAGAGAAAAGGTCTTGCCTAAGGTCACCAAGCAAATCAAGAGTCAGACTAAACTCCAGGACTAAATTCCAGGGTCTCAGAGGGGACTCCTGGATCACAATCAAACTGGAGACCCTCTGACCCCCAAAAATTCCAATAAACTCTGGCTCCCACATCTTAATCCAGGCTTGAAAGCCCAGTTCTTCGGAGAAGGAAGTTGGTCAGGCCCCTTCTTCCAAAACTTCTCCACCCCCACGCCTCTAAACAGGAATTCGCTGATCATGCTCCACAACTTCCAGAGGCTTTACTTTCCCCTCTAATCTGCTTCCCAGGTCCCTTCCACACACACACCTGGGAGGGGATGTCCTGCCTCTCAGAACTGAGATGTTGGGATGTACCCAGCAAAGTGTGAGTACCCCTGGAGGAAGGCAGTCTCCCCCAAGGACTGCAGGTTTCAAGGTCAGAGACACCTGGATCCATCCTCCCAAACACATGCAGGGCCCAGACAAAGGCAGCGGCAAAGCGGCTGGACAAAGGCACAGCGGCGCACAGAGGAGTCTGGCCCGATTACTGGGCCCCATCCCCCACCCATTACCCTTCCCTGGCCTTGATCCCCCATTCTACCCAAGGGTCTGGCAAATGGAAGTGTTGGGGATCCCTCCTCTCCAAACCTCGCAGCCACACCCACTTACCCTTCTTCTTAAAGAGCCCGAGGAGCGCCGGGAGGTGGCGGCCCAGGAACACCACCATGACTGCGGATGCCACCGTCCCTACCCCGACCTCTCCAAAACGCCAGGCGACGCCTTCACCACAACCCAGCGGTAAGAGATGTGAGCCCACCACCCGCCAGCCAAACTGCAGAGCGTAGGCTCCAAGCAGAGGAGGGGGAGGGGCCGCTCTCCAGGTCCTCCCACCTTCTCCACTGCTGGTCCCGCCTCTCTATCGACCCCGCCCCTCAAGTGGAGCGCAGGGGCATGAACCCTCTGACTCTAAAAGGGAAACTGAGGCCCGGAGTGTGTGGGTGCTCTGCTCTGGTGGACAGTTCGACTAGGAGGGCTGAAGATACTCAATTCCTGGGGCAGACCACTAACCATGTCCCCAAGTCCTTTTCTCAATAGTCAGGAGCCAGAGCTAAGGCAGAGCTCCCAACTGCCACATGGTAGGTAGAAGAGCCACTAGACTAGACTAGACTTGGCATGGTGCCCACCTCAGGCCCTCCTGTCTGGTGCTGGGTAATTCCCTGGGGAAGAAACTCAGAGCATGGGACAGCAAGGCAGAAGACCAGGATGGCCTGTGGGGATGGCAAGGCCATTGGCAGAGGCCCCTGGAGAGGTGGGGGCCAGCCCAGGGAGATGCCCAGAGTGGAATCACAGTGGCTGATGGTAACAACCTCTCATGTGTATGTTCAGCCCCACACTTGCCGAAGGACTTTCTTCCCACTTTGGTAATGTGACATCAGAGAAGCATTGTGAACTAACTCTTCCAAGGTCACATTGCAGAGGCAGAACTTCAACACACACCTCCTGCTCCTCCAGCCCAGGATTCTTCTCACTGGCCTGACTCTGTGACTCAATGACTCTGCTGGATCATCAGGCAGGGAGAAGAGAATTAGCAGAGAAACTGTTCATAGGTGATGTGAGGACAGTTAGGGGAGCAGCACTTGGAAGAAGTCAGGTCCAGGTTCAAATTCAGCTCTGTCGCACACATCATGACCCCATAAAGAAAAAAAGCCAATACTTCTTCTTTTTAAGATTATTCTATTGATTCATTCAATCACCTTATTTACTAAGCTAGTACTGGGGGCTACAGTTAATGTAAAAGGACTTTATCTTGTTCACCAGTACAGGCAAGTGTGAAGACCTTGAGACAGGAGTGGTGGGTTTTCCAGAACATTAGCTAGTGTGGCTGGAATATGGTGAGCATGGAACAGAAAGGCAGGAGATGAGAGGCCAGGAGCCAGGTCAGGTAGAGGGCCCCATAGGCCTTGGCAGAGCCTGGATTTTATTCAGAGCCCCAGGAGGTTGGTCAGTAGTACTGAAGGTAAGCTGAGTTGTAATGGTGTTAGAAGAGATCCCCTGGCAACTCCAAAAAGTGTAGCTGAGACCCTGGTAGAGAAAGTCTGTGAACTATAAAGTGCTGTCCCCCAAAATTGCCCGAGGACATCCCTCTCTAACACCTTTCTCTGAGTCCCTAGGTATCTAAGAATTCACAGTGGGTCCCACGCTGCAAGACCCCTCTTCAGCCCCTTCCTCATTTCCTGCCTCACCTCTCAGAGACCACTCAAGCAGACAGTGGAGCCCTCACTGTCCGGAAAACAAACTTCTATGGAGGTGGATAGTATACATCCACAAATCATTGAAATCTAAACAGTCTTAAGAAGTAGGCACTTTAATCCTCATTTTGCAGATGAGGAAACGAAGGCCAGAGAGGGCAAGCATTATAAAGCTGGTAAATGGCAGGGTAGCTTTTGCCCTCAGGACGATTTGCATTCAAAAGCCATGCTCTGTCCCTTGTATCAGCTACCAACCTGATCGACCCTCTACAGAAGGACTGAGGGACCCTATCATTGCCACAAATTCAAGGTTTCTTGACCACACCCTTCCCTCCCCGCTTCCACTTGGGCCAGACTCACTCATCCACCCCTCTTATTAGTCCCACTCAAAAAGAAAAAGAAGTAGACTAACACTTGCAAAATGATTAAATCATTCATGCCAGGCACCATGCCAGGTGCTAGTGGAAAGCAAACATCTCTGCCCTCATGGATCTTACGACGGCTCTTTAAGGCAGGTACTGGAAGATACTCTCCTGGACTGTGAGGCTCAGGGAGCTAGGTGATTTCCCAAGCTCTGGTTGGCTCCAAAACTGGAGACTTCAACTATGCAGGCCAAAGTAGTCTTCAGCTTCCCCCTAACCAGGTAAACAAGGGCTGAGCTCCTAAGTCAGGAATGGGGCACATCAGCTCCTCGAGGTCCCAGGCCCAGGGCTGAGAGTCAGGGACACAGCTGCAAATTCCCCAGCCAGATCCAGGGCTCTCACTCCTGATAACTGCTTGGTTGCCCCAGCAACACCACTCCCTCCACCCACCCACAGCTTGGCCAGAGCCTGAGGCCTCTCTGGGCCACCAAAGACATACGTCTACACACCTGTGGGAGGGGCTCAGCAACCGGAGTCTCAGGTGGAGGGCAGGTACCTCAGAAAGAAACCCAAGCCCAGAAAATATAAAGACCTTTCCCAAGGGCACATTTAAGAGTCCGTGTCCCAGGACCTTCTGCTCCAGCAGTCCAGAGGGGCAGCCTGAACCTCCCCTCCTCCTCCACCTGCCCAAGGGAGGAGGCTTCCTGGATCTGAGAAGAAACCTTGCTCCTGGCCACGCCTCCAACACTTAGGGCACACCAGGAAGCACACATGCAAGTTCTGTGAGCTCAGATCCAGTCCACTAGCTAGGTAGGTAAGAAACACCTCCAAAATGTCCCATTGGACACTCTCAGTACCAGGTCCACAAAGCACACCCAGGCCACCCTTGTCCATGTCCTCCTCATGCACAGGCTAGACTGCAGATTCACACAGGGCTCTGCCAGGTGGTTGTGTGTACATGAAGGAAGGTACGTGTACCCACCACACTGGGGCTTTCCTAAGCCTGGGGACAGGGAGGAATCAGGGAGGGAACCCCCGCTCTCGCAAGGCCAAGGACGCGTTTGTGCGCATGCGCATGCACTGTCTTGGCAACATCCTCCATGGGGTGAGGCCTCAACCTGCCCCATTCCAGAGCAAGGGGCGGGGGCAGCGACGCGCCCACAGCTGACTCAGGGGAGAGGAATGAGGGGGGAGGGCACAGCTGCCCAGGTGGCCTTGCTCAGAAGCTGGAACCCTCCAGATCTGACCCGCAATCCCCTCCCTGCCCCTCGTTTGACTACCGCTGGCCAGACCAGAAGCTAGGGTTCAGGGTATTCAGAGGCCCTACGTCTCAACCCTTTGGTGTACTGATGGACAAACCAAGACCTAAGGGGGCCAAGGCCTTCCCATGGAAACAGAACCCAGAGCATATGCAGATTTTATTCTCTTAGAGCCAAGACAAAGGGAAGTGAACATAATAAAAGCTTTGAGGTGGAGGCACTTTACAGCTCTCAAAATACTTTTTCTTCTACAGTCTGGTACAACACTAGAGAGGTTGGTGTGACATTTCCTTTTTACAAGAGCACAAGGGCGGGCCAGGGAAAGTGACTTGCTCAAGGTCATCCAACCAGGAAGTGGCCTAGTCCACATTTGAACCTAGGTCTCATTACAAACGCCTTGATACTACTAAATCTGAGTGAATAACGGGGAGCCGCAGGCATCGACCCCTGTCCCAAAATGGGGAGCCCTGCACCATATCTCTGCAGAAGGGTAAACTCCCCCTCTTCCTTCCCTCAGTAGGAAACCCCACCCTCACAGGGTCATAGTTGACAGGCCGGTTCTAAGGTAAATATTGGCGGGTGGGGGGGGGGGTGTTGCATAGGGAAGGGAAGATCCCATCCCACAGGCGCCTGGGGGAACCAGCAGTAGCACAGGGAGAAATTAGCTACAATAATATTAATAATGAGCTTCCGGGTCAGTATCTGCTCCCAATAATGACATAATAATCTCTTTCGGTCGGGGTGCAATTCTGACTTTCCACAGCCCTTTCCTTTGTTCCTTAAGGCATGATTATCCTCATATTACAGATGCTAGAGAGACCTATATTCAGCCATCACAAGCCAGGAAAGGGAAAGGCTGGAAGTGAGAAGGTCTGGATTCCAGACCTTGAACAAGTACATCAGTCTCTCTGGGCCTCAGTCTCCTCATTTGTAAGGTGAGACTAATACCCACTTCACAGAGTGCCTGGCAAAGTTAAAGCCACATAACCGACTGTAAACACAAAGTGTCATTAGAGGGAGCTTCTGTTTCTCAGAGTGTGGGGGTAGGTAAAGGGCCCTCTCAGGCCGTTCTGTCTCTCCAATTACAACACAAAGATAATAAACTAGCATGTGTAGAGTACCAACTGAGATACATGTGGTCTCACTAAATCCCCGCATCACAGAGGTATTTCCCAGAGTCAGTGACTTGCCCAAGGTCACAAAGCTAATAATGGGCAGAGTCAGGATGTGAGCCATCTGACCAGCTGCAAAATCATATTTTTCTCATGCCACCAGAGCCTCCTATCCCACCCACTCATAGTGCTCTCTTCAAATCTCAAGTGGAGTTAAGGACCATTATTAAGATAAGATCTGATAAGGGACACTTAACATAAGCTCCCTATCAGGTCCTCAGTGACTTAGTTAGCTCTATCTGGCAGCCCTGACCTCCATGTTTGGGAAGGAAGGGAATTCTGAGCCCAGACCAGATATACCCCCTGCCCGGAAGTCAAGAGCCCTAGGTTTGAGCTCCCACTGCCCCTCAATTGCAGCATGATCCTGAGCCAGGCACTGCCCTTTTCTGGGCCTTGATTTCTTCATCTGTGAGGTGAGAGGGTTGGAAAAATTATCTCTAAAGAGCCTGGGGCATGTATGCTTTTGCCCCCAGAAGGAGGGCAGTGGTTCCTTACTTTGAGTCAGGGTCTGGGGAAGCAAGGGAGTTCAGCTTATTTCAGATCGCTAGGACCACAGTGGGAAGCCCAGGGCTCCCACAGGTTAAGTCCAGACATATAGTTGATCAGAAGTCTCCACCCAGGAAAGGGGGAGGAGACATAGGAAAGAGCTAGGGGACGGAGATAAGAGGATAAGGCCTTCTACCAGAGACCCTCGGTGCTCTGTGCTACGGGGCCAGAGACAGGGACGAAAAGAATTCCAGGTGTGGTCTCATCCACCAAAGACTTGGTTATTCCCTCAATATTCTCTGCAAGGTGGTAACGATAAACCCTACCTAGAAGAGGGCCATGTATAAACCTGACAGGACAATACACGGGAATGGTGGGGGGCAGCACGTTGATCTCTGGGATCTCAATTCGCATCCTGCACCAATCCCCCAAACTGCCCAGGGCCAAGTGCCCAGAGGCCTGGGGAAGGGAGGGTTGGGTAGGATTCCTGTGAACCAAGGCCAAACAACCCTAGCAGGTTACAATGTCTTTCTAATAGTGGGGAGGACTCTGGAATCCACCCTCACTCTCACTCTTCACCCATGGTCCAAGAGTAAGTGATCCATGGGACCAACCCTTCCTAGATCTCGGTTTCCCCTCCCACTTTCCACCTGCTCCCTCTCAGAGCCCTTGAGGTTTCCATGCTTAATCCTCAACCACCTGCCCCCACAATGCTTCCTCCACTTGTGTACCCCCCAGAGACCAAATCTCTCAAGGCCCCAGGCCTTCTTTGCAGGCTCTTCAATAATAAGAAGAAACCCATCTATCCCTAAAAAGATTAAGGGCACAGGTTTTGGAATGTGACAAGCTTAGATTTGAATCACGCACGGTTCAGCCACCTCCTTGCTGAGTGGCCTTGGACAAGTGGCTTCACTTCTCTGAGCTCCAGCTTCCTCATCTGTAAAATGGGAAAAATAGGTTCTAGCTTGTAAGGCTGTGGAAGGACAAATGAACTAATTGATGTAAAGGATCTAGCATAGGGCCTCATTTTTATCTGTTATCTCTGCTATCATCCCCCAGTTAAGCAGTCTCAAGCACAGAAACTTCACAGCCCTATCTGGCCCTTACTACCAACATCTGATTAATCCCAGGTCCTATCGCTTCTGTTACCTCCTCCACAGTGTCTCTGTAGCTGCCACTCCTCTCCACTCCTACAGCCCCCACCCTGTCCCCAACCCTCACCTCATCACCTCTTCCCTGAATTACTGCAACAGCTTGCTGGCTGTTCTCTGAGCTTCCACTCTCACCACCCCACCTGCCAACCTGTCCTGCCTGCACCTGTCCCCACCCCAGAGACATCTTCTTAAAACACCACTTTCACGGGCTCCTCCCTTGCTCAAACATCTGCACTGGCTCCATATTGCCTATAAACTCCAGCCCTTTCTGCTTGCCTTGACTTTCCCTCATCCTCTCACAGACTAATCAAATGAATAAGTAAGTACTCAAGCCCCAGTCCCATACCTGGGCCTGTGACACTTGCGGTCAGGGAGGTTCTAGAATCCTCAGTAAAAGTAAAACTAAAGGGACTTAAGTTTGCATTCACAACAGAACTTCTCCCAGGCACCAGGAAAGAGCCTCAACTACGTTTTCTCTCCAACCTCCATGCTAAGTCTCAACTCCATGCCTTTGCTCACCATACCTGAGATGAAATGCAACCCTAGCCCTGTTCTCACACTTAATCAACAATTCAGGACTAATTCAATCCTGCAGTTACTTCAAAGACCAAATTAAGACCATCTCCCCAGTTTCCTAAAACTGACCCCAACCTAAAAGCCTTTTGATATATGGCTTAGAATAGTCCCTAGCCCCCACACTTACTTCTGTGTTGCCTTGACACTGCACTGGTTTCATAGGAACACCTTAAAGCCTGGTTGACCCTTGAGTTGCAGCAGGAACTGGAAGAGCACAAGGGCTGCTAAAAGCCCTGGGCCCCTTCTGTCAGGGCCAGTGCGCAGGAGACTGTAAACACAGCCCTCTTAATCTCTCTCTCCCCACCGCAAATGGTCACAAGTCTGGACCCACAGTTGGTTCTCAGGAAACCATCAGATTAGAGTGGCCATGGGAGAGCAGATGAAGAGCCCCAGTCCCAGCCCCACCCACTCAGTGCACATCCCAAGAAGAAAGACAGCTGAGCAGAGCCTGGATTTCAGGATTGCTGGGACCAGGAGTCTTCTGGAAAGTCCTGGAGTCTCTCATCAACCCACCTTTGGAGGAATCCTCAGAACTTAATTAACCCTTTTCCTATTATTATTAGATTATCATGATTTGTCTTCAAACTATAGCAGACAAATGGCCTTGGGCAAGCCCACGTTCTCTAGACCTCGGTCTCTTTATCCACAAAATGGCTAGCCAGACTATAAGGGTCCCAAGATGTCACCTAAGCTAAGCCCCCCTAATTTCACAGACAGCCCCTTCCCCCGGGGAGCCAGGGAGATCCAGAGAAGTGAAAGCAACCTGCTCGAGGTCACTAGAGCCCATACCACAGCCACACTGAGAATGCAGAACCCCCAATTCATAGCCCAAGCTCTTTCTATGTCCCCCTGCATGAAGGGATGAGATCATCAGGCTCAATTCAGAACCTCTAGGAATGTGGGCCATCCTAGGAAGACAGGGGTGGATTCTCCCACTACAGAAGAGAGCCCCCACCCCACCCTCTCCCTGATTCTCACTCCCAACGACAAGCAGGTAACTGCCTGTGTTGGAGACCCCGTATCTTCCTGGGAAAGTGGAGGTGCAGGGGAGGTGAATTCACCGCCCACCCCTACCCCATCTCTGGATTCATCAGGTGAGGGAACCAGGCACCCTCAACAGCCCCTCCTCCAACACCCCTTGGTACTCTGGGGGAATACCCTTAACTGCCGCACTGGCTGAGGGAAACCAGGAATCCCGTCTCCAAGCCCTGCGGTGGGAGGCCTTCCCCATTCTCCCCCACCCTTTGGAGGTTGGAATGTGACCCGCGGAGGGATCCCGCAGCACGCCGGGAAGGCTATGTTCCAGCTCGGTGGCTGCACTGAAAGAGGGGAGATGCGGCAGCGACCACAGGGACCGCGGTGGGGGGAAGGGGACGGAAAGGCAGTGGCGGAGCGGGTGGGGGTGGGGAGGGAGCTCAGAGAACCAGTCCGACTCCCGATCGTGCCAGATGGAGGTGGCCCTGAGCTTCCAGCCCCTGGCTTCCTGCTTCTTCCTTTCACCTTTTTCTCCCCTCCCTTTTGCAAACTTTCAGCCTGTTGGGGGCTAAAGCCTGGGAAACAACTGTAAGAGTGTGTGTGTGTGTGTGTGTGTGTGTGTGTGTGTGTGTGTGTGTGTAAGTGCCTTAGCGTCTGTTTTTCAGCCTAAGTCTGAGTCCGGTTGGTTGTGCAGTTTTGAACTCGTGTGTACATCTGTGTACCTAACACATTGGGGAACTGTACCTACATGGCTGTGTGTGTGCGACTGTGTGTCTGATTCTGCGTGTGTGGTGTAGTTCGAGTGGCTGTGTAAACCATATACATATATATACACGTATGTACCTGTGTCTCAGGATCTGTGCATCCTACAGCAAAGGTGTAAGTGTGAATGTGTATGTGATTTTGTGCCTGCATATCTGTACATCCGAGTGGGTGTTGTGTGACTGTGTAAATTGTGAACATACACATATGCCTCCCGTGGGCATTGGTATGTACGTCTGTCTCTGTGTGAATGTAAGGAGTGGGGTCTGTGCGGGGGATTCCCGGCACTCCACACACACCGGCCAAGTCCCGGGAGGGGGCAGCAGCAGTGGCGGCGGCTGCAGCTGCAGCAGGGAGACCCTCCTCCCCGCCTGCCCCGCCCCCATCCCCAGCCCCTACCTGCCGGCCGCTTCGTGGACCGCCCGAACCGCCAGAAGCTGCGGGCCCGGGGGCAGCTGGGGGCCTTCCTCTTGTGGTGTGAGTTGCCCATGGCGGGCGCAAGAGCTGGCGCGGGAACCCAAGCGCAGCCCAACCAGCCCGGCCGCCGGGCCCGCAGCCCCGGGAGGCAGGCAGAGAGACGCGCGCGGGCGGCCACCGCAGACGCCCCCAGCCCCAGCTAGGCCACGCCCCCGGGCTCTGCGGCCAATGGTCGGGCCAGGGGAGGGCCAGGCGGGGAGGCGGGACCTGACGTCTACCCCGTAGGCTCCGCCCCCCAGAACCTGGGAGACCGACCATCCGAGCCGCCCCGCCCAGAGCGCTCCGGGAAAGGTAGGGCCTATCCAAAGGTGGGGCTGGCGGGTCGGTCACTCTCTTAGCCCAAAGGCCACCTATCTGAGCACTGCCGTAGAACCGGGATAACCAGGAACCAGGCTCCGGACAACCAGGGTCCGGTTCCCTGCTGCTGCTAGAGCCCACATAGACATGTGTCACGTGTCTATGTGTGTATCTCCTGTCTGTGCCTGTGTGTACAAATGTATCGATCTGACTGTATTTCTGTAGTAATGGTGTTCAAAATAATAGTAGCACCCTTTTATATAGTGCGTACTATGTGCCAGGCACTATGATAACGGCTTTCATATATTATTTCATCCACAAAGCAATTATGTAAGGTAGGTACTTTTATCAGCCCCATTTTACAGATGGGAAAATTGAGGTTCCACAAAGTCACGTGACTAGCCCAAAGTCAAACAGCATTAAGCTACAGGGCTAGGACTCAAACCCAGACTGACTGCAATACCCGCTGCTCCATGGTACCACCCCTCCAGTTTATGCCCCTGCATGACCTAGAAGGCAGGCATATAATTGGGCATTCGTAGCTGTGCACTTGAATGGGGCTGTGTAGCTGAGTACCTGTATATATATCTGTGACCCTGAACATATGGGTTCCTCTCTGTATAATCATCTGTGTGTGACTGTGTGCCTATATCCATATCACTGAGTCTGATTTCAAATGTCTAGATGTGTGTTTTTCTGTATCTGCCTACATAATTGTTACTGTCTCTCTCGAAGTGACTGGCTATCACTGGTTTTATGTATTTGAGTGGGTAACAGTCTGCCTGTGTGAATGTAAGTGTAAATATGTTTATCTATAAACTGTGTAATTGCATGTGCTTTTGTGTATCCGTATGACTGCAATTATGTTTATTGAGAGTATGCCCATATCTACATTTGTATGTGTGTGTGCGCGTGCATAAGTTTAAGTAATGGAAAGTATAGTGCGTAAACATATGTAAAACCACCCATGTCTGTGTGCATTTGTAGATCTATATGTCCTTCACGCATCTCCCCTTATAAAAGTCTTTGTTTTTCAAAACCCAGGCCAAACTTCACCTCTTCTGAAAGCCTTCCAAACTGCCAGGCTGCCCCCACAAGCACCCTTGTGCCCAGGGACCTTCCCAGAGCCCCACAGTCTGGGCAATAACTCTCCTTTACCATCATTCTGCCCTGTCTCTCCAACTAGGGGCAGCATGGTGTAGCAGAGAGAGCGCTGGGCTGGGAGTCCAGAGCCCTCAGTTCTAATCCCCATATGGCTCATCCTTTCTGCCACCTGGGCAAGCCCCTCCACTACACCATGCTGCCTCTTATGCCCAGTGGCTCCAGAACACCCTGTTCCTTTCCTACAAAATAGGAGAGTCAGAGCCAATCTCCTCCCCTATAGGCCTATCTCTTGCTAAGAGTCTGAGGCTGACAACAGTGCAGTCTCTGAGGGTCTGTATTTTGTTCATCCATCCAGAAAATACTTGTTGAGCATACATTATATACCAAGCTGTGTGTGCAAGGCTCTCTGCTTTGCACAGAGAAGAGTGTCCTAGTGTCAAATCTGGAAGACCTCAGAGATCTGCTAGCTCAATTTCCTTAATTTACAGATGGAGAAACCAAGGCCCACAAGGAGAAAGATGGTATGGAGGAACAGAGAGAATACTCAAGGATAAAGTTTAAATCCTTCAGGATGAATTGAGTGAGGGCAAGTATGGAAAGGACCTTGAAGGATGTCTGTGTAAGTAGGTGCCTTGGCCATCACAGGAGGCTGTACAGGAGCTGCCCCCACCCACCAGTTCAACCTCATCTCCAACCACACCCATCTCATCCTCAGGGCTCCAGCTACACAAAACTGCTTGTCACTCCCCAGTATACACCTCCAGACTTACACACACTCCTTCCTCTTCTACCTTTACCTGGAATATTCCTTGTTATCCTCAAGGCCCTGCTCCACAGTCTACTCCTCCATGAAGTTTTCCTTGCCCCCATTCCTCCCCTAGCTCAGTTCTCCATACTCCCATGGGCATCAATGCTGCCTGCTAATATAGACCTGTTTACAGCTCAGGGCTCCCAGCAGTTAGTTGTCTCAAGACAAGTTCTTAGTAAGCCTAGGTTCAGCCTAATGTCCGGCACATAGTAGTTGTGCCATATGTGTTGAACAGACACTGATGGAGGTAGAGATGGTGGGGCTTGCATGCTGGTGGAGGTGGAAATAATGGCACTTAAGTACTATTGGAGGTGAAGAAGCATGAGCAGGAGAGTCCAGGGCACTGTTCCAGTCTTACTTTCTTTTACTACAAAGGCTTTGCTTACTCCAGGATCCTGAAGGAAGAGAACTGCCCACAGCCAAGAGCATGTGAGAACCTGGGGTAAGACTGGTGAGAAGAAGTAGGTGGTATTTAAGGCGTATGCACCAGAACTCTTAGGACCACAACACAGGGCTTGAGTGCCTCGTGACCCTCTCAGAGAATGGTGGTGATGGCCTCACCTGGCTAAAGACTTGGAGAAGAGGGTGTCTTAAGCAGACGGGAGGCCCTACTTGGAACAGACCCCACCAGTAGCCTCCTGGGAATCATGTACTTTGCCAGAAGATTTGGGGTTTAAACTCTTTACAAACTGAGCTGTCTGCCTCCCTTCTATGTCAAGCACAGAGCCAGGCACCCTGTGAGTAGAGCTGACAGCCTTTGATGAACTAGCCCCCAAGGACAGTGGACACAAGAGCATAGAGTACAATGAAGTATAATAATTGGGGAAGTAGAGATTTCCCCCTCCTGCCCAAGGAAGCTGCCTCCATCTACTTCCTTCCCCAAGTCAGCCAAGGGGCCAAGAGGTCTGCAGATGGAAGGTGGAGGTGTGTATACCTGCTCTCCCCACCCCACCACATTCACTGTGGCCCACATAATAAACAATGCCTCCTCTCATTAGTTTTCAGCAGCATGTGACAGGCAGGAGCGGCTGAGACAGCTTTCAGGGTTTGGGGAAAGGGGGATTTCCAAGGGGCAGGTGGGTGAGGGGAGGCTCTCCCTTGGCCCTCTGCAGACAACAGAGTGTAGATTTTTCTGGCCACAGGATTTAATCACCCCAGTTCAGCAAACCTTGCTGGCAGTCCTGCTTCAGGGACAGGAGAGGGTGAGATTAGTGGGGGGAGGGTCCCTCCAGCCTGAGGGGATTTCCAGGAGAAGGCTGGGGTGTGTGCCATGGGTGCAGATTCTGGGCCTCCACAAGGAGGGAGAGGGAGAGGCAGCTGGAACTGGCCCTGGAAGGTATCAGAGATAAGGGCGGAGATGGAGGCCTTCTTGGCCTCAGCTTCCTGCTCATCTTATCCCAACCCTACTAGAGATACCTCTCTGGGATGGGATTTTCCATCTGAAATCAAAACAAAGGAGTAGGGAAGCTGAGGTCAGCCTGGCAGGTGTGGGCATCTGTTCTGCCTCAAATGTTGGCTGGGTATATGACCCTAAGCAAGTCACTTCCTCCTCTGGTCCTTAGCTGCCCATCTGCATGTGCTATGAGGGCTTCCTCTGACATCTCAGGCCATCAACTCTGAGTGTCTAGGATCCCAGGGGGGCCCATATCATCTACCACCCAAAGCCACTTAGTGCTGGGCAGGGCAGAAGGGAAAAGACAGTCAGTCAGTCAACTTAGCTCCTACCCTCAGTGTTCAGAACAGTGAGGTATGGCAATTCTTGTGCCCCACAGGGCCCAAACAGCCAGGTGGTCCCAGCCCCCAGCAGGTGCCTTACCTGATTCCAGGGCTGCAAATCCCTCAACACCAACTTCTACAAATCCTTCCATTTTAGTTCACATGTCATCTCCTTAGGGAAGCCATCGCTGATCTCCCTGGGGATCACTGTGCTACCTCCTTTGTCACACTTTTTGACCCTTAATTGCCTCCCTGACCCTGGTTTCTGCCCCCCTCAAATTGTGAAGTTCACGAGGACTGGGACTTTGCCTCTCATTCATCCCCAAGACAGTGTCTGGCACAGAGTAGGTACTTATACCTAATATTAAATACTTAATAAATATTTGTAAAATATACTAGCGAGGCTCCCTCTTCCATCTGGACCCAAGACAGACAATGTCCATCCCTGCACAGGGGCCTGAAGGAGGTGGACCCAGACTCCTCTATAGAGGTCATTCTCCTATTGGATGATACAGGCCCCTTCCTCAGCAGGGAGAGGTAGCATTATTACATTGCACTCTCCTTATCCACCTTCCTGTGACATCCAGGCCACTGGGTCTCAATGTGTTCTCCATGAGCAAAAGTAGGCTCTCCTTTCCTGGACATAGCTCCCACCCCTATACCTCTAACTCCCATCAGCTTGCTCCTTCAGCTCATTCTCAAACCCATAGAATTCTAGAACTAGAAAGTATCTCAGCAGCCATAAAATCCTCTTTGTCAAGATAGGCCATGTCTGGCCTAGAGTGAGGCAGGACTTGGCCCAGGTCATACAGCTGAACAGAACTCAATCTCAGGTGTCTACAACCCCACACCAAGGGCAGATCTCCCTAAGTGACCAGAGTTCACTGGGTTAAATCTGTTGGGCCTGGCAGGGTGGCTCCTGAATTCTAACTATCAGTATAGGAGCCATCCGCACTCCCACCCCCAGCCACTGCCCACTCCCCAAAAGAAAGCTTCACAAGGGCTACAAACTCCTTTCCCCAAAACTATCCCTATCTAAGACAACAGCGGTTACTCCTCT
This sequence comes from Rousettus aegyptiacus, assembly GCF_014176215.1. Lineage (NCBI taxonomy): Eukaryota > Metazoa > Chordata > Mammalia > Chiroptera > Pteropodidae > Rousettus > Rousettus aegyptiacus. Next base: position 20,259,688 of record NW_023416284.1, on the reverse strand, counting down.
CCAGAGTCAGAAACACATCCAACCTCATATTGTTTTGTTAAAAGTATGGCATCTGGTGGCAGACTGAGTGCTTCTGTCACTACCATGCTGTGAACATCACTTCCATGCAGGTGGGGACCTTGCCTGTCTTGGCCCAGGTATTTGCATCACCGTAAATAGTGTCTGACACTATATAGTAAAGCAGAGGTCCCCAACCTTTTTTGGCACGAGGGACTGGGGCTCCTATGAAAATCTAATGCCTGATAATCTGAGGCGGAGCTGAAGGGGTGATGCTAGTGCTGGGGAGCGGCTGCAAATACAAATGAAGCTTCGGCCATGCTACCTACCACTCACCTCCTCCTCTGCAGCCCATTTCCTAACAGGCCACAGACCAGTACCAGTCCACCACTCCGGGGTTGCGGACCCCTGTAGTAAAGAATGTCTTTTTCAAATGAATGAACCTGAGTGACCCTAATCAACTTATTTTCCCCTGCCAAACCTATTTCCTCACCTGTAAGTGGTAATAACTGCCCACCTCCCAGGTTGTAAGGGCAGGGGAAACACTCATAAAAATGCCTGGCCACGGTCTGGCACATAGCAGCCTTCATGTTACTTCTCTCCTCCTTCAGATTAGCCAGCACCCTGCCTTCCTTCTACACCCTGCTCACCTCTTCCAGAAAGCCTCCCCTGATTATTGGATTCCAATTCTGGCATCTGGCCCAGAAATACTTCCTCTCCACAATGGACTAGAGTCCAGCTGAGACTTCTTGAAATATGGATTTTCGTTTGTTTGTTTACCTTTACTTATGCCTGTGTCCTCCTGTTGGACAAGGGTAAGACTCCATCTTCTGTGGATCTCCCCCCACCCACCCAGTAATCATCACCACAGGTATCAGAGGTGTAACCAAGTGAGTTGTTTTGCAAATATGATCATGATGAACTTAGCTAATGTCAAGTCCTTAGCATCACAAATGCAGAAACTTGCTACTGTCTGGACCATGCTCCATACTTCATGAAGCATGTTCATGTCTGTTATCTAATTTGATCCTTGAAACACCCCTGTAAAGCCCAGATTTATCATCCTTATTTTACAGATAAGGAAATTGAAGTTCGGAGGAGTTAATAACCTGCTGGTGTCTCGTGGCCTAAGAGGAGCAGACCAGGGCAGCAGAGTTGTCCTGTTGGCTTCAGAGCCTCTTCCTTCCAGACTGGGTCCGCAGAATGCTTAAACTTATAAACATAGTAATAGCAATCCCTGCCATTCCTATGGTGTCTTCACTTTTATATAATTTCCACATCCTCCCTTGTGAGAATCTTGGAGAAATAGAAAGGTCACAGACCCATCAAGGTAATGTCCAGCCAGAGGGTCACTCCTGTGAGGTCCCCTCTCTTTTCTGAGACAGTAATGGAATCAGTGAGGAACGGGAAGTTGCTTGCCTAATGTCACGGGGTTTGCTAGCAGCAGAGTGGATCTGAACTCTCATCTGCCTAACTCGGATACTCTTCCCACTCTATTAAGTTCCCTCACTTCTCTCTGGGCCTTTTCTCATCTGTAGAATGAGCTGGATGAGATCTTTAAGCCTTACACACCCACTGGTCTTTGTCCTTAAGAGAGCCGTGACAACTGCACCAATTTGGAGGCAGATAATTTGAGTTCAAACTCCAGTTTGAGCAAATCAATCACTGTTCCTGGGCCTCAATTTTTTCATCTGCAAATGGGCTGAAACGAGCTAATGGATACAAGGCTCCTGGCACATACAGAATAAATAAATAAATATCAGATGTCCTCTCTTTTCTTTCTAAGTCTATGCAGGACAGTAAAGGGAGCAAAGAGGGTCCTGGAAGACATGTGCTTAAAATTCTAATCTAAATTCAGTTTTCCCATGTTAATGTAGGGAAATCAGATTAGCAGAGCCAAGACTTGCAACCCTGGGTCCTTAGTTCAGATGTTGGGATAGAGAAGATAATGACCTTCTCAACAAAGGCCCTTGACCCTCCAGGAATTTTCTGTATATCCCTCCTCCCCATCTCCCTCACTCTCTGTTTGAATATATTCCCCAGAAAGAGTTAAGCCTTCTTTGGGCTTCCCCTTCCTGACCAGTGGTGCCAATGGAGATTAAAGAGATCAGATTTATTTCTCTTAATAAACAGAAAAGAAGTAAAGCCAGGCAAGTGACATGGAAACAATTGGAATAATAGGAGGTTGGAGCAAAAGGGAGCAGGACTTCCTCCAGTCGTACCTGGGGCCACCCCCAGACCTGTGGAAACAACAGCCAGGGGCAGGGGAGGTGTTTTCTGCACGTGGGCTCAAATCAGGCTGACCTACTGCCCAGAAAGCCCAGTGCTACCTGATACCAGAATATAAAGCAAGGAGAGGCCTGGCCACTGACCCAATGACCTCTAATCCAAGCTGTTGGAGCAGGGGCCTACAGATCAGCTTTTCCATCCTCTGCCTGCTTCCAGGCTGGTCTCCCAGGGGAAAAGGGTCCGGTGCCATGAGGTACACCACTAGTCTCCTATCTCCAGTCCTAACAGTCTGACCACAATCCATCCATCCATCCTGCTGCAATTCTGACCCATGCTCTCTTGAGTGAGATAGGGAAACTTCAAACTGAATCCCAGTGGTGCAACTCTGGGACAGACCCCAGGTCCTGTTGGGACTGCAGAGCCCTTGGAAACAGCCCTCACCCAAAGCCTCCACGGGAGGCCTAGCCCAGCCATCCCAGCACCCTACTTCTGTTTGTGGCTGAGCTGCAGGGGAGCAGGGCCCTTATCCAAAAGGAAGATGAGGCCGGATGCAATCACACAAGAGGCTTTTCACCCTCTTCCTGATCCCTAAAGGTTCCTTTAATTCGCCTCCAGAGGAGGCGGGTTAAAAAGGACACTGGGAAGGTAAACACAGGCAGAATGGGATGGGCCCGCACACACCGCCATTTCCTCATTTCAAGCATGGCAGCAGGAGCATAGTAAAGGTGGACTTCTGAGCATGGCAAGCCCCAAGGGAGCCCCACCCTCTTGCAGAGACTCATAACCTCTCCTTCAAATGGGCCGGCGACAAAAACAGAGTGGGAAATGAGGGAAGAACCAAGCAAGTGGTCAAAAGAAAAGAAACCCCAGCACATATGGACCAAGTCAGCCTCCCCTCTGGCTGCCATCCATCAGGCCAGGGGGAGCCCAGAGACAGGGAATTAGCTGTTGTATTTTAAGTACCCACCCCAGCCCAGGTACAGCCCCTCCTTTAACTTGGGCCTCAGTTTCCCCCATCTCTAAGCACACATCCAACACTGGCATGTTTCTAACAGGACTGGGGGAAGGAGTGAAGGGGAGGGGCGGTTGGTTCACACCGGTGAGCGCACCACCCCAAAAGGTGGATGTTTGCAGTTTGGCCCAAGCGAGTGGTGAGAGGGACCAGGTGGGAAAAGCTAACACTTAAGAACTTAAAACAGACTATGCTCCATGTTGGGTCCTTTGTGGAACTCAAAACCCAAATCTATCTAGCCAGCTGAAACACCTTTTGAATGCATTGATCTTTCAGATCCAGAGAGACCCCCCACCAGAGACGCAGAGCCACTTGCCTCTCCCATTGGCCCCAGGCCAGAGTCAATCTCTGACCCCCTGACTCAGCAGAGGGCAAAACCTGGGTGAGCCTGGGGGATGGCGGCTTGCCTCACCGTCCCAAGAGCCAGAATACCAGCACTTCCTGCTTAAGCCAGGAGATTCCAGCCCGAGCCGGGGGTCTCCTCCCCCTAGAGCGGGACAAGGCTCAGGTCTAGGAAATGCTGGAGGGGAGGCGCCCACTGGGTCCACTCAGGGTCTTCGCTGCCCCAGCACCAGCGCCTAGGGGCTCACCCTTCCCCCCGAAACAGCCGCGGACCCCCAGGGGAGCCACTCTAACCGCACCCTGGGCGCCGCCCGGCGCGCAACCCAGGTGCCCCGCACCTTACCTCGGCCTTTACCCTTGGCCCTCTTGGCCTTGTCGTCCGCCTTCTTGGCCCGGAGGGCGGCAGGTTCGGTACCCTCCGCCCCCGCCGCCTTCTTCTTGCGCCGCTTGCCCCGCAGCCAGTTGAAGGCGCGGCGGAGGCCGGACGCGCCGGAGCGGGACTTCTTTCTGCGCGGGGGGCCGCCCGGGCCCCCCGGCTCATCTGCCGCAGGTGCGGCGGGGGGCTCGCGGGCAGCCATGGCGCGGCCCGCGGACCTGGCGGCTGGTCAGGCCCCCTGCGGCGCGGCGCCCATGCGCTAGGCAGGCGGGCGGCCGCCGCGGGAGACGCGCCGGGAGAAAAGTTTGGGCGGCGGAGGCCGAGCGAGCGAGGAGCGGGCGGCGGGAGGGGCGGCGGGCGGCCGGCGGCGGGCGGGGCGCGGGGCCGCTCGGAGGGAAGGAGCCGGGAGAGGGAGCGGCCGCGGGGCGGGAGCGGCGCTGCCGGCTGCCCCTCCCCGCCACCCGCGGTCCCGCTGCTACGGCCTGGGCGCTTCTGGGCTAGGGAGGCCGAAAGCCGGTGGCCCAGGGCCCCCGGAGTCGCGTGGACTGCCCAGGACCGAGAGGGCGGGGTCGCGGGGCGGGTCTGGAGGGGGCGGTCCTGAGGTTCTGTCCCGGCGGAGCCACCAAAGGGTACTCGGTTAACTAGAGGGAGGCCCTGGCAGCTGTTGGAGGAGGAGGGCGCCCAGGGAAAGGGAAGAGAAATGCTGGGGCAGGACCCCAAGAGAGCTGGTACCCTGAGTTTGGTCCAGGAAGAGATGGGGGATTATGGAATTCTTTACTTGGAATAAGGGAATTCTGAGAATTCTTTCCAGGACCGGGACAGTATTGGAGGTTGTGCTCTACAGACAAGGCTGAGCCACGCCTAAGGCCTGTGACCCACAGTGGGGCTTTCCTCTCCCAATCTGGTTGTTAGGAGTCACGTCTTCTTTGCCGCTTTTCCCACCCTCACCACCCCTTCCCCAAACTTCCAACAATCCTAAGTATGCACCTGGCTCCCAGGCCTCCTGGGCTCCTGCTTCACTTTTGGGTAGCTGGGATGAGGAGAGCCCTGCCTCCGTTTTTTGTTTTTTGGTTTTTGCTTCTTTCTTTTTTCTTTTTTGACATACAAGTTTATTATTATTATTTTTTGATTAATTTATTTTTATGGTGATATTGGTTCAAGGAATCCAAAAAGTTTCAGCTGTACACTTTAACAATAAGGCATATATATATGTACACTGTGTGTTCACCTCCCATAGTTAGGTTTCTTTCTCTCACCACATATTTAACTCCCTTTACCCTGTCTACCTCCCCCCTCCTCCCACCTGCCCTGCCTCAGTTTACCCTTGGCCTAGGCTGTGAGGCCCCAAGGCACCCCTGTCTGGGTCTAGATTTCCCTCTGAGGTGCTCGACACTGATTAGGGCTCATTGGGGCTTGATGAACTCACAGCTTACAAGGTGCTCTGAGATCCTCCGTAGATGAGAAGTGACTGGGGAAGCTGCTAGGGAAGAAAGCCTTTAACAATCATAAAAGTGCTGTGCTCATTTCCTTCAGGCCTCTGGCTCTTTATTATAGCTGACCAAGCACTTTTATATCATCTGATCCCACAATAAGCTAGGAGGGAAACAGGGAAGGGAGTATTACCTCCATAGTACAGAAGGAAAACTGAAGCCAGGAGGGGACAGGGATTGCCCAAAAGCCCAGAAGTGGTAAGCAGTGGGGAAGCCAAGACCCACAGTCTGGGTCTTGTCTTGTCCTGGTCCGCAGAGGCTAGAAATTTCCCTAGGGGCCATGTGTGGGTTCAGCAGTCTTGAACTCTCTCCCTGGGTCCCCTGAAAGGCATTATGATCACCATACCCGTTAGAGTTTGTCTTTGTCAACCAACCTGATCCTTGTTACATAGCTTCCTCCCTGGTCTTGGTCTCTATAAGGACCCATTCGTCTGAGGCAGCCAGTTTAGTCAGCCCTTGCACAGTGTAGACAACATTCCTTATAATACTGAAAGATGATTAGAGTGCAAAATGTGACCTCCCTAACCTTCCTTTGCCCCTGAGTGTCCCCAGGGGCTCAGTTATGGCAAACCTGGGCCATTCCAGACATTTACCTCATCTGAGGGTCCCGGGGTATATCGCTGTCCTTGCTGGGCCTCGGTTTCCCTTCTAACTGCCATTCATTCAGATCCAGTCCACAATCCCAGAACACCCATTCTGGATCAAGCACTGTCATGCACAGGAATCGCACTGGACCCTGTCCTCATGGTGCTCTCTGCCCAGCCCAGCACTAGCCCTAAGGACCTTGCTTCTCTCTCAATCGGTGTGTATCAAAAGAAAAGTGTCATAGGTAATGCTGAGATTTGAAGAGAGCAGTGGGCAGGGCTCTGGCCTTTCACATAGTCTGGATGCATTAGGTAGGAAGGAGAAAGGAAGGCAAATATACTCTGGCTTGTGGAAGGGGCAACCAGGAGAGGAATATTGGTTAGTCTTGGCCCCCACCAACCTTCTTCCTACTGGCCAGGATGGCCACCTAGTTTGCAGGGCCCAATGCAAAATGAAAATGCAGGGCCTTTTGTTCAAAGTATTAAAAATTTCAAGAGGACAACAGCAAAGCATTCAACCAAAGATAGAGCCCTTCTGAGAGCAAGACAATGTGTGACTATGACCATGAAGTTGGTCCTACCAATGGCTCATATAATTCTTCAGCAAAGGCTCCCCTCAATCTGCATGAATCAACCTAGAGAATTAGGTCCCTTGATTTGGAGAAGAGAAGAAGGTGGGGAGTGGGAAGAGGTCAGTGTTATATTCCCTTCGCCATTCCTAACTCCAACACCCAGACATTCTCACCTCCCATCTCCAACCTAGACCACCCTCAGACCCCAGCTTTCCCTCTTGTCCCCTGGCTTAATGGACAGACATGCTTCTAAGACATCAAAAGAGGGCTAACCTGGGATAGGCTAGCCTGCAACCCTGCTCTCTGGATTCATGATTGCTCAGCTCAGCTACATTTCTTTGCAGGCCCTATGGACAGCTAAGGAAACTGACTTCCCAGCAGCTCCTGTCACCAGGGCCCAAAGTCCATCCTGGAACCAGGCCATCACCTGACCAGGCAGGAAGTGCCAACCTGTCCCCAGGGAGGAACCAGCAATAACCAGACTTGGGACAGCAGCCCCCAGGCCTTATGATTTTGGAAAACCCAGGACCACCCCATATTGCCCTCACACCCATCTGACCCTCTCCGACCCTCCACCTTGGGAGACCTGCCTCTCACAGGCTCCAGCTTTGTCCCTGCTGAACCTGGCCTCCTCTCCACAGACTCCAGCCTGGGCATCCAGGCCAAGGTTAGGCTGAGCCTCCCTCATTATACAGAGACACCAGGAAGAAAAAGAGCCTGCAAATCACACAGCCAGGGGTGGGAGCTCCTGCGGCTTCCCTCAGTGCTTAAGACCAATAGGAGGAGCCGGAAGTGTAGTGGAGGGTGGGGCAATTCTGCAAAGTCGAAGGTGAGAGATTGATAATAGTATTCCTATTCCATGGATAAGAAAGCCTGAGAGAGGTGGAGTGACTTGCCAACAGTCACACAGATATCTCTGGACAGAAGTGGAACTTAAAACTGACTTGTGTTCATGTGTGTGTGTAGATGTGTGTGTTTCCTAATCGAGCACCTGCTTTGTGCCAGGCACCCTTCCCCACCCCACTTCACCCAAGCTGCTTTCAAGAGTTGGCAGTTAAGACCCTGGAGAAGGGGAGTATTTATCTTGAGGTCACAGTTGGGCCTCCAGAAACCTCTCAAAATGTTCTGCTTAACTTTAAATGTACGTACATATGTTGATCTGGGGAAAGGGTCCGAACAGCTTTAACCAGATTCTTAAATGGATTCTTGTTTTAGAATGAAATCTAATAATCTACCCTTTGATCCTTTTTTAGTGGGAAGAGAAGATTGAAAGGGGCTGCTTGCATAAGATGTCCTCCCTGTCTCTCCTTCCTAGCCTAGGGGTGGGGTTAAGGGGAGAATCCTGCAGGTCCCATTCCCACAGTGGACATTTCTGTATCCCCTACTGTGTGGCTCCTAACTTCTACAGCAGCGTGTTAGTATTTCAAACAACCTCCCTGCTAAGATCTTCTTTGATCCTCCCAGCACCTCTTAGAACCAGGCCCCATGCCTAATTCCACCCGTTTTCCCTGCTGGGTTAAGATAACCCCAAGATGTTAGGGGTGTGGGGCTGGAGTCTTGTGGGCTCCCAGTTCAGAGTCATCCCAGCTCTTCGGAGGCTGAGAGAGGAAAGATAGGAGAGGAGGGGGAAGAGGTGAGAGCAGGGAAAGAAACAAGAGAGAAAGGAAAAGTAGCTGTCGCCACGGCCACGGCCTGGCTTCCAGAACGGAAGGAATCCTGATTCCCTTCATCTGTTCAGCAACTATCTCCTGAGCACCAGCTCTGTGCTCCAGGCTCTCAGACTGACCAGCTGTTATGTGATCAGGTTGTCACTTTCCTAGCCGTTCCCAGTATAGAAAGGGGGTTTTCAAACTTTCATTCAGCATTGGAACTTATGTTTTCCCCCTCAAACATAAGCTACCCAAATTTTATCTGAGAGATAAAATGAACAAAAGGAATGCTTTTATAAGTACAAAATTATTTTGTAACTCAAAACTTGTAACCTTTACAAAGAAAATCTTGGTGAGAACAATGATGACATTTTGATGGATGAAAAATTTGAAACCCTAAGGTATAGGTGATGGTTATGGTTTTAACCGAGAGCCAGCATTTAATTTACTTCTGTGGCAGTTTGTTTTAGTTAGTAATTAGAAAATACTGCATTTCATCGGCATGTAGGGGCAAATGGTAAGAGTTTTAACGACTTGGTAGAAATGTCGGGAGAAGCTTTGTTCTGAGGTCTGCACGGAAACAAGTTATCCAGCCAGCCCAGCTAAATGGCTCGTCAAGTTAGCCTAACCCAGTTCTCATCTCAGTCCTGCCGCTAACTTGCTGGGTGTCCTTGGGTAAAACACTTGCCCTCTCTGGGCACTGGTTTCTCCATCTGAACATCTGATGATTTCACCTAAGAAAGGAGTGTGTGCGTGGAGGTATTTGAGTGTGTTGGGTGTTGGGGATGAGCTACAGTGGATATATGCAGAGCTTCATTACTCATTCTCACCATCCACACCCTTTCCAGCCCTGGGCCTGAAGAAGGGGCCACAAAACCACTGCCCAAGTTCTGAGGCGGAGGTGGGTTACCATGGAGACATGCTTTGTTTCCCAACTGTCTGGCTGTATCTGACAAGCTCAAATAGCTGAGCCAGATGGACACTGACCTAGGCCGAGAAAGCAGGGATTTCCTGACCCCAAGATCCACAGGGTCCACTGCTCTCCAAGGAGAGGGGTTCAGTGCTCAGTCCTCACCCCCCAAATAGGGGGATGACCAGCTAATAAGGCTTTGTGTAGGGAGCTGCTGGGTGGAGCCCTCAAGGTGTTTGCTGATACCCAGTCTGCTAGTCCTGGGCAGCAAGGCTGGCCCTGTGCCCAAGGGCAGGGCTAGGAGGGAAATATCCACATTCAAGGCCTTGGGGAAGCTGAAGGAAGATGTGTGGGCAGAGCTCCCCGCTCATGATCAGAGGGAAACAGCTGGATGTGGATTCTCAGAGACAACCCCACCCCGCCTACACAAACACACTGAGATACACACAGGTTGACACAATTACATGCACAGCAGTTCACACTGGCACATGTGGATACAAAGCTACACACAGCAAAATACAAACCCAGATACACACTGACACATCTAGATAACTGTAAACAGGTACACTAAGACAGACTGACATCTAAACACATGAACACACAAATACAGAAATATACTGAAACACAAACTTATGCACAGATGCTCCACACACACACACATACACACACAATTATACACAGACAAGCTGATACACAGACACACAGAGATACGCAAATGCACACATTCCCAGATGCACATTTTCTGCAAAACCAACTCAGAGAGGTTAAGAAATTTGCTCAAGGTCATGCAGCTAGTTAGTAGAAGAATCAGGATTTGGATTTTGCCCTGGCTCACTCCGAAACACTATGCTGTCTCAGCCCATAGCCAACCACAGACACAAATTCACAAAGGGGAGGCGCAGGGGCAGGGGCAGGGGGAGGGGCGGCACCTCTGGGCTAGAGAGGAAGGGAGGCTCAGCAAGCCCTCTGCCTGACTGCTCTGGGTCCCTTGGGTGGCTCCACTGGCTAAAGATATTTTTCTGTAAATCCCTGTTAAGGAGCAGGGTATTCCTGGGATGAAAACTTTTGAATCTTTGACCTCAAGTGAGTACCTAGCAGGTGACTAAGTGCAGAGCTCCAACCCCCAGGCCTATTGTATCAGCGTCCTGCAGTCTCCTAACCCCTCCAATCCCTTCTCTACATTCCCTGGAGGGAACCTCATCCCTCCACTGCTTAAATTCCTTTCTGTTATCTCCAGGATAAATCCCAGCCTCTTGGACACATAGAGCCCTTCACTCTCTGACCCGACCTGTCTCTCCCCATTTTTCCATTTGGCGAAGCACTTCTCCTTTAGAACCAGCTCCAGTGTTCCTGAGCCTTCCCTTACTTCCCCATGCAGAATCCCTCCCTGCCTCCACTCCCCACCCCAATCCTACAGAATTTGTCCAGGAGACATCCACCACAGGGCTTATAATCAACACCATCATGGCATCTCCACTGGTAGACTGACAAAGTCCTGCCCTAAGTACCTCACATAATCTCCTCTCTTATTCTTACAACAGCCCTAAAGAGAGTGTCCCCATTTTATAGATGGTTAAATGGAGGCCCAGAGAGGTTAAGCCCTTCCTCAAGGTCTGATTTTTTTTCACAGATCAGTCTTTGGCCAAGCCACATACAATCACATTATAGCATACATGTTTCCATTGCTCTCCCTGAAGCTAAAGTTAGCCGCCCTAGAGAACGGAGACTGGCCACCTCCAGCTCTGACTCTGGTGCTGGCACAGGCTTGGCATAGTGAAGAGGAACTCAGCAAATGATTGTTAAATGGGGTACCCATCCATTTGCTGCCCACCCCCCCCCCCCGAGTGACAGAATAAAAGAGGATAGGAGAGATATGTTGGGGGAATGGAGTATACTGGGAGGGCCCCTGTTTAGCTGGGATTCCCCAGGAAGTCACTAAAGGCAAAAGTTCCTTCCAGATCTGGCTGTGGTGACCCTGGAGCCCAGCAGACCCTGCTGGAGGAGCAGGTGTCCTCTGGCTCCTCCACATGTCCCTTCAGTCACGAGCTCTCAGCCAATCCGTTATTAAATATTTACCATTTCCCACTCTGCTCAGCTTGGTGCCAGGTCCTGGAGGAGGAGACCAAGGAGCATGGGACAGGGAACTGTTTGCAGTTAATGATAACCTACCAGGTGACACAGGAATCCTCTCAGAAGCCTTACTGGTTGGATTTTCAGCCTCAGTTTTGCAGTTGGAGAAATGAGGCTCAGAGAGGGGAAGACACTAGTTCCAGGTTACACAGTCAGTCAGTGAGCCAGGATCCAGAGTAAGGCATCCTTCCCCTGCATCCTGCACCCCACCCCCCAGCAGTGAGGATGTGGGCCTGGCTCAGAGGAGACTAGAGGAGGCCATTTTTGAGGTGGGGTTGTGGCTAGACCACAGCCTGCCCTGCCCGATTGTCTACAATAACAACAGCTCACATTTGTCCAGCACTTTCCCGTCCATTAGCTCATTCAGCCCTCCCCAACATCCTCTCGGGTGCCTATTATTATCTCTGTTTGACAGATGAGGGATGGTAGCTCAGTGAGGTCAAGTGACTTTCCCCAGGTTGCACAGCCTGTACACATGGCAAAGCAGGAGTAAACATTTGGACTCCAATCCTCCTTCTGGGTCACCTTGCTACCCCCGCTCCTTCCCCCACCCTCACCCCAGCAAGGAGCTCTCTAAAACACAAATGTGAGCTTCTAGCTCTGAGGACTGGGCCAGTCTCTGGCCTCTCATACCTCACACTGCTGTACCTTTGCCCATGGCTGATTCCTGGGCTCTCCCTGACTTGTTCACCTTTCAAGCTCCTACTCGGCCTACAAGTGCCAATCCAAATGCTACCTTCTCTAGGAAGGCTTCTTGTGTTGACTTCCTCCATACAAACCTCTATTAGAGCAATTATCTTATTATATTTCATTGTTTGTCTGCCACACCAGACTATGAGCTCCTTACGGGCAAAAACGATTATTTTTTAACTCTGTCTTCCCTGCACATAGCTTTGCATTCTCAGTAAGTACTTGTTGAACAAATAAATGACATCTGTGGGTGCTGGGCCTGATGGAAGAATGCGGGGGGGGGGGCGGGGGGGGGGCGATAACAGAAATAGGGCATCAAGAAGAGAAGGCAGCGTCTGGGGAGGAAAGAAAAGGAATGGAATTTTGCTTTTGGCCATTCCCAGTCTGACGTGCCAATGGGACAGCCAATTGGACATGCCCAATAAGTAGGAGTTAGGGGTGGGGCGGGCAGGAAAACGGACCAGTGAGAAAGGGTATTAAATAGCAACTTACTGTGTGCCAGACCCAATGGTGAGTGCTTTATGTGCATTATCCCATCCGATTCCTAGAAGGTGCATAATATCAACCCATTTGATGGAGGAAGAAGTTGAGGCTCACAGAAGTAAATTAAACTATCCAAAGTGCCACAGCTAATAAATGGCAGAGTCAGGATTTGAACCCAGGTCTCTGTGAGATCAAAGTCCATGCACAATAATCTCTCCTCCATACTGTGGACTAGAAAGAACTGAGATTATAGAACATGTACCTTTAAGGAGAAGAGAGGAAGCTGAAATCAGAGGGGCAATCAACTGCCAAGAGCTAGAAGGGGAACCAGCAGGGTGGTGTTTGAGCCCAAGAAAAGAGCTCCAAAAAGGGCCTGGGCAGCAGCGCCTCCTATCCCTGAGAGTTCAAGCTAGATTGGGTGGGGGACTTGGCAACTAAGAGGTAAACTCCTAGAGGGCTGCTTCCACGCCTTTGAAGAGTCAGTAACAGGACCTGCTAAGTGAGAGATGAGGAAGTGGAAGTGGCTGGCTGGGAAGAGGAGAAAACAGGGAAGGAAGGGAGTACCCAGTGGGAATGCGGGCCTAGGAAGGCGGGGCAAGTGGGCTTGGGCTGGCCTGGAAATATTGAGGAAGGAATGAAAGCAGGTGGGAGGAGGAGGGGTGAGCAGTTGAGCATTTTAGGTTGAGTCACTGACTATGACTTGACTCAAGGACACCCTCAATCTTTTCTTTGACAGCCCTTCCTCTCTCCCATCCCCATCTTACAAGTCAAGCCGGCTACCTTCGTTCCCCCTTTCCTCTTCCTCCCCCACCTACCCCCTGCAGCTCCCTAGGGCTTATTCAGGACCAGCACCCCCCATCTCCAATCTGCTGTCTCACCCTCCTTGGCCCAGCCTGGTGAGGCAGGCAGGGAGGAGTTTCCAGGCAGGAAAGGGCTGAGTCACTCAGCCACACATCTGGTCTCAGATCTTGATACCCAGCTGGAAGGGGCAGGAAGGAAGAGGGCTCCTCCCCCACAAGCTCTCCTGGCCAGTCCTCCTGTTACCAGCTGTGTGGGGCAGGCTGGGAGAGGAGAGGCCCTGTCATATTAACAACCAGAATATGCTGGGCTGCTTCACCTACTCCAGCTGGGGTCCTTTACTTCTACGATTGCCTTTAATGCTCGGAACAGCCCTAAATGTAGGTAGGGTTTGTTACCTACATTTCACAGGTGAAGAAACTCTGAGAGACAAGTGGCTTGGGCAAGGTCACACAGAGTTGGGGACTAGTGCATAGGTGTCCCCATCCCATGCTCTGGGCACATAGGAGGGGGTGGTATTTGGAGACAGTGGACAAAGGGGCTGAGGGGTTCAGGCATACAGTGAGTGATGACTGCAAAAGCGGGGTGAGGGGAAGCACTCACCCATGCTGCTGCCATAATGGTCCCTTCCCAAAGTCCCAGTCGTGTGAGGACTCTCCTCTCCCACCAACTGCCCTATCTTTGTTGGCTCAGCTCTGAACCACCCCTACAGCCTTCCTCAGCATCTTTCATTCTCTCCTCTCCCCTCCATGCTAAGAGGGATATCAGGGGCCTTGGCAGGAGGTGGCCTGCCATCCTGCACGCTGTGGGGCACAATGTTCCTATTGTCCTGAGCAGAGGGAGGTGTCCAGGTCCTGGGGAGAGGTGGGGAGATCATGCCAGGCCTCTGCTCTCTCCCCAGGCAGTGCAGCAGCCTTCTGTGGGGCCCAGGCTGTTTTTTCCCCACAACATCCAGTGTGACAGTGGACGAGTCAATTCCCAAATGGGGCTCCTCATGTATATTATACAGAAGATCATACAAATCAACATTCTACCATAGACCCAGACCATTCATGTTAAATTTTGATTGATTTAACTGTCTTCAATGTGGCTAGAGTCACAACTGTGCCAGTTGCTGTATGACCTTGGGGCAAATTTCTGGACTCCCCTAAGTCTTGGTTTTTTCTTCTTTAAAATGGGAATAACAATAATACCACTTCCCTCCAAGAGTGGTTGTCAGAGTTGATTTAGATAACGCCTAAAGCAGATACCAGGTAGTGTTAAAATAAAATAAAATAAAATAAAATAGAATAGAATAGAATAAAATAAAATAGAATAAAATAAAATAAAATAAGACAGCTGGTATTATTATTGAGGGATTTCTGATTACAAAATGAATTCATGTTTGAAGAGAACCTGGAAAATGCAGAAAAGCACCAAGTCAAAAATAAAAATTACCTGTTATTCCACCCAGAAGGACCTTTTTGTAATGATTTTCTTGCACAGAGTAGAACTGCCCTCCCTCATCCTCCAGAGGAAAAACCCATTGTGCTTCCAGGCGGAGCAGGCTGTGCTGGGGATGGATGTAATCTGCATTTTCTTCATCCTTTCTGGTCCTCAGTTCCCTGTCTGGAAAGGAAAGGGTTGAACTAATCAGGGAAGACAAATAGATTTAATTTCACATGCCAATTGCTGCCTCGGATGAAGCGGCTCTGGGCTCAGAGTGCCATGATCAATTAATCATGTCTGTCATGGATGCAGAAAAGGAGTGTCGGTAGTATGTTTATCCTGTGTATAGTCATCGGGTAGAGTCTAAGAAATCCCTAAGAACTACTTCAGATTTTAACATTCAAAGAACCTTTTCACTTTCTCATTCAACTCCCTGTTCCAGATCTTGGCTTCCTCTGGGGAATGGGGAGGGACTCCTCGCCTCCTCTCCCACCTCAGGCCTGTCCTCAGCATTCTTCTGGGGTCTAATACCCAAACTAGCTCCGATTTAACATTCTGATTGTTGTACCTTCTCTACAGAGCCCAACTCAGGTTCTCCTGGAGTCAGGATCCAAACAGGAGAGCTGGGGAGGGGGAAGAGTTTGAGTGTTTTCCTCACTAAAAGGAAATATACAAATAGTGTGCACACTAGCCAGCCCAAGCTAGAACATTTGGATATTAAATGGTCCCATGCAAATGAATACGAATGAGTACCTCCTCTCTCATTAGCATCCCCTGCAGTTCTTTGGGCAATAGGTCCTTGGCTTAGCCTGAGTGGATGGGTCCAGGGTTGAGACAGCCCTCCCTGCAGGCGAGAAAGGAGCATGAGAGTTCTGTGAGGGGTACCTGGGCTCATTAAGGGGACAGACACTCAGACAGAGTTAGGTACTCTGTAGGGATGGGAGTGGGCTCAGTCAAGGAGGAGATTCTCTGTGAAAGAGGTGGTAGTTCAGTGATGAGGGTGCTGAGGAGGGGGCCAGAGGAGGGAGTTCACAGAGGAGGAAGAATCTGAGGTGTGGCTCCACTGCCCAACCCTTTCTCCCCATCCCAGTCCTGGAGGCTTGCCAAGGGTTATGACCTGAGGGACAAATGGGACATCCCCAAGATGCCTGGATAGAGCCATTCCAAGATTCCCAATGCCTTTCTGGAAGCTGACCCCAGCCTGCCCGACCCTGGAGGTGGGAGGAAACTCCTGGGAAATAAAACCTGGGAAAGGCTCCCTTACCCTCATGACCCCAGGCCAGACCTCCCGCTCACTGGCTTCCAGGGGCACATTCACAGCCCTCATCCCTTCGCTGAGCCCCATGTCCCTCACTGAGCCCTTGTCTCCTTCACTGATTTTCTGTCTTCCTAATCAAGCCTTGTTGGGAAACCTCCAGTTCTCAGATGAGGCACTTAAACCTGCAGCCCTGAGACCAGTGTTGTGTCACCCAGTCTCTAGCCATAGCTGTATCAGCCACAGGCTTGTCTTCATCATGGTCCAGAGTACAGGTCATGAGGTGGAGGAGCCAGAGGCAAAGGGATCAATAGTAGCCTGGAAGGAGAGTCCAGCTAAGGCCCTTCTTGGGCAGCTTCCACAGTGGCTCTGGGCCTGCTCTGCCAGCGGAACGGATGTTGAGATGACGCCGCAGGCAGAGAGGCAGCTCCCCCCTTTGGCCTGCCAAGACTCAAGCCAGGGGCTGGAACACAAGAGCAGGCATTGGTCCCACCCTGATCCCTGGAACAAGAGCTGCACTGTGCACACCCCTTCCACCCCCCCACCCAGCCCCTCAGGCCAGGACAGGGTCAGGCAGGGCCACCCATGGAGGCCAGAAACAGGACACCCAGGCAGCAAGGGAGCAAAGGAAAGAAGCCATGAGTTCCAGGGTCAGAGATGTATAGTCAGACCTGCAAGCAGAAAGAGGGCGTGTGCACACGCCCCTGAATCTAGAATAGCAGAGGTAGCCACCAGCTGTTCCAGGCATCTCTAGGACACAGAAAAGCAGACCCATGTGAGGGAGACCCAAGCCCACAGGTGCAGAAGCAGGGAGGTTCAAGGTGACAGTAATCCTGGAGCCTTGAATCGCAGGCCCCATTGCCTTCCTCAGAGCCCCACAACTCCTGTGCTGACATCACTCACTTGTCCACTAACATAGTCACTGCAACTTAACTCTGCCAGCCCTGTGTTGGGCACAAGGGCAAGGAAATGAAAAGACACTGTCCCCAACTTCATAGAGGTGGCTGAAATCAGAGTCCGGGTTCCATGGAGCTGTTTATGCTCTAAGTGCTTACCTTACCCACAATTCATTCTAACGGTTTCTTAGGTTACCATACTCTGAACCGGGTGACCAAACTGCCCTGCCTCCAACTGGACCAGAGGTGGGCCTGGCCCTCACTCAGTAGGCCAGCGGCCCGTGACATGGTCTGGCTAGAAACTGCCCTCCAGGAATCAGATTCACTGAACCAAGTAGATCCTCTTTCGAGGAGTTAGGGCGCGACACAGAGAAAGCTGTGAGCAGGGACAGGAGTCTACAAGAGCCAAGCACAGCAAGGATGCTAGGCAGGCAGACCATGCAGGAAGAACAGAAGTGAAGGCCCGGACTGACCTAGCCTCTGCGACCACTAAGCATCAGACTTGGAAGCATCAGGCGCCCGCAGCCGTGGCCAAGGTGAGACATCCAGTTGAATGGAGCTTTTCTGCTTCCCGAACATATGCGGGGATGCTGTGAGGCTTGGAGTTGAGGGGCGCCCTCTCTTTCTTACCTCCCCATGGAACCTCATGACAAGCTCTGTCTTCTGAAGCACTTGGGTGCATGTTTTTCCAGTCCTTGTCACCCAAATAGCCAAACGAACCCTGCCTGTCTGGCCTCCTTCCAGCAGAAGCCCACAGTGGGATCCAGAGGGAGCCACAGATGGCAGCAGGAGCCCTGGACTTGAAGTCCGAAGATGAGATTGAAGTCCTGCTTTTGCCAGGTATCTGCATCTCAGAGCCTTAGTTTCCTCATCAGAAGTATGAGAAGAAAGCTTGTTGTATCAGAGGTTGTTGAGATAATGAGATGAGACAGTGGGTGAGACAAGCCTGGAGGGGACCGAAGTCAGTGGATGGTGGAATTTCAAATATTTGTGCCCAGGCAGTGGGGAGGTTGCTCAAGCCTGGGCCCATTTAGTCACGTTGTCCCCAGCCCTTCAGTGGAAGGGAGGGGGCCCCAGTGCAGGGAGCCAGACTCTAGTTAAAACAGGAAGTCCTGTCAGGCTATTGGGGTGCATGTGAAACTGTGTCACCTTGGTTCTGGGTAACTGCCACAAGAGAACTGTCTCGAGTCACTTTTTCTCATTTCTACCCATGTCTCATTATCTTTCCACTTTTCTCTAGGGGACTAGCGGCTACTCAGGCCTGGGCTCACCACCTCCCCCAACCTTCCCTTGCCCCTAGGACCATGAGATCTGGAGCTAGAGAGACCTGGATTCAAATCCTCACATACTTTCACCTCTGTGACACTAGACAAGCTGCCTCACCTCTCTGAGCAAGACTGGAGTGAATTAAATGACAACATGGGAAGGGCCAAGCAAATGGCTGGGGGGGGGGGGGTCCTCAAATATCAGTTCTCTATCCCCATTCCAGGTCCAGAGCCCTGATCTGGGGCCATCGAAGGGGCCGGAGGATGCTAGCGGTCCTGTCCTGAGCTGGAGGAATCATGAGATCAAACACACATGCCCACCATGTGACCGGCAGCAGGTCACTGCAGGGCTTTGAGCCTTGTGTTTTCATTTGTCAAGTTGGGGTACAATGAAACATGCTTGGCTAATGTTAAGTCCCCCATCTCTGGTCATAGAAAGCTGCTTGGAAGAAGGGACTGAGACTCCGTTTGGGTGGGAAGAGGGCAAACTGGTCAAGAAAGGGACTGCCCTTTAAGGCAAGAGGCTGGGGTGTTGGGGAGAGATGGTAGGAAGTGAGTCACCAGGACGTGGGGAACACAGGGCTGGGCTTTTCTGAAGGGTGGCGTGGGCTTTATACCTCCATCAGTCAGAGATCAGTTGGAATTGCTGCTCAATGGATGTGGACTTGCAAAGGCTCAGACCTATTCTGAGAGGACTCTGCTAGCAATACACACAGTCACGTGCACACTTGTCCATGTGGTCACACAAGGCACTCTGGACATACACATTTACACACTTCTTACACTCAGTGACATCCACATAGTCATCCACAGACACAAAGACACACTCAGAGGCATTAAAAAACTCATCTATACACATTTTTACACTCAGGTGTAGTCACACAAATGCACATATTAACACATGCTACAGTATACAACATCCACACAGACAGAAGGGCAAACACAAAGACATACACCTGTACACAGAATTACATTCACACAGACCAGCAACACAACTATACTCACTCCCGCACACCCAGGACAACAGCACAGGCACAGGCACACATAAAGATGTGCTCAGAGACATTCACACATTTTTGCAACAAGCTTGCACACTCGAGTAGATCTTCACAGTCAAAGGCACACCCTTATTTTGTACACACTCTTGTATATTCTGAAACAATCGGAGACTGCAGGTCAGGTACACTCACCCACACAGTCTTCCTCACCCACCCCTGCAGGCATCCCCAGTTCTCCAGCCAACTAGGCTCAGCTCTTTCTCCCCACCCACTTCCCACCACTCTCTGGGGCCTCTGGGACCTCCCTCCGGAACTGGGGGAGGGACGGGGCGGGGCTCACCCTACTGATGTGGCAACTCACTCACCTGCAGCCTGGCCTCACCCTCAACGGGAAAAGGCTTAAAGGAGTAGGAATCCCAAATGAGATCTCACCAGGTCTCTGTTTCTCAGGTGGGGAAAGTGAAGCTCAGAAAGGGTCAGGTGGTGAATGGGACTCAAATGCAGGACTCCAGTGCCAGGGGCAGAGTGGAAAGGGGATGCTCATGCTGTGAACTGGGCAGACTGGTTTCCAGGCTCGCCTTCTGCCCAGCATGGCTGCCTGTGCAACCTGCTCCTTTCACTGTTCCCAGTCTCCCCAATAAGCACTCCTGTCCTCTTTGCCTACATAACCAGCACCGCTGTAGGGCTCAAGCCAGAGACCTGGGTGTGAGACACACACACACACACACACACACACACACACACACACACACACACCCCATGAGGAGTCACTGCAACCTGCCATATTTATTGCCCCAATATTTTTGAAACCTTGGTAGGAGGCAGCCTGTACAGTGGCCAACCCAGCTCCACTACTTCCCAGCCATGTGACTTAGAGCAAGTCACTGCTTTTCTCCAAACCTCAGTTTCCTTGTCTATAAATGGGGTGATGATCACATCCACTTCCCAAGATTTGATTGGCGAGAGAATTAAACAACATAATAGAGGTAGAGTGCTGCAAGCCCAGGCCCGGGGGCTCTGGACAGGTCTGGTGAGTGAATCGAAGACAAGAAGACAAATGAGTTGCCAGGACGGACTGAGTTGGGCCAGGTCATACCCTCCTAGGGGATCCCACGAGAGCAGCCTCTTGCAGTGCGGTTTGCTTTTCGGCTTGCTGCTGTTTCCAATGCCCCAGCAGCCTAGCCCAGCCCTAATCACTGTACCATGGTGGGAAGAGGGCAGGTGGCAGGGGTGGAGAGAACTCAGGAGGACACGGCATGCCCATGGGGACGCCCAGTCTGATGGGGGAAATCGAGCTCAGCTCTGCTCTTGGAGTATCCAGTTCGTTCAGACCCATTCTGTCCTTGGGCCCCAAGATAGTTAGTGGGGAGATGCAGTCCTGCCCCAAGGGCTCCAAGTTTGGTTAGAGACAGCCGAACCCAAGAACTCCCAGGCTAGGAGACACTCCCTGGCCCAGTTCCCCAGACTAGTTGGGGAGACATAACACTACCCCTGGGATTGCCGGTCTGATGGGGGCAATTTCTCCTCTTCTATAGTCTTCCAGGCTAGTAAAGGAGATGTGACACTTGATATCAGGGACCTCCAGTCACAAAAGATGAGAGTGAATGCATACCTAGGTCACAGAGGTATCCAGACACAGGGAAGCAGAAACGGGCACAGATGCGTTCAGCTTTGTGCATGGCTCTTGCGTGTGACTGTTTTCTGACTCTGTGCAAGTGTGTGACTGTGTATGACTGTGCCTCTGAGTGTGCGCCTCTGTTTCTATGATTCTGAGCCGAGGCCGTTGTGAAACCTCAGTGGGTGAATCCGGATGGGTCAGATCACTCATCCATCGAACATGCGTCTAGTCAGCGTTCAATTTGTTCCAGTCACTGGGCACTGTGGCACCATGGAACCCTCAGTAGGTGTGATTTCCGCTCTCAGGGATGTCCCTATGTAACGGAGGTAGATGAAGAACTTAACAAGTAGAACTTAACGGGGAGGCACAAGGCAAAAGGACTTCCTGGAAGAAGTGATATTTAAGCTGTACCCTAAGTAACAGTCTATAGGGGTGGGGGGAAGGGTGTTCCAGGTAGAAGGAACAGCATGTGCAAAGGCCGTGGACCCAGAGAGAGAGAGAGAGAGCCACGGAAAGGTTTTCTGGAGGAGGTGATTGATGGGGTTTTGAAAGAGGTAAGTAGGTAAGAAGAAAGGGAATACCTTCAGTTTGAGGGGGAATAGCTCGAGTTGGCTGGCTTGAACCTGTCCCTGGGGATGGAAGGACAGTGTCCAGAGGAGCCTGAGGGACTGAAGGTGAAAGGACAGCTCCAGAGAGGTGACTCTGCTGGGTGGTGGGTTTAGAAGGTGAGAGCTCCCGGACTGGCCCCTGGGCTGTGCTAGGGAGGCCTGGGAAAAGGTCGCCCGGTAGATCCTCAGTCGTAAAGGGAATTTAAAATAGCTCCCTCACAGGGTAGAGGTGAGAATTACATTATATGCCCTTTCCCAGGTTGCTCTCCAATGAGCCCTCCAGGAGCTCATTTATTCCTCTCAAGAATTATATTATTGTTTCCCATTTTTGAGCTGAGGAATCAGGTTCAGAGAGGCCCGAGGTTATGGAGCGGAGCGTGAGAGTGAGCGGTCTGGATTGGAACCCGGTCTGAAATTATGCCTGGCTCCTTTCCTTGAGTCCCCCAGCCTCCCGGCACGCGATTGCACCTTTTAAATTGGTAACCGGTGGATCTAGTACTCGGTATTATTATTGTTATTATTAATTATCATTGTGATCCTAAAATATCCTGATTCAGCTCCGGCTCGGACCTCCCTGCCTCCGCACATAAAACTCTGGGCCCAGGCGACCCCGCGCGGCAGCGGTGGGAACAGCCACCCCCGGAGCTCGGGAGTGGGGGCGGGGGGCGGGGCGGGAGTCGGTGCGATGACGCCCCCTGGAGAGCATGGTGACTTCTGCACCCATGGTCGGTCAGCAAGGGTGCAGACCCATGACCCCCATACAGGGGTTCCAACGGGCGGGGATAAAGGAGGAAATAAAGAGAATAACACTTATTAAGCGACTCTTGTATATTGGGCAAGGAGCTGGGCATTTCCTCAATATTTTCTCATTTAATGTCCACTCAACCTCATTTCCTAGAAGTGGAAGCTTAGGTTCAGGGAGGTTAAGTAACTTGCCTAGAGATGAAGAAGTGAATTTGAAACCAACTCTACCCAGTCTGCCGCCATGCCTGGGGCTCCTGCCAAGTAAGTCCAAGTGGGGAGAGGCCACTGGACTCTCACTTGACTATAAGCCTCTGGAAGTCAGGCAAAACGACGATGATGATGATAAAAAAAAAACCCAATTCAGTCACTAGTGGAGGCAGCATACTGAATCTTAGTGTCACCGTTTCCTGCTTGTGTGACTTTGGTCAACTAACTTACTTAACTTCTTTGGGCCTCAGTTTTACCATCAGTAAATGAGCTTCATCATAGTTCTTATGTTATAAGGATGTTCTGAGAATTCATTGCAATAATGAAGACAAAATGCTTAGCTTGGCACCTGGCGCGTAGCAGGTGCTTAAGAGAATAGCTAATGTCATAACAGATATTGTTCTTGCTTTAATGACTTCCTAGTCTCTGTGTTCCTAGGATCTAGCACATTGTCTGGCTTAATAAATGTTGAAATGAATGAATGAACAATTAAAGGAATGGGCTGGATGGATCGATGGACATACTATAGTCAGTCAGTCCCTAGTTGCAGTTTCGGGGAGAATAAGGAGGAGAAAGGGGAGTTTTTAAAATAATAGTTATTATTTCTTGGGCACTCACAATGTATCAGGTACTCAATTAAATGCTTTTTGTGTTCTGTTTATCCTTACAGCAAACCTGTGAGGTAAAAAGTGTTACCTGATTTTACAGAGAAGAAAGCAGTATCTGTGAGGTAGAGTGACTTTCCTAAAGTCACACAACGAGTGCAGAGGCAGGTTTTAGGCTTGGGCCTGCTGCCTCCAAAGCTTGAATTTGAACCCTTGCTCCCTTGAAGCATGGGCTGAAGAGCCTGGTGGAGCATCTCTCACCAGCCTCCTCCTTCCTCTGGCTGGCTGGAGCTCTTGGCATACAGAAAATCAGCAGAGTGGCTTCCATCTGCACCAGTAATAATGGGGAATGTGCTACACTCAGCTTTCAGAGCAAGTTCACTTCCACTAGCTCATGTGCTAAGCCTCACATTTGATTGCTTTTCACAATAATTCTGTGAAGAGAGTATTGCCCACTTAACAGACTGGGAACTCATGTTCAGAGAAGTTGACTTCCCAAGATCACATAGGGCATGTTCTAGGGTATGATGGAGACTACTACACAGGCTCCAACCCCTCCTCACCCCGCCCCCCAGGGCTGCCCTCTGTTACTTCTTTACTTCCAAGCTCGCCCTCTGTCAGTCATCCTCCCATTCCTCCCCAGTTGCCCAGCCCTCTCCCTGCCCTCTTCTCCTGCCAATGGTAACTATAAGTCTAAGCCTGAGTACCATGAACTAAGAAGAACCTCTTGGGTTGGGACCCTGCCCAGAGTGGTGGCCAGGAGGTCACAGTTCACATAGGATGGAATTTTGATCTGTTCACAACTATTTTCACTTCTGGTTTTGGGTGGTGATTTAGAAAGAGGGTCTCCCCCACATTCTCTGCCAAGGGCTCAACTCCCCTCAGTGTAGTTCTTAAGGGAACGGGGAAGTGTCTCAGCAGGAAACAGGGGACCACTCAAAGTGTTTGCTAGAAGAGAGTTTAATGAAGGGACTATTCAGAGGTGCGGGCAGGAAAGGTGAAGCACCCTGGGGCTCACAAGAGTGAGATGGAGTCACTACCTCCAGGCCTGAAGAAGCAAAGGGAGGGAGCCTTGTTGATGAACCTGGAGAGAGCTGTACCCATAGGTGCAGGCCAACCAACAGGAACTGTGGCTTTCAGTGGAGATGCCAAAAGCACGGGGGAGGAAGTATTATAAATATCCTGATCTCACTCTCCTTCCCTCTGATCTCCTGCCAGGGTCTCCTGTATCTCCTATGGCCAATCTCCACCTGAAACCATAAGGCAAGGGGGCCCAGGTGAAACTGTCAGAAGAAGGCAGCTCCAGAACACACAACAGAGCAGATAAACTTGGAGAATGGAGGTTAGGCCAAGAGTAGTTGCCCAGATCTTCTGTTCTCTGTGGACTCTGCTTTGCAGAGGGACTTAGAGACAATGGCTGCGTTTATCTTTCAAGCCAGTCCCTGATGTCTGAATACCCTTTCTCATCCTTCTAGGCCCAAGTTACTTTGATCCAAGAAGCTGTCCACAGCTCTGGTGTCTCTCCTATCCCTGGCTTCACTGGTTCTCAATGCCTATCACATCACTCAGCTCAGTGGTTTGGCATTATTCTCTGCAAGGGTTTATCTCCCCAGGAGACAGATCTAGCATCCTCTACCCTGTGAGCTCTTTGCAGGCTGGGGTCTGGGCCAAATAAAGCCATTTGCTCTGACACAGGGCCGGGCCCAGACCAAGTGCCAATGTTTGCCAGTGAACTGAGTCCTATAGCCTCACTACCTCACTCTGACTTAGTATATAATCTGGGCACATGTGTATGTCTGTTTCTGTGAGTACTCCTTGATGGTGAGTGGCCCAGGCCTGACACACAACAGGCAGCAAATATTGCCTAAATTGGCCTACGTGGGACTATCCTGCTTTCCTTCATTCATCCAACAATTTTTTGAGATCCTACTATATGCCAAGTCTGTGCTGGGCCCTGGGGACATAGCAGTAAACAAGACACACAAAGTCCCTGCTTTCATGGAGCTTCTATTCTAGTGGGAGAAGCGGGAAAAGAAGGAATTGAAAAGAAACATTATTTCAGATTATAATAAGTGCTGTACAGAAAATAAACAAGGCGATGTGATAAACAGTAAATGGATGGACATTCCTGAGGGAGAGGCCACATCAGGGAAGGCCCTTCTGAGCAGATGACATGTAAGCTGAGACCTGAATAAGAGTGAAACCGAGATGTGAAGAGCTGGAAAGGGTGTTCTAGGCAGAGGGAACAGCAAAATGAAAGGCCTGGAGGTAGAGGAGTTTCTGAGACCCTGGGAGATTCAGTGTTTCAGCCTAGAGAAGGGCTTTGGGGAAAGCTAGAAGGGGTTAAGGAATTCAGTCTTGGGGACTGCCCAGGGCCAGCTCCTAGAGTAGGGGTTTGGAGGGGAAGGGATGACCCTTCTTAATGCCACCCTTGTGCCTGTTGCCTAGCACCAGCAGCAAATAGTACTGCTGGCAGGCCTTACCCTTGCTCCTTCAGCCCCCTTCTGACTGGCAGCAGCTGTCAAGTGACCAGCAGCTGAGGCTTTGCCAACCTCCTCCCTGGAATATTTCAGGGGTAAGTCAGAAAATGACCAGCAGCCTCCAAAACCCAACTTTTTCTCATGCATACCTTACAAGGGTGTATTCGGCTGCTCTGGGTGTTAATCCCCCACCCCCTTGCATTAGACAGAGAGATAAAAATACAGCCATGGGCAGGCAGCACACTGAGATACATGGACTAATGAGCATGGATCCACTCACGCACAGAGGATACTCCTCACATCTGCTTGTGAGCACCCACTCACACTCACACACATCAGCCCCTAGTCACTCGGGCACACAATCACACACAGGGCCATACACATGCCCCATAAACACAGTCACAACAGTCAGCTACACACACAGGTACTCCACAACCGGCATGATCACCACAAACATAATCACTCCCCCAGGATTATACAATCACACATCCATATGCCTGCACACAGGCACGTACCCCACAATCATCACAGAGTCACACATAAACACGCAATCTCACCATTTTCCCCTACACACACACACACACACACACACACACACCCAGGTGGTGTTCATACAGTCAGCAGTGGGCACACAGCCCACCCCCACCCCCAGCTTAAGGCCTCTCTGACTAAACACACAATCAGCCCCTCGGCCTGCTACAGTGCATAGCATTCTTCTGCAATTGTGCCAAAGACCTCCCCAGACAGAAGGGCTGAGTGGAAAAAAGGCATCAGAAGGGAGAATGCTTGAAGTCCAGGTCTGGGAAGGGGCCCGGCGGCTTCTGGCTTGGGAAGAAAGACTTCAGTGTTGAAGTGTGACCCTGTCACCGGCGGGCTAAGGATTTGGGGGAGGGGGCATGCCTTGGACTGGACAGAAGCAGGGCTGGGTGGGGGTAACCGGTGGGGCAAATGGAGAGACTCCAGGAAAGCGCGCAGCGTGGGGGCGGGAAGTGGTGTTAAATATGGACTCAACCTTAGAGGCTTAAACCCCTCCCAGGCAGTCCTTTCCTAACCCCGGCCACAGGATCCCCACTGTCCCCAAACGCACGGGGTGTGGCCGTTAGCCTTCCGCCCCCAGCCCTTCACAACAGCTGTGGGGCCGCGCTCCTCCGCCTTGCACGGGTGAGGACCGCAAGGTTCCCAACTGCCGCCGACGTTCCCAAATGGGCAGGGGTGCTGGGTCTCTCCTAGTTCTCCCCCCACACACAAACTCTGTCCCCTCTCCCCAGCTGGCCAGGTAGGGAAAGTGCTCCCCTGGGGCTGTAGAGACACTCTCCTCTCCTGCTCCCCGCAACCGAGGTCTTCGTAAGGGAAGGGTGTAGAGAAAGAAGGTTCGGGAAGATCTCCGGGCTGGCTAGTTTCAGACATGCCGATTACCATCCTGCAGCCCACCCCACCCCCACCCCCACCTCCACCCCCACCTCCACCCCCACCTCCACCCCCACCCCCATCTAGGCTGATCT
Source organism: Rousettus aegyptiacus (assembly GCF_014176215.1). Classification (NCBI taxonomy): domain Eukaryota; kingdom Metazoa; phylum Chordata; class Mammalia; order Chiroptera; family Pteropodidae; genus Rousettus; species Rousettus aegyptiacus. Next base: position 20,232,820 of record NW_023416284.1, on the reverse strand, counting down.
CGGGAGGGGCGGCCTCTCCCCGCCCCCGGGCCGCACGGCCTGCTCCCTCCTCCCGTGGGCAGGAGCCCGGGCCAAGTGGGCGCGCCCGCCCGGGGCCGGGATCCGGTGTCGGCTGCAGCTGGCAGTGCGGCGGGCGCGGAGCTGGCGGCCGGCGGTGCCGACTATTAATAACACGGCCACCCAGCCTGGGGTCGCGCAACCATGGCCAGCCCGGAGCCCCGGCGCGGCGGGAATGGCACCGCCCAGGCCGCGAGGTAGGACCGTCCAGGGCCCGCATGGCCCCCCCTGTGGGGAGGGGGTGCTGGATGGATTCCCTTGCCCCACCCGCCAGCACCTTTGGCCTGGCGGGGGACAGTGGTCCGGCTAGGGGAGCGGCACGGGGCGGAGCCTCCTGGTGTAGGGCGATGGGGGAGTCCCAGCCGGGGTCCTGGCGCCTCCGTTTGTCTGTGGCTTTTTATAATACCCCCTCCCCTGTCATGGGCCCTGTGAGAAATAACCCTTTCAGACTAGTGGACATCAGTCACCAAATGCCATTTGGCCCATAGTGCCCAAAGACGTTACTTGTTTCTTTCAATCCTCACCCCAAACGCAACTGGAGATGGAGGCCTCCAGTTGCTGTATCTGCTGTGTAGCAGATGCTTGGTGCAGGGTTGGGCATCTGCCATCTCGGAGTTAAGAGTATGTTCAGGCAGCTTTTTCTCTGCTGTCTGGAGCCTTGGAAGGGGGCTAGGGGGGCAGGGTCTACTATCCCAGACCAGCAGGAGGGCCTTGATGGCCAGCAGCCCTGGAGGGGAGGCCTTCCCACATCCATCCACACTGTCAGCTAGCACTGGTTAGGGGGAAGGAACCTGTGGCTGAGAGATCTGGGGCAAAGAGGGAGTATTTCTGCCCCAGGTTAGACTCTGACCCTGGACTTTCCCAGTGTACCATGAGGTGGAGGTGCAAATACACACACCTGACACCCCTTCACTGTCACACATGGCACACAGCTGAGCAGTCTTACACATACACTCACCTGTACTGTCAAACACACATACAGGTAGGTACAGAGACAGACACACACACTAATTCATGCCTGTGCAGTGTCACAGACACTCCCAGCCACAGCCCTAATGGACAGAGCTGGTAGCTTCTGGAGTTCTCTAGGGACTACTGGCAGAGGCAAGCTGCTTGAGTCCCAAGGAAGCCTGATGTCAGGGCCCCCCAGCTGAGCTGGCTGCCTTGTCCCTGGGCCTCCCTACTTTTTCCCCAGCTCCTTGGAGAGAGGCAGCCGTGTGAAGGCAGCATCTAGCGGAGGCCTGGCACTGCGGGTGAGCTGACTAAGGCAACATGGTGTGTGGTAACAGCACCACCTGGAAGTCAGGAGGCCTGGGTTCTACTTCCAGTTTTGCCATTTGACCCTGGGCAAGTTTCCTCCTTGGATCTTAGTTGGTTTCTGCCTGCCTGCCTGCCTGCCTGTCTGTCTGCCTTCTACAGAGCCCTACCCTGGGATACAGAGAGAATGAGCACTATACTTGTCCTTAGGAAACTGACTGTCAGGGGAGACAGACACATGCACTGTTATAATATAAAGCACTGCGTGCAAAGCTGAACTGCGTACAGAGTGCCCTGAGAATGCAAGAATGGGAGTTGTCTGGGAAATACTTCACAGAGGAGATAGACTTTTGCAGGGCTTAAAGGATGGGCAGACATTTCTTAGGTGAATGGATATAAATACATTTTGAATGCTATGTGCCAAGCTCTAGTATACCTGCCCTTGTTGTTTTACCTTTTAGACCTCATGCCTATTCCGAGAGAGGTCAAAAGGAGCTCTGGCTCAGGAGCAGAACCTTGAGTGAATTTACTCTGTGCTTTTGTTTCCCTGTCTATAAAATAGGGATAATAGATGAGCATCATATAAATGAGTATTCATGTAAAATGCTTAGAATACTGTCTTGAACAGTTATGTCATTCCAGGGCGGAGAACACACAGCAGGGGTGTGATGGGAGGGCTGTCTGCTGGGAAAGCAAGGACTCTGTTGAGAATTAAGGTGGGTCTGGCTGGCTGAGCAGGTGCATCCTTCCTGGCACTAGGAGCTCTACCTTTCCAGAACTATTCTCTAGTCAGGTAATATACAATATATCTTTTCAGCTGGCTTCTTTAGTCATTCTGGGCTAGGAGTAGGAGGTATAGAAAGTTAATGCATGTTCTGCGTGGCCAGCATCCGGTTGGCTGCGGGGGAGTAATGTGAGATGAGGCTGAAAAAGTATGTCGGGGCCACATCTTTAAGGGCCTTGAATCTCTGTTAAGCGGTTGGCTGTCTGTGGGTGAAGAGGAGTGACATGGTTTGCTTTATGTTATAGCAAGATGTGGCATTGTAGAGCAAAGACTGGGATGAGGAGAAGGAAGAAGACCTGGTTGGTAGGTTGGTACAAAAGTGCAGGCGAGAGCCAGCGACTTGGACTAGGGCCCTGGCAGTGGAGGAAGAAGGGAGTGGGGACGGGAGACTTATGGATATAGAAGGGTGAGTTCTCAGTGAGTCGGCTTTATAAGGGAGGGAAAAAGCTATTTAAAGATTTCTTGCCTCTGAGCTGGAGGATACAGGTGCAGCAAGCTCAGGGAGAAGAATAATTTGGGGGCGGTTGAGTTTGAGGTGCCAGGTACCATCTGGTGAAGATATTTAAGAAACACTTCCTCTCTGATAAAGTGATGTGAATGGAATAGGTGACTGTTGAGGTTGTCTTCAGACTCTAGGTTTTGGTGTGGGCGCTGGGTTAATTGAAGCCAGCGGTGGCTGGGGCCTGGCGAAGCCATACTTTTGTAGTCTCCAGAAAGCCAACATGAGAAAACAGAAAGGGGAGCCAGAAAGTCCCGGAGTGTTAGAGAGAAGGACAGAGTACATGATGATTTAGGGTAAAAATAACCTTTGTTGGGAACTTGGAGTTAAGATATAGAGCTTAAAACCTGGGTACAAGCAGCCCTTTTCAAGACAGATCAATCAACTTCTTTGATATGTGGGACTTTTCATTTATACTTTATATCTAAAAAAAGTTTCTTGAAAGCTGTACTCAAATTTAGTCTGTTTTATAACTGGTACACTCTGAATATCTGAATTTCCTTGAACAAATCACTTAATCTCTTTTAAACTCAGTTTCCTGTTCTGTAAAATGGGGATAATAAATGAAACTCCCTCTTGGGGTTGTTATGAGTTGATATGTGTAATGCATTTAGAACAGGGCCTTGCACATATAGGACCTTTATAAGTATAATAGTTATTATTTCCATGGTATTTTGTATTATCAAAGCATTGTTCATAAGGTAGATAAGATGTATTTGAAACAGGAAAGACCAAAGCCTCTTGAGCGCCAAGAAAGCAGGGGCATATTCCTTAACAGGAACTGATTTAAGTCAGCAGGTAATGGGCAGCTGGGTTAAGGGACTGATCTGTCAGAATCACAGAATCTGAATTCAAGAGCCTTTACAGGCTAGAAGGATAGGTCAATTCTAACAAGATAAATAAAGTTTTACAGGAACAAGAGGTGTGGTTTAAAAGCACTTGGTGTGAAAAAGCCTTAAGGATTTTAGTCAAACTCAGTATTTGTCAAGAATATGCTAAGGGAATCTTGGCTGCATCGATAGGAATATAATGTACAGAGAGTCACTACTTAGAGCACACCTGGGTTTTGCTTCCAATACCCATCTCCAAGGGACAGTGACAATTTGGAGCCTAGTCAGAAAGAAGTGACCCAAACGAGAACGGCACTGGAAACTGTGACATACATGGAATAATTGAAAGATAACTTAGCTTTCCGTAAGTGTTTAAAGAACTTATATGGAAGTTAGATTTGTCTGATTCTAGAAAGAAAAATCGAGTCCAGGTAAATATTGCAGGAAAGAAGGTTTTACCTCAACATTAGAATTTTCTTATGATAGTGGAACAAATAGCAGTGGTTCAGGCATGAGTTTCCTGTCCTTGACGGTATGTAAGCAGAGACCAAACATTGACATCCTGGGGATGTTGTCAGGGGATCGAAGCACTAGGCTGTGTGGGGAGAGATCAGCGGAGGAAAGGGAGCAGACAAGTGCGCTCTGAGATGTGAGAACCTGCTATAACCTAGGCCTGTGACTGATGGCTCCATTCACAAACCATCCTGGGATTGTGTCTGCTCTCTCACTTTGTCATTTCTCTTGCAGAGAAACAAGAGCAGAGGCCAATTCTCCTTTTCAAGAGAAGGAGCATTCTGGATTCCTGGATGAGGCGGGGACCTTGAACCCTGAAGTTACTCTATCTTTGGAGGGGACCTTGGACTTAGAAGACATTCTCTACCTGGGGGACACAGGGGACTTTGATGACACACTGTATATGGAAGAGACTGAGAAGCCTGAGGAGATACTATTTATTGAGGAAACCGGGCAGCCAGATGAGGCCCTGTATGTAGAAGAACCTGTGAAGCCAGAGGAGACACTGTGTGTGCAAGAGCCTGTGAAGCCAGAGGAGACACTGTGTGTGCAAGAGCCTGTGAAACCAGAGGAGACACTGTGTGTGCAAGAGCCTGTGAAGCCAGAGACACTGTATGTGCAAGAGCCTATGAAGCCAGAACAGACCACAAACCCAGATCAGTTGGTCTGTGGGGGTGAGATGGTCACGACCGAGGAGAAACCTAACCCTGAGGAGAGCCTCAGAGCCGAGCCTAGTCCCAGCACAGAGAGCCTGAGCATAGAGGACCTGGAATTGCTTGAGGGGCGTTTCCAGCAATGTATCCAAGCTGTGGCCCAGCTGGAAGAGGAGAGGGATCAGCTCATCCATGAGCTTGTGTTGCTTCGGGAACCAGCCCTACAGGAGGTACAACAAGTCCATCAGGACATCCTGGCTGCCTACAAACTACATGCCCAAGCAGAGCTGGAGAGGGATGGGCTAAGGGAGGAGATCCGGCTGGTCAAGCAGAAGCTGTTCAAGGTGACAAAGGAATGTGTGGCGTACCAATACCAGCTGGAGTGCCGCCGGCAGGACGTGGCCCAGTTTGCCGATTTCCGGGAAGTGCTGACTACACGGGCAGCCCAGCTCTCCGAGGAACTGGCCCAGCTCCGGGATGCCTATCAGAAGCAGAAGGAACAGTTACGGCAACAACTAGAAGCACCTCCAAGCCAGGGGGATGGACATTTTCTGCAGGAGAGCCGGCGGCTCTCTGCCCAATTTGAGAACCTCATGGCAGAGAGCCGCCAGGGCCTGGAGGAGGAGTATGAGCCTCAGCTGCTGCGGCTCCTAGAGAGGAAAGAAGCCGCTGCCAAAGGTCTACAGAAAACCCAGGCTGAGATCCAGGAGATGAAGGAGGCTCTGAGACCCCTGCAAACAGAGGCCGGGCAGCTCCACCTGCAAAACAGGAACCTGGAGGACCAGATCACACTTGTGAGGCAAAAACGAGATGAGGAGGTGCAGCAGTACAGGGTAGGCCCACTGGGCATGAAAGGAAGTGTGGTCTTTTAGCCTGGGGAAGGTAGAGGTCACCACGGTCAAATGTCTTTTGGGCTGAAGGATACTGTCATATACAGGAAGAACAAGTTATTCTTTGAGGCCATTCGCTCCTTTATTCCGTTCTACATTTCATTCATCCAGGCCTGTGCTAGGAGCTGAAAATTATCTGCACTCTTAATTTATACTTTTACACCAATTATCTTATTTGATCCTCTCATTAATCCTCCAAGTCAAGTATTACCCTTTTATTTGATTTTTTTTTATAGAGGAGGAAACCGAAGCTCAGTGAGCCAGAGTAATTTGAACCTGGCGTGACCAACCTCAAGTATGTCAGTGCTCTGTCCATGTCACAATTTTCAAATTCTGAGTCACACCTGGGCTTATAGAGAGTAGATGAGAATGAGTCTGGGCAGAATTCATTCATCCTCCCCCCTCCCCCTACATTTATCCTCAAGTCTCACCTATCTGATGTCTGCTTTGAAGTTTTCCAGTCTTAAAACTGGGATCAAATCTATAAATCTCTATTCCTCATTTTCCTTTTTTGTGCATTTGTCACCATCTAACTTGTATGCAAGTTACTTACTTCTAATGAAATGTGAGCCAGTTTTAATCCTTTGTAGAACAGTGGGATATAAATATTAAGTGAATAAACAATGTCTGTCTCTCCCACAGGCTGTGAGCTTTCAGAAGGTAGGGAGTATGTTTTACTTCTCTCCACCACTCTGGCTCAGAGTACACATCAGTTAAATGCTGATTTAAGTGTTGCTGGCCACTATGAGAAGATTAGTGTGTAATGCCTTTCAGAGCTGTATTTTTGTCTTTTGAATCACATGTTCCTTTGAGTAAACTTAAAAATTATATGCCCTCCCAGAGATGGATACATCCTTAAGGGAACATGCCCTATATTGAAAATGGCTTCACTTTACTCAAAAATTTGTCAAGCTTTCTGTAGCTTGTATTATAAAAACAGTAGGGTTTTCTTTTTTGGTGATGATATTGAATGTTTTCAAACTATACATATGCGTACTATCTTTACCCACATTCCCAATTGCTTTTTTTATTGGTTCACAGTCTGGTGAAAGGACACTATTTTTTTTTCTTCATAAATACTATCCTTAATAGCTTACACTCAAACAGACATTACATTAATAATTGTAACCCAGGGTAGAAAGTAGCATGTGATTAAAGAGAGGTGCAGATAAGAGTACTATGGGGTAATGAGATTATTTTTAGCCATGGGTTAAACCAAGAGAACCCTTCATGAAAGAAGAGGTTATCTGAGCCTAGGTATTGAAATACAGGTAAGATCTAGACCAATGATGTCCAAAAGGAATATAATGCAAGCCACATGTATAATTTAAAATTTTCTAATAGCCACATTAAAAAAGTAAACAGATGAAGGTAATTTTAATATTTAGTCCAACATAGACAAAATATAATTAGTAGCTTGGCTGCATGTGAAAGGTGAAGAACTGAAAGGTAAGTTGAACTGTAAAGGTAGGTTGGGGAAGATCACATTGGACTTTGAAATCCAAACTGGGGAGTTTGACTTTATTCAGTAATCAGTTGCTTCATTAAAGGTATTTAATCAAGGGAGTAACATGATTGTCCCTCTACATTTAGAAAAAGTACTGGTGGCAATGTGTAAAATTGGCTATAGACCTAGAGGTGAGGTAGACTAATTAGGAAGCTACTACAGGTAAGAGGAAACAATGGTAAAGGGAATAAGAGGAAGAACAAATGCAGAATACATTTGGCCATTCAGTGAATGGGGCAGAGAGGTGAGGAATTAAAGAGGATCTTGAGATTTCATAACTAGGATGGTGGTGCCATGAATAGGCAATTCTCTAGATTTGCTTTCTGACACAGTACTGAAGTGATTTTTCCTCCTGTGATTTTCGTACCTCTACTGGATTTTTTTCAGACTCGATGATTCTACAGCTTTCCAAAATCATTCTGTGAAAAACTCTTGACGAGTATTTCCTATTGCTACACCATAATTAAAGTAGGAATCAAGATCTGAGGGATTAATTCTTTTTTCTAAAACGTCTTCCTAAACTGTATTTGCCAAAGGTCACTAATGGCGCCTGATTACTTTTCAAGGGTACACTTCACTCTTAAAATTGTAAACTTTGCCTCTTTCATCACTGTCATCTATTCATTCAACCAATATTCTCTAAGCACCTACTTACTATATTCACTCTTAAAATTGTAAACTTTGCCTCTTTCATCACTGTCATCTATTCATTCAACCAATATTCTCTAAGCACCTACTTACTATATTCACTCTTAAAATTGTAAACTTTGCCTCTTTCATCACTGTCATCTATTCATTCAACCAATATTCTCTAAGCACCTACTAACTATATTCCAGGTAGTAAGCTATGTGCTAGCAAAAGAGATACGAAATGGGAAGGGTGAGAGGGAGAGAGAGGAGTTCCTGCCCTCGAACAGTTTTTAGTCCAGGAAGGATGCCAGATAAAATGAACATACTTCATAAAATTTAAGATGCTTGATTTCAAGATGCATCCTGATCTGTTAGAATGTGAAAGGCTTCAAATCGATGAAATATATTTCAGTGTGAGAAACACTGTTAACAGTTGTAGGAATAAGGCATTGTACCGATGACACAGGTGTAATTACACCTGACTGGGAAATAAGGGGGAAATTTCATAAGAGAATTAATAGCCAGCATGTTCTTTAAGTTCTGTACATGTAATAACTCATAATCCTTCCCTCTCTAAGGTAGGTACAAACTACTGTCACCATTTGAAAAATGAGAAAAGAGGTGAGACAGTGTCCTTTGTCCAGGATTACACAGCTAGGGAGTGATGGAAGTGATATAACCCTGCACAATCTAGCTTGAGTCCACATTCAACCATTACAAGTGTTTGAACTGAGCCTTGAATTAATTCACTGGGCAGACAAGGGAAAGGCATTACAAGCAGAGGGAACAGCTTATACAAAAGCATGAAAACACAAAGACATGGTAAGTAAATAGAGCGATAAGGCTGGAGAGGTAGATGAGGACCAGATTGTAAAGGGCTTTATGGTTTTCAAAAATAGGTTTTTTCCAGAGCCAAAGACCCTTTTCCCAAAACAGAATTTTATATGTAATGCTGATATATAACAGGTAAAAGTGGAACCGTTGTCAGAGCGGCAGCGGCACTCCATTTTGGCCTTCTCCTGGAGTTTCACAGGAAAGTTTAAAGATCTCTGAAGAGTCTACACATATATACATAAGCAAAACAGCAGTTAAAAGTATGAGCTCTAATCCTGACTCAACCACTTCCTAACTGGGAAACTTTGAACAAATTACTGAACCTCTATAGCTCTGCTCCCTCACATGTAATACAATCCTAGGGCCATTGCAAGGAATGAACAAGTTAATATTTATAAAGCACTTGTGATGGTGCCCAGCACATAGGTATGTACTCTTGAAAGTGACAGTGTGGCAGGTGGATTGAAAAAGCCAGAAAGACCACTTAGACCTTATGAGAGTGAGAGAGTATGAGATATGTAAGGTAAAATGGGAATTTTCTGAGAATGTTTTTAACTTGGAATTGGTAGATTGCTAATACTGAAATATGGAATATGTTTACAATCTACATATTGCACATCAACAAGCATTTTGTGTGGGGTCTAGAAATACTATTAACCAGGAACCTACAATTTGATTGGAAGTTAGGCGTGCATTAAAAAGGCAAGTAGCAATAGAACACAGCAGGTAATATCAAGGTGACAGAAGTGACAGAAGCAAAGGCACAGAGATCTATTGAGGTGGTCAGGCTAGAACAGCCCTGTCCAATAGAAGTATCATGCAAGCCCCAGATGTCATTTAAAATTTCTAGTAGCCACACTAAAAAAGTAAAGAAACAGGTGAAATTAGTATTTTATTTAAGCTAACATATAAAAAATATTACCACTTCAATATGTTATCAACATAAAAATGAGTTTTTCTGTGCCAAGTCTTAGAAATCTGCTGTGTTTTTACACTTAAAGTGTATCTCAGTTTTAACTAGCCATATTTCAAGTACTCAATAGATGCATGTGGCTAGCGACTTTCATACCAAACAGTGGAGGCTAGAGGAAAATGTCCATAGGAAAGTTAGGAGGTTCTCGATAGAGGTAGGGGTCAAATTAAAGAGGCTGTGAATGCTAAAGTGGAGTCTTGAAAGATTGAGATAAAGGTTTTTGAAAGTTAAGTCTAGTGGTGCTACATAGGATTAAGATTAAGACTGGAGATTGTCCTTAATGCCAACCATTGTAGCAATACAACCTTCATTCTGTGACACTGCTCCTGTAAGAGGACTGATGAAGACTGCCTTCCCGAGCACGTCTTTTACGCTTCACCGAAATAACAGGTTTGCTAGATAGTGGGGTTTGGGAAACTGGAGCACAGAGGTGTGCAGGTACTTCCCTTCAGATGACATGCTCTTATGATAGCAAGGCTGCATCTCTGTGTGGTGCCAAAGCAGAGCTAAAAAAAGGCTTTTTGACAATGTTTATGTAAGCTGAGATTCAGCCAAAATATCAAACATTGCAGATTGATGTGCCACAGGTATATCAAGGATGACTCAGAGAAGAAATTATTTAGATACTTCTAATAATAGCATGTACCCAAACTGGATTCCTCTTACTATTCTTCAAAATTTGAGGTAAAGTCATTGCTCCTTTAAAATATGCTTTCCAACTTCCATTCTCCTTCCCAACTCCCTCCTGCTTCCTAAGGATCCAGCCAGCTAGCAACTAAGCCAGAGACTGATTTGCTGACATCGTCCTTACCTCATTCCTCAGGCATTAAACCTAGGTAGAGTTTACAGAATGCATCCTACCTGGTTTTGGCAGAACAGGAAATGGACAATTATCTGAAAGCTTCTGAGGGCCTCCAGGGCATAGCTTCTAACAACATTTTTGAACAAATTCAGTCTTAATGTAAACAAGTTTGCACAGAGGTCTATAAAGTTCTCACCATACCAATGAGAGGATCACTATCCTCCCCAACACTTAAAATTGTAAAACCAAAAAGTCCCTGTGAATACCCGTCCACCCCTTGCAGTACTCTATCAAGAAGTAACAGATAAAACTCCTTTTAGGTCACCATTTTAGAAAGAAGTGACACTTTGACAAAACACCACCTCTAGAACTTGTTCCTCAAGAAAGTGCTTTGTAAACTATAATGGACAATGTAATATTTTTATTGTTTGGCTCATTAGAAATGTTCCTGGCTCTCTCTTGCAGGAACAGCTAGAGGAAATGGAAGAACGGAAGAGGCAGTTAAGAAGTGGGGTGCAACTCCAGCAACAGAAAAACAAAGAGATGGAGCAGCTACGTATCAGCCTTGCTGAAGAGCTCTCAACTTATAAGTCAGTTATTGCTGCTACCCAAATCCCAACTAACACTGGCTGAGGGGATGGTGGGGAGGGCAGATGTTGCTCTGGGGAAATTTCACTTAACAGTGAAAAAAGCCTTTCTTTTTTTCTTTTCTTTTTTTTTTTAAGGGCTATGCTACCCAAGAGCTTGGAACAGGCTCCCACTTCTCAGGCAGGTGGAATCGAGACACAGTCTCAAGGTGATCCTTGTGGGTACAAGAGTGGTGTTTGCATTATTGCTTTCCTAATACTATTCCCTTAAACGAATTAAGTGTGTCTAATGACAAAGAAGTCATTTAGGGATAACACATTATCTCCGAATTGCCTGGTTCAAGCATTCAGGGTTCATCTGGAATGGTGCAGTTTCTGGTAGGATTCAAAACATGCCCCAGTTATCTCCAGGAATTGTGTAACAGGATAAAATATCTAAGCTCTGTGCATTCTTACTTTCCTCCCACTACCTTACCCCATCTGCTGCTATTCATAGTTTCCTTAGAATAGCCGAGAAGGCAAGTTATGCTGTCTAAATCAGACTATGACCTAAAGAGGCAAAGGCTAATTTGATGTTAATAGCAATTTTAAAAAAAGCCCAAGAGGGTGTTGCTTACAGGCTGAGGAACAGGATTACTGCTTAATATGGGAAACAAGCAACTCACCTATTTATTTTCTTTATATGCTAATATATTCTCATATTCAAGTTCTAGATTCTCTTGGATAAAGCAACTAAGGTTAAAAAAGGTCTCTGTCAAGTTGTATACTAGATAGGTGCCCATAAATTTTTCTTAATTTCCTCATCTTACATCTATTGTTACTGACACTTTCCCCAACGTACTAGGATTTTTTTTACTGTTTTATCCAGGAATAACTGATTATGCTTATTGTTTGGGAGATCTAGACTCTTATAATTGAGGGAAATGATCTGGTAAATACCTTTGTACGTATCAGATTAAAAGTACAATAGAGAAAAGGCAACGATTAGTTCAAAGAAACCAAACTGCAGTTTCAGGCTCTGTAATACCTGTGAAAACTTAACCTGGACAGAGAAAAATTTTAGCTAACCCCTCCCATCATCACATAGGTTACCATTCATTGTTTTGCAAATGGAAGGCACCCAAATACTTTCTAAAGGAGTCAGCCTGATCATATGTGAATCAGTCTAGCACCCTCTCCCCAACATAGCCTGCACTAAACTTCATAAGTTATTATAAACGGTATACTGTATTATTGTCAAACTATAAACTTATTTTTTCTTTCAACCTTACAGGGGCTGTCTAGAAATGTACTGTCGAATCTATAACCCAGAACCAACCAAAAAAACTCTTTAGCAAGGATCACTAAGTGCCCTTTGGACATACTTTTTTTCCAAACAGAGAAAGGAGTGCCAGCGGCTTGGCAAGCAATTTGCCCTGGGAAAGTTACAAATACTGGCTGACCTGTTTAAAAAGATTTTAAGGCTGGCTGGAGGCAGAACACCATCAACCCCTTAGCTGGATTCTGTTTCATAGGCTGCTGGTACTGATTTCAATGCACGGAGGAACGAAAAAATAACCCTCACATGCACACCGAGTAAAGGATGAATGAATGTATGGACACACCTTGCAGTGATCTGAAGAATGTATCTTGCCTTGCATTGACCTACACCTAAGACATTTTGTTGGAGCACAGGTGGGGGTCAAAAAGGCAGGCAATATTCATAATATGGGTTTACAATTTGAATTCTTTTGTGCAACAAGCATTGGAGTTTAAATGAATCTTCTTACAAAATTTAAGTCTATTCTGACTCATAGTTTACTCTTGTGTCAAGATAACTTTCACTATTCTCTAAAAGGAACCAATCCAGATTTGAACCTAAAAGTTAAGAATATTGATTTCCCTAAAGATCATACCCCATGAAAATGATTTTGGATCAGTGATCTGTACTGTTAAACTGAGTGATTGGCAAAGAACCAGGCATTTTATTTGGTAATGGTACTTGGTGATAAAGGCTTTCCAGAGACTATATCTAACCTCTAAGTATAAGCCCCAGTGAAAAACATACTTGGGAGATTCGACCTGAGAAAAGGTTCAAATAGCTTTTACGAATTTAAATTTTGCCTTAAAATTTCTCTGCCACACTGCCTTTGACATTCTTACGTAGCTCTCTAGGGATAGACTTCAAAAAGAAATTATTTTATCAAAGAGTAATCTGCACAACTCTGATTCAGTGTTTTGTCTTTCATTTTCCCTGAAAAGGAGCAAAGCTCTTTTCTATGGCTCTGATTCTATTATATTTAATTCTGCTCTTGATAGTCAAAGACCATAAACAATAACTGTCATCTGAAGAATTCTTCTAGAAGCCAGAGACTGGTATTTAATAAATATTATATACTAAATAAGACTCATCAGCATGGGGTTATGTAGAAAAGCAATTTATTCCATTATAAGCACTTACACAGTTAGTCAGAAAGTAATAGGCCTGCTGGTGAAACAGGTCACCCAAAAACAGAGATGGTATCAAACTAGTGGTCAAGGACTAACTCCTAAAAAAAAGGAACTCTTATCCAGGATTAATTTAATATTAAAAACAAATACAAGCTATCAATTCACTCTTTCTCAACTTAACTGGACAGTCTACCTGTGGTATGACTGTCAGGTAAAAACATACACCTTTACAACTTGGTGGTCCCAAGTTCTTTTAAAAAACCATTTCACAGAAAGGAAAGAAATAATATGAAAACAGCTCAAGAAATACACTAACAAGCAAAAATATATGGGGAAAGAGGAACACGTAGTTTTGACTTAAGAAACTGAGAGGAGACTGGTCTATATAGGAAAATGTGCATCCTGGAAAGTCAGGTGTGAAGATTTTAGAGTAGGAATTTATATGACTTGATTCTCCCCTATTTCCTGAATAAAAATGACATCTTGCATTTACTTCATGGCTCAGACACCTACCTTACTTGGCTCTATTCCTTAGTTACTTCTAGTCTTTAATTAAATGAGTCTGAAAAACTTGGGGATATAGCATAAGAAGAAAAATAAAATAACCACACACAATATTCCCCTTTTGGTGGCTACTTTAGATATTTGTTACTAGAAAATTCCTGAAGAAAATTTAAATATAAGTCTGTAGCTTTGCTGAATCAAGTCCCCCAGTTAATATTTAGAAAACACCCTTGGTTTGGACTAATAGCATTGCTGATGGTATCTATTATAGAGGGATAACTGAACAAAGTCTGTGTCTCAAAACCAGTGTTAAATCAATCTCAGGGATGAGAGGAAAAAAAGGGGAGTCTACAATTACAAGAAATGCAGACACATCTAAGACCCCTGTCCTTCAGGATCCACGCTTCCTTCAGGGTCTTCATCATTGTAAATGTTCTCTGCCTGCCGAAAAACAAGAAAAAGAGAAAAGGGTATTTAGTGAACAAAAAAAGCAAGTTCTTGAAGTTAAATTTTCAAAAATAGATTAGCCAGGGAGACAATTTATGGGCTCTGCTGCAATTATTCAACTCTGCAGCTGCTGGATGAAAACTGCAAGACAATCTACAAGTGAATGGGAACGGTTGTGTTCCAATAAAAACAGGCCAGCACGTCTGGATTAGGACATCTCCACAAAACTGAAATATGCTTACTGTTTGTCTTGATAACCAACCTTCTTGAGACCTTGAGCCAGACATTCATAAGTCAAAAGGTTAAAAACACCACAAATGTCCACTGAAAGATGACTGAATAGTCATACAATGGAATATTATTAGGCAATAAAAAAGCCAGTCAGCTGCTGTATGATTTTTCTTATATTAAATTTCTAGAATAGGCAAATTCATAGAGAAAGCAGACTGATGCTTGCCTAATACTAGGTAGTCTGGAGGAAAATGGGGAGTGATGGTTAACAGGTACGGGTTATTATGGGATGGGATTTCTTTTGGCATAATTGATTGTGGTGATGGTTGCACAATTCTGTGACTGTACTAAAAATCACTACATTGTGCATTAAGAGAAACCCCACCCCCCACCAAAACCACGTTCCACATATCGATTTATATTTTAAAAAGAAAAATGCTCTTGCATACCATTCTATTTCTTGATGAAATACATGTTTCCAAAGGCATAATGTTAAATACAGAAACCGTCTTCATTTGGGCAAAATTTACTTTTCTTAGAATCTACTATGCACAAATTACTAGGCTAGGCACTACGGAGGATGGGATAAGCTTATCTTCAAAGAGCTTGTGATCTGACTTCAAGGAAATGTACACTATTGTGTGTTTTCTGACAAGGAATGTGTAGTGTCTTTTTCCCCGACACTAAATGTATGTCCAAAAATTCAATTCGATCCCGACACTACCCTAAAGGGTAGCATAAAATTCTACAGGTCACTAAGGGATGTGATTAAAGGCTCAGTCCCACAGACTACCCTCACTTCAGAGGCTAGTGATGAGCCCTGAGTGCCCAGGCTACCTGGGTACTTCTGTTCAACTTGTCATCTATAAATCTGGAAGGGTTCCCACAACCCCCCTACTCAAGTTTGATAATCTGACGGAATGACTCACCGAACTCAGGAAAATGTTTTACTATTACAGGTTGATTACAAAGGCTAGAACTCAGAAACAGCCAAATAGAAGAGATACATAGGGCAAGGTTCAGAGGGAGCACAACAAAACTTCCATGTCCTTTCTTGGTGGCATCAATATATTCACCAACCTGAAAGTTCATCAAATCAAGAGCTTTTTATAGAGCTTTTCTTAGAGCTCAATCTCTGCTGTCTGTGGATAAGTGGAAATAAAAGTTCCAACTCTCTAAATGAGTGTTTAGTCTCTCTCAAGACCAGACTCATCCTGATGCTGTACCTAGGGGACCCCTTAAACACCTCCTTAGCCTAAGCTCAAATGTGGCCAAAAGGGACTCCTTATAAATAGCAAGAGACTTCTTATAATAACTATGTATGGTGTCAGATGAGTACTAGACTTATTGGAATGATCATTTCACTCATAAATTATATAAATGTCTAATCACTAATATAATATTGCATGTTAACTGTAATTTAAAAAGTTATCTGAAGAAAAAAAATAACAAGAGACTCCCACCACTCAAATCCTAAGAGATCAAGAACTCTGTGACAGGAACCTGAACAAAGACCACATATTTATTTCTTATACTACAACAATTCTTAATAAACAAACACCACTAAGTAAAACCTGGCCTGGGGGTTAATGCCTGGAAGGTGATGTAGTTCAATCTCCCAGATTTCCATGGCAACTACTATAATACCTTTAGTTGAGAGGTTATCAAAGGCAGCCTATTTCATCTTGTTAGGACTCTTGATTTTTTCTATTAATTTTTTGTGGGTATATTACAAGGAAAAGGGTGAGGTGGATTTTGTTTACATATATAACATATCCTTGAAGAGCATACAGAGGAAAACAAGAACTCTCTAATTGTAGCAACCATATTTTGGCAACAGACTTCTAAATACTTACATATAATTAAACCTAAGACTAGATACTACATATAATTAAACAAAGATATAAAAAGCAAAGGGACTACTTTTAATATGAGAGATTCCACCATGCTGTTCTCCAATCTGGTTTTTCCCTACTTAATATAGATGTCATGAATATCTTATAAAACTAAGCACAATTTTTTTTGATAAATACTATTCCAAAGTATGGATACTGTATATAATTTGTTAATCTCATAGGCCATAAATACGTTTTTCCTCATGTTGAGGCAAAAAACTCTCTCCTAAAGTTTATTTCTGGTGGTAGATCTACCTCGAGACACCAGAAGTTTCTTCTGAATTCTTTTCACTTATCAGGCTACCATCAATCAAAAGTTATGTAATTGCTTTTTAAATTGCTTTTTAAATTGCTTAACCATTTAACTATACAGTTCAGTGGCAATATCCATTAAATGCACGGAACTATCAATACCACACAGCTCCAGAATGTTCACAGATCATTTCAAAGCAATGACCATTTCTAGAGATTCAATGGCTAGCAAAGAGGGAGAAAAATTAGAAGGCTATGCAATAGTCCAGACAGTGGTAATAAGAACCTGACCAAAAAATTAGGGCGTGGAATAGAGATAGGAAAGATGGGTATGTATGCTGTATTTCTAAGTCATGGAAAAAAAAAAAATTACACACACACACACACACAAGAAACATTGTAGAGTAGACAATATAAACTCTCATAACTAGACCTAGAGAGAGACAGTGAAGAAATCTTTATGTCTGGTGAGCTGGGGAAATGCTACAGCCATAGAGAAAACAGCAAAGCCAGGAGGAAAGAAATGAAGGGGGGAAAGAAAAGTTCAGTTTTGTTGAGTTTGAGATACCATGGGAAAACCAAATAAAGGTAAAGAACAGTCATTTGAAAATGATAATGTACAGACAAGTGCAAAAGTTATACCAGGAGTAAACTGAACAGACACCAGCCATATTCATGAAGTATATAAATATGAAGTGATAAACTTCATTTATTGAACCTCCCCAAAATGACTAAATACTTACCATTTGCCAAACTTGCATGATATTGTCTTCTGATACAGAACAGATCACCCAAGGTTCATTAGGATTCCAGGAGAAATCAGATATCTTGGCAGTGTGACCCCCATGAATAAACTGAAGGAGAGAGAAAAACGAAGATATAAAAAGCAGAGAGAATACTAAATTACAGACTATTTCAACTGCTCAATGTCTGTAACATACCAACAATTCTGGTGGCCCATCTTCTGCATCTTCTGGGGACTGTTCCTCTCCAATTTTACTAGTACGAAAATAATTTTAGAAGTTAAAACAGATTTATCCTGAGTAGTTTTGAAAAGTATAAATAAAGAAAAGAGTAGCTAATAAAAGACTTACCTTAAATCCCAGACATTCAGTCTGCGATCAGTACCACTGGAAGCCAAAATAGTCTCATTGTGAGGTGACCACTGAACCTACACATAATGAAGGAAACAGAAAAGCTTTCAATTATAAAATTGAGGGGAAAAGACCTAAAATTACATTTAACAATCCAAAATTTTGTAAATAAGAGAAGTTAAAGTATTTTAGACACTACAGTTAAAACTGACAATGAGCTAGATAAGATCATTTCTTGTATGAAAATAATCCATAATTAGACCTAAGACAGCAGTTTGTCCTATTTTATATTACATTTTTGAAGACCTCATCTTATCTATTCTTATTGTCTAATTCTGGCTTCTAGCCAAATGTAATCAAATTGTGACCTAAGAAATACAGTAGAGCTCACACACACACAATTACTTTCCCAAGTAGTTATTATGAATTGAGTATTACACATAAGACTGATTACAAGTGATTCCTTATAACAGTGATTTTATTAAAGCTGGCTATGACACATGCGCAATCACATAACTGTTACAATGTTTGGTAACAAAATCCTAGCTTCATAGTACAGATAAGAGGATATTAGCAACCAGTATTTAGAGAAGAATTTGGATACACTCCAGACAACACCATTACAAGCAATGACAGAGATAGGGTGAAAACAAAATGTTCTTTGGAGAAGGCTGAAGAGTAGAAAACAAGGCTAAGAGACTAAGTGTGTAAGAATATGGCTAACTTGGAGCCCAGTTCAGATGCCTCATTGATACACCAAAATTAATTTTGACCATCCTTAGGTTCTTAATACTTGACAAAACAATCTTTTATTTATAGTGAAACTAACTGGGCCTTTCCTCACTATAAAATGTTAAGCTCTTTGACAACAAAGACTGAAACGTATTTCTCATGGTGCCCTTGAAATAAGCTTTGAATTTAGTATAACAATTTCTTAAATTAGGCTAGAGAGCTTTATATGTTAAGAAAGGAGTTTAAGATGATGAGGCAGAAAAAATCAGAGCCAGTAATTTAACCTTGAACTGTGAAATCAATAGACATCGCAAATTATAAAGAGTAAAGCAAGGGAAATATGGGAGGAGACAAGTGTTAGGAACAAGCCTGATAAACAACCCCTATTCCTACAGAGATTAGCATAGGCACACAGAACATTTCTATTAAAACAGTAGGATAAAGCATAAGCATACCCTCTTGCATATCAAGGTCTTCCTTTTTAAAAATATCAGCATTAGTTTCTCTTACCTGGAATATTTCATCCTTATGTGATTCGAAGGAATGCAACTTAAGTTTCAGATTTCTCAGATCCCACAAGGCAACAGTCTATGTACAGAAAGGGGAAAAAAAGCAAGCATTTTGGAAAACAAAATTCATAACTAAAAGATCTCTGTGCATTCAGAGCAAGCCAGAGAAATTTATTGTTATTTTTTAAAATAAATCAAACTCACCTTATCAGCTGATCCTGTGGCAAGAATGAACTCACTATAAGGATTGAAAGAAAGGCAGTTCACTTCAGCAGTGTGAGCATCAACTGAGTGGCTTGGTTTGGATGTATTGTTTGAACGAGTATCCCAGCTTTAGTAAAAAAAGGAGAAACAGGAAAAAAGCTTGAAATGGGTAACTAAGCATAAAACTTAGATAACTTATAAAAAAAAATTAAAAATGGATCCTACTCACATCATAAGTTTCTGATCATCAGCCACTGACCCAAACAGAGACTCATGGAGCAGATGCCAGGAAACATCTTCTACTACTGCTGTATGTCCTGTAAAGATGGTCTTCGCATCCACAACTTTTCCTTCCTTTGGAACAGCACTGATGTCCCATAGGCAGATGGTCTTAAATGTAAAATTAACTATTATAGAAGAGTCTCACTTCCCCATATACCCCAGGAAAAAAAAAAACAACTGATAACTAGCCCGGATTTGCATCAAAATGAGAAGGGTACACACGTGGTCATCTGAAGCACTAAGTAAGTGTCCACTCAGATTTGGGTTCCAAGAAAGCCCATAGCCTTCCTTCTGATGTCCACGGAGACGCAAGTCTGGGTTGCACTCTCCAGAAGGATCTGCAAAGTAACAGACACATAAAGACTATCCCGTTTACTGCCTCACTGGGTCTACTAAGCATAAGGGAATTTTGACCAAGAGGTCTAAAGTTCTTAGTATTTACAAGCAATACAGACCTATTATCAACAAATATATAATGCTTAAGCTGCACCATCAATTCTGTGTAAAGAAGCAATTTTTCCCCTAAAGAAAAAATGAATATCCGCACACACTGATAAAATCAGAAGATGTTAAATTATATTAAGAATAATAAGCAACTAAAGTCAAACTGAGAGAAGCAATGTATTTTCATAGTAACTCATTATTTGTATTTGAATTCAAGAAGACTGGTACCTGGTTTAGAAGGATGTTTTGTATAGTCAAAAACAAGAACATCACTGGATGGAGTCTTTGTTGCAATGATGCAAGGGTTCTGGGGCATGTAACGTGCCCTGTTTACTTCTCCTTCATGGTTGATCTTGATTTCTATCTCAATCTTTCCACTAACAGAGCCAAAACCTCCAAATTCTGTAAATAAATTAATTGCAAATGAGGACAAAGAGCTACTCCATATATGTCATTCAAAGTATCACACAGGTAAGCCTTTTCATCAGCAAAATAGCATAATTCTACAAGTAATCTAAACATGTGTTAGCACCATAAAATGCTTTGACACGTCTTATGTTATTTGATTACTAGTGTACATAGTAGGGAAAGTAGTTATTATTGCCAAAAAAATTTACACATGGGAAAAGAGCTCAGAGTACCTACATTAATTTGTTCATAGGTGACATGACTATGGCAGAACCTAAACTGAATCCCCATTTTTCTGATTCTTAGCCTAGTACTCTTTCAGTTATTCCTACAATGACTTTACGTAGTTAAATACTGAATAAGTATTGTATTACTATCTAAAAGGAACAACTACTGACACAGCTTCAAAAATAGATTCTCAATAAGCAGTTTCAAATCTCATTTAAAATACCAAGAAAGTGTGTTGAATAAATAAGACCTAAGTTACTGTTGTAATAAATATTAAGAACAGTGTGCTAAGTACTGAAGAGTCTCTCTCGCACTATTAATTTGAAGCTCTAGTATGGGGTAACCTTTCTGAAATAGTATCACATCGTATCTTCTCCCCACAGTTTCTCTTACTCCAATGAGGAAAAACAGAGCCACAGCAGTTAGTTCCGTTTTCCTAACCCCCACTTATACCTGTCAACCACAGTCCTTGGTTGAAATAAACAAGGACTAAACAAAAACATTTTTTAAATTCATATTTGACTATTGTACGTCCTTAGAGAGTTCTCCCAAGTACCATTATAAAATGTATAACAACATAATTTGTGATTATGTAAATCTCGGCAAACAATATATTAACAAAAGTAGCTAATGATTAGTCAAAGAATTATGTAAGGCAGCATGATAAGGTACCCAAGTAAGAGACCCTGGCCTAAATGACTCTGCCACTTACTAGCTTGGTGATTTGGGAAAGCCCTTCAATTTCTTTGAGCTCCAAATACCTCGTCCATAAAGTAAAGTTTTGAGAGTAAATGAAAATGGCATTACTACCATTATTTTATTATACACGTGTTATACTGTGAAGGACAAGTCTTGAAAAAATGAGGACATAGATAGGTAATACAGTTGGCAGATTAGATAACTTTCAATTTCAAAATAACTTTTCTAAGTTGAAAACCAAGTGTTTCAAAGAAGCAAAAAAACTAAAGTTCAAAATAGAATACAAAAGAGGAACACCCACATTAAACAATTTTTTTTCAAGAATGCTAGATCGCAAAAAAAATCTGCAATGTAAAAAAAAAAGCATAATATATGATCTTAAGGATCCTTTGTCCCAAACACAGGGAGATAAGCTATACAGCTATAAATGACTGTGACAGAAAAGCGTAACTGCCAGAAGAGATACCAGTAACAAAGGAAGAGCAATAGCTGGCATGGAACACACAGAGCAAGAAATAATCATTACATAATGTGAGTTATTTCACTATTGGGTATATATCAAACAAAGGGCCTCCCCAACTGTAAAGTATGACAATAAGAAATCAATGTAGAGGATTCACAATTGAGATTTTATGAAGATGAGATTTTATCTATTAAAAAATAATTAGAAGCTAATATGTCAAAGGCTAAATTTGAAGTATGAAAGATTGAGGTATCAATGTAGCCATGGGCTGCTTAATGACCAGGATACATTCTGAGAAATGTGTCGTTATGCAATTTTGTCACTGTACAAACATCATAGCGTACACTTACATAGACCTAGATGCTATAGCCCACTAACACCTAGGCTGTATGGTATGTAGCTTATGGCTCCTAGGCTATCAACCTGTATAGCATGTTACTGTACTAAATACTATAGGCACCCATAACATAATGGTATTTGTGTATCTAAACATAGAAAAGGTACATACGTAAAAATATAATATAAAAGGTTAAAAATGGTGCACCTCTATGAGGCATTTACCATAAATGGAGTTTGCAGGATTGGAAGTTGCTCTGGGTGAGTCAGTGAGTGGTGTGTTAATGTGAAGGCCTAGGATATTACTGCACACTGCTGTAGACTTATAAACATTTTCTCACAAGACCTCTCTCCCTGCTTCCTTCTAAGAGGGTCAGAAACAGAACATCTAAGCTGTCAATGCTGCTCCATGAACAGGGATGTGGGCTTGGGTTGACTGTAAATAACAAGAACTGGCTGGGTAAAGAGTAGATCACCATTAACGGTGACTGTCAGGAGGCTGTGAAAGCTGGCCTAAAGATTAGTAGGAATAAGAAATCGAGAAAGAGAGATAAAGAACATGGGGGATTGTTACGGCAACGTGGTATGGGCTACTGCATGTTGGAGCAGTGGTCAGATTAAGGAATTTTGTGGTATTACTAAAAGAGTTTAAGATGAAGAGGGTACAGAACTGAGGATTCAATATCCACCTTTGGAAATGTTTTTGTTTCTTGACCCTATCTGGCACAAAGGGCTCTCACTGGTATTGAATTGGTGGAAGAAACCAAACTTATTTACGCTTTATATCATTAAGACCTGAAAAATATTTCCGAAATACAGGGACAGCTGGCTCCATACTACAGGAAGTTTTCAGTGAAGTGGCAGTGGCACTTAATATTTGTTAAGGTAGACTCTGTGGACCTGTGTCCTTGTACGGGAGCTTAGGTCCTCACAAAGAATGTACAGCAATGTACTCTGAAGACTACTAAGCTAGATCTGGGAGGGCTGTAGCACCCTCCAAATACGCAGCGCTGGGGGGACTGGCTCCTCTGTGCTGAAATAGGTCAGTGGCTGACTGACTGGGACATAATCTGAGTACTCAAAATTGAGGTGTGTGAGAGGGAAATCTGTTGCCAAGCCTCACAGATATTGCTCCTGTCAGAGAGAGAAATAATTCCTCTTGAAACACATATCCTTCCATTTCTTACAGGAAATTCAGCTCCATTATAATCTTATGGGACCACTGTTGTATATGTGGTACGTCATTATGTGATGCATGACTGTACCGAGGTTTAACTTTTGCCTATTTTATTTGCTTCTCTATAAAACACCATTTAAAAAATTGAGGCATAACATAAAACAGTAAAAGTGTCTAGCTTGATGAATCTTTATATATGCATACACCAGGGGAACCAACACCCACCAAACACAGAACATTCCAGCCCCTCAAAGAGCACTATCATGTCCCTTCCAACCAACGCCCTCAACAAACTAGGTAACTGGCATTCTGAGCCACTTTTTGAGCCCATAAACATTTTGAAACTAAGACGAGTAAGTTCTAACATCATGATTTAATAATAGTTTCTTATACATAATTGAGACCAAAGACTAAAAACATCTTTTTTTAAAAGCACAAAGCCAATTCCTCAAATAAGTTGCTAAAAATAAACTTGTTGATATTTGAAGATCTTGGTAACATGAGGTAATACTTTACATCTAATCTATTTTCAGGGCTTAAAATGTAACTATAGCCAGGCTGAATCTAATGTAAACACACGAATTCTTTCTAAAGTCAAGACAAGCTTGAGCCAGTTTTTGGTTCTTTCAGTTTGAAAGTTCAATGATCTTTTGAAGTTATTTGCCATCAATTACCTCAAATCGAATAGGGTCAAGTAGATGATAATTATAACAGTTCAATCTGAAAGTCTAAGACATTTCATCTGAGAGGAAGGAGACTAGGAAGCTATCTACCTAACAACCACCAAAGAAACGTTGAGCTATATTTATTTCCACCACTGTTGAGAACGTATGGAGAGAGCACCCCCAACTTTTAAGCGCCAAGCCTATTTAACAATCTAAAGATGACTTAAGGGGGTGGGGGAAGTAGTAAAAGGAAGAGAAGAGGAAGGTATGGGAGATGACATGCTGTGTAACCTTAGGGCAAGTTACAAAACATCTACAAGTATCAGTTGCCTTACCAGGATTAAATAAGGTGATTGATATATTTATAAAAATATACATATTACTGGTATTTTTAATTATTCTTTTATTATTCAGCATTAGAAAGAGATATAAATGTTATCACTGGAACATAATTTGAAGTCACTCAAAAAAATCAGCTACCACAAAAAGACTTGAGTATGTATGTTAAAAGATGTCATTTCAAAAACCAGCAAAGAAAATGGGTTAGTCAGCAAGTAGCATTAAAAAAAAAAAAATTGCTAACCACCTTGAAACAAAGCTTAGATTCCAATTCCATACCTAACAAATCAAATACCAGAAAAAATAAAGTTTTAATCATCAAAACATAAAAGGGCCAGAAAACAGCTAATTATTTAGAAATCTTAGAATGATGGAAGACCTTTCAAAATCTAAAGGATATGAGAGGAAAGTTGGACAATTAAAAATATAAGTTTCTAAATAAGACTTAAGATTATAAACATGGAAAAATTATCTGCGACCTATTTACTGGGGATAGCCAACCTTATTCATAGAGATAACCCAAAAGAAAAAAAGGACATAAATAGGCAGCTTAAGAGACAAAACATTTTAAAATGTTTAATATCACAAATAAATTAAAAAGCAAAGTAAAATAAGATTGTAGTATCAAGTTCAGTGTCGGTGAGCACATGGAGAAACATGTAAACACATCCACTATTGGTGGGTTTGTGAATCTTTTTTTGGAAGACAATTTAGCGGTAGCAATTATACTTGAAAATATTCTAGCCCTATGATCAGCATTCCACTTAGAAAATTATTCTACAGCAAAACTATTTAAGTTGTATGTACAAGAACTGTTTTCAAAGCAAATGTTAGAAATCACCATGTCTGTAAATAATGGATGGTTACCTATGGACCTATGGCATAGTATATGGCCATCAAAAGGAGGTAGGTTTCCTCCATACACTTATACATAAATTTGTCCAGCGTACACTAGGCTGGAAAAGCATTTTCCACGTTGTATCACCAGTACCAAGAAAGATGTCTAGTATACCAGGGGTCCCCAACCCCCAGGCCACCCAGCAGACTTCATCTGTATTTGCAGCCATTCCCCAGAGCTAGCATCACTGCCTCAGCTCCACCTCAGATCATCTCAGGCATTAGATTCTCGTAGGAGCACTGGTCCCTGGTGCCAAAAAGGCTGGAAACAGCTGTAGTACACAGTAAGTACTCAATGTATTTTTTGAATGAGTAATTCAATAATGAGATAAATCATTCAGAAAACTATATGTCAATTTAATAGTGATCTATATGAGATAGGTTTACGCTGGGGTGTTCTACACTGTTTTGATTTGCTTTGATATTTAAAAATGATTACATTATCAGAGTATTTGTTTTGTGCCTAAATAACCAAAATTCCTCTTTAAAGACAATTTATGTTCATCTAATAAAAAGGAAACAGGCTCGGAGCGACTAAATGAGTTACCTAAAACCACATGGCTAGTGACTGGCATGGCCAGGTCTCAAGCCTGAGTATAAGTTCAGTGTTTACTGCCCCCTCCATCACTGATGTCTTATCCAGAAAATAACGTTCCAGTAATCATATCCTATAGTTACACACTTGTGTCAGTGACACAAAATGTCTGCTGACCTTTATCCTAAGAATTTATTTCGCATCACCCTAAGCTAAATATGGAATGTTCAAAAGATCAACTGTACATTACAATCCTGGCAAATAACTGAAGCTCACAATAACTTAGATAAAAGGATGGATTCTGCTACACTGGAGAAATCTATGCTAAACATCTATGTTTTTATAGCACAAATCTCAATAACAAGAGCCTATCTTCTTCCTCTCAGTAATAATTTGTGTCCAAGGACAACAGTAAAGGAAACTCACTCATTATTATGAATAGTCAAACCCTTAGGTTATATCCTAAAAACAGAATTCAACGGTTCATTTAATTTTTATGCAGTTAGTGCCATAGTTAAGTCATTTCTACCACTTCAAGTCTGGAAAAGTTAATTTAAGCCAGTATTTCTCTATCTTTTTCATTATTGCCGCTGTAAGAAACCCTGTAAGAGATTTTCCTGACATTCACAATGAAATTTTAATACCACAAATATCCTGTATATATCTACTTACATATGTGATGTTTATGCATGCTTTATACAAATAAGATTGTTTTCACACACACATTCTTTCAAACATCAATTTTCAACCCTTCAGTGGCAGTATCTCCCATGCTGAGAATGCATGTATGCACAGCAAAATATACAATGGATTCTGGCTTCTTTCAATTCTAGAAATCCCCGCACCCAATCGAATTTAGTAGAGGAAAGTTTATAGAAAAGCTACAGAACCAAGTATGTGTTATGGTATGTATTGTGCCATCTATTATCTATACTGCAAATTCAGGCTTTCCAAAGTTTAAAATCTTGTTTTTACCTTAAGTCTACTTTATTAAACTATACATCCTTTTTATGATAATTCAAAGATACAAAAAACATAACACATACATTCATTCTTTCACCTTTAAGATTCCTACCTCCTTTCTCACTGTCGTAGTGTGAAGCATCAAACTGAGCATCGTCATTAGGGAGCTGCACACTGGCTATCACAAGGTGGTTTTGTTCATCCGATGTGTGTGTCCCCAGGACAAGTCGATGAATGCTGAAATCTTTCCCTTCTGGTCTGTAATAGGAATATATGAGCACTATGCAAATTAGTAACACTAAGACTACAAAGTCAGTGATACATATGTATGAAAACGGTATCATAACCAGATTTTGATGAGAAAGTCATTAAGAGCCATATTTTCCTACTTTTAATGTAACTTCCATAGAGCCAAGTATAAGGTGAACTACACAGCAATTAACTTTGTAAGTAAAGTAAGTCTTCACTTAGTATCATTGCTAGATCTTCTGACCTTAAGCAAAACAACGTATAACAAAACCAATTTTGCCACAGGCTGATATAAACAAGAGTTAAGTCCTTATGGCATCTCATTAACTTTATAATACAAAAAATGTTATTTGAGGACCTGTTCTATTTCTTATCTTGGCTAAAAATTTACCATTACTTTGGGGAAAAAGTTTAGTGGAGTAAAATGTGAATTAACTACTCATCCTTTACAATGGGTTGGATGAAAAGAAAATAACTGTTGGGTACACTAATACTTTAGGTCAATTCATCAAGTTAACTCCATTAAAAAGGAAAGGAAATAACATTAGATAAATTAATTGTTCAAATATTCACTAAGTGTCTAATCAATGGACACATTGCTTCAAATACTGTGGAAGTACAATGATAAAGATGTGATTCCTGTTCTCAAAATGCCAAGGGCAATCAGACAGTCATGTACACAAAGGATTGAGATACAAGTCAATATATGTCACATGAAAGGTATACATGAATATGGGCATTTAAATAAAGATTACTCCTAGAATGAAGAAAGTGTTCATGGAAAAGATGACATCCGAGCAGATACCTCAAAATGAGATAAAACACGGGAGAGACATGGGCTTTGGAAGATAGTCAGTATTCCAAAGAAAAGGAACTAAGCAAAGACAAAGATCTACAAAGTGCCTATGAGAGACTGATGATCTGAGGTGGAGCTAAGGCGATGATGCTAGCACTGGGGAGCGGCTGCAAATACAGATGAAGCTTCGCTTGCTGGCCTGTGCTGCTCGGTGGGTGGGTGGGGGCGGGGTGGGGTGTGTGTGTTTTGGGGACCCCTGATTTAAACACTATGAGGTATTATTCCAATTAAAGAAGACACTTGAGGTTAGAAAAATTAAGAAACTTACCCAGATCACACTAAGTAACAGAGCTAGGGACTGAAGTCCAAATCTGACTTTGGATATGGGAAAAGACGGTGGGAGAAAAGGCTAGAAGCAGATTAAAATCAGACTCTAGGAGAAAGAGAGGTGGGACTTCCACGCAAAGAATATACTCATTTTGGAATATGTCATATTTGGGAAGCCAAGAAGACACTCCAGAGAGACACCAGTAGGCAGCTGAAAATTTAGGAAGAAGCCCAGAATCAAGGTCTAAGAGATAACCAATAGAAATTTCTCTACACAGAGGTGATAAGTGCTTATATCTTAAATAGAAAAAATAAAAGAGGAATGTCAACATAAAATTGGGAATTCTTGCACTTAGAAAGTTAAGGAATCAAAGGAAGGCAGAAAAAGAGTATTATTTATAAAACTACAATTGTATTCAAAGCTTACGAAACTCAGCTAATCACATTACGTGGAAAGCTTTTTAAACTTACAAGTATCAGAATAATTTAGTAGGTATGGGATGGCAAATATTTGGAACCCACTGGTCCAATATAATTTAGCCTATGACTGGTAAATCTGGAATCATCAGTTATTTCTCATCAAGTACTCTGCCACAAGTTCCTAAATGGTTTGAACTACCACTGAGAACTCCTGACAGAAATGACTCCACTAATCCTGAACTCAAGTAATTCTGATGGTCAGAAGATTCCAACTCTAAATTTCTAGGCATTTATTATGGCTTTGTTTAACATCATTAGGACAGATTTCCCCATTTTTTTTTAATGCCATTGTGAAGGTAGCAGCCTCATTCTTGTTATTAATAAAATTTACAATAAATTTCTATTACTTTTTGAGCTGAAGCATAGCCTAGTAATCAAGTTTTGCACATGACTTCTAAAGACCTGAGTTTTGAAGGAATTTATTTAGTACATATAAAATATAATTTACAAATGTCATTCTGACTAGCAACAGTTTTATAATAAATCCATTATTCCAACAAGCGTGGTGGTTTTGCTAAAATTTTATATTAATATCTAAATTCACTTTGAATTCTGCATTATCACTTCCCTATGGAAGCCTTTCCTGATACCCCAAGTTGAGGTAATTTTTCCTTCCTCTAATTATTTTATATTTGCCACACTTACGATAATTTTTTACTGTTATGAGGCAGGGAAGGTGTCTTATCTAAATTTGTATGCCCTGAATGTAGCACTTAGTATATCCTTAATAAATGTAAGCTAAATTATTTTATCTTTTCTATTAGTAGCTAACCCTGCCAAAAAAATGTGATTATTCTTTCACACACAAATTCCTTCATATGAAAATCTTTCCACCCTCAAGTGTTCTAAGCATTTTAAGTATCTTTCTAAAACTGCTATGAGCACCTGCAACTGTAATTCTTAGTTTATACCTGCTTCAACTAGACTGCTCCTTGAAGGCAGGCAGGCATCATGTCATATTCATCTTTCTATTAACCAGCTGTGAGACTTAAAGAACTGGACTCATCATAACACTTTTTGAAAGTTGACCATTATTATTTGGTCTACTAGTTATGTGGCCATTCAATTCAGTATCACAAAAAGAAAACAGCATGTTCTCTTTTATCAGGAAAATTACAAAGTAATTTTACATACTGCCTACTTTTTGTCCTAGAAAAAAAATGTCACCAATAGGATTAGATCATGTGCCCCCTACGGGTGACTGGAGAGAGGAAAATCAATGTGAGAAATCTACACTGGGACAAAACAAAATAACGTTCAAGAAATTCGTATCACCTGGTCACATCGGGAAGCCACTGTGCAGTTAGGCTGGGCCACTCCAGAGCATGGGTCATCACCAAATCGTAAAGAAAAGGGGTGTTCTTTTTCCATATTTTGTACTCTTCGTTGATCACACGTTCTTCTACTGCGTCATCAAAGGCTGCTAAAAAATTAAAAACAAATTAAGTTAGCGAACACAATGGAAACCGAGTCAACACTTCCAAAGCTA
Source organism: Rousettus aegyptiacus (assembly GCF_014176215.1). NCBI lineage: Eukaryota > Metazoa > Chordata > Mammalia > Chiroptera > Pteropodidae > Rousettus > Rousettus aegyptiacus. The sequence goes on along the minus strand of NW_023416284.1, from coordinate 20,202,929 downwards.
ACGGCACACTATGGAGCGGATATGTCTAAAACTCCCCTAGGCGGAGGCACCAATACCCCCTTTCCACCTTCGCGGGTCGGAACTACTCTTCAGGTCATCCCCGCCAGACACTCCGTTAGCTTTTCGGGCGAAGGCGCTGGGCCTCAGGAGCACGGTCCCGTACGTGTTAAGTCTACGGAACCGGTGAGGAGGCCGAGCACCAATCGTTGGGGGTCGGGAGAGGTACAAGGAGGCCCTGGAGACAGGCGGGTAAACCGACAGCGAGAGCGGTGAGGGACCAAACACCCTACGGGGCCCCCACCACCAGCTTCATGCCGCTGCGCAGGGTCTCCGCTCCAGAGAAGCTGGCGCACCGTTAGCCGGCCCCGCGGGGCGATTTCGCCTCCTGCCTTTGATGGTGGGGACGGCACTACTCAGCAGGGTCGGGCCTGCCTTCACTGTTAGGCCGTGTCGAGGCCGCAACACAAGCTCGACACCGACCGCCTTCTTGGGACAGCCCTGGGACCCTCACCTTCCTTGTCGGCCATGGCGGGCAGGCAAGCCAGAGGGATCCCGGGATCGAGCGTTGCGGGAGGGGCGGAGAGGCTGCTGGCGCTCGCTCTGCGCGCGCGGCCTCTATTGTTTCCTGCTACCCCTGCGTGAGGTCCAACTCGCGCACCTTCGCGCCAACACTGGCCAATCGGAGCACACCAAAAGGCGAGGTGGGCGGGGAATTTGCGATGTCAGCCTATCCAGACGCTCGGAGTCGCTCTTCGCAGGGCCGAGGCTCGCGCTTCGCGCCTGCCCCCTCACGGCCGGGAGCCGACTTCCTTTGATTGCGCGCGCGCGGGGTTGGTGGGAGTGCGCCCCGCTGGGGTCACGTGAGAGGTTTAGTCTGCACTCCTGGGGGCAGCCATTTTCTTAAAGGCTGTTAAGCTAACGAGCGCTTCAAAGTACTCAAATGAGAAACCTAAGATGTTTTCGGGTCTAGTTATCAACTGAGGTTGCAAAGCAGTGCCTTTACCACTCAGACCTAAAGGTGTCTAATTCAAGTGTCCCTTATTCCCAAGTCTTCCAGTTTGTTTTCCTAATCTTTAGAACTATTGATGAAGCAAGCCCAGAAAAATAGGGCCTTGGTTTTTTAAAGATGTGCTCCAAGCGGCGTGGCTTACAATGGAAATCTTAAGGGATAAAGTACGTTCGCGAGAACAGAGTCCTAGCCCTTTAAAGATGCGTGCCAAGGGGCGGGGTCTAGAGCGGAAGTTGTAAAACATACTGAAGTCCAGCTGATGAAGGGCGGAAGAAGAGTATCCAATGCTGCAATCATGGCGCAAGAAGAAGAGGATGTTAGAGATTACAATTTGACTGAGGAGCAGAAGGCGATCAAGGCCAAGTATCCTCCAGTCAATCGGAAGTACGAGTGTGAGTAGGTTGCTCACTTCTCTCATCTCCTCTCCTTGGCCTGGGTTTCTGGCCTCGTTTTCCACTTTTCCCCATAAGATGCTGCAGGCAAGATCCCATTTCTCCCTGTATTGTGGTTTCATTTGTGCTTGTCGGAGAATGCTGCAGGAAAAAGCCACCTGGTCTGAGATTCGATAAACCTGGGCTCCCAGTTTTAAAGTCTCTTGAACTTTTTTCACATGTGCCTAATCACATTTATCTTGTGGAATTTTCCTAGTGTAGTCTAAACATAACCGTATTTTCAAGCGTTTGCGTGGTCGTCGCTGCATGTATCTCCAACAATAGTGAAGAGTGTGGCTAGTTTAGAAGACTCGGAAAGCTAAGTAGGGGACTTCTAACTTCGTATTTTACCTGGATCCTGTTAGTAAACAAAACCTGGTTTTGCCATTTGTTAGCTTAGTGTCTAGGCTAATTATATAACATCTCTTTCCATCTCAGTTCCTTCATCTGAGAAAGGAACGAGATAATATGAAAGTATAGTTCATACTCTTAAGCTCTATATAAACGTTAAGCTAAGCGTTCGTCCTTAAAGTTTCCCATTGTCCTCTGTGTAGAGGCCAGCTATTTACTATAGCATGATAGGCTCAGTAGTTTTTGGATCCTGCATGTCTCCCCAGCTCAATTTTCTCTCACTTAAAAAACTATTTTTTTTTAGTATATGTAATGTACTGCCAAAGCAAACACATGAAATAATTTTTTAAAATTATTTTTAATAGGTCATATATATGATTCAAAATTCAAAAAGTACAGTAGGTATGCAGGGGAAAATAAGTTTTTCTTTTAGCTCTGATCCCAAGCCACCTAGTCTTCCTCACAAGATCAATCATCTTTTTCATTTTCTTATGTGTGCATGCAAAGATGTTCTAGCGTTTATTTTATATAACCAATTTGCAGTTGATGGACATTTATGATATTAGATACAATGCACCAGTGGATATACTGGTACATCCATTGTTTTGTAGCAATTCCCAGTTTTTTTGGCAGCAAGGACCAGTGCTCCTATGAGACTCTAATGCCTGATGATGATCTCAGGTGGAGCTGAGGCGGTGACGCTAGTGTTGGGGAATGGCTGCAAATACAGGTAAAACTTGGCTTGCTGGCCCAGCACTCACCTCCTGCTGTGTGGCCTAGTTCCTGGTTCCTAACAGGTCGGATACCGGCCTGCAGCCCTGGGGCTTGGGGACCCCTAGTTTTGCACGTGTGCAAGTGTATTTGTAGAATAAATTTCTAAAAGTAATATTGTTTTGTCAAAGGATATGTGCATTTTTAAATAAGATTTTCATGAAAATGTAGCAAACATCCAGCATTGTATTAGTTTCGGGTATAGAAGTATGTGCGTTTTTAACATGGAAGTTATTGCCAGATTGCTCTCCATTGAGGTTGTGCCAATTTATATACACTCACTAGCACTGTGTGAGTGTGCCTCCTCACACTTGTACCAATCAACTATTTTACCATACTTTTTGGTCTTTTCCAATTTGTTAAGTGTCTTTTCATACTAATTGCATTTTATTATTATTATTATTATAAGTGAGGTTGAACATATATTAGTATGTTTGGAGCTATTTGTATTTCCCTTTCTGGGATGTATTTCATATTCTTAACCCATTTTTCTATTGGGTTAGTCTTTTTTACTCTGCAGAATTTACTTTTATGTAGTAAAATCTATTAACCCTTTTTATGGCTTCTAGATGTCATACATAGGGAGGTCTTACTCTGAGACTGTAAAATAACTCTCTATTATACTTATCGAAGTTTAATATGCATAGAAAATTTTACATAAGTGAATTTTCACAAACTGAATACACCTGTGAACTAGTAACAAGATGGATATTACAGCATCCTTGAAGCCCCTCTCATGCTCCTTTCCAGTCACCACCACTTTCTCTGCTTCTCCATTAGCCTGACTTCTAACATCATAATTTAGCTTTGCCAGTTTTTGTACATTACGTAGATGGAATCAATATGCATCCCTTAGCATTTGGCTCTTTTGGCTCATAGTTGTGAGGACCATATTTTTACTGATAGTTATAGATTGTTCTTGTTTCAGGTATTTATGGGTTTGTTTGTTTTTAGCATTTAAAACTTGAATACATCAGAATTAGGGTAAGGTGGAAATTAAGTATCCAGTTTCATTATTTTCCAGATGACCTACCAGATGTTTTCACATCATTTATTCAACAGTCTGTGTTTCATGCTGCGATTGAAACACGACAACTCGATCATATACAAAATTCCCCTACCTATATTTAGGTCTATAGTTGAACTTACTAGTCTATTCCGTTGTTCTTTGTCTTTTTATATGCCAGTTCCACAGTTTTAATTATTGGGGATTTATTCTGTCTTTTAATATTTTGTAGGACAATCTCCGCCTCAGTATTTGCCTCTTTCTTGCTATTCTTGCTTTTTAAAAATTTTTATTTAAAAAGTTCCAAATGTATACAAAACTAAGGCAATAATATGATAATTTTCATATATGCACCATCCAGCGTCAGCAGTTATCAACTGTGTTTTTTCATCTGCACTACCACCCATATTACCCTGTAGGAGAGGACAAAAATCTCTCTGGTACCCATCTTAGGTTCATATGGGCTGGGGCCCTGCAAATAAGACTGACAAAAGACAAATTAGAGGAAAACAAACTTGTTTATTAACATGTGTATTGCTCATGTTTGGTGATAAATAACTCACAGCAGAGCTTTAACAGAAACAATAATTTTATAGAGAGGTGACAAGACAAAAGAAAAGCACTTTGCCCTTTCTGGGACTGCAAATTGTGGGAGGTGACTATGTTGGGGAACTAAGAAGATAAGGGCTAGTTTAATAAAGTTTATTATGTAGATTCTTCGGGTGCTAACTCTGGATAGGTAAGGGTCTAGAGTTTTCTCTGTCCTTGCTGATAGAGGCAAACGGGAATAACTTTACAAATTATGTCCTACTTTTAGATAAGTAGTGGGAGGGCATAGATTTTTTCTTGTATCTGCTTCTTTCAGTTGTCTTCAGCTCAAAATAATCTTTATGCCAAAATGGCATATTTTGAGGGGTATATACTACCTTTCACTTCTTTTTCTATTATTTTAAAGTAAACTAAAGACAAAAATTGCTATTGTTTTTTTTTCAGTCATATTAATTATAAACTTAGAATTAAAGGTTTAGTATTTATTGTCTTTTTCTCCAAGAATAAAGTTTGCCTTTCCATTTTGAAAATCTTACTTTGTATAACCTGAGGTTATTTCTAGGCATTTTATCTTTTTTGTTTCTGATGTAAATGATCTTTCATAATATTTCTGTGGTTATTGATTATACTTATGAAAGCTATTGAATTACATAATTAGTTTTTACACTGCCTCTTTATGAATTCTCTTTTAGTTAGTATAATTATAGTTGATCCTCTTGTTCAGTCACCTCCAAACTTTTTTCATTACACACCGAATTTTATATGTCCTACTGTATTATAATACATGCATTATCAAGCTGTTTTCTTTCCTCTGACACTACATCTGACACCAAATGTGTGGTTTTTTCCACACTAAGCAATTCTCCCGTTCTCTGACACTAATTGGATGTCCAGCAATTCAATTCAATTCTGACATTAACTCCCCAGTTAGTACAGACCCCACAGGTTAAGGCCTTAGTCCCACTTTAGATGACAACCCCAAATGAGGAACCCTGGCTACCCACACTTCTGCGTAGCCAACTGCAGATTCTGGTGTCCTCACGAGCCCCCTCAGACTCAGGTTGAATAATTTGCTAGAAGAACTCACAGAACTCGGGTGAACACTTCATGTTAGCTAGTTTATTATAGGGAATACAACTCAGGAACAGCCAAATGGAGCAGATGCATAGGGAAAGGCATGAGGGGAGGGGTTTGGAGTTTCCGTGCCATCTCTAGGCAGGCACATCACCTTCTCAACACCTTGATGTGTTCATCCACCTGGATGTTCTTTTTATTCAAGAGTTACATAACCCAATCACTTTTTCCATTACCAGGTTTGGGTGGGGGGCTGAAAATTTCCCCCAATGATTATGCTTTAATCATTTATCTACTCTACAAGGTGACTGTCCCCATTCTGAGGATATCAAGGAGTCCCACGCTAAGTCACCTATTATCATAGACTCAGATGTCTTCATAAAGGGTCATTATGAGTAATAAAAGACACTCCTGTCACTCAAGAAATTCCCAGAGTTCTAGGAGCTCTGCGCTAGGAACCAGGGACAAAGACCAAATACATATATTTATTATACCGCACAAACATTTAGCAAAAAGCAGCAATTAAGAATGAGAGAAAAAAAATTTAACTATACTTATTGTGCAGAAAAAAACTTTTGTTCAAAAATTCTGTTAATATTTTTATGTTATGCTTCATGATTATATCTATGGAGATGACCATATAGTTATATAAATTACATTAATCTATTTCCTAATAATTGAATCTTTGGTTTCCAGGAATAAATCCTACTTGGTCATGCTGGATTCTACTTGCCAACATTTTGTACAGTATCTTTATGTTAATGTAATGTTAGATCAATCAGTATTTTTTTCCAGCTTCATTTCTTGCCAATGACCAGCCCCAAATCTAACCCAAGCTTTCTCTTGTTAAAAAACAAAACAAAATAAAATTTAGCTGAGTAAATTTGAAGATCTACTTGACTTTATTAAACAATTCTTGCATTGGGCAGTATCCCATCTAGCAAATTGAAGGGAACTCTAAGAAGTACAAAATAGAAGGTTTTTATAGGCAAAAACTGGTTTGACAAGAATGTTATTAGCAAAATAAAGGATTGTTTCAGGCAAGGGCACTTTTCTTTGTGGAAAAGGTGGCTGTGTCTTGTCAGGCAGTTACCTGGCTAGGGTATATTAGGAAATTCTACACTGATTGGTTTAAGGTCACATTCCTGCATAGGGCTGAAATTAGTCTTGGTTTCCTGTCCTTGCTGTCCTGGAGGCAAGGGGCCTCACCTTGGCCTGTTTCTTTTCTTTTTTTTTTTTTAACACCCCGCAGGCCTGTCGTTTTCTTTACTACTCAGCTCAGTTATCATCTCATTTATTCGTTCAATATTTTTGAGAACCGGTTGTGTGTCAGGCACTGAGCAGAAATTAGGAATAAAAGATAAGGGGCAAGCAGATCTAGATCACCCTTAGTCTTTTGGCACTTAAAGTTTGTTTCCTTTGGGAATTCTTACCTGAACCCCTTCGTCTAATTTACCTTTATCTCTAATAGCAAAGTGTGGTCTGAAGACACCCGGGGCTCCCCTGACCCTTTCAGGGGACCTATATTGTAAAAACACTTTCATAATCATACTGAGATGTTATTTACTCTTTTCACTGTGATGATATTTACACTGCTGGTGCAAAAGCAATGGTAGGTGAAACACCTGGCTCCTTAGCACAAGTTGTGGCAGCACCAAACTTACTGGTAGCCATGATATATTTTTTTACCACAGTGTACTTAGAATTAGAAAAAGAGTCATTTTTACTTAGAAATGTTCTTGAATCGGGAAGAAATCTTAATTATTAATTATTAATAATAAACAAAATATTAATTAATTAAATCTTGACCATTGAGTACAGGGCTTTTTACTACAAAGCCCTGTGTAACAAAATGGGAAGTGTGTTCAAAGTGATTGTGCTGCTTGTCAACAACATATTGATGATTGATTACCTTGAGGAAAAGAACTTATGTAATTGAGTTGTGAGCTGCTTTTTTTTCCCACAGAACATTTTTTTCTCAAAAGAATGACTGAAAGACATACCATTATTATTCAGGCTTGCGTATTTGGCAGATATTTTCCTGAAAATAACAAAGTGGTCTTTCACATCAAGGAAAACAACAATATTTATTGGCAATGGTAAAATTCAAGCTTTCAAGTGAAATTGGAATTTGGAAAACTTGTATCTGCTATCAGGAGCTTGCAGTACTTATAGACTTTTTCTGATGGAATTGGTGGCGATATAAACAACTACGGTTTTTAAAAAATTCTATATAATTAAATGTATCAACGTCATCTGTATAACTGGATAAATTAATATTTTCCTCCCCAAAAAACAGTGCTTGAGGTTACACAATCAGGCATGGGTAAAATTCATCCCAAGCACAAGATAGAGCAATGGATTTTAATATTACAGAGTATGAAGTTCGTTGTTAACTTCAGATTTCACAGTGTGAAAAACCATGTTTCTGGTTTGGGTGTAGCATCAAGTAAGACTATATGCAGTTTTTTGAAAAGCTATTAAAATACTCTTTTACTCCTGCATATCTGTGAGGTTGGATTTTATGTGTACTTCAACATATTGCAACACATTGAAAGTCAGATGTTAAAAATATTCACAAAAATGCTAAACAGTGCCACTTTTCTCACAAAATTTTTTTAAAATATAGTTATTTTTGATAAAATATGCAATTTATGTTAAAATAGGCTCATTGTTATTTTTAAATGAATTAATAAGTACTTTAAATTTTTTTCAGTTAAAATTTCTAGTGTGGTTAATATTGTCAGATACAGTTCATATAAACAAAAGCTTTTCGGGATCCTCAATAATTTTTAAGAGAGTATAGGGTTACTGGGACCAAAAAATTTGAAAACCACTGCCCATAACAATCTGTCATTGTCTTTTTAAACTTTTTTTTAAAATTGACACATAATTTAGATATAGTGAAAGCGCTCAGATCAGATTTGTAAAGTTAGATGAGTTTTGATAAAGATACATCTGTGTAACCAGTGCTCCAGTCGAGCTCTATAATATTTCTATCACCCTAGAAAGTTCCTTTTGCTCCTTTCCAGTGAGTCCTCTATGCTCTTACCTTGAGGCAAACACTGTTCTGATTTCTGTCACCATAGCTTACTTTTGCCTGTTTAGAGTCTCATGTAGGTAGAATCACAACATAGATTCTTTTGTCTGGCTCCTTCACTCAATATCAAAGACAAACACAGCCTGACATTAACGTGGCGAATGGATTTTATTCAGTAACTACTGACAGGGGAAAGAGGACGTGTTTGAACCTTTGAAAGTGAGAATGAGGGATCAGGGGACAGTGGGGGGTGCTCAGTAGAAACTTAGAAGTAAAAAATTACAAAAAGTTGATCAGTGTAAATTCGATTAGGTCAGCAGTGTTTGCTAGCTGGCAGTTATCAAAGTTAGGATTCTATCCTCCCACAGAAACTGAGAGTCCTTCCTGATGATTACATTTCAAAGGAATGGCTCCAGTCCTTGAGAAAGATACTTCTGAGCTGTAAGAGATAAATATTCACAGTGTAAGCCCTTTTTAGTAAATGGTCTAAGAAAGAGAGGTCAAGGCCCTATGGCCAGGTGTTGGCCAGAACAAACAGTCAGTTCTGGCTGTGTAGAGCTTTCTCAGGCAGGCACTGTAGTGGGGGATGGGAATAGAGTGTGTGGTGTGTGGTCCTAGGAACACCAACCACCTTATGCTGCTAGAAGCCATGCTCGGGTTTGGTCAGCTCCTTTAGTGCAGAAGGGTCTGGGTGGAGTTGTGTGCTGAGAGTTCTGTAGTTTTCATTTAACATTTTTGAGATTTATGTTAATACAGTATCAGTAGTTAATGCTTTTTTTTTATTGCTGAGAAGTATTGCATTATATTCCTCAGTTTGTTTATCTCTTCTCTTGACAGACATTGGGTTTTTAATTTAGGGGAATACAATTGTTGCAAACATTCTTTTTTTCTTTTCCTTTTTTTTTTTTTTAAACAAAAGCCACATTTATTTGTTCATTTCTTGCATTTGTAGTACTCCTCGATGATATCCTTGTCCTGAGACTCTTTGCCATAGTCCTTAACCACCACACAACTGCAACCAACCTCTTTCCAGGGTTCTTCCTGTCTGTCAGTTTTACAGAAGCGTACCCATTCCCCAAGTTTCCTGCTGTCATCAACCTTAATCAAGTTGATTCAATGTTCAGCACAAAGGGACTCCACCAACTTGACATATATAGGCTCATCACAGTTGGATGCAAGTATACACAGAAGGGCTTGGTGTTTGAGGCTTTGGCAGCTTCACGTGTCCCTGGTGGATGAGAGAGGTCATCAGTATCTCTCCTAAAGCAGTATTAACATCCGTTACACCGACAGCAGCAGTGCCTTCCTCAGCCATGGCAGTGGCTTACAGAGGGAGCTGAATCTTGAATGCACCCAGCCTCCGCCTCCACGCTACTCTGCGGTGTCAGGAAAAGTGAACGTTCTTTATATGTTCTTATATATGTTTTTATATGACACATGCTTTCATTTCTCTAGGGTTGATATTAGTCATTTCCTTTTCACAGGTTCGTCATTTCTGCTAGTCATTGAGCCCCTTAGTGCCTGAAGCGTATTAAGTCCTCAGTAATGTTTTCGAGTGAATTATTGATAAGTTTGAACCTTGAGCGCCACCAGAAAATTATCTGTTATGGTGCCAAGTACACTAAATTGGGAATCAGAATATCTCAATTCTAGTCACATAATCTCTCTGGATTTCAGGTGTTTTCTTGTAAGTGAAAGAATTATATTAAATGATCTCCAAGACTTCTTTCTAGTCCAAATATTCTTTGATCCTAAGTGGGAAGATGAAAGTCATAATACGAGTGAAGAATAGACTCTGAAATGTTGAGATGACGGATCCAATGGGAGCTTGCTATATAGTAGCAGTTGTTACTTACCGGTGTCCTGTGAAAATATCAGGGAAATGCTCATAATACATGCAGTAGTTTACTTGCTAAAACTATTTTATCGGCCACAGATTTCATTGAGGAGTACTTCAACTATAAGAAATCAACATATAAAAAACTTGGGTCTTGTTAAAAAAAAAAAATTTTTTTTTCTAGGATTTGTCTAGCTATTCATGAGAAAACAAGACAGAAAAATCTGGAATTTTATATCTTTGATGATGATATAGTTCCTGGAATTTTCATCATTCACACAGATATGCAGAAAATGTTGATTTGTTTGGATGAGGAAAGTAATGTCTAGAAATGACATTTATTGAGAAACTGATTTATTAGATACTTCTTAGGTCACCTAGAAGACCTTCGCTCTGCTGCCTTCCAGTCATTCTTTAAATATAAATCTTGGCTTTAAAAAATATTCTTTAGCATTACTATGGTAATATTGTGTTACTGTTAGTTCTTTAGTCATTTATTTAATATTGTGTAAACCACATTTTCTCTTTCTTCAAGGCTGATGTTCTTAACAATGAATAGAGTTCTTGGCAATTAGTAAGTCAGGTTTAGTTACTTAAAAGTGTTTTTCGCTCTCTTCCTCAGATTTGGATCATACAGCGGATGTCCAGTGAGTATACCTGGAGTTTATGCCTTTGAAACCATGTGCTTTGAATGGGAAGGCTGATGATGGTTTAATCTTGATGTCCCTAGTTTTATTTTTTCTCCATTTTGATTCCTTTAGAACATGCAAATGATGGTTTAAAAGCACCCAGTTTTAGTGCCATGAAATTGATTTGAGTTTTTTTTGGTTTTGTTGTATTTATTACATTGACTTGATTTTGACTTTGCTGTCAGGTTTGTCTCTTGCAGCTGATTATGTTACGCAGGGCATTAATGTATTTCTTTAGGTTACACGCATGGGGAGATACTCTGGAAGAAGCATTCGAACAGTGTGCAATGGCCATGTTTGGTTACATGACAGATACTGGGACTGTGGAGCCCCTCCACACAATAGAAGTAGAAACCCAAGGTAATCAGTTTATTCACAAGGAAGAAATTGTTATACAAATGTACAATATTCTGCATAATTTCAGTATATTTTCATAAGAACAACAAAATTAATTATCAGCCTGTTCTTCCTCTTTGAACTTGCCTAAGAAATTTATTGCACTTTTAAATTCAAATAAGTTTTTAGAGACAAGATTATTCAATATCATACTATTATGGTTCTTTTTGATGCTATGTAGGAGATGACTTACAATCTCTTCTGTTTCACTTTTTGGATGAGTGGCTTTATAAGTTCAGTGCTGATGAATTCTTCATACCCCGGGTAAGCAAGGGTTTTTCTTTTTTACTGAGCAAATGGATTCTTAGTTCACAATTTAAAATAGAACCAGTGATTTAAAGTAGAACTTGTGATACGAAATAAAGCCATATAGATATATAAGATAGTATTGATTTGCAGAGATTATAATAACCATTCCTCTTGGTTAACCTGGGTTTGCCTATGTACATGCCATTTGTTTTTAGATCTTTTGTTATATACTTTTCACCAATCAGGATTGTGTGATAAGAATGCACCTACTGTCTTCATCCACACTTTTTGTCTCCCGAGTTTGAGCTATGTTTATGTCCATGTATATGTTTCTTTTGTCCTTTTGAATTCAGCAGCTTTCATGTTGGCCTAAGTTAAAAAATTAGTGCTTTTAGTTTTCCTTAATGTGAAAATGGAAAAGCCAAATGAAGTTTGCTTGTTGCCACCAACCTCTAGAAGGGAACATCTCTCTAACATAGTTGTTATCTGGTACACATGGCACTCCTTGCTTCCCTAATTCCTCCATTCTCTCCCTTACCAGCTCCACTACAGATTTTCTAACTGGGTCATTCATATTACAGAGTTCCAGTAACTACAGTATTATGTAAAAATAGGCTGATGTTCTGTCAATTATACCTTCATAAAGCTAAGGAGGGGGGGGAAGGCTGAGAGTCAATGAAATTATGTATCATCCTCCTCCATCTTACAGAAAAATTCTTTTGGCTCATATTTTTAGATTATACATTTTCAAGTATACTTCCCTTAAATGTGTAAGGAAAAAAAATATTTCCTGAAATATATTTAATTTGTTCTATTTTAGTTAACATTTTAATTTTCTTTCCATCATTGAAGTTGTATGGTATTATCTAAAAAAGGTGATAACCTAGATGTGTTTTTAGTAGATGGACTATAATGAACATTTTTTTTAATTAAAATATTTTTTCCTCTTTAGGAAGTGAAAGTACTTAATATTGATCAGAGAACTTTCAAATTACGGTCAATTGGGTAAGTTTTGAAATTTTAAGTAGCAAGTCATGAAAGATGTTAAGTTATTCTCTTCACTGGACTTGGCAGGCAGAAAGACAGAAAAGTAAGACCAGTTACATCCCAGTAGGGCTTTGCAGGTTGCTTTGTGAGACACTTCAAAGGGAGAGCTCACCTCAGCTTTGGAGGACCGGAAACTTGTCAGAACAAAGTTGTTTTGAGTTGTTACACTTGATTCCCAACCTGTTGATATTTTTTTTAGCACAGAAAATATGTAATTGCTAGATGACACAGGAATTTGCATAAAGCCTAGCTTAGTGGTAAGAAACACGGATTCATCCTTGTTTTGGATCCTCACACCTGGACTCCATTCAAACCAGTTCCTTCTATTAATAAATTATACTCTTCTTCCAGAGTTTACAAACACTTGATTAGGTCACTTTGATTGAACTTGGTGTTTCCCAAATTTGGTCACTCAATATCTTTTAGGTTCTTGCTGTATAAACTTTATCTTTTCCATTTTATGTTGAATTTTGTTAGGTTTTATTTATTTTTCATTTTTTTGGTGAAGTCTTTTATTATTTCCCCTTCTTAAAAAAAAAAAGGTAAAGAGGCTTGTTCAAGGATACTTAGTTAATAAATGGTTCAACTGAATTTTAAACTTTGCTCTTTCTACCACTGCTATTACTTCTACTGTGATCTTCAGTAGTGTTGAAGGGAGAGAGGATACTTAGGTTAGGTTCTAGGAGAGTTCCTTTCTAGAGCCTTCTATATACAGACCATGGACACTTTTCCAAAAGGTATAAAATGCAAACCAAGTTCAGACCATATTACAGAATCTAGTATTTTGCCTTTACGTGGTATACTCTGACAAGCTTTCTCCAGTGGGGGATATTATTTAATTAGTGCTATAACCTTGAATACAGTGAAAATTTTGAACTCTATTTATGAAACAGTATTCATTAAACAGTATTTATTGACAATTTGCTCATATACGTTATACTAGGGCACTTTTTTAAGAGCAAGTATCAACTTTGTTGAAATGGCTATTGCACATTAAGTCCCTCAATAGCTATATCTGCTGGCAACCAAACTGAGATCGATAGCTTCTTACTCCTCTTATCTCTTGGCTTCCTTAACTACATTTGTAAGGCTTATTTTAAAATATGTAAAGCGAGAACACATTAAATACTACACATCTTAAACTTGTTTTCATTTTCCTTCTCAAGGTGGGGAGAGGAATTCTCATTATCCAAGCACCCTCAGGTATGTTTTTAATCTAGCCATTAAGAACATGTTATACTTCCTTACCATAAAGTCAGTATATGTGACAGTAAACATATCAATGAGTTCTGATCAGTTGGTGTAAAGTGGTAAATTTTTCTCAGACATCTCTGACCTATTTAGACGTATTATGTTAAAACACTAATTTCACACATCTGATTTGGTGGATTAGATTCAGCACTTGTATTCTAGGGTCGGGTTTCTTACGGATGGTTGTAGGACTTAAAAGTCGCTTTACCTTTTCGAGTTTTGATTTCTTCCTCTGTAATGAAGGTTTTGGACTAGCCATTCTCTAAAGAACCTTCTACTTTCTGTGCTTCTCTAGATTCTGTATTTTCCAACCTATATGGCCTCACTCTTGATTAGTCAAGTTTATTGGAATAGGAGGAGGCAGATTTTTCCTGTAAAGGGCCAGGTAATGTAAGCTTTATGGGTAGAAAGTAATGGAAGAGCCACTGCTCGATTCTTCTCTTGTGACACTACAGCTGCAACAGACATGACATGAATGAATGAAGGTGGCTGTGTTCCAGTAAAGCTTTATGGGCACTGGAATTTGAATTTCATATCAATGTCATGAAATATTATTCTTTTGATTTTTTTTTTTCAAACATTTAGAAATGTAAAAACCATTCTTAGTTGGTGGGGCTGAACAAAAAACAGGGGGCAGGCTGGATTTGGTCTGTGATTTGTAGTTTGCTGACCCCTGTGAAAAGTCAAGGACACCTAACTTAGTTGGAGGTAACCAGGAAATTCTGGTTACTTCCAATAATTGCAGTATAATTTCTTCAACCATGATATAATGGAATCAAGCCTGGTAAGGGAGACTCAGAAGAAAGAAGCATAAAACAAAAATCAGTTGAGGGGAAGGGTGCGTGGATTGAAAACAAGTTATTTTTATAGTACACGTGACACAGTGGAATTTCCTTTTGAATATACTGTGTTTGAGATGCCTGTCAGACATCCAAATGGAGATGTTTCCACCTGCTAACAGGTATCACCTTAAATGTCTATCCATAAATCTCAAAAGAGTACCCAGCACTGATGAGTAATTCTGCATTTAACACTGAATTTACTTTCTCATACTCTGAGGCACTTATTTCACCCTTACCTCTAAGCCTTCCTCCCTCATTCTCACTCTTAATCAACCTTGCTTTTTAGAGAAGACAAAAGCAATCCATAAGAACTGACTCTTCTTCCCTCACATCCAATCTACCATCTTATCGTATCTATATACTCACATTAGCCTTTCCTCCTGTATTAATGATAGGCCAGTTCCTGATCCTGTCAGAAGGCAGACTTCTCTCCTTCAGTACTCTATCCCACACACAGCCCTTACCAATTTAAGGTCTTTGCTCTGAAATTCTCTCCCTCTCCAGCATGATTAATTGTTCCCGATTTCTTAGATCATTTCCACTTAGTATACAATGGTGCCACAAAACCTGCTAGGTAAAACAAGACAAAACAAAAACCTCCTTACTAGCCACATCCGCTCTCTAGTTATTATTATTCTATCCATATGTTCTCCTTTTCTACAAACTCTTTAAAAAAATTCTCTCAATATACTGGCTCTACTTTCTCACCTCTTATTTCCTTTGACACACCCGAAATATTATATACATTATTCCACTGATTAGTAAATCTGAGGTCAATTCTCAATCCTTACCTTACTCAACCTCTGAGCAGCCTTAAGAGCATTAGCTATCTGGCTTCTAGGGCATCCATCCCTCTTCTCTTGCTCCCTCTCACTAGGCTCTCCTCTCTCTCTTCCTTTTCGGCTCCTTCTCTTTCAAACTTAGTGCCCTGGGGCTCAGTCCTCTCTCCCACCCTTTATCTACCCTCCTTCCTTGGTAATCTTATCTAGTACTATGGCTATAAATATCTATTCAGTGATAACTCCCAAATTTGTATTTCTAGACACATCTGTTGCCTGAACAAGTCATCCTATAGACAAATGCCTATTATCTGACATCTCCATTTGGATGTCTCATAAGCATCTCAAACACAGTATATTCACAAGAGTTTCACTGTGTCATGTATACTATAAAAATAACTTGTTTTCAATCCAACACTCATCTCCCCAACTGATTTTTCTTAGTTTTATGCTTTTTAGCAGAAGGGAAAAAAACAAAGGCAGCTGCCACTCAAATCCGTCTGTGGGATCTTCAACTTTCTTTCATGCTTCTAGAGCTGGCAAATGCCAGTCACCTATTCTCTGACACATTTTGTGGATTCTTTTCTAGATTATTTTTTTCTACTAGATTCTTTTCTAGAACTAGAAGGAACTAAGAGAACATCAAATCAAGTCCTGGTTCTACCACTCTAAACTGAGGCAGGGTAGGGGAGAGTGTCATGTATCAGAAACATATGGAGAGAGAAGAACCCCATGAGGTAAAGTGAATATTGGCAGCTGACTAGAGAGTAGGCTGAGTTCCTAGGGCCCAGGTTAGACTGCAGGGAGGAAGTCTGGAAGGAGCCTCCAGCAAACAGTAGGAAAACTTTGTGTTCTTTGATTCGACCCATTTAATAAATGAAAAAGCCGATGCCTGGAGAGGTCAGAGAGCTTCCATATCCATGTAGAAACAAAGCCAGGATTCGAGTTCCATCTCTTAACTCCAGCTCAAGTTCTCTTTCTATTGTGCACATGTTATTTTTACTAGATCAGTGTATAATACTATACTGATATGATAAGTAATTTTTTTTACGTGAACTTTTAGTTTTTCATAATAATATTAAAAATTTGACTTTCTACCAGTTATTGCTAGAGTTAATGATTCTGATTTCAATGTCCTTTTTCTCCTATTTGTTTTTTTCTCTAACCCCAACTTTAGGGAACTGAAGTCAAGGCAATAACATACTCAGCAATGCAGGTCTATAATGAGGAGAAGCCAGAAGTTTTTGTGATTATCGACATTTAAGATACTCCCCCCATTTTTCTCTTCCTTTTGAGAAGATACCATGATATAAATTCTACAATATCTGATGACATATGGAGATATGCAGAACAGAAATTTTTAAAGTACAACTTTCAGAAATGGAAGATCAAGGCACATCCTTGGTCTGTGTTAACCAAATATTCAAACGTTAAAGAATTCTTCAGGTGACAAGTACGGTTCTTCATTTGTTAATTCCTGCTGTAACAGCAGGTACCTCACAGCCTGCCAATGGAATGCCAGCCCTCCAGCCTGGTCCCAAAAGGGATCGTTGGTGTTAGCAGCAGTCTGAGACTCTGAAGACTCTGTGCTCTCGAATACAGTTTGGAAAAATAATTATAATTTGAGAAATCCTACAATCAGGATTTTGTTTTTCCTCCAAAGTAAGACCTGTGTTTGTACATGTCTCTTAAAAGAGATTGTATTTTAGATTGCTGTGGAACACAGCCATCCTGCTTTCCAGTTGGTTTTCTTAGAAGAAATAATTATAGTTAAATAATTTGAAGACGTCTCTACAAAGAGCTCTCATTTTCTATCTCACTTTCTTTCAAGCACTGATATATTGACAACTTTCCTGTTTTCCTGTAAGAAAAATTTGATGCCCTTACTAATGGGCCCTTCCTTCTAACATGTAATTTTATATTAAAACCAGTATATTTATACAGTTAGAGAAGAAAAGGGGAATTCTTAAAATTTCTTTGGTTTTTAAAAATTGCCTAAGCTCCTCATTACTAAGGATATAGAAGAGGCCAGGAAAACAACTTTAAAATGATATGAACTTTTTAAAGTAGGTAACTTTTAAGAAATGAAACTGCTTTAGTTGACTTGAATCATTATTTTATTCTTTTAATTGAGGTATTCTTGTGATGCAAGAGTGCAAGGTTGCTATTTATTTACAAATACTAGATTGCCACTGGGTGGTGCCAAATATCATTATAATAGGCCAAACTTGACTTAAAAGAAGGAGATAGTGAGCTTTCTCAGTGTTCTCTCTGAGCACTACATTATTTTTCTTTGGGTATTTAACAGAAAGTAGAGGTAAAGAAGACTAGGCCAAGAGCATGTGGTTTGAATAGTAGCTCTTCAAGTGAATGAATACATAGCAGGATCACTGGGGTAATGCTTTTTACCCTTCTTTAATCTCAGGCACATTTTTAAATTTGAATTGTGGACCTCTGAGCAAAAAAAAAAAATGTCTAGAAAAACTGATTTACCTTTCATTAGGATGAATTTCTAGGCTGAGATGGACTCTTTTTTCTTCATGGACCCCTTTGCACATCATGGCGGTGGGGTGGTTGAAAAAATGAACAAGGGGATACCATGAAGGCAATGGAAGAGCCAAGTCTAGAATAAGAAGAGCTCTTGGGGTGCATTAAACCCAGTAGGTATAAACTTGGAGAAAAAGCATGACCACATCTCTTAGCACCAGTGCCGTATAATGGGGTTCAGTAAAAACAAGTCAGATATAATTATGCAATACAAATTGTTTCTTGTAAATTTAAAAAGTCAGTTTGTTTTAAAATAAGCCAAAATGAAGATATCGAGTAAAAGGAAAATGAGTATGTTACCCTTTATAAAATATGGTTGGCATACACGTTTCCCCAGCTTTCCCAGGATAGTTAAGAATTTATTTGTAAATGAAAGGAAAGGGAGTCATCTTGGAATTATACTTGGAGCTGTGGAATTTAAACACTACTGTGCTAACATTTTTATTTTGGGGGGGCAGTAATTAATAGCACAAACGAGCCAGATCACTAGGGTTCAAGTCCTGGTTCTACCACTTACTAACTGCCCACTTTGGGCTCCTTGCTTAACCTCATTGTGCCTTAATTTCCTCATTTTAAGTTATGATGGCTGTACTTGCAGGGTTGTTGAGAGGATTAAATAAATGTATACACATAAAGCTGTTAGGACAGTTCTGACACATAGTAAATGCTCAGTAAATGAGGGCTAGTATTATTGGGGCAAGCATATATGCTAACAGCCCCCTTACTTCTCTCCTTAATTTTTAAAAAGTCCTCAGTGGTTGGTTAGGGAGTGTGGCCCCAGCCTAGAGACAACCTTGATAGCCGGTGCCATTCTGCTAGTCTCTGTTCATTAAGAAGAGTAAACAAAGCCACTCCTTTCTGCTTCTTCCTCTCGTGCTTCTCTACTCCAGGTCCTTCTTGTGTTGAGTTCTCTTTCTGACATATCTGAGTTGAGCATCTATTTTAAAACGCTGTGCCCATCCACTTATGCCAAACTAATTGCCCTTGTGTGAGGCTCCCTTCCATTTATTGTCCCTAACCGATTCCCTTGCAGCTCATTGTATTATAACATTGGGAAGAAAGATGAACAAATTATTAAGCAACTTTTTTTTTGCCTTTATCATTGTCTCCATAACCTCTCTAGAGTCTTCTTTCAGTAAAAATGCGGCCTACCCACTGTCACACATCATCAAAGATCACACTATATAACTCACTAGTTTCCGCCTTTGAATTTTTGCCCAGGTTCTTTTCCTCTTTTTTTTTTAAAAAAAACGTATTTTTTGAATTACAGTTGACATCCAATATTTTATATTAGTTTCAGGCATACAGAATAGTGATTAGACATTTATGTAATTTACACAGTGATCCCCTAGACTAGCCTAGTACCCACCTGGCACTATACATAGTTATTACAATATTATCGACTATATTCCCTGTGCTGTACTTTACATCTCTGTGACTATTTTGTAATACTCTTTGTAACAACTTTATTCACATACCACACAATTCTCCCATTTAAAATGTACAATTCAGTGGGTGGTTTTAGTATTTTCACAGCTATGTAATCATCACCACAATCAATTTTAGACATTTTCCCCCTAAAACCCACTATTAAGCGTCGTCTCTCCCATCTTTCCAGGTGCTAGCCAACCACTAATCAACTTTCTATGCTGTAGAAGTGTCTGTTCTGTTGCCCAGATTCTTACCTGCCAATCTTGTCCTTTTTCAATATAACAGGAAACTCACCTCTTAGAAGCCGTTTGGACTTATTCCAGCTGCTTGATCCCTGCTTTACTGGGTCCTCTGTTCCAGTGAACTACTTAGCATTTTTTATTTACAGACACATTGCTGCATAAAGTTTCTTAAGTCAACATATGTAGTAGTCACAAACACCCCTTTTAAGTTGCAAGCACCTTAAGGAGTAAAGTAACTGGCTTCTCTGGTAATTTTATGTACTTTCTTTGAACTTTCTGTCTTTTAGTGGTCTGTTTAGTGACAGTTAACACAGGTCTTCCTGATTCCAAGGTCCCTGGTGGCATGCTTCTTAGGGAGAAATCTTTAATGTCATGTTTTCATATCCAAATTTCAGGTTCCTTATTTATATAAATAGCACTCCATCCTCCCACACCTGGGCTGCAGTCGTCTTGAACTCCTCTTACACCTCCATTCCCTGCACTCAACTACTTGCCAGTTTTTCTTAATTATATTGAAAAACTCCATTCTTTACATCGTGTCTCCTAATTGGATGTCCTTTCCGTTATAAAGGCGTGGCTCAAAATCATCCTTTAAAAAATAGCAGTTTATTTGCATGTTAGGGTTAATGACCACTTTTGTTTCTATATTCA
Source organism: Rousettus aegyptiacus (assembly GCF_014176215.1). NCBI lineage: Eukaryota > Metazoa > Chordata > Mammalia > Chiroptera > Pteropodidae > Rousettus > Rousettus aegyptiacus. The sequence continues at coordinate 20,182,737 of NW_023416284.1, read as the reverse complement.
TTTTTGTGCAAAAACAAAATATGGTACTTTCCATCCAAACTGTCTAATTTCCATCTAGAAAACTAGATGGTTAGAAGAGGGTGCAAATGGTAGATACCAAGATATTTATTGAAGAGAGAAATGGAGATACTGCTGGCACTGGTACTTTCTACCTCCCGTCATTATTGGCGATATGTATGTCACCACAGTTGGAATGTAAAGTTCCTCTAGACTTCATTCCTCTGCCTCACATGTGATAGGATTTCCTCAAGTCAATTTAAATGCCTCATCTTAAAATACATGTATAAGGTAAAGATAGGAGCCAAAGCCTCCGCCCCGTTTCCTTCTTGAAATGCCCTCTCTGATCTTGACCTTTTTTTTTTTTTAACCAGTGGAAGCTTGCCTCAGTTTCATCTGCTGTAATAGTACCAACCTCACGTGGCTGTCAGGATTAAAATTTGTTATTCGGTGTTTTTCTTAGAGTTATGGGGGGGGGGAAGTTATGACTCCCTCAAAAAGAAAGAGGAAAGAAGAGGGGGAAAGGCATTCTGGGTAAACGAGAACATCACTGAGGTGCCCCAAACGTAATCGGAATGTGTTTCGCGAGCGGGAGTCGGCTCCGCCAGCTGGCCCAGGCTTCGCCCGCGTGCCTTCCCCTGGCTCCTATTGGCTCAGCTACAGACTCCGTGGTGTGTTGGGGTGGGGGGCGGGGGTCCACAGGCGACTTGGTGGACACCCAGGGCAGTGGGTCAGTTTCTTGCACAAGACCACAATATCATAACCGAGACTAGGTCTTCCGGCAGTAAGGTGATGGTTTTAGGCACCCGTAGGCATTCCCTGCATGAACTCGAATCCCTGTGGGCCTTGGAGTCGCGGGCGGCTTTGGGTGTATTCTCGTGTTTCCTCTGGTATTAAATAGGGATGGTGTCAGTGCCTACCTCGGAGTCCTGGGATCTAGTAGGTCTTCGGCAAATGTCGACTCCATATGGGCGCCCACTATTGCGCTACAGAATATTTCTATTCAAATCCCTACTCCCCACCCCCTGCCACCCAGACCCTAGCATTGATGCCTAGCAGGTCGGGGCCACTACATAGGCCTAGCTACAGGTCTAGTCTTTCCTGAAAATAAGACATAAAGATACGCGATCACCCGCCTGAGCAGAATAAATGTGTTGTTGATTAGGGGAGAAAACAACAGGACTTTCATGTTTTGCTGTGGCCCCCAAATACTGGACCGTCTGGTGCCAATTTATAGGCACCATTTTCCACTGCTGTGTTCCTTGTAGATTTTTTTCCTGCAGGAGAAAATTTTGTCAACTCAAATACAAACTACACAGTTTATATTTTATTTCAGCATTTAACCATTTTGAATGATGCGTAAAGTGCCACTTCATCATTGGATGGGTTTTTGTTTATTTGTAAGAGTCTAAGCAAGAGAATATCTGTATATACAATACTGCTGAAGGGATATACTTGTGTTGGAATTGCAAACATAACCTTAAACGTTGGCATGAGGATGGTACTCTACTGAAAAGTCGTTTCAAGTTTTTTTAAAAATTTTAATGGCAATACGTGAAACTAAGAAATTTTTGTTTCCAAATTTGTCTGAAGTCTCCCTTAGGTAATACATCTTAGTTGAGTACTATTTCTGTAGTACAACGTTTAACTCGAATAAAAAATAATTTAATTCATTGATGGAACTCTAGTATGTAGCAATTAAGCTTCACGGTGCTTGGAGAGATTTCTGGTTCCAAGCAAAGAAAACATTAAAGCTTGCAAAATTTCAGGATATAGTATTTCAGTCACATATTCCTAATATAATTCTTTTATTAGTTTGAAGTACTATGTGAATTCCCAGAATGCAATACCCATAATCAAATAAAATACAGATCCATCTAAAAGTAAAACTATTTTAAGAGTACCTACTAATTTATTTTTCAAATTATTTGTCCCTACCAAAAACTGTAGTTAAAGGAACATACATAGTATCTTGAAATTCCACAAAATTAATATTTTCTTTGATTGGGTATCTTTATTTTTTAAAATTGTCCTTACTAATAGGATTGAGAACCAGTGGCCTAGAAGGTCAAATGGCCCAACTACCCATCCTCAGCATCTGAACAGGGAAGACAAAGGGAGATCTTAAAGAAGGCACCTATTTTGGACATAAAAAATGCTGAATGTCGAAAATACTCACACCCAGAATCCATCTGCTGGAGAGTCTGAATTTCCCTAAGCATCTGTATTGTTTAAAATTCCACAAGTGATTCTAATGTGCAGCCAAAGTTGAGAACTATGGTCTATGCAAAAATGTTCCATTTTTTCTCTTTATGGGCTGAATAAAAATAAATTACTCTTTAACATAGGAATTAAGTAGTTGTAAATAATATCAACATGAATTAAAAATTTTCCGAATGGGAAAATCAAGAAATGATATAATGTATTTGTGTATTTAGAAATCTGCAAAATGAAGTATAATAAATTCTAGATTTACTTTATAAGCTATATTCAATGTAATAATGTTTGCAAATGATCTCATCAAGCCCAAAGGTAAAGGGATGAGGAAAGTAAGTACATTTCAAAATATATTGCCTTTAAAAGTTGAGTCCCTTGGCTTCTCTTTTGTGTGGTTTATTATGTATTAAATTACTTGACTTTCTGTTGGCATTAATACAAATTCTGTACAGAGAAGGCTGACATATTAGAAAATGAAGTTTATAGATCCTTTGTAGATTCCATTTTTCTGGTATATTCATGGTTCCAACTAGCATGAATAATTAAGAAACTTCTGTATCAAAATAAAATATTAATTATACTTCACAATGTATAAAACAGCTGGCTAAACAGTGCCATTTCTGTGATAACCCAAATTTATCATTGAAACTCTTATAACTAAAGTCACATCCTTTACATAATATTTATTCTGTATAGGATTTATCCACATGCAATGACATCAGCTTTAAACAACTGATTGTAATTTGTATAAAGCCACCTTGTAAAATAGAGTAATACACAACATACCTCAGTGAATTAAGCTGATATTCCAGGATTCAGAAAATTAGATCATTTTAATTGCTATTTTTGCCTGCACTTCACTGGGTTGTCTTAAGTAAGCTGCTTTACTATTCTATGCCTCAATTATCTTTGATTTGGTATAACTGTCCTATTTCATAGATATGTAAAGAATAACAAAAATTATTAAATACTTTGTAAATATAAAATGCTATATAAATGATAAATAGGAATACTGATCCACTCTGATATAAAATAACATAGAACTTTCCATTTATAATCTAATGTTTGGTCTTCCAGTACCTATCATCCTTCCCAGTTAAACACATCTTCTTATGCTGGCCTGTTCTTAGTGATTTTCCATGGTATTAATTTAGGACACAAAAAAATATGAATATATAAACAATATGAGTAGAAATTTTAATATATCTTAGCATGCCTTGGCAAAATAACTAATGAATTGAGCTCTGAGTTCATAAGTAAAACACTTTTTTCATCCATTAAGTAGTAACTTGGCCACAAAAAAACAATAACTATGTTTTTTACTTCATCACTCAAATATACATTGAAAAATGTGTTCTTAAAGTCTTAAGATAACTACAGAAGGAACACCATAAATAAAGATGTGGTTTGCTGCTGTAAGAGACTCTATGGATACCACCAGCTTCTAAGTACAGTGAATAATAGGAGTAATGAAGTGAGACTGTAATGCTCAAAGAGAATTCAAAAAATAATCTAGTTCTGAGGTTTTCAATGCTGTACTCCTGAGCTCTGCCAGGGTGCCTGGGGAAAAGTGCTTAGGGGTCTTTAACCAGAGCAGCTTTGTTTGGAGTTTCTCCCTTAAATGTTGAGCTTCTCTATGAAACAATTCATTTGAAGAAAGGGTTTTTTGGGTAAAAAAAAAAATCTTTTAAACCACTGATCTAGTTTATTTTGCTTCCTCCAGACACTAGGCACAACATCAGTGGTGCTTTATTTTTACAAAACTTCATCCTGTCAACAACACACTCTTGAGGATCATAGAGTTAGAAAGGTGTTCAGAAGCTGATAAACAGCATTTCTGCAAGAGCAAAATTGGTCTAACCAATTTCCATTATTTTCCAAATATTAAAAAAAATCCTTGGCATAAATAAAGCTTATATTAACAGATTATACCCCTGTGTAACATTTTTCCGTATTTAAAAGCCAGAGTTCAGTTTTCTCAGAGACCATTAATAAAGTTTCATTCTAGAAAAGAATTGGTCTCTAATGTCTTAGATACATACATATGATAATGAGTTATTATTTACAACTTACAAACATGTCATGAATGTTCTTTTATGATATTAAGAAGATAGAACAGATGTGTTGTCTTGTTTGGTGAACCTGATAGCTCCTTTGTGGACACTGTTTATGCTTGTTATAAACAATTATGAGAAAGCTTTATTTCTGATAAGGCTCTGCAAGTGCTGGTGGCACTGTGTTCAGTGGACTTTGCTGATATTCATGCAGATGTATGTCAAGTTTGCATGCAGAAGATAATAGCATAAAAGAACATTTAGATCATAAAGTGCATTAGAGCATACACGTGCAAGCACTACTTCATTTCTATAAATAAAGCTCAAATCAGTCATTTTTCCTATTGGTTCTGATGCCTAAAAATCAGATTATAATTTTGAAGGATGATACCATCATTTGGTGAGACTAGAGAATGACAGGTGTTCCCTCCCTCATTGGGATACAACTTAATTGTGAAGACTACTGATTCAGGAGAACATGTTGGAAAACCATGAACTCAACTGCACACCATTCAGTCTTAAAACAACTGGAAATTTACCATCAGAGAAATCCAGAAAAAGTCTCAGAATTAAGTACCATAAAACAAAGTGGTTATTCATCTATTTATAAAAATTTTTTATATAACCATTTTAGCCCACAAACTGGTATCAAGGACAATCATTAATTAAAGAATAAGAGAAAATAATAACAAAAAGTATTATCTTGAGGTATGTCACGGCATTTAAAAATATAATACATGGAACCTCTTTCTATCAAAATTAAATTATACAAGTTCATGATAACTTGCAGACACCTTTATGAAGGTCAGTTCTTTACTTCTTATATTTAGATTTTATCTTTGAATTAAAATAACACCTCCAATTTAACTAATTTCGGAATGTTTCATAATTCACATGGGGAAGAGTTTAAATTTAACTTCATCTAGAAGAAATGTTTGTTCTGAAAATTATATAAAGCAAAATGCTTAAGCATTTAAGAGAATAATTTGTTCAAATAGTTTTGTATATAAAATTTACATATAAATAACATACAACTTATCAATAGATAACTGTAGGGACATTACTTAGCACTATTTGAATAATTCTAGTTCAAGATACTATATGTTGTTGAAGATGATTAAATTCCTCTTTTATACTAATTCTGATAGTCTTTTTATAATTACTTCAGATTAGTGAGGTCTGACTTCAATTCTTCATCATTACAGGGAAAAAACAGTTGAAAGAAGGCTGTTTACCTGTCCAATCTCCAGTCCCACCACTAAAACTTTCTGACCTTAATTTCCTCATTTGTAAATGAGAGGCAATAATATTTACCTTGCTGACTGAGAAAATATCTGAGAGAGCAGTACATAAATCTTAGAAATTGCTCTTAAGAACTGCTAAGATCCTCTAGTTTTCTTATTTTAGGTTTTCTTTAGAGAGGAAGACAACTATATTGACAAATCTTCACAAACTACTTTGACTTTTAGGCAATATTAGTTTCCTGCTTTAAGAAAATGATATCTGTATATAATCTCTGGTCAGCCTCTACTTTAGGTATTGTTTTGGTTTTTCTTAACAATACTGATAAGAGTGATTTTTTAACTTAATGACAAAAAGTCCAAATATGAAAGATTTCAAACATTTTAGATTTGTCTTCTGCCATAATTCTAAAACATTTAGGATACTGGAATAACGATAAGTTGTTGTGAATCTTAAGTTAACAGAAAGATTTAGTTCAGTCAGGTTGGGTGCCTGATTCTTCAATGTGCTCTGATTCCCTGTGAAAATTCAATATTAGTAGTTTGTGTTTTTGAAACATCTTGAAATTATCCTATATAAATCCTGGTTGTGGTAAATTTATTTAAAATACTTTTTTTGAAAAAGCTTTGCTAAGTAGATCTTCCAATATTAAAAGAAAAAGGTATCTTTGTCATAAAAGAGGATTAATCGTTCATCATGCCAACTCAAGCTAGGCTTTCTTCCCAGTGCAGCAACATATTTTAGGGCAACAAAGTTCAGGATGGATACAATGGCCTGTTCAGAAAGCATGCAAGTTATATCAGGTCATTACTTTTAAGTTAGTCTGATAATTATTAACCAGACTCTGACCATGGAAAGAAAGAGATGAAGGAAGTCAATGTAAGTTGCAGACATGCCAGCCTGTTTGTTCACATGACAGCTACCTAATGTTGGGCTTTATTTCCTTTTCTTCTTCTTCTTCACTGTCATCAACCTGTTGTATGACCAGATCAGCAGACCCATCCTCTACAATCTCCACATAGGATCTATTTTCATCTTCACTCAAGTGCCACCTGGAATCCTTATCTCCATCTGATGGGGACATAAGGTGCTGTTCAGCTTCCAAATCAATAGGGAGGCTGTCTATGCCAACTTCAGCAAGGCACTCATTACAGAGTCTGTAGCGCCTGGTTCCTTCTTGTACCACTTGACCTGTTAGATCAGTCACATGGCGTTTGCATTTCCTGCAGATTAGTTTGCATGCTTGGTGAATCTGTGTAGAGATTGAAATAGGGACAAAAAGAGATTTTTCAAAGGCAGGACAGGTTGATATTCTAGATACCAGTTCATAAATTTAAGATGTTCAAAGTCACACATTAATATTAAATTAACATCTATTTATTAGAAAAAGGTAAAAGGTTTTGGTGATAAATTCATGTCACAGAAGTATTAAACACTAGCTATCTCTAAATAATGGCTATAATGTTTTTATGATTAATATTAAATACTTAATAATTTCACATATCCCTTAATCCAAGAGTATTTGAGGTAAAAAGGGATACCTTTTGAGAATAATAATTGCAAATACTTAATATATGCCATGTACTATTCTAATGACTTTACATACCTTAATTCAGGGGGGTAAGACTTTCATCAGTCTTAATTTTTTGTTATTTTGCTAGAAAAAGAAAAAATGCTGTCCCAAATTTAAATTCATCAAATATCTTTGGGTAGAAGGATTACTTCCCATTTTTACTAATGAAAGATTGATCTAGTAGAAAGAGGACTGGACTAGGAAACAGGACACTTGAGTTCAAGTCCTGGTTTTGTCATTTACTAACCTGTCATTAACTAACGAAGTAATTTAAAACATTATAAACCTGCTTCCAGGGTGACAGTCAAAATACTGAACTGGTAAGGTATAGGCACCACCCAAAAAGAATAGGAGCCTGACTAATCAGAATGGACACTGGTTATAAACAACCACTATGGTGGTTCTGCTACCTATCAGCCTATTATTACCCCTGCCTGCTTCCTTACTACTAATGGGGATACAACTCAGGTTGTAAGGGCCAAATGAGTTAACAGATGTGAAATGATTTAGGGAAAAGTTGTAATTGATGAATAATAATATTAAAGTTAGTAATAACTGTTCAATAGCTATCAGAGCAGTAGATTATAGGGTCGAATCCAGAAACTATCACAATTAGTTGTATAATGCTAAATTAACGTTTATGGTATATTCATTTAGATAAAGTCAGAACAGTACAGAAGTAGGCCACCAAACACAAATAATCAAAAGACCCAAGAAAACTAATGCAGTCTGGTAAAATATCTAAGAAAATGTATGGAACTATCACTCAGTACAGTTAGTCCCTTCTGCTTAACCACTGATATATTAATCAGTAAATATTGAAAGTACACAATTTGAGTGTATTCTTATTTCTCCTGGCATGGAAACCTTATGATTATCATATATGGCACTTTTTTTGTTACAAAGTTCTGACACAGATTCATTGCTTCACCCCCAATTCCGATTCAATTATGCAGTCAAAGAAATTAAGTGAAACACTATAATGTTAAAATTGAAAATATCATAAACTCATTATTTTAAAAAAATATATCTTCTAGCTCTGTTCATTGAAACAGTCTAAAAAGAATGAAACCCTAATAACAATGAGCACCCTAGGTGCCCAAATATTGGTTTCTAATTTTATTCCTCACTAAAAGGAACCAAAGCTCCTTTAAGAAGTGGCTGTTCCTAATTTTGTGCCAGGGAAAGTACAAGGTGAGCCTAAGACTCTTTTGAAGCTGGAGAACAAGGACATTGAAAATCCAATGAAGTTGTAATAAAAGGACACAAGAGCTGGCTTCACAGTGTCCCCACTGGAAAAAACTGAAAATATGAGTATTAAAAAAAATAATAATTGTTACGGATCCAAACACAAGGAACCAATAAAAATTCATGACATCATATGCTATTTAAAAAAAACAAAGCCGGATAAAAACTCATAAATCTTTAGAGACTACTATTAAATCAACTCTTTACTTTAAAAACTATTAATTAAAGGAAAAGAATTGAACATTTATCCTGCTTCTCCTGTAGGAACCCTATTTCAAAGTAACTAAATAATCTTAGGTGATAAGGGAAAACCTTACTTTATAGAATTCCAGCTAATAATGTAGAGAGGAGGATAAAATTAGTAAATCATTCCACAACTCCAAGTAAAAATAATTTGGATACGGATTATCAATTAGTGTTAATACAATTAAATGAATGGTTAATAGTAAAATGGATAGTCGCATAATACCAAAACATCTCCACACAGATTCCTTTCTAATCACAAGGCAGCACTTTTAACTGTACAATGGTGGAATCACAGTATTATCACCCTAATCCAGTGATCAATCTTAACAGGAATGATGAGTCCGCCAGATATTATTTGTCTCCTAATGTGATACAACATAAAATTTACAATTTCACTCTTGATGTGTTCTAGCCCGAAGTATTTAACTTGAATCCATTAAAGCTTTAGATAAAACTAGTTTATAGAAAACACAGCGGGAGAGAGCAATAAGCTAAATGTAGAAGCAATAAGAGAAATCCAGAGGTAAGATATTTTGTAAAACAACTGGCTTGGTATCTTCAGTAAATCAGTGTTATGAAAAAGAAGAGGGAAGAGAGAAATTATGCTAGCTTAAAAACATATTTTAGTTCAAAAACCTAATAATGAGATGGAATATATAGTTCTAGATTAGATTCTGGCTTGGACAAACCAACTGTAAAAGGCATTTGAAGGACTGTGGGGAAATTTGAAACTAAACTAGGTGTTAGATAAAATTTTGAGATATTAAGGTAGAGATTATTCACTAAAGAAAGTAAGTTACGAAACAGCAGGTACGTTATGATCTCATCTTGGTAAAAAAAAAAAAAAAAACACCACATGATAAAGTATTAAGAATGGTAATATCTGGGTAATAAAAATATGGTATTTTTATTTTCTTATTTTTACTTCTATTTTCTCACAATGTTCCCATGTCACTGCCTTATTAAACCACCAGAACAGTAGCAAATTCCCTGAGATTTTTGGCTGCTGACAGTCCACCGTCCAACTGGGAGTGGCTCAAGGGACCACTTTACTCCCTTCCTTGAGGAGAATATAGAGGAACTAGAGAGACACTGGAAAGGGGATGCTGTGGAGAGAGGCCGGACAGCAGAAACTAGACTGTGACCCTACCAGATAAGGATTCAAGAATCACTAGCAGATGCTCAGTGTCCGAAGTGGTGATTCTGACCTAGGCATTTAAAACATTTTTACAGTTTACATTGTCTTTGGCTGTGAAAAGACCAGTATATAAAAATTTATATAAGATTTTAAGTACATTAAAATGGATATTCAAAAGAATATTTCTTACTTCAATGTTTCAAAGGAGAATAAAAATCAATATATATACATATATATTGAATTATGCATTGTGTGCAAAATAAAAACACTAAGTTGGAAAAATTTTTAATATGGTAGAGTTATGAAGATTTTCCCTAATAAGTTAGATTATCCTAAGGCAGATAAATAAACGCACATATGTCTTAAGAAGTAAAACGGAAACTCAAATACGTACTGTTCGAAAATGGCTACTGAGGTGGTCTAGTCTGCTAAATCTTTTTCCACAGGCTTGACATGGATAGGGTCTTTCTCCTGTGTGACAACGAAGGTGGCGCTTTAGGTCCGCTTTCCGCTTTACCACATGTGTGCAGTATGGGCACTTGAATCTCATCCTGGGCATGTCACCTGTCAGGAGACAGTTTGATTAAATCACTGGCACGTTCTTAACAGCAATTCCAATAGCGAAAAGAATCCAGAAGAAGTTGGTGAGTCCAATTTTGAAAAGGTAGGAGAAAAGGAGAAAAAATGGTATTAGGACTAGATTGTCAATGTAATCCAAAGTACAGAATCATAACTTAAGTATTTATATTTACAAAGTCTAGGTAAGTTTAGACTTTGTTTAGGTAAGTTTAGTCATGCTTGCCTTTTTATTAAATGCCAGAAAGTGAATAAATATTAAATGTAAAAAGGTAGTTCTGGATTTTAAAACTGTAGATACAATCCAAAAGTAAAAGTACTTGATATTTAAGCTTTTAAGTAACTTTTTTATTTACATGTTTTTATTCCCCTTGCCTTTATTTTTCATACACTTGTAATACTTTTAAAGGCGAAAAATTTCATGGATCATTAATATTTTATTTTAAAACATGAATTCAACGTGTGATAGGAGGCAAACCTCATCAATTTAACAGCTGTTAATTCAGCTGTTCATCATTGCAGTCAGGTTTAAATGACCTAGAATTATAAAAAGGTAGAGTCCAAATGAAAAATGATAACTTCATTGTCGTTTTAAAATACAACACAGATTTCCCATTTTTGTTCTGTTATTTCTGTTTGCCTTGGTCAATGGTTAGAGCTCAGCAGAATTTTCAGTAAGCTTTATACTATAATTTCATATATTTTCATGTTAGTATTCTACAGGAAAATGTGATTAGTAAAAATCAGGTTGCTATTATTTAAAAATGTTATCTACAAGCAAATCATTCCTTGAGATTTATATGGAACAACATGAATAATGACTAGCTATTAGTGATATTAAGGACTTGTTAATTTTGTTTAGGTGCAATAACGACAATAATGGTACTGGAGTGTTTTTTTTAAGACTTTATTTTAGGGATGCGTTCTGGAATATTTACAGACAAAAACATGATGTCTGAGATTTGCTTAAAAATGTTTAAGGGAAGGGTTAGGAGCAGAGGTACAGATGAAATGGTTGACGATGAGCTGAAAGTTGTTGGGACTGAGTAATGGGTACATGGAGGTCAATTATACTATTTGTGTTTGTTTGAAAGTTTTCTAAAATTAAAAAAAAATTTAAATAATCTAAATCTTATACCCTACAAGTTTCACTTTATCCTAATTTTCCTTTAAGTTCACATGTAAACTATTAAGAAAATTTGCTAACTGATTAATTGGGGGAAAAAACTGGATGATATGCATTTCCAAACTCGGTTCTCTACTTCAGTCTTAATGGGTGAGGGGAAGATTACTTTGGAACTATCAACCTACATAATCATTCTGCATTTTACGGCTATCATAGAAATGAGATGTTTCAAGTCACTACACATGAATTACAGTATCCATGTTATGGATCGTGTGTTAAGTTTTTTAAAATTAGGTGTATCTTAATAAATTCAGATTTAGTCCAATTTCTTTTGGACATTGGAAATATGAACCTTTGCAAATATGCATGGTTGTTCTGTTTAACTTTTCTGTATAAAAATACTTCTCCCAAATGAATACTCAGGAAAAAAATTAAAGTGAAAATATGTCTCAGGGATTGAACCACTTAGAAAAGAGCTTTTAACATTTAACAGTAATCAACAACACATACAGGTTTGGAAAAATCATAGGTTTTGACTCTCAGAACTCTACTCTTTTGACTGTCGTTAAGTTTATCCAAGATTACTATAAATTAAAAAAAAATTTCTTAATTTGTTTTAAGAAATAAATTACATGAAAGAAGTAAGACTTAAAAAAAAAATCACTTGGTTCAACTGCCTATAACCCCTAAAAGTAAGGGCATGTTGAGACAGAATGAATTTATATAGGAGTACTGGAACCTGAGTGGGGACTAATTCTCTTTCTGGGTACCTGGAAAACTTCTTGTTGAGACATCAGATCCTTGACTGTACTGATAGCCAACAGGAGGAGAGTCCATTTCAGCATCAATTTGTGCTTGTTCTTCAGATTGGGGAATGTGGCTGGAAGAATCAGATGTGCGTGCTTCTCGTTTGCTTGACTTATAATGAGAAATTTCAGAAGGCTGTGACAACCTCAAATGTTTGGACTTTTTAGTGGAATCTTTCCTTTGTTCATGCTTGGCCAAGGGTTGTTGAGTATTCCGTTGGGAGGCTGGATGGTAATTATATTTATTCCAAAGTTTTCCACTTACTATACCTGTTCCTTGATCTGGGCTGAGGTGAGAATGTGGAGAACTGCTTTCTTCTTGCCAGCCACTGCTATACAAAGAGGAACGTTCTATACCATTAGAATTGGCATCTTTATCAGAGAGACTGAAATAGCGATCTTTTTCTTTCTCACTAATGTCTAATGAAGATTTAATAAAAGTCTTACATACACTGATGACATCGGTCATCTGAAGGAAGCTAGCAGCTGACATCACTTCTATGACATTCTGACCAGTAAGAGAGAGTTTGCCGGAATAGACAAAGTCCAGGATAACTGTAAAAGTGTCAGGGGAGAAAGCCTGAAATGTAGCTGTGGTCGGCTGACTTGTCTCCTTTGAATTCTGAGAAAGAAGCATTTTAAAGTAGCCACTACTAGCAAATAATACATTTCGATGTGCTTTGAAGACCTTCCCTTCAACTAGAATACTGCAATCACAAAACACATCCTGCCGGCGCTGCTCGTTCAGTTGTTGCAGGAGTTGGGACTGATGAGAGGAGATCTCCATTCTAAAGAAGAAAAGACACATGTGGTTACCAAATGCAAAATAACATTGTTTTTCTCAGATGAGTCAACTACAATAACCAAAAACATTTCTTCTTAGAGAATATAGTCTCTGAGACACAGAGGATAATAGATGTCAGTATTATTTAATGCTGTACTGTTGTTAGATTTTTACACCGTTATTTGTTCGGCCACCAAACTTTATCGAACATTTCTATACAGCAGACCTTCTGCTATAGGCTGAATTAAACAGGTTTGATTCTTGCCTTCATGTAGTTTTCAATTTAGAGAGAGTATCAGGCATTAAACAAATACTCATATGAAGTTATAAATGACAAGTGCTAAGACAAAGGGTGCCATGAGTAGTATAAAAGAGTAAACTAGCTTAGATTGGGATGGAGAGGGTTAGGGAGTAACTCCCTGAGAAGTAACATTTAAGCTGAAACCTCAAAGATGACCAGAAATTAGCCAGGTGAAGAAAGAAAGAAAAATATTTCCTATTTTAGCAAAATAGTAGTCTGGGAAGTGCTGAAACTTCCCTGTCACAAATCTCCAGAGATGCTGGCTAAACTTTAACCAAAACTTTTAAAGTGAATGCCTGGGCTTGCAAGAAAGAATAAGAAATCTCTAGATGCCAGAAGTGGAGAAGGAGCAGAGCCGAAACTGCGATGTGGGCTCAGGTTTCTATCAGTAACAGAAGCTGGTACCCTTGAAGGACCACAACCTCAATGAAAAGGGACTAACAAACTCTGCCTCTGGATCCAGGGAAAAGCTAAAGAAAGGTTGTCTTTGCAGAGCCTTGGTTAGGGGAAAAAACTGCCCCTAGGTGACTTATTGAACCCAAGGTTGTACCTTATGAAGTTCTAGAGTCCAAATTTATTATTACCTACTTGGTATGAGAAACTTCCAACTAAAATACTGACATGCAAATTAGTCCTGCACTGGTGGTACCCATAGGGCATCTTGCAGAAGCAAATGCAAAACTGCTCTGGAAGGAAGCACTCAGAACCCGAGCCAGGTGGGAAATAAGCTCTGCTTAAGCTGAACTCAAAATCATCCCCTCCCCACCCCAGCCCGCCCCGCTCTTTGTACAAAGTGGATCATTTCCAATATCTTACCACCATGATGTCTAATGTCGCCTATCATTAAAACAAACAAGCAAACAAAACCTCCCCTTGATTTCACATCTACCTCTGGCTACTACTCCATCTCTCTGCTCCCTTTACATAAAATTCATTGAGTTTTTTGTTTTATTTCACTTGCTGTCTTCATTTCTCTCATTCTTTCTTGAACCCATTCTAATCAGGTTTTCATCCTCATTCATCAATACCATCTAAAAAAAAAATCACTACTAACTTATATGTTGGTAAATCCAATGGTCATGTCTTTGTCCTCATTTTACTGACATAGTGCATCACTCCCTTCCTCCTAAAACACTTTCTTCACTTGACTGTCAGGACACAACCTCTTCATGGTTCTTTACCTATTGGCCACTCCTTCTCAGTTTCCTTTGCTGGGTCTTCATTTTCCTAATCTCTAAGTGGGATTTAGAACATGCTACCCCAAAATATGGCACCTTGGCATATTGAATATTTTGAACTGAAAGAGTTTGAGAAAACAGCAGAAGCAGGAAGGTCACTGATACCTCCTCCCTTCTCCCCTGCAACAGGTCATAAAACCCTCATGTGAGAGGTGCCCATTCTCTACCCAGAGGAAAGGCGCCTCTGTATCTCAGAAGACAAAGCAACACTGACAAGAATCTAAACCAAAAGGCTTTGCTGAGTTTCACCCAGTTTACTAAACTTACCTCATAGTCCTTAACCTACCATATTCCTTTACAACTGTCTTCTCCTTATCAAATCTAGCATAAAAATATTCGGATCTAACTATTTCTTCATTTCCTTATAAAGGTTTCCATGTCACGTAAAACTTATGTTAAGTAAATTTGTTTACTTCTCCTGGTAATCTGTCTTTATCGGTTTAACTTTTAGACCTAGCCAGGAAGAGGATCAAGGAAATTTTTTCTTCCCTGACAGCTGGAATGTCCCAGGCTGTGGGGCTCAGACCTCTTCTCTACCTATGTCATTCCTGAGGTGAAACCACCCAGTCTCACAGTTTTAAATACCATCTTTGAGTTTATGACTCACAAATTTATATGCCTAGCCCCTGATTTCTTCCCTGAACCTTTGACTCAGATATGTTTGCCTGCATGTCTGCTTAGATGCTTCACAGACACCTTAAACTCAGCACATTCCAGCCATATTCTTCAATCACCCTCACCTTAAACCTGTCTTTCCTACAGTATAATCCATCCTAGGAAACAGTTGTTTAGACTAAAAACATTAAGAGTCATCTTTGACTCAAGGTTGCAGCTTTACATTCAAACCCAATCTAAAATCCTTACCACTGCTATCCACTACTGCTCTTACCACCTCAATCCAAGTCACCGTCACCTATCGACAGCCTCTTAGTCTCCTTGCAACTTCAGTCTAGTCTGAATACAGCAGCCAGAGTGACCCTTCTAAAACATACATGAAATCATATTACTCCTCTGTGCAAAACCTTCCAGTGGTTCCCCACCCAACTCCAAAGTTCTTCTCATGACCTAAAAGGTCCTATGTGATCTGCATCTCCCCACTCCTGGTACCTCTCTGCCCCCATTACTTCTGCTCTACCCTCACGCACTGCATTCCAGCTACAAGGACCTCTGCTTATTCCTGAACATTCAAGGCATGTTCCTGCCTTGCAGCCTTTGCACTAGTATTCCCTTTGCTTGGAAATTCTTCCTCCCGATATACACGTAGCTCACATTCTCACATCTATCAGGTCTCTTGTCAAATATCATCTCATCAGAGGTGCTTCCCTTTACCATTCTACATAAGCACCATCTCCCACTCTCTATCCCCTTGTTTGTTTATTGCTTACTAGTTTTCTCCTACTAGAATTTAAGGTCCCAAAGAACAGAAACTTTGCCTGTTTTATTTACTTAAATACTCCTAGCTCCTTGAACAGTACTTGAGCATACCGTAGATGCTCAGTCAGTGTTGTTAAATGAATAAATAAAAATGAAAAAACATACAAAGAAATCATTCCTTATAGAAGAATGAGCAGGCATACAAACAGGAGAATTAGAACCTCAAGAATTTCAGAAAATAGAACAAAAACCTGATAGACTAATAACTAAGTATGTTTAAAATGGTCAAAGAGATAAAAGTTGATATAGACCAGCATACAGTTATAAGCATAGACGCTGGAGCCAGGTAGCTTGGTGTGGAATTCTGGCTCACCTGTACACTGCAGACCAGTTGAGTCGTCACATAAAATTAAGCATCACACCTCTCCAACAGATAGCTATTCTCCTTTTGAAAAAGAGCTTTTGGAATGCTACCAAGCTCTCTTAGAGCTTGATGCTGACCATGGGACACCAAGTGGCCATGCCTGAGATGCCTGTCATGGGTGTTACTAATGCAGAAAATTATACATTCGGGCATGTGCAGCAGCACTCCATCGTCAAGAGGAAGTGTTATGTACAAGATTAGACTGAACACGTCCTAAACGAGCAGGTAGCACAGCACATTGCTGCCTTTCCTCAACTCACACATATGGCCCCGTGATGAGTAAGGAAGAAAAACTAGCTGACTAAGGAAGAAAAAGTCAAGGCCTGATTTAGAGATGGTGCTGCATGATATGTTGGCACAGCCGGAAGTAGATGGCTGAAACCTCACAACTCTAATCAGGAGTGTCCCTGAAAGGCAATGGGAAGGAAAATATCCCTGGTGGGCATCTGGTTGTCCACTTTCCATGGACATATAGATAGGCATAGGTATGGTTTTACCCTGATTCTTGGACAATGGCTAACAAGTCGGTCAAATGCTCAAGGTTTAGAAAGGACCAAATAGAAGCACTTGTAACCAAAAGGCAGATGGGGAAGGGGCAGATATATGTGAGGTGTTAGTCTCTCAAGTGAATGCTTAATGAAGGGTACTAATTGCTGAGGAGGCTCTCAGAAATCAGACGGACAAGATGACCTGTTCTGTGGATGTCGATTGGCCTGGTTCCCTAACCACCAGGAAGCCTGCCATGTATTTCATCACCCAGAAGCAGCTTCCCTGATAAAATGGTGGAATAACCAACTGAATAGTCCATTATGGCCCCATCTGACAGATGATACTCTGAGAGACTGGGATGCTACCCAAATGGATGTGGTTTATGCTTTTAACCACTATCATAATATGATGCTATTTTTTCCCATAGATAGAATATTCATTTCTAGGAAAAAAAAAAAAAAGTGGCAATGCCTCCTTTCACATTTACCTCTAATCACCCACTTACAGAATTTTTGCTTTCTGTCCCTGCAGAGGTCTTAGCTCCCAAGACAGGAATGCTTGCACCAGGGAAACATTGCATGGTTCCATCAAATTAGATTGTGATCGACCTAAAAGAAGAATTAACATCCCCCATTTTGGGGAGCAGGTAAGGGTGTCTTTGTTTGTATGAAGTAAAGTTGCATATTGTAAGGCAGACATGAACTTGCTTAGAATTTTAAATATGGAAAGAGTGGTGAATATGCCAAGTAGCCAAAGGGTAGATTATGCTGATTATTTACCCGTTGTTTCTGAGCTCAACACCCTCCATGCTCTGCACTCCTCTCTACTAATGGAATTGGAATTCTGCAAGTGATATTTCCCAGGCTTCCTTCCTTGCAGCTGGCTTCCTGTTAGATTCTATCAATAGAAGGCACTGATAGGAGATAAGAAAAAGGAAAAGAGGTTTCCTGCTTTGAGCAGGGGAAATGCAGTAATTGCTGGCTGTTGGTATAGTGGCAGCAAGGGTGGACACCAATAGCCTTTCTATCCTTTGGACTTTCCATTTCTGATAGAAGTGGCACCTGCTTGGCAGATCCAGAACTGACTGTGACAGCAATTCTAACTGCACAGCAGCTGGTACAGACTTGTGGGCTCTAGCTCAGGGGTATGGAACCTTCTGACCTGTGATTAGAATCCTTTTCTCTTTTGCTGTTCCAGCCCTCTTAGACTTTTGGAACCAATCTCATTTATTAAATTCCCTCTTTTTGAAATACCAGAATGGTTTCCGTTTTCCTGAGGAGACCCTTACTGGTAACATTTCTAGCATTAAAAAGAGATAAATCAGCTGTTTAAGAAAAGGATCTATCCTGAGACTTGACCTTCTGGACAAATGACATATAATCTCCTCTCTCAGCATCCATCTTACCTTTTATTTCCTATAAACAATTGTAGTTTAATAAACTGCATTTATTTTGTTGCTGTTATTGATGGTGTTTTGTTTTTGTCATTAATTTTTTAAGCAAAAATTTAAACATCAAAGCAGAGTAAATAATATAAGGAATGCTCATGTACTTATTAGTCAGCTTGAACATTGATCAATTTTGCCATTTTTGTGTCTTCTATCTGTTTCCACGTTTCCCCTCAGAATATTTAAAAATAAAATCACAGGCATCAAATCATTTCACCCATAATCTTTCAGGTGTATATTTTACATGAGCCTCCTTCTATTTCTGTTATTATAGTTGGACCTCTGTTGTCTTTTGCCTGCACAAAATCCCTTTCTCAGTAGAGGATTCCTCATTTCCTTTTGAGAACTGCCTTCCACAATTTCATGATGCTGTTCAACCCTTGGCCACCCATGAGCACATGACCCAGACTGGTCAGTATGAGTCTTTCTTTGGGGTGTGTCACAGAAGCTAAGTATGAAGGCCTTACTACATGAGAACATGGGCCTTAAGAATCCTATAAGCCTAGAACTACGGAAAGGTTCAGATATGATACTAATACAAAAGAAAGCCAGACAAAACTGTTCAAGAGGCAGTCCTAATGAGATTATTTTAATTCCCAGATCCAGCTGTGCCTAAAGCCAATGCTCCCTCTGGATTTTTAGTAATGCGAGCCAACAGATTTCCTTTTCTGCTTAAATTTAAGTTGGATTTCTATCATGTGTGACCAAGAGACATTTATTCCTAATTCGTGATACTCTCTAAGGCTGCAACTACAGCTCATTCAAGGATACTCCATTTAGCAGGGAAAATATTTTTATATATAGGAACATTAACGGAATCGGTGCAATTAAGGCCATCATATCACAAAAATATAGTTTCTAACATTGCTATATTGCAGTTTTTTTCCTTCATATTCCATGAAGTCCTGGCATGCCTCCACACAAAGTTTCTGTCAACTTTGCTCATTCAGAAAGTTGTGAGTCATTTCTTCTCAGGCTACACTAACTTTATAATACCTTGCATGATGTCAGAAGTCTTCCACCCATCTCTAAAAGCTGATCATTTTCTCGAAAGTATTTCCCTAGCTCAGACCACTGAAAAATAACCATTTTAACATCAAAAGTAATATTTTTGTTTTGTACTCATAACTTTAGCCTATCACTCACACAACTGTGATAAATCAAAATGGAGCATTCAGCAGAACATGAAGTAATGACAGAAAGTGAGACAATGGCCTAGAAAACAAATAGAGTAGTGAGGCCTCTCAGACTCAAGAACATTGAGTCTTCTAAATCAGCTCTCATTAGTGCTAACTTTGTTGAGCTGGCTGAACACTTATTTTAAAAATGCATCAACTATAATTCGGCACTGTATCAAGTTTATAAATATGAACATGTATAGAGACCTATAATAAATTAGTACTCAAGGAACTATGTCTATAATGAAATTTCTTTCATGTTTAATGTAATCCAGGTTCTAGCTAATATTGGGCTTCAAAATCGCAAACCTTCTAGAAATTATATAAAAAAGACTGAACCAGTTGGCTAGAAATTAGGGCCTTCACATTCTCATTATGCAGCCAAAGACCCTGAGTGGTCCTTATGTGATCATGTCTCCAGAGTACAGACAAACCAGGTATACTATTGTTAAGCAACATAGAATACTCAGGATTATATCATACAACTGCCAAAATAAAACATCTGGGAATATAACTAGAGAAACACTAAATCAATACCTAATCCCTTACTACTATCATATCCTTTCAGTTAAAATCTAACAATTCCTCTATTCTCATTTGAAACATGGTATTAAGTGATGACTTTACAATTTTTTGCTATTATAAATAATGCTGCAACAAGTACCTTTGCATATAGGTCCTTAACCCTTGTGAAATAATTTGATTCCTAGAAGTAAGGTTCCTAAGTAGGTAAGCAGATTACCTTCCCAAAACATTATATCAATTTATATCTTTATCAACACCATGGGATAGTGCCCTTTTACTCTAACACTTTCATTAGCTCTGGATATTATCTCTTTAAAATGCTTTCCATCTACCCTTAGGGAAAACTACCAGGAAAATATCAATGCTATTATTTAATATTGTCCTGCAAGTACTAGCCAATGAATTAGGCAAGATAATTAAATATGTAGTATGAATATTAGAAAGGGTGAAATAGTTATTGTTATTGCAGATGATGTTATAAATCTTTAAAATGCAAAAGTAAACTTAGAAAACTATTAAAGTAAAATTGTTGGACTTTTGCCATGTTAGAATAACTGGTATTAGACTTGGCCTTCTGCTATAAACAATTAGAAAATTGGACAAAATACATGAAAAAATTGTTTTCAGACAATGAAAACAGGAAAAGTGGGACTGTGATCTCTGTGAGAAGGGAATAAAATTAGATAAGCCTATTAACATTTTGGCTTTCTGGATTCAGAGAGGGGAAATCAAACGGTTGAGAAGACAAAGCTGGTGTTCAGGAAGGCTGAGGTACCCAGAAGTTGTGAGGCAAAGTACCCAAGGAAGTAATTACACAAGCAAAGAGCACAATAAATCTGAACAGGAGTACTCTGGAGTCTGTGCTGAACACTAATGTCTGCATATGCAGGATGAAACTTCAAGAGTATGGGTAAAGGGCATTCGGGAACTGCAAGCAGAAAAATTCCCAGAGCTCACATAAGGCTGGGAGACATTTCAGATTGGGCCAGCCAGATTAAAGATTCTTTGCTGAACACCCAGGACATTTAGTAGAGATCCCCAAAGAATAACACCTCAGTAGTAGGATTAATCTAACTCAACAGGAAAGATCACTCTAGAACTGTTCCAAAGCTTGAAAAAAGTCTCAAAGTCATCAAGATGATCCACTAGCCAACTTAACTAACGAGTAAACCAAAATTCAAAATTCTTCAAAGAAAGACAAAAAATTCATACACTCAAAAACATATATTGTGTCTATAATTTAATCAAAAATTATTAGACATGCGAAAAAGTGATGGAAAAAAAAAAAAAAACCTAAACCAAAATAAAGTCACCCTAAAATCAGAAGAAAAAGTAGTCAATAGAAACAGACCTGGAAATGAAAGAGATGCTCAACTTGAAAAACAAGAATATAAAACAGTTATTATACTCAAAAAATTTAAAGAAAAACATGAACATATTGAAATAGCAGACATAAAATTTTTAGAAACAAAAAATACATTATCTGAAATAAAAACTTCATTAGACGAGCTTAATAACAGATTATAAACTGCAGAAGAATAATTCATGGATATGAAGATGTAGCAATGAAAACTATCTGATGTGAAAAAAAGACTGCCAAAAAATAAAAAAATAAAATGAACAGAGCCTTAGTGACATGTGGAATAATAATATCACATGGCTTAATATGTTTGTAATTGAAGTTCCAGAAAAGGGGAGTCAGAGGCAGAAAAAATATTTTGAAGCAAAGAGGAGAAACAGAAATATACTCTTTTAAGGTCCTTACATTTTATGTCAGAGGTTGGCAAACTTTTTCTGCAAAAGGCCAGATAACTAATGTTTTAGACTTTGTAGACTAATGATCTCTGTTGCAACTACTCAACTCTGCCATTGTAGCATACAATATGCCATAAACAATATGTAAATGAATGACCATGGTTGTGTTCCAATAAAACTTGATTTACAAAAGCAGGTGGTGATCCAGATTTGTCCTGAAAGCTATACATACACAAGCCCTGCTGTATATGAAGTGGTATAATATACAATGAATAGTAAGTGAAATGCATATTGTGATGAGGGAAAATGCATATTGTAAAACCCCTAGGACAACCACTAAATATAAAACAAAGAGATTAAACTAATAAGCCAATAGTGGAGATAAAACAGAATACTAAAAATCACTCAATATTCTTTTACTGAGGCAGGATAAGGAAAAGGCAGAAAATGAGGGGAAAAGAAACACAAAAAAACAGATGGCATAAATAGAAAACAAATAGCAGGATGGTACACTTAAATCCAATTGGTAATTCTATTAAATGCAAATAACCTAACTCCATCTAAAAAGATTATCAGAATGGATGAAAAGACTCAAATGTATTCTGTCTACAAGAAATGCACTTTAAATATAAAGATACGAATATGTTAAAAGCAAATAGATGTTAAAAAGTATAACATGAAAACACTAATTGTAAGAACTAGAATGGGTTATATTAATATTAGACTAAGTTCAAGGCAATACTAAAGCTAAAAAGTTATTTTATAATGATGAAAGAATTAATTCATCAAGAAAATATAACCATAAGTACCTATGAACCTAAAAACCGGGCTTCAAATACATAAAGAAAAAACTGGCCGAAGTGAAGAGAGAAATACAAAAATTCATAATTATTATTTTATATTTCAACACTACTCTCTCAGTAATTGATAGAAGGAATACCTGGAAATATCAATAAGTACATAAAACACTTAACCAACACTACCAACCAACTTGACCAAACTGATATTTATAGAACACTACACCAACAGCAAAATATGCATTCTTTTTAAGTGCATATTAAATGTTTACCAAGATAGAACATGTTTTTAATATATTTAAAGCATTGAAATCATATGGATTATGTTCTCTGACCACACGGAATTAAATTAGAAGTCAACAGCAAACAAAAATCTCCCAAATTTGGGAAATTAAAGATTAAACTTCTAAATAACCTATGTATAAAAGAAATCACAAGAGATATTAGAATATGTTTTGAACTGCATGAAAACATATCAAAATTTGTTTATAGCTAAAACAATGTTTAGAGGGACATGTATAGCTTTAATGTTTATATTAAAGAAGGAAAAAGTTCTAAAATGAATGAGTTATTTCTACCTAAGAAGCTGCAAAAAGTATATCAAATTAAACTTAATGTAAGTAGAAGGAAAGAAATAATAAAGATAAGATCAGGAATGAATGAAATAGAAACTGAGAAAATGATAGAGAAAAATCAATGAAACCAAAAGCTGGTTCTCTATATTAATATCAATAAATTGATCAATAGCAATAAAATTGATATCAGTATCAATAAGTTATCAACCTGTAACTAGATCAATCAAGAAAAAAAGAAAAAAGACACAAATCACCAGTATCAAGAGGGAAACATCACTACAGATCCTACAAATATTAAAAGAATCAAAACAGATATCAACAACTCTGTCATTAAATTCAGCAGTGTAGAAAAAATTACAAATTCCTTAAGCGATATAATCAAAAAATAAAGTCTAAATAGCCATACATTAATTAAAGAAACTAAACATATAATATTAGAAAAATTGAAAATGTAGTTTTAAAATCTGCCTACAGAGAAAACTCCGGGCCCAAATAGCTTCAGTGTTAAATTCTATCAGACATTTAATATTATCATCCTGTACAAACATTCAGATAATAAATGAGGAAACTTCCCAACTCATTTTATGAGGCCAGTATTACTCTGGTACCTACACTAAAGACATTATAAGAAAAGAAAATGACAAAGTAATATCCCTTGTAAACAGGCACAAAAATCCCTAACATTGTTATTAGTAAATGTTATAAAACATTGTTATATAAAAGGATTATAACAAGTAAGGCTTCTCCTAGATATACAAGATGTTTATCAGCTGAAAATCAATCAGTGTAATTCACCA
Organism: Rousettus aegyptiacus; assembly: GCF_014176215.1. NCBI lineage: Eukaryota > Metazoa > Chordata > Mammalia > Chiroptera > Pteropodidae > Rousettus > Rousettus aegyptiacus. The sequence continues at coordinate 20,158,830 of NW_023416284.1, read as the reverse complement.
TATTAACAGAATAAGAAAAAATATGATTATCTTGACAGATGCAGAAAAATCTGATTAAAAATTCTAGTAAAATAGAAATAGAGGGGGACTCCCTCAGCTTTATAAAGGGCATCTACAAAAAGCAAAAGATCTAATGCTTTCCCCTCTAAGATAGGGAACAGGGCAAAAATTTGTGCTCTCACCAATTCTATTTAATAGTGGCCTCGAAGTCTTGATCAGTGCAATAAGAGATAAAAAAGAAATAAACAGTATAGAGAGTGGAAAGGAAGACGAAAAACTGTAATGATTTACAGATGACAGGATCATGTACACTGAAAATCCCAAGAGCTCTACAAGGATTCTTCTAGAACTAGTACCTGAATTTAATAAGGCCACAGGATACAAGGTCATCATAGGAAAATCGATTCTATTTATTTAAGTAATGAACAACTGAAAGATAAAATTTAAAAACAATGCATTCATAAGAACATCAAAAACATGGAATCAATTTAACAAAATATGTGCAAACTTTGTATTGAAAACTACAAAACTGTGAGAAATCTAAAAGACCTAAATAAATGAAGAGATAGCCTATGTATATGAATTAGAAGACTAAAATAGTTATGTCAATTCTATTCAAATTAACCTACGGAATCAATGTAATCTCAATCAAAATCCAAAAGATATTCTTTTTGTAAAAATTATCAAACCGATTCTAAAATTTCTAGGAAAGGTAATGGACCTAGAATAGCCAAACCAATTTTTTTTAAAAAAAAGAATAGAAGGCAAATCTACCCGATTTTAAGAATTACTAATGTAAGACAGTGTAGTATTGGCATTTCGATAGGCACGTAGATCAATGGAATAAAAGAGAGTCCAGAAATAAACACACAAATATATTATCAATTGATATTTTTCAGTCAGGTTCATTTTATCAATTTTTTTTTTACAAAAGTAACACTAATTCAATGGGGAAGTATTAATATTTTCAAACGAATGGTGCCAGAACAACCAGATACTCACTACAGGAAAAAAAAAAAATGAACCTTGACCCATACTTTATACTACATAGAAATTTTAATTCGAAGTGGATCATAGAACTAAATGTAAGAGTTAAATTTCTAGAAGAAAACATAGGAGAAAATCTTTAGGACTTTGGGGTAGGCAAAGATTTCTTAGGACACAAAAAGCATGGCCCACAGAGAAAATTTTGACAAATTCTGCTTTTTAAGATACCAGTAAGGAAATGAAAAGCCAAGCCATGAACTAGGATAAAATACTTATAATACACATATCTGACAAAAGACTTGTATCCACAATATATAAAGACCTCAACTCAATAACAGCACAAACAACTCATTAGCAAATGATTTGAACAGACATTTCACAAAAGAAGATATACAAATTAGCACATGAAAAAATGTTCAACATCATTAGTCATGGGGAAATGCAAATAAAAACCATAATGAAATGTCATTACACACCCACTAAAATAGCTAAAACTAAAAAGAATGATAGTACCAAAATTAGCAATTATGTGGAGAAACTGGATCTCACACATTGCTGGTAGAAATGTAAAATGGTACAATCAATTACTTTGGAAAACTGTTTAGTAGTCCTAATAAAGTTAAACCTATTCTATGACCCAGCAATTCCATTCCTAAGTATTTACCCAAGAGAAATGAAAACATATGTCCACCAAAAGACTTGTATGAGAATTTTCATAGCAGTTTCATTCATCCTAGCCTCAAGCTGGAAAGAAAATGTCCATCAATTGGTGAATAATAGATAAATTGTGGTGCATCCATACCCTACAATGGTACTGAATGGAAAGGAACAAACCTCTTATACACAGTGACATGAATGAATCTCAAAAGCATTCACCCCAACACAAGAAATCAGACATAAAAGAGTACAGAATGTATTCTGTGTGATTCCAGTTACATGAAATTCTAAAACAGGCAAAACTAATCTATAGTGATATTAAGGAGATTAGTAGTTGTCTGAGGTGAGGAATGAGACAAGGGGTTTACTGCAAAAAGGCATAAGGGGAAAAAAAGACATGAGGGAAATTTTGGGTGATGGAAATGTTCTTATTTATGGTGACTGTTACACATAAATATATGTCAAAACTCATTCAACTGTATATGTAAAATGGGTACATTTTATTGTATGTAAATTATACCTTAATAAAGCCAAATAAATAAAACTAGAAACAAAAGAACTTAATAAGGTAGCTAGTTATAAAATGAATACACAAAAACGGATTCAGTCACGCATGGATTAATGATGGAGATACATTCTGAGAAATGTGTCATTAGGTGATTTTGTCATTGTGGGAACATCACAGAGTGAACTTAACACAAATCTAGATGGTATAGTCTATTGCTCCTAGGCTACAGCATGTTATTGTACCAAATTCTGTAGGCAATTATAACACAATGGTAAGCATTTGTGTATCTACACATATCTAAACATAGATAAGGTATAATAAAAATATGGTATAAAAAATTAAAAAATGGTACAGGGCTCTTACCATGAATCTGGTTTGCAGAATTAGTTCTTCTGGGTGAGTCAGTGAGTGAGTCGTGAGTAAATGTGAAGGCTGAGGACATTACTGTGCACTGATGTAGACTTATGAACACTGCACACTTAGTTTATACTACACTTACAGAACATGAAATTACATCAAGCATAAGAGAAAATGATGCAATCAAGAGACATGGCAAACACGAGATGTATGAGGCTGCTGTTGGCATAACATGGCGTACTGTTTTACAGCAAACTTTTTTTTATGTAAGTAGAAAGAGTACACTTTAATGATAAAGAGTATAGTATAGTAAATACGTAAACCAGTAGCATAGTTGTTTATTATCATTACCAAGTATTATGTACCGTACATACTTTTATGTGCTATACTTTTATACGACAGTGTAGTAGGTTTGTTTACACCAGCATTACCACAAACACATGAGTGATGTTGTGCTACCATACAAGAGCTAAGACATCATTAGATGATAGGAATTTTTTAGCTCTATTATAACCTTATGACTTTTTACTATTTACAAGAAACATCTGTTTAAATGTAAGTCAGATCATATTGTTCCTCTACGCAAAACCTCCAATGGTTTCTATCTCAGAAATCCAAATTTTTTACCCTCATCTAAAAGGGCTTCAAGATCTCCTTTCCTCCCATTTCCCCACCCTCAGCTGTAACCTCACTGTTTTTGATGTTTCCCAATTTGCTAACTCACTCCTGATGGTCCCTATGTCAGGAACACTCTTCACCTAAATCCTCACCTAACTTGTTCCCCAACTTTATACAAGCCTTCGGTTCAATGCCACCTCATCAAATGTTATCTTAACAACCCCATCCTAGTATGGGGAGTTTCAGCTGATCACTATAGTGCAACAGCTATTGTCACAGGAGCTATGTCATATGAGACGTAGTTTAGGAAACAAGAGAAAGAACTGAAAAGAAACAAGATAGTTGCGTTCCCAGGGCAGTTATAGGAAAAAGTAGAAATATTCTTTTAGCAGTGCTAACACACTAGTCCCCTACACTGATCAGTACATCATAAGCTCCAAAAGGGCAAAGACTGGCCACCTCAGCATCCTCGACAAAGAGCATAATGTCTGGCACATGGGTCCTCAATTAGTATTTGTTGAATGAATGTTCAGTGTGGTTCTGAAAAGCAAAATAAACCAACGAAGAGGATTAAAGGGAAACAGATTTTAGTTCAATATAAATAACAGCTTTTTAAAAATAAGAACTTAATGAGATTTTTTGAGCTCAAGTATCCTGATCTAGTGCCTTCTTGTCTATATGCAAGCATACTAAGGTTTGGAAAGTTTCAAGCCAATGGTTATCATACTGCTTGTCTCAATCCATTAGGGGGTTTTGAAATCAATTTCGTGGGTCAAAACTAGGATTTTAAATAATAATATAGAATTTTAAATACTAGAACTATTGCAAGTTGTAAGAATTTTTACATGAATTTTTTGTTTCAGCTAGAAAGAGATTAATATGCAGAAAACACTATGTGTATACTGGGTCATGATGTAAAATATATTTCTTACTGTGAGCTCTGGTTTAAAAAAAATTAAAGTCTATGGCCATGCAACCCTGAACAAGCTCGATCCCATCTAATTTCAGAAGCTAAGCAGGGTCGGGCCTGGTTAGCATAGAGACCATGTAGGAAGACCAGGTGCTGTAGGTGTAAAAAATAAAAAAATTTTTAAAAAAGGGATTGTAAACTCACAAGGTCCTTGCAATTTGTGAGATCAACCAAGGGTTGCCTCGCCTTAAAAAAAAAAAAAACTACTAGGTTAAACTGTTCAACAACAGAATTTGAATTTGCCCCCTTGCAAAGTAATGAGTTCTATGTTGCTATTGTAGCAGAGGAAGAATGTCATTAATTTAGGGTGATTACACTTGGAGAGAGGTGGGACTAGATGATCTCTCAGAATTGTTCCTACTTCCACACTTTTAAACTATTTTGTTGTAGTTAAATGTTATACTACATATGTTCATGTATCTTACAATAAGATCCTGAAATAAATCAAGTTATTCTATAAGATGCCATTATAAGGGTTTTTTAATTAACTTGTTTTATAGTCGCTCTCAAAATGATGGAAACTATTGGTTCTACTACATGTATTAATTGCTTTGGGTATATTTTGGTGTTAAACATGTATACTTATATTTAGCCTTTTCTAGTTGCGGAGAGATTACAGACAGAGAAACAAATCCTTTCTCCTAAAGAAGTATAAGCCAAAGGCCTGGTTGGGGTAGGGGATTTGTCAGATATACCATATATCTATAAAAGAGCAAAGAGAAAAATAATTTCATTCTGCTTCTGAATAATTCTGTTGAAAACAGGCACTTTACCTCATTTACTTAAACACTGGTGTTACATTTCCACTGAGCTAATAGAGCCTCATCCTTAAAGTAACCAAAGAGTATTATGCTTACATCACAGCTTATAAAATAAAAATTCTAATGTATCAATCATACTAGAAAAGTAATGAAGATCCTGGCACAGTGAGGAGTAAGTATGGTAAAATCCCATTTATCTAGAATTCTTAAGGACGAATCATTCTGGTGGCACACTTTTCTAGGGAGTGGAAACCTACTTAAAGCAATAAAATTCTTTACAGCCCTAGGCTAAGTAAACTGCAGAGTAGGTCACCAGATAACAGGATCAGGGGCTCCTGACTTTCCCTCCTCCCATAAACACACCAAATACACAGCTACATACAGATCAATACTCCTTGAGAAAAATCCAGAACTAGTCGAATGACTCCTACCTAATGGACAACTAAGAAAATACATCCAAATGGGTAGGCAAGGCTGAGACACACTCTTGCCGTAAGCCCCACTCCTGGCACAGGGCCTTACAATCGGAAGGGAACCCCTATTTCTCAGCTTCTCCCTGTAGAGGCAAGGGCTTGGACCACACATCTAGCACCCCAGCTTTTAAGGCTGCCACTCGAGGGATGGGCCCCCAAATCACCTAGCTCTGACAGCCAATGAGACTCAGCATTCATGAGACATTCATGAGTCCCACCAAACCACAGCAATCAAACAAGCAATTTTCAAGGGACGCACAAGCACTTTCCATGGCTATCTACCTACCACCACCACCTCGCTCCTCTCCTCTCCCCCTCTCTTCCCCACCCTCTACTCCCGCCCCCAGCTCAGTGCAGACTAGCAGCAAAAGCCCCTGTCTCCTAGTTTCTCCCTGGAAGAGATTTGACTACATACGTTCCCACCTGTTGCCCAAGGGCCCAGCTTCTAAACAGCTTGTATGTGGGTGCTGCCTGGGATCATCCCAGGAGCTGAAAGAGCTGGTGGGCACTTCCTTCCACCCACCCCCACGTCCCCTACCCACTTACCTTGCCTCCCACCACCGCCCGCCCCCCCCATCTCCCTACCTTCTCCCCAGAACCCCTCCTTCCAACAGTAAAGCCAGGTTTCCAGCTTCTCCCTGGAAGGAGCTTGTCCATCTGATGGACTGGCTCCCAAATCACCTAGCTCTGGCAGCTGACAGGGTGGCACTCTAGAGTCCCTCGGGACCACACAAAACAAAGAAGGGGTTCTCTATGGATGCACGAGCACTCTCAGCAGGTATTCCCTCTGGCTCAGCACAAAGTGATTAAGCAGAAATACCCAGCCCTCAGTTTCTCCCTGACAGGGGCTAGTCTGCCAATGTCCTGACTATCCCAGCTGCTGCCTGAAGATCAGGCTTCCCCTTAGCCTGCATGGGGAGCTGAGCCTGAACAGGCATGCGGGCATTTCCCATACCTTTGGGACACTGACGGGTCATGGCACACCCTAACATCCTGGGAGCCACTAAGAACAAAGATGGCAGCTTGGACAAACATGGAGGTTTGAGAAGCAACCAAGACCTCAGACTGTGCTGACTGATGAGGTTCATCTACAGAAGGCCAGTCTGTCAAGACCGGGAGAGGTGGCTGTTTTCCCTAATGTGCAGGAAGCAACGTAAAAAGTCAAGGAAAATGAAGAAACAAGGGAAAATATTCCAAACAAAAGAACAAGATAAATCTCAAAAAAACAACCTTAAATAAAGAGACAGCGATTTATTTATTTTGATAAAGAGAGAGATAAACACAGAAATAGATAGAGAGAAGAGACAGACAGACAGACAAACAGACAAACTAACTGACTACTGGAAAGAAGTACACCAAAATGTTAACAGTGATTACCTCTGGTGGTGAGATTTCAGGAATTTATATTTTTCTTTATATTTATCTACATTTTCCCAAATTATTATATCTTTAAAAAAGTGATTTAAAGTAGTTTTAAATAAAATATGTATGCAACATATTTTAAAATAGAAATTATAAATTTTAACTGGAGATGAGATGTTTTCTGTACATTTACATTTAGCACTGTTTGTCCCAGAATTCAAGGCACATGAAACAAAACACAAAGAGAAACACAAGTGATTTACACAGTGCTCCCATCATTTCCCCAGTAGAAATGAGCATTTTACTGGCACTAACTTCTAGGGGGAATTTGTCATGCGAATTCTCATATGAGGACATTAAATGTCATCATAGAGAATATCTGGACTAATACAATAAACTTCCTAATTGCTCTCCTTGCCTTTTGTCTTTCTCCCTTCAACCTACCCCGAAATATGTTATCCTTCTGGGTTCTGCTGTTTAAAATTCCTTTAATAGCTCCTTCCTGCCTACTAGATAAAGTTCACATTTCTATGAGCGGATTTAATACCCTTCAAGACGCAGCTTCTGCCGGTTTCTGCATATTCACCTCCTACCACCTACCTCACTTGCCATTCTTAAGCTATATGCCAGTTCCTGGACATACCATACCTTTCATGCCACCAAGCTTTTGTACATATTATTCCTGTGCTACAATAAAACCACCCTTCTCAAAGAAACTCTTATTTCTCCTTCAGAATCAGCTCGAACGGGGCCTCCCTTAGGAAGCTTTCCTTGACTTCCCTGGGCTGACATTAACTGCTGTTTCTTCCATGCCCAGTTGTATCATATACATGTACTCCATGGTAATTGCTGGATTGCATTTTATTTGCTACACAGTAATATCTGTATGAGTAGAGACCATGTCTAGATGTATGCCCAGCCTTAGTTTAATGCTTGGTATATCGGAGGCATTTAAGTATCTTCCCCAGTGTCCTTACTGAACTAAGAAAGGTTCTTTAAATTACTTTCCCTATGTGTTGCCTCTAAAGTCAAGGTCATCCTATAGTTAATTTAATGAAAACATTTCAATGATAAACCAAGCTGATAAGCTTTGAGTACATTGTTCTTTGGGATTTTATCTTCACATGGGATTCAAGCTGATTAGCTATCGCCTTTTTTTTTTTTTTTTTTTTGTCTCTATGGTATCCTGTACATAACTTGCTGTGACACCTGTAACACTAATTTTTGCACCTGTCTTGTCCTGTAAGCTTTTCAAAGGCAGGTAGAGTCATATTAATTTTCTTTTTTTAATCTCCATTTTATGGCACAGTCTTGTCTATAATCTCTCCTATCTATTTAAGCCCCAAATTTAGCATTTTAATAGAAGCATTCCAGTAAAGTCAGTGAAAGGATGCCCACTATTACTACTATTATTTAATACTGTTCTGAAGACATTGACTAATGCAATTAGACTTGAGACAGAATCACTGGAAAGTAGAACATAAAATTATTTGCAGATAATATGATTGCATACCTGGCAATGCAAGAGAATCAACTGCAAAATTACCGCAAACGAGTATTCACAGGGGGAAGGGGGCTATAAATGTAATATTGGAAATCATAACTTTCATATATTCAAAACATGAACAACCCACACTAGCTTAAGAGATAAACTAAATGACTCCCAGTGAGAATAGCATCGAAAATATAAAATACCTCAAAATAAATTTAACAAGAACTGTATAAGACTCATGAAGAAAACTAAGGGACGCAAAAGAAGACTATGAAAAGCCAAACCCTTTGAATAGAAGATTCAACATATCCAGATGTTAGTTCTTCCGAAGTTATTTTATAACATTGTCATGGGGTTGTGCTACCACATTATTGGTTAATCCTTAAACTTCTATTAACTTTCTTGTTTCCTCTCATTCTCCAATGCATCCCCTGGCAAAACAGGCTGAACTCATCAGGAAAGGGCAGAAATTCCAGAGCAAGCTAAGCCTGCCAGCAAAGACCAGATAAGATGCCCCTGGACCATAACTAAGAAATCAGTGTATACCAGAAGGATCCAAGATGATACCCCAAACCCCTTCCTAAATAACCTTTAGAGGAATTTCTCTTCCTGAGTATGCTAAATATCACAACTGAAATGGAGACTTAGTATTAAAATGAGACATGGTATATGGATGGCCAGGCATGGTCTAAGCATGTTTAGAAACTGCACACACTTCCCAACAATTCAGAGAACTCTCCATCCTTTTCTCAGGAATCCCCAGCCTTGAAACCTCCCACCAACCCTTTCAGACTTCTAATTTCCTCGAATCAGAAAGAAGGTGTCTTTAGAGCATAAGCTAGTCCTTCTCCATTCTTCGATCAAAGCATAGTCTCTGCTTTGCTCTACCGAATAGTCTTGTTCTATTGGTGTGAGCAACAATAGGCAAAGAGCTTATTTTGAGGTCCCTGATCTGTAAGGGTAGGTGACAACATAATCAGTAAAGATATCAGCAGGTTATTTTAAGATCAATAAAAGTGGCTAAGGTTTTATAGAAAAATAAATAAGAATAGCCAGTTAAATTCTGAAAAAGAACGAAGAGAAGGAACCAACAGATATTTGATTATATGCTACTTTCCCAATAATCGAAACTGTATTACTGATGATAAAGAGGAAGACCCAGTAGAATATGTGAAAATCTAGAAATATACCCCAATAAATGTGGGAACTTAATGTATGATGAACCTGTGGTGAAAAGATTACCAATTTAATAAAACAAATGGCATTGTGATAATTTTTAGCCTTCTGAGAAAAAAATTAAGCTGGACTTACACCTCCCACCTTATACCAGGATAAATTTCATATGGAACAAAAAAGAGTTAAATGTGAAAACAAGCTTTATAAGTTCTAATAGAAAATATGAAAGGCTTTATAAACTCGAGAGTAGAAAAGGCTTTAATAACCATAACTCAAAATATGAAAATCATAAAATAAAGATTGATACATTTGATTACATAAAGATAAACCAAAATTCTGGTGGCAAAACACACACACACACATATATAAGCAAAAGACAAATGATAAAATGGCAAAAACTTCTATCAGAGAAAAGGGTAATCTCCATGAAAACACCAAGCTTCTAAGAAAGTGGCAAGAGAAAGAAAAATAAATGCAAAATAGGACAAAGGACAGTTCACAGAAAAAATATAAATATCCTTATTATATGAAAGGATGTTCAACCTGGGTCATAAAAATATAAATGCAAATTAAAACTATACTGATGTATCATTTTTCCCCTTTCAAGTCAGCAAAAATCCAAAAATTTGATAATATTGAGAAGACTGTGGGAAGACAGGTGCTCTCAATCGTTGCTGGTGGGACTGTAAACTGGTATGACCCCACGGAGGGCAATTTGGAAATAGCTCTCAAAAGTACGAATGCATATATTCTCTGACCAAGCAATTTCACTTCTGGGAATTTACCCTACATGACACACGTACATGGTTAATCACTATAACACTGTTCATGATAGCAAAAGATTAGAAAAGTGTCCATGTATAGGGGACAGTTGTGTATATATATAATTTATATATATATCATATATATAATTTATATTTTTTTATGTGTGTGTATATATATATATATAAATTTTTTTTTAACAAAGGAAAAAATAAGCAGAAACTCTGGAAGGGTGAACAAGAATCCTAGAACAATGGTTGCCAGTTGGAGGTGAGGTGGCATTTGGGGAACAGAAGATAAAGGACAGGAGGCGGAATTTACACTGTATACTTTTGAGTATTTTTTGTTTCAAATCATATTAATATATTTAAAAATAAAAAAATTTTAAAGTTTTTCAAACAAGTGAGTGAAATATGAACTATCAGTCTCACATTTAAACAAATCTAGGCTGTAATTCAAGATTGAGATATTTCGGGACCTCTCTGAATAATGATATTCTGTGCCTTTAGTTAACTCAAGACTCACATGCTACGTGAACAGGTGACAAACTGACATGCCATTATGAAAAGTCAAAAGGTTGTATTTCTTGAAAGAGAAAAAATGAATCAAGCTACTTCCAAGTGACCAATCTGTGACTGTATTGAAATTGCCAGTGTGGTTAATGGCCTGAAGGTAGTGATAATGGCAGGAAAGAAAAGGAAAAGAGGTAAAAGACCTGAATGGGAAATAAATCCATGAGTCTTGATAGTTGATTGGCTGTAGAAGAAGGCTCGAGAGACAAAAAGAGAACTCAGTGATTTTTAAAGCTTAGGTGTTCAGTAGTATCACTAACGGAAATCAGGAAGTCAGGAAGAAGTGGTTAAGAGGAAAAACAATGACTTTGGTTTTAAGTACCTTCCATTTGATTTAAATGGGAAATCGGGTAAAGATCACCAGATGGCCACTGGAAATGCTGATCAGTTTAGAGGGGAAGTCAGACTTGCAGATAAAACCGCGCAAGGTATGTGCAAACATATTTGGAGATAAAAGGGCTCAGAAGAAACAGGAGCTGGAATGAGAACCTGGAGGACTGGCCGTGACTGTGGAGCAGGACGGGGAAGAGAAGCCAGTGTTATAAACTGAGAATTACTAAGAGAATCAGTAGAACACTGTAAAATGTTAGCCAAGGGTGGGGAATCTATGAAGCAGTGAAGGGGTCAACGTAGTGAGAAATGAAAGGGCCACAGGCAATAATAATAGTAGAGATATACACTGCCTCCTTTTATCCCCCACACAATCTACCAGGTGAGTGATATTATTATCCCTATTTTACAGAAGAGGGTATTAACCTAGACAGTGACTCCAAAGCTGCGGGATGTAACTGCTGAGCTACACTCCTTTGCCACTGTCATGGGAGGTCATTTCTTACTGTAGTTCTACCACTAAGTAGCTATATGTCCAAAGACAAGTATATTTACCTTTTGAGGCTTAATTTCCTTCTCTGCTAACTGAAGGGATTGGTCTAGATAATCTCCAGCCACTGTGTAATATGAGTCTTCGATTAGGTAGAACGGAAGACACGAGAGAGGCAATGAATTAAAAATTTAGCAATAGGCAATCAGGGAGACCTGGCTAAGAAGATTAGAATGTTGAATGTTTTATATAGTGAATTTCCAAGCAATGAATCCATTCTGATTTTTAAAATCTACAACTGCAAAATTCTACTTTAAGTTAGGTATAATATCAAGAATTAAAAGTTTTCATACCTGGAAATTTATAAATGCTGCTCTTGAAACCCTGCTACGTCAACTGAATGGAGTAAAAAAGGGAAGATTCCAAGTCAAACACAATCTGTGTATGAAGGATTATCCTGCAGAGAGAGAAAATAGTTATTTCTAATACATTTATAATAGTTATTTGTATTACTACTTTTGTAGTAAGAGACAAATATCTGCCAAGGTACATAATAAATATTTACTTAAATTATATGGGGGCATTTATCAGGTGTCTTTTTTTAGCATGTAAAAAAAGATAATCTGGCACAGTAGACATTTATGTATTTATTACATGAATCTTAATATTAAAATTTGCAAGAAGAGTTGCCAATATTAAAATACGGCAAATGGCAAGCAAACATACTTTTTAATTTTGATGATAAAATAAACTTCTTAAGACAACGGCTAGTCAAAGGCAGACCAGCAGATGAGATACCAAGACTGCAACATATGTCCCATTACCCTTTTCCTGCAAGTGGCATCCACATGATTTATAAGAAAACCAAACAAAATAGCTGTAAAAAATTCAACTTGAGAAATTCAACATTTCTTTAAAACCTTATGGTTAAGAGAGATGTAGGGGGGAAAAAAATCTTACTACATATGATAAGAAAGCCCTGCTGCAGTGGCCCATATCTTGTCTAACTCTTATCTGATCTGCCAGATTGTACCAGAATATACCACAACTTATAAGAACAGCTACAACAACTCTTGCTAGAAAAAAACTTCAGTTTCTACTATATTCAAAACCTTTTTAATTACCCACCGATGACAAAATTTGTTCCACCGGTGTTTTCATTGACTGAAATTTTGTTTACATAGTGTTAAGGCTTTATGTCCACAGGGAGTATAAAAATGAATTTGATGTTTTTCATAAGCTAATAAATTGAGCTAAGAGTTCCCTAGAAGTCTGACTAGATTAATGGAATCACTTTTTAAAACGATATGCATTTTTCTGATTATAAAAGTCTTATGATACTTACAGAAATTTTAGAAAATATAAGCAAGTACAAAGAAGAAAATAAATGTATCAGCTACCCACTCATGAGATCTGAATTTTGGCAACTTAAACCATGCAAAACACTGCTGACCTAGAAGTTTATTAAAAAAGTTTTGAGCACCAACCAACAGAGAAATAAGCCAAGGTGATCTGAGTATTCCATAAAGTATAATGCGATTCCTTCTTATGACTGGCAAAGGTTATTTTAAAAAGTCTCAAGGGCTCTAGCTGAGAAGAATGAGAGAAATAAGAAGAAATCTAAATAAAGGGACAAAAGGAAGCTGAGCGCAAAGGCGATGGAGGTGGGAAGCAGCAAACATCTGACAGTGGGTTATCAAAGCTTTTTAAGTGCTACATTGAAAGTACAGTAAAGAATAGAATTGGCTATGAAAAGGATTTTAAGAAACCCCCATCCTTAAAACAGCAGGATCAAATGGAGGGATAAACTAGGATTTTGTAATTGGGAGAACAAAATTAATAATTTTTGAGAACAACGCCTTGCTACACTAAAAGCTCATCTATCTCCTAGCCCCAGTGAGCTAGGAGGGCACTCAGCAAAGGGTATTTGACAGCTTTAGCTTCACTATTTCAACAATGCTATTTAAGAGCACACTAACTAGCCCGATGTAATAGGTCTATACAGTGATGAGCAAAAGTTAATTCTGTGGCTTTTTAAGAGAACTGATTTTTGAACCTAGTCTGTGCCCTTAACAGTTTTTACACACTAATGAAATGTCATTTTGAGGGATATAACCTCCAAGTTCTTCCCTAGCAGACATTAGAATAGATTTTTGCATTAAATCTCAGCCTCCTTTCTAACTTCCTTCTGGAAAAATAAAAAAAATACATTTCCCAGACTCCTTTACAGTTAACTTTCCTCATGTGAAATGGGGTCCATCCATCAGATGTTCTGTGAGATCTGGAAGGCAGAAATGAGGTGGGAACCATGTTTCTGTTGTTTTGGCTGTTAATGCTGGCAAGCACATCTGTGGAAACACTGTTTCTGCAGCAGTTCTCCAGTGTCCAGAGCTTCATGGCTGCCAAGAAACAAGTCTGGTGGAGACACTAGTTGTCACTAGTTGATGGGTGTTGAGGGGCAGTTTCGAGGTAGCAATTTCTTGACCCTTGAATTGCAGCTAGCACTGCCATCTGGAATCAGCAGTACCAGTGGTTCCCTCCCCTGGAGGACTTGTCTGGCAGCCTGCTTCTGGGAATAATTTCTGAAGGCCCAGCCTGGAGACTCCTCTTCCCAACCCTCCAGTGATTTTTGTAAGCACTTGATTCCCTTTAGTAAACAAATTAAAACACTAGAGTGCTTTCTCTTTCCTGAAACTGGGCCCAGATGACATACTAGTACATCAATGGCCTCAAAATTTAAGCAGATGAGTAGGCAGTCTGTGAACAGTAGTTTTAGGGGTACAGGGCAGTGTGCTAAGGGTACAGGATCTGGAATTACACTGCCAACGTAAAAATTCTGACTCTGCCAGTCACTAATAGGATAACATGGAAAGTTAACCTCCCTGTGCCTGTTTCTTCATCTGTAAAATGGAAATAGTAATAATATTTATACCTTCTAGCGTTATGGGACAGAGTAAATGAAAAGATAATCTAAGTACTTACAACAGTGCCTGCCCTATAACAAGCCTTTGATAGATGATAGCTATACTTCTCATCCCCCTCATCCTCATCTCTATTATCATTAATTATGCAAACAACCTGAAAATATTGTTTTAACTGAGTAGAAAATGTTAACCTTTTAGAATTTTATTACCACTCATTTTCTTGTGGCCTACAGAATGCTAACTTACACAAAGGTGGACACAGAAAAAACCTGATTGGTCCATCATATTTGCGTACCCAGTAATCATTTCAAAAGTACAGTATACCTGAGGATATCGAAGCCCTAACCCTAGGGAAAGTTATTTTTTTGAAACAATTTTTGCCATTTTCTCATTCCATATGTTACCTCATTAATTATGCTCTATGAACTACAGTGTCTGTTATTCAGATTTTTTTCATCTTCATTAGAAATAATGGACAAATATTGTAAGATATTTAAAATGTATATCCTGGTGATTTGGTATACAATAAAAATGCATTGTGAAAGGATTTCTCTCACTAATTAACATGTCTATCACCTTACATATTTATCTTTTTTTTTTTTTGGTGAGAACATTTAAGTTCTACTATCTTAGCAAATTTCAATTGGACAATAGTGTTACTAACTATAGTCAACATGTTATATACATTTGATCCTCATACCTTATTCATCTTACAGCTGAAATTGTGTGTACCCTTTTACCAACCTCTCCCTATTTCGTCCAGTCCCCTAGCCCCTGGAAACCACTTTTCTACTTTGTTCCTATGAGTTTGACTTTTTTAAGTTTCCACATATAAGTAATAACATACAGTATTTGTCTTTCTCTGACTGATTTATTTCACTTGGCACAATGCCCTCAAAGTCCATTCAGGTTGTCTCAAATGACAGGACTTCTTTCTTTCTCATGGCTAAATATTATTCACATGTATGTGTGTGTGTTCGCAATAATACCTATTACAAATTAGCAACCCACAGCAAGTATGTTAGAGAAAACAAAGAACTATCAGGACTGCAAATAAAAAACAAACAAAAATATGTGTGTATGTATATATATACACATATATAATATAAATAACAAAATGAAGTGTCTATTAACAGATGAATGGATAAAGATGTAATCTTCAGATGTGAGATATATGCATATGTATATACGTATATATTCTAATGTACACATTAGAATGTCTTAAATAAAATTATAGCCTGGTTTGGTTTGCTGAAGTGTCTTCTAATGATGAAAAATACGTTGTAGATTTTGAAATAAAGCTTCCCCCAAATATTCTGACATTGTAAGAACCTAATGTTGCCCCTTATCCACCAGTGCCAGTGAGATAAAAGGAACGGAAGCCGACACAAAAGTGTTTGTTAAAACCTGGATGCTTCAGATGCTGCTTTGAGAGCCGAGGACTCAAAGCAGTGGAGATTTTCTGAAGGGTCAGAAAAACAACTGAAATAAAGCGACTTTATCCTTTGATTCAATAATTAATTGCTTTGATATTGTTCTAAATTTCATACAGCTATACTTGTTTTCTTATTCTATTTAAGGCAAAAATCTTTTTTCTATTTTTATGAGAAGGGCAGATATTCAAACTTAAAGGCAGATTGTATTAATTCAATACGTATATTGAGTACCTACTCTGTGCCAGACTATCCCTGGTCCTGGGAATACAAAGATGATAGATGACATGTCAGAGGTCAATGTTCTGGCACACAGCAATGTCTACCAGGAGTGAGTCGGAGAAAGAGAGGCAGGAAGAGAGAAAGATGCTTATAAATAAAGTTACAATACAATGAAGATAATACTCCTAGTAGAAGGGAACTGTAAAACCAAGGAAGCAGATGACTGTGCCTGGGAGTACTTAGAAAAGTTTCCAAAAAGCAATAACAGTTGATTGGGCCTTGAAGGATGAGTAGTTCATACATGAAAAAGAGGACAAAGGGCATCCTAGTCACAAAGCACCAAGGGCAAAGGCACAGAGAGGTATTAAATAGCATGACCTCTTTGGAGATGCTAAAAAGTTTGTTATGGCTAGAGACTTAATGCCTGTTGAGGAATAGTGGAAGATGAAAAGAAAAAGATATATAGGCACCAGATCCTGAAGCCCCTCTACTTTGTAAGTTTGGGCACTTCTGAAGGATTTGAGTGACATGACTATAGGTCTAGCAATGACTATTTGTGTGACTTAGTCAAGTTACTTAACTCTAAGCATCAGTTTCCCTTTGTAAAATGAGGATATTGACTATTAAGAGGCCCTGAGGAAGTCTGTTAAGAGGATTAAATAAGATAATAGCTCAAATAAATAAGATTAACAGCTGTAAGAAATAAATTAAGATAAATATCAATAAGCACATGAGAAGATGTTCAATATCATTAATCATTAGGGAAATGCAAATCAAACTCACAATGAGATACCACCTCATACCCACAAGGATGGCTAGAATACCCCCCCCCCACCCCCACCCCACACACACGTACGCACAAAAACAGTAAGCATTGGCCAAGATGTGGAGAATCTTCATACACTGCTGGTGTGAATGTAAAATGGTGCAGCTGTATTGGGAAACAGTCTGGCAGTTCCTCAAGTGATAAAACATAGAGTCACCATCTGACCCCCCAATTCCACTCCTAGGTATATAATCTAAGTGAAATGAAAACATATGTCCCCACAGAAACTTAAATACAAATGTTTATAGCAGCATTTTTCATAATAGCTAAAAGGTAGAAACAACCCAAATGTCCATAAATTGGAAAATGGATAAACAAAATGTGGTATAGCCATACAAAGGAATGTTACTCAGCTTTAAAAAGGAATGAAGTACTGGTACAAGTTACAAAGTAGATGAACCTTGAAAACACTAAGCTAAATGAAAGAAGCTAATCACAAAAGACCACAGAGAGACAGAGTAGATAAGTGATTGCCAAAGACTAAGGAAGAGAAGTGTGATGGGATGCCGGCAGATGGCTAAAGGGTACAGGGTTTCCTTCTGAGGTAATGAAAATATTCTAAAATTGATCGTGGTGACAGCTGTACGTATTTATGAATACACTAAAAACCACTGAATTGTACACTTTAAATAGATCAATTATATAGTATGCAAATTATATTTCAATAAAGCTGTTAAAAAATTATATGATCGTGTGAGTCCATCCCAAGATATACACCCAAGATAAATGAAAATATATACATCTATATAAAAACTTGCACATAAATGCATAGAGGTATTATTCATAAAAACCAAAAAAATAGTACAACACAAATGTCCATCAACTGGTGAATGGACAAGTGAAATGCAGTGTATCCATATAATAGAACATTATTCAGCCATAAAAAAGGAAATAAAGTACTGATACATGCTACAATGGATGAACTCTGAAAGCTGAAACTAAATGAAAAATGTTAAACACAAAAGACCATATATTTTATGATTTCATTATATGAAATGTCCAGAATGAGCAAATGATAAGACAGAGCAGATTAGTAGTTGTCATGGGCTAGGGAGATGCAGGAATGACGGGTGATTAAATGGGTACAGGGTTCTTAATGCAGTGGTGAAAATGGAGGGTGGTGATGGTTGCACAACGTTGTGAATACAGTAAAAACACTGAGTTGTATATTTTTAAAAGAGTGCATTTTATGTCTGCGTTATATCTCAATAAAAATAGCTAATATTTTTGTTGACGTTAGAACATCCAAAGCAGTAAAGAATGTTTATAAAAATTTATGAGTTTAACAGAGGTTACACCTGGAAGCAAGATCTCAACAGACTGAGACATAAATGCTTCCAAGAAATGACAGTTTGCAGCTTCTTTTATGTGTTTGGAATTGAGAGGGGGGACATAAGGAAGATTACAAGAAGGCAACAGAAAGCAAGGCAGGGATGGGATAACAGGATAGTTAAGATTATTTGCTCTCTCGCGGGTGGTCATTCTGTAGGAGGAGTCTGGAAAAATGCATTTCAAAGAGGCATTAACCTAGATGCACAGAAACAATGGGCAGGGCTTGCTTAAGGTAAAAATAGCCTTTTACTAAATTATATGCCTGGGGCGTGACTACCCCATGACCTGCCCAGTTAGGAATTTATGATCAGATCACTCTGTGAGATTACTTTCCAAATAACCTCTTTTTAGTCCACATTTTGAAGGCTTATTGGGCGCTGTGCTAAATGCTCTATATTCATTATCTTATTTCAGTCCTCACAACAGCCTTATGAGGTAAGTACCGCAGTGGTCTATATCATATAAAGAAACTGAGGCACAGAGAAATTGGAAAAAAAATGTCCAATACTGCACAAGGAAACAAGTGAATCAAACGGAATTAAGGCTGACTGATCTTAAACTGACATTCCCATCTTGCATTCTTCTTTGGACCATAGTGTAGCAAAACGCCTAGCACAAGGCCTGGCATGTAGCTAGGTAGGGCTCAATAAAAATTAGGTATTATGATGATGATCTATTTGTATATCCAGAAGAAAATCTTAGACAACATTGAGGAAGAGAAATATGTGGGAGAGGCAGGGCTAGGAAGACCAATTTAAAAGCTAAATGCCATTGTCAAAGCTGGAAATGGTGAGGAACTGAACTAAGTAAGACAGGCAGCCACGACAAAGGAGCAGAACAGGAAGCGTTCCAAGAAAATAGTAATGTCCTATAAACTGGAATCAGTTACAACTTGATAACATTTATAACTATCGGGCATTAACACAATTTGCATTCATAATAGTACTCTTGACTCATCAAGAAAGGTTTATTTTCAAAATATGTGATTAAATTATAGAAATAGGTAATATGTTTTAAATTTTCTTCCTTCAGTAGATTGACAGAAGTTGAAACAACAAGTTATACTAATTCATGTGGGACATCTAAAATTCAATTGGAAAGCTTTTAAATATCTATGACAATTAAATATCTATAATAGTCCTGAGAATATTAGAGAAATCAAGATTCCCATAAAGTTCAAAGGTCTTTAAAAAGATAGATAGAAAAGACAATCACATATTTTAAAAAGTATAAAGTTCAAAGGTCTCTGGAATAAAGGGAAACATGTATTTCTATGAGTAGACTGAAGATTCAGATAACTTGAATTAAGGTTATACACTAGAAGATCATCTCTTTTAAGATATATACAACCATTAATCTAGAATTCAGTGTGTCTCACCAGAGTCACTAAAACAAATCTCATTTGTCTCCTTAGCAAAAATCTATGGGTCATAAGGAACTTCAGCTAACTGACGTGGTAATTGTATTCTTTGGTAGATAAAATGTCTTTTAACCCTGGAAAGATTTAGAAGTATAAAAATAGTCTCAAGAGAATCAAAACCATAATTTGGAAAGTCTCATTGAGAAAATGGCATTTAAGTGAAGTCCAAAAGAAGTGAGAGAATCACGTGGGTATCTGGGAGAAAAGTGTTCCAGGCACTGAAACAGCACATGCAAAGACTGAGGTGGAGCAGACAGGGAGGACTGGAGAGAGCAATGAGAGATGGAGTCAGAAAAAGGAAGGGCAAATGGTGAGGCAGGGAGGACATGATAGGACCAGATCCTTGTTGGGCCTCGTAAACTAATTGGGGGCCTTTGATTTTTAATCTGAGTAGAATGGGGAGCCACTGACCACTTTTGAGCAAAGAGGTGACAAGACAAAAGCTTCCCTCAAGGGGAATCAAAAAACTTACACCAAATTCTTTATTACACACATATAAATATGTCACTGAAAGGGTTAACCCTTTCAGTGAAATTCTGTACCTAGAAAATATGATTTAAATGATTAGAATGAATCAATTGTACATTTTTTCTGGGCCAAAATGATTATCAACAGAAGGGCTGGTGATTTCAAGGTCACGAGCTAAGAACTGATGATGGGGTGCCCTCTTTCTTGGCATCCAAAATTTGCATGACCTGGAAGAAGCTCAGGTACTCATGATGCCTTCTACTGACATAACCTAACACACAGTGCCCATTTGGCCATGGGTCGCAGGGTTAGATTCTCACTTCCCACATCACTTGTGTGGCCAGGAAGGTTCCCAGGAAAAAAGACGAGATCCCTGGTTATCACTGAAGGGCTCTTGTTTCTGGGGTCCCACAAACCCACCCATACCCGAGGCTCAGGAAGGATGAGCCTGGAGAGGAAATCTGGAACTCAGTTCTTCTGAGGATTTTGAAATTTTTTTCCATAACCATCTGTTAAGGTTTTTAAGATGAGTGGTGTCACCGACTGACTCTCTTTCCAGAAGACTCTGGAGGAAGTGGAGAGCAAGAACAGGAGGCGATGGTACTGGGAGGCTGCAATCGTTCACCTCATGGTTAGAGGTGAAACTCCGCGCTTAACATGTTTCCTCGTCTCAAAAGTGGAATAACCACGGGACTGACTATGTGAAATTAAGTGACATAATTCATATAGGTGAAAGCACTCAATTTACTAAAGTCCTGCAAATATAAACGTTTATTGAAACTAGAAGTAACCCTGGCGTGCGCAGCTAAAGGTCATTAGGCAGGAATCTACCTCTTCCAAACACGTCCTGGGCTAAAACTAATACCATGTTATATGTCAATTATATTGCATTATTAAAAACTCCACTTTTTGAAAAGTATGGAGTCTGGCCACTGGCAAAGTCAACAAGAAATAATCGCATTTTAAAGGGAAGGAGGCAATCCTCTTACAAAAGTGGCAGTCTGCATCGGTAGAAGGTGCGTTTGTGTGGTTCTTCATAAAACAATAATCATAGCTCAATATTTGTTAGGTGCCTTCGGATCTAAGCCTGATCTGTCTCATGATGATAGAAAACCAGAGGATGGAGGATGTACTAAGAAACTCGGACTACAGCCCAGGATGCCTGCCACCTTCCCAAGGAGGCAAGCGCCCAGGGCCGCGGGGAAGAAGCCCGGGCCCGCCACCGCCCCATTGGGCGGGCCGCCCGTCACTCGCCGCGCAGCCACAGCCCGGCTGGTCGCCGACCCTTCGGGAGTCCGCGGCGCCCGACGGCTCCAGACACGCCCGGCACCGTCCCCGCGCCGCCTTCCCGCCGCCGACAGGAGGCTCTGCGCGCCTTCCCGCCTTTCCCCGCGCCGCGGCCGGGAAGGGCCGGGAGGCGAAGCGGGCGCGGCGCTCCGCGGGGGCGGCGAGGCGGGCGAGGACGGCGACGGCGCGGCCATTGTCCCGCAGCCCCTCCCGGGCGCGCGGGATGGGCTGGCCGGGCGGGGCGGCAAGGCCGGGCGGGCGCGGAGTCCGGGAGCCAGTGCGCCCCGGCGCCGCCCGCCTCTCGCCGCGGGCCGCCGCCCCGAGGCCGCGTCCTCCGCCGCCGGCTGCCCGCGCCGCCTTTGTGACGGTCTCCAGCCCCTCAGAGCCGGCGCGCCGCCGCCGCTGCGCCCCGGGCTGCAAATGGCGCCCGCTCGCCTCTGCGCCTCTCACCGCTCGCCCGGCCCGGGGACGTCTGAGGCACCGCACCCCGGGCTGCATCCCTCCATCGCCGTTGCCCGGGGGTCAGATCCGGCGGCACCGCCGCCCGCGCCTCCGCCCGTGGCGAGGCTCGCGGGCCGGTCCCGGCAGCCCCGACGCCCCGCCCGCCCTCCGCCCGCGCCGCCCGCAGCCTCTTACCGCGGGCCGCGGCGCACCGGCGGGTCGTGCGCACGGGCTTGGGGAAGATTCCTGGTCCTCCGCAGGGGAAATGCCCCCTCTCGAAGCCGTTCCTTTGCGCCCTAAAACAAGTAGCCCCAACGTGAGAGAAACAAAAGGTATTTGCTGACGTGGGCGTTGGACAGAAACGCCCGAGGGCTGGGGACACAATTAAAGGGGCAATGCACAGATTTCAGGCACCAACCAGCAGCTTCGCCCACTCCCCCTGCCCTTGCCTACACCCCGCTGCACCCTCCAGAGGTACTGGGGTGCCCCGATTCCCTAGCAGTTGGCTACGGAATCATTATTTAGTCAGGAGCCGAAATTTAAAATTGTACTTTACGTTGGGAAAGGCGCCTCCGGAGGGCAGAAGGGCTGGATTTCTAGGATCTAGGGAATTTGGTTTAGGAAAGAGGGAGGGACTTAGGCGTGCCCACAATTACTGTATAAGTACATGTGACATTATTGTACTTAAGTTTAGCAACATCAAATGTTAAAAGATTTCCACAGAATTTGTTCCTTTATTGAAGCACTAGTTTTAGTCGGGGATAACCTTTTCTAAACCTCTACAGGTCACAAGCATTTTATTCGAAGAGGAAAACAAGAGAAACTAAGAAGAGAAAATAATTCTTAGTTAAGTTCAGAGAAAATAGAGAACTAGCAAAAAAAGAGTCAGTGTTTGTGTTTTCGAATACAAAAATTGATTATACAGCAAGCTTTTTTTCTGACATATTTATGTCCCTAATATTTGGAGTACAAACATTACATATTTGCTAAAATCTTAAATCAATGGATATTTACTGTTACTACATAAACATTAATGCTATAAACTAACTTAGTTTTCAGTTCCTTATGGTGGGATCAGGTACCAAGAAGTGCTGTGAGGTAGTAAAACTGGGGGGGAAACTCAAAATTTACATTTAGTTTTTTGATAGATTCCTCTCCTGTGTCATACTTGGTCATACTGGACAAAGTTTATTCCTTTGATTTCATCAGCAGTTAGTTATGCTTTTTGAAGATCATACTGCAAGGATACAAAATATTCACAATTGTCTCTTAATGTCACTTCTGTATTACTTTAGGGGTGTTTTGCTGTTTGCATTTCCTAACATTCTGAACAGGTAAATGGAAACATGTTTGAAAATCACTAGGTATTAGGAATGTTGGATGTCCTCAAGCTACTCTGCTAGTATCCCCATTGAGAATTCTCCCAAAAAGACCTGGGCGTTGTTTTAGGAAATTATTTTGTTTTAGCCTTTGTTAATTAAAACATGGAAGAGTTCTACAAATTTGTTCCTCGAGAAAGCACATCAGATCAGTGATAAACTCTTCCTTACAAGGAGGAAGTAATGCAAGTTTTTCCCCTTGCCTTCCTGTCCCAGCTTCTGAAACTCACTTATACATTTAGAGAATTCCTAGCATTATGATCAATCGCTGGGAAGTAGAGTCTGTTTACTGCTCTAGAATCTGGAAATGCCAGTGACTTGCTTTCCTAGAATCTCCTGCAGTTAGAACCATGGTCATGGCCTTCACTACGATAATCAGATGCACCCACCAGAGTCTTTGAAGAGGAAGCTATGACACCAAAAAGCAGGAACCTCAATCTTTTCTGGCAGTGGTGACAGTTGCAGCAAGCAAGATATTATCTCCAGGTGCCATAGTGGCAGTGCTGCTAGTGGCAGCATGTACTGTCCAGTGCTGGTGCTATCGGTGGTACCAGTTGCCATGTCCCTGTTTACTGAGAGCAGTGTTGGTGTCCTGATCATGCCACTTCTGTGGTGTATGATTTGGCTATTGTTTCTGCCTGTTCAGCGTAGGCTCTGACCCCTGTGCTCTGCTCCTCCTTTGATTCTGTGAACTTTTAATACATTCATTTCTGCTTAAATTGGCCAGGGCCTGTCTCTGTGCAGCAAAGAACCCTGACGAGTACAAAATGTTAAAAAGGCATCTGGACATAAGGCCTAGAACTTAATAAAATTGAGACAAAAGGTTGTCATCAATGTCAGTATAGATGGGAATTAAAGCCATGGATATGGGGGGAGAGAGAGAACATAAAGTGAGAGGAGAAGAAGGCTTATAACCAAGCTTAAGCAACTTCATCGTCTAGTGGCTGGGTAGAGGAAGGTGAAATTGCAAGTGAGACTGAGAAGTAACTAGAGACGAAGTAAGAGACCTGGGATAGTGCGATATTATAACAACGAGAAGAGAGAAAATAATTCAAGAAGGAAGATTCAGACGATAGTGTTGAATACTTCTCTTAACAGTCTAAGAAAATGTCATGAGATTCGGCAACTTGGAGATCATTGACTTCAGAGAACATTATTAAGCTTGAAAGAAGGGAGCAAAATTGAGGTTAGAGGAATAATTGGGGGATGAAGAAATAGAGATTTCATGAAAATAGACAACTCTTTTCAGAGATTTGGTTGTAAAGGGGATGTTTCAGTTACTATTGCTGTGCAACAAATCAACCCAAACTTAGTGGCGTAAAACAACTTTTATTATGCTTATGGATTCCATGGGTCAAGAATTTGACAAGTCATAGCAGGGATGGCTTATCTCTGTTCCACAGAGTCTAGAGTCTCAGCTGGAAAGACTCAGTGACTAGAGGGGACTTGACTGCTGGTAACTAAAATCATCTGGAGGTTTCTTCACTCACAGGTCTGACACCAAGGCTAGGATCACTTAAAAGCTGTGACTGGCACCTGGAACACTTACACATGGCTTCTCCATGTGGCATGGCCTTCTTGCAGCATGGTTTTTGGGTTGTGAGAGGGAGTGTCCCCAAGGGAAAACATACCAAGAGAGGGTATTCCAAGAGAATTAGGAAGGAGCTGCATGATTTTTTATACCCATCTACAGAAGTTGCATTGCCTCACTTGCCGTATTCCATTGTTTAAGATAATCACATGCCTATCAAGATTCAAGTAGAAGGGAACATAGCTGCCGTCTCTTAATGGGAAGAATGTCAGAGAATTTTGGGTTGTGTTTTCAAACTGCTATTGGCAAAGAGAGAGGTTCTTAGCTACAAAGGGATATGTATAAAAGACTTAAAAATGTTTAAATGCTGAGGAAAAGCATAAAGGTGAGAAGGAGATATTGAAAATATAGGAAGAATAATTAATAGCAGCTGAATTTCTATAAATTCAGGGAAGAAGAAATCAAAATCTCAAATAGAGGAACAGCCCCTGGATAGGAAAAGTGATCACTCTCCCGGCTGAAACTGGAGGACAAAGGGAAGGCCATGGATAGTTGTGGGGTTTTTTAAATGCCTACATATTCTTTGACCCTGCTTCCTTCAAGCATTTGATCCTAATGAATGTGAATTGGACTTAGTGACTAGCTTCTAGAGAATAGAATAAAGCAGAAATAATAGTGTGTGATTTCAGAGTCTTGTTGATAAAAGACACAGCAGTTTCCTGCTCGTTCTTTCTATGTCTTGAATCAGTTGTTCTAGGAAAACCCAGCTGCCTAAAGATACTCAGACAGCCATGTGGAGATGAACTGAGGCTTTCTGCCAACAGCCATATGAGTAAGCCATCTTGGATCGTATCTTCCATCCCCAGACAAGCCTTCAGCTGACTGCAGCCCCAGCTAACAGCTTGACTGAAACCTCATGAGAGACCCCAAGCCAGAACCAAACAGCTAAGCTGCTCCTAGATTCCTCACCCTCAGAAACCTTATGAAGTAATCATTGTTTGTTGTTTTTAAGCCATTGTGTTGTGTGGGTAATTTGTTATGCCACAATAGATAACATACAGATTGTGGTACCTAAAAATGCTGCCATAACAAAAACTTAAACATGTGACTTTGGAACTGGACAATGGGCAGAAGCTGGAAGGACAAAGGACTTTGAGGTAAGTGTTAGTAAAAACTTGAGTCTTTCAGAAAAGAGTAAAGTCCCAATGGCCTTTGAGGAAGCCTCAAGAGAGGGCTTAAAGGAAAATCAGAAAAATCCTCTTGGACACTGGAAGAAAGTGGACCTTGTTATGTATTGGCAGAAATTTGGCAACACTATTGCCTGCAGTAAGATGAAAAGTAGAAAATGTGCCTGATGAATTGGGTGATATAGCTAGGGAGATTTCTAAGTAGAGTGTGGAAGGGATAGCCTGGTCTCCTTGCCACTTGTAGTAAAATGTGAAAGGAGAGAGAGAAGCTTAAGGATGGATTGTTAAACAAAGGAAGCCAGAATTTGCTAGTTTTGAAAATTCCTAGCCGTTCCAGGTAGCAGATGATGCTAAAATTAAGAAATGGCTTCCAAGCAATGATTAAATCCAAGGCAATGCCAGAAAAATAGTCTAAAGATGAAGTCAAGGAAGTAGTTGTAAATCCCCTGTTCAGATCTAAGAAAGATCTAAGGTGGTATACCTCAGCGTACTGTTAGATTGAAAGTCCTCTAAAGAGTTAAGGAAGTGACTCATGGATCCTCTCAATCAAACAATGAGTTCTAAGACTCTTAAGGGCATTGTTCCCTAGCAGAAGCCCAAGATAGAGAAAGGCTCAGCTTGAAGAACTTTGTAAGGGTACCTTCTGTCCAATGGAGTGAACCCCAAGAAGTTCACAAGAGACCTATATATATTGTTTTTAAGAGAATGTTCAGAGGAATACTGCCTGCTTGGACTAAAGAGTCAGAGGCAATACAAGATGAAAAGGTATCTCTGACCCCCAAAATTCTACTAGTAGGATGCAATCTGTGAAAACTATGCAATTGCAAATATGGGATGTCTTTCATGCAAAAGGAAGGATGACTCAGAGGGCCAAGAGCCATGGATGATTATCCTCAGGTCTTGAATCCTAATCATTTCCAACATTTGCTTAGCGGATTTCAGAATGTTATGGACTAGTGATTCATTCATGCCTGCATTTCTGCCCTTTTTGAACAAATGTCTATAGTAGTGGTTCTATATGTACCACAATAGATTTGTTATGCCACAAATATATACCCTGTTGGGTATATATGAGGCATATAACTCAGCTCTTTATTTCGTGGGTCTTCAGATCATGAGGACCTGTATTCAAGGAGCTATACTTAAGGAACTACACCCTTGGGAGTTATTGTAAGGTATGAATTAAAGTGGCCAGAGAACAAATGATATGAAATCTTAAACCTATCCCTGAAATATGAACCGGAAGTTAATGGACAGAGAAGAGTGTATATTTTCTGAATCAGGGTAACGGTGTATAAGTCACTGATTCATTTGAATTAGATTTGGCTGAGAGTGACTCAAACTAAAAATGGCTTAAACAATATGGAAGTTTATTTTTCTCTCATGTAAAAATCTGGAGGTAGATGCTTCAAGGCTAGTATAGTATCTCCATTTTATGAAGCCTTCAGGGAACCAGGCTGTTACCAACTTTCTATTGCAACATTCCTAGCCCTCATACTCTGATTTTAAAGTGGACCTCCAACCCCACATTCCAAGCAGAAGGATAGAGGAAAGAGGAAGACAAGGTAAAAGGCATGTATTTGTCTCTTAAGGAAGATTGCTGGAATCTGCCACATCACACTTATTTACATCCAATTGGTCAGAACTTAGTCACATGGTCATATCTAGCTGCTAAGGAGTCTAAGAAATATAATCTATATATAGGCTAGTAATGTGTACTGCTAAACATTTTATTACAAAGGAAGAGAGAAGATATTGAGGAACAACTAACAGTCTTCTATAGTCAATATTGTTACTTGCAAAGAATAGATTCTACAGAAAGGGCTTTATTAGACAATATTAGGTGGGCCAGAGAATCATGTTTAGATGCTGAAAGTTCAGGACATAGCAGCCATGAGAAACTCCTACTTCTTCATGTAGCTATTATTGTAGAACCCCCAAAGTTGCCACCTCCTGATACTATGACATTAGGAATAGACACTAAAATCTCTGCCAGATTTGCCTCAGAAGAACCAGTGCCTTCAGACTATGCTTGCAAAAAAGAGCTGATCTACCTATGAACATGGCTTCTGCCACATATTTCTCATTTCCTTCTTTCCAGTCCCATGTGGATCCATCTACTTGAACTATAGCTTCAAGGGAGTCTAGAAAATGTAGTTTCTAGCTTTCCAGCCTATGCAGTATAAGAAGGCATACTAGAAAGAGATTGGAATGTGTGCTGAGTGAGTCAATGCACGGGATATGCCACAGTCCATTATTTTGTATACCAGTTATCCATACAATCTTCCCATACTTAAATTTCAAAAAACAACAATAGCAACAAAATGTTCCCACCTCATATAATTCAACTATCATTTTAGAAAAAAATTCTTACCCTCTCTGTGAAAGGAAAAATCCAAGGTCTCATTACAAATTACATCAATCTCTGAGAACTGTTCATGCTTATCCAGTCATAATATGACATTCTGTAATCAAGAAAGAAAATGTGTATAGCTACTATAGTTTTTGTTTCTGATACTGTCACAAGGCAATAGTTTCTGACACAAGTCACAAGGCATTTATAATTTCCTTCCTCTACTCTTTGTTCTATGTCCCATAATATCTTTTATCTCTTATGATATTTTTTTTACTTTAAATCCTGTTTTTTTAGATATTAGGTATTTTGTACTGGTCTCAGTCTATCAATACCTTGTGGTTTTTATTATGACTTTAAGACACCTTTCAGCAATAACCATCAAAAACCTTGAAAAGATAGAGGTTTATTATTTGCAAGACCTGGAAACTACACAGCATACCGGGGGGCCACACAGCAAGGTGGTGGGTAGAGAGGCCAAAGGGGTTCTGTTTTTGTTGGGATCAACCGTGGGGATCTAAAGGTTTCATGGGCTCACTCTTTACTAGTGAGCTTAAAACATAAGAGCAGGGACTCTAATGCTCAGAAAGAGGAAATAAACAAGTAGTCCTAATGGGAAGTTTTTGAAATCAACCAAGCTCTCTAAAAGGAGCTTTAGTCGGAGGAGGCAGCCTGACTCCCAGTCTAGTGGCCTATTTATTGGAGATAGTCATCCTCGAAGTGGATGCCTCTTTGAAATGGATGCCTTGGCAATCAGAGTTTCAGTCCAGCACATGCATTACCGAAAAAAAAAAAAAAAAAAAGTCAGGGCTTACTCTACATTAGGATTACTATATTCTGAATTCTTTTGATTCATTTTGGCCTGGCACAGCTTTTTCTATCTTACTTTCAACCTTTCCAGTTCTTTTTGTTTTAAATATATACTTGGATAAATCACACTGTTTGATTTTTTAAAACCTGGTGCTCACTTTGGCAGCACATATACTAAAATAGATTTTTAAAACCTGGTCTGAGGGTCTTGACCTTTTAATTTTGAATTTAATACAATTACATTTATTGTATTTACAGTTAAGTTAGGATTTACTTGTGTTATATTATTTTATATTTTACATTTGCTTCATGTTTTCTTCCTTTTACAGTTTTGTTGATATTCTTTCTTATAGTCCATTGGCTAGATTGAGTTTTATTCTGATGATTTGAAAGTTATATATTTATATTTTGTTTGTATTGTGATTGTCCTTAATTTATTACCTGTATTCACATTTTTTACCCTTATGGATAATGTATCTATTTCTCCCCTTAACAAGAAATTACTTAAGCATACTTTCACATCTCTTTTTCTCTACTCTCCTTCAGTATTGATATTATTTGTTACAGATATATTTTCTCCTTTTATCTTATATGATACAAACCTTTTTCTTTAAAGACAAAGGTAAACTTTACCAAAGTATTTGAACACTCATTTCTCCCATCTCTTGGAGCATCTCCCAGATTTGTTTCTCATTTTGAGTACTTTCTTCAAGATAGCTTTCAATGTTTGTCTTTGTGTAGCAAAGCTTCTAAGATTTTGTGTGCTGGAGAATTTTATTATGCTCTAACATTTGAATGACAATATTAAATTCTAGAATCAAAATTCTCTTCCTTTGAAACTTTAAAAAATAGTGTTTGATTCTTATCTTGCATCCACTATTGTTTGAGTAGTGTAATATCCATTTGTTCTTCCTATGGGAGCCTTTATAATTTTCTCTTTGTCTTTAATATTCATTTCATAGTCATTCATTTTATATTTGATTTCTTATATTGGTTATATGTGTGTAAGTGTAGATTTTTTCTTAATGCTCATGTTTGACAGTCTTTGGGCCCTTTTAATCTAAGACCTTTCATTCTTCTTTAATTCTGGGAAGGTTACCTTTGTTATTCAAGATATAAGTTAATCTCCATTTTTCATCCTTCCTTCTGGAGCCTGTAATTGTCCAGATGTTGGCATATCCTATCCTCCTATTCTCCATGCCTCCTGGCTTTTCTTTTTATATTCTTCATCTCTTTGTCCTTTCTTGCTATCTTATGGGAAAGGTCCTCAATGTGATCTTGAAATTTACTAATTTTTTCTTCAGCCATATCCTTCCATTTATTCTATCACTTGTGTTCTTTTTTTAACACAGTTTCAATTCTAATATTTTTTTCATGATTTCTCATTATTATCTAATATTGTTAATATAATCTGTTCTCTAAGTATATTTATTATTCTTATTTACAATTTTTGATCTTTCTATTCCAATAATTCATAGATTATGTATGTAATTATGTGTGTGTATGTATCTGTGTGTCTATGTGTAAAATTTAGTTTGTTTTTCTCACGATGGTTGTATTTTGACCAGTAAACTTATGTCCCCTGGAAGTATCGACTACTCTGCCTGCTAATGCAGTGTATCTCAAACTGATGAAGAACCAGGTTGTTTTTGTTCCCAGTCTGTTGCAGGCCTATTTATTGTATGAAGATTTTCAAATATCTACTTTCACTTTTTGTACTTATTATAGACCTGGGACATACTAGTATTGTCCTTATATATACTGGGAAAGGGTATTGATTCAGGGTGGTATTTTATATTAGCCTTTCCAATTATCGCCTTTCTTCACTCTGAGAGGATTCTACATCACCACCCATTGCTATGCGATTTTCAATGCCTCTCTGGAGACAGAGTGCACTCCCCTTGCCCCACTGTTTGTTTTATTAGAAAGCAGATGCTGAGAGATAGAGTTGAGAGTATAAAAGTATTAATGGGGAGCATCAACTGGACAGGAAAGGGAGAGGAAGCAAGCCTGAGAAAAGAGGTCAGTGGCGAAGTTTCTGCCAGCCCATTGGGAATCTCCAGAACAAACATTACCCAATGAAGGAGTCCCATGTGTTTTTTTTTTGCTGGGATTCTAGGAAGCTGAAGCAGCTGAAGGCACTAACAGCTGGAAGCTGTCAGGAAGTTCCTTTGTGAGGGAAGATCTCAGAGCACATCTCTCCTTTTCTGCTTCATCACCCTTCTCAGCTCTGTGATGGTAAGAAGCACAGAGAGGTCTTTTAGTCATTTATCAAACATTTATTAAGCACCTCTTGTATACCAGGCACTGAGCTAGATACTAATGCTACAAAGATGACCAGAATATTTTCAGTGAGCTCCTTTGTTCAAATAAAGCTCCCTCCCTGCAGAGGTAGCTCACCATCTAGCGGAAGAAAAGATAGCCCTACTTGTGGGGTGTTTTTTAAACTCATGAACTTTTTCTCATCCATAATAGAAGCCGAAATATGTTAAATGCAAAAGATTCTAAAGCTCTAGAACCTAGTGCAGGATCTGGCAAATAGTTGGCGTTGAATTGTTGACTGAAAGGCTATGAGAATTCAGAGAAGGGAAAATTAATTTTTTTCTGGGGAGCAGATTTTTTTGTCACCTACCAATAGGTCAACAATTAAATTTTTAACAATCAATTACAATCTATTCAACTGATGCAAGGATTCAAAGGAAACTCACAAAGTAGACAAATTTGTCTTTATCTAAGTTTGCCCATCCTCCTGCTTCCTTTAAGCCCTCCCACCTATAATTTTATTTTCTTTCTCCTAATCAAAATCAAAACTCTCATTTCCTAACTCAGGGTGTCAATCTGATTATGTTATTATAATGCTTCACATCAATTTAAGAATGATCTTTAAATTTCTGCAAGTTTATTTGCATTTTAAAAAAGGAAATGTTTAAACACAAATCATTCTGCAAATGGTAAAGGAGCTGGATCAATATCCTTGCCAACCACCACCACCATTTCCTCTCTTCAAGAATGTCATTTCTACCTTAGGATTTAGATATAAAGTATATGAAATTAGCCCCACAGCCTCAACTTATTGCTCCTCCCCACTTTCGAAAGCAAAATTCCAAAGAATATTAGAAGCACCAAATCCAAGGTTCCTGGGGCTTGAGACAGCTGCCTTCTATATAAATTGTTGGATGGCCCAGGCCTCAAGCAGGTTGGCAGATGAGGCTCTTGGCCCAGCGTCATGGTCCCCAGGATTGCTACTGTGGGAGAATTGTTTCTTTAGAGCAGTATAAGCAAGGATTTCCAAGGGAGGAGCCTACAGGGTAGTTTTCACTAGGAGACAAGTCTGCTGGAGATGCACCCACATTACAAATTAGTGTAGGGGAAAAGAGAGAAAGGGTATCTTACCTATGTGGTCACTCTCCCAGTGACTACCACTTAAGTGCCCCAGCAAAACTCAGCCAACGGCTGGCTGAGGCTGAGTAGGCACAGGGACTCAATAGAAGGCCCATTCTGTACTGACTTCCATGGTCGCCTCTTAGAGGAAAACGAGAAGAGCTACCTTAGAGGTTGTGTAGGAAAAGTCAGCTTCCGCACAGCACTGTGCTTTAGCATTTAGCAAACTGTGTTAACGTTCCTCTTTGATTTGTTTGTCATTCCCATCAGACCACAGGATAATTGGGGACAAAGCTGTATCTCATTCACCAGGTATCCCCGGCACCTAGAAGTCCCCAATAAAGATAAGAAGAAAGAATAGTGTTGAGGACCCACTATGCAAAAAAATAAGGCACGATTCCTGCTCTTATGAAGCAGGAGTTTGGGGCAAGGAAGTCCACTGAAACTGGGTCTTAAAAAAAAAGTTTTCACCAGGGAGGAGAACTGTATATGGGTGTGTGGAGTGAGGAAGAGATAAGAGAGCAGAAGAAAATGTAAGCAAATGCAACATGAAGGGGAATGGCATTTCCAGGGAGTATTCCAGAAGATACAAGTAAGAGAGTGAGGTCACCTTTGAAGATGATGCCAGTTTGGATGCATTTGCAAGACTACGACTCCCTTGAGTTAATATTTTTATAATTTTTCACTATGATTGTTTTAAGATTTTTTAAAGTGGTAATTTTAAGTAGTGTATACTACTTGATGGGAGTATTCTACTTATTCGAATATAGCTGCTCAAAGCTGGAAACCCTTACACTACATTTTTCACAGATCATGATCTAGACCTGCACTGTCCAATATAGTAGTCTCAAGTCACACGTGGCTATTGAGCGCTTGCAATGTGGCTAGTCCAAATTAAGATGCCCTGTAAGTGTAAGATACATACCAATTCCCGAGACTCAGTACAAACAGAAGAATAAAAGTATCATTAAATAATTTCTTGTATTGATTACATGTCAAAATTAGAATATTTTGAGTGTTCTGAGTTAAAATATTTTTTACCTAAAATATATTATTAAATGATATTCATTTTAATAGTTATTTAATCTATTTCCTTTTTCAATGTGGCCAGGAGAAATTTTAAATTTTTATTTTTTAATTAACATACAGTAACATTCACTCTTGACAGTTCTGTGAGTTTTGACAAAGGCTTAGTCATGTAACTAGTGCCATGATCGAGATACAGAACACACACACACACACACACACAGAGCTCCAGAAAACCTCCCTTATGCTGAACCTTAGTAGCTAACCTCTCCCACTCCCTACCCCTGGCCACTACTGATCTGTTCTTTGTCCTTATGGCTTTGCTTTTTTCAGAATGACGTAAATGGAATTCTACAGTATGTAGTGTGTGTGTGTGTGTGTGTGTGTGTGTGTGTGTGTGATAAAATATATATCACAAAACCATTAGGTGGTAGTCTTTTGAATCAGGTTTCTCTCATTTAACATTACACATTTGAGGTTCACCCCTATTGTTGCATGGGACACTAACACTTGTTCCTTTTTTATTGATGAGTAATATTTTATAAATGAATGTACCACCTATTTGCTCACCAATTAAAGAACATTTGGCTTATTTCCAGTTTGGGGTATTTATTTAAAAATTGCCAAAAACATTCATATATGGATTTTCATGTGATCATATTTTCATTTCTCTGGGGTAAATACGTAGGAGAATTTCTGGGTCATATGCTAGGTGTGCGTTTAACTTTATTAAAAAACTGCCAAACTGCTTCCCAAAGTAGCTGTACCATTTTGTATTCCCACAAGAACGTATGAGTTCCAGTGTTTGACCTCCCTGCTAGTGCTTGGTATTGTGAGCTTTAGTTTTGTTCTTGTTTTTGTTTGTAGCCTTTCTAATTTTAAGGTATGTGGTGATTTTACTTTGCATTGTAGTTTTAATTTGCATTTCCCTAATTGCTAATAACAGCCTCTTTTCTTGTGCTTATTTGCCATCTGTATATCTTTGTTGGTTAAGTTCAAATCTTTTGCTCATTTTTTAAAATTAAGTTTTTTCTTTCTGATCAGTTTCAAGATTATTTTTTTAAAAAAAAAATTAGCCTTACTTCTCTAGTCTATAGCCCTCCCTTCCCTCCATGTAGATATGTTGTAAGCATTGCCACCTTCTTTTCTTGTGTTTTAAAGCATGTAAGGGACTACCTTCAACTGACATGACAGAATTCTTACAATCCAGGTATTCACCAGAAAACTTAATTTTTAATTAATTGGCAGCTGACAAGTGCTTGCTGAAAGGCTGGTGATATGATTGCTCAGAGGGTCCAAGGAATGTGGTAACCATTCATTCCTCTAGATTTTACGAGCTGTGCCTGAGTCAAGCTACACACTTAGACAATCTAAGTTTATGATTTAGTGTTATGTATGTGGAGTTTATTGATGGTCTGTATTAGAAACAGCCCTTGTGAATTCTATAAAACTGCCGATGAAGAATTTGCCAATTATATTTTCCAATATCCCTTATAGAGGGAAGTGTTTAATAAATTTCTATTAGAGTTTAATACCAGAAAAACTTTTTCCTGACAAATAGTCATCTTTCTTTTTATTATACAATGAGAACTACTACATTTAGCAATCTCTCTGCTTATATTTTTGACTGCTAGAAAACTCAGAACTATATTTAATATTCAGTTATGCTAACTACATTTGGCTTTAATTATCCCTGTGTTCTCTATGCTTTTTATTCTTTATACTTATTTTATGGTCTTAGAGTCCTTTAATGAGAGGGTATTGTTCCAGTTACTATTGCTGTACAACACCCGTCCCAAAATTAGTGGTATAAAACAACAACCATTGTATTATGCTTATGATTGATTTTTTATTGATTTTTACTGATTTTGTTATGACTTTTACATTTTTATAATAGGATTTATTATTGATTCTGTAGATCAGAAATTCTGAAAGAGCACAGTAGGGGATGCTCTTCTCTGTTCCACCCTGTCCTGAGCCCCAGCTGGTGACTAACAGCTAGAAGCTAGAATGGCTGGGACTGCAGAAGTCACTCTGAGGTGGCTTCTTCACTCACATGGCTAAGCCTAGGCTGGAAAGGCTGAGGGCTGGGCTCAACTGGAACCGTCCTACAGAACACCTGCAGATGGCCTCTCTTTGTGGTTTGGCTCTTCACCACAAGGTGACTGGGTTCCATGGGGGAGAAAACCCAGAGGGAGTGTCTCAAGAGCCAGCATCTCAAGAAAACTAGGCGGAAGGTACATCACCTTTTCTAGCCTCAGAAGTCACATAACATCACTGTACTGTACAGGATATATCAGTCACAAACCCACCCAGATTCAAGGGGAGCATACAAAGACCCCACCTTTCAACAGGAGAACTATTAAAATAATTTACTGCCACTTTCGAAAACTATAGATATACACAATAAACCTGTGACTGTCTTTTAGCCAAAGAGATCTAAGTGGAAGGTGTCTCAGCATTTATTCTCGCTTAGACAACCCAACTGGGGGTTGAGACAAAGGTGGGAGAGTTCTCTTCGGCTCCCCACTATCTTCCCACATTCATTACCGAGCCATTAAAAAAATTCAAAGCTTCTGTGAAGCTAAGCTAAGATTAGATATATTACTAATTTGGTAGCAACGAGATTATTTAGCCCCAAACAATCTTTTTAGAGGACATTTAAGAAGCTAGTATTTTAGCCATGAAAGATTGATATAAGACAGTTCTTTTTAATGACTAGTGAGAAGACATCTTTTCTACTGGTTGGGAATAAGTTCAGCAGATGCTTGAAAAGAGATATATCTAAAAATCATCCCTCTTTCTCTTCCTCGTCTTCCTCCTAGTGCCTTCGCTTCTTGAATTACTTGGAAGAAATTTCTTCGTTAAGCACCTAAACTGTGCCAAGTATTATTGGTGTCACTCCCATAATGTTTCAAAGGACAGATTTAATAGTTAATTTATAAGGTGATTCACATACAATATTTCAGAGGTTGACAAACTTTCCGAAAAAGGCCTAATAGTATTTATGCTTTGGGGGCAATGTGGTCTTTTTTAGAACTATTCAACTCTGATATTTTAGCAAAAACCAGCGATAGACAACATATAAATAAATGTGTATGACTGAGCTCCAATGAAACTTAATTTATGGACACTTAAATTTGAATTGCATGTCATTTTCATGTCACCAAACATTATTCCTCTTTTGATTTTGTTTCAACCATTTAAAATTTTTAAATCAATTTTAGTTCGTGGACAAAGACAAGCAATGGGCCAAGTTTGGCCTGTGGGCTGTAATTTGCCTAGCCCTACAAAATTGAGAAAACGGGATACAAAATTGTATTTACAGCATGATTTATTATAACTCAAAAAAGGAGACCTATACATTAAGGCTGAAAGTGAATCTATAAAATGTAGTTGTATTGTTTCGCTGAAATTATGGTTGATCTTCCTCTCTTTTTGGTAGTTTCATATTTTATTGATGGAAATATTTTACTTTAGTGATAGAAATAAAAAAAGTTTTGAAATAAATGTGTTTGCTTTAACAGCATACATATCAAAAATCATGAAGAGGGAGAAAACTATAATGAATCCTGTGGTTTTGGATTGGACCTGGAGTTCTCTGTTTCTATATGTCCAAATCTAGATATCAATCAATCTGTCACTCTATGGAAGTATCAACTGAGAGGGCGTGAAAGCAGCAACACTTCAAAAGCAATGAGCACACCTAGCATCCAGATCTTGGTTTCTGAATAACCGCTCTCACTATAAAGAACCAAGACCCCTTGGAGAAGGGATAAAGTGTTAAGATGAGCCTGGAACGTCTTGTGCAAGAAAAAAAGAAAGTGTTCATATAACAACAGGACAATGTTAAATGGACTCAAAAGAGAGCCTTAATGGGTTTCCACTGGCCAAATCTGGGACAATTTGAGCGTTAGAATAAATGACAGCAACATATTATAGCCCAATGAATAAAACAGGAAACCAT
The DNA here is from genome assembly GCF_014176215.1 of Rousettus aegyptiacus. Classification (NCBI taxonomy): domain Eukaryota; kingdom Metazoa; phylum Chordata; class Mammalia; order Chiroptera; family Pteropodidae; genus Rousettus; species Rousettus aegyptiacus. The sequence continues at coordinate 20,121,328 of NW_023416284.1, read as the reverse complement.
GAGTCCATATGATATAAAAAACAAAACTATAAAACGTTAGATGAAAGATGATTTAAGTAGTTTTAAACTACCTCCATATACATATAAAATGCTTTATAATTACAAAGGAAAAGTGTAACTTTACAGTGAGAAGCATAGCAGATTCATCTTAAAGTGAACATCATAGGCAATAAAATGAGTAGTTGAAATTGTGTCACGTGGCATGAGACGTGGAGTAAAACATCACATCACTTCTGTGATAACCCTGCCTGAAATGAATGACCTGAATCTAGTCAAGATTAGAAACAAAAAACCAAATGGAAGATTCTACAAACTACCTGGCCCGCCCTCCGACCGCTCCATTGCGAGGTCCACCTATCACTCCCCGCGCAGCCGGGAGCCGGGTCGGCCTCCCACAATCCGGGAGTGTGCGGGGCCCGACGGCTCCAGATACGCCCCGCACCGTCCCGCGCCACGGACGGGAAGGGCCGGGAGGCGAGGTGGGTGAGGACGGCGCCAGCACAGCCTTTGTCCTGCAGCCCCTCCCCGGCGCGTGCAGCCCCGCGGGCAGGCGGGCCGGGCGGGGCAGCAAGGTCAGTCGGGCGCCGTGTCTGGGAGCCGGTGCGCCCTGGCGCCGCCCGCCTCTGTGCGCGGGTCGCTGCCCCGAGGCCGCGTCCTCTGCCACAGCTGTCCGGCCAACTTTGTGATGGTCTCCAGCCCTTTGGAGATGGAGCGCCGCCGCCGCCTCTGCGCCCTGGGATGCAAATGGAGCCTGCTCGTTTCTGTGCCTCTGACCCCGAGCGGCCAGGGGGCCAGGGACGTCTCGGGCACTGGGCCTAGGAACCGCATGGGGAAGTGCTCGGATCCAGTGGCACTGCCGTGGGCGCCTCCGCCTACCCGTCCTCGCGTGATTACCTAGGAAGTCCCTGAAACACTAGTTTTTTTAAATTATGTTAAAATACATAAAATTTATAATTTTAAAGGACGATTAAATACATTCAGTGTTGCGCAACCATCACCACTATCTAGTTCTGGAATTTTCCATCACCTGGAAGGGAAATCTGCACCAATTAGCAGTCATTCCTTCCTCCCTGCCCAGCCCCTGGCAACCACCACTCTGCTTTTTTGTTTGGATGGCTTTGTCTATTCCGGATGTTTTGCATAAATGATGTTATATATATGTTTTGCATATATGATGTCCTATGTAACACTTCTCTCACCTAGCATTACGTTTTCCAGATTCAATATGTAGCATGTATCAGAACGTCATTCCTTTTAATGGATGAATAACACCACTTTATGCATGCATACCCCACGTTTTGTTTATTCTTCATCAGCTTATAGACATTTGGGTGTTTCCACCTTTTAAGACTGTTGTGAATAATGCTGCTGTGAACGTTTGCATTTGTGTACAAGTCTTTGAACACCTGTTTTCAAACTCAATTTTTTGGGTATATAACTAAATAAGATTTTTGCTTCCCTACTAAAGGAAAACCCTACAGTCACCTACAGTTCTCCTCCCCACCTCCATTGATTCTGGGAACACCTGGAAGTGTATCATGCAAGCTCCTGAAAATGTTCCTGTCAGCCTCGATTTTCTTTTTCCTTTTTACATAATTTTATTTTTATTTTTTAACATTTTATTACTTTATTTTTCTCCCTCCTCCCCCCCCCCCTGATTTTCTTAACATAGAAGATATGTAGGTCAATTTTTCTGCCCTCTCCAGAGCCCCTTCTCAGGAGGATCTGTTTCCATACCACCACCCAGCCCCAACTTCCAAATCACATATCCTCACCCCTCCACCTCCACTCCCACCACCTGTCCAGAGACTTCCACTGCCTGACTCAAGGTACCATGTGACACAAGAGAACCCAGCTTTTGCTAGACAGAAACTGAAGTGTTGTCCTTTGGAGAATTTTAACCAAAGGATAGGGCAACAATGGTCAGGTCTGGGCTGGAGTAGCTATTTGATGTATGAGTAGAAGCAAGCTAGTCTTCCAAGAGTGGCTGGGGAACTTCACACAAGCTGAAAGAAACTTACAAGGAGCATGGACAAGGACCATGAGAGACCAGGAGCAATCTCAGTGCTTACATTCTAATTCCAGATGAACTGCTGCTGATTTCCTGTCCTAGGATAGTGGTAAAATCACTCATTTTAATCTTGAAACAAAACCTTTTAAAACTGCTCTTAAACTTTAGTTGGCATCAGAATCCCCTTGGGGATGATGCTTATGTTGCTGGTCCTAGGACCACACAGTGAGAACCAGTTTCCTAGAGTGTCTCTTTTTTGAAGCCAAAACAGCCCTGACCAAGACAGGCACTCTGATGTGGGCTGCTGAATTCATAGGTGCCTGGAAAAGCTGAAATCTTAGCTGCCTCCAAGCGCTCACCATTAGAGCCTATACAGCTGCATTGAACCCCTCTTGCTGCTACTGCCTGTGAGCCACAGCTGTATTGAGAATACACTGAGGTCATGCAGAGTTGAAGTGTAGGGCTTCCAGTGCTCCTGCCCCATTCTGCTTCATGCTTTTGGCAGGTGTTCAAAGAAGTGCCATTTGAGCTCCCAGCATCTCACCAAGATTTAGGATCATGCTCCTTTAGTCTGTCTCTAGCTCTCATACTGAAGGCTCGGGCACACTTCCTTGGAGCTGAGCCAAGTGACCGTCTTTTCTCTTGGTCAGATACTTCCAGCAATTTCCTCCTAAAAACTTCATAGAGATCAGCTGCATCCCTCTACTGACCCTCATACATACTAGACATGTTTAAATCTCAGTGATGCTCACAGATTGGTCCACACATACGAGAATGATTTAAATCCTAGTGCTTACCAGGTTTGTGCAATCTACCCCTTCACCCACCTCCATCATCTTTTTACAAAAGGAATAATGGATCTCTTGTCCTGATCAAAATGCTGTAAAGCAAGATAGTAACTATTTTTGGCTTTGCAGATGAAAGCTGTCACAGCCACTCAACTTTGCCATTGTAGTGCAAAAGCTGGCATATATAATATGGAAAGGAATGGGCCTGTGTTCCAGTAAAACTTTATTTGCAAAAAATAGGCAGCAAACAGGATTTGACCCAACTTGTTTTGTCTTTTTTTTTCTCTTACTAATTGAAGTTAATGAGTCTTCAAACAGATGGAGAGTGTATTTAGTGTTAACAGTTCTATATTGTTATAGGGAATCATTTAAAAATCTATAGGCTATAAATGTTTTTCTCAAGAGCTGGCAGTGAACCCAGCCAAACTTAAATGAACCCAGCCTCAACAATTTTTAAAAATGTAAAATTATATCAATACATTGCTAAAACTGAACCAACTTCCTGTCTTCAAAAGATAAATATTTCAAACTGTTGTTTAAACAAAAATAAGTTTTGAAAGAAAAATATGCACGTCTTAAAGATTTATATTAAAAATGGGCTGCCAAGACAACAGAAATGAGAAGTCAGATCTAGATTATAGATTATATCCACTAATTTAATACTTTATTCTTATTTTTAGTTCTTTATATATAAAAAGTAAAACTAGCAAAACAACACACAATGTGAACAATAAACCATATAAACAGACTTGGTACATAGCCACTTTAACATATAGACCAACTCGTTTCTAAAAAGCAGAAAGTTTCCCACTCCTTAAAAAAGTTATCAGTTGCTGCTGTTTTAATGGTCAAGATCATTTCCAACTTCACCTTTTTTTTTATAGCAGTTTTAACAAGTGCTTTTGTAAGAGAAACTAATCCACTTGGACTCGACAGCCAAAGATAGTCAGTTAACTTTTTCTTTTGAGTTATATTGGAAAGTGTGTGCCTATAGTGCTTAGCGTTTAGAATGGTTATGTCTTTTCTGATTTTGGGATTGTCTGCCGTTAGTTTTTGCTTATATCGCATCCCATGAATCAACCCAGTCATCAAGCAGTGGTCAGTCTTTTTTCACAGAATCAAAAACAGTCTAGCTTGTGATACTCTGCCCAGAAACTCTCTCAGAATATAAGTTGTTGGTCCTAACACCACTGAACAGGTGGGAAAAGATGTTTGATGGAAGCTTCTTTTGTCGAAAGCTCTATTTAGTAGCTGTCATTTTTTCTTTTTCTTAACTAATATCTTATCTGTAAAATTCCACATTAGAATTTCATGCAAAATAATTTTGAGAAAAACAGTTAACTAAATTTAAATTTTGAAAGATCATTAACCCATCCACTTGAGGTAATCAATCCTTAATTCTTTTCATTCATTCTAAAGAAATTGTTTTAACCATTTTGACCTTAGCCATTCTAAAATTTGCAGTTATAATTTAGGTCAAAGTTCTGGAAGGTACAAAAAATAGTTAAATTACGTTTGTTTCTGAAGACAAAATAAGCAATAAAGGAACAAAAGACTATTTCTTAAACCTGGCTGACGCTATTTCTGTTCTAAATTTGTCACTAGTGTGTCTCAATCTGACTTATGTAAATTGAAACAAAAATTTAGTTTGAGACTATTTCCTGTCTACCCCCAGGTTATTTTAACAAAATCGAAAGTGATTTGCATCAATTTTAGTCCCAAACTAAATATTTATATTTAGGATCAAATATTGATAAATATTTCTGGTTCTAGGTATTTTGTATTTTTAGAGAAAAGTCACTTATACTTCAAGAAAGTCTGAAAAGTTATTTCTGAAATCAGAATTCCTTTCAACTTTTTCTATCCATTGTATAATATCCAAGGTCATTTTTTCATTCGGGGTGTTTTTTTCTTCTTTTAGCCAAAATTTCTTTCTTTTCTCTTTTTTTCCTTTTTTTAAAATGCAGGCTTTATAGCTGGAAAACTTGCCAAGTAAGGGAATAGCTACCATGCGTTGTTGAATCCATAGGTGCTGTCACACAGAATCTTAGCATGATTCAATCCCAAATAATGAAGTAAATGAACGAAGTTAAAGATGTTCACCTTTGATTACCCTAAAATATCTCCCACACTATTCTGACTTTAGTGCCTGAAAATAGGTCTTTTTTTTTTTTTTACTATAGTGTTTTTTCCCTTATTTTAATAATTTTTATTTTTCAATTATAGTTGACATTCGATATTATTTTATATTTGTTTCAAGTGTATAGCAGAGTGGTTAGACATGTACATAACTTACAAAGTGATCCTCCAATAAGTCTAGTAGCTACCTGGCACCATACAGAGTTATTATGCTTCTAATTATTTTTAAATCATAAAGTGGCAAATCTGTTTTACTAATAACTGTTATATATTACCACAGACCTTGAAATAAATTTAGCTTGTACAGTAGATTTACTACAATTCAGAGTCAAGAAATACATAAAATACATTTTCACTCAATACCATATTATTATATGGGCTGCTGACTTAAAAATGTGGTTTTTTGTTTGTTTCAAATAAGATTGTCCTTGTCAACTTCCTTGAATCGTGCCCAATTTATATTTCAAAAGTCAGAGAGGTTGGCAAAAGTAATTTCAAGAAAATGTATAATTTTAAAATTTGAAACTTTTTACAAATAAAATTAATATACTAAAATCAAATACATGATACATATAAAATAAGTGGACATTTTGATCTGCTATGTGTGTGTGTGTGTGTGTGTGTGTGTGCGCGCGCGTGTGGTGTTTAAGTTGTTTCAGATATATGTTGGCATTACTAGCAAAGAAATTAACTCCCTCATGCTCGACATGTGATTTCACCCTCTTCCTGTCTTAAGCATTACAAGAATGCAGGCCATGATCACACGTAGTCACCTGAGGCTAAAACAGCACTTTCCTCTTCTGTGGTTTTAGTCCAATGGGCACCCCAAGGAAACAAATGGTATCTACAGATGCTCTTTGCTACCTGCCCAAACATGTTTGTTATTAGCATTGGCCTGGCAGAGCCTGATGTGTGATCCCAACTAGAGGTGTGGGAACTGGGAACTAGTCATTTCACCTCTCTGTAAAAAGGAGTTGGACTAGACTATCTCTAACATCCCTTCTATTTCTCGAATTCTTGATTTAATGGTTCTGTCCCTTATCTATCCTGGTTTCTGGGGCATTACCAGTTTAAAGGGCCAGCTAAGACTCAAAGCAGATGCAGCCCGGCTCCTCCACGTTTGTCACAGTAACAATACTTTTGTCCCATCTTATTACACTGGATCAAGATAATGAGAAGTTATTTGTTTCTAATAAGAAAACCATAGCATCTAACACATTTTTCTAAAGACTAGGATATTCTAAAATGTTTACTGTATTTGTATATACCTGAATAAAACAAGTAATTTAAACAATGTTAATGTCCAAAACCACCACATCTGGAAAAGGCAGGAAATGTCAGAAAGTGTTCAAATTGCTCATAAATTGTATCCCAAAGCTAGAAATTTACTGGATGGGAAGGACCACAAATAGTAGCTTAGACAAGAAAGCCTTCTCTGAAGCTCTAAGACTGGGCTAGGCGCTCGACCTGAGCACTCTCAGAGCACCCTGTCCTTGCCCCTATTTGTCACACCCTTTGGTAGTCTCCCTGATTACCCACTACAAGTTCCTTGAGGGCAGGGATTGTGCTTGTCCGTTGCTGTCCCCCTAGTGCCTGACACATAAGAAGGACTCCATAAAAAATCGTTGAATAACCCAGTATCCTTACTTATTGAGGAGCAACAGAACCAGGCAAGAGTAGCACCACATGACAGAGCAATAAGAGGCACCGTTACTAAGAGCCTAGTGTTTGGTGGTTGCCAGGTGGACACAGGTTCTCATCAAAGTATGATTGATGAGATTCTCAGAAATTTCCATTCAATGTCCCTATAAATACGTCATACTATATCCATCTACTATGAGCAGCACCAAAGGATAACGTGACATTTTGATAGGACCATTGTGACTATTTATCCAACTCTTACACTTATCTCAGCAAAATTTGCAGTGTATAAATCACAAGCAGCTAAGCACAATGAACATTCTTCAAGAGAGGAAAAGTTAGCTGGTGTTGGCTATATTTTAATAGGAAATTCCTCTGGCTATATTTTATAGGAGCTAGGTAGAGAATCTATTATGCAATTGCTCAGCATGCTATTTGGTAAAGGATTAACAGAACCTTTCCCCTTCAGTGTGAGAATTTGACCTCTGGTTAACTTTCTAGCTCTGTTCCCCTGACAACCTACTAAAGAGTAATATGTCAACTATGTTGCTAGGCAACATAACATATGGCAGAAATGACCCCTAATTGGTAAAATGCACTAAGGCTGGGAGAACTATAAATACCTTATAGGAAGCCACAGCTCTGAGCTTCCCTAAGTACAATGACTCTTGGAATAGATATGTCTCCTGCAAGGGGAACCTTGGAAGCTATGTCTATGGAGTTTTTATGAGATACTCGCTCCTGTGGGACAAGAGGCTTTTAAACCAGGATAGCTCCCATACTTGCCTGATGTGGGTCCATCTCCTTGTCCAAAAATCAAATGAATATAAAAATTGCTCCCAAAACCACACTTGTCAATGAAGAATTGGAAGTAGTAAAATTATCTACCTGGAGGGTCAGATCAGATACTAAATGTCCTCCTTAAGTTATGAAGGTTCTATATCACCTAATCACAGTGGTGTGAGTTAGTGTCACCTTTTAAGACTAGGACATGTTAGATACCAACCAAACTATTCCTGCCAAACAAAAACTTTCCTTTTATATCTACAGAAGCATTATTTGAAGAAAAGGATTCAGATTTTCATCACTATGATGAAAGGTTTGAAGAACGTAATAATAATTAATGTTGTGGAAATACCGAACAAAAATCAATGAAAATGTTGCCCATCATAAGCAACTAAATAAAGTGCCCCCTTTTTTGGGGTAGAAGACAGTGTGACCACGTGAAAGCACAAGACAAGCTATAAGAGACCAATAACAACAGGAAGTATAGTGTACGCTCAAAACAGAGTGTAATAGGAATTTCTCGCCCACCCAACACTTTGTCCCTCCCTACCCCATTATACTAGACCTCACAGAGATAGTTCTATTGTCAATGCATAGGGACACACAAAAACCTAGAAGTCCAAATGAAACAGTCTGTATTCAGTTGACCAAAGGCCACTCCAGTCTTCCTTACTGCCCTCAGAATCTGTACAGGTAGCTCTACCTGTTGCCTTTCTCTCTGTGAGGTTTATCACATCAATTAAGAAAAACAACAATAACAAAAAACCATCACAGTATTCTGAACCACCAGAATATTCAATTCTACAACACTCTGTGACCACGAGGTCAGTCATTTTCTTAAGGAATATTCAAAGTCTAATGGCCACCAAAATATTTACATCTAAATGGTATCTTTCTGACAAATGACCAGAATTCACGATGTTCACTGTCATTTCTTCATATATTACAGTTACAGGCCTTATTTATATTCTTTCCCACCCTTGCTATGAAATCTTGTTCCCTTTCCCCAAGGGAAAAAACTTCCCAAGGATGCCATTTTAAAATTCCATCACACGTAAGAATCTTGTTCCAATTCATGCAATATATCTAATATGAAAGTATCCTTTTGTGAATTTGGACTGAATATGCCAGAAAGATGCCAGAATATAACCTAAATCACTAATGGTCTGTGTTGGACCCCACTGTGAATTTACATATTATAAAAATATCACCAACTCCACAAATTAAACCTCAAAGACACTGTGCAGATGATAAATACTGACCACCAAATGTGAACGTAAATTTAAAACAGGCAGTTTATGATCTGAGAGTCTAGACAATGGTCTCCTTTAAAAGTGATAGAATTCAGCAATCTGGTCATTACGAATGCCAACACACAAGCTCTGAACAGACAACCAGGAATGCAACAATTCAAGACATTATGGAAAAAAGAGAATCATTTAAATAGTAAGCTTTATGTTCCATTTTCCTGCCAATGATTCTGCTACTTTAAAATTTAATAAAATGATCACAACCTAGTAGTGGTTCTGGGGGTATTCCAACTCTGGTTGGAATTTCTACATTTCCACATTGCAAACCTAATCAGATCTCTGGCAAGTTATGAATAATTTGGCCTCCATTCTCCATTTTACTAATCTAGTATTTTCCAAAACTTGTGGGAGCACAAGGGCCTATTAAATATTTATAAGGTAAAAGGTATCCTAAAATATAACACAAAATTAAGTTCCTTCATTAAAAGTCAGCTTTAAGATCCTGCTCTTTAGCAGGGTTTTTCAACTTTTAACCCTTAACAGTATGGACTAGATAATTCTTTGTTTTAAGAGGCCGTCCTATGAACTGTAGGATGTTTAGCAGCATCCTTTGCCTTTACACAATGGACACTAGTGACACCCTGCCCCAAGCTGTAACAACTGAGAATGTCTCCAGACATTGCCAAACATGCCCCAGAGGGTAAAATCACCCCCAGTTGAAAAATCACTGTCTTAAAATGAAATCTCTAACGTAAAATTTTTACTTAGCACCCAGTGTTATGAATAGGTCATGGGGTCACTGAAGAGAGTCCTTGCTCTACCAGAGAAACAAGGCAAAGAAGTTAAATTGTGAGGTAGAAAAATCATATTAAAACATCAGAAATACTTTAAACAGAGAGAACAAAAATATCAAACATAACTCCTTACAAAATATATCTTCTACATATCCATTTAGGTTTCCCTTTTGCTAAGATAACACCTCTTTTAAAACAAAAGCTAATATTTTCATTTCAGGTTAAGAAAAGTGTTCTTGATCCTTGGTAATTTTTCAATTTGTAACTCTTGATCTATAAAAATAATTTTAAAACTATCTGTGGTAAAAGACCAGTTTTTAAAGTTCCAGTCCACTGTAGCCCGATACGTGGTCCTACTGTGTGGACGGGTATCAAACAATTCATAGACCAGCATCTGTCTGTAGGCCATGGGTCGAGTAGCACTAGCTAGAGTTTAACTTCTGTTGAGAAGTACGGTTTAAATACCTCTTGAACTCTTCAATGACTAACATTTACAAGCTAATTTATGATGTTTTTGATGATCTTTTTTGTTCAAGAGGTAAAAAAAGTGATTTGACTACCTTTTGAAACATAACTATAACTAAAATTAAAGGAAGAAAAAGGGATTTCTTTTAAAATTCATTTTGGATACCATAACAAGACAAAATTATGAAAGTGCCTTAAAAATTTCAATCCCTAACATTTCCTTCTCTGTTAGACCTTTAAAGAAGTACAGCCTTTTGTTAGAATAATTGCATGCCTGCAAAGTTGGTTAAAAGCAAATGGGTTTTAAAAACCTGTTCTTCTACTAACCTTCTCTTCCCTTCTAGTGGATCTTTTGAAAGGTAAACTATTTAGAAATATATTGTTTATATAGGCTTACACTTTTCCACCAATTAGAGTTCTATTCACAAGTAAAAGAATGTCAGCAGCAGCTACATTTCCAGGTTACACAGCAGTGGCCTCTGAAAATGGCTTGAAAAAGCATGGGAGCATTTTGTTTTGCCCAAATGACTTCTTTTATGATCACAAAACAGGCTGCATGTGTAGAATTGTCAAATACCAAACACAGCAGGGTAAACGCCCAGACCTGGGCTCATGGGCTTACTTCCCAGGGCTAACTTAGAATTTAATTCAACTGAGCAAGTCAGTCAGAATGCCATAAGGAGGATTTTAGCTCATTTCCATGCTTGTCTGCACATAAATACCCCCTTTTAAAATTAGTCTACAGCCATGCTACCCTGAATGTGCCCAAACTAGTCTGATCTCGGAAGCTAAGCAGGGTTGGGCCTGGTTAGTACTTGGATGGGCGACCACCTAGTAATACCTAGTAAATTTATTTAAAAATAATAAATAAAAAATAAAACTGCAGTCTTAGATTTAGAAAGTACCTTTTACAATCATAGCCAGACAGCCCTGTCTGCCTTATATCGATAAAGCTTTCCCTTAAATACTTCACCAGAAAATTGGAATATAGAATTCATCAGGAGAGGCTCGGCGGAGGTAAGATTGATTTCAAAACTTAATAAATTCTTGCCCACCTTTTCAGAGAAAAGAGGATGATAACAAAGGAATGCAGAAGATTGAGACAATACGAGAATAGGCATGGAGGTTTCCTTATTTTTCTCCTAACCCAAGTTTGGAGATCTGAGAGCCAGCCTTGATTCACTCAGAATTAAGGAATGGTCAGCAAAGCTCTCAGAAATCAAGGGTACCATGCTAAAAAGTCATAATCTTTTGAGTCACAAAAGCCAATCCCTACCATGTAGTCTAACAAAAATGCAAATAATATTAACAGTGAAAAAATGTTCCTCTCAGGGTTCCACAAAATTGGACAAAAGGTAGCTTTCGACAACAGATTGAGCAATAGCAAATTCTAAAGCCTCTTCCCCGCCAGTTTACTGCTTGCTACATGAGTGTCTCTCGATCTGTTAAGCTGGGCCGAATTTGTGGTCTGTCATCAGAATCATCTCCAGCAGGGTCGTTTTCCTCACCAGACTCCACATAGATTGGCCAGTCATTGTCTGTGTCACTCTTCTCTTGGCTTTCGGATGAAGCTTCCACCAGGCTAAGGTTGATGGGCATCAAATCGTCCTCATCATCATGTGTGTCTGTAACGCAGGTGCAGCTGTCACACAGCCCAAAGCGCCGCAGCCCCTGTGACAGGTGACTCGTGAAGGTTCTTCTGCAGCCTTTGCAGATGATTGGACGGTTGGATCTGTGGACCTGAAATCACAAGCAGCCACAGTAAATGTCACAGAAATGGGGTTGAGCCATGGCCTTCGAGGCCCCATGTGAAGTGACCCATGGCTGACCCTCCAACCTCATTTCTCACTGCTCTTCCTCTTGTTCCATCTGCGACAGTCTCAGCTTCACCAAGGTCCTTTCTACCCCAGGGCCATTGGACATGAGTGAAATGCACCCTCCTCCCCATTGCTAATTCCCCGCCCTTAATAATGTCTTTCAAGGAAGTATTCTCTGATGCTCCAGGCCAGGTCAGGCCCCCCAGCTATATAGTCTCACTTAAACTTCTTCATTATACAGTAGTACCCCTTATCCATGGGGAATATGTTCCAAGATCCCCAGTGGATGCCCGAAACCATAGAGAGTACCTATATATATATATACACTGTATTTTTTTCCTATACACATATATCTTTTTGCTTAAAAGAAGCACTTTACAGCTTCTCTTTGGCACATTCAAATTGTCAGCATGCTACTCTTGCATTCTGGGGCCATTAAGCAAAATAAGTGTTATGTCAACATAAGCATTGAGATGCCATAACAATTGATCTGATAACCAAGGCAGCTACTAAGTGACTAATAGGCCAGTGGTATATATAATGTGCACACACTGCACAAAGAGAGGATTCACATCCTGGGTGAGATGGAGCAAGACGGCATGTAATTTCATCACACTACTCAGAATAGCATGCAATTTAAAACTTACAAATTATTTATGGAATTTTCCATTTAATATTTTCTGGCCACAGTTTACTGCAGGTAATAGAAACCTCAAAAAGTAAAACTGCACAAAAGGGGAGACTACCGTATTTCTAACAAATTGTTGGTAAAATTCACTAAACTGTAAGTTCCAAGAGGGCAGGGACTATCCTCATTCATGTCCTCTGTCCTCTGTCACATTTATTACTATATCCCTGGTGCCGAGCATATAAAGGACACTCAGTGAACTGATTCGGATTTTACACATGACTTCTATATACTTTGGATTTTTTAGTTATTAGGCAGGCAGATTTGCTAGACTGTATTCCCAGAATATGCCAGCAGATGATTCACCCCTGACTTTTTCATTAATAAATGCATTCCTTCCTTAATGAGAAGAGCTTTGTATTCCAGAAAAGAAAACCTGATCTCCCACTCCATACAGTAACTCCTGAGGGCAGCAGCCCCAGGAGTCCCCTCTGTATAAGGAACTATCTTTAGATGTATGCATTCTACATAAATCCAGTCAAAGGGGGTTTGTGAACCAGAGCCTCTCTTTTAGAGAGCTCTGGATACAGGATATGCACTGGAGGCAGAGACAGAGAGAGGCTGATGCAGGAGAGGGGCCCTAATACCCAGGTTGCTGGAGCTGCCATTATATCCTCACCATGTCCTTGCTTCCCATGAGGTTTCCTGCACTTCCTACACTAACCTCTCAAGACTTGAGCCAACCTGAGTGTGTATATGACTCTCGCAACCTGATGGGGCCTCTGAATGTCACCTTTTTAGGATGCAGCATGCTGGACCTTGTATAATGTGGAAAAATAGAGGGAATGAGGACTCCAACCAATGAAACTAGAGACAAGCAAACAACAAAAACTTAAGGTCTTGGGATGGGGCCATTCTCAGACAAGTGTGCTGGGGCCAGTATTGAGAACAGAGGCAGTCAGTAACCTTGTACCTATCTTAAATCTGGATTCTATCACAATCACAATTCACATACCATAAAACTCACTCTTTTCAAGTGTACAATTCAGCAGCTTTTAGAACGTTCACGAGAACGCTATCATCTCATCCCCTAATATTTTCATCACCCTATAAAGAAACCCTGTGCCCATTAACAGTCATCCCTCTTCCATTCCCATGGCTCCCCAGCCTCTGGTAAACCCCAATCTACTCTCTATTCCATGAGTCTGCCCATTTAGTACATGGCATATAAATGGAATCATACGAATACGTGGTCCCTTGTGACCGGCTTCTTTCACTTCGCATAACCTTTTCCAGGATCATCCATGTTGTAATGTGTATCAGAACTTCATGTTATGTTATGGCTGACAACATTCCATTGTAAGGATACACCTTTTGTTTGTCTGTTCATCAGTTGATGGACATTAGGATTGTTTCCACTTTTTTACTATTTGAATAATGTTGCTATGAACATCTGTGTGCAAATTTTTTTTGTGAATGTGTGTTTTCAGTTCTCTTGGGTATATACCTAGAAGTAGAATTGTTGGGTCCTATAGTAACTTTATGCTTAACTTTTTGAGGAACTGCCAGACTGGTTTTCCATAGTGCTGCGCCATTTGACATTCCCACCAGCAATGTATGAAAGTTCCAATTTCTCCACATCCTTGTCAACACTTTGCTATTATCCGTTTTCTGATGATAGCCAATTTAGTAGGTGTTAAGTGGCATCTCATTATGGCTTTGATTTGCACTTTTATGACTAATGGTGTTGAGCAGCTTTTCATGTGCTTATTGGACATTATATCTTCTTTGGAGAAATGTCTATTTAAACCCACCGTTTGTCTTTTAATTGTTGACTTGTAAAAGTTGTTTATATATTCTGGATAGTATATCTTTATCAGATAAACAATTCACAAATATTTTCTCTCATTCTCTGGGTTGTCTGTTCACATTCTTGATAGTATCATTTGAAGTTCAAACCATTTTTATGTTGGATTTTCCAAGGACTGATTGACTTGTTTAAAGATTATCTTAAATGCAACACCTTTCTAAATGGCCTGAGCGCTTTTTACTGATGGAAATCATTCATTCACATGGGAGACAGAATCCTAGGGGACGGCCAGTGGGAAGAGAGGTTCCCTTGGTCTGTGGCCCTCTTTTGCTGCCCTATAAATAAATGGCAATAATATAGGCATACCTCGGAGATACTATGAGTTCAGTCACAGACCACTGCAATAAAGTGAATATTACAATAAAGTGAGTCACATAAATTTCCTGGTTTCTCAGTACATGTGAAAGTTGTTTACAATCTACTATAAAGTGTGTGATAGCATTATGTCTAAAAATATAATGTATAGTCTACGGCCATGCTACCCTGAACAAGCCCAATCCCATCTGATCTCGGAAGCTAAGCAAGGTCGGGCCTAGTTAGTACTTGGATGGGAGACCACCTAGGAAGACCAGGTGCTGTAGGTGTAAAAAATTAAAAAATAAGGGATTGTAAACTGACAAGGTCCTTGCAATCTGTGAGGTCAACCAAGGGTTGCCTTGCCTAAAAATAATTAAAAAATAAAAAATAATAAAAAATAAAAAACAATGTATATAACCTTAATTTAAAAATGTTATTGCTAACCATCATCTGATCAATGATCATTGATCACAGATCACCATAACAAATATAATAATGAAAAAGGGTGAAATATTGCAAGAATTACCAAAACATGACATGACACAAAGTGAGCAAATGCTGTTAGAAAAATGGCTCCAATAGACTCACTGGATGCGGCGTTGCCACAAACGTTCAATTTGTAAAAAAACCAAGGTATCTACAAAGAGCAATAAAGTGGAATGCAATAAAACGAGGTATGCCTATATTACCTTTCCCCGACACTGAGGCAATGGAATTGGGTACGAAACTGAGGATTCAGCTGACCTTTGGCATCACACTGGTGGAACACAAACCCCTACCCAAGCCCCAGAGTTCTCTGCCTTAGGATAACTATCCATGACCAGGATCTAAACTTTCTTCCCTAAGAAAACGAATCTATTACCACAAAAGTTTTAACTCTCTCCAAGTGCCACCAACCCAGCTTCAATTTAGTAGTAGAAATATATGTTCAAAATTTTCTGAAAATATCTCAGTACACAGAGAAGTGAAAGACAGGCTGGCTTTATCTTTATGTTAGATGAATGTCAGGAGCTGCTCCCCCCAACCCCACCTACCGTAAGAGAATTGCCAGGTCACTTACACTCAGGGCGTGGCTCCGCAGGTGCTCCTGTCGAGTGAACCTCTTGCCACAGGTCTCACAGGGGTAGGGTCGCTCACCTGTGTGTGAGCGGATGTGCCTCTTAAGGATGCCCTTCTGTTTGGCAGTGTAAGGGCAGAAAGGACACTTGTGGAGCTTGATGGGGACCACCAACACATCACCTGGGAGAAACGAATGAATTGATTTAACCGTACTATAACAAGTAGCAACAACATGGCCACATGCTGATGGATGGGATCCAGGGCTGGGGAATCCAACCAGCCCAGATGGTTGTGATGGATTAGACCTCTGGACCAGGATTCACGCTTTCTTTGACAGTCTCTCCTAGGAATAGTTTCCAGGCCTGTACAGAAGAGGTTTGCAGACTAAACTGTTTGGAATTCATATTAACTCTCTGTATCTGAAGTTGTCAAATATCCAGGAATTCGCTTAAATCTTTTTCCAACTCTGTTTACCTTGCTCATACAACCATAAAGCGACATGTTTAGCACCCACATGTACAGCAATTTCCTTTTGAGTTATCTGAGTTACCCTTATTATAGTACTCTGAGATTTGTTCCATATATCCATGCCCTTCAGGATTTTACAGACTTTGCTCATATCATATCATATATATCATATCATATATGAAGCCACTAGCACCTCAAGCTTTACCGGCACAGAAACCTGGGTTCAAGTTCTGGCTCCACCACTTACCTACCAGCTGTGTGCCCTTGAACATCTCACCTAACTTCTCTCCACCCTAATTTACTCACCTGTAAAATAGGTATGATAATAATTCCCACCTTATAGCATGTGGTAAGAATGAAATGAACTAATGCTGCAGGCAGAGCACCTGGCACATATTAAGCTCTCACAAATGTCAGCCATTATTGTCATCATCATCATTTCCTTATTATTCCTTGACTGACCGAGCAGGCCAGGCTCTTGTGGTCTCTCTCAACACTGGAGTAACCCCTTTTCTCCGGGACCTTCTCAAGACACCTAAGTGGCTTTTGTCTTTCCTGAGGTGCTGCCCAAAAAGTATGGTAAACTGAATTCCAAGTGAGAATCCAACATCATTCTATGAAGGGTGGAGATCATTCTCTTGATTTTCTAGTTCCCATCCTTATGTTGCCTAACATCTCGCATAATCTAGTGACTCCAAAACCTGTTTCCTAGAATTAAAGCGGCAGTTCACAGCTCATCACCACACACATATGTTGGATTTTTTTATTTTTCACTGATCACAGTGATACTGAGATGCTGGTTTCCTGCTCACTCCTCTGGCACTGTGGGGTCTTCCTGTCATTTCTCCCCATCGGCCTGTCAGCGTACAATACCTTTATTCCTAATTACTTACAAATCAATAAGTAAAATGGGTCCAGCATTAGACCTTGGAAAAAACAACTGTTAACTATTTCTATCCATCAGAAAAGTACGAATTATTGCAACACTTTCCTTCCTCTTTCATGATCTGATTCTCCCAATACAACAGCTCACTCAAATGCCGATTATGTACCAGGCACTGTGTCAAAGATCTGTCTTTACCAAGATACCGGTTTCCTCCCTCAAGAAGTTAAATCTATGTAAATTGGTGCAGCCACTATGGAAAACAGCATAAATATTCCTCAAAAAATTAAATATAGATCTACCAGACAACACAGCAATTCTACTCCTAGGTATTTGTCTGAAAAAAATGAAAACACTAATTTGAAAAGATATATGCACTCCTATGTTCACTGCAGTGGTATTTACAATAGCCAAGATATGGCATCAACATAAGTGTTCATCACTAGATGAATGGATAAAAAAAGATGTGGTATATATAAATATATACAATGGAATATTACTCAGAAATAAAAAAGAATGAAATCTTGCGATTTGCGACACCATGGATGGACCTAGAGGGTATTATGCTAAGTGAATAAGTCAAAGAAAGACAAATACTATATGATTTCACTTAAATGTGGAATCTATAAAAAAAAAAATGAAACAAATGAACAAACAAAACTGAAACAGATTCATAGAAACAAGGATCAAATTGATGGTTGCCAGAGGGGAGAGCGGTGAGTGGATGGATAAAAAAGGTAAAGGGGAATACAGTCAACAATACGTTTGCATGGTGACAGATAAATACTAGACTCAGTGTGGTGATCACACTGTAAGTTATATAAATGTCAAATCGCTATAGCATATACCTGAAACTAATATAATATTGTATACCAACTATATTTAAATTTTTGAAAAATTCATATAGCATGAAATGCCTAGAATAGTCAATCAAATTCATAGAGAAAGTACAACAGATACTGCCAAGGGCTGGGGGGATGCGAAAGGAGCAGGAATTAGTATTTAATGGGTACAGAGTTTGTGTTGGAGGTGATGAAAAAGTTTTGGGTATAGATAATTATAGTTGCACAACAACATGAATGCATTTAATGCCACTATAGTTCACACTGATGAATGGTTAAAATAAAAAACTTTATGCTATGCTATGATATTTTACCACATTAAAAATAATAAAAGTTTAAAAGAAAAATGTTAACTCTAGCAGGAGAGAAAGACATGTAAACAAATTCATACAACATAATGTAACACATGCAAAGTTCGAAGTGATGAAGAAATATAGACAAGAAAGTAATAAAATCTCTCTAGAAGTTCACAGAAGATTTCACAGGAGAAGTGATCTTTAGGCAAGGTTTTAAATGATGACTAGGAGTTCACCAGAAGTTCAAGAAAGCTTAAGGTATCTCACACAGAGGAATAACGTTTGCTGAGGCACAGAGTTAAAGAGAATATAGACCATAAAGTGGGGTGTGGGGGAATGAGGCTAAGAAAGGGGCAAGAACCAGGCTGTGAAGGTCACATTCATTCATTTATTCAACAAATTTATACTGGGTACCTACTATGTGTCAGGCTGTGTCCTAGGCCCCTGAGATACAGCAGTGAGCAGAAAAGATAAAATTCGCTGCTCCTGTGACACTGACATTTAAGGAACTAGACTTTATTCTGTGAGCAGCCAGGAATTTAAGCAGAGTGGTACATGGTCAGATTTAACTTTTAAAAGATTCCTCTGGGGACAGTGCAAGGGAAGGATTTACAAGAGGCAAGATTAAAGGCAGGAAGGAAGTCCAGGTAGGAGGGGATGAGAGATGACGTGAACAAAAGAAGTCCAGGTAGAGAGGAGATACATTTGAGGAGAAATAAAATTAACAGTACTCAACCACATGGGGGAGGGGAGGGAAAGCAGAAGATCCTAAATGACACAGATTCTGGGTTGGCTGACTTGGTAGATGATGGTGAACAAACTGAGGCAGGGAACACAGGAAGAAAAGCAGGTACAGGAGGAATGAGAAGTTCAATTTGAACTTCATTGTTTGAGGCAGGCTCAGAGCATCCTAGGGGAATATCTGGGCAAGACAGATAAATCTGGAGCTTAGAGAAAGAAAGGGGAAATATAGTTTGAGAGTCCTCAGATTGCACTGGTTGCTTTAACTGAGCCCTGCCTCTCCTGTGAGCACCCTATTTCCCTTATCCCACAGCTCTGACACCCCCAAGTTGGAGGTGGATAGGGTCTCTCTTGTGCTTCACTGTAATCTTCAGATCACTCTCCCCCACTCCATCCTCAAAAACCCTAAGATCTTTTGTAGCTCATACCATCAAATGATACCACTGTTACCTCTCCTTGTTACAGCCATGCAGGAGCCCCCAGGTCATCCTCTCATTCCTTGGCGATTTGATCACATTGCCTTCAAACACAACATAATTTGTGTGAATACCAAAAATGACCTTCCGACACCCAGACCTCTCTGTTCTTTGACCTCCTTTGCTCAGAAGTCCTTGTCCTCTACCCAACCTCAGCCACCCAATCCTAGACCAAGAGCTCTCAACTCTGCAGGGCTCAGTTAAAGCAACCACTACATTCTGAGGACTCTCAAAACTCTGCCTACATATTACAATCACCTGGGAAACTTAAAAGAAAATTGATGTCCAATCCCCAATGCAAGCATATTTTAAAGCACACTTCCCATTCTAATGTACAGTCAGGGATGAGAATCATGGTCCCATACCTAAATATTACTACTAACTGTATTTGCTCCATAACCTGCATTTCAAATACCTCACTTCCCAATCACTATAGCATATCCTCTAGCTCACAAACTGGGTATCTTTTCTCTGCTGGGACTCCAAGCCATGGGCTCTACCACCATCTTACTGTCCATGTCAAGTCCTCATGCCTCTCTTTCCTCACTTTAGTGCCTACAGTCCATCAATGAACTCACTCTGTCACGTACATCTTCAACTGCCTTGTTCCTCTCTCTCCCTCTCTCTGTATTCACCTGGCTAAACCTAGACTCTGGTTAAACACACCTCTCTGCCTACTCCAGACCTAAAACAAGGTAAGTTAACATGACAGGAGAAAAATACACAACTATATGTCCTGGTCTCACTTTAAATCTACCTAATCATCACCATCTTACCACTGAAGTCAAAAGAGCTCTTGGTCATGCTCAGGCATCCTAAATATTTCTGTGGTTCACTCACTCTCCCACTCTTCTCAATGACTATTTTATACCGTCTCTCTGCTTAAATATTCACTCCCCTTTGGCCCCTCCTCATTTTCAGCTTCTGTTCATACTTTTTATTTAAATGAGGAGCGAACAGAAGAGAACCTCTGTGTGCTCCCAGCCACCCCCTATCTTCCACATGAACGCATATGATCATCCTTCCTCCCATCTAAAGACAGAACATTCCCTCCATTTGTACACAGGATCCCATTTCCTCTTGCTCTATCAATTTGCCCTCCTTCTTCCATCGTCAGTTATCTTCCTCTCTCTTGCATCACTCCCATCAGCAAATAACCATGCTTTTAGATCCTCCACCTTAATAAAAACCTTGACCTCATATCCTCCCTTCAGCTACCAATGCATTTCTTTGTTCCCTTCATAATAAAACTCCTTGAAAGAAGCATCTGAACTCACTACCTTCACATCTATTTCTGCACTTCTCTTTTAATCCTACTCCATGCGGTCTTTCGTGCCACAACTTCACTGATAATGCTCTTGTCAAGCTCACCAGTGATCTGCCCATTGCTAAACCCAACGATTCAGTTCTCAATCGCCTATACTGCGTATAGGACATAGCTGATTTTTTCTTTTTTCTTGGAATACTTTCTCTTCTTGGCATCCGTCACTCTTTCTTGATTCTCCTACCTCACTGCCTGCCCCTTTTCAGTCTCCTTTACTGGTTTCTCCCTATTTTGCCTGACCTCTAAGTACTGGAGTTCCCCTGGACTCAGTCTTTAGATCTCTTACCTTCTCCTTCTAGATCTATAAATTCATGGGACAGATAGGTTTTAAATGCCATGGACTCATTAATGACTCCCAAATTTCTATCTTAGTACTGACTTCTCCCCTGAACACCAAACTTATGGATGCAATTGCTTACCGAACATCTCCACTGATTCAATAGGAGCACAAACATAACAGATTAAATCAACTGCTCAAGCTAAAAACCTCAGGGTCACCCTTAACTCCTCTTATTCTCATACCACTCCTACAAGCCATTAGCAAATCTGGTTGGCTCTCCCTTTGAGAGACAGTGTAGTCCTAATCCAACCATATCTTACCTCTCTATTGCTGCCATGCTGATTCAGGGAGCATATCTCTCATCTGGGTTATTGCAGTAACCTCCTAAGTGATCTTCCCGTTTCTGCCCTTACTCCCCTAGAGTCTATGCTCCCCTGCAGTCTATAGGAAGAGAGCAAGGATAGAAGCAAGAGGACTACTTAGGGGGCAACTGCACACAGTACTCAAAGGGGTCCTTTTTAATATATGGTATTTCAAGTCACTCTCGGCTGAGATCCTCTAGTGGTTTCCCTTCTCAGAGTAATATCCAAAAGCATTCTCATGACCTTCAAGGCCCTACCTGGTCTACCCTTCACCCCAACTCCTGACCTCATCCCTCAACACTCTCGACCTTGCTCACTCTACTCCAACCACACCAGCATCGGTTCACTCACCAGATGTGATCCTGCACCTGGGCCTCTGTGCCTTGCTCTTCTCTATGCCTGGAACATTCTCTCTGATATCTGGACAGTTTGCTCTCTCACAGCCTCAAGGTTTCTGCTCAAAGGCAGCCTGTTATAAAGGGCTTCCTTGTCGACACTAAATAAAATAGCATGCCCCTCCCTTTCTATCAACCTTTCCCCTGCTTTAGTTCTTATTATATATTTAGTTCCTTGTTTATTGTCTGTCTTCCTACACTAGAATGTCAGCTCCATGAGGACAAGGACTGTCTTTTGTTCACTGTGATTAACAGTACCTGGCATGTAGTAAGTGCTAAATAAATGTCTGTTGAATGAATGAATGAATGAATGAACGAATGGGAATGATAAACTGGAAAACAGCAGACACGGCCAGGGGAGAGGGTGGCTGCCTTGCTATAGCACTCTGTAGTTGGAAACCTGACTTTACAGACGGATAGACTGGACTTGAATGAAGATGGCATAGAGCTGAATTGCTGTTTTTTGAGACTTGTGCCTACAGGCAGGAGGGTTGAAAGATAAACTCATTGCACTGAAATCTATCCACTTGTGCTGCCTTCAATTTGTTTAATGAGTGACATGAAGCCAGCCCAGGTTTCTAGTTTTAGCCCTGGCACTTATAGCTCTGTATTCTAAGGAAATTTACTAAACACTTTTGGGTCTCAGTTTCTCTACACTTCCTCTGTCAAATTCATGGGGCATGATGAAGGTTTACTGAATGTGAAAGGGTGATTACAGGCTGCGAAGTGTTAATATGTACACAGGAATGAACTTTCAACAAGTTCCCGTAGTGTGTTCACTGAAAACTGCCGCTACCCTCTCAACGTTGGTTAGGTCAGTGTCTCTGAGGACCAGAAACAGCATAATCAAGTTTTTCAAGTCTAATTTTAATCAGACATACACAGCATTCTTGCTTTAAAAAATGAAATTAAAAAATCTAAATATGACTATTTAGTAACAATTAAAAGCAGCTGGTCTTCCTTATTTAAAATACTTTCACTCTTCAATATTGAAGGGTATATAAAGATTTTTGATTAATTAATTTCTTGGCTTGAGGTTCTAGAATCTATTGGGTACTTTCATCAGGAAGGTGGCAGCCAAGTCTATTTCAATCTCCTTTACAACACAATTAGCTCATTTATTAGGAAAAGTTAACTTATCTCTCAGAATTGTTCAGGGACACAACCAAGTTCTCTTAAAATACAAAAACCTACCAAAGGATATAGGAAATTTACTCACATGAAGCCGAATGCCAGCTCTAAAATATTCTCAAGTAGACTGCACCATCGACCATGACAGGTTAACTGAGTATCTATTATGTGCCAGGCACCATGGTTGACACAAAGAAGAATAAATTTCCTACCTGTCTAGAACATGTTCTCGTACATGAGAAAAAAATCTGAAAACCTTGTAATTTGGTCCTCCACCCTGTGAGAAAGGCAAGGCAGAGATGATTATCTCCTCAATAAAACAGATTCAAAGAGATTTAATAATTTAACCAAAGCCCCACTGTGAGTTAGCGGAAGACAGTAGGTTCTTTCCGTGTTTTCAAATTGCCCTCAACACCTCTAGTTGTAGAGGTAAAATACTAACACACACTAAGAGACAATGTCCTACTCGATTACTCCTATTGGTTGTGCTGGTGGCGGTGACAATGTGGCAATAGTGATGGTGGTAATGATGATGGTGGGAGGCTATAAGGCACAGACGTGGCTAAATGACGAGCAGTGACGATGGATGCTAATGGAGCTCACCTGAGTCCTCTCCATACCAGTCAGTCTGGATATCCATCATGGAATTCATGGCTCCTCCTGCATCTGGTCTTCCCTCCAAACTCCGAGAAAAGTGATGGTCCACATCGTCTTTGCTCTGGGCAGCACTGTTGCGCAGGAGGGACTCCAGGAATTGCTTCATGTGGTAATTACTGTAAGCCAAGTCAATGGCCTGGCCACTGGGCAAACCCTCCTCCGTGTGGGCCAGGCTCAGTGGGGCAGCATACTGCTGCAGCTGCTCACCGACCTCTACCTCTACTTCATCGGCATCATACTCCACCTTGGGCTCTATCTGTTTGGGCAGAGTGGAGAGGTCACTGTCAGCTGAGCCACTGCCCTGGCTATCTTTCACCACCAGTTCCAGGGGGTGGCAGCCTCTGCAGTCACCGCAAGGGGACTCTCTTGGACAGTCCACACTCTCTTCTCCCTTGACTGGAGAGGAGACCATGCTCTTGGTATCACAGGAAGTCCCTTCCCTGCCTGAACTGGGGCTTCCACTGTCAACCTGATGAGCCGCTGCAGCAGCTGCAGCTGCCGCCGCCGCTGCCGCCGCCGCTGCCACTGCTGCGGCCACAGCGGCCTCTTTCTCCATCTTTCGGCAGATATCAAGGGATGACCTGATGTATGTCTTACAGAAGTTCACCACGTCGTTCATCTGCAGGTAGCTGGCGGCCGACATGACTTCGATCACGTTCTCCCCACACAAATCCAACTTCCCAGAATAGAGGAAATCTAAAATGGTGGAGAAGGCATCAGGAGTGACAATGTCCAGGGAGGCAGTGCTGTGCCGCCCGCTGTCCTGAATATAATGAATGAGCAACGCTCGGAAGTAGCCGCTGTTGGCAAACAAAATATTCCTGTGGGCCTTGAAGATCCGCCCTTCCACAATGATGCTGCAGTCACAGAAAAAGTCCCTCTTTCGCTGTTCATTCAACTCCCCCAAGAGCTTGGCATAATAGGATTGCACCTCCATTTCTCCACCAGCTGCTGCTGCTGCTCTGGAGTAGCCTGTATCTCTGCCAAGATTTTTTTTTTGTTTAAGTTAATTCACAAATCCCAACCTTACAAATAAGATGTTCGTTTTAAATATTTTAATTCTTCCAAAAACACTGGTTCAATTGTGTCTCTAGGATATGGGCTGTTTTGGATCTAACAAAAATCAAAGGTTGTCCAAGTGGGTTCATTTATGAAGACAACAAAAATAACAACCTAACTGTACGTGGGCACAATGTATAGTGTTTTAAATGGAGTCTTTCAGTGACTTTTTATAAAAACCTTATGATAAAATACCAGTATTGTCCCCATTTTTCTGATAAGGAAATTGAGACTCAGAGAGGATAGGAGATGACTGAGCTATAACAAAACCAGGACTCAAAACCATGCCTGTTAACCACCCTTCCAGAGTTCATGCTCTTATAAACTACATTCTATTTTCTTCAAGGCTCAAAATATAGATAATACCCAAATCCAAGAATTACAGTTCAGTCTACAGTGTCCTGATACAGAGCTTAGAAACTGGCATGGACAGTCTCAGCTCACACCTATTATCACCACTTTGTGGAAACTGGTGGATTCCTGGGTTAGCCAGCAGGCAGTCACCATTCTTATTACGTTAGTACCCTTTTGGCTTTGGTAGAAACACCCTTCCCTCATTCTTGGCCAATGTGCTTTGCATCTAGCTGGTGCCATCCCAAGCTCCACTTTCCGACCACAGTGACTGGCTCAGAAATGGCCATGTGGCTTGGTCAGAGCCAATGAAAAGCAATAAAATGTTTATTGGGGATTCCAAAAAAGAGGACTCTCTGCTCCGTGGGCAGGTGGTATGTGAGGGATGCTGATGCCGCACCACCAGGAGAACCAGCCTAACAAATACAACAGCCCAGCTCAGGCAAGAACAACAGATGGAACCCGGGGATACTTTGTGAGCCCCAAATCCTGCTAGGCCAGAGCCAATTAAGTCCCTTTTTATGTTAACTGGTCTGAGTTGGGTTTTCTATCTCTTGTAACTGAGAGACTCCTAAATGACTGATTCTACTACCCTTGGTTCACGCCTCTGTATTTCCATGTCCTGGCCTTTGTCTGTCTGTGGACTACAACCCCTTTGAAGGCATGAGCAATGTTTTATTTGACATCCCCGACAGCACCTGGCAGAGTGCTGAGGAGAAGGTAGGTTTGCTAAATATGAAGGAATACTCTTTTTTCAACTGCTAAGTAGAACAAATATAAATCAAGTTCGAAGTCCTTCTGCTAAAATCTCATCTAAGTATATGATTTTGCTGGTATACACAAGATTTTTCTTCTGGAAGTTTATGTAAGTAAGAGTTACCTTCTTCCCTGAGCTCTATTCTCCGTCTTTTCCATCACACAAACCACATGGCCATCCATCAACATCCCTTTTACTTATTGACCCATTGAGCTCAGAGAAGTTCCTACAACTAAGTGCATCAACTCCTCTATTGAAATCACGAAAAGCATAGTTAGAGAGGCCAACTAGGGCTAACAACTCTTTAGCACTCTTCCTTTCTACAAATGAAGCACAAAAACACCTCACCCAACCAGAAATCAGGTACCCTCTCCCTCAAAAAAGGGTCCTTACACTGGCAAATAGATTCCCCAAGGTCTACACACTAACTGCGCAGACTTTCTCATAAAAGACACACAACAACCTTATTAAATGGCAATTTACACCTTCTGTATACAGGTTATAACAAGTGATGCATTAAGTTTGGAAACTAGAGAACCACTTAGAGAGAGAAATATAGAGGAGCCTCTATAAGCAAGTAAACTGACAAATGTAAAAGTGAGAACTGACAGCTAGGAAAAGGTAAAAGTTACAAAAAAATAGACGTAGGAATTTTTTCAAAATATCAGCCGGAGGTATTAAACGCTCCTACATATTCAAAATGGCCTAAGGACATCTCTAAATTGTAGCCCAGGGCTATAACTGATGAGTTGAAGTCATCAAGATTCTTATCTTTTTATATTATTTTAAACTCAAGGAAGTTACATCATAATTTCAAAAATTTGTCATCCAAAGTAGTTAAAATTAACATTTTGGTTTCAGAAAGGAAGATAACTCTCGGATATCTGAAAAATTCTATTACCAAATAAATCAACCCTGAAAGTTTTCACAAGACTAAGGTTTCACTGTCGTTCTCACCTCTTCCAACTGCTCCAACTAAGCCTTCCAAGCAGTTCCTGCTACTGCCTTTGGCAATCAAAATATTAAGGGAAAAACAAGATATAAGAAAATCCTACATTTAAATACTACATTCTAGCCTTCCTCAGACCTGAAAGAAAACCTATCGGACAGGTAAAAATAACATTTTTTTAAATATGATTATATCCATTGTTCCTGAGAATATCATTTTAGAGGGGTATTTGGCAATATTTATCAAAACTCAAAATCTACACATCTTTTGCCCCCAAAATTTCATAGCTAAAAATTTACCCTTTCAGATGTATTCTCAAAAATACATCGAATTATAAGTTCAGACATGTCCACTGCACCAGGTTTTTTGTACTAATGCAAAAATATAAACAATCTAAATGTCCATCAATAAGGAGCAAGTTAAATCAATAAAGTGTAATTACATAGTGGACTACTAGGCAACCATGTTTTTAATGAGCTAGAGTTGTATATTTATATGAAAAAGCCACTAAGATATAGTAAGAGAAAAAGGCAAGATGCAAAACAAAATGTATAGTATGATCTCATCTGTGTTGCTGGTATATGCATGAATTTTTTTTCTGGAACATTATAACAACAGATAACCTTGAGGAGAGAGACTAGAGGTAAGAGGTGTGTGGAGGGACCTTCACTTTTCCTTTTAAACCTCCTGTACTGTTAGTTTGTTCCACTATGTGCCCGTATTGCTTTTATTTTTCTCTTTTAACAAAGGAAAAGAAGGAGGAGAGGCAAAGGGGTAAATAGTTGGCAAACCAGGTGGATAAATACCAATGAAGGCACAATACTTCTTAACTTGTAGAATGTTCTTATCTACAGGGTATCCCTGCAGGACACTTCCATTTTCTCACTGGAAGATGCTCCTTTCCAGCAATAGTACTTAAAACCCATCTCCTTTGGCTTCCTCTCTGCAAATATTCTAGGGTCTATTAGGTCATGCGAATACTCCATGACTTTGCGAAACTCTATCCACATTTTTTCAAACCTTCTGATGTAGGGAAGAGGCATGAGAACTAATCATTAAACCAGGCTGTATTCAGAGCCTGCAGTGTGCTGCCAGAACAAAGCAAGACTCCTGCTAGCTTTGCTAACAAACCATTTACCCATACCATAACAGGAAAGCAGAGTCTTTAAGTCTTCCTTACACAAATAAACCCAACCGTTTATTCCCTAAGGCCAAACCATGGGAAACCTATAGAACAAAGGCTGAGATTACTAGTATGCCTTTCACCCTGCACACCTATTCCATCAAAGGTAAACAAGTAAACAAAGTCTTTAAACTGTAATTCATAGAAACTAAGAATGAAATATAAACTGAATTCCTCAAACACTGTCTGTCCCTCTCATTCTGTCTTTGAGAGGAGACCATTATCTATGGTGTGTTATTCCTTCTCAAATAAACTTTCCTTTTGTCTCTAACTCTGGCATGCACTTGAATTATTTCCTGTGCACAGACAAGAACCCTCATTCCCTCTCTTAGTGCAGGATTTGAGTCCCCACTGGGTGGGTGGGGGGGATTTGTCCCCCCACCCACCCCACCCCGTTCCTGCATCTCTTCCCTCAAACCTGCATTTGGCATATTATGTGAAAATATTTATTCATATTAATCTCGCTTGCCTTTGGTGCTCTGCATCCCTGGGACATTTGTCCCAGAAAAGAAGCTCTTAGGGTATACCGCTCTCAAAAATGCGATTACCCACACTCTAGCAGAAATTTAAAAAATGAACCTAGCATTTTATATTGCTGTCATCCAGGAGAGGGCAAATGCCAACACGACCAACTGCAATAAACTCCCACGTTCCCCTGAGGGAATCCTACCTAGCCAGATCACAGGATTGTCTTCATTCAAGCACCAAAATCAGCCTTGAATTTCACCCACTGACTCTTACAAGACTCTTCCAGGTTCACTGACCTGACAATAATGAAAACCTGCTCATCAATTGTTAGCATTTACACGAAGCACTGTACGAAGTACTTTACAAAAATTAATTTTAACCTCACTATAACCCATTGCAATAGATACAATCATTACATCCTCTTTTTCAGAGGAGGCAATTTAGATTCAAATTTACAGGTAACACTCCTAAGCTCGGATTGAACTAAGATCGGTTTGATTTCACAGTTGACATCCTTAACCACTATGCCCACCCGACTCCCCAAACCTCTAGGACACAGTGAGAAGGGTTGGGAAAGTCACTCTTTTCCCCAGCGCACAGAGTGTAAGGGAACGACACGAAGAAGTTTCCATTTCCACAGAAAGAATTTCAGTGTCACTGCACCTTTGGTTCACCTGCTAAAACCGCTCGCCAAAACAAGGACTCCTCCCCCGTCTGGGGCCGGATGACCGACCCAGGTACTGGACTCACTCTTGGGGCCCCGAGGGTGGGCAACCAAGGCCTTTTCCCTCCCTGGCCTCCACGGACAAAGTGATCATTGCTGCGGCGGGCCATCCCTGGCACCATAGGAATCAGCCAGCCCACGCCTCGACCACCGGGTGAACCATGCAGGGTGACAGCCCACTGCCAGGTAAGTGGGGGCATCTGCTGCCGCAGCGCCCCTCCCTACGCTGGAGGAGAGGTTGAAGGTTGGTCATCTAGCGCAGGTTCGCTCCGCGGGGGTTCCCGGGAGTTGCCAGGGCCGGGAAGTCCGAAGGAGGCCGACCCAGAGGGGATTTCCCAACCCGCTGGACCCCCGCCCGGGTTGACCTCCCGGGGTGCCCAGAATTCTGCCCATGCCAATGAAAGTGGCAGCGTGAACACGCTCCTTGGCTCTCACCTTCCAGTGGGTTCCAGCCGCGCGGCCGCCGAGCTACGTTCACCGACACGCCCCCCTTTCATTCACCTGTCGCCCACTCCGGTGAGAGGCGGGGCAGCTGACCAATCATGGGTGCGCCTGGGCTCACGAAGGCGGGCCCTTCTGCCGGACGGTTAGTCAATGGCGCCCGCGCCCCCCTCTGGAGGATGCGCTCTGAAGGCTCCAGTGCTCTGGGGTGATGGGAGTTGTGGTCTCAGCGCTCGTTTTTCGATCAAAGATATAGTGGACAAAACTACAAGTACCAAGATGCCAAAAGGAGCGAAAACCAGTCCTTGTGAAAGGATGGAGCTCTGTTCGGTCTTCTGAGTCCCACTCGAGTGACCTGCGAAGTAATAGTCTCTTTGTCCAGAGAGCTAAAAGCGCGTAGTACATATTAATGCAGCCTAAAGAGTAAGAGCTATTACATATCAGTGTGCATACGTTTTACGGGCCGGTACTCGCCCCCCAGAACTCTGAAAATTAATGAAATGGTTTAATTTACTCAACGAGTTTGATTGAACACCCCCAACACTCTCTTCCCTTGAAAGGCTTTCAGGTTCATTTATACAAGTGAAACAAATAGCCATACAGGTATTAAGTAATAGTACAGGCACTTTCTGGGATGACTGCGAACAAGACAAATCAGGTTATGCTCTCAGCAAGCTTAGTTATAACAGGGGCTGTATTAGTGTGTTAAGGCTGCTGTAACAAAGTACCACGAATTGACTTAAACAGCAGAATTTTATTGTCTCACAAGTCTGGAGGCTAGAACTCCAAAATCAAGGTGTTGGCAGGGTTGATTCCTTCTGAAGGCTAGGAAGGAAGGATCCATTTCAGGCCTCTCTCCTTGGCTTATGGATGGCGATCTTCATGTTCTCATGGCCATCTTTATGTTTACATGGCATTTCCCCTGTATATATCTCTGTCTAGATTTTCCCCTTTTTGTAAAGACATCAGTCATATTGGATTAGGGGTTCATTCTACCTAAGGACAACCTCATCTTACCTAATTACATCTGCAGACATAACTGTAATAAGTATATTGCATTGTCCACTTTGCCTGGAAGAGATGACCTGAGGTCAAGATCTGTACCAGTTCACAGGAAATGACTAATGATTTGAGCAACTCAGATTTAAAGATTAGGTAGAAGTTCATGATAAAGAAGTTTGGGAAAGATGGAATTATTAGAATGGTCCTAGATCATGAGACAGCAGGTATGCCATACCATATGAATGCTCACTATGGGCCCCCACTTTTTCAATGGGTTCATGGACGAAAGACTATGATGATAGGGGTGAAAAACAGGGACACGCTCTCACCAAGGTCAACATGACAACCAGTACTATTGACACCCAGTTTGCCTACAGCACCAACCAGCCTTGGACTCTTGATTTGGTGTCGTACCTTGAAGGAACTTGTCGGTGGCAGATTGACTACATAGGACCAAGTCCCTCGTGATGGACGCAGGAATCTGTCTCATTAAGATAGGCTCTTACTCTAGATTTGGATTTGTTTCCCTTGCTTCATATGCTTCAACCAAACCTCCATCTGTGGACTTAATACACAGTCTTGATATCTCACACATATTGTTTGTGACCATGGAAATCACAAGAAAAGAAGTGAGACACTGAACTGACACCCACAGGATTCTCTGGTCTTGCCATGCGCTCCATTAGCCAGCCTTCTGGAATGGTGGAAGGGCCTATTGAAGGCCCAGTAAAGGTACCACTTGTTAAATACTTTGTGAAATAGCCATCTACAGGATGCAGTAATGCCCGAATCAGTGCACTGTTCCTCTTTTTTAGCTAGATACCACATAGTTTAAGAGCCAAGGAGCTGAATGTAGGAGTGCCTCCTCTCACAGTAAAACTTCTTGACTCACCCAAAAATTATTTACTTCTTGGCCCCATGACTGTAGGGAGGGGAGATATGTTAAAAGCTTTTGGTGTCCAAAGAAGGAATGCCTCCGCCAAGTGACACAATTTTTCCACCAAGTAGAACGTTGAAACTGCCACTTAACCATTTTTGAATACCTCATGCCACTGCATAGACAAGTAAAACAAGAAATTAAGGTATTAACTAGGATTGAAACCTCTGGCTAGCTATCAAGGGGAAATAAGTTGTTACCACACCATAAGGGCAGGGAGGCTTAGTGATAGACTCAATTGTATCCCTAAGGATCCTATTCCTCCTACAAATCCTGTGATCAAAGTACTGCAAGACTACTGCAGTTCTACACGAGAGGATCTCCCAGGCCACAAATCTCTCAAGAATGAAGGGTTGGGTCTCTTCCGTGGGCAAAGAAATTGACTATCTGTTGCTGACTGAAGGCAACTCGGAATAGTCAAACACAAGATCACCCTTAGAATGAGTTACAGAGGTGAGGATGATAGTTTCTATTTGAACTTCCTTCCTCGATATATATATTTGCATGTTTTAAATAATTTTCCTTCTTCTTCTCCTCCCTTTCCTTTACTATCGTCTTAAGGTCGTTGACTAGGGAGATT
Source organism: Rousettus aegyptiacus (assembly GCF_014176215.1). NCBI lineage: Eukaryota > Metazoa > Chordata > Mammalia > Chiroptera > Pteropodidae > Rousettus > Rousettus aegyptiacus. The sequence continues at coordinate 20,089,477 of NW_023416284.1, read as the reverse complement.
AACTTCACCATTTATTTGTAGATTACAGATTTTTGAGAAAGGATTGCAAGAAAGCTATAGGAGGAACATCAGGGCACTGAGGTGCCTTCCCTGGGAAGTAAAGTTTCTTTTAATTAGCCGCCTTCTGCTAAGTGGGAAGCAAATTCAAGTTTGGAACAGAGGGTGTATGTGTTTGGCAACAAGTAGATTTCATAGGACAGTTAATGTTTGAGTCATCCGTATTGTGAGGAAGGACAAACTTTCCAGCTCTATGCTTCCAGTTTCGATAGTCAAGTCTATGAAATAAACTGATAACAGGCAGATCAACAGGATAAAAGATATATATGCTTATTCATTTTTAATATTGTGTGCAGGGGGACATCACAGGGAAAAAAAGTAAATATCCCCCAAAGTGGTGGGATTTGAAAGCTAACATACCATCTTAATAGGGTAAGAGGAGAGGAGAGGTAGACCATTTATAAGAGAGAATAAATGATTTTTAGGAAAGGTAAATGATTAGGGCCCTTTAGAAGAATAGATCAGAGATATGGAAGTTTGTGACAAAGTTTGTCTTGGTGTGGTGTCTAGTCTTCTTCCTGTGATAAGAGTCAATCTTCCCTGGTTGACAAAACTCCAGGAGAGGAGATTTGTGACAACTGAAATTCCTTCTGAAAGATTTGTTTTTAAGCATATAAGGAGAATTCAGAGAAAACCACTCCCTGAATTTGCTTTTTTTCAAGTGCCTTCAGCTCAAAATAATCAATCTACCAAAACAGCATTTCTTGAATTCCTAAAGCAACCAAGCCCAGTCTCCCTTTTGGGAAAAACCCTCACTGTTGTCGCAGTAAGAAGAAAATGCCAGTTCTCACCTCCCACTGCTGTGTCCTTCTGCAAAAGCCTAGGGGGCTAGATCTTTCCTCTACCCACTCTCAGATATAGCCAGGGAGCAGGCGTATGATGCATCCGTCCTAACAACAATGCTGGAGGCAACTAGAAAGACATGATGATGATGATGATGATGATGATGATGACGACGACGATGATGATGACGACGACGACAACGATGACGATGACTATCATCATCATCATCATCATCATCATCATCATCATCGTTTTACCAATGCAGAGAAGGAACCACAGAAAAAGGTAATGTGACTTCAACATTATCCATGCTGAGCCAGTCCACAGCGCCACCTCCTGGGAACCTTGGCGACAGCCACCCCAGGAGCCAAAGTCATCAGCTCTTCAGAGGCAACATCCTTTGCTCTTTGGACCACGATAATCTACCTCTTGGGTGGTTCTAAGAATTACATGAGACAATAGTGGCCAACACACAAAGGATGCCCCCCTTTTGTAAATTATAAAGTAATACATGAACATAAAAAAAGCTGGAAGGAACAGGACTTTGCTCAAGATCACACTGCACAACCAGGACCAGGGGAGTTCTGCCAAAAGTTTAACAGCTGGCTGGGGCTGGGGGACATGATGTGTGGTACTTGTAGATTTTGAGGATTAAATACTCCCAACTTGGTCAGTTTTAAACTACCAATGTGACATCACTGAATGCAGAGTTGGGAAGAAAGATACAGTAAGTAACAAACCATTATATAGTATTTCTACCATATAGATACAATAAATGAAAGTCCCTTCAAAAGCATAGAAAATAGTAAAGTATATATGATAGCTGTGTTCAACAGCCAGCTTAAAATTCTTGAATTTCAACAGCCAGCTTTAGAATGCTGATGTAGAACAATTCTGCTGGCTTTTAGGCATGCCCTGTGCTGCCTCTACCAGCAGTTTAGACATTTTCATTTTGCACTGGGTACCATAAATTATGTAGCTATGGTCTGCTGCCAAGTCTATGCTGGAATCTCCACAGCAGAACCAGGGCAGTCTGGGAACTTCACCTCTCAGGATCAACCCGGGTTGAGCTGCCTTCCACTGAGGAAGCCCAGTTTCTGCAGAGGAGCTAGAAGGACATTCTTGGACCATTCTTGTAAACCCTGCCTGGAGCCCCCGGAGCCAGCTTCACTTGAATGAGTAAACAGCACCACCTGGTGGCCCTTGGATGTCAGGGCTTCTGGGGAGCCAAAGCCAGGAGGATCCTGGGACAAGAATCTCTGGCCAAGAGGGGTCCAGCAGTGCAAGAAGGGAATGTTGGTCAAGGGAGGATCTGAGGTCAGGGATGGGGTAAATTTATGCATTCATACTTTGCCTTAGAGCTAAAAGAGGACTTAGAGTTTCCAAGGATAGTGTAATGAAAATTTAAAAAATGGCTCCAGAGAGAAACAGTGATCAATACCCACAACCCAGGATTAAAATCTCTCTCTGCCCTGTCCAGTGTTCTTTCAACATAACATTTATTTCAGCGGATGCTTGTTAACATTCTACTGCTTTCTAGTATCCTGTTAGGCTTCGAGGACAGGGGTAAGCGGCTAAGACAATAATAATTACCACACTGAGGATTTTACGATATATGATCTGTTGGGTGTTGTACTTATTTTACTTAATCCTCATAACAACCAGGAGTCCTATCTCCATTTTAATGATTAAGACACTAAAGCCAGGGGAAGTTAACTTGCCCAAGGCCACATTTCTGGGAAGTGACCGAGTTGGGATTTGAATCCAGATATGCTTGGTGTAGGTGAAGGGAGCCAAGGGTCAAGGTATGGAGGTGAACAGATGGGGAAGACCAAAGAGAACCAAACAGAGGGTCTCGCTTGGTCCATACACACTGACCACCTAATGGGCAAGCGCCATGCTAGGCCTGGGGGTAGGAGAATGAGACAAGGTGAATATAGCGAAGGACAGGATGCAGTTCTTCCCTGTCTGGATATGAGGCTGGACAAAATTAAGACATATAAAATGTGCAGAAACTTGATTTTATTAAACAACCTTGGTTTCAAATCAGAGTTCTGCCATTTCCTAGGTATGTTACCTTGGATAAAGCCCTCCATCTCTCTGAATCTCAGCTTTTCCTAATATAAAACGAGATTTAAAAATGGTTCCTACTTAATAGGGCTATCACACAAGGTACATTATATAAAATGGTCACCCGTTTAATAAGTGGCCTCATTAGACCTATTAACAGTAGTACACGGTCACTTGGTCACATCACCCTCACAACACAAGTCACTTTCTTATTCAGAAATCTTTGGTGACTCTCCTCTGTCCAAGCGTTAGATTTAAATTTTTCATTGTGCGTCCAAGGGTCTCAGGAATCTAGATGTTAATGACCTTTCCAACTTCATGTTCACCTTCTCTTTTCTCTTTCCATCCATCTCCAGAACTTTTTCATCTTCCCCAACTGAAACTTCACCCACTAATACTAATCCCATTCCTCCCTCCTTCCAGCTCCTGGAAATCACTTCTCCTTTCTGTCTCTATGAATTTGACTACTCTAGCTACTTCATATAAATGGATTCACAATATTTGTCCTTTCATGTCTGCCTTATTTCACTTGGTACAATGTTTTCAAGGTTCATGTTGTAGAAAGTACTAGAATTCCTTTTTTTAAAGGCTGAATAATATTCCATATTATGTTTAATAAACCATATTTTGTTTATCCATTCATCTGTCAATGGACACTTGGGTAGCTTCTACCCCTTGGCTACTGCGAATAATGAACATGGGTGTACAAATATCTGTTTGAGTTCCTGCTTTCAATTCTTTTGGGTATATATTTAGAAGTAGAATTGCTGGGTCATATGATAATTCTGTTTAATTTTTTGAGAAATGACTGTACTGATTTCCACAGCAGCTGCATCATTTTACATTTCCACTGTCCTATGCTTTTTTAAAAGATTACTTTCATAATGAATTAAAACTAGACTATAGGAAGGCAAGATTGGACACAAAAATAATGGTTAAGAGGCTTTTGTATTTATCCAGGTGAAAGATGATTGTGGTTTGGACCTACATAGTAGCAGTGAAGGTGGTGAAAAGTGACTGGGTTCTGGTTTTGTTTTAAAGGTAGAGCCAACTGGATTTGGAATTAGTTTTGGAGTATGAAAGAAATGTCTCTCAAGTTTTGGGCTTGAATAACTGGAAGGATGAAGTTGCCAATTACAGCCTTAGGGGGAGGTTTGCAGTAAGTTGAGGTGGATACATGAGGAGTTCAGGGCATGTTAAGTTTAATGTCTATTATACATCCAAATAGAGATCAAAAACCCAGGGTTCAGAGACGTGTAGCCTGGTGAGAAAATTTGAGAGTCTCCAGTGAATATATAGATGACATTTAAAATCATGAGACTTGATGAGATCATCTGAGGAATGATTATAGACATCGAAAAGGAGGGCCAAGGACTGAGCTCTGGCACGTTCCAGCAACAAAGGTCGATAAGAAAACAGCAAAGAACACTGGGAGATGCTAGTGAGATAGAAGGAAAGTCAGAACATGGTATCCTGGAAGCCAGGTGAAGAAAATGTTTGAAAGAGAAGAAAAGTGATTAGCTGTGTTAAATAAGATGCTGTGTTTTTCAAGTAAGATTTGAAAATTGGTCATTGATCTTGGCATCCTAACAAATTATTTCAAAGGATTGTGGGGAGGCAAAAACCTGACTGACGTGCGTTCGAGAGAGAATGCGAGGAGAGGGGAATTGGAGGCAGTGAGTATAGGAAAGTCTTTCGGGAGTTTTGCTGTGAAGGGGAGTAAGGAAATGGTGTAGGGTCAAGGAGCTGGTTTTTGTTTGCTTGCTTACTTTTGTGATGGGAGAAATAACAGTATGTATGATGACACGAATAATCCTGTAAAGAGGGAAAGGAAATGGGTGGCGGGGAGAGAATTATAAAGCTACACCCTGAAACAGACAAGGAGATGGAATCTAGTGCGAGTGCATGGTCTTCTCTAACCTCGTTCATATTCCCTCTCCTCTCCCTCTTCTCCTCCTTCTCCCCTCACCCCCAACCACTCCTCACACACTCCTCAGTGTCCTTCCTCCAGGCTGTCTCCGTATTTCTCCTGACCACATCCGACTCGAGTTGTTTTGAATTGGGCTGCCAAGAGTAGACGTAACTGAATATGTGTCTCCCCGATATCCCGAGAGCCCCTCCGGAGGCTGGATCTAAGTCATCTCCGAATTTTTCTCCATACACCTCCGAACTCTGGCCCAGAGTCTGCGCTTGTAGAAGTAGCCCGAAGAGACCCCATACAGCTGCTACGCGGCTGGTTTCATAAACTGGGGCGGGGGGGGGACGGTCGTAGCCCTGAGCTCAGAGATCAAAATGTATGAGTTTCTGCCGGGTTCGCTCCCGCTGGACTCTCCCCCTTTCTTCTACTCCCAGTTTTCCGCCACTCAGCCAGAGAGCTAACCGTGGGCCATAGCGGCCACCGTAGCTGACGTTGACTGGTATGGAGAAAGATTCGAAGCTGGTTGAGAGAAGGGCTAACGCTTGGGGGTGGGCCTTACGAGGAAACTGAGTGAGGATTGGACTAAGCACTTAGGGGCGGAGTGTAAGGGCGAACTCCGGGCAGCGACTGGACCAAGCTCAAAGAGGCGGAGCCAAACGACGACCCGGGGCGCAGATTGGTCTGAGGGCAGTGTCCGCACGAGGATTGGGCTGAGCATTCCGGGGCGGTGCTTGGGGAGGCGGTGCCGTGTCGGAAGTCAAAGGTCAGTAAATAGTGGTGATGTCATGCGGGCAAGATGGCGGAAGGGTGAGCCTGTCATCCAGCTCTCGGGCGTTGGGGCCTGAATTCTCCCGGGGTTGGGTTGCTGGGCCAGGGTCCGGGTGGGGAACAGGAGGCCAGCGCGGCAGTGGACGGAGCTGAAAAGGCGGCGTGGAGTCACAGTGTGAGGAATTGGGAAAGCAGTCTGCAAAACCTCAACTTGCGGGCCACATCCAAGGGGGAAATTGAGACCCAACCATTGCGCGGGCAAGAGTCGCACTGCGGGGCCGCTAGATGTGTCTGTCTTCCACAGGGAGGACGTGGGATGGTGGCGGAGCTGGCTGCAGCAGAGCTACCAGGCAGTCAAAGAAAAGGTAAGCTGAGCTGGCTCCCTTCCTCCAGCGGGGCCGCGCGTCGCCTCATTGCAACCTGGTCCGAGCGGCCCCGCACGACCGGTATTGGTGCCGGGCCTCAGGTATGAGGCCGACTTGGACCTTAATTTTAGACTGTTTTGGTCTGCTGGAGGACAGAACATCTTCCCCGCCCCAGACCAGATTGTTTTAAAGGCTGGAGCGACCCTTTCGTAGGAATCCATAGGACGGAGCAATTTATTCCAGCTTGGGAAATTCACAACTTCGTGGAAGAGAGAACATCTGTTGTAGGCCTTGAAGAAAAAGGATTTTAGCCACAGTCATTTAAATATTAGCGTATACGCCACAGCCAGTACTTTCCTGAAGATACCCATGTTAGCTAAACAGCTGCAATCCTGGGCCTCACAAAACTCATAGTCTAGTGGAGAGACAGCAATACCTGTGGGATGAGTGAAGCTTGGCTCTGCCAATGAACGATGCCATCGTGTGTTTCTGTTTCATTCCTTGCTAGTTTGTCAAAACCAACTCAAATGAATTCTGGAAGAAGTTAATTACTATTTACCTCAAGCAATTGGGATGAGTCTTTCAGGGCAGACACCAAGGGGCGTCTGGCTTCGTATCAGCCTTCTGATCTAGGAGCATTTTCATCCTCCCCTAGCATCTATATATTCCTTTCAGCTACAGCCCAGCAAATCTGAGAATGCCTTGAGCTGTTTGTGTTTTGATGAGAACCAAGATAGAGAATTTTACACTGAGGTTAATAGAAGAGACTCCCAAATAGCTTGCCTTCTGTCGATCAACTAAGAGTCTGACATTTATTTAGCAATTGTGTGAGGGTCTCATGTATGTTTCCCTCAAGGTTGGTCTTACCATAATTCATGAAAAAATAGGTGGTTGATTAGCTTTCCATCTTTGTTCTTAGGGCACTCTCTTTGAAAACAAGAGGGGTGAGTGAGGCTTCTACCTTTAACAATTCTCCATTCATAAAGAGGAAAGTTAATTTCCCTGTCTTAGCTACTTACTCATGAACCTGAGTAAGTTATCTAATCTCTCTAGGCCTTAGTTCCTCATCTGTAAAATGAGAATACTAATACATACTTGATAGGATTGTTGTGAGGATTAAATAGTAATATATGTGAAGCCCTAAGAGTAATACCTAGCACACAGTAATTACTATATAAGTGTTGGCTATTTTTATAAATACTGAGAATGATGTGAAAACCTCTTAAATACCACCACCAGTCCTTTTTCCTTTTTTTTCTTGGTCTTTCAGTGCTTTCCTGGTCTTACTTACTTCCCTTCCTATCCTGGCTCCATCTGGACCATTCAGTTGCCAGCACCCTCAGTTCTCTTGCACCCATAGCGTACATTGTCCCAGAGGTACAGCTCTGGGATAGTGCTATAACCTGCTTTCCTCTTCTTACTTTCACCTATTTGTGTGTGTGTGTGTGTGTGTCTGTCTGCGCGCGCGCGTGCGTGTATATGCACACACACTTGCCCACAGACAGTGGTAGAGACAGTCACATTGCTCCTTGGCCCCACCACAGATTTTCCAAACTCTTCTGGGCCTGAGCACTCCCCAGCAATTTTTTCAGTCTCTTATTGGCTTCTCCTCCCTTGCATCTAGAAACTTTCCTGAAACCTAACTCTTCTTTCAAGTTTCCTATTCAACCACTTCATTTTTTACTTCAGAGAGACCATCTCAGCTCCTGCTTTTTAAAATTTCAGGTAAACAGCATGATACCTCTTAACTCTCTCCCCACCCAGGAAGCCACTACATATAAACTTATCTTTATACACACTCAGCTTTACCTTCCACTTGCCAAATCCGGTGGATGGTTTTCAGCCCTTATCTTCCTGCACCCTTCAGCTGCATTTGACACTAGTGATCATTCCCTCTTTCTTGAAACTCTACTCCTTTGCCTTTTGTGACATGATTCTCTCTTAGTTCTGCAGGATTTCCTTTCCTTATTGTTTTCATGAGTTTTTTTTCCTCCACCTGCCCCTTAAAGGTATGTTTCAGGATCCTTGTCCTTAGTCCACTTCTCTGTTTACAAACTCCTTTTCATGTTAGGGTGACTCAATTCTTTTCTCTGAGCTTGAGTGTTTGAGAATAACTCTTGCTAGACAGCTGTTCAGATATCCCAAAGTCACTGCAGATTCTGCATGACCAAAATCATTGTCATCATCTTCTTTGTAAACATGCTTCCCCTTTAGCATTTTCTTTGTCAGTTGGCAGCACTGCATCTACCCTAGTTACCTAGTTTTGCAGCCAGTAGCTCTTCTTTGACTCTGTCTTGTCCTTGGTCAGTATATGCAGTTAGTCACTAAATCCACCTTTTTTGCCCAATATGTTTTGAACCAGTCTCATTCTCTTCATCTATACCAGCACTGTTCTTATTCATTTTCTTCCATTTTCTTTCTTGGACTATTGCAACAGCTTCCTGACTAGCCTTCTTCCCTCTTCTGATCTTGTCACCCTTGGACCTATCCTCCATACCAGTCACTGGAATGACCTAATTAAAAATGCAGATCTCATCATATCTCACCTCTTTCAAATCTTCAGTAGCTCCCCATCACCCACAGGGCTTGACCAGGTACTCCATAGTCTACGTCGGCAACCTCCCCAGCTTTATCCCTCACAATTTCTGCTTTATAGGCTTCAGTAAACCCCATGCTCCATCATGCCCAGGCTCCCTGGGCTGACTCCTGCTTACCCTTTAGAGCATAGCCCATGCTTCCCTTCAACAAGTCTTTCCAGTTCCCTATAATACACCGGTCACTGGTCTGTTCTTGTATGTCAGCACTTTTATGTGAGCATTTTTCCCAGTAGACTAACCTTCTTGAGGGCAAGCACCCTTTTCAGATTTGTCCCCTCCACACTCACAGTCTAGTTAGGGAGACAACCGTTCATCAAATAATGGTGCAATTGGTTATATAATTTAAATTGCCCTGATACATGTAAATTTAACAAGCAAACATTTTTTGAGCACCTACCCATGTCAGACTCTGTATCAGACAGTGGGGAAACATCAATGAATAAAAACATGGGCTCCATGCTCACAGAGTTCACAGTTTATGCAGGAGGGTACCTGTTGAACAAGTAATCATAAGTCTAAAGTATGAGAAATATTAAAGAAGAGAATGTGCAGGTACCCTTAGAACATGAAGCAGGGGAGTGCCCACCTAGTGTGAGGTACCATCAGGGAAACTTCTCCAGGAAAGTGACATTTAAGTGTAGATCTGAAGGAAGAAACAGGTGTTGGCCAGGTAAGAGGGTTCGCTCACCAGGTTTGTTCACTTTCCTTTGAATAGTTAGAACTATGTGTCAAGGAGAGAGAATAATGTATTCGCACACCCTAAGGTCCAGAAAATGTTAGAACATTTGAGAAACTTGAGGAAGAGCAGCCGGTGCCCATTGAGAGGCACAGTGGTAGGGGATGAGAGTCTGCCATTGGCAAAGTTATATGGGCCTTGTAAGTGAAGGTAAAGATTTTATACTTGCTTGTAGATAGTTTAACCACTGAAGAATGTAAAGCAGGGGCAACGTGGTCTGCTCTGACTTACAAAGCTCCCATTGGTATCTGGAGGAGAATATAGGAGAGAGATCTGATGCAACCTGGGAGAAATCCGGATGAAAGAGCAAGTCAGCCTAGACTAAGATGGTGGCATTTTGAATGGAGAGAGAGAATTAATAAATGACCCGAGGAGGCCCAAGTCTGATGAGGAAGCATGATGAGGACGCCTCTGGCCGATAGATGAGACTGCCCCACTCAGAGACTTCCCAGGCTGATGAAAACTAAGCAGGCCCTTCCCCAAGGAAAAAAACCTACCAGAATACTCAAAAACATGCTAAAAAAAAAAAAAATGCGTGTGATTATACCCATGTAAAATAAGAGGGCTTGCAGGGGTGAGCACGGAGGTAGTCCAGGAAGGCATCCCTGAGTAGGTGAGAATGAAGCAAGGCAGGGCAAGACTTAGACAAGAGCTGAGAGTCTGCTGTCTCAAGCTGGGTCTGAATGCAGGGTAAGAAACAGATTGGTCTTACAGAAGCAAGTATCAGTTCTAGTCAAAGTTGCTGTGTGGGTGAATAGAACCCTGGAATGGTGGGATCAAGAAAGTGCCTGAGAGAATCCAATCCAGCATTTATCTAACACCCCCATTGTTGCATGTAAAAAATCACAAACACGCACATCTTTTTACTGGTATTAAATTGTCAAAAATTACTCATAAAAACTTTCTAATCTTTTATTAATGCAACATGTTTAGTAAACCATTCAGATAATTTTACATATTGCCTCATTTCAGCTGAATCTCCTGGTAACAAATAAAGTAGAAACACTTTCCTTTGATAAAAAAAAAAAAAAATCACACCTTTTCTTCATGTTATTTGTCACAAATGCATTGTCTTAAGGCATATCAAAACAATGCAGCAAATTCTGTTTTGTTTTCAAGTTATATGTGCCTTCTTACCCAGTCTGTTCTTGAGAACCACTGATCCAGCCCACTTCCCTTATGTTAGAAGAGACAGCTGAGGACTAGGTGAGAGTTACTTATGGCTATATAGCTTGTAAGGGTCTGGGCTGATACTCAGTTCCTGTTTCAGAGCAGCAGGAAGTTCCTCTGTGCTGTCTGTTGTCAGATATCAGGTCTTGGAATTGAGACAAGTAAACAATGTTTTTGAGCCCAGGTTTTCCATATCACTTGAGTTTTCCATATGTCTTTCTGGTACCAAAGAAACACAGGGAACAAGAACAAAGGGAAGTAGAGCGAGCTGGCTCTGTCATTCCTCTCTGTTTTCCGTAGTCCTCTGAAGCCTTGGAATTCATGAAGCGAGACCTGACAGAGTTCACCCAGGTGGTGCAGCATGACACGGCTTGCACTATTGCAGCCACGGCCAGTGTGGTCAAGGAGAAGCTGGCTGTAAGTACAACTTACATCCTCCAAGTGACTGTCCTTAACAGCCTGACCTGACCTGTGTGCCTGGTAGGGGCTCTCAACCTTTATAACATTTTTTTTACATGATTTTATTTTTCCCTATAGGCATCCATTTTGAAAGAATTATGTGTGTCAAGCAAACAAGCTATATATTTTAAGTAATAATAAGCTTTCCCACTTTTGTATTATCTTAACAAAGGTTTTTCTATCATCAAAGTCATTCATTGTAGACAGTTAACAAAATATAAGTAAAAGCGAAAGAAAGGCCTTGAGACACCTATATTCCCATCTCCCAGAAATAACTACTATTAATATTTAGGGAGTATATCTCTTATGGACACTTTCTTTTTTTAAATTGGAATCAATTGAATACCATATTTTATAACCACTTTTTGTCGTAATCATTGGAGACCTCATTCTTGCAGCATCACAAATGATATGGTATTCTGTTATATGGGTTTAACCAGTTCCTAGTTTCCTGTTTGTTTTTTCCAGTGTTGTACACAGAGCTACAGTAAACATTCCAATTGCTAAATCTTTGCCCTTAACATTTTCTTTATAATAAAATATTGAAAGAGATCACAGAATGAGTGCAGTTTTAGGCCTTTTAATAAACATTGCAAAGCTATCCTCCAGAAAGGTTGTACCAACTTATGTTCTTACTGGCCCTGTTTTTATTAATCAGAGGTATGCAGTGGAATCCTCTTGTGAAGTAGGAGTTAGACTCTGAAGTTAGTGTGAAAGTGAAAACTGTATAAGGATATTCCTTCAAGTCTCAAGTTTCCGATGAAGTACAATATTACTGGTTTTATATTACAGTTTTTCCTTTAGTATTGAAACAGATTGCAGTTTCCTCATTCAATCACCATCTGAACCAATTGCCTTATCTCTAGAGGCCATGTTATGAAAAACATGTTTTGGAGTTTTTTTAGCCAAATTTTTTGTTGAATGTTGTAAAATACTGCTGCCTGCTAGCTACTGATGAACATAAATGACAAGTAGTAATCCTGCTCAACTATGTTAAGTCTAGCCAGTAGCAGGGACATCACTTGTTTCTTTAATTTATTTATTCTTTTTTTCCTTTAACAAATATGATTGTATACCTGTGCCAACATGTGCCAAATTGAATAGGTTCTAGGTTTAAAATGCCTGGACAGCCTAATCAGGAATACAGACATAGTTTTCCATGAAGTTTTTAGAACCTGGCTCTGTCTTTCAGCATCCCATCCCTGCTTGCTCTTTGGCATTCTAACCAGCGTGTCTCAAGGTTGGTGGCCCACCTACCCCTTCAGTGACATGCAGACGATAGCTTGCAGCTGGTTCTAGGCTTGTCTTTAGGGAAAACTATCTGTTCTCATTCTACCCTTATTCTCCCAACCTTCAGGCAAATATGTTTTACTTCCTGAGCAAGATGATGAAATTGCGATATTACAGTACTATTATTTATTAAATGTTTGCTCTGTACCAGGCATTGTACATGCCTTATCTCTTTTAATCTTTACAGTAGCCCTCTGAAGGAAGTATATTTATCTACATTGTACAGATAAGGAAGTGGAGACTCGGGGAGGAGTTAGGTCTTCTAACCAACAAGTGGTAGAGCTGGGATTCAAATTCAAGTTTAACTCCATAGCTCATACCTGTTCTGTCACTCTACCCAGGAGTTCTCTTCCCCACTGAATGTCCATGGCATAGCTCCTCTTCTGTCAATTTTTGATCAGCCTGGATGGCTTTGAAATTTTGATGAAACAGCCAATCAAAGAGCTCTTCTCTGGCCTGTACAGGCCTAACCCTAGCTCTGTTCCCAACCCCTACCCCCTATCTGAGGGATGGAAAGCCTGGCTGCTTCTCCTTCTCCAGCCCCAGAGATGGAGTGAAAGGTCATGAGCACTTCCCTGGTCCCCACATATACGGTACACTTTTGCTCCTGATCCTTCACCCCTCCATACCCCATATCCCAGATTGTAGCCTGTTCCTGGGCCACTTGCTTCCTCTGCTGGCTTCTCTTTGCAGACTGAAGGCTCCTCAGGGGCAACGGAGAAAATGAAGAAGGGATTATCTGACTTTCTAGGTGTGATTTCCGACACCTTTGCTCCCTCACCAGACAAAACCATTGACTGCGATGTCATCACCCTGATGGGCACACCCTCTGGCACAGCCGAGCCCTATGATGGCACCAAGGTATTCACAAGCGGCCTCCCCTGCTAGTGCCTAATAGTGCTGAGCTCTAGCTTCCCACCAGTAATCACAAAAGCAATACATGTTCACACTAAAAAATAAATTAAAGAATACCAATAAGCAAGAAGATTATTTCTAAACCCATAATTCCATCACTCAGAGAAAACTGATTTCTCGTTATATAGCCTTCCATTTCTTTTTGTTTACAAACATGGATAAAGATAGTCTGTTTTTTTTTATTTTTAACAAAAAAGGCATTTTATAATAACATGCAATTTTGTAACCTGCTTTTAAAAAATTAACATTAAATTTAGCACTTTTCCCAGTCACCATCTTTTCTAATATCTTTAAATTTTTACAAATGACTGTAGTGTAATTTATTCAGTTATTTCCCTAGTGTTGCACATTTGGATTCCTTTCAGATTTCAATCATAATAAATGCTTGAGGGATCACCTTTACAGGCATAATCTTTTCCACATTTAGGTTATTTAGGACTAATTTCCAGTAGGAATAAATATATGGGATGGCGGAGGATGTCTTCAAAGCACTTAAATAGACAATAGTAGTATATTTTTACCACATTTTATTTTCTCATCATTAATTCTTAGATTTCATGGAAGGTTTTCTCCTACATTCACAGTGTGGTGTCATAGCAGTTTGGCTTTCTTGATAGCATTTTACCACATTGACGTTCCATTCTAAATGTACTGATTTTTCAAGCACGTTTTTTAGCACTAGAATTAACGTCACCACTTAGTGAATGTTTGAGTGGAATTGTGAAAAGTTTTAAATTACAGGATTTTAAATTATAACAACGAATCACAAAAACCACTTGTTGAAGTTCTGATGCAGCCAGCCAGCCCATGCTTCATGTAATACTGAGGAAGGAAGATAGGGTTTTCTGTTGACCAGCTGAAGTTTGCCATTTCTGTGGCCCTGATGAAAACACAGCTTACAGTTTATATGGAAGATTGGCTGTGAAATTAAGAGTCTTGATGAATGGTTTTAATTTGGGGAAGTTACATTATTTCAAAACTTGCTCATGAATTTGGACTTTATTAATATATTTGTACTAGCATTTTTCAAATTTCACATAATTCAAAAGCATTTTATGCATATAATTTTGGAGGCTGTTCATACTATATTTTCTTAGTTCCCAGGGGTGGAGTACTGGGTAGAATACTAGGTGAAAGACCATTTTTCTGGGAGCCTCAGTTTTGGACTCCTGGCCCAGCACTTCACTCCCTAGCTACAGTTTTAATTGACCCTGTGGGTATGGTAGCCAGAAGGGGAGAAGCTAGACTGTGGTTGATTGGGTATTCTGGCAGGGAGGGGGTGCTTTCTTTGCCCAGCACTGCAGAATTTATGTTCTCTGTTTCTTATAGGCTCGCCTCTATAGCCTGCAGTCAGACCCAGCAACCTACTGCAATGAACCAGATGGTGAGGGGGTAGCGGTGAGGGGGTAGGCTTGCAGGGCAGGGAGACCAAGGGGGGTCAAGGCTGCGTTCCCTGTTTGTCTCTGGTAGCAGTGCCACCCCCAGTATAGAGGGACCGCAGTGGGGGTAGTGTGTACCTTACATCTGGTAGGATGGGTTGATGGTCCATTTTTCCTCCCTGAACCTAGGCTGTCTTCATCCCTGTCTGCAGAGGTTTTGCTCCTCTCCCTCATCTTCACCTCAGGCTCCCTTACAGCTCTGTTGCCCTGCCTCTGCTAAACCTCTGCTGCTATACAGCAAGCTCCAGACTGGGAACTGGAGATCAGAAATGAGTCAAACCCTGGTTCAGACCTCTAGGAACCTGCTGTTGGGAGAGAGAAACAGGAATAAAGCAAAGATAGTAGAGACGGAGTGACTGCTTCCACAGAAAGATGGGGGCAGTGGGAGCCCAGAGGGATGGCACCCAACCCGGCCTGGGAACCTAGGATGTGACATTTGAATTGAGGTTTTAAGGATGAATTAGCAGTAAACTAATTTTACTTTTTAAAGTGGAGGATGGGTATTCAAGCACGGCCACAGGATAGTTGAAGGTCCAGAAAGAATGGAATACCTAGACATTTGGGAAGGCTGGATTAAAGGGTGCATGTGAGGAAATGAAGGCAGAGCTGCAGTGGGAGCCAGATTGGAATACTTTGGGTGCCAGACTAAGCAATTTGAATTTTGTCCTAAAATGCTCGAGGTAGTGCTTTTTAACCTTTTTTTAGTCACAAACGCCTTTAGAAATCTGTTGAAAATGACAAACCTCTCTCCACAGAATTTTATATGCAAAATAGGAATTCTTTGACCCCTTAAAGCCCATCTTTGTACCCTAAAGATGGGCTTAAAAAGCTCTCCTGTAGAGAACCATTGAAGGGTTTTGAGGCCTGAGACGATCAGATCTTATATTTTATAAACGAGCCCTGAGCATTGTTGCCGAGGATGAAATAGAGGGAGAGACAGATATGGGAAGACCAGTTAGGAGGCTTGGTAGGAATCCTCATGTCAAAGGTAAGGGCAGAACCTAGGAAGTGGCAAGAGAAATGAAGAGGAAGGTGTGCATATAAGAGACACTGAGGAAGTGGAATCCAGAATGACTAGATAGGGAGGCATCTAGGAGGGTCCCCATGGAAGACTCAGATGGAAATAACGAAATGAGAAAAAAAATCACCAAAGAGTAAGAAGCCAGGAGAGAAGAAGGCTTCAAGAGGAAAGCAATGGCTCCCGGGGCCAGAAACTGGGTTGGTCTCATAAGGGAGGACAGAGAAGTAGCCATTGGATCTGCCAACATGGGTCACTTTTGACCTGGGAACAGCTGTTTCAGAGAGGACCAAGCGCTGTGGGCTAAAACGTGAGCAGGCATGGGAGAGAATGGAGTCTGTAACCCATTCTGGAGATCACTGAGATGCTGCACCCTGGTGTCAGTGAGGTCCACCTACCCCTTTACCCTGCCCACCACTTTGGGCCGAATGGCTTTGAAAAAGCCATAAGCTTTCCCCATTGTCCATGTTCAAGGTTAGGTGTGTTTTCTGTAGGCCCAGACTCAGGGAACTGACCATCAGTGTCTGTCCCTTTACAGGGCCCCCGGAATTGTTTGATGCCTGGCTTTCCCAGTTCCGCTTGGAAGAGAAGAAAGGGGAGATCTCAGAACTCCTTGTAGGCAGCCCCTCCATCCGGGCCCTCTACACCAAGATGGTGAGGGCCCAGCCGGCAGGACTTCAGCCAGCTCCCAGCCTGAGGTGTCGGGAGGTGGGAGGGACATATCCAGAGTCATTTTGGAGTCATCTGGCCTAGACAGTAGTGGGAGATCCTATAGTGGTAGCGGAAGACCCTGTAGAGCTGGGGTCCCCAACCCCTGGAGCTATGGGCCAGTACCAATCCATGGCCTATTAGGAACCAGGCTACACAGCAGGAGGTGAACAATGGGAGAGCAAGTGAAGCTTCATCTGTATTTGCAGCTACTCCCCAACACTACCATCACCGCCTCAGCTCCACCTCAGATCATCAGGCATTAGCTTCATAGGAGCACTTGTCTCTGGTGTCAAAATGGTTGGGGACTACTGCTGTAGAGCCAAACCAGCCAGGACCTGAGCCAAGAATTTGCATGGGGGAAACTGGTTTGCCAGGTTTCTGGCAGTCGTGATGAAAAATGGAAGGGCCAGCAAAGCCTGATGGAAGTTTTCTTTCTCCTTCCTGGCCACACTGGGCCAGGAAGGTAGCAGGAGTGAGGTAGTGCTGATTATCACTGCTCAGTCATGTCTGTGTCTGAAATCCAGAGTGGCTGGGAGCTGGCTGATAGGGCTGGGGATGCCGATCTCACACAACCACTCCAAGAGTCTTATCTGTTCCCTCTGTCCAGGTGCCAGCAGCTGTTTCACATTCAGAATTTTGGCATCGGTATTTCTATAAAGTTCATCAACTGGAACAGGTATGTTCACCTAACCCAAGGAGGTACTTTACTTGGCTATGGGTGAAGTGGGCTAGATTTTGTTGAGGGAAGAAGGGTAATACCGGGTACCAAGAGTTCTGGGGTCTCCTGACTTACCAGGATCTGGGAAGAGGGTGCCCTGACTTCTCCTGGCCATCTCCTTCCCTATATTCAGGAGCAGGCCCGGAGGGATGCCCTGAAGCAGCGGGCAGAACAAAGCATCTCTGAAGAGCCTGGATGGGAAGAGGAAGAAGGTAAGAGGTATTAAGAGGAGATGGACAGGTAGCAGCAGGTCCTGCCTTTGGAGAACTGTCTGAACCATTCTTTCTGAAGCCTGGAGTGACATGGCACCCCAGGGAAGAGTAGGAAATGAGTACAGCCTGTGCACACTGAGGATAGGCTGAGCTAACAAGAGACGTTTAGCAAGGCTGATGGAATCTCAGGTTTAGGTACAGAAAGCCCTTGTGTCGGTTTTAGCAGATTATCCTGGCAGCCAGGTACTAGCTGCTTCAGAGTCACCTGTGATGCTTATTTAAATTCTAGATTCCCTTCCCTTCTTTCTAAGACTCTTTGAGGATGTGGCCAAATTTGTATTTTTAACAAACTCCCCTGATAATGTTAAGGCCCATCTAGACTTGGGGACCGCTGGATTAGGACAGGAGCTGAGTATCCTGTACTTGGTAACTCAGCTTAGGACAGTGTGTTGGAGCCATCTGCACAATATAATATTAACATATTCGTTAAGTGCTTATATGATATGCCCAACCTGTACTAAGAGCTTTACATGTGGGGTCATTACTGCAACTCCATTATTTCTCTTTTACGAGATCATACACCTAGGATGTAGTAGAGCCTGACCTGAACCCAAAACTGACTGATTTACAAATCTTGGCTTTCTAATCTATAATGCCATCTTGGGCTATGTTTCTAGAAGTCACCAGACATGTGCTAGGCCTCACGGGTAGGAGAGACTTTGGCCAATGGAGTATCTGCAGTGGAGAGGAGTGAGGAAACGTGCCCTTTAGTCTTGATCGGAGCAAACTTTGGCAGGAACCTGAGGTCTGTCTTCAGAAAGCTCCAAGGTTGTCTTGGGGCTGACCAGGGCACATTGTCCTCTTTCCTTATCTTTCTCTCTTGACAGAGGAGCTTGTCGGCATTTCACCCACATCTGCAAAAGAGGCAAAGTTTCCTGTGGTCAAAACTTCTGCATCTTTTGAAGGAGGACCTGGCCCCCAGACCCCCTGTGAAGAGAATCTTGTGACCCCAGTTGAGCCTCCAACAGAGGTGACCCCGTCAGAGAGCAGCGAGAGCATCTCCCTCGTGACACAGATTGCCAAGCCTGCCACCACATCTGAGGAGCCAGTGCTGCCCAAGGACCTGTCTCAAAAGCTTCTAGAGGCATCTTTAGAGGATCAGGGCCTGGCTGTGGATGTGGGCGAGACTGGACCCCCGCCCCCAGTGCAGTCCAAGCCCCACACCCCTGCCAGCCGTACCAGTGGCTCAGAGCCCAGGCCTCCAGCCAGAGTAGAGAGTCTCAGGGATGAGGTGCTCACAGACTTACGGGTGTTTGAGCTGAACTCAGACAGTGGGAAGTCTACACCTTCCAACAATGGAAAGAAAGGTAAGTCAAGGCCAAAGCCCAAGAAAGTACGTGGGGTAGGGCAGATGAGAGTTGACATCTCACAAGGTAGGCTTGTCTCTTTGTCCCTTGTGAGGATTCTAGGAGCAGAATCTTTCATTTGTGATACTGATAATGATGACAGCTACTATATATTGTGTATTTATTACCATATTTCATCAATTCTAAGATGCACTGATTCTCAGAAATAAGGATGCAACTTAAAATTGTTGAAGTCTTAGAGTCAACAAAGTAAGATTTATCTCAGAGCCTATACTAAGATTGTAATATTGCATTTAATTTCTCACATCTCACAACCCAGTGAGGTCAGTATTACTCTCCTTATTTTACAGATGAACAAAAAAAGTGAAGCTCAGAAATGTTAAGTAACTTGTCAATTCACATGGCTGGTAGTGGAAAGGCCACATTCAGACTCAGTCTGTCTGGCTTGAAGCCCATGCCCTTAACTACCTACCATATTGTACCAATTTCTTTCCTTTAGACAATTCATCCTTATCCTGGGGTGGGAATTCCTCTGATATTGATTGACGCCAAGGGTCTTCTCTCCTGGGTGACCTCAGTCAGGATAGTCATTTAGCCCCTACCAAACCCTACCCTGCTCGCTGATAGAAACTGCAGGGTTTCTAGTTTCCAACACAGTGCTTTCCTTCTAACTCTGATTTAGTGAGGTCATCCCTTAAGCTCCTACCTACTCTTTATGAGACACTGAGGAGGGAGGGGCAAAAGCTACAGTCTTTATGATGAAGCATGGAGCAGTATGGGACAGACTTGGTACTGGAGAAGTTCAGAAGAAGAAGGAACCTCTGGGCATCAGCATGTGTTTCACCGAGGAGTCGGGTGTTATACAGGAGAGCTGGAGAGTTTGGGGCAGGTGCGGGGGAGTAGTCCAGGCTGAGGGGTCTACAAAATCCTGATAGCAGAGAGCATGGGGCACATTTAAGGGGTGGCGACCAAGCCCACTTTTCTATATTGTCCCCTATGAGAGGGAGAAACAAGAAGGGTAGATGGGTTGACTCAGAAAGAACTTAAGAACTTAAAATCTTAAGCTGAATTTAGAGGATTCGACTTGGTACCACTACATAGCAGGGCATGCTGCTTATGTTATGTGCCCTGCCTGTACTAAGAGCCTTACATGTCAAGGCTAAGGGCTCAGGCTCTGGCGTTCCAACAGTTCTGGGTTCAGATTCCAATTTTGCTCATAAGGCATGTAACTTAGAAAAGTTACTGATTTCTAAGCCTCCATTTACTCCTCTGTAAATTGGAGGTAATTTTTCCATGACAGGTCCTCAGTCAGAGAAGAAATTTGAGCAGAGCCCTGCCTTGGAGAAATAATGATGATAAGAGGTGTCATTCTCTGAACACTTTCTATCTGTCTGTAGAGTTCTGCTGAGTTATACTTGATATGCATAATCACTCAGTCTTCACAAAATCCCTGTGAGATCTGTGCAGTTTTCCCTGTTTTTTTACTGGGAGGAAACAGACCAATCACCTATGCAATAAGTATTTAGAAAAGTGTGAAATAGCCCTTTAGGAGAATACAGGAGTAGATGATGGACCCCATAGGTATTGAGGTGGAGTGGGTGGTACTAAATGCACATTTGAGGTGTTGTGGCCATGAATTTTAAGAGACACCAGTCAGCAATGTTGTACTTTTGTCCAGCCACATTAGTTGCTGGCACAGAGCAGATAGAGAGTTGGATATAACCAGAGTTCAAGTTTAGCCAGGTAAAATCAGTGGAGGAAATGAAGAGAGCCCAAGTATATGCAAGAAGTGATCAGAATGATGGCTTATGGAATATGAGCTGAATAAAGGAAGTAATAACAGTGAAATGGTTGAAGGGTTAAAAATTTTGGGTTCCATTTGGAATTGGGCTACTAGAGAGCATGATCAGAAAAAGAAAGAATGGTGGGTGGAGGAGATTGGACAAAATTAGATTATGGAGAAGATGCAGATTAACCTCTTAATTGTTCTGCTATACTGTCTCTGACATACTTGGGGATTTGTGAAAGGAGAGGCTATGAATTTGATGTAGGAGACCCACCAAAGATCGTTTTAGTCACTTAGTGCAGGGAAGCCAGGGTCTTGGGCTAGGGTAGGACAGTGGGAACAGAGTAGAGGGAGTAAATCTTAAAAGGAAGAATGGAGGGAAAGAGTGATTCCTTTCCCTCTTATGTCTACGTCCTACGATGATGTGAGGGAGGCTTGGTCTCTGGGTACAGCAGAATCTCTTTGGGTGGCCTAGCCACAGGGGTTCCCAAGGACCCAGGGTATATCCTATCATTGCAGAGCTGCTTCCCACCTGAGGTTAGTAATCAAAAAACAGTAAAACTCCATCATGAAGTCTAAAATTATTGTTACATTGATCAGTTTTCTGCCATGTGCACAGTGTAAGGGAGATCTTCCTACTCTTACGACAGGACGGGATGGTGGGAGGGAGCAGGTGGCAGAGGGCCAGTTCACATCTCCATCAAAGCCTTTCATTTACTCATCTGTAAATTGGGACTGTGAATACCCATCCTAGAGTGTGGATGTGAAATACTCCAAAAATTGTAGCTGATACTCTGTTTTCTATCCCTGGAAGGGTCTTCCCTAACTTTTAAGCTAAAGAAGAGAATTTCAAATCCCTAACCTCAGAGGACAACCTGAACTTAGGGAAAGCTGTCATAGGCATGGCCACAGCTCTAAAGTGAGGAATCAGCCAGGAGTCTGGCTTCTATCCCACAGGAAGCCTGCACTGACATCCAGGTGCATGCTACCAGAGTGTCCTGCATACGCAGGGATACTTAGATAAGGAGTCAGAATAACTGGGTCTTGGTTGCAGATCTGCCCCTGACTATCTGTAGGACCATGTGCAACATTACTTAATTCTGAAACAAGGCCTTTAATAGGTCCATTTGTTAAATATCCTCTGTGTGTATATTGGCACTTTACATTGAAACTCTAATCTTAACACTGTTGTATCTCACACTGCAGGCCCTGGTCCATACAGAATCATCCACGTACCTGTTCATAATGCAGAATTCTGGGCTACCACCTAGACCTGCCAAATCCGAATGAGGGAGATGTGGAGGCAGAGTCTATTCTAATAAGCTCTTCCAATGTTTCTTTGCAAAGAAGTGGTTCTATCCTTATTTTATTAAATAAATCAAACCTCAGACTAACTTGCCCAAGACTACACAGTAGGTGAAGGTAGGGATTCCACCCAGGTCTATTTGGCTCCAGAGACCATGCTCTTATTACACCACTTGTGGCTAGTTAGGTGGCTAGGAAGAGAGACCAGTGGCATATTCCTTATGAGGAATGTGGGGCCAGGGCTTAAGGGGGCTCAAAGCCTAGGCACCTGGTGAGGAGCAAGCTGGACAAGAAATAAGATGTTTACAGGTCATGCCATTGTGGGATCAGGGCCTACTTGTTTTAAGGGTGCTTCAAAAAAAAAAAATTACAAAGAAATGTGTTCATTTTTGAAAAAAAGAAAATACTCCAAGTCCTCATCACCTACTGATAACTATTGTTAGTATTTTTCTGGGTATTTTGCTCATCATTTCTGTCCGTATGCATGCATCTATGAACATATTTTTTAAATGGAATTATACTACATATACTTTCTAGGAACTATTTTTGTAGTGTTCTTATTAGTAATAAGTTTCACATTTACATTTTTAAATATTGCCTATAAGAAGTCATACCCAAATATAAATGTTTAGAGCAGTGGTTGTCAAACTTCAGCAGGCATCAGAATCACCTAGAGCAGGGATGAGTAAACTTTATAAAGTCAGATCACACATATTTTAGACTTTGGGGGGAAAATACAGTCTGTCCCAAATACTCAGCTCTGCTATTGTAGCCTGAAAGCAGCCATAGATAATACGTACACAAATGGCCATAGCTGTGTGCCAAAATTTTATTTCCAAAAACAGGTGGTAGGGTGGATTTGGTCCATGGGCCATAGTTTGTGAAATCCTGATTTAGAGAAAGGGTCCATGAATATTTTCTCAGTACAAGCTATGTGTTCTGGTCATTTGGAATATATTAAAAAATTAAAAATCCCATCTGCCCTTAGGGAGCTTTCATTCTAGCTCCTCTGTTCTTAGACACTAAATTATTAAATCTGATGATATAATAGGCTAGAAAGTGATAAAACAGTAGGAATAAAAAAAAACTAGAGTAGAGTAAGGGGGATGGGTTGCAATTTAAAAGGCCAGTTAGGGTAAGCCACATTTAGATGGTGAGATTTGAGCAGGGTATGAAGGAAGCAAGAAAGTTGGCCTGTGGATATCTTGAAGAAGAGATATCCACAGATATCTTTGCCTATGCAAAGAACCTAAAGTGGGAATGTGCCTGGTGTGTTTCAGGAGTAGCAAGATCAATGTAGGTAGAATGGAGTGAATAAAGAGGAAGAAATTCATTGTTAATTTCTTCTGGAGGATTTCTGAGAAAAGTGCTTTTCTCATTTAATGGTTTAATATTATTTGTCATGTATATAAATGTTTTACATTACTTTTAAATTCCCTATCAGTGGACTTTCAGGTTTTAAGTTTTTATCACTATAGCAGCACTACAGTAACATCCTTTGGGCTAAATTTTGAATCTAGGATTCTACAGTGACAGCAGAATGCAAAGTTGGTGTGTGTCTGTCAGGCCCTTTTAAAGAGTGCTATCAGCCCCAGCTACAACCTCTTCAAATACCCCTTCCTGCCTTTTATACTGTGGATCATGGTTCCAGGCTCAAGCACAGACATCAGCGAGGACTGGGAAAAGGACTTTGACTTGGACATGACTGAAGAAGAAGTGCAGATGGCACTTTCCAAAGTGGATGCCTCCGGGGAGGTAAGTAGACGTGGTTGGCTACAGAAGCAAGCCCAGCAATCCCATGGTCTGAGGACTCTCCCCACGAAGCCCAACTGTCCCCTCAGGGTTGATCCCTATGCCTATCTGAAGTGGCAGGCTATGGGAAAGAAAGCTGGGACCTCCACTCAGACCCTGAGTAGTTGTCATCAGTAGGTTCTGTTTTGCCTCAGTTCAGGTTAAATGGATGGGAGAGTTCTTGACACTAGCTCTGTCAGAATCACCTAAGGAACTTCTAAAATATACACCAAACCCTGCCCTAGATCTTCTGACTCATGGTCCCCTGGTGGGACCTGAGCAGTTTCCTAACTTTAAAAACAAAAGACAGTGTGATCTAGAGCTAATCATTTAACTCGAGCTTCTGTTTTCTCATCTAAAATGTGGAATAGATCATTATTAACATATAAGCTGTGATAGACAGTGCATGTACACATTAGGTATAGCTCATGGGACATGGGAGCACTAGTACGTGTTACTGTACCAGCGCACAAGACCCAGTCCAGTTATAAGTTACTACCTCAAAACAGAGAATGGATCATTTTGAATGAAAGGCTGGGAAAAAAGCTCTCACAGCTAAGTAAGAGGAGTGAGGCTACAGCCCAGACATCTGGTTCAAGTCAGTGTTACTTCCACTGTCACACAAGAACCACATAATTTCTTCTATCATGTAGCTCACAAACCTATTAAAGAGGCACAGTAAGGGCCTCGTTTTTCATATGAGGAAACTGAAGCCTGAGGGGAAGCAGTGACCTATGCAAAGGCATATTAGACCTGTGACCTCACTATACCCAAGGCAGAGAAGGCCAGTGGTGCCCTGTCATGCCACGGGGGCTTTTATGTATTTGCAACCCTCTTTTAAAACCTGACATACAGTATACCTGAGCAGAGTCATTCCATAACCTGGCATTCCAGGGATCAGCTGACAGCAGGTCATGGGAAGGTTGCCTAAGGAGTCTTCAGCTGGGGACTAGGGTGCTGGAGTCCCTAGTGAAGTCCCTGTGAGCATCTGTAATCCAGGGCCATGCTAACTTCTAACTAGAGTACCACTGTTAAGTTCTCTGCCTCTCAGAGCCATGTTCTTCTGTGCTCAGCAGGAGATGAGTTTTCCTTAAGGGACTGACTGACTTGGTTCCTTAAAGGACATCTCCTTGTAGATAGAGTCCAGTGTTGGTTGGTGGAAGCATTTCCTTTGGGTCTAGAATAGTCCAAGCAGCAAAGTCACTCCTTAGGCAGAGGGCAGCTCTGCTCCCCAGACATGTTCCTCAGGACTAGTGGTATACTCTCATATGGGGGCAGGGTATGGCCCAAGGAGATGGTGGGGTTTGGGGGACGGCTATCTGGAAATGGAGGCAGCAAGGGGAGCGTGGGTCTGGGCTTGACTCAGAGCAGTAAATGTATGTTTGTGCTCTCCATTATTCCCTCCCTTTTTGCAGCTGGAAGATGTAGAGTGGGAGGACTGGGAATGAGGGGAGCCAGGGCAAGCAGCTCCCCCTCCCACTGCACCTCCCACTTCCCTCGCTCGTCTCAGCCCAGCCCTGGAAGACACTGACCAAGAATGTTCCCCAAATGGCCTCTGTCAATCAGAGCTCTGGACCCAGATTCTGGGTTACTCCTTGCTGGCCCTTGGGGCTTCTGCTCACATCTGGGAAGGGGCTCACAGAATCCAAACCAAGAACTCTGACTCGTGCCAACCATAGGATGACCTAAGGGGGAGGAAATATACCCCTCACCAGAAGAGCCTACATTTCTTTGCTAAATACCCACTATTCCTGGGGACTCTTGCTGGGGAGTCCCAAGGGATAGTTCCACCCTTCTGCCTGTGTAGACAGAAGCTAAACCCACCAGTGTCTTGGAGGAAGCCAAGTCAACACACTGTCCACCCATGAGCAGGCAGGGAAGGCTATGCCACCTGCCCTTGGCTAGACAGGGATGGCAGTTTGGTTCCTAGCCCAGTGGGTAAGAGAGATTTGATTCTGGGAAATTTGCCTCTCTTGGCAAATCTCCCCTTCCCAGGCATTTTCCATTCCTGGAAAGGTTCCTTGAAGGTTCCAGAATCCAGAGACCAAACCCTGAGTTCCCACCTCCTTTCATCCAGTCCAGGCTGGTATGTCCCCAGTGACTTTCCCAGGGCTTCTTCATGTCAGATGCACCCAAGTCCTTAGCCCAGTTGTGCCACCTGCAAGACTCTGCTCTTGCTTTTCTTGCTCTCCCCAAGAAGGGAGGGGCCGCTTCAGGCCCTTCTGTGCATTGCCTGGCAGGGTACCTTCCAGCCAGCTACCCATCTCGACCACCCTGGAGTTTGGGACACAGCCAGCTCCCAGTGGTACGGAGCAGTGATCAAAGCCTAGTACTTACAACTCTGGTAAGCCCAATATCTCCACCTCAGCCCTTCTTCTTGAAGGGATATGCTGGGGTTAACTTCCTGTGACTCTTATCAGGCTTCTGCAAAGCCCTTCTTCCTGAAGACAGACCCAGTCTGTGGCTCTCACCCTCCACTCTGGTAAAGCTGCACCTCTCTTGGGGGAATGAGGGGTTGCAGGAATCCCTGGAGACCCTGGTGCTTCACGATGCTGCTCTGGTGATTCTTGTACATAGTCTGGTGTATTTACCAATGATTTAATGGGATCGTGGTCAGGGATGCCAAGAGAGTGGTGGTCACTTCCACTTCAAACCTTCAATGAGGGGGTGGGATGGAAAGAATGCTGAATCTTTTTGATGTGATGGGGCTTTTCTCTTTGTAATTATTTCTTTAGTTTAATTAATCTTTTGGTTGTTTGTGCAATATTATATATTTTAAATTATAATGCATCTCCCCAGAGTATTTTGTAGCCAGGAAAAGAAAAAAGAAAAAAGGGAAAAAAAAAAAAAGATTCTAACAGCTGTTAGTTTTGTAATTAAAAAAGAAAGAAAAAAGAACTTTGTCCTGAACCTTTTCCAGACTTGCCATTAACAGCATTAAAGAGATTAAGCAGAAGCTGGAAGGTGTCTGGGGGTCTGTTCTTGCCCCCCGTGGCAGCTGCCCTGGAGTCAAGGCAGCATGCACTCAATGTGCAGAGTGGCTTCCTGCCTGGAGTGTGGGGGATGGGAAGGGATGGGAAGGGATGGGAGATAGTCAAGGAAATCCCTGCCCTCGTCCCATACTCAGCTTGGCCTTTGGGATGAGGAATGGACAGGGCCCCCAACAGGCCTCTCACCAAGACAAGGAGTCAAGAGGCTGATTCTGCATTCCCAACGCTTCTGCTTTTATTTGGAAAGGAAGTTGCAACAACAGTGGCTCCAGTTGCTCTCGCTCATTGTTCTCCTCTCCTCCCCCTGTATGTATAAATTTGGGGTCTATTTTAATTAACTTTAAACACCTGTATGAAAATCACTCATCAGCCGTAATAAAAGGGAAGTCTAATGAGGCCCTCTGGTTCCATGAAGATCTTTAAAGGGAAAGAGAAGTAAGGCTTGGGAGGGTGTAGGTAAATTTTAAGATAAGTAAACTTAAAGTGTAAAATATATATAACCATTTTAGAAGCGGGTTTTGGGTTTGCTTTCTCCCCCTGCTTTATTGGGGAGGACTTGCCATTGCTCTTATGAAGTGCTTGCTAGCCATGGATGCCAACTAACTTCTTCAATTGAAGGCCGGAGGATCATGTCTGGTTCCAGGAGCTGCTTGAGCAAGTCCTGGCATTCGGCTGAGATACCCAGATGAGTGGGTAAGGACACCCCCTTCTGCTGCTGCCACAGCATCTTGGGGATGTCTGTGTCATCAAAAGGTAGGCTGGCACAGAGCATCACGTAGAGGACGACACCCATGCTCCAGACGTCACCCTTCTTGCTGTCGTGGGGAATACCCTGTAGCACCTCGGGGGCGGCATAGGCTGTGCTGCCACAGAAGGTCTGGCTCAGCTCCCGGCGTGACTTGGGCAACACCTTGGCAAAGCCAAAGTCAGTCAGTTTCAGGTTGAAGCCCTGCAACAAGGCGTTCTCACACTTGAGATCCCGGTGGGCCACACCGCAACTATGGCAGTAGCGGATGGCCTCAACCATCTGACGGAAGAGGGCCTTGGCCTGGCTCTCAGGCAGTGGTCCCCCATTCAGCACGCAGTCAAAGACATCCCCTCCCTCAGCCAGCTCCATCACCAGGTAGATTTTCCCGTCAGCAGACTCCAGCATCTCATACACCTGGATGATGTTCTTGTGGTCCAGGGTACGGACAATTTGGAGCTCCCGAGGCAGGAATCTCTGGATAAACTCTGAGGAGACAAGGGAAAAAGAGATGGAGTATCAAGTCCAGAAAGGCCTAATTCCTCCCCATTGTCTCCTGCCTTCCAGCATCTGCCTGCCCACCTACCTGCAGGCCTACCATGTCTGGGTCTAGTATCTTGGTTCTATTATTTTTGTAGTTAATGTCTTATTCAAAGAAAGTACTCCCTGCCAACCTCAGGAACTGTTGTGAGTAGCCTGTGAGATCACAGATATCTAAGTCTCTGTGGGAGTTTTAGACAAAACCATCAAATCTCAGTTATGAGGCCTAATTTTCCCACAGCTTGGTAAGCCCGTTCCTCTCACCCCTGCCTCCTGACCCACAGTTCTTTCCATAAGTCCAGTCTTTTTCCCATTTCTACCTTCCTGTCTCCACACTAGCTCCTGTCCTCTGGTAGCCCTGGCCATGGCCTCTCCGACAATCTGTTCCCATGGCAGACGCGGGTTCTGCCTCTGAGGACCCCTCACCACCTGGCACTTTTTTAATCTTGGATTTTGGAGAATATGGTATTTCTGGAATCCCAGCATCCCTCTGTTCCTCCACTGATCTACTCCAGAGCCACAGTCTCTTGCTTTCCTTGGTTCTAGACTCAAGGGGAGGAGGGAATGATCCTTCTGACCAAAGGAAATGCCCACCCACCTTAGCCAGCCCACCCCTCCTCCATAGGGGACCCAGCTCACCTTCTGGCCCTCCCATCTTGTCTATAATTTTAATTGCCACCTTTCTTTGGTGTTTTTTGGAAAATGCTTCTTTGACTTTTGAGTAGGTCCCTTCCCCAATGGTCTTGCCCAGCTGGTACCCATTGGAGAGCAGAAAGTCCTCCATGCTGTCTAGCGCCTCCTTCCTTCCTATCACCCTCTCAGCTCATGCTGCCTCTGTGAGGCAGCTCTACTCCACCATTGCCCTTGGCCTGGTCCTTTTCCCCCCAAGGACTTCATCCGCAGCGGCCCCCAGCGCTAGAACATTCTCCGTCTGGACACAGCAGCCACAGGTGGTGGAGAGTGAGAGGGCCAGACATTTTAAAACTCTGGCCCAATTGTGATGTAAATGTTGTGTGACCCTTGTCCAAAATGGGTACCCCTACCTGTCCTCACCAGCACCACCACCAAAACCAGCACTAGTTAAGTCACTGCCGCACCCACGCCCCCACGCCAGGCAGAGGTTTGCGGCCCCGCCTGGGGTGGGGGGAGCACTCCGGGTGTTGGCGCTGTCCAGGATGCCAGCTTCCTTTCCATGGACACCGCCTGGTTGTCGCTGTCACCTGTGCCCCCATCAGCAGGTGGGGGTCTGCGCCACTGGTCTTAAGGTGCCATGGCGAGAGCTCTCCAGCTCCCCGCTTATAGCTGCGCTAAGTGCTGGAGCGGCGTAGGGGAGTTCCCTGGCAAGACGAACGGGTTCTGTGAGGTCAGCGCACCGAGACTCTGGTCACAATGCACCCCTCTCCCTCGATGCCCGGGCCCGCGCGCCGCAGACACCTGCCCGGCCCCGCCTGGACCGGAGCACCCTCCCGTGGCCTGGGCTCGGGCAGCTGCTTCCAGCCTGGGACCGGCCTTGGCCTCCGGCAAGTGAGCATCGACCCAGGGGGCGGGTGCGGGGAGTGGGCACCCGGCGGGCCAGGAGCTGCCTGACTGCCCATCCCTACGCAGAGTGCCCTGGGGCCTGGACATGAGTGCTCAGGAGCCCCCGCAGGGTCGGAGATTCCCCATTGAGGCCGGAGACTCCCCTGGCCTTGCTGCCGCCCCTGAGTCCCAGGACAGCCCGGAGCCGGTAGCTACCGAGCACAACCCAGTCAGGTGAGCCAGCGCCCTCCTCACGGCCTCTCCTGTGTCCCGGAGAGCTCCCAGCCTGCTCCCCGTACCACTTTCCATCTCAGACCGCCCCCTACCCTGCCCCAGGTAACGGCCCCACTTCCATGCCCGAACCTTGAGGACTCCCGGTGCATTCCCCGCATGCATCCCCAACAGGATGGGCCGGCGCCCTCCTCAGAGCCCCCTGTCGCGCCACTTTCTCCAGGCCGCTTCGACGCTGCCCCGGCTGCCACTGCCTGACGCTGCTGCACGTGCCCATCGACGTCTACCTGGCCATGGGCGGGAGCCCCCGGGCCCGCGCCACCTGAGTGCGCCTGCGCACGGCCGCTCCGCGGGAGCCGGGCGGGGGCGAGGCCCGCTGCGGGCCACCACGCTGAGGTCGCGCGCGCCGAGCACGAGACAATGATGCACATTTTAAAATAAAAGAATGATGCACATTTTAATAAAGCACAGCATAAACTGTTCTTTCCACTCCGGCCTGGCCGTGTGTGTCTGTCCCGTCGGATCGGGCCCTCCGATGCTCCGCCCCATCCTATAGTACTTTCCCTTCTGCCTGCTCACTTGGATCCAGCCCCAGGGCCAGCCCTTCCTGGTCCGATTTCTTCTGGCCAGGCGCCAATCCCTTTCCCCTATTTCTTGCTGGTCATGACACCTTCTGAGACTGCTCCTCCAGAGCCCTGCCTTCATCATTCCCCACCCACCCACCCCCCTCTCCTTAGTTCTCCTGTAGAAATCGCATATCTTTCTGGACTCTGGGGGCCCAGAGAAGCTCGGGGATTGGAGAGAGTGGGCAGACAACTTAGAATAAAGAGAATGACCACACTACACACCAGGTGCATTTAATTCTCCCAAGATGGAATTAGGTTTTGCTACCTGCTGTTTGGTGAGCCTGGACACCACTGGTTTTGTTAGAACAGTTTAGAGGCTGCCCTGTCCATCCCGAGCCTTGTTTTTTCCTAGCACTCGTGGTACCAGAAAAAGATTGGGGAAGAAGTTTGAAAACTGATTTCCTATTCCTATTTTACAGGTGAGGGAACTGAGCCTTGAGAAACTTGCTGGGGGTTCCACAGCTGATAGGTGATGCTAGCACACTCCTGTGTTCTCAGACTTAATGCCCTAAAAGCCAACTATAGGAAGGACCCAAGACACGAAGCTGACTGGAAGTGTAATATTTAAGCTGATTGAGTATTTTGCACTTTCTAATTTTGATTTAATGAACCTATGCTATTTCAATATTGGAATATATGCAACACAAAGATCAGGTTCAGTCTCCTGTCCCCTGAGACCTAAGTACAATTGACTCAATACCTTTCAAAATAATAATAATAATATCCCTTTCCTAATCCACACTGGGTAAAGCCCAAGCCATTCCAAGAGCACTTCAGAATCCCATGTTCACCCGAAAGGTGACTTTTTGACTTCCACTCAGAATGCTCTCAGGCAGTGCCAAATGTAGGAGGCTTATTGAAGGAGAGGATGTTTGCCAAAAAGGGTCTACTTTGACCCTTAGACTTGACCATTCAGCTCCTGGTCCTTTAAACATCCTGGCTCTTGAAAAGCCCCTTCATGCCTATCTTTCCTCTTCACCAAAATAATCTCTGGTTTCAGGCCCTAGTGTTGGCTTCTCTCTCCTCCCTCACCCTACCTCCTATAGAACACCTCACAGATTCTCAGTTCTTCCATTAAGTGAAATAATTCAGCTGTTTCCATTCCTACCAAACTCCATGCAGGCCCTACTCAGCTTAACAACTCATGCTACTCCTCTGTAGAAAAAGGGCCTCCTTCCCTGTAAATAGTATTCACCATCTTTAGGAGGCCACTGCCATTTTAAAGAGAAAAAAAAATGACTGGGCTCTGTATTGATAGGGTCTCTCTATTGCAAGCAACTGAAGTTAGCTTAAGCAAAAAAAGCAACTGTTTCAAGTGGCTGGGAAGGATATAAGCTAGTGAGTAAAAGAAAACCTGTAGGAACTAGGACATCTATCGGGCTGGAACCAAGGATTCAACCCCACAAGGACTGCCGTATTGTTCCCCTCAACCCTGATTATCTCCTGGGCAGGGAACACAGCTGCAGCATGTTCCAAAAAGGGAGAGGTGTTTTCTTCTAGTCTCTGTATACCTACCTCTGGAGGGACATTAATGGGCCCTTCTTAAATCACATGAACACTCGTTGGGCCAATTACCATTGTCAAGGAGATGGGGAGACTATAATTGACCAGGCTGGGCCACACATAAGCCTTCCCTTGGGGTGCAAGCACAGCCAAGTGATTGACAGAATCACCGGAAGATAATGGGTAAGGATGGAAAAAAATATTCCAGAAGCAGAGACAGCTTATGCAAAAGTTGGAAGCCTGGGCATGCCTAGGAGAAAAGGAAACCTAAAAAGAAGTGGTAAAGAGCAGCAGGTACCAGGTTGTCGACTCTATCCCATATCAATGAGGAGCCTTGGCAGTGTGACCAGGTGTCAGTCCTTTGGGTTCTAGTTCAGGCTTTGTCCCTGACTCAGACAATATAGGTCTACCAGGCCTACGCAGGGCATTGGGGATTCAGTGGTGAACTTGACTGCCATGGTCACTGGCCCTCATAGAACTCGCAAGGCCTAGCAATGACCTACTGGGAGGCTCACTCGGGCAAGACCCTTCCTTCAGGGTCCATTTCCTCATTGGTAAAAATAAAAAATAAAAAAATAAAAAGGCACCAGTTGATCTCTCCCGATCTTGCCAGCCTCAAAATGCTCTTTTCCATTCTTCCTTTCTCTCCCTCACTTTCTTTGTTCCATCTCCT
This sequence comes from Rousettus aegyptiacus, assembly GCF_014176215.1. Taxonomy (NCBI): domain Eukaryota; kingdom Metazoa; phylum Chordata; class Mammalia; order Chiroptera; family Pteropodidae; genus Rousettus; species Rousettus aegyptiacus. The sequence continues at coordinate 20,057,176 of NW_023416284.1, read as the reverse complement.
AAACTCTCCTTTCCTTTAAAAAAGATTTATTGCCATCTCCCATGTGCTTGGGTGGTGAGGGATGCAAAAATTCCAGACATACACATTGTCAATGGGCCAGACCCTGGAGTTAGTTAGCTCGAGAATGTCCATGAGCAGAGGAAAGGCTATTTCAGGTGGAAGGAACACAGTGGGCGAAGATAAGGAGGCAGGAAAGTGGAGGGCAAATTTAAGAAATTCAATCAACTTCACCTAATACTTACCTGGGCCATACCAGGTGCCAAGAGCCCAGGCCTGAATCTGACAGATCCCTTGCCCTTGAGAGCTCAGAACTCAGGAGATCCAGAGATGAGGTCACAGAAGAGAAGCTGGATCAAGGAGAGCTTGAATTTCTACTTTGTTCTGTAGGTGACGGGGAGCATAACAGGCTTCAACTTGAGTCATTTTTCTCTCTTATTTCTCATCTCCTTTTCCATTCTGTTCTCTTTCGCTTCTTCCTCTTTCCCCTTGGAAAAATTGCTGTCCTAAACTCTAGTCCTGGGTTTGAGTCCTGACTGCTATTTACTAGCTGTGCAATTTGGGGCTAGTTACTTAACTTCTCTGAGTCTCCATTTCCAAATCTGAAACATGAGATTAATGACATCTGGTGGAAGGTTTCAGTAAAGGCCTGAGTACAGCACCAGGTAGGAATCTCTGACACAGCTAGCACTTGATGAGCAAGAGAGGCTGCTGTCGCTGTTGCTGCTGCTGCCGCTGTTGCTGCTGCTGCTGCTCCTACCTTTGGCTTCCAGGGGCAGCAGAGCGCCAGCTAGTCATGTCCCCAGGGGCTGGGTGCTGCCCAGCCTTGGAGAGCATTGGGGAATCCCTCTTGCCTCCCTCTGCCAACTTCCCATCAGTTCGGCTTAGAAGCCTAGGAACTTGATAGAGGGGCATGTCCAGGGGAATCCCCAGTTGATAAAAGCAGAGCTGCCTCCCTCACCCAAGAAGGTAAAGCTGTTCCCAGACCCAAAAGCTGGATCCACAGATCCCAGTCTTATTTTCTGGGCCTGAGGAATGGGGAGCAGCTCAGGAAAAGGGGGATGATCAGATCACTGCCTTCCCTGACTTCCCTCTCAGACACCTTATTAGGCAGCCCCTCCCCAAGGGACCATTTTTAGAAGGTGGGGCAAAGTACAAATGGACCCCCCAGGTTACCATGGAGATGGCAAGAAAAGGGTGTCTGCTGTATCACCATGGCAACAAATGATGTCAGTGTTACCCTTTACCATCGCTTGATATGATGGGGGAGAGCCACCCCAACCATGAGCAAGTGCCCCACAAAGCCTCTTCCCCTTATTGAGCCAATCAACCAGGGGGTCTAGAGGCTTAATACAGTGCAGGAGTTAAAGGCACAGTCTCTGGTTCCAATCCTCCTTTGGCCTCGTCTTAGCTGTGTGAATTTGAACAAGTTCCTTAACCCCTGGAAACAACATGGGTACATAAACTGTGGGCTTCCAGGGATTAGTGTGAGGATCTCAGGGGATCATGCAGGCAGTTAGGCATTGGACCAGCTTGTGGGAAGCGTGCACTGACATTAAGGACTGTCAAGAGTCTTGGGACCTGTCAGGAAATTGTGGTACTTCGGATATAGACTCATAGCTTCTAGAAGGCTCCCAAGACTTCTAAGGATTAGGCCTCTAAGACTGACCATCTCAGAATTTGGGAGTCTCAGGCTGAAGCCAGAGATAGTGGAATTTCCAGACTCCGAGGAAACCCCAAATGTCACATCCGGACTCTGACCCAACTTCCTCTTTCTCCTCCCCTCTGCCTCCTCCTAGGCCTTCTTAGCAGCCTTCTACCTCTTGGGCCTCCATCTAGGAAAAAGTATGGATGAGGACACTGGAGAAGACATCAGGTTATGCAACGCCGGGTAGACCAGTGGGTTGGATACCACAGGGATGTTGGTGGCCCAGCTCCCACTGGCCTCTCCCTGCCTACTCTTGGGGTAAGTGCACCAGAATTGTTCTCATTCTCTCTCTCTTCCCCAGCTCCCAATCCAGGTGACCCCAGCCCATTCTGCTCTAATTCTACTACCACCCCCCTGAATCAGGCCCCGATCACTACTCATCTGGATTACTCCAGCAGCCCCCTAACCAGTCTCCCTGATTCCTTCCTCACTTGATTCCTCCAGTCCAGACTTATTTTATAAAGACTGCAAACTCACCCATGTCATTGTCTTATTTAAATCTCATCAGTGGCTTCTTCACATCACTTGTCCAGCCACCTGGACATTCCCCAGTTCTTCAAAAAACATTCTTCCCACTTTAAAGCATGCTGTTCCTTCTGCCTGGAATAGCCTCCCTCCCAATCTTACCCTTCAGACCTTTACCAATTGTCATTTCTCAAAGAAGGCTCCTTTGACTATCTGTCCTTCCCTTCCCATGGGACCTACTTGCCCCACCATGTACTTACCTATTCCTTTAACCCTGTTGAATGGCTGCCTGCCCCATTACACTATGGACTCACTGAGGGCAGGAGCCTGAGTCATATTCATCCTGACATCTCCAGGGCCAAGAATGGGAGGGCTCAGGAGTCTGTGAATGTCTGCGAATTAAACTTGCTAGTGAATGACTGCTTGATAAGTCCACAGAGAGCCCACAGTGCTGTGAGGAGAAGAAAAGCAGAGCTAGCTGGGGGGTCTGGAATGGCTTCTCTAAGGAACTGACACTTGAACTGAGATGAGAAGCAGTTACCCAGGCCAAGACATGGGGAGCGGGAAATGTCCCAGCACTGGGATTGGTATGAGCCATGGGTGAACTTGATGCTCAAGACACTGCGCAGAGGGACAGACTCGTGTTTTGGAAAGACAACCCTGGCTGTTTGGTGGGAACAGACCATGTAAGAGATTGAGAGTGGCAGCAGGTAGACAATTTACTGCAGCGAAGGGGACTTGGACCAGGTGTTAGCAGTGGAAACAAAGAGAAGAAATGGAATTTTTAACATCCTGAGAGGACAGGATTTTCGTAACTGCTTAAATATGAAAAGGGAGAAAACAGGAAGAGTCTAGAAACAAGCCCAGATTTCTAGCTCAGGCAACTGAAAAAACAGCCAAGCTGGGAAACATGAGAGGAAGGGCAGGTGTGGGGTATGTTTCCTGTGAGGTGGAACATCCATGAGGGAGGAGTACAAGAGACAGGTATGGGGCAGGGAAGAGAGGTCAGGCCTGAAATAGAGAAGTGAGTCTCTGACCACAGCTGGACACCAAAGGCATGAGAACCGATGAGATTCCCCTGAGACAAACTGTAAAGAGCCCAAGAACACCCATGTTTAGGTAGTAAGTAAAGGACGAGAAATTTGCCATGTGGCAGCAATCAGTAAGATAGCAAGAAAATCAAGAGTGCACAGTATCCAGAAAAACAAGGGCACAAAAGTACTTCAAATAGGAGGGAGTATTTGACTGTGTCAAAGTTGCCACTGCTAAGGGTCAAGTCAGATAAAGCCTCAAGAGCATCCCTTGGATTTAGCAACAAGGTCACAGGGGTGACCTTGACCATTCCTATGGAATGGTGGGGGAGGAAGCCCGCTTGCAGGGGCTGAGTAAGTAGAAACAGTGTGTGTACATAACTCTTTCAAGAATGTTGGCTGTGAAGGAGAGCTGGAATGACAGGAGGCTGAAGAAGGGCTTTCTTCTTTTACAAAGATAGGAAAGACTGGAATCTATTCATTTGGGTTGGAGAGAATAGGGAGGGAGAAGTTGGAGACAGGAAAAAGGGGAAGTGATAAGAAGAAGGAGATTCCCCAAGGAGGGAAAAGAGCAGATTAAATCTTCAAAAATGACTACATGACTGGGGGCAAGTCAGGACCTGTACTGGACTCTGGGAGCTCAGAACAGCTGCCCACTCTCCCCAGCAGCCAGTGTGAGTCACTAGGGGGGAAATAGCCCAAACTGGCAATGTGGGAAAGGGAGCTGGGCCAGCACGGTCCTCAGAATCCCAAGGGGTCAAGGAGCAGGGCCCAGCCTGGGCTCTGAGACCTGAGCCCTGAACCTCATGCTCTGAGCAGGACAAGGGCACAGAGGGGTTGTCATACCCTTTGTGTAGGGTAGGCAGAGTAGTAGGAAGCCTGGGTTTTCTTTGGCTTTTCTCTGCCCCTCTCTGAACTTCAGTTTCTCTTTCTGCAAAAAGAGCGGGTTAGACCAGATCAAGAACTTCTTTTTTTTGGTGGGGGCGGGGGGAAGAGGTGTCAGGGACCCTTTCTAGATTCTTTCCAGAAAGATATGTGTTTGGAACTATGCCATTTAGGGGGGCCTGAAGCTACTAGAAACTTGTTCCTGGCCTCCAGATAAGAACTTCTGAACTGGAGCTGGCTAAAGAGCCTTCTGCCTGACATTTAAGAGTGCCCTGAAGCAAGGGAAAAGGCTCTTACAAGGGCTTTGGAGGGGAGAGGTCCATGTCTCCTAAGCCTGGGAGCAGGGAGGCCTTTTGAGGTGTGGATTCTACCTGAACACACCATCAAATCGTGTGAGTGAAGGCTTGAAGGCCCTTGGGTGGAATACAGAAGGGTTTATCCAATCCTCAACTGACCTTCCTGCCCTCAGCCCCCTCTTCCTGCATCTGCCTGTCCTTGCCCTTCTGTCCGTGATCCTGGGATAAGTGTCTCAGGGTCTCCTCAAGATCAGGTGACCAGCCCCTCCCATTGAAGCTGCTGATGAAGGCAGACAGCTGGACTAGACCCCACCAGAGGGGCCGGCACTGCCCCACCCTGCTCTGCTAACTGATGTCTACTGCTAAAAACAGCCGGCCCCGAGGGGACTATGGGCTTTCAGGCCTCCCCCTCCACGCCCGGGTAGGTATAAAGAGGCCAAAACTGGACCAGGCAGCCTGGACACCATGCTATTCCCCGAGACAGCCCACTTCGTGATGAACTTTCTTCTGTCCCGGTGAGGGAACATGGGAGAAGACACTGGGGGTGGGGTGGAATCAAGGGCCCCGGTCTGGCTGGTGGGGAGGGAAAAGATACCCAGGTCCTTGAGAAGGCCCCGATGGGGGCCTCCAGTCCCCCTCCCTGTCCCTCTAAATCGACCAGAAGTGGCTCCAGCCCTCGCCTCGCCGCTTCTGATCCAAGGTGGCCCCTTCCTACCCGCTCATCGTGCCCTCCATGGGTGTCTGCTGCCCCATCTTCCCGCAGGCGGCCCCGGGCCACGCCCCCACACCGCCTGGACCAGGAGTTGTGTTTCTGGGGCTGCCGGGGCCCGGCCTTGCCAGCGCCCGCCACCCGCCGCAGCCTGGGCGACTACTGGTTGAGTCCGCAGCGCCGCCGCCCGCCGGGCGCCGCCTGGCGCTGGCCAGCGCGCAAACTGCTGCTGCTGCCGGGGGCCACCGGCCTGGCCGACGTGCCCTCGGCGCGCTGGCCCAGCTGCTACGGCGCGCGCCCGCGCCTCACGTGAGCCTGCGAGACCCAGCGGAGAATCGGGAAGGGGCGTGGCCTATTGCCAAGGGCGGGGTCTGCGGGAAGGGGCGGATCCCCAGAGCTGAGGGCCGGTCAGGGGGTTGGATAGACTGGGCTCGAAGGTTCCTGGGAGCGGAAAGAGGGATCAGAACCGAGTGCGAAGGGTGGGGCCTGAAGCGCCTGAGCGCGAAAAAAGAGGCGGAGCTAGGCAGAGTGGGCGTGGACTCGGAGGGAATGGAGAGCCTTGTCCCCATCCCGTCTGCTCAATTTTCCTTCCTTCTAGATGGCAGCACCGGTGGCAGAATATTAACTACCAATTCCTGGGAAAGAGGAAGAGACATCTAGTTCCCTTGCGCCCGTGAGAACTGGTGAGGGACGGGACCCGAAGAGGGCGTGACCTAGGACGGGTGTAGAGGCGGGACCTTATGAAGAGGGCTGGAGAAGGGCGAGGCCTGAGCACGAGGTCCTTCCGCGGCATCCGCTGCCTTGCAGGCTTGAGGACCCGACGTTGGAAGGATCCCAGTAGGCTGGGCGTGGGCCTCAGCGGGGATATTTATCCCTGCCCTTCTCGGACTACCACAAGCACTTTTTAAAAGATTGCCAGATTCGACTATAGTAAAATTTCTGTTCATCAGAAGACACCTAAAAGAATAAAATAGAGTTCCAAATAGGGTTCCTCAAACAATGCCAACTTTGTGCCCTACTCGGGCAGTGTGGGAATCAGAATAGGTAGTGACTTTGGGCACCAGTTAAGTCAGCCCCAGAGCAGAAATGGCTCCAGCCCAAGGCTTGGTGACCAAGCTGAATAACCTAAGGGAAGGAAGGCAGGCTCAGGGTCAACTTGACGGGCACTGTTGTGATCATCCTATGAGTGTCTGTGTTTGTTTACATTTTTATGCATCTCCCAATGTCTGCATCCACTTCTCAGCATGGCTAACCAGGCCCAACCCTGCCAAGGGCTCATTTTAGTGATTTGTGCCAGGTTTATACTCAGTGACAGGGTTCACATTAATGAAACAAACAGTTGAAGTCCTTGCCCTCTTAGAGCTTACATTCTGGTTGGGGAAACAGACCATAAAAAGAGGTCAGAAATAAAGTGTTCTGTGTTTGAGAAGAACAAGGTGGGCTAGGTGCTACTTTATATGGAGTGGGCGAAGACTTTGTCTTGTTCACAAATCTAGAACAGTCTCTGACTCATAATTGGGGCTCATTAAATGTTGAATGAATGCATTTGTTGGTCAGGAGGTCTTGCCTGAGGCAGTAACTATTAGACAGGGCCTGAAGGACGAGGGGTCAGCCACTCCAGACTCTGGGAAGAATGTTCCGGGCATATGGAACAGGATATGTCTAATGGGTGGCCTCTTGCCTCTGTCTCTCTGTCTGAAATATTCCTATTACTGTGTCTCTGTTCCTGTCTGTCGTTTTTGTGATCTTGGGAGCCATGGAGCAGGTTTATACAGGGCCCCTCCAGGGTCTCTGGAAGTGAGGTCACTGCCAAGCTGATTCACCCCACTGGCCCATTATGGCCTGACCAGCCTGGCGTGGCCATTCTCCTGGAAGCAACCCCTCCCCCCAGCAGCCTCAGTCCCATGACCTCTGGCTCCTTCCCAGAGTAGTGTCCTGCAACCGGGAAGGAAGTCTTTTGACCTGTCTAACCACAGTCCCTGCTGGAGCAACCCCAATCCCTTCCTCTCATTCTGCCTTGTAGGCAGGGGGGAGGAGATGAGCTGACCCTGGACAGAGAGCCCACTAAAGGCCTGAAAGAGTGGGGATGATAGCCCCTTACAGCTCCAGGGAGGTAAAACTCAGAGTGGCAGAGAAAATAATTCACCTTAGAAGCCTCTGCCACATCCATTGTCTCTTTTAACCTGTCAACACCCCATTTTACCGATGGAAACTCAGGCAAGCCCAGAGAGGAAAACATGGCAGAACCCAAGTCTTTTGATGAAATAATCATAATCAACAATTAATATTTATTGCACATTGATTCTCTTCCAGGTACTATGATTAAACTTTGTGTGCAATTTTCTTTCTTAAGCCTCATCACAACCCTATGAGGCGGATACCATCCTTATTCCCAGTATCCTCAGATGAGGAGACTGGGGCTCAGAATCATTAAATTACTTTCCCAAGGACACCAGCTAGTTCATGGCAGAGCTACATGTGAGGCCAGGCAGTCTGACTGCTCAGCTAAAGTGTCACAAATGTCTGTTTTCCAGGGATTCGGGGAGAAACTTCAGATGGTCCCAAAGCCTACTTGTGCCAAGCCAGGATGAGCAGGAAGATGACCTAGGAGCACTGGAAAATGTCATGTCCCCTCTCTGAGGGTGAAGATTACCCACCTCTGCCTTCTTTCCTGGACTGTGTTTCTGCCCTTCACTGCTCAAATAAATCCACTTTCATCTCTCTCTAGCTCTCTCCACTTTGGGGAATGATGATCTCAGTTCTCCCCATTCCCACATACTCAGTTAGACTGAGCCCAGGGACGGGGGTATTTGTTGCCACTTCTGATCCTTCTGCTGTACCCATCCCCACCCACAAACCCCCCAGAGGGACAGGCTGGATGAACCAGACCTGGCTTCTGCTCTCCAGATTCTCACAGTGCCATAGAAAGAGAAAGGCAGAGGTATACTCCAGCTCAGTAAAATGCCACAGAACATTCGTTTTTATAAGACACAGCGGGACCTCTGGTGTGTCAGAAAAGCCTTCAAGTGGGGTCCCTTGAGCTGAATCTTGATAGGTGGGCAGGCACCAAGGAGGCATACAAGTGGCATAGCACTCCGGGCAGAATCGGCAACATGGAGAAAGGTTTGGTGATTTGCAGGCTGAAATGGTCATCCCACTGAGGGAATGGTGAGACCGGCAGCCAGTTGGGGTCCACCTGAAATGAGGCTAGCTGGGCCTGGAATTTCAGAGACCTTGAAGGTCAAGCTAGGGAGTTAGACATTCTCAAGGAGGAAGTAGGGAACCATGAACAAGTTTAAAGCAGGGGAGGGACATGGTGCCATCATGGCATCTCCAGGCCTCAAGCCCTCCTGGCATCTCAGATCCACTCTGGTGGGCAATGAGTCATTTCCAGCCCTCAGCTAGGCCCAAGGCCTCTGGCACAAGTCCCTGTGCTCTCCCTTTCACACTCTTCCAGTCCTAATCAGGACCGACACTAAGAGTGGCTCCTGCACAAGCTTCTCTGCAAAGGCTGGGCAGAGGGTGCTGATGGCTAAGGTAGGAGTCTGGACTTTTACATGGACTCATCTGCTCAGAGGTCAACAGCAGCTCTCCCTTTCTCACCCCGTAAGACCCACTTATGACTCATCTTCTGCCCTTTGTGGGATCTCAGTCACATGAACAGGTAACTGCAGGGCAGCCCCACCCCCCTCCCCACACCCAGTGGACTCCTGGAGCTGTCTCCCTTCTTCCTCTAGCCCCATCTCCCTCCACAAGGAACCCAGTCCCTATCTCTGGTGCTCTCGGCTCCCTGAATGTCTCTAGACTTGATCTTATCCTCCTCTGCCCTCCGGCCTTGCCTAGTTCAGGCCACTATTGCCTTGTCTGGACCAGTCTGATTGACTCTTCCCTGGTTCTCTTGCCTCTAACTCTGTCCTTGCTAATTTGTGTCCACCTGGGCCTGTTTTTCTGTGTCTTGTAGATTCCTGTGATCTACAAGGATGATCTCCAAGGGCATCTGGAGCTCTGGAGAGATCTGGGCTGGAGATAGCAATTTCAGAGTCATCAGCATATAGATTCTCTCGTAGATACATGGAAAGGAGGAGGGGAAGGTGGGGGAGGTGTCGAGAGAGATTTTTTTTCTCTTTGTCTCTCTCTAACATAGGTTTTGCTCCAGATCCACAGACCTCATTTGATCATACTGACGTCATGTGATCCTAATGCCATTCCAAAGGCACCTCGCCCCAGCCTGTCCGAAACTGACCTCTCCATTTCCATACGTGCCCCGCTGCTCCTTCTTTAGACTTCCTGTGTGCTCTCGGTGTCTCTTTCCACCCATTTGTCCAAACCAGACGCTTGGGCACCATCCGCACTCCTTCCTCCTCACTCTCAACATCCTTAGTCCTTTCCTAAGTTCCGTCACTCCTGCCTCCTGAACACCTCTCATACCACTCTCCCTCTGTCTTCCTCCACCCTTCAGCAGCCTTTGACATGGAGGATCACTCATTCTTTCCGGAAACCATTTCTTGCCTCTGCCTTCAGGATACCCCTGCTCCCGATCTCTTCCTCTCTCACTGGTCATCAGCTGAATCCTCCCACAGTGGCTCCCCTCTCAGAGTAAATGTTGGAGAGTCCCCACCACTGTCTTCTTGAGCCATTCCTTCTCTCTAGTGGATCGCATCCAATCTTGTGTCTTCAAATTTGGGAAACCCCCAAACTCCACATCAGTCCAGGCTTATAGATCTGTTAACTACCAGCTTGATGTCTCCACTGGGATTCTAATAGACACCCGAAACTTCAAAGCTGCACTTACAATCCTCAGCACTGAGTAGATACAATGTCACAGGTGCTGAGTGGGAACCCTAAGCCCAGAGATATGATGTATGGGGTGGAGAAAACCATACCTTTCTCCTGGGGAATCTGGAAAGTCCTCAGGAGTGGTTTGATCTGGATTTTAAGAGGAGAGTAGAAATCCAGTAAGTAGAAAAGCAGAGAGAGACATTCTAGGCGGAGGAGACAAGCATGTTCAAAGGCCCTGAGATGGGAGAAGCTTAGCACTCTGAAGAACTAAAAAGCCAATAGAGTTGAAGTTCAGTGGACTGAGGAGAAAAGGAAGGAACTGAGACTGGACACACCAGGGGAAAAAAAAAAACCCAGGATGTCAGGCCCCCTGTGCAGATGGGAGAGAAGGAGGATTTGTAGATGGACTGGGAGGGGACAGACAGATGAAGTGTGTGTTGGTAGGGGGCTCCAGAGTATGTCTTTATGGAAAAAGTCACTAAAAGGAGGTCCCAGGTAGACACTACTGGGGTGCAAGAGGAGAAGGCAAGAAGCCTCAGGGTTCTGGAGAGAGGTAGATTCCTTTACCATTTAAGGAATTGATTGAGCCAAACAAATTTCCCTCTGAACAATTCAGCATCTGGTCAGTCCAAATCCACCTGGTCAATCCTTCCACTTCCTGCCCCAGAAAAATGTTGATGGAGGGGCTGCAAGGTTATCTCAGGATGGTCCTAGACTCCTACCTCTTCTCCCAAGGGAAGGAAAGGAGGAAAAAGGAAGAGAATGGGCACACCGTTGAGAGTTAACTTTGTGTCAAGCCCTTTTCCAAACTGTCACATCTTCGCACCTAGGAACATTGTTGACTGCTTCCCGGGTACTCTATGTCTCTGTTTTAAGGGCCTTACTCACTGCCACTAGCTCATTTATCTCACAATAATCCTTAAAGTAATGGGTACCATTCCCATTCCCATTTTACAGATGAGAATACTGAGGTTCAGAGAGGCCCTAGAGCCATAAAACTAAGAGGTGATGGAGCCAGCTCTTCACTGGTACAATTGTCTCAACACAACAATACTTCACTGAACCCTTGCCACAACCTGAAGTGGCACCCAGTGTCTTTGTTTTATGTTGGCATGATGAGGTTCAGCAAGGGGAAGGAATTTGTCGGGGTCACAAAGCTAGAAGGTAATAGTGGTTTGGGTCCAGATTATTTAGGAGAAGAGGCTGAATGGGAGAGATGATGATATGAGGTCTGAGCAGTGCAGAGAGAAGGGGGTGGGACTGGCGACTGGACTAGAAGAGGATTTCAATTTCTCTTTTAAAGGTACTTCCCCTAAGTAGGGGATTTTGGCTGGAAAGTTGTACGCAATCCACATTACCCCTCTTCCCTAAAGGCACCCAGGATCTGAAAAGAATCTGAAAGTTGGGAAAAGGGGAGAGGGAAGGGGGAAGGGAGAGGCTCAGGGCAGCCCAGAATAACTGGGTTGAATTTCTGGTGACCTCATCAAGCCTGGGGGAGATAGGCAAGCTAGGATTACACATCTCTTGGCTATTGGAGAAATTGAGCCAGAGAGACAGCTCTATTGGGTAGTAGCTGGGCCCTGTCCAGTTTATGTAGCCACTCCCTCTAAACACACACACGCACACATACATATGTACACATAGAGACCAGGGGGAAAAGGAGGGGAAAGGAAAAATAAAGGGTCTGGGCAGCCTAAAATTCTAAAGGGAACTTCAGAATCCCTGTTCCTGTGATTTGGTGACTGGATGGTGGGTTCCAGGAAAGGGCCTTTGAGGTGCCTCAGTGTCCAGGCCCAGGTTCAAGGCCTGGCGATTGGCAGGGAGGCTGCAGACCTGGGTTCTGCTGACAGCCAAGCCAGAACCCAGCATACCCAAGGTGCTGGCGTGTCAAGTCCCTGGGGCCCCAGCCCTGCAGCTACCTTGCCTCTTTACTGACATCTCTATCTGCTCCTTCCAAACCCGAAACATCAGAACCCTTTGTGGATGCCTCCAACAACCTCACACTGCCGTGTTCCTCAGAGCTCCTGAAAACCCCTTTCTGCTAGTCCTGTCCTCTTCTTCTGCTCACATAGACTCTCTGCCTCTGGACTTCGGTTTCCTCCTCTGTAAATGGGAACTGTGATGGGTATACATCTCACCCAAAGGAGGTAATATATGAAGTGGCATGTAATCAATGCTAACGGCTATGATTATTTTTACTCTTGGTCATTCCTGCCTTGTTAAAACTCTCCCCAGTGGTCAGGGATCTCCATGATTCTGTTCTCTGGATTTTTTCCTCCCCTCTTTGCTGGCTCTCTCCCAGGCTCTCTCCCGCTATCTGCTCCTCCAATGGTAGTGCTCTCCACTGCCCCCAGGACTTCCTGGGTGACATCATGTACTGCATGGCTTCAGTTACCCTCCTCTTATAAGCAGTGACCAGAGGCCCAAATTTTGTGGAGTCACTTCTGACTTAAAACCTTCTGTCTGTTGTCCTTGTGTGGTCACTATCCAGGCTGGACCCAGGCCTTTGTCTATGTCGCATGTCTATATGCTGAAGCTCATAGACCTCAGGCTGCCTCCTGGTTATCCCATCAGAGATTTTCTGGGCACCTCAAATTCATCAACATGGCTAGATTCAGCAACTCCCTCCCAATTCATTTTTCCTGTGATGCCCTGTCAAAGTCAGTGGATCCACTTTGCCAGCTGTTACCTCCCGCAGAAATGTAAGCAACAACTTTAACTTTCCCTTCTCCCTACTGCACCCCTGCACCCAGCCAGTCACTGAATCCTGGGAAGCCTGTCTCCTAAACCTTGCTCCAGATTAGGCCTCTCCTTCCATCCCCATGCTCACACAAGCCATTTGCTGTTTGCAGTTTGTCCTGCTCTAAGCTCTTCCTCCATGCCCTGGCCCACCCACATGCCCCGTCTCCATGCAGCCCACAGACTCCTCACATGACCCTAGTCTGGTCTTCTCCCCTTAAAGGTGCCGACTGTCTCTTCCCTCAATGGGAAACTCCTGAGGGCAGGGCCCTGTGTGACTCATAGCTAACGCTCTGCCTTGGTGGGAGCATGAGGAAGAACTCCAGTTTGAGTGTGAATCACAGAGCTCAACCTCTCACTGTACAGATGAGCAAACTGAGGCCCAAGAGCAGCGAGGACTGGCTCATGATAACAGAGCAGGACGAGGCAGACCTGGGGCTAGAACTAAGGTCTCTGTGTCCAGTTGATGCTCTTTAGAAGGAGATGGGGACCCTGGGGCTGAGAACTGGGCTGTGCCAAGTCACCATTCCTGAGGCCTCTCTTGGGACCTAGGCATTCTCTGATACCTCTTCCCATCTCCGAGACTTTCCCTCCACTAGCAAGGCCCATCCTCCATCTCTGATTAGATAATGCCCACTCACATCTCACCCAGCATCTGATCTGATCCTCCAGAGATCTCAAAATGCCTCCTACCTCCTTTATGGGGCAATGTTCTCTGCTGCCGTCCTCCACCTTCAGCCTCACCCTGTGTCTCTCCGAGGTCTCAGGAAATTCATTCCCTTCATTTATAGGGGCCAGGAGCATCTCAGGCCAGGGTCAGGGTGGGAGCCTTTACCAGAGAGCTGGGACAGATGGGGGATGTGTGGAAGCATGGGGTTTCTAGTCTTGGCAGCTTTCCTTCCCCCTGCCCATTCCAGAGTCACCCTGTCCTTTCCATTCCTCCTTTTGCTGCCACTCTTCCTGGCTCAAGCTCACACCTCAGAAGTCTGACCTCCATCCCTGAGGCACACATAGCTACCCATGAGGACATTGACACAAACACAAAGTATTCACTCTGTCATCCAAACAGTCATAGACATTTTCTCACACAGCCACACACACTCATAGTTATACACACAGTCACAGTCAGACAACAGTCACCAACACACAATCTCGAGGACAGACAGGCACACACCCAGAAAGTCCCAAAGTCATCAAGAGTCACCAAGCCTTTCACCCTAAATACACAAAGTCACACAATGATGCAGATTCACACAATCACAACTGTACACACCTGGTCACACACACAGAGTCACAAAGTCTCTCACACAGACAGATACAGAGCAATACAGTCACACACAGAGAGAAACAGACACACACAGTTGCACACAGGCCCCTGGAGACACAGAACAATGGGCGCATTGTCTGGGCTGGCAGCAGCTGGGGAGGAAGGAGCCGCAGTGTGGACTGAGGAGGCCGTGGGGGCTGCTGTACCCACCCCCTTCACCCCCACAGCATCCTAAACTGTTTCCCTCTTCCAGAAGCCAGCTTCTGCTGGGACCTGGATTTGCTAAGGGGATTATGCCCTCAGGCCCCCTACCCAGCCCCCTGGGATGTCTGGTGGGGGATGCAGGGGCTCCCCTGTGCACCAGGCTCCCTTTGAGGCTCTGGAAACTCAGGGTCCTTCAGCCCTGATGCTCCACTCTCCTCCTGGGATCATCCAGGCATTTTGCCTTCCATCCCCACAAGGCAGCACCTGGAAATCGGCAGCCTTGAGATCTGCTCTTAACCTCTGACTCAACCCCTCCAAGACTCATATGCCCTCCATCTGAGCCCTGCCAGCCTGCCAGCTGGTGCGAGCAGTGCCTGGTAGCATTGTGGGTTCCCTATTGTAGCCGAGACAGAGATGCAGGTCACAACACCCATCCCTTAGTGGAGAAGTCACTGTCCTGTCATTGAGCTACAGTGAGGCATGGCGCCCTTCCTGTCCCAAAGCCACCTCTTCTTGCCTCCCACTCTGACCCGGCAGCCCCAGATCTCAACAGAGAATTATTTCAGGGGTTTCCTTACAGCCCCCAGCCCATTTTAGCAGGTTTCTCTGCTCTTTCTCACCTTCAGCTACTGGTATCTGTTGTGTGCCCTTGGACACGTCACTTTCCCTTTCTGAAAGTGTCCCAGTTTGTAAAATTGGGAGGGGGGTCGCTAATGAAGCTGAAAGTATTTCATAGTCTCCAAATGGGGGTGGGGATGGAGGATACAGGAGAGAATGCTGAATGTAGAAGCCACCTCAGCCCTTCCTCGTAGTCAGATCTGTGAGGAGTTCCTGATTTCTCAGGCCTGGGTGTGTCTCCACACCTGACAGCCTCAGGCCTCCCAGGAGGCTTTACCCACTGTAGGGAGACGGGAAGGAGGGACATGCTGAGCTAGCTGTCCAGGATACAGCCTTGCTTTTGCAACACTGCTTCCTCCAAGCCCCCACCCCCTTCCTCTTAGGAGCTAAGTGTGGGCAACCGGACACACACATCCGGAGCCAACCAGGACTCTGGGGTTCCCACTGACCTATCCAGGCTAGGGGAAGGGGAAGTGGCAAAAGACTAGAACTGGAAGGTCTCCAGCCACCTGGACACTGACCCTGCCTCCAGGCTCCCTCAACTCTCAGGCAGGTCAGAGGCTGGGCTGGGCAGCCTTGGGGGCTGTCCTCAAGGGGCTATCCCAGGCGTGGAGGGAGCCGTGGTGACATCCCTCCTCTCCTCTTCAGAAACTGGAGCGTTTTAAGGTTTGTTGAACCCCCTTCTGGGGTTCCTCTGTCTGCTTGCTGGGGAGCCCTGATGTGGGGGAAGAGCACCAGACAAGTCAGACAGGTTCTGTCAACATCTCTGAACCCCAGACTCCTCAGCTTTCAAATGGAAATAAAGATGCCCTTTGAGGTCACAGGACCATCTCAGCTGGGGTCTAGGCTGAGGGACCAAGGGTGAGCATGTCTGTGGGAGCTCAGTATGAGTGGCCACCAGGGACTGAGAGGAAGGATGAGGAATGGGCCTCATTAGTCTGACCAGAGTGGCCTCGCGGTGGGTCAGATTCCTCATCCAGGCTGGCCAGAGCAGGCGGGCAGGGAAGTGGATGGAACTTCTGATCTGTCTTGGGGCCTGAGGGGGCGTAGATCCCAGTGAGGGGCCCTACGGCTTCGATGACCACATTCTCTGGTGCATAACTCAGGACCAACCGTCGGACGAGTCTGGGCATGTGAGCCCTTCCAAGAGTTCGAGGAGGAGACTGCCAGGGACTGCCAGTGCAGGACCAAGGCGATGGGGGCCATTCCGGGTTCTGGGCCATTGCGCGGAGAGGTTGGTGGTGAGAAGAAATGACTGCTTTCTACTCTTTCCTCTAGGCACCCCTCGCCCAACTCGCCGAAGAACCCGCCTCTTTCCTTCCCACACCGGACCCCACCTTGCCCTGGTAGTCGTGTAGGTTAGCGGGACCAGACTGCCAGCATCGCCCACTGCGCAAGTGGGGCCTGGAGACCTGAGCCCGCCTCCACCCCTCGATTGGGCGCTCATTTAAATCCCCGGCCCCGCCCCGAGCTCAGGGCGCATATATAGAGGCGGCTCGGCGGGCGGCGGGCAGCATTCTGGCGCGGAGCAGAGCGGCGGCGGGCGCAGATAGCGGGTCGGGCCCGGAGCGGGGGTGCAGCTGGGTTTCCCCCCGATACCCCTCCCCCTCAGGCGCGAGCCCCACCCCTCCGCCGGCCAAGCCGACCCAGACGAACTATCCCCCTGAGGCGCGAGCCCGGGGCGGCTCCGGGCGCCCCCCAGCAGACCCCCCCCACCATGGGCAGCCAGAGCTCCAAGGCTCCCCGGGGCGACGTGACCGCCGAGGAGGCAGCAGGCGCTTCCCCCGCTAAGGCCAACGGACAGGTGGGTGCGCTGGGCACGGCCTGCCCTGGCCCCCTCCTCTCACACCTCGCCCCCTCTAGGGCCCTGGGCCGGGGCCGCGCGCTTTGTCCGGCCCGGGACACGCGGCGCCCCCTCCCCCGCCCGGTCCCTTTGTTCTCGGCGCCGCAGCCCCCGCGGGTGAAGCGAGAGGAGGGGCGGGGAGGGGGCGCCGGCCGGGCCCCGCCGCCTTCTTTGTTTGCCGCCCCGGCCCCCGGCGCTGCCCCCCGGCCGTCCCGAGTGCAGCGCTGGGAACAAAGGGCCGCGCCAAGGGGGCGCCCAGGGGCCGCGGGGTGGGTGCCCTCCCCTCCGGGCACTCCATCCACAGCCCCGACCTCGGTGGACCACGGCCTTTTTTCCAGGGGGGAGTCGAGATTTGGGGAGCCTGCGGTGGGTGGGGGGCAGTTTACACAAAGCAGCAGGCCGGGGAAATAAGCCGTCCAGGTGCGGAGAACAGCGCCCCGGGGCGGCTTCCCGCCCAATCTCGGCTGCTACGATTCACCCGCTCGCCGGCCCACCGACCGGCCGGCCTGCCGGGGCTCCGCGGCAGTCAGCGGGTCTGCGCGAAATAGAGCGCGCGCCCCGGGGGAGGTAGGTGGGGGCCACGGGACCTCAGCGCCTCCTGCCGGCCGTGGCTTCCGCGCTCGGCCCCAGTGCGCCTGGAGGGGCAGGATGATGTTTTACGGGATCCTAGGTGTGGGGTGAGGCTACATACACCCAGACTCTCGGGTTGCAGTAGAGTGACTCGGGCCCCTGTTGTCTGGAAGGGGTCAGAGGCGGGCTGGGGTGAGCGGGGGAGTAGAGCCCTGGCCTTTACTGCTGCCTCCTCTGCCCTGCAGGAGAATGGCCACGTGAAAAGCAATGGAGACTTATCTCCCAAGGGTGAAGGGGAGTCACCCCCCGTGAACGGAACAGAGGAGGCAGCCGGGGCCACTGGCGATGCCATCGAGCCAGCACCTCCTAGCCAGGGCGCTGAGGCCAAGGGGGACGCCCCCGCCAAGGAGACCCCCAAGAAGAAGAAGAAATTCTCATTCAAGAAGCCTTTCAAATTGAGTGGCCTGTCCTTCAAGAGAAATCGGAAGGAGGGTGGGGGTGATTCGTCTGCCTCCTCACCCACAGAGGAAGAGCAGGAGCAGGGAGAGATTGGTGCCTGCATGGAGGAAGGCACTGCCCAGGAAGGGAAGGCTGCCACCCCTGAGAGCCAGGAGCCCCAGGCCAAGGGGGCAGAGGCTAGTGCTGCCTCCAAGGGAGGAGACACAGAAGAGGAGGCAGGGCCCCAGGCTGCAGAGCTGTCCACTCCCTCAGGGCTGGAGAGTGGCCCTACACCTGTCAGCGAGCAGAATGAGTAGCGGGGTGGGGGGCAGGTAGGTGATCTCTTAAGCTGCAAAAACTGTGCTGTCCTTGTGAGGTCACTGCCTGGACATGGTGCCCTGGCTGCCTTCCTGTGCCCAGAAAGGGAAGGGGCTGTTGCCCTCTCCCAGCCACATTCCCTTTCCTCCTCTCCTTTCCAGCCTGTGGATTCTCCCATCATCCACCTGGCCTTCCTCTTAAGGCCAGTTGAAGATGGTCCCTTGCAGTTTCCCAAGTTAGGTTAGTGACGTGAAATGCTCCTGCCCCTGGCCCTACCTCTTTCCTTATTCCCATCCCTGCAGAAGGCAATTGCTGGTTTTCTCCCCCAATTCTTTTCCAAGTAGGTTTTGTTTACTCCCCAAATCCCTGAGCCAGATGTGGGGTGCCTATACTCCCAAACCCTGAGTGTCCAGCCTTCCCTCTGTTGAATTTTTAGTCTCTTGTGCTGTGCCTAGTGGCACCTGGGCTGGGGGAGGACACTGCCCCTGTCTAGGTTTTTATAAATGTCTTACTCAAGTTCAAACCTCCAGCTTGTGAATCAACTGTCCTCTTTTTTTGACTTGGTAAGCAAGTATTAGGCTTTGGGGTCGGGGGGAGGTCTGTAATGTGAAACAACTTCTTGTTGTCTTTTTTTCCCCTCCCATTGTTGTAAATAACTTTTAATGGCCAAACCCCAGATTTGTACTTTTTTTTCTAACTGCTAAAACCATTCTCTTCCACCTGGTTTTACTGTAACATTTGGAAAAGGAATAAATGTTGTCCCTTTAATGATTTAATGAGTGGTCTTATGGGGGAAGGGTGAGAAGACTGGTTAATCTTAATCCTGTGGGATTCTTTTGTTGGGGTGTTGCCCAGATCCTCATGGACCCAGAAGAGGCAGAGAAGTGGTGTCAATCAACCCCAGGGATACTGCTAAGAGACGAGCTCAGGAGGGCATAGAAATGTACCATTTTATTACAAAGAGTTTCACAAAAATGAAAATAGTATCTCAAAAAGGAAACTACCCATCTCCACCTGCAGAACGGGGTGGGGGGTGTGGGGTGGGGAGAGGGCAGGCAGTGTGTTTCTTTGCTTGGGGCCAGTGGGAAGGTATGAGAACAGAACCAATCTAAAGATGGCTGATGTTACCTTAAGGAACCTGAAAAGAACCAGGTCCCTGAAGACCCAGCCATCCCTTCTAGAATGCTCAATAAGGGTACCTTTCCAAAGCTACTAAGCAGGCATTTGTCATTTCAGGATTTTGTCCAATGGCTGCTTAAGATAATCCCTTTTACCCAGACTCAGTACCCTTTACGGTTCAAAATTAAGAATTAGGAAAGACTGGGTGGCAAGGCAGCTATTAGAAGAGCTCACCCAGCATGTGTGTCTTGGGCTCAGGGCCCTGGTTCCTGTTTAGTCCCTGGGGATATTTATATTTAATATATTTTTTATATAAATACACAGAAATAGAAAATATAAAATCTGAGGTGTTGCAAGAGAAAGGTGGGGTACTTGGCAAGAAGCCAGAACTGGAGAGGTCTGCTCAGGCCAACTTGACCTCTTCCTTGACCCTGTAGAGAAAGCAGAAACTGGTATGAGATAACCCACCCCAAGGGCCTCAAGGCAAAAGTGTAGTATAATTTCCACAGGACCCTAAGTGACAGCTGAGGGCTGGGGCTTTCTAGCTCTGCTTAGAACTGCAGAGACGGACAGACTGGTCCCTGAAAGAGGCCTTTGTAAGCTGGACCAGCTGTCCCTGTGCTTTCCCTCAGTGTGGTGGGACAAAGGGGCTGGTGCACCAATGACAGGGAGATTGCCGACAAGATCCTTCCTCACCCTTTGGCTTCTTGCTTGTCTTCCTTGGTTTTCTCCTCTTCTGTGATTTCTAGAACACAAAAGTGCAGGAATGGCCAAGAACAGCCCCTCTGGAAAGACCCATGGGGTCTTCACTTACTCAGAAACCCCTTCCCCACACTACAGCTCACTAGACATACACACAAGAGAAAAGCCCATCCCAGGTACACCCAGTGAGCCCTGTTGAGAACAAGTCAGACCGGTTTCCCAGCCTGCTACAGCCTGAACCTGGTGGGTGGAGGCAGCCCCCTGGGAAAGGGGTGAAGTGCCAGGAAAAGGGCTTGGGTGGTATGTGAGAACCATGCTCCTGACCACAGGGAGTCCAGGCATGCCCCTGGCTCTGGAGCCTGGCAAGGCTCAATAAGCCAGCAGAGAGATGGTGAATCAAGTTTCATTCTTTTGTGAGCCCTGCCACTTCTGGGAGCCACTGAAAGGCCCAAGGAGCTGAGGAAGAACCCCAAAGGAAAGCTGGCAGTTCCTCCTCCCAGTGCCCTACATAGATTCACCATCCTCCAGAGCCTGGGACTCAAGACCCAAGTCCTGGCCCAACCCAAACCTACCTTTCTTCTCTTCTGGCTCTTTCTCTTTTTCATCCTCTGTTTTGACTCTCTTGGCTTTTTTGAAGTTGGAAGAATTCTTACGACCACCTTCTCCTTCCTCATCAGAGTCGGAGAACTCTTCCTCACAGGCAATTCGTTTGTCAGAGGAACAGACTAGGAAGCAATGAAAAATACTGAGAGGGCAGGAGACTCTTGATCTCTAAGTCTGTGCCCAGTGCTTCCCTGCATGTCCAAGACACACCAAGGGAAGGGGACCAACAGAAGCGAGAAAGGGAATTCATGCTTCCTACAAGCACTGGAACTTGGAACTTGGGTTTTTCAACAGATAGGTAGTTTGGGGGGAATGTGGAACCAAGAACAGTGGAGAAGTCAGAGCTGTCTACTGAGTGGGAAGTACAGGCCTCTGGGTCCGGGTCTTACTCGAGATGCGTTTGTCAGGATCTTCTTCATCCTCATCACCACTCTCCTCTGGAATGGCATCCTCAGGAATCGCCTGCATTTGAACCCCAGGTGCATGGGGCAGCATTCTCAGGTTCTCAAATAGTCGCTGTCTATGGCCAATAGTAGAGAGGGTGGCTGGGCTCTAGTTAGGGACAAACCAGAGCCTAGAATGTTCAATCAAGGGGTTTCTGGAGATATACTCACTTGATCTTCTCCAAGTACTCATTTGTGTTTTGGTTAGTCATATTAGAAGGACTGATGTGAAGTTTGAAATCTGGTCCAAAGTATTCAAAGTAGTCGTTGTATGGAAGCTCTAATTGGGGCAGGAGATATGAGAGTCAACAGAGAATCAACCTAGCCAAACCATGGGGCTGTGAGAAAAGTATTTGTAGGTTTATCTAGACCTGTTAGCCCAACTACCAAACAAAGGATGGATCCAAGATAGGGTGAGATGGGTGCCTATAGAATGTTAATCTTTTTAATGCCATTTAATGCCAGCGTCCACATTAGTCTGTGTGTGTGTGTGTGTGTGTGTGTGTGTTTCGCACGCACGCACGTGCTATTTCACTAAAGGCCCGAGCCCCTGGTTTAGAAAAATTTAGGCAATGGTCATTGGGAACACTCCCTCACTCACTATCCCAGTTATCCTACAGAGTAGAAATTCCAAAGCTATGGATAACCACTGATAGTTCTGTCCAGATCAAAAGCAGGAGGGAGAGGGGACAGGGTCAAAAAAGACTCAGGAAAAACAATGGCTATGGTCTGACAATCACAAGAAAATAGACAGGAGAATCAAAGGCGAGTATCAGAAGTGGTCATATGGCCAGTGGGAAAGGGATTGTGAATCTGAGGACACATGAGCTCCAGCTCCACCCAACCCAACCTGGCCTTGGAGGTATTACCATTAGGGATCTCTGTGTCCAGGGCTACAGCTGTTTCATAAGTCCAGCACCGGGCAACATTACGAATGGTGTAGCCACCTCCTCCCAGCATCAGCATAGGCAGGTTGAAGCTCTTCACAAATTCCACACACTTGGCATGCCCTTTGGTGGGAGAAGGTGGTGCTGGGTTAAAGAAGCACCCAGGAGCCACCCAGCCCTATGCTACCTGATCTCACCTTTGATGGTCAAGTTGAAGCAACCTAACCGATCTCCAGATAGGGAGTCAGAGCCACACTGTAAGACGACTGCACTGGGCTGGAACATCTCCATTACTTTGGATATGACCTAAAAGGATACATCCTGGTCACCGCCAGCCTCAAGAAAAGCTATGAGAGGTTTGGGGCTGAAGAGAGTGGGTGCAGCACTTCCTTCTGTATCTTATCACCCACTCTCCCACATGCTGGGTGATAAGAGAACAGGGAGTATCAGCCTGGGTTCTTCTTTTCTGACTTTGGATTTGTTTTTCAATCTGAAAGGACTAAAGAGCCTCCTAGCTCTATTAATACTAAACCTAGAATGTCCTCCTTATCAACTCACTGAGTCTTTCTGTTCTTTTACTGCCCAAGCTGCAGCGCCACTTCCTCTAGAAGTCTTTCTGACCTTAAGCTACATCTGCTCTACTCATCTGGGCCTACAAACATTGCACCTGATATTGTGAGGAAGCACTTCATTTTGCATATTTCATTCTCACAACTAGAATCTAACATTACTGAGGACAAAGGCCATAACTCAGGCTTCTCTGTCACCCTTACTACAAGACATAACAGTAGGCATTTGCTATTTGCTAAATGACTACCTGACCTTATATTACTATTAATGGCTCCCTGTTGCTTACAGGTAAAGATTTAATTCCTCAGCATGACATTCAAGGATCCCTTTGAAATACTGACCCCAACATACATTTCCCACATCCTTCAACACTCCTCTCACACATCATAATGGCCTACATACAGCTACACATTGGCATCTCTGTGCTTCTGCTGGTGCTGTTCCCTCTTCCGAATGCCACCCCTCCCACCCAGCCCCCATCTCTTTCACATGGGTAACTCATTTTTCAAAGTCTAGCTCGAAATGTCACTACCTCTGTGAAATCATCTCTGACTACCCTCTCCCCAGCCCAGGCAGCAGTTTGACTCTCCACTCCTCTGCTCATCCCTAAAAAACAGTACTGACCACAGTGTTGGGTACGTGCCTGCCTCCCACACTGTAGACTGTGAGGTTTTCAAGGGCACAGATTGTGTCTTACTCTTGTAAACAACAGAGGGCCTGACCACGGAATGCATCAACAAATATTTGGATGAAATTTTGTTTCCCGAACTAAGATATGCTGATATGAGATATCCTGAGATATGCTGGGGGTGCTTTTGCTACTCCCTCCCTTAAACTGATCCCATTAGTAACCCAGGTGGTGAACAAAGCACTTACCGGCTTGAAAATGGCCTCATAGGACTCGTCATCAATCCCATCTCGGAGCGGGTAGTTAACAGCATAATACTTGCCTTTGCCAGCACCAATATCCTAATCAAGAGAG
Source organism: Rousettus aegyptiacus (assembly GCF_014176215.1). Taxonomy (NCBI): domain Eukaryota; kingdom Metazoa; phylum Chordata; class Mammalia; order Chiroptera; family Pteropodidae; genus Rousettus; species Rousettus aegyptiacus. The sequence goes on along the minus strand of NW_023416284.1, from coordinate 20,034,003 downwards.
ACATTAAAGTACAACTGAAAAATGAAGCTAGGAGGAAGTTCAAGGATGGGGGCTAGAAGAAAGAGGCAGTGGTTCTAAGAGAGACAAGCTGGCTGACCCCATAAAGTAGAACAGGGGCAGAGCAGGGATATTTTGGTTAGTATCGTTTCCCTCACTGACAGGTCTAGCTCATATCTCCCGACACACCACTGAGGCTACACCCAGACTGAGAACTGTTTATGGGGTCAGAGGTTAAATATTCCATCCCAGAGCAGAAGACCTCTATCTTCAGATTGGGTTAGGGCTGGCTGGTAGCTGGGTCACAGAACACTCACCTACAGCCCTTTCCTCTCCAGAGAGCTTTACTGCTCACTCTTCTATCCCCAACCCTCTCTTCTCTAGGGAGGTATGGAGGGAAAGCAAAGAGTGAGGAAAAGTTCTTCAAAACTGTAAATGCTCAGTTATTCTAATTGTTATACCAAGTAACTGCATTAGTGCCACTTTGTCACCTAAGGACTACTGGCATGACAAAGCGGCTGGTTTCATTGTATTCCTGCTAATAGCAGATAGAACAGGTCAATGAATTAACTTCCAAAGATTCTGAGAGGAGTCCAAGGATTCTTAGAGGTCCACGAATGGACTTCATTAAGGAGAGGTGTCTATTAATACATCAGATGCAAATTTCATGTACTTTTCTGAGGAGAGTCCATAGCTTTCAGTCAGTTGATCAAAAGGAAGTGACCTAAAAATATTAAGAACTCCTGAGATGTTCCATAATTCCCAATTCCTAGCCCATGGGAAAGAACTTGATATTTCTAGCCTAAAATTCAAGCCATATAGGATATCTGAAGAGTGACAATGCAATTCAATTGTGCCCAGCAGGGAAATACATACAATAAGTCAGAAGATCTTTATCCTTCCCAACTCTTTATTTCCCATCATTCCCTTCTTTTATAATGCGAGAAGAAAGGAGACTATGACAGGTGTCCTAGTCTGAGATATGGTATTCTAAATGGCAGAAGAGGCAGGAAGTGGTTTTTGGTGATATAAGATAGAGTTAGAGCTGGCAGCTGAGGGTGAGCTGGTAGGCCTCTGAAGGGAGTTCTCACCCGTAGGTCCCCAGTTCCTGGGAAGTACTCTCCATATTTATGAAAGGACACAGTCATGACCCGGTCTGTAGTATAGAAGGCCTCTTCCACGCCATCGCCGTGGTGAATATCAATGTCAATATACAGCACCCTCTGGTGATACCTAGGATCAGAAGGGGATCAGGGGTCTGGGGACTCTCTGGGAATGGGATGCGCCAAGGGCTCTAGGTCCCAGCTTACCGGGGTGGTTGCCTCCCTCAAGTATCTCTAAGCACCAGAGACGTGGACACTAGCTGAAGGAAGGTAGAAGAGTGGCAGGGTGTCTCCAGAGGCCTGACCAAGCCAAGTCCGATCTTCCTACTCTACACCCAGGGTCAACTCCAGCCACACAAGGACACTCTGGAGGCACGATCTGAGCAGCACCTGCCCCTGATCTTGCCATGGGCTCAGATTAAATAAGACCCCGTCAAGGAGAGGATGGCCAGAGGCACTCACCAAACATATCCTAGCCAGCACACCGCTAGGAAAAGCAAACTAGGGAGGCAAGCCCAGGGGGAAAGGTAAGTGGGAACCTGGCCTAAGAAGCTCCTCCAAGAGACAAGGCCAAGCAGGCATACTTTAGCAGTTCCAGGATGGCCAAGACGATATCATTGACGTAACAGAAGCCAGATGCCTCAGACTTCTTTGCATGGTGCAGGCCCCCAGCCCAATTCACAGCGATGTCCGTCTGCTGCTTATTAAGTTTCACAGCACTTGCTGGGAATGGGAAGAGAGAACATAAGCCTGTTACCAAGCCACCTTTTCCCCTAAGAAGCCTGGGGAACCCAGTGAGAGGTAGGACCTGCCTATTCAACAGCTATATCGTACAATTCACAAGCCAGTCCTCTCCTTCCTTCCCTGTTCCAAAAGGAAATAAAGATGATAATGGTTACTCTTAAAAAACTGTTTTCCAAAATGAAGGTAGTAACCCTTTAGAATGCCTTAAAATTGGTTTTGTGGGTCATGACCAGTATATATTTTTTTAATGAAATAGACTAGAATAAAAATATCAGAATAACAGTGAAGGTAACTGCCCTCTTCTGTGAAACTGGCTTCAGAATGAGAGGGTATGTGTGTGTGTATGTGTACGTACTTGTGCACATATGTAACCTGGATTACAAGTATAAATGTATTTTTTACTACGGCTCAGTCAAAAAATTTTCAAGATACCAAAGGTGGCAGAGGCTTGAAGTACAAATACTTCCAAGAAGTAAGAGGGAAATACACACTCAAGTGTGCAAGTGCATTTGTGGCATTGTTATTTGTGCATTGTCCATTTATTAAAAGTATAACTTCAATAGCAATAAAAACATGGAACAATCCAAATAATCCAACAAGAGGGGACCGAATATATCAACTGAAATAGGTCCATAACATGGAATAATCATGTAGCTACTAAAAATCATTCTATAGTCTACTAAAGATAAATTTAAAATATTTACTAAATTTAAAAAAATGCAGACAACATAACTAAATATATATAAAATATAGGTGTATATATGTCATGTCTCAATATATACATACAGAAAAAAGAATGGATGTACAAATACCAAAATGATAACAATGGTTAACCATGGACTGTGTGATTGTAGGCAATTTAATAAATATTTGTTAAGAAAGGGTTTAGAGTAGTAATACTAGAGGTAATCTAGAAGTTGCTAATGGAAGTGGGTAATATGTGGAATGTATTTCTGACCTCTAAAGATAATTACCATGCTCTTTTGTAAGACAGATAATGACTCTTCCCAGTTTTATAGCATTATGCAATTCATGAACTGCTTTTATGTACAGAATCTCAACAACCCCATGAGGCCTGCAGGGAATTCCTGTATATCAGATGTCTTGATTGGAGAGGGCAGTCAAGAATACCTGAGCCTGGGGTGGGACTGAGCCATCAGGACATTTTAAAGACCTAAGGCATAAACCAAGTACCATTTCATATGGTCACAGATCAGCCCCATTGGCATAGTGGCCTAAAGTGTAGACCTCACTAGTACAACCCAGCATAGCCCTCAATAGCCCTCGATGAGGGGAGGTATGTTCCTTACCCACAGAGCCACCAGTAGATAACTGACAGAATTCAAACAGGCCATCAAATACCGGACAGTCCTCACCAACATTGACTTGAAAGACATAAGAGAAAGATTAGTTTCCACAATTTCCTTTAGTTTTTGTTTACATATTCATGAGCTGATAGAAAAAAGATACAATTTGGATTCAGAAACCTTGGGTTCTAGTCCAGGCTCTACTATTTACTGGCTGTGTAATTGGGTCAAATCATTTAACTTCTTTGAGCTTTGACTCGTTAACTATAACAAGTGATAATAATATCCATCTTACTTCACTGCTGAAAAGATTAACAGAAATTTTATACAGGGAAGCATTTAGTAAGTAAGTACTTGGAAAATGTTGATTCACCCCTTGAGGGAGAAAAATTTAGCTGCTTTTTCCAGCCTGGGTTTGTTCCTGGACCTCACTCTGGCTGACCAACAAGGAAGTTAAGAACAGAGACCTATATAACTATCATCCACTGAATGCTTAACAATGTGCCAGACACTGTGCTAAATGCTTTCAATACCTGATGTGATTTATCCTCAAACAATCTTTTGGTCCTATTTTATAAATGGGAAAACAGACTGAGAGAGGTGAATTGCTAGTAAATGGCAGAGGCAGTAGTCAAGTAAGTATTGGTCTGTCTGTCCTAAAAGCCTATGAAAATATACTTTAGCCTTTTCCAGTAATTTTACATACACATTCTTGTTTGATTCTCCTAACAACCCCATGACAGATATAGACCTCACTGCAGAGGAACAAATACAGAGAAGTTACTTGCCCAAGGTTATACAACCAGGCAGTGGCAAAATTAGAATCAGAATCCAGATGTTTTAACTCCCACACCAGTGCTCTTTCTACTATACTTACAAATAACAACTGGAGTAAAGTTATTTCTAGTCAATGGAGTAAGGGTACAAACTAACACATAATGATAAAACACAAGCAAACCATAATGCAAATGAAATAAAAAAGACAGGAAGGGAAGCACACTTGAAGGTTGTAGGCTCACACAGCTAGAGAGGAACCTTATGGCTCTAAGTCTCCTCTCATAGAAAAGGAAAATGCTGAGACGTCAATGATAGCCAGGAAGTCAGAGACAGGGGTAGAACTAAAGCCTCACTCTCTTGCCCCAGCCTTCCCACTGCACCAACTGTTATCAACAGGGGTTCCCAAATTAGAGTAAGGAGGAGGAGCCCTAAGATGAGGAAAACTCAGCTTGGATTGTGGTAACCTCTTGAGACACAGCTGAAGTTCAAGGTCTGCAATAATCACAGGAGTTACCAGCTCTGGTACTGCCCTAAATTAGGAGGGTGCCCTGATCTGGTGCCCGGCCACAACAAGTGCTCTGAGAAAGTATAGCCCGCATAAAGGGGTACACAATGGGTGACAACCTCCTCAGCTTCTTCAGTAAACACTGGGAGGCTGTGTCAATAAGAACTTTGGTCCCTGGGACCAGGCTATTTATCCATTGGTGACTGAATGCCTCACACCGCTTCCTCCTTCAGTGGGTTTGGCCTGCCTGAGATTCCAAAGTTTTGTTTTATTTCCATTTGGGATGTGGAGCCTCCATGGGAGAAAATGGGTGTTTTAGACACAAGGAAAAAATATTTTCCTTCAGGCCTCAAATAACCATTGTTCCCAGCTCAACAAGCTATGTGATTAGGGATGAAAGGATGGAAAATAGGAGAACAGACCCGCACTTGGACTAATCTGTGAAGCTAGGAAGGATTTATCTGTGGGTTTTCCCTCTTCCTACTATAAATATTTTTCTCATTCTTAGGCTGGCTTTAGACTGAGGTGAGAAAAACTCAGTGAGAGATGGGGGAGAGGAGGTAGAGAGGAAATAAAAGACATACTGCAGAAAGAGTACATGGGCTTGAACACTGACTTCAGAATAATGCTTATTTATACCTTGGTGGTGGTGGTAATGAGGGGGAGAGGGGAGTGGGAGAGAAAGGGTATGTAATGAGAGGTGCCCAGGGGGCTTCAATTATATTGGCATTGTTTTCTTTTTTAGGCTGGTAGTGGGTACATGGATGTTCATGATATTATTTTTTATACTTCTTTTGTGTGTCTGAAATATTTTTATGCAACATATTTAAAAATACTCCAGAATTAGGAGACTAGAATTTCATTCTCCATTCTACCAACACTTTGCTGTATGACCCTAAGAAAAGCATTTCACTTCCCTGGGTCTCAGTTTATACATCTATAAAATGAACTATTTGGCAAATGACTATTTGCCAAAAGCAAAAACAAACAAAAGAAAAACCCCCGCATTTATTCATGTTCCCATTTTAACTTCTGATCAAGGTTCTCAAAAGTATCAAAGTGACCACAAAGCATTTATTACATTCCAGCTAAGAGCAAGGAAACCTGACTTTTTTGGTCTTAGTGCAAGTATTACAGATATAAGTTCCTAGGTTAGGCATTGGTAAATATTTAAAAAGAGCTCAGTTCTTACATCCCTGTTGTCTCTGTAGTCATCCCTGGTTATAAAGCACTGTACTCAGTGACATCTCTCTATAACGCTATGAATTGCGTCAATAAGGTTACTTGAGTCCTTAGAGAGACTTACCCTTCTTACTCCCCATCTTCAATAAAAGAAAATCCCAGACCTAATTTTTGAATGTACAAATTTAGAATGCTGGTTTTAGGAAAACTGGAGCAAACTGGGAGTCAGAGCTGAATGTGTACACTCCTGAGAGTCTAATATTTTGTCTGCTTTGACAGGTTTGAAAATAATGAAAGTCATAAGTCATACTAGCAAAAGCTACTACTATTCACTGAAAGTTGCTGTTTGTATACATTATCTCACTTATCCCTCCAACCTCCACTATGATAGGCACTATTGTCTTCTTTATAAAGAAGGGAAGACAAGGCTCAGAGAGGCTAGGAGACTCACCTAAGAACTCATAGCTAAATGGCAGAGCTAAGGGATTCAAAACAAGACATCAAAGCTCATTTTCTTGCCTCAACACCAAGCTGCTTCTCTAATGAGAGCCCTCTCTGCTGACAGTGCAGCCTGACTGCTGGCCTAAATAGGTAATGGAAACCCCTAAAGCCATTTAGAGCAAAAGAATGAATTTGTTTCGCCTTGGAAGGAAATAAGACTCTGCTAATTCAGAGAGCAAATACTTCACTTAGAGGGGTCAGAAACTCCTGGAGTTGTGAAGCTTAATGCTTCAAAGAAGGTCTTTGTGGTTGTCATCATCACCAGCAAAATTACTGTAACAAATAACTTTCTGCCTTGGAAATCAGACAACCTTATGGCAGCAGCAACAAACAAGTGCCAGAGAATTCCGGATATTTCAAAATAAGCTGTCATAAGCAAAGCAAAACTTCTTTTGGACAATGCTGTTACACTGTTTTATTGTACAAGATGTAAGGTGCTAAGAGAGAATTTCTAAAATAACACAAGGGAGAAGTCAGGTATAATAGTTCTTCCCAAATTTGAACATATTTTTCCTCCACAGCTAAAATAATCCCCACAATTCCTACAAACTGAGTGTTGCTTCTGAGATGGGACCTGTTTTGAGTTTCAAGTCTCAGGGGGCAGGGTAGAATCACCTCAACTCAAAGATTACATCATCTAGAGTCTGTCCTAAGCGGCTGCTAAATATTCGATTAATGCTCAGAAAGTAAGAGCAGTTACGATTGTATGGGATGACATTCAGTCCATTTTACAAAAGAAAAATCTGAGGGGAAGTGACTTACCTAGTCAATTAAAAGTCAGAGCTGGACCTATAACTCCTGTCTCCCCCTTCACAGGTTAATGCTTTTTCCATTACAATAACTACAGTTTTCTTGGCAAAATGTTCTAAACCTAACTGGACAAATTTAATCTATTTCTTATAATCAGAAAACAAGGAAAACCAGATTGGATTAAAAAGAAGGACTGTGGCACCCTTGGGAGGCAAGGGAAATCAGATGTCAGCTGAATGGGAGGGACAAAGGAAAGCAGGGTGGGCCTCTCCAATTGAAAGGGAGATCCAACTGGGGGCTTCAGAGGAGGGAGGGAACAGAATGGACTCACATCTCTGCATCTGCTTGCTGTACTCAGACATGTTATCTGGGCGGATGGAGCGCAAGAATTTAATGTAGTCATCACTGTGGTACTTGGTCATCTCCTCAGCATTGGCTTTGTGAGGGCGCTAGAGGGCAGAGGGGAGAAAGGGCAGGTTATTCTTGACTACTGCCAGTCTTCACTCAGTCTAGTTTGAACACTTATATCCTTCCAACATTGAGCTAGGTGCTGTAAAAGATAAAAAAGAAATTCCTGATTAGATTCAAGCCTCAAGAAACTTACAATCTAATTGGCAAATAACATTATCAAAGGAGATTCAGTGTCAGAAGACCTAGACTACAACTCAAGCTCTGTTGCTTAGGCAAGTATCTATTTGGGCCTCAATTTCCTCATTTACTAAGTATGGACAACATCATCTACCTCACAGGGTAGCTGTGAGAACTGAATGAGGCTGTTAAATCTCTTTGTAAATTGTAAAGCACTTTACAAATCATTACCTTTTCTAAAATTAAAGATTACAATATATAATTATAGGCCAAAGGGCTCCAAAAGTTCAAGAAAAAGGGGTCGCTAATAATTGAAATAGAAAACTCTTTATAAATCATCATCACAGCAACAATTCTGATGATATTCCTCCCCATTAAAACTTGATATGGTAATTTCCTGGTTATCCCAACATTCTGATTCCTCCTTCCCTCTTTTTAAGTTCATACTATTACTATCCTCACTTTACAGTAAGGAAATTACAGCAGAGAGTTTAAGTAACCTGCTCAAGGTTACACTGCTAATAAACTGGAATAGGAAACCCAGAGGGGCTGGCTCCAGGTGTGATTTGACTCTCATTTAATCTTCACTGAACATAATAATGAATGTTAAGGCAGAAAGACTGATACTGTTTTATAAACAAACAAAAAAACAAAACACTCTTAGTGAAGGAAGCAAAATTTGGCTTTTGTATTTTTATACTAAGCCCTTTACTCTCTTGGCAATGTCACCAAAGCTCCACTTTGACTATCCCTTCTAGACAGATGACTGCCCCAATTCTCCATTCTTAATCTCTGCTCTGGGCTCCAGATTCACAATTCCAATGGCTTCCCAGCCAGCTCCACCCACGAATCCTAGAGGCACTAAAAATTCGATTCAACTTCCAGAACTTCTCTTTTACAATTTTTGTGAATGATGTCAACACTCACTCAAGCTTAAAACTTAAGTGTCAACTTTAACTCCACCCTTTCTTGCCTTCAAATTCGATCCACTGCCAGTCCCTTTCATTATCCCCTCCATAATCTTGACTGCATCCACCACCTTATTTTTCTTATTTTCTCTTTCCTAAATTTCCTATTCGAACCTTGATTCACCTACTTGCTCAAGACAGAAGCCTGAGTATCACTGTTGATTCCTCTTTCCTTATCTACTACATTCAAATTCTCTTGAAACTACTATCAATGTATCTGTCAAATTCATTTATTCCTATCCCCAAGCCATCATATTTTTGGCTTGGGTTGTGGCAACAATTTCTTCATAGGTAACCCAGCCTCAACCTTAACAATTGTTAATCTATTCTCAAATCCTACAGCCAGAGTAATCTGTCTGAAATTCAAACTGAATGTCACTCGCTTCTTAAAAACGTGTCAGAGGCTTCATTACTCAAAAGAACAAGCTTGAATTCTTTAACCTAACTTGGGAAACCAAAATAATCTGGTCCCTGCTCACCTGTCTAGAATCCCTTTAAATATTTTATGCTCTCGCCCAGGAAACACCAAATTCAAATTAAAAGGGCCAAGCAGTTTAGCTAGCTTGGTGCTTAAAACAAGCAAAACGGGTGAGCTGATGACCAATCTAGCTGATTACTACAGTACAGGAATTTGAACCCAATCGCCAGAGTCTTTTGGGTTAAATTTTATTTTGTTGAAGGCTGGCTAACATAAAGTTCTTAAAAGTACTTTTTGGACTAAACAAAACATTTAAGGGGCTGAATTTATCTCATGAATTGATTATACCATTCTGCCAAGTACAATTCACTTGCAATTCTCCAAGGGAATTTTCTCTCATCTTTAGAATACATGCTATGGCCTAGATTACTGTCCTCCTCACTCCCTCTACTCAACCTTTAGGTTGCAAGTGAAAACTTAATTCCCCCAGAATGCTGTCCTTCACCCCACAGAGTCTCAGTTAAGTAACTTTCTGAAGTGTTCCTCTGGAACCCTTACTTTTCCATCATCGCATTCAAACTGCAGAACTTGCACTTGTTTGGTCCACTATGGGAGGCCAGGAGCAGGTCATTATTCTAAGCAACTAAGCCCATTATTCTAAGCAACTAGGTGCCTGCCACTTAGCAGGTGCTTAGTAAATATCTGTTGCAGTATAAGTTAATTCTTAGATTATTTTTGGCTTCCTAATTGGTCCCATTTATATCCAGCCTTATCCTCTTCCAATTCATCTTTGTAATAATGTCACAAAAATCTTAAAAAAGTCAATGCCCTGTCTAAAACATTCAATGACTCATTGGTCTATAGCCATGCCACCCTGAACAAGCCCGATCCTGTCTGATCTCAGAAGCTAAGCAGGCTCAGGCCTAGTTAGTACTTGGATTGGAGACCCCCTAGGAAGACCAGGTGCTGTAGGCGTAAAAAATATAAAATAAGGGATTGTAAGCTGACAAGATCTTTGCAATCTGTGAAGTAAACCAAGGGTTGGCTTGCCTTAAAAAAAAAAAAAGTATTCCCTAATTACAAAAGAAAAGATTCTAAAATCTGACATGGTAATCAAGAAACTTTGCAAGGTTCCTTTTCAATTTAACCCCCACTTGTCCTATTTGTAAATATTATACTCCCGACAAACAGCCCTTCTTCAACAAAACCTATAGAGCTTCCCACCACAGTATCTATGATCATGCTCTTCATACAATTTTAAAATTATCCCTATCCCAAATCTCTGAAGGACAAAGACCATCTCTAAAGCTGTGTCTTTTATAAAGTAAAAGCAAATCTTTCTCTAAGAACCCATCTTTATCCCAGGCTGAAGTTACAAGAAATATGACCTCACAGTCAAAAATTACAAAACACAAAAGGAAACAATGCACCAGGCATGAGAGCCCATAGAAACAACAAACAGCAGAATCAGATCTACAAAGACTTTGGATATGTTTAAATAAAAAACTACAACGCATTTTTATATACCAGTAAACAATTAAAAAATAAAAAATTTTAAAAGATATAACATTTAAAACATGAACTGGGAAGGAAATTTATGGAGAAAATATAAAACTTTATATTGATAGCCAAAATCTCAACTGCCCGTCAACAGTGGAATGAAAAAATTGTAGTATACTCTATAATAAAATATTACACAGCAACTGAACAAGCTACAGTTACACACAAATAATGTATCTTATATAGTTTCATTTATATTAGTTTTACAAAATTAACTGTATTGTTTAGGGATGCATATTTAGGTAGTTAAATTATGATGAAGAGCAAGAAAGCAATTAACAGAAGAGTCAGGATTCTGGTTCTATCTGAGGAAAGAGAAGAAGCTGTGATCGGGACGGAATGATGTAGATTTCTGAGGTCCTGACAAGGTTCTATTTCTTGAACTGTTTTTTGTTGTTGTTGTTTTTTAATCTTATTTGATGACGGAGGGGCCTGGCCTGCCTACCACCCAGCTTCTATGCCCAGCCCCAACCCACAGCCCAACCCAACCTGCAGCCCAGACCACAAGTCCCTATAGCACCTGGCAAGGCACCAGTTGGTGTGTACATGTATGTTTACTTTATATAAATTTGTTAAAAACTGCACATTTGTTTTATGTACTTTTCTGTACATGTGTTATATTTCACAATAAAGAAGCTAAAAGAAGCCTGTATATAAGACCTTTAAAAAGACCTAAATAAACGGAGACATACCATATTCATGAATTCAAAGACTTTATAGTCTGGAAATATCAATTCTCCCCTAAGACGATGTCCAGATTCAATGAAATTAATTTACAGCACTTCATTAGTTAATTCTAAAATTGATATGGAAGTACAAGGGGCAAGTGGCAAATCACTCTTCTTTTATAAGAACAACCATGTGGGAGGACTTGTGCTACTAGATATGAAGACTTACTAAAAAGACTGTGATACTGGCATACGGGTCAATAAACAGAACAAGTCAACAGAATACAGAGGCCAGAAACAGACCCCTACATACTGCCTGGTACAATGTATGTAGGTCCTTAATAAGTACTTTTGCAATGAATGAATAAATATGAACATTTCTTATATAGAAGAGGTGGCATGGCATTTAAATCAGTGGGCAAACAACAGACTTTTCCATAAATCAGCTGGGACAATATGAAGGAAAAATTTCAGTAGATTCCTACTTCAAACCATATTAAAGAACCAATTCTAGATATAGTATCCCCCATATATAAGGGGGGGCTATTGTCCCAGAGTATATAAAGAACTACTACAAATTGGTAAGGAAAAAAAAGTCAAACAACCCAAGAGAAAAATGGGCAAAAGAAATTAAGACATCTCACAGCAGAGGGCATATAAATGGCAAATAAACATATGAAGAGATGCTCAGCTTCACTGATCATTAGCAAAATGCAAATCAAAACCACAATTACATACTGCTTTATACCCATTTGACTGGCAAAATTTAAAGTCTAATTCCAAGTGTGGGAGAGGATGTGAATAAAGGTATTTCTTATACATTGCCAGTGGGAGTATAAATTCATTCTACCGCATTGAAAAGCAACTTGGCATTTAATATTTCGCATACCCTATAGTCCAGCAATTCCACTCCTAGAGAAACAGCCAAAAGAAACTTTGGCATATATGCACTAAGGGACACATACAAAAATATTCCCAGTACCACTGTTCCTAACATTACAAAACTAGATATAAATTAAGAACATGGGAGAATGAATAAACTGTAACATACTAACATGATAAAATATTCAGCAGAGAAAAATGAAAGAAAGAATTATAGCTATATAGAACAAGGTGGATGGATTTTACTAATATAATATTGTATGATAAAAGCAAGTCCTGGAAGACTACACATAACATGATACCTTTTTAAAGAAATTCAAAAACAACTAAATAAATACTATATATTGTTTAGGCACATATACATGATAACTAAGTTTTTTAAAAAGATAAACAAAATTTAGAAGAGTAATTGGGTTGTAGGAATATGTACATTCACTGCATTATTAAAATATTTAAGTTAATAAATTAATAAATAAAAAATAAAGTCAATTTTTAAAAAAGAAGGCCAAACATGGACCTTCTTTTGATGCTTATGAGCCAAGGATAATGATTAACCCTATTATGTGTATCTGAGGTCCAATTAAAACAAAAACAAAATAATAAACCAGATGATCAAACAGAATAATGGGCAAAAAGCTTGACCAAGAACTTTAACAGGGAAACATGAATGGCCAATAATCATACAAAAAGATCCTCAACCTCGTCACTGATAACTAAGAAAATACAAATTAAAACAATAGCAAGATATTATTTCTCTACCTAAACTGGCACAAAAAAAAAAAAATTAAATATGACAAAATCAAGTGATGACAAGGACTTGGGGCAGCTGCAATTCCTCTACATTGCTGGCAACTGGAAACCATTTTGGCATTATCTAAAAACAGTGACGATGTACACATGTCCTGACCCAGCAATTCTATTCCTTGTGTATCTATCCCCTAGTGAAACTAGCATATGTGCACCAAGAAACATGTTTAAGAATGTTCACAGCAGCAGTATTTATAATAGCCCTAAACTAGAAACAACCAAATGCCCACTAATAATAAAATAGGCAAACAAATTGTAGTATATTCTTTCAATGAAATACAGTGAAAACTAAATACAGCTACATGCACCAATATGTATTACTCTCAGGAACATGTTGAACATAAAAAGGCAAGTCATAATAAATACTATAGGGCTCCATTTATGGAACATTCAAACATTTAAAATTAAAAACTGTATTGTTTAAGAACACTCATAAAATTATAAAGAAAAGCAAGAAAAGGGACAGTGAGTCTTTTTTTCCTTTTGATATAAAATTCAATGTTGAGGGGCTTTTTTCTAAGAATTAAATTAATGGGAACTCTCAATTATCTGACAGTTACCCCTTTTTTATCTTATATCCCGTATAAGAAAATAATTCTTAATAAGGGTTTTTAAAAAAACTAATGTACAAATTATGCTTAGGATTCATATGTATGCAATTTAATGTCACAGTCCATAATGTGTATCACTGCTGCTCTAAGAAATTATTTACAGGTATGCCAGGCAAGAAAGAATTAACCACATATTCTTTAAGGGTTTTCAACAAGAATTTAAACTCAACAGATTTTTTAAATTACCAAGAATAAGTTACTGCATTCTGATTAACTGAGGTTCTATTGGAACTCTAGCCCATATTTTTAAAAAGGTCTTAAAATTTTGGATTCTCATAAACAACAAATCATTCCATGATTCTCTTATCTGAATGCCTAAAAACCTTTTTATTACTAATAAATTAGTCACATCAAAAAAAAAAAAGGCAAGGAAATAACAAACCCCAAATTTAGATAAGAGGTAAAATCTCGGGAAGAAGACAGGGTCAGGGAAGGGCATACCTGGGCTCTAGCAGCCACGAAAATGTTCCTTTTCTTAAATTAGGTGGTATTAATCATAGTGTGATTCTTTATACCTTACATATATTTTATAAAAATTCTTTCATATCTCAATATTTTATAAAAACATTTTTTAAAAAAAGAACAAAAGAACAGAAGGCGATGAATAAGAAGCCTGAGAATACACAAAATTAGCATCCAAGGCAAAGAAGAGAGCAGGATTTTCGATTATATAAATAGGAAGGTGCCTGGATGAAAAGTGGGGATGTAAATTCTGGGAGAAATTAATTAGATGTGTGGATACAAAACTGGGGAAGAGATAGAAGAGGGTGAATTGTGTGAAAAAGACCTTTTTCATGTCTCCTTCAGGTATAGAGACATAAATAATACAGTAACTTCTATAAGAAGTCTAAGGAGTGTCTTTTAGGACTGACTCTCAAGAGCCAGAACAGACACTAAAATGGCTATCTGTGCTTTGGGTAAGGCATGCTAGGATCTCAGCCCAGATAAAGGAGAGGATAGAAGGGATGAATGCAGAGAAACATTGTTGGGGGAACAGGATCAAAGATTCATACTCAGTGAAAAGGTAGGGCCAGAGAAGAAAAAAGATCACATTAAACAGAACAAGGCCTAGAGATTTCAGGTTATACTAGGGTTTTACTTTAAAAGTTTACAACAATATCACACATGACATCATTTCTAATAAGGTATTATTATTTACTACGATCACCACTGTTGGTTGCTTCCCAAAGAGCCATTCTCTCCCTTCTTTCTTGGTAATAGATCTCAATTTGGTTGGGTATTAATACACCTAGCCCCAGGGACCAAAAGGGATTAGTCAAGCCAATTGCTATGAATGGTCTAAGAATGTCAAATGACCCAATGAGATTTAAGAGGAAATTTACTGTGAAATTTCTGGAAAGGGTTTTCCTCTTTAATAAAAAGGGGAGTGTGGATGGGGACAGTGGAGAGTGATCCATTTTGCCCCTGTTCTCTTCCTTGTTGGATTCTGTTGTATGAAGACATGACACCTGGAGCTGAGACAGCCAGCATGTAACTTCAAGGCAAAAAACATGAGGATAAAATCACATAAGCTAAGGATGGCTGAGCAGGACAGAATAAGCATGGGTCCCTGATGACAGTCAAAAGAAATGCTGAGACCATCTATCTCTAGACTTAAGAGATTGTTTATGAAGGGAAAAAAGGACAGATGGACAGATAAACTCTGAAATTGAAGAGATATGGGTTAGTCTTAGCTCATGTTAGTAGCTATGTGACTTTGGGCATCTTAATTATCCTCCCTGAGCTTGCTTTCTCATCTATAAACTAGGGATGTTATAAGGATTACATGAAATAACAGGTAGCCCTGGCCGAGCACCTAGCAATCATCAATAAATGTTTATTTTTCCTCTCATTTGTAAATGTAAAATACATTTTTTCATATCTCAATATCTCTTATGGAGGTTAATACAGTCCCTGAAGTATGACAAGCATTCAGTAAAAACATGTTGAATGAGAAAAGAAATAGGGCTTAAGGTGACTCCTAAAGATGAGTAAGATATGACTGGGCAGAGTAAATAATCCTCCCAGTCAGGAGGGGGTGGAAGGAGGCAAAATGTGATCCCGCTGCCTTGGAGGGCTGACAGGGTAGAGGCAGGAGAGAAGGAAAACTGGGGCCAGATTAGCATGGTGAACATGTACAAGAGACTGCTCTAGAAGGTCTTAGTGCTTACTATTGCACATTCAGGTATCCTCTTTATCTAAATGCTGGTCTGTTCTCTAGAGTCCCTGAAAACCTTGCTACCTTTTATGTTTTTCATTCTCAGCTATCTTTTATACCTGAAAAATCTCTCTGGTCCCAAGGTCTGTCTGCTTCTCAGTCTACTTTCCCTCTTGTTTCCCCAGCTGCCACCATGGGCTCTAGAGACATGACACAGCCATCTGGGAAGAAAGACTCATCTCCTTTCAGTCTCTGGAATGGTGAGGAAGGATACTGTTGTTGCTAGGTTACTTAAGCTGTCAGCACAGACTTTAACAACAGACTCTTATGCTCTAACCATGGACCCCAGATCCTCTTTATCTTCTCGACAGCCTCCTAACTGGCCTCCACGCTTATAAAATACGTGCCCATGCCTATCTCTCTTTCTTTTAAAATCCTTCGCTTATTCTTCACTGCTTCCAGAAGAGGTACAAACTAGGAACATTTGGACCAAATTTGGTCCACAGATGTATTGATGAATTTTTGTTTATACAGGTTTAAAAAATAAACAAACAAACTTGGGCCAATATTTTAAACCTGAAGAATTTTATGATAATCTAGATATCTAACTTCTCTTTAAAACTGAAAGATGGGTCAAAGGTCAGCAGGAGCTGAGTCAAGAGATTAGACAGTCTGTACTCTCTAGTAACTAGAGACTTGGCACTAGTTCAACACAGTCCTGCTCATTTTTTCAGGCATTGGATTTTTCTGACCCTGGCCCCTCAGAGTTGTTTAGTATAGCACATCCAATCCTTGCTGAACTCTCTAGCTCCAGCTCCCCTCACACCTGAGAACTTTAAAATACAGCAATACCTGCTTACTGAACTACTTATATTTTCCTCAAATGCACCACATTGTTCTTACCTCTTTGCCTTTTAGTATATGTTCTTCCTTTGGCCTAGAATGACAGTCCCCTCTTGAACTCCAGGCTAAATTCTATTCAATCTTTAAAACTCTGCTCAAATATCACCTCTTAGATACATCCCAAGGTTCCTTTCCTCCTTCGGTCCTCCTTATCTCTGCATCTTGTATATTTTTTAAACTGTTGCACTTACACACTGCAGTATAATTTATTTGTGTACATGTCAATCTCTAGCACTAGTGTATACTCCTATCATTTACAGTGATGTCTGCCACATAACAGCCACTCAAAACATTTGATAAATTAGTTAATAAAATAAGATAATGGATGACAAATGGGGAACCAGAGGTGATGAGATTATGAAGGACTAGACCTCCCAGAAACTCACATAGATTTCCATTTTTCGGTAGAGACCATAGTTAAGTAGCAAATTGTGAGTCATGCGGATTCGGTGAGGCTTCATCGGGTGGCCTTGTCCATAATAGTAATTTCCAACATCCCCTAAAGAAGAAAGAGTGGTAGTTTCAGTGACATAGTTAGACATGCACTCCCAGGAGAACCCAGTAATTTTTACAACAAACTTCTGGACAAACTCTCTGGTTCATTCTAGTCTCTAAGATTCTCAACCACCTTCAGGAAGGGTAACTCAAAAGAGAGGAAAAAAAAAGCAGGGAACTCTAGTGAGGTCAGCACTTATGGATGTCAGTCTAGCCCAGTTTCTTCCCCTGGAACCCTCAGGCACTACTAGAAAATGTGTGCAGTTCATTCCAGATATACTGGGGAAAAGCAACCAGTGAGGTGACTCACTGTATCTATAAGGAATTCACTCCCGCTACAGAAAAACAACCATCAGTACTCAGAATTATTAGTATTATAAGCCACAGTTCACCTCTTACACATTGTGATAGTTTACAGTGTCAAAGCATATCCACATTCATTTTCTTACTGGATCCTCACAATAACCCTGTAAAAAAGTTAAAATAGGGAGTTTTATCCTCATTTTATAGATAAGAAAACTAAACTCTTATCATCTCTTACTTCACCTATAGCAACAGCCTTCTAATTGGTCCCTTTGTCTTCAATTCAAACAATCTGCCACACTGTCACCAGTTATTTCCCTAATATACAACTTTGATAATATTACCCCCTGCTCAAAAATCCTTAATGGCTCCCCATCCCCTACAGGATGAAGAATAAAGGACAACTTCAGAAACCTGACACTCAAGGACTTTCCTAATCTACCTTTCCAGCTTCATCTCCAGCTACCTACCACCACCATCCTCCCTGACAACTTCCTCCCCCTCCACAGCCCCTCCTCCCTCAAACTGGGAGTAGGCAAACTACTACTACTACAGGCCCTTGGGCCAAAATAATCAGCAGCCTATTTTGTAAACAAAATTGTATTGGCACAGGGCCATGCCCATTAGTTTATATATAGCTGCTTTCACATCATAATGGCAAGCTGAGTAGTTAAATATTTGCCACAGAGACCAACCAAAATGGCATAAAAGGGTAAAATATTTACTATCTGGCCCTTTACAGAAAGTTTGCCAATCTCTATAAACACACTAGATTATTATCAGCTTCTTGAACAGGGCATTCACCTTCACCAAATATCCTGTTCCTTTGAGCTAGACTATCCTTCCTTCTCTGATGATCCTCATACTACAAAGCCCAGTTCAAGCTCCAAACATATTCCTGATCAGAATAAATGGCCTTTTCCTCTGTAATTTGTATATAGCATTTAATTCTTTTTGTATCTGATTTACTGACATCTAGTTATATATATATTAGACCAGATGCTCCTTCAAGACAAGGGCGAACATGACCTGTACATCAGAGAGGCTCAACAAAGATTCAGAGAATTGAGACCTGAGATTCAAAGAAGTGCCTGCTCCAGATCTCACAGCCAATGAGGGATCTGGGAGTCAATTCTCCTGACTCCAATCCATTACGCTAAAAGCTATACTGGGTTTCTGAGGCACCTACTTCAGTTTGCACTTAATGTAGAGGGCTCTTGGAGTTACTTGGTAAAAAGTTCCTGAGACAATATTCCAAAACCTAATGAACTGCACACCCGAAGATCTCTCCTTATGAATCTATCGGGATGAGGCAGATCTTTGAGCACCAGTGAAAAAAAGGTCATAAACTCTCAGGTATTGTGCTGTGGTGTGACACCAGGAATAGCCTTCATTCCAGGGAGCAATGCACTGTGGGGAATGCCACCAACTGCATCCAAGCCACACTCAAATTCTCTGCCAGACACAGCCTGGGATAATGGGAAACCTCTAAACAGTTGGATATTTAGGATCCAATCCTCTTCTCTTTTTACAAAGACTTTTTTTTAAAGATCAATTTTAGATTTATAGAAAAATTACAAAGATAGTACTGAGTTCTCAGATACCCACACCCAGTTTCTCCTACCATAAACATTTTACATTAGTAAAATAAGAAGTATCTATTATAACTAATGAACCAATATTGACACATTATCATTAACTAAAAACCCATACTTTATTCAGATTTCCTTAGTTTTTACCTAATGTCCTTTTATCCTATTCTCTTGATCTTAGTGAGACAGACCTCTGAGGGCAGGGACTGTGCTCTCAGCCAGAACTGTAAGACAGACTATAACATGTAGTGGCATTCAAAAGGGACCCTAGTCCCATTCGGATAGACTTTGAGATACAATAGCGAGAAAGAAAGGCAGAAAAGTTGTTCCCAGAGCCCCTCAGACAACCTAGTCAATCATGGGGATTGGGGAGAATTTGCTGAGACATCCGGATGCAGATCCAGTTTTGGGGCAGTTAGTAGTCACATGGCCATTTTCATGTTATATAATTGGATTCGTGCTTACCCATGTCTCTGGCATTGGCCTTGATCTCTAGCAACTCCCTTGACTATCAAGCCTGGGTTCAGCCAAGACTTAGAGACTTGAGGAACTGAGATACCTTATCTAGAGGACTAAGGGAGTACCTGAGGGTGGAGCCCAGAGACTCCATCCTTAACAGTTTTTAATTGAGCTGCTAAGAGACTTTAAAAGAAATAATCTTTTTTATTTAGATACTACTTTTAAACTTTAAAAAGCTTTTCCCATTGTTCTCACATTTTAGTTTCACAGGAGAATGACCTGAGGCCAGGAAAAGTAAAGTGGGCTTGCTGAGCCCCAAGTTAGTGACCTCCCTGTAAAACTCATTTTCTTAAAGTAAGAAGTCTCCCTTCTTTAAAGACTGGATCTTTCCCCTTTTTCTCTTTTTAAACTGAGAGTGCAAAGATCACAAAACAGCAAACTGATACAGCTACAAAGTCATAGGATCCAGCCTCCATGTGCCCTTACCACTTGCCTAGCAATCCTTCCAAATTTATTTTCCTAGCTCCCTCTTTCACAATAGCTATTTAACAGCTATCTTGCTTCAAGATTTCTACTCCACCAATTGCCTTCCCCCACTGTGAGGAAAAGGGTGAGAAAGTAGGACATGGGGAAGAGAGGTTGGAGCTTTGTTTTCATCTTGAAAACTCCCTTAACTCCCATTGAACTTACCTACATTTGAATTTTTCCTTGCCACTTAACCTCTCATCAAGAAGGAACTTCCTCTTGAAGGCTAGTGTCCCTACCTGTGTTCTGATGTCCATTTCACCTGGTCTCCTCAGGAACCTCCATCATTAGTACTAGTCCCTCTCTCCTGTATTTTCGACCTCTCCTTCTCCTGGCTATTTTCCATAAGAATTTGAATATGCTCAACTCTCAATCACTGTATCTCCCCTTTATCAACAATCCTTTCTGTCTGCCTTGGACAAGCTTTGTTAAAAAGAGTTCCATCTCCTCTTCACCCATCCTTTTATTCCTCAATCTACAGCAATCTACCTTCAGTTCCAAACCTGGCACAGGAAAAAGTACTTGTCAAAAATCTCTCATTTGTCTTATAAACTGCAAATCAGAATGGCAAACCTCTACTTAGATATCCCTCAGACATTTCAACAAGTATTTCTTTAAAAAACACAACACAACAAAACAGTTATTTACTGACATCATGTCCTCAAAATACTCAGCATCAAACTGCCCAAACCAGAAACTTGGGATCCTTGCCTTCTTCCTAACCCCAACATTCATAAATTTAACTTCTGTCCCAGAGCGATAGTTCTAAAGGATAAACCTGATGTCACTAACCTGCATAAAATTTCCATGATTCACAAGTGCTCTCAAAATAAAGTCCAACTTCCTTAGGATAGTATGCCTAGCCCTTCATGATCTAGTCCCCAATTACTTTCCTGACTCTTGCAACCTTTCCCTCACCTCTGCTCTCTACCTTCTACACTCTGCCCTCGAATCTATGCCTAAGTCATACTATACACATACCTGCTGTTTTTCAAAGGTGCTGCCCTCTCTCACCTCTAAACTTGCTGTTATCTTTGCCTTCCCTGTGCCAGGTTAATAACTCCTGTTCTTCAGGTCCCAACTGAGATAGCACCTCCTTCCCTGACTCCTCAGACTGAGCTGGGTGCCTTTTCTCTGCCCCATAACACTGAGTGTCCCTTTATCTCAGCAAGATATGGGAAAGCAATTATCTGTCATTGTCTATCTTCCCCTCTAAACTGAACTGAATTAAGATGGGATGTGACTTGGTCATCCCCATGGCCCTAGCACCGAAATGCTTCCTAGTACAGAATAAGGTCTTGACAGACTTTTGTTACATGAAAAAAGTCTGTTTTAACAGTTTGCATCCTTCTCTTTCTTTCCAAGCCCAGGGGCTCCATTTCCCAGCAGCAACTGCAGGCCCTGCTCAGACACTGGGGGAGGAGCAGCAGTGACCACTCGCTGGTGATTCCTGAAGGATTTGCCCCAAAAAGGATGAAGAAAGAAAGGGGCAGGGAAAGACCTTCCTATGCTCAACAGAAAAATATAGTCTTGCAGCCTTCTCCATTGGATTCTGCCTCCCCCCTCAGACTCAGCCTCCCATCTAAAAGTCCCACTCAAACCCTGCCCATCATACTTCTTCAGAATTCTCCACCAACATTACCTCAGGCTTTCCAGAGCGACCCTCTCAGTCTCTGCTTCTTC
Organism: Rousettus aegyptiacus; assembly: GCF_014176215.1. Classification (NCBI taxonomy): domain Eukaryota; kingdom Metazoa; phylum Chordata; class Mammalia; order Chiroptera; family Pteropodidae; genus Rousettus; species Rousettus aegyptiacus. The sequence goes on along the minus strand of NW_023416284.1, from coordinate 20,012,517 downwards.
CCTCAGCCTCCACCTCCTTTCCATTCCTGAGCCTCTTCCCTCAGGCCCGACCTCCTTCTCTCAGCTTCCTCCCTCAGCCTCCATCTCCTTTCCTCTGAGCCTCTCCCCTCAGTCTTTACCTAGTTCCTTAGCTCTGACCTCATTCCTCACAGCCTCGTCCCTCGACCCCGACTTCCATCCTCTGATCTTCCTCCCTCAGCCCCGACCTCCTTTCCCCTCAGCCTCCTCTCTCAGCCTCGTACTCTTCTCAGCCTTTCCCCAACGCCTCAGTCTCTCCCAGCCTCCCCTCTCAGATCGCCTCAGCCTCTCGCTCCCGGATCCGGCCCGGCCAGGCCCCGCCCCCGCCGCGAGGACAGTGCTCACCATCGTAGTAGTAACAGACTTTCCTCCTGGTGCCCTGAGTCTGCGCCATTTTGCTTGCCTCCAGTCCCTCCCGTCCGTCCGTCGGTCCGTCCGGCCTCCCGCCCGCGGCTCCGCTCAGCGTCCGACCCAGGGGGGAAAGGAGGCGGGCCTCCGGCCCGCTCCGCCCGTCCCCTCCTGGGCTCACCTATAGCCGCGCAGCCCGGGCACCGCTCCAGCCAATCAGCTTGCGCGGGGATGGCCCGGAACTCGGCAGGGGGCAAGGGCAGCCCGGAGAGGCAGCCCAGGGCCCCCTGGGCCTGTACCAAGGTCCGCAACAAGGGGGTAGGGGGGAGCTGCCCCGGGACCGTACCATTAGTCCCCGCGGGAAGAAAAGTCTGTAAACTTCACAGTTCCATTTCGGTGTTGGGATCGTGCTTGGAGATCTGAGGCCAACTTTGTACAATTTTACAGAGAATCCTCTGAAGCCAAAGCGAGTTGGGTTGGGGGGAGTGACTTGCACAAGGTCATTCAGCTAGTGAAAGGGCTAAACTTGGGTTAAAACTCATGTTTGGAGGAGGGAGAAATAAACTGATGAAGGAAATGAAAGTGCTGTAGTCCAGGTACTGTGCAATCTCCTTACTAAATGTAGCTCAGTTTTCTCGGTTATTCCTCACAACAGTTTTAGAGGAGGGCTTCTTATCCTTATTTTATAGATAAATATATTGAAATGGGGACCTTTGTGACTTGCTCAAGGTCACACAACTAGTAATTAAATTTAATTTTCAATTGTCCACATATTTTGAATGCCTACTATGCATCAGAGACACTAACAAAATGGCAGAACCCAGTCTTCCTTACAAACCTACCTTCCTGATATAGTCACCCAGGAGGACTAAAGAGTGCCTTTAGACAGAAGGAAACTAATGGTTTCCTGATCCTGAAGCAGGGTTTCCCAAGCTATTGGAGCTATTGACATTTTGGGCTGGATAATTATTTATTGTAAGGGGGCCGTTCTGTTCACTGTAGGATGTTTAGCAGCATTCTTGGCCTCTACTCATTAGATGCCAGTGGCACCTTCCCCACACCCTAGTTGCGACAACCAAAATTGTCTCCAGACATTGCAAGCCTCTAGGGCCCCGGGGGAGGGGATTGGAGGGAGTATAAATTGCCTTTCCGCCTCCCCACTCTACCCTTGAGAACCACTGCACTAGATCAATCATCAACTGGTCATTATTGGAAGCTAAAAGACTGAAAAACACTGTGACAGGCCAATAAAATAACAATATTAAGATTTAGTGAGTGCTTACTATGTGCCAAGTTTAGTTACTCATGGTCCTATAGTCAATAAGATATTTTTATGCCTCTTGACAGTTTAAAGAGTGCTTGGGCACTTGTGCTCCTCACTTGGGAACTGCATTTGGGCCATTATAAAAATAACAGGAAATCTAAGACTAGGCTGTTCTATTGTAGAAACAGCAAAGAGCCAGGGAATAAGCCCTATTCCAAGTTCTGTGTTGCTGCTTCCTAGCTAAGAACCTTTCTGGGCCTCCATTTCCCTGTTCGTAAAATGGAGAGGATAAGAATACAAAGTTGACCAACTATGGCTGCACACAGTGTCCAAACCAGATAATGAGTGTGACAGCATTTTATAAAATGCAGAACAGAAATCACAAACTCAAATGCCAACAGAGATCAGGCAGGTGATGTAAATAAGTGGATTTATATTATTTATATTACTTTGATTCAGGCACTTCATTTGCATATTTTAAAAATTAAATTCTTTTTTACTTTCTTAAAATATGCCATTCTCCTATCTTTCTTTAAACACACTGCCATCTTCAGGTATCTTTTTCCTCATCTTTTGTTTTTTTTAAATTGCTTTATTGATTTCACATTATGAAAAGAATATATATATATATATATTCACACATATATAATTTTTTTTTCCTGAAAACTAAGTGAAATTGCCCTGCTGGACAGAAACTTCTATACTGAGACATTCAGTTAGAAACTGATAAGGGAAAACACCAAAAGGTTTACAGAAAAGTAAATCACAAAACTACATGCAGAGTAGAGCAGAGGCCACATTATTAACCTCAGAGAAAACCTTAGAATTCAAGGAGTAAGGCAAAAGTCATAATGATTATCAGGTTCAGGAGTTTGGAAACACATATGATATCTCATTTGCTGCTCCCTAGTCCTTCCTCCGATTCCCATCTGCTGTGCTACAATCTTTTCTACATCTTCTACTTCATTATGATCAACATGCCTGTTAGGTATGGCCCATTGGAAATTAGGGACAAGTCACCTAACCCACCCCAGCCTGACACTTCTACACTTCTGGCCTTCACCCCTCCCAAGTGGTGTGGTTCCTCTCCATTCTGCATGGGGGCCTGGTCTCTGCCTTCATTTTCCTGTTGGGCATTTTCCATGTCGAGATTTTTTTTCACTGCTTGTTTCTCTTTGGAAGCCATTGCTCCTTGGCCTGTTTTTGCTGTCTCTTCTGCCTCCCCATTCCCACCGCCAGTGGGCCACAAAAACACTAGGACCTGCAGACCTGCTCTCTCACTGCCTCAGCCTCCTACTCTTGGGGCTGCCCCTGGCCAACAAGCCTTCAGGGCCACTGTGAGCCAATACTCTAATTTTCTCACTTTTTAATGGAAATATGAGTGCAAGAAAACATTTTATTTTCCTGTTGATTAAAAAACAAGAGTGCGAACATGATGATAAATAGCTACTAACAGTTTCATTGTCCGGGAGCAATGGGGAGTGGAGGGGACTCTGACAAAGAGAGAACTCATGCCCCACCTGAATGGAGTGGCCACTACTCAGCTTCAGAACAAATAAGTCCAGCAGAGCCAAATCTTTCTATTTTCTCAAGAGAAGCAAAAATCTGGAGTTTTCTGCAAAATCTCCCGTTTTATAAACTGCTAACTCAGTCTATTATCAAGACGGCAGTAAGAGCCATCCTTTCAAATATAAGTCAGATCATGTGAAGGTTCTGCACATATCCCTATAAAGTATCCTCAACGTGGCTCTTGCAAAGGCCACAAGGCCCCGGAGGATCTATCCCTCTCCCTCAAGCAGCCATTACCTCTAGACCTGACCAAGCAACCTTCTGTCTCAATCTGTTCCCTCTGCCCCACCACCCCTCCCTCATACCAAGTGGCTCACTCACTCTCCTCCTTCAAAATTTTGCTCAGTCACCTTCTCAATGAGGCCTTCCCAGACCATCCTCTTTAAAAATATTAACCGCCTCCAAAATGACACTCCTAATTCCCCTTACCCTGCTCTATTCCCCTCTTAGCACATGTCACCTTGCAGCATACCATATTGTTTACTTCTTTGTGATGCTTATTGTCTTCCCCTTCCTAGAATGTAAACTCCACAAGGGCACAGACTTTATCTACCGTATATGAGCCCAGAACTTGCCTGGCACACAGAAGATGTTCAATAAATATTTGTTAAATGAGTGAATTCACTCAATGTTTAAAAACATCTTGGCCAAATATAGCCCTTGAATCAGTAGCTGTAAGGAATGCTATTGCCTTTATATAATGGGAGGGGGAAGGTTCTAGGACATAACCTAGGAATTTCTAGGTAGGAGTCAAGATGGGGATTTAAAGGGGTTCAGAGCCCATACAGCAAAGTGTAAGGACCTCCTCTTGGCCCCCAGCATCAGCAGGGCTGGAAAAAGTTCAGACATCTCATCTCATCTTCGTCCCAATTCAGAGTTACCATCTTCTGAACCTCCACTCTCCCCTCCCAAGGAAGAAGATATCGGAGTAGGATGCAGAGATGTACAACCTTCATCAACAAACAGACTTTTATTGAGCTCCCGAAGTGTACCTGGCACCAAAGAGGAGCACACAGAGGTATTAGATAAGGTCTCCCCTCAAGAATCTTCTTCATCATGATCAGGGGACAGGAAAAAAGGATGGGAAGAAGCTGGTGTTAAGGACAGGCCTCCCTCCTTTCTCTGGTGGTCTTAGGAAGTGGGAGGGCCCAGAAAGGGATAGCTTGGACAGGTATCCAAGATATATATACACAGGCCGCACATGTATAAAACATGTGTGCAAAGCCCACACAACTAAAGAACCCGTGTATAAGACATAAGTGTATGTATCACATGTGGATAGGATTCACTTGCAAAGTCCATATGTGCATAGGCCACATGATATGGCACAAGAACTGCTTCTCCCCCAGGTTTGCTAGATGAGAGAAGGGCTCCACATCCTAGCCAGTTAGGCCTCTCAGGGCTGGGGCTGGTACTGGCCCTCCGTGGCCGTGAAGAAGTCCTCCAGCACACTGCGCAGGTAGTCAAAGGTGGGCCGGTCCTCTGGGCGCTCCTTCCAGCACAGCATCATGAGGTGGTACAGCTCCTCCGGACAGTTGTCAGGTTGCACCATGCGGTAGCCTCGCTCTAGGTTCTGAATCACCTCAGGATTGGTCATCCCTGGAGGTAGATGGGAGAAAGGACATCAAGGCTCCAGGCTTTGGAAGCCCATAAGTAGAGGAGATGTTCAGAACATTTAACTGGTATGGTGTGAGCAATCCAAAAGGATGTCAGTCTTCGTCGATAGTAAGGCCTTACTAGTGGTAACTGCTAAACATCAGCCATGCCACTTGCAGTGTCTGCTATGGCTTTGACACTCAATGACACACACCTACATCCATATCACCTGTCAGCTGTGAGACCTTGAGTGAGCCACCTCACCTCTTTGAGCCTCAGTTTTCTCATCCGGAAAATAGAACAAACAGTAGCTCCTACTTCACAGTTTTTATGAGGATTGAATGAGGTAATGCATATAAAGCACCAAGTATAGTGCTTGAAGAGGAGATACTGCATAAATAACACTTGTGATTACTCTAATTTGGTGGGGAAGGACGTAGTGGTCAGGGCCCAGGGCAGAAGGGGAGCCCACAGCCAGGACAGTGGTGAGGCTTCTCAAGTACATGAGATACTGCATCAGGAAGCCAGATAGACCATGGGCTCCAACAAAGCAGACCCTGTGTGAGGCAGAGATTTATGAAGTCCCTCCATGACCCATATGAAATAATTTTGGGGCCAGTCCCCACCCTTTGTGCTCCTCCTGGCCCACCTAGCAGGCTCCTAGCAAGTGGACCCTGAGAGGAGCAGGTCTGGAGAACTGCATGGTCACAGGAGCAACACAGCTCCCTGTTTCTAAATTTCCCATGTGGCTTCTTATTTCTCCTTCAGTCTCCTGAAAAGAGACTGTGACAGTCAGTCCTCAAAAACTAAACTCTTATACTGTCCTGGCAAAATAGAAGTTTTGCTCCTGCAAAACTTGAGACTTGACCCTGCTCAATAGAGACCCTCTCCCAGAAGCCTTGCCCCTGGGAATCCTCCAGTTATGAGTTCCTCACATTTCAAAATCAGGACATTGAGGACACAAACAGGGAACTAAACACCCAAAGCTAGGTAGAGTCAAGGCTGAAAACCCATAGGCTAAATCCAGTCTAAATATAGCCCACAGACGTACTTCAGTTTAGCCTCTCTAGTGTTTAAACAATGTGAATCAATCACAGATATTTGAAACTGGGTGAAGTCTTCTAAAACTCCAAGTTCTGACTTCTCTTGAAAAAAAAAAAAACAAAGATATGGGCCCCTATGTCTTAATAACAACCATCTGCTGGAGCAGATGCAAGTTCACCCAGGTCCCCGTTACCCCTCATTGTCTCCCTGATCCCAAAGCCATGTATCAGTTGCCATTTATCATGTTTTCAATGCCTTTTTTTTCTTCTAATAGAGAAATTCTATACAAATTTATCTCTCACTCTTTAGACAGAAAGCTTCAGAGGGAAGATAAGTCAATGTTTAGTGAGCACCTATTATGAGTCAAGCTCTTTCACAAATAGTTTCCTTTTTCATATCAGGAAACTGAGGCTTAGGAAGGTGCAGTCAACTGCCCAAAGTCACTTGCCAAATTGATTAATAACAAAACCTAACACTCTTGAGTACTTAGTATGATCCGGGTACTGTTCTAACCTTACATTTTACAGATAGTAAAAGAAGGAACGATCTGATTAAACAGAAAGTTAGCATCATGGCTAATCTGGTAATAAAAGGCAGGCCTTTTGCCTCTCAGGTCGGATCTTCTTCTATCATAATAGGCTATCTGTATCAGAACTAAAGAGAAGAGCTGGGATTACTGAAAGGAAAGCGAGATCCAGAGACATAGATGGAAGCTGTGGCTGATGTGACATCTGATTGGGGATACTGGAGTCCCATCCCTTAGAAGATGGAAGAGAAGCAGGTAGAAAGTTTCAGATTCTGAGCCTGGGAAGAAGCGAATGGAAAAACATGGATTTTGTTGCCCTTCCCCACCATTCTTTTCAGTTCCTGCCCTTGGCCCTGACCTGGGTAAGGAATGCGGCCATGAGTGACAATCTCCGTCAGCAGTATCCCAAAAGACCACACGTCCGACTTGATAGTGAAGGTCCCATAGTTAATGGCTTCTGGTGCTGTCCACTTAATTGGAAACTTGGCTCCTGGGGGTAGGCAGAGTGAGGTCACCTGGGTCTGCTCGGCCAGACCCTGTAGGCCCCAGGGTTCCCTTATATCCCACACCTACCCTCCCTGGCTGTGTACTCATTGTCCTCGATGAGGCGTGCTAGTCCAAAGTCTGCTATTTTGCAGCTCAGGGTATCAGACACCAGGATGTTAGCAGCCCTCAGGTCACGGTGGATATAATTGCGCTCTTCAATGAATGCCATGCCTTCAGCAATCTGCAGGCCAGGTACAGGTCAACAGTCCTGGGCCAGACATCCTCACCCCACTGGCCTGTGCCCATGCCCAGCCCTCCCCAGTCTCCTTACTTGGGCTGCCATGTCCAAGAGTTTGTTGATGGTCAGCTTGATACCTGCAGGGGTCTTGAGAAAATCCACCAGGCTCCCTGTGGGCAGAAGCAACCGTTGTTGACCCAAGTTGTCCCAACAGGAAGCTCTCAGGCTCTTCTCTCCTAACTGGGGGTCTAGAAGCAGTGTCTGACAAGTAGAAAGGAAGAGTGAGATCTGAAAATGGAGGAGTATGTGCTCAGAGTGAGGAAGCCCAGGATGTATGAAGATCTTTTCGCAGGGACTAAGATGGGGCATGCTTGGAGAAGTCTGTAAGCTTCTTGTTACCAATGAGGTAGAGCCCAAACTCCTCAGTCAGGCATACAAAATGTTGCATGGTCCACATTTGTAGTTTCTTCTCTTCCCTCGATTCCTACCTCTTTTACCCCACCTATCCCAGACAATTTTAAGATTTTTCACATAGACCACTGGGCTCTCACCCCAAAGTCTCTGTCCCATCTCTGCCTGCTAAAAATGCTACTTTTCTTTCACGGACCAGCTAGACTATTCCTCTAGGAAGCCTCTCTAGATCCTACAGAAATAATAAATTTGCATCATCACCTATATTTCCTATAGCATGCTAAAATTTTCCTATGACACAAACTTTGGTTTTCCTAGTACATATAACTAAAATGAGATTTCTCTGATAGCAGGAAACTTGTTTTGTCTATCCATGTTCCCACTGCCTAGCCCAAAGTAAGCAGCAATTAACGTGTGCTGAACACATTAAATGGAGTATGAAAAGAGGTGCCTAGTGGCCAGAGGGACCACGTCTCTGGTATCAGAGGATGACTAGAAGATCAGGGTTGCGAGTTACTGGAAGAGAGCTAGTGACTACTGGCCTTTCTCAAGAGATTAAATAAATCCCTATGTGAAGATGACAGCAACCTGCGTGTCCCACTGAGTGCTGAATTAGTCACCAAAGATAAAGGCCTCACTCATACACAGCAAATACATAGACATATACTGCCACTCCTCCATCATTTCTGTGGCAGATGTTGCTAATCAATCCCAGCACGCACTTCTAGTGAGCCTCAGAATCCTCAGTACAGAACTCCAAGTAACTACCAAAGTTGGCCCACATAATAAAAACCTATTTGCCATTTTCAGAATCCATTAGCTAATTAATAGCTCCCCCACACACACACTTCCTCAAAGAGGGACAGATCCTATACTCCCAAAGAATTAGAGCCAGATAACAACAAACTTACTGAGCAGTTACCATATGGCAGGAACTGTTCTAACTGCTCTATAAGCATTAATTTTTTCATCCCCACAAAGACCTATGCTAAAGTTACTATTGCATTATGATCACCATTTTATGGGTGAGTAAACCATGGCAGAGAGAAGTGAGGCAACTAGCCCAAGGCCACACAATTGTGAAGCCAGGATTCTAACCCAGGCAGTCAGACTCTAGGTCCCTTAATAACTTATTATTTCTGGGTGAGCCCGTTTAGATTTCTGCTGTTATGCTTAGGAAAACTGAGCACCAGAGGTGGGACTAGGACTTGGCCTGTGTCACACAGCAAATCAGTAGCAAAACTGGGTCTAGAAATTTCTATTTACCTTCCTGAGGCTCTCACTCTGTTCAATAGTGGACAGGGGAGGGGAAGAGGAGGGAAGGGGAGGGGGAGGGGCCCACCTAGAAAAAGAGGGCTATGGGGCAGATCTGCCCTCCCAAGGAGCAGAAGGGAAAGAAATGGGGCTAGGGACCCATTCATCTCCTGAGATCAAAACATCCTTAAATCAAGGTAGGGCTTTGAAGGAAACAAACGGAACTGCAGGTCAGAGAAGATTGGGGGTGAATGCTCTTTAAGAGTCTGCCACCTTAAGCTAGGCTCCCAATAGGCTTAGAGGACACACCCTCTTCTCACCCCTGCAGGTGAGTCTTTAGGGGCCCAGGAACACTCTAGAAACCTTCAGTGCTGAGCCCTACGAAGACTAATCTCCTCCATCCTCTAGCAGGAGCAGAGGAGGTACAGCAGCGCCCCCCAGCGGCCGAGCACGGCGGTGGCGCCCACCGTTCTCCATGTATTCCGTGATGATGTAGATGGGCTCCTGGGTGACCACCGCGTAGAGACGGACCAGCCGCTGGTGTTGCAGCTGCTTCATGAGGTTGGCCTCCGCCAGGAAGGCGTCAGGGGACATGCTTCCCTGCTTCAAGCTCTTCACTGCCACCTTCGTGTGCCCGTTGTAGTACCCTGGGGCAGGGAGGAATTGGAGGAAGTCGCTCAGAGCCCAGAGCCCACGTATCCAGAGCTAGACACCCAGAAACGGCATCGACCTCAGAAAACGCCTCCCCTCCCTCTTCCCCACAGTCCTGAAGGGCCTTACTCACCCATCCACACCTCCCCAAACTGGCCAGCCCCCAGCCGCTCCACCAGCTTCAGCGTCTCCCTGGGAACCTCCCATTCGTCCTCCCACCACGGCTTCTGAGGCTTCTGGGTCTGGCAGGGGCGGCTCAACCGCGTGCATAGCCCGTCAGAAGCATCTGTGAGGACAAGGGTGGGGAGTAGAGCTGTAAATATGGCAGGACTTGGGTACCCCCTCCCCCAGACACCACTTCGCCAAGTCCCGTCTAGGATAAATGGCCTGGTGGAGGTGGTGTGGGACTGTCACCTGACACCAGAGGCTATAGGGTATCACACCTCACCCACTGCGGGAGGGTGGTGAAGGAGCATACTCAGAGATGGGTAGAGGGTAACCCCGAGAGGGACTTTGGGGAGGCAAGCTGATGGGGCACAGATGAAGGAGCCTCAGGCCCATGTCTGAGGAGGTCTTGCCGCGCTCACTGGTATAATGGCGGACCAGCTCGTGCAGGCCAGGAAAAGTGATGCGGGGGGAGATGTAGAAGCCGCCTTTGTCCAAGTTACGGATCTTGTAATGTTTCACCACCTCTCCCTGGTTCTGATCGAAATCCCGGACAGACAGGGAAAACGATCCTAAATTAAAAAATGGGTGAAAGAACACAAAAGAGGGTTGGCCTTCAGCAAGTGGCACCTACGCACCTGCGCCCCAAACCGCTAGTTCTCCCGCTCGCACCTCCGCGCCGCGGTTCCAGCCCGCGGCCCCGCCCACCGGCCCCGCCCAGCGCTCACCCGCGGTGCTCTCGCTCTCCCGGATCAGGAAGGAACCGTGCGTGTTCCCGGGTGCCAGGAGCTGCCGTTCTGCATCCTTGCGGCTCAGGTTCTTGAAGAACCAGCTGCGCAAGGCAGAAGCGAATACCGTCGTCTGATGGTTCTTTCTTCCTCCATTACCCTCAAGCATTCACCACCACCTTTAGCACCTTTCCTCTGCTCTGGGGTCCCTAGATCTGCTCCCATCCATTCCCAGTACTAGTCCCCACTCACGGTTCGGGCTCCAGGCTGTTCGCTTTGGCAACGAAGTTGAAGGGGATGAAACCTTCCTGGCCGGTGGTCAGCGACTGCGCCTTCCACCACTCGCCACTCCTGCGCGACAAGCGGCGGTCAGCGTGGCCTGCTCAGCTTTGGAAACCTGGAAACCCTTCCTCAGAGCCCCAGTTATGCCATGCCACCCACCCTCTAGCTCAGCACTCTGGAGCCTCCCATTTCGTTTCAAGGGCACCCCCACTGCAAGCCAGTCAGGAGCGGCAGGAGAGCTGCGGTACCGAGGATTCCGGCTCGCTCAGGGCAAGAATGGGTGTCATGGAGGGGGTACTCACTGCTCAAGGATACGCAGTTTTTCACCCTTCTCAAAGCCCAAGTCTCCATCGTGAGATGGCTCATAGCTGTGCAGGGCAATAACCAGGTTGTCTGTAAAGTAGAGGGCGGAGTCAGGGAGAAACAACCTGGAACAGGCTGGGAACTTGGAGTTCAAGAGCCACAGAGCAGAGGACAAGACTGGGGACAAGAGACAGGACAGGGTAGAGAATAGGTAGGGAGGAGACAGAGGACAACAGCCAAGGATCCACAGGCCTTATCTTCCCGGCCCTACTGGTTGAGGTCACCTTGCAGTGGGGAAGCTGGGGGGTTGGAGCCCTCGTAGGTAACAAGTGGGTCTCGCACCTCAGAGCCATTCCGGATGGGCAGCTGTGGGGTGACGGATGAGAGTAAGGTTAGAGAGCAGGAGGCTGCGTCAGGCCCTGGCTCTCCTCCCCACTGCTCTGCCATGTTTCACTTCTTCAGTCTAGCGGGGTCATTCTTATCTCTGACTTTGTCAAATTACTTTGATGTGACCTTAGAAGAGCCCCTTCCCCTCTCAGATCTTCTTTTTCTTTCTGTATTGCAGGAGAGAGGGCCCGTTTGTTATTTCAAGAACTTGCAGTGGTAGTCCATTTCATCTCCTTGGTTGTGCACTGCACTTGGCTACCTCACCAAGCCCCCTGTCTTGCCTCTTACCATGGCCTTGCCATCCAGTGGGACTATAGGGTAATGGCAGTTCTCACATACATCGATGTTTTCCATCCAGTCATCTTCAGGGTTTGAGCTGCAGCTACAGCCCATGGTCCCTGGGGGAATGGAGAGGGAGCTGAAGGGGGTCTCCCAAGATTTACTCCCCCCAACATCAGACATGTTTGGGGCCTAGCCCTGGAAACTTTCAGAAGTACCTGAGATTATCAGCACACACACACCCCCTCTTCCCCTCAACAAGCCATAGAAACAAATTGGGGCTGTAGCTCCCAAATAATGCTCCCTCTGAGCCCCTAGGCCACAACTAAAGTCACACAAGGTCTGGTCTAAGCCCTAGACCCCACCCTCCCACCTGGGATGGGCAAACTGCCACAGGCACCTTTGTTAGTCTAGTTGCCCGCTTCCTGCCTCTCCCCTACCGGTTCTCTCTGCCCATCCCCCATGTTGGGGACTACCTACCAGAGATCATACATACTTCCCCAAGCCTTGTGGGAGACCTACGTTTTGATCTGTCCCTACCAGAGAGGTGCTTGTGCCCCACATGCTAATTATAATTCCCCTCTCCAGACAAGGAAGCTGAAAAAGAGATTCCTGCTCCTAAATGGGGCCTCTGCCCGCCCCCCACCCCCATCCTACACACAAAGTCTCCTGCAGAGGGTTCTTTTTGTTTCTCCCCAGCAGAAAACCCTTCGACAGCCCTATTGGCTGTAACTTTTTTATTTGTTTGCTTGCTTTAGCAGTGGAAACTTTTCGTCATATGAAATCAAGCAGAAACCCATAGATAAAGCAGGTAAAAGTGGAGCTGGTCTGCCTGAAACAGAGTGGGGGCCTCACTCTGAAGCCCCTAGGAGTCCCTGAGACATCTCCTTCCCTGGGTCTGCTCCTCAGAACTGCTTAGAAAGCACTAGTCCTCAGATAAAGTTTAATTTACTATGCATTCAAGACTCTTTAATAACAAGATCAAATCCACCTTTTAAGTTTATTCTGCTACACACACACATACACAAACAACACATACACAAGCACCTCTACCCACATACTCACAAAGCCCATGTTCTAAGCTATTCTTGTCTCTCCCAAACGCTCCACACTATTTTCTTACTATGCCTTTGCACATGTGGTTCCCCTGCGTTAGAGCCCTCTCTTTTTGTCCATCTATTGAATTCAACCTTCAAGGCTCAGCTCAAATATCACCTACTCTGTGAAACCTTCCTAATGATCTTTGCTCCTACAACATTCTACTCAGACCACAGTCATCAACTTAGGCACTGAGTGCCATGACTAGACTGATTTATGTGTAGTTCTACTGCCTCTCCCACCCCTTTGATGAGATGGGAGATTCCTCAAGAACAGAAGCTGTGCTTTACTTGCCTGGATGCCCCAGGACCCGAAACAAGTCATCATTAATAAATGTTGACAGGGATGCAGAGAGCTAATGAACAAATTCTCTCTCAAACAAGAAAAACCTAAAGGAGTCCATTACCACCAAACCAGTATTATAAGAACTGTTAAATAGACTTGAGAAGAAAAAAAAGATCAAAAACATAAATAATAAAATGACTATCAACAATTACTTCAAATGTAAATAGATTAAACAGTCCAATCAAAAGACAAGGTGTCTGAATGGATAAGAAAACAAGACTCATACATACACTGCCAACAGCAGATCCACTTCAGATAGAAAGATGCAGACTGAAAGTAAAGAGATGGAAAAAAAATATTTCCTGCAAATGGAAATGGAAAAAAAAAAAAAAAGCTGGGGTAGCAATCCTTATACAAGACAAAACTGACTTTAAAATAAAGGCTATGACAAGAGACAAAGAAGGACATTTCAAATCGAATAGCCAAGATATGGAAGCGACCTAAAAATGTTCATCAATAGACAATTGTATAAAGAAGATACGGTACATATATACAATGGAATATTATCTGGCCATAAAAAAAATGAAATCTCACAATTTGCAACAACATGAATGGACCTAGAGAGTATGATAAGTGAAATAAGTCCAACAGAGAAAGACAAATACCATACGATTTCACTTATAGATGGAGCCTAGAGAACAGAATAAACGAACAAACAAAACAGAAACAAACTCATAGATGTAGAGAACGGACTGGTGGTTGCCAAATAGAAAAGGAGTTGGGGGGCAGGGTGAAAAAGGTGACAGGATTAAGAAGTGCATATTGGCTGTTAAAAAATAGTCACAGGGATATAAAGTACAGCACAGAGAATATAGTCAATAATATTGTAGTAACCACGTATAGTGCCAGGCGGGTACTAGGACTGATCAGAGAGAGCACTTCGTAAATTAGATAAATGTCTAACCATTATGTTGTACAGCTGAAACTAATACAATATTAAATGTCACCATGATTGAAAAAATTTTGTAAAAAGTTTTTAAATGAACAGATTCTGCCATCTGCAAAGGTCTTAGCAACCAATAAAGTCTAATCTCTGGTTTTAGGTAAACAAACTGAGGCCCGGAGAGGCCTGCTTAAACTCAAGCAAACTATTTGGGGCAGAACAAAGCTAGACTTGCTAATCCACGCTGGGGCCAAGTGGACGTGGGAACAGTGGAGGATTTTGATTAGCAAGGCTTAAGGACCATGTCAGTTATACCTCAGTTTAAAAATAAATAAATACTCAAGGACAAGCCCTGGAGTCAAAGAGACCTAAGTTCAAATCCTGGTTCTGACACTCACTGTGTGACTTTGCTGAAATCATTCTTCCTAAACTTCCCTTTACCTTTTTCTGTTAAATGAGGATTATCATCCTTTCTCATAGCTTAATAAATATTAGCTTAGTTTAGAGTCTAGGAAGACTTTCACCAGTGCACATTCTGCCCTACCAATCCTTGCTCTAGTGGGTGAGAGAACAGGACTGGTAAATAATCCTCTTTGCTGTAAGCTCCTGTTTCTGAAACTGAGATCCTCATTATCTCTCATAGGTACCGGAAGACACAAGTATGCATCAGTGTTCCCTGACCATAAAAATATAGTTAAACTCAGATCTGTGTTGGAGGAAAATGCAAAATGTACATGAAATTTCAAGTCAAATCAAGAAACTTTCAAGGAAGAGTTGTAGGGGCAGGTTGAGAAATCTAGGAGCTAGGGGGAGGTTGAGAAATCTTGCTCAGCCAGAGTCCCCCCATCTGTGGCTGAAATTTGCTTTTTCACTGCTTATTTTATTATTATGGCCAGGAGCTGATTGGCAGCAAAAGCCTCCAGAAAAGGACTGATGACAACCTGGAGCCAGCCTGTGATGAGCTAGCTGAGCTATCTAGTAAGGTCATAAGGATCCTATTGTTTGTGATATTCAAACAGGCCTCGGAAAAACGCAGGTTGGTAATGTTGTAGAGAGAACGGCAACATCAGATGGAGTGTGAACTTAGATCAGCAAGGTCCCTTCCAGCCCTGTATTCTTGGAGGCTTCAGAAAAGGGAAAGAGAAAGATGAAAAAAGTTTGAGGTTGAAAAGAGAGGATGAACTGGGGTATAGCAGTAAGGAGAGGCCAGTAGAAGGAGCCGAAAGAATCTAGGCTGCAGATCATAAGGCTGGAAGCTGATACCTGCTTCTGGCTGGGGTCAGGTAGGGAGGGAAAAAGAGCCACAAGGCCTTGGGCTGGGTTTCAGGAGAGCATGCAGGCAGGACCTGATCCTAGACTGAATCTGGGCCTATCAGCATGGAACTGATATCCCTAAAAACTGAGGCCACAAGTGAGAAAAAGTCAAGCTGTGCTAAATTAAGCCCAAAGGAACTCTGTAACTGCCTGGTATCTGATGCCTCTTGTTTCCTCTGTGGCTTGTTTTTTGCTCCTGGAGCCCTCTAGCCGCAGGTAGCAAATCCCACTCTCTACAAAAGGTGAGCTTTGGAGTGTAGGGCCTGGCAGCAGTCAGAAGACACCAGGGCCTGGCAGCAATCAGAAGACACCAGGATCTGTTAATGTCAGAGATTATTTTGGTGAGTGGCTCTCCGCCTAAAGCCACGGGATGGGCGGGGGGGGGGGGGCAACATGCTCCTAGAAGGCCCCAGGATAATGTTGGAGGCCTGCAGATTATTTCAATATTTCAAAAATCTGAAGTGAAATCACACTATGATCTGTTTCTTAGCTTGACAAATTGTATTACTGTTTCTTCAGTGCATACTTAGTTAAGTCTTTGATTAAAATTTGAACTAGAAAACAAAAAATAAGTAAATGAGGTAGTTTAATAGGCAAAAACTTCAAAATCATGAAATTCATGGAGCCGAGGGGAGTTACAACAGGGGAAGGAAGGGCACAGGAGTCGTTGAGAGGGAAGAGTTTACTATTATTATCAGCCTCATTTTAAAGATGGAAAAGCTGGGGGATCAGAGAGGTTAAGTGATTTTTCCCAATAGCACATGAGGGTTCTTGGCAGAGGCAAAACTCAAATCAGGCCCTTATCAAGGTGCTCTCCTCTACTCTTCACTTCCTGAGAAGTATAAAGTGGGGAGGAGATCGGATTCTGAGAGGTCACAGAGAAAATGGGCAGGGAGGCAGGTCTAACAGGGTAGGGTCCACTCTCCATCAAAAATGTGATCATTGTGCTGTTAACAAAGTCTTTTCTCTCTAAGACACTTCTCTCTCCCTCTACTTAGAATGCATGTTTCTCAGTGTACATTTATCTGATGGCGAATGCAAGTCCATGCAAATGGAGGCATATGATTTAATGAGAATTGTGCTAATGTATTCATACCCATGGGTGTATATGAGTCAGTGCGTATAGGTGGATGTATAACAAAATGGGGGGATGTATGGTTTGTGCTTGTCCCTGTACAATTGTGAGGTCTAATATGCATACATTTATTTATACAATAAGTATAGGTCCCATCCTTCTGGTTTGACAAAAATTACTGGGTAGCCAAAATGATATAAGCAGGTTAATAAATGAGGTCAGTAAAAAGAAAATCAAAATTAAAGCTCAACATAAATTTCTAATTGTCTAAAAGAAAAAAAAAAAAGAAGAAGAAGAAGAAAATAGATCCAAGGAATCCCCCAGGCTCTCAGAACCAGCAATGAGGGCAGATTCTGGGGTGAATGAAACAGGACAGTCTTGTCTTCAAGCTCAGGAATTAAAGGTCAAGAGCAGAAATTTTGTAGATTCTAGACCTCCTCTGACTAGGGTCTGTAATGTTCTCGGTCAAACTCAAGGCTGCCCATGGTCCAGGGAGCACTTTGTGCCAATTATAAAGGGCCACCCCTCCTTGGGGTTAAAATTTGGAGAGCAGAGTGAGGGCTAGATTTCAGTCTCCATCTCTTCTTGCCCCTCAGCACAGTGCCCAACATGCACAGCGGCCCTGCTTACACTGTGTAGAATTGATTAAAAAATATCAGGCTGTGGGAAGTCCTAAACTAGATTTTCTGATCCCAGTGTTGTTTAGGAATCATAAGACGATGAGTTCTGATTCTTGCTAACTCATTCACTTTTATCAACTCCATAGACATTATTTTGCCTGGCTAGCCCTAGAATGTGCTTTGATCTCTTAAACAAAAATTTAAAAAGACCATACTCTTCCTCCCCTAAACTGTAAAGCTGTTTATTTATTGAACATTCTGTCTGAAATGTGCACCAGCTTCTTTCCAGGCTTTCTTGGGCTAATGCTTTTTGCCAAGAGCAAACAGATTATTCCACTGCAGAGCACTGTTATACTCTGGGCCACCTTGTGGCAAAATCTGTCAGGAATAATTTAAAACATTTTCTTGGCCTTTTTCTTCAGGCAAGATTTGGTTACTGGCAAAGAGCTTTAGTTATGGATGCCCACACAGTACCCTCATCATGATACTTCAAGGATTAGGGTTGGCAGGCACGATAAATGATTTCTGATGAACAAAATAGATGTGTCCTGAGTTCCCTTCTCTTTTATGTGTTCCTTTTTGATATAATACCACTTTTGAATGAACTCTTTGAATTCACAGGGTTCACAAATATAGAGAACAAAATAGTCAACCTTCTCTATATGCAAACAAGTTGGATTTATTTCACAAATGGGGGTGGCTTGAACATAGAATTGATTCTGCTGCTTAATTATTGCCATAAACAAGAACTATAGAGCAATTATTCTAAAGCTTGTATTTTTGGTAGAGGCCCTCCAACTGGTAACTTGTATGAATTTAGTAATCCCTTTTAGTGAGTCCCATCCCTCACCTACCATGTGCATTTTGCATCATAGGGGTTTTATCAGGATGGAGACTTACAGCATGACAATCCGTGCTGCTTTATTAAACTTTCTGGGAGTCTGCAGGTCATGGAAACTCAGCTCACCATGTCCATGTCATAGCGACCCAAGTTCAATTCCAAGTCCTCTCAGACACTGGCAGAGGGTCTTTGAGCAGGTTACTAAACCTCTCCAAGCCTCCTTCAGTGCCTCCATCTTCAAAATGAGAATTATAGGGCTGTTATGAGCATTATAAATGGTATATAAATGATTTCATATAATAAAGTACTCAACATGGTTATTGGCACATAGTAACGACTAAATAAAAGAGAATAATAGTTATTTGAGGCTAACATGAGCATTTCATCACACCAAACATTTTCCAGACTAAAATTATCAACCATTTTCATTTTCCTTAGACATTTTTGGCACTTTCACGGGCCACTTTTCACCTTTAACGTATTTACCTAAAATGGAACTTTACTACCATAAATGGAAAACCATTATCACCAGCCATAAACAGAAATCAGTATACATTAAAAAACAAAAACACCGAATGTAATACATAAATTCACACTTGTAAATGTCTATTTATTACCCCCTAAAATCACTCACCCACGTCCATGGTGCATGGGCCGCATTTTGGGAAATGCTGCACCATGAGACAGAACTTTGGGCTTAGGCCTCTGTCGATGAGTTAGAGGAGGAACAATTTTTTCAATTGGCCAGCCTATTGACCAAAATATAATGAGTTCCTCTTACATGCCAACCCCTGATCTAGCTCTGGAACACAGAGGTGAGCAGACAGAGAGGTTCCCGTCCACTTGGCCCTGCCCTCTGTGAGAGCAGCGGATGCCCCACTGGCAGGGCAATTCATTTTCACAGGAAACCATAGGCCTGTCTTCAGCTCACTGATCGGTAATGTCTGTGATTCTCAACAACACTGAGAGCACAAAACGGCAATACTTGCCAGGAAGTAGCATCTCAAAATCACCGCCATTACCCACTTGCCAAGTTAATGAAGTTTGGCTAAAACTGTTAAAAAGATGGGGTAGATCTCCATGTACTGACATGGGAAAATGTCACAGACAGAGCAGGATAAGAAGTTACAGAACAGAATGTAGAGTATAACCCTATTTGCATTTAAATATGTATATATAGGGGTTCTTTTAAGCCAGTCTCTGTGCTAAGCCTTTATTTGCATGATTTCATGTAATTCTCATAATAATCCTATGAAGAAAGTGCTATTATTACCCCCATTTTACAGATGCAAAAACTGAGGCCCAAATGGGTTAAAGCAATTTGTCTGAGGCCTTACAACAAACAAATATGTGGTGGAGTGGAGATTCGAGCCTTGTTCTACCTGCCTACAGAAACTAGGCTCTTAACCGCTAAGCTTTTCAGTAGCTACACATAGGAAATTCTGGAAGGGTACATACCAAATTGTTCCTAGTGAGCATACCCCAGAAGTGAGATCGAAGGGAGCTGCATTTCTTGTTTTTCTTTATATGCCTCTACACTGTTTGAATTTTTAAAAATAACCATGTGCTAATTTTGTACTTGAAAAACAAAAAACAACAAAACCATCACCAACGCAAACACTCTGCAGAGAGCCACAATCATTTTAGGAGGACCAACTGTATAGCCTGCCTTTCTATTCTTCCCTCATCTCAAGAGGTATAGGCATGGAAGAGGTGATACCAGAAAAAAGGTTCTGCGACCAAGGAAGTTTGAAAAACACTGGGTTAGACAAAATCAATCCGGCTCCTTCTCTGGAGGGACTTTCGGAGCTGACATAGACCGTGAAATTAATATATGACAGTTTGTAGCTGAGACCATGTACCTCATGGAAACTAGTGTTCTTTAGAACAAGCACTGGAAATGCAGCTCCAGATATTTTAAAACCAACTTTGAAGTTGGTCGTTAGAGGAGGCCACATCCCTGGATGGTATCTTGGTCCTGCCTACTCCCCACCCCTGACACACTTAGCTCCTCTCAGCATTGTTTTCACTGAATTAAGCTTGGGCTCCAAGCTTCTAAGCTCGTAGGATCCAGTGTGTGTTGTATATGTGGTCCCTGCTTCTGCCTCTGAACACATATGCATACATACATTTTCCAATGATAATATGTATGGTGTTTGGGATAGGGATGGTGTGTATGTGTGTAGCTGTGTGTGGGACCCTCCTCTAAGGTGGACCTGTGACCCAGTCTAGAATTCTCACACCCACTATACACAGGAAACAAGCTCATTTGCAAAGCCACACCACAAATGTGAGAGAATGGGAGGTTCACTGGCCTGCCAAGGTTTTAAGTGGGAGTAATTCTGGGTGTAGACAGGCCTCCGGTGTGCCACTTGTAGAAGGAGGGAGTGCTAAACTTCTGTTAAGCACCTACTATGTGTCAGAAGGATTCCTGGGTCATCATCCTGCTCCATGGGAGGGGTCACAGCCTACACCATTGCCGGGCACAGCATAGTCATTATTTTCATTTTGCTTACCAACAAGCACTCTAGAGACTCATTATTGTCTCTTTACAGATAAGTAAACTGGAGTTTGGAGAGGTGAAGTCACTCATTCAAGGAAATGGCAGAACCGGAATTGTACTTGAGTCTGCTTAATTCTGAAACGCATGTTCTTTGCATTGACTCTCTTGCATTTGGTCTTGCTCTGAGGTCTCTGACCTCATGCCACCCAAAGAATAGAACCCATGTCCTTGCCTTCACATCCTAGATACTGGGACTTTGTTTTTCTCAGAACTACCTTGACTCTTCCAGGAAGACTTCCAGATCATTAAAGGCTTGTCTTCTCCCATCCTCTGAATCCTCATCCTGTCCTCTTGCCATATTACTTGGCCCTTTTTCCCTTTGAGAAGAACCTCTGTCCCTGAGCCTCTAGGGTGAAGAACTCAGAGTCATCTATCAGCACAAGCTGGATTGGAGAGTGGGGAAGAGCCTGCCTTTATTCCTGTCTAGGGTATAGATGAGCCCCTTGAAGCTCAGGGAGAGCCAGCGTTTTCTCTAGCCCTCACAAAAGTCCATAGGCCTTGGAGCTGGGGAGAAGAAAAAGGCTAGGACATGCTGAGTAGGTGGAAATTGTGTGTCAAGAAAAACTCTAATTGCAGGGGAAACCTGGAAAGTCTGGTGCAGGTGGGGACTCCCCGCATAAACTGAAGGCTGAGAATTAGACGGTGAGGGGGTGGGCAGGTAGCTAACTATGCTTTCCTCAGCCTCCATCTTCCTGGGGTTTGAAGCAGGAATCCGCAGGACCAATTGGCCCTACACATGCAGCGGCTGTGTGTGGGGCTGCATGCAGCCAGAGTGAGCAAGGGGAGAGGGGAAGACATCCTGTGACACTTGGCAGGGGCAGAAATGGCATCTTTCCAGGTGGAAGTTCAGATGTTCCTTGCCCAAGGCCAACGGCACCACTGTCCTGAATAAAAATAGCCCTTCCTCTCCCCATTTCCCCTCATTCTCTCTGAGCCAACTTCCTAGCGTTGGGTCAGATACTTCCGCCCTGGAAGCCCCTTTCCAAATGATAAATATGCCCTCACATATCCATTCATTCCCAAGAAGAAGCTCCTCCCTCTCTCAAGCAATGCAAAAATCACTTCACACATGTTCATCTGGATGCTCTGGGTGACTCCAATCTCAAGAGATTCTTGCTTGTCACTGGGGTCTGCCCCAGCAACCAGAAGGATTCCTGGGCCCCCTGACTCAAGCCTGTTCATCGCTCTGCTCCATGGGGTGGGTCACAGCCCAGACCATCATGTTTTCCTAGGGGTCTGCCACCGCCTTGATGAGGGACTGCAGGGAGGGAGTGCCTTGCCCTCTCTGAGCCTCAAGAGGCTTATCCATCATGGGATGTGGGGCTGGACCTGGGGATTTCTGAAGGCCTTTTTAATACCTGACAGTGTGTGTACCAGATCTCCCAGTGAGGTGGAGGCTGATGGCGGGCAGCATGGCAGAGCTGAGCCAACAGCTATGTAGGAATGAGGTGGTCTGGCTGAGCTGCCCGCTTCCTACCTGACCTCCAGCAAGGTTCTTCTGCCCTCCTCTCCCAAAGGGTTGCTGTATACCCTGGGAGCCTGACTTCATGCCTCAATACAGCCCCCTGCTATCAGGCCCCCCACCAGCCCTATGGATCCCTGTTCCCCATACTCCTTACCTGCCCAGCCCAGGAGCCCTCTGGCCCCATTCACATGGTCCTCCTGGCCTAGCCTGGCTGCCCAGACGCAGTTTCAGCTCCCCTCGCCGTCGTAGCCACCACCTGACTCCTGGCGCCCACGTCTCACCCTGACTTCCTGCCTCCTCCTGAGGGCTCCTCAGCCAACCGGGCCTCAGCAGCCCAACCACAAGCCTCCAGCACCCTAAGCTTCCTGCTACCATAGCCCCCCTCCCCTCAGTCTCTGGGGGTCCTGTACACCTCCAGGTCAGGCCTTACTCACCCCGAGAGTGGCCCTAGGAGGTGAAAGGAGGATATTTGATGCAACCTCCCTCCTGCCCTCCAGAGTGCACCTGGACAAGAGATTCACGGGGAGACTTTAAACCCCAATGGTGAGGGGGGCAGACACACACCAGCTGTCAGTGAAAAGCAAAAAGCACTGTTGTCAGAGCCTGAGAGCTGAAGAACCCTTTCATCACAGTCTGAGGGCAAAGGTAACATCTTTTCAGAGTCAGAGGAGAGGATAATATCCCTGTTAAGTGGCTGGAGAGCCAAACACGCATGTTGTAGTCAGACATCAGGCTAACCTGGTTGCTACAGTCAGAATAATAGCCATATCATCTCAGGGCACAGGATAATAGCTTTATTATAGTCAGAGGGTAGGCTGACGCTCTTTGCACAGACAGAATGCTAGACAACAAGCTGTTTAAGGAAACAGGCAGCATAACCCCATGTCCTTAAGAGGGCAAGACAACACCCACTGATTATGGTTGGAGAGTAGGGGAACACTTTTAATTTGTGTAGACTCAAGGCCATAGACTCTGTTAGAGGTACCACCTCCTGATCTTATACCACCTCCTGAACAGGTGGAAGACAGAACAAACACTCCTGCCCAGGCACCCAGGTGCAAGCAGCAACACTTTCTGTTATAGGCAGGAGGCAGGAACCCTGTCACAAGCAGCAAGCAGGCCAAGAATCTTCCTTTACCTTAGGGCCACACTGAGGGTGGCACCCATCATAGGCAGAAGGCCAGGTCATCAGTGTTAAGAGGAACACCAGGTGGCCTTTATCAAGCCCAAGAGCTGGGTCTTGTCCCCACCCAGAGGAATGTATAAATGCGTCACCACAACCCGAATTTACAGTGGAGTGAGCAGTTTGGGGGAGGGGAACCCACAGAGCATTGTTGGGGTTTGTGAGGTGGAAGCTGATGCAGTGTGCACCTCAGCTGCAAAGGAGAGGGGGAGACAGGAAATGGGTGGGGGGAAGAGGAAGCCTGAGTTGGAAAGTCAGACAAAGAGAGTAACACAGAAACAAAGGCTGAGAGATACAAAGTAGAAAAAAAAAAAAATCCTACAGAGCCCTGAGTCTGGGCTGCAGGCGTCAGTTCCCCTTGCTATGAACCTGAGCACTTCACAGGCTATTTCTCAGCCTCAGCATAATAGTAATAATACCACTGGTGACAGTAATGATAAGCAAGATGAGAGTTCACATTTATTGAGTACTTACTGTACATTATCCACTTAAGATATTTCCAACTACTTGTAGAGTAAGAATTGGCATTTCCATTTTAGATTCAGGAATTAAGGGACCTCCTCAAATTCTGATAGAAATAAATGGTAGCACTGGCTTTGAACCCAGGTTTACTAGATCCTGCATTCTTCGGCTGCCCGTTTACATGGTCACCTTCCATGAGGGTGATTTAAGATTTTAAGTTCTTTCTCAGTTCTGATCTTGATAAGACAGAGCAATAGAGCTAGAGTTGTGGGGGAGGTGGGGATCCATCACTTCTCTCCTGCAGTGGAATTCCTGGTTCCAGCAACAGATGACACTCAGCTCACTTGGGCCTGATAAATGATTGCAGAGACCTCGATGGGAGGCAGAGAGGGCATTTATTGAGGAGCCTGGGGACCTGTGAGCTCCCATTCCTAGCCCCTCCCACCCTCCGCCATGCCCCCAAACACACACACACACACACACACACACACACACACACACACACACACACACACACACAGAGCTGAGGCAGCAGCAGGGACAGGATGCAGGGGGAGGGGGCTTTATGTTCCCAGAGCTAAGTGTATCCACCAAACCCTACCCTGGCCAGGTGATGCTGCCTCTGGGGCACCCCATGCTTCCTCCTTTCCAGGTGGGCTTGGGAAAGGGTAGCGGGTGGCCCAGGAGGCACGCAGGTGCCCCTTAACAGAGGGTGAAGCGCCGGGCACTGATATTCATGCGTGTGAGGCCGAGGTGCCGCAGTGGTGGGGCCAGGGCCAGGCCGGCCCCTGGCTCCAGCTCCAACTCCAGCTCAGCCTCGTCCAGCAGCTCTTGATGCAGGTGACAGGTTTGCTCCACCTTCAGCCGATGCAGCTGTGCCCTCAGGCGTAGCAGCTGACCTGCCAGCTGCTGGTCCTGAGCCTGCATCTTCCTCTGCAGCCAAGAGGGGAGTGTCAGCCTGCTGGATTTGTCCTTAGGCTCTGGCCTATCTCTTCTGTCTATCGACACCCTGGGGCTTTGTACTAGCTATGTCCTCTTCAGCCCCTCTCACCCCAGCTTGCTTCCTCTCCACCTCTCTGCTCTTGCTCCACACTGGTGGCTCTAAAACTAAGATAAGGAGCCATTATATACAGATACAGGTGCCTGGGGCCCCATCCCAGATAACTAAGTGGAATCTCCAATTTGGAGCCTGGACATCTTTATATTTGCACATGTTGGGTTAAGAGGCATCTATTCAACATTTGCCTCCTCACATTCTCCCTACAGCATGCTCAGTGCCTTATTTTGTACTTCATAGTGTCTTTTGTACTTCACAGCCATTCCCAGAATAGGGGAGGCCGTGTCTTCCCCATCTGTAACTGGTGGCCACAAGCGCAGGGCTCTGTCCCAAGCCACAGAAACACAGGTCAGTGGATGAAATCCTTCTTCAGCAAGGCTCCCTGAATAAAACACTGAACAAATTCATTCCTGGCTCCTCAGCTTCCTGGACACAGCCACAGTAGTAGGCAGTTGCTGGAAGTGGGGTCTGTTTTCGTCCCTGACCCACACTTGTGGTCTTAAGCCCTAAGGAGAACTGTCCCCAAGGCCCTCTGCAAGACTGCCTACCCCACCAGACTCACCAGCTCTCCTCGGAGCCACTCAAGAGCAGAATCCATTGAGTCAAAGCCGCAGATGGCCCCTGGTCTCCCCAGCCCAGGTCTCGTTTGGGCCCTTCGCCAAGCCTGGCTCTGGACCTGGGCCGTCCACTCCAGATACGAAGGCCGCCGTGTCTGCAGCTGTAGCTTGGCCGTCAGCGCCTTCACAGAGTCCAGGCTCTCTTCCTCCTCATCCTCCTCCTCATCTTCACCCACAGCCTGGAATGTCAATGGCCCCAGGGACATGGTAGGTATGGGGTGAGTGACAGAACAAGGCTACAGCTCTGGGATTAGGGAAAGGCTGGCAATATTGCCCAGGGAGTGTTATGATGAATGTTCAAGGTGGGCCTGGAAGGCCGAGTGTTAGTGTGGGTGAATAGATGGGTGTGGGAGGTTGAGTGTGCAAGAGCTGAGATTTTTCTGGACTGCTAACCCTGGAGCCACGTGATGCCCATCCGGGTGGTAGCAGGAGGAGCCGTAGTCCTCTGGCCCCTTGGATGAATTTTATTGTCTTTGCCCAGAAGTAGACACCCAGTTCCCAGAAAGGAAGTTGCTGCAGGATAAGAAAAGCATCATCCACACTAGTCTTGGCCCTCTTCCCAAGACCCAAGTAAGGGAGTAGGGAGGCAACAGGAGGCTGACCAGCTGCCCCCAGTCCTCACTCATAACATTAGTCTTCAGCAAAATAATAGTGTCCAGAGCCTTGGCCTGAGGGTCAGGAGACTTGGGTTCTGGTGCTGGCTCTGTGGGGGCCCGGACATGTAACTGACTCTTTGTTGGACAGATCAATGATTTCAAGCTACACCCTAGGAACTTTAGGGTCCCTTGAAAATCCTTCAGGAACTAGGTGCTCGGTAAAGGCAGAGCTGTGGATGGGTTCCTGAGCCTACCTCTCCCAGTGGCCCCTTCCAGGGCTTCGACCAAAGTAATTCCCTTTTGTAAATTTTGTATTGGAATACAACATACACACAGAAAAATTCACGTATCGTAAACACACAGCTTGATGAAGCCTCCCAAACTGAATGCACTTATATAACTAGCACCCAAATCAAGCAACAGAGTACTATATTGCCAGGGTCCAGGCTGTCACTACTCTCCAAAGGGTAATACTACCCTAATTTCTGACAGTGTGGATTAGTTTAGCCTGTTTAAAAAATATACATACTTTCTAGTGATCACTCTTTAGCATGAATTAGAATCACCTGGAAAACTTGTTCCAAATGATTGCTAGGCTCCACTCTCAGAGCTTCTGATTTAATATGTGTGGAGCAGGGTGGCTCATAGTTTGTGCTTCTAATAAATTCCCATCCTGGCTGGTACTTCTGGTCTGGAATTTTACAATTTTATGTCTGGTTCCTTTCACAGAGTAGTTCCAATTTTATGTTTATATTATGGGTGTCTTCCTATGATTTTATATTTTTTATTTGAAAGAAAAGTTTTGTGTGCATGCATGTGCGCGCGCGCGCGCACACACACACACATACACGCGCACACACAAGCTTGGAACCTAGTGGACCAGAAGGCCCACTGAAGGCAAGCGTCTCTCTTATTCTTAGTAATCAGCACTTAACACAGTATAGGCACCAGTGTTTAAGAAATAAAATAATAATTAGGTGGACAGAAGGGTGGATCCTCCATTAAATTGTTTTAATCTCATGTAATTTACCAGTTTAAAGTGTATCTCTTGCCAGACTGAAAACCTTATGAACAGAACCTTCCTCAGTCATTATTGGGTTCCAACACCAAATACAGAGCCGAGCTCAGTGTATGAGCAATTCATTTTTGGTCAAAAGAATAGAGTGTTAGGGGATGGGACTCCAGAGGGCAGGTCTAAACCAGAAGTGGCTCCCATAGAGGGCGCCCTCAAACAGGGGCTTCCAGCTGTGGTGGGGGAGGGGCACCAGCCACACAGCTGTTTGCATTTAAGGTGGACCAAGGGATTTCCCCCACCCAGCCTTAGTAAAGGAGGAAGTAGACAGTTCCCAGATTCACACCCACACTTTCTACCCTTTCCACCAGGGTTCAGGAGAAGAGATGGCATTTTTCTTTCTTTTTTAAGTCAGCAGGAGTACCAGCACCTCAGATTAAAATATCAAAAACATTAAGTGCCTCCTGAGAATTATGCAGGAGGTTAAGGGTTTTAAGTGATTATTTCGCCCATTTCACAGATGATGAAATTGAGGTTCTGGCTGGGGTCTCACTAAGAGGTGCTCGCAATAAAAAAGGGAAATTCCTGTGAAACTGCGATCCCTTCTTCTAAGGGGCCTCTTAACAGCTGTCCTGCCGGTGTCGCCGGCTGCCCAGCCAGCTCCAGTCTTTTTCGGAGCCCGCACTCGCCCGGACGGACGCTCTTGGAATCTGTCCTTTTGCTGGGCCCCAGGCCCACCACAGACGGAACAGAGTTCTCAGAACTGATGCGTATGCGCCCAGCCCAAGCAGAGCAGAGCTCTTGCAGCGCGCAGAGGCGCACCCCCGTGCGGCAGGTTGCGCGTCACTGGCCACCACCTGTTGCTGTCTCCAGGGCCCCAGGCCAGTCCGGACCTGTGGCTGCTGCTGTTGCGTAGCGTCGACTCTATAAAGCCGTGAGCGTGGCGGGGGCGTCCCCGGAATTGGGGACCTCGCAGCTCTACAGGGAGAGGGGGAAGGGCAAGCGCAGTTGGAGCTGTTGGTCCTCCTCCCCATACAATATCCAATCTTATAAAATTGGTTTCTCCTCCCGTGGTGGAGGGCGGGGGACACTAAGCCTAAGCCCGTCCATCCCCAGGGTCGCGGGTGACTTCAGCACCATCACGCTGCGCTGTAAGGATCTGCGTGTGCTGCATCTAGACATAGAGGGCGTGGAAGCGACGCTTGACATCTCCCACTCCATCGAGGTACGTCAAGGGTGCACCTGAGGTCCTTAAGCTACCCCAATCCCGCAACGAGGGTAGTAAACAAGGGCTACTGAGCAAGGGTAGTTAGCAGCCAGTGTTATCCCGGGGCATAGCTAATGGCAAGGGGATGCAGGATGGTTTGAAACACTTGGCGAGGAGGGAGCTGGAAGGGCGCAATGAGATAATTCCGACCTTTCCCAGATCCTCTGACTTCCTTCCCCAGGCGTTATCTTTCCTGGAATCGGTCATCACCTCCTATCCATTCTTCTACCGTCCCAAGGATTTGAGATGGGGCGATGCCTGGCACTTCCACCCGCCCGAATGCTACTACAAGTGAGTAGCTCGGGAAGTGATTGCGGTCCTGGGGACCTGTGGATGTGGAAGCATTGCGCCCGGAAGGGGCGCGGGGATGTGGCACTCACTGGGCACTCTAAACCTGGCTTCTGCCCTTCCTTGCGCTGCAGACTTATGCATGGCGGCTGAGTGAGGTGAACGAGGACTTCAGTTTGTGCGCTAGTTACCCTCGCGCTGTGATCGTGCCTCGTACGGTGGACGACGATGCCCTGGAGTGCAGTGCCCGCTTCGGCCAGGGAGGCCGCTTCCCAGTGCTTAGCTACTACCACACCCTCAGCAGAACTGTGAGCCCCACTCCTCTCCAAATTCTGTCGCTAGCACCAACCGCGTCCCTTCTGGGCCCTTTTCTACATTGGGGGGGCCAGTTCGGTGCCTTGGCTCCTGCTCTTCCCAGAAGCGCCGTGTCGCGCCTCCAATAGGCCCAGCCCGCTCAGCTTAATCCTGCCTTTGCCGACTCTGGCCCCGCCCCTCTCCGGGGTATCGGAGTTTAGGCTCTCTAGCCCCGACCCTGGCGGGTCTGGTAAACTGAAGCCTAGTCTCTTTGTCAACCCAGGACCCGCCCACAGTCTACTCATCCGGTCCCTCCCCCTCTATGCCAAAAGCCACCCAGACTCGTGTCCGAGTTCCTCCCGTGAAGGTCCTTCTCCCCCGGTCCACCCCTGCCAGCTCTGACCCACTTCAGTGAGTAGACTCTGTCCTGAGCGGGGTCCCTGAACCAGGGCTGGTGGGTACGGCTTCTGGAGCAGAGTCCCTGTTGGCTGGTGCTGTCACGTTCCAGCTAGCCCCTGACGCTGCGTTGAGGATGAGGAGTTGCTGCGAGCTGTGCTGGCGGCGGCCCCCCATGGGGCCTGGGGCTTCATTGTGGACACACGCTCGGCCCAGACCTCTAAACAGGCCCGCATAACTGGCGGTGGCACTGAGGCCAAGGTCGGCTACCCTGGCTGGAAACGGCTGCACTGGCCGCTGGAGAAGTAAGGAGTCTTCCCATCCTCTCCTAGGCTCTCTCCTTCAGGACTCTTCATGAATGGGGATGGAGGATGGGGAATGAGTGTCTTCCAGGAACCTTGAGGACTGTTAGGCTTTTGCTGGTAGCCATCCTGCCAGATGGCCATCCCGACTTGTACACCCCTACTGAGAGAGCTCTTTACTCCCACAGCACCCCAACTCTACTGTAAAGAAAAAGCACCTCTTTACATCAAACTAAAAATTGTCTTCCAGGAACGACCTCCACACACACACACACACCCACACCCGGCTCCCCCGCACCAGGGCTGTACCTGCATAGCAGTATCATCTATTCCCTCTGTCTCCGGATGATTTTAGTACCAAGACAAGGTCCTGAGAGAATTTTTGTGCTTGGAGGAGAGTGCACTGCCCCCCTACCCAGAATACAAGACTGTTTATTTATGTATTCAACCAACACTTTGAGAACAGAGGCTGAGGTGGTGGGCAGTAAATGGGCAGAGTTCAATGTGATAAGTAGCAGCACAGAGGAGGCACCTCTCTCTTAGTATAGGTAGTCCGAAGAAAGTTTTCCTGAGAGTAGGATGCTTTAGCTGAGCCCGGAAAGAGGAGGAGGAATTAGCCAGAAAGTGGAAGGACATTCCATATGAAAGGTACTGTAGGTATATAGGAGCAGGGAGCCTGGTCATTTGTTCTGTTTGGGGAACTGCAAGTACTTCAGTATGGTGGGAGTGTAGAGTATGAGGTGGAGGTAGAGAATGGTGGGACTAAAGGGGTAACAGGGGCCAGAGTAAAGGTTTTGAATGTCAAGATTTTGAGTTTAGACTTAATCCTAAAGGCAGTGAAGAGCCAGTGAAGGCTTTTAAACAGAATGTAAAGTACAGCACAGGGAATATAGTCAATAATATAATAACTATGTATGGTGTCAGATGGGTACTAGACTTATGGGGTGATCACTTCCTAAGGTATATAAATATCTAATCACTATGTTGTACACCTGAAACTAATATTGTATGTCAACTGTAATTGAACAATAATAAAAAAAAGATTTTCTGGCAGGAGGTCACTGTTGATCTTGAGCAGTTTCTGGGAAGCAGCAGATGCCAGAATCCCAAGAGCATTGTGTTCCTCTCGTCATACTGGGGCTCCCCAGTAAATACTGTGTTGCTCCCATCAGATTGGGGTACTTAAGACATTGTGATACTTCTATCAAATTGGGGATTTCCCAGGGCATTCTGCATTCCCCCAGAGGGTCATGTGATCCCTTTCCAGGTAATGCTGTGCCCCCAAACAGAGTAAGTCACCCCCAAAGGATTTTGGGTCTTTTCTATCAGATTGGGGAATTCCCAAGGATCATGACTTATTTCCGTCAGATTAAGTGGGCTCCCCAACCTGTCCTGGGTCCCTCTTGTCTGATGGGCCTCTCTGAGGGTTGTGTCTCCCTCTTCGGTCTGGAGCATTTGTTTCCAGGCTGTGCTCCCCACAGCTTGGGCTTGGGAAGGAATGACCAAACTCCCACTTGTGCAGGTGGCAGCCTCTACAGGAGAGTTTCCTGCACCTAGTGGAGGCCTGTGAGGACCTGGAGCAGAGAATAGACCACTGGCTTAGTCGACTAGAGAGCTGCCACTGGCTGGCTCATGTGAAGAAGGCACTGAGCACTGCCTGCCTAGCAGCCCAGGGCATGGAGAGGTAAGATCCCCACCCTAGGAGACAGAATGCGGCACGGCTCTCAATCCCTGGGCACATGTCTTAGTGAGCAAATACAGCTTAGAACTGGGTACATTCTATTCCTGGCCCACGAACCCAAGGTGGGAAAGGACTGGCCTCAGTTGATAAGCCCTGCACCCACAGGGAAGGGGCCTGGTTCCTGGCGCTTGGGGCTGAAGGCACTGACAGCACCCTGCTTGTGACTTTGCTGGCCCAACTCATCCTGGACCCCTTGAGTCAGACAATGGCTGGATTCCAGGAACTGGTGGAACGGGAGTGGATCCAAGTAAGTGGCCACCCAGCCCCAACCCTACCCTCCACCCAGAAGCCCCACTTCCTTGTGCCCATCGCTCTGCCCCTTCCCAGGCTGGCCACCCTTTCCAGCTGCACTGTGCCCACTCAGCTTTCTCCCACACCCGCCCCAAGCACAAGGCACCCACCTTTCTCCTCTTCCTGGACTGTGTATGGCAGCTGGGCCGCCAGTTCCCGCTGTCACTGGAGTTTGGGGAGGGGCTGCTGTTGGCGCTGTTTGGGCATGCCTATGCCTCCCTCTTTGGCACCTTCCTCTGCAACAGCGAAAAGGAGAGGTGAGCTAAGGGGGTGTCAAGGCGGGTCATGGGGCAGACATCAGAGAGTCAGATACCTGCTGCATTAGCACCTTATTTCTTTGGAAGATATCCTTCCCTTTCAGATGAGTTTCTCTTAGGAAAAATCCTAGTGTCTTCTTTCCCTACCTCCAAATTTCACACTTCCCCTTAAATTTTGCAAACCCAGAGATGGATGGGTCCAAAGTTAATCCACTCTGTCCATAGCCAATAACAATTGCACCCCCAGCTTAAAAACAAGAACTGAAAGGGTAAGTTGCTGCTAAAATAAATCTTTTCTGAGGCTCTCTATCACTTCGTAAGGTTGATTCTAGTGAGGCAACAGAAGTTGAAAACTGAGTCCAATTGTTTGGGCTCAGATTCTGGCTCCATCACTCACCCGCTGGGTGATCATAAGCAAAACTGTCTCAGTTTGCTCATCAGTAGCAAGGAGAGGATCATGATCGCAGCCATAATCTGAGGTGGTGGTGATGTGAGGATTAGTGGAGTAAAAGCATGGAAAGTGCTTAGCACAGTGCTTGGCATACAGTGGGCACACAAGTGATAGTTATTTTTGTTTGGTTTCATATGCTCCCAATAAGCCCCCCAAAAGCCATCTTTCTCTCATCAGACTGAAAGGGAGGGAGGGTTCACTGCTCTCCAGGAAGGTGGAGATCATGGTCAGTTATCTTTTATTGCCTAGCTTCTTTCTTTTCATTAACTCTACTCACGAGTCAACCAGGTTAGAAACTGTTATCTTTGTTTACCTCACTCCCCCCATCCTTCATGTTTAGCCATTCTCCTAAAAATTTCTTA
This sequence comes from Rousettus aegyptiacus, assembly GCF_014176215.1. Taxonomy (NCBI): domain Eukaryota; kingdom Metazoa; phylum Chordata; class Mammalia; order Chiroptera; family Pteropodidae; genus Rousettus; species Rousettus aegyptiacus. The sequence continues at coordinate 19,980,188 of NW_023416284.1, read as the reverse complement.
AGTTAGCCCTCTCTTGTCAAAGGCCCCGCCTACCAACCCCAATCTGAATTTTCCATGTGGATCATTGGAAGAGCCTCACACTGCTCTATCTCCACTTTCATCATTCATCAGTATCAGCATTCACATTGGGCCCTTTCCCACTTTCTTGCTTTCACTCATGCAGTTCCCCCTTGTAAGTACTTTCGAGTTTTTACACACCTAGTGAACATCTGCTGCTAGACACAGCTCCAATGGCACATTCCTAATTAGCCTTCCCTAACACTTTCAGGCAAAGCTAGGCAGAACTCTTTTAAGAACTAGGCTTTGTCTTGTTCCACCTCACTGGAGTGCATAGTACAAGATCTGACTGGCAGTAGTAACATTTGCAGGAAAAGAGAGAGGTTATCACTGCCTCAAGGTAGCTGTCATGCTACCAACCAGGGCCCTCCGTTCAGAATGCCAGAGTGCCTGGCTGAGTCTAGAAACTCTCTCCCTCCAGAAGCCTGTGTAAAGTAAGAACTCGCGCACACTCATTGTGGTCTGGGCTCAACCAGCCAAAAGAACAACGAAAACTCTGGAACCCACTCTATGTCCATAATCCCTCGGCCATCTGGCCTTCTGTGGAGCCTCGGAGCCTGCGACTGTGGCAAGGTACGCCCCCCACACCACTTTCTTCCCTGGGGGTTACACCCTCTGATCAGCTTCTTTACCTGTCTTCCTCTTCCTCCTCAGGCCTGTTTCTGTGCTGGACCCGCCCACCTGAGGCTTCAGAGGTAGCATGGGAGAAAGTGTGGCAAATAGTGACAGATGCAGAGAACACAGAAGGCTCTCAGCCAACAGTTTCAGCCTCTGAGCCCCAGCCCTAAGCGCTGGCTCCTTGGATAGTGGCTGAGACAGTCCCGAGACCTCTCCAGGCCCCTGAGCACCTTTGGACCTTGAATGAAGGTGCCTGCAACCACCCTAGCCCACAATACTGAAGTTCCAGGTTTGAAGTGTACAAAGTGTAGGGAGAAGGTCCAGGTAATAAAGGTATACCCATGACTTATGTTATCAGCTTGCTGGGGTGTCACACTGAGAAGGGAAAATGATTAAACAGACCCCATAAAATATCTGACCAGAAAACATTTATTTCCAAACTAATTTATTATTCTTCAGAGTCCAAAACTTTCTGTGAGCCCTGACCTGGAAACCTTTCCCTGGACAGGATGGAAATCCAGCTTCTTAAGCCTCAAACTCAAATTCAAAGTACTGTGAGTCGAAATAGTGGATGCGGACATAACCATCTTCTCCGCCGCTGCTGTAGCTGGAAAGAGATAGCCAAGGACCAGTCAGATGCCTGCTCCAGGGGATGGGAAAGGGGCAGAGGGTAGGCCTGTGGGGTAGGGACCAGACCAGGGCTGAGCTCAGCTCTCTTCACCAGGCCCTACCTCTTGCCATCAGGATGGAAGGCAACACTGTTGATAGGTCCGAAGTGACCCTTGACTCTTCCAAACTCTTCTTCAAAGGCCAAGTGGAAAAACCTTGGAAGAGAGGGTGGTGAGAATAGATAGTTAATTCATTCTCCATCTCCTTCCAAAACACTTCGAGGTACCACTGCCCAATGCAAAATATAAAGTGGGGAAACTGGGATAAGGGGAAATGAATGAACAAAATCAGATGAAGTTAGGGGAAGACTGGACCCAAACAGCTGCCTACATACATAGCTGACACTTCCTTACCATGCATGTGCTGGGCAGTGCTTAATAAGAATTAATTCATTTGTTTAATCTGCACAATTTTATGAGGTAAGTATATTACCAGTGACCCCATTCATTATACAGCTGAGGATAACTGGGCACAGAGAATACAATATCTAAGGTATGAGAGTTCATGCTCGTAACTGCTGTACTACACACTTGTCACAAGAGGGCCACAAATCTTGCTGGACTTTCTGGTAGCCAGTAAATAAAGGAAGTCTCAATTACATGGCTTGTGTCCATTATGAAAGACATTCCACATGAGGTTTCAGTTTGGAAGAACTCCTCCCCCTTTACCTGGCCTCAAACTTGCCAATCCTAGTGGAGGTAGTGGTTACATCCATGGCTTCCTGACCACCACCCAACACCACCTGTAGGGAAGAAGAAACCCTAGATAGGCCCAAAGGACATGCGAGCCCATTTTGTTTTAACCCCCCTCCCTACAAACTTTTAATATCTCCTGCATCAGAATGGGAAGACACTAAGGATAGGGGACATCGGCCACCCTCCATCCTGTCCCTGGGGCTCCTCAATCCTTCAGCCTTGTAGATGCTATGGTAATCTCCTCTGCCTGGTGCTATTTTCCTCCAGAGTTCATATCTTAATTGCTAGACAAACATCTAGACCTGGAAGCATTTTGAAGCTCAAGCAGAAAGCCTAGGTGAGGTTCCCTTACATGGTCGTAGTTGGGAGAGAGGGCAGCTGAGTTGACGGGACGTTCTGTCCGGAAAGTCTTCTGATGTTCAAGGGTTGTGGAGTCAAAGAGCTGAAGAGAGAAGGCAGGGGAAAAAAATCTGTAAAAGGAGCCCTCTTGGGGGCAGTCAGGCAAACTGAGAGCTGAGCAGGAGGGTGAGAGCAGCCCTGCCAGACTCCTTGCCTTTGCTCACCTTGGCTGTGTTGTCCTTGGATGCAGTGACAAACATGGTCATGTCCCTGGATAACTGGATGTCGTTGATCTGACGAGAGTGCTCCTTAACATTCACCAATACCTCTCCAGACTGGGGAAGAAAGAGTAAGGCTCTGAATAGCCTAAACCCCACTAGCACCAACGCTCAGCCAGGGTTCCATACTGCTTCCTATCTCATTAAGGGGAGGGGAGGTCTGGGTTGGGACTAAGTCTCTCCACAATCAAAATTTATTCACTCTCCCCAGCTCACATCTACATCTTAACCTGTACAAGTTTCATGAACACTGCTACTCCATCTGGGAAAACATATGCTTATGGTGACAAATCTATGGATCTATTAATCATCATATTAAACATAATGGTAGAACAAATATTTTTCCACAAATATTTATTGAACAGCTACTATTTGCCAAGGATTATGCTAAGCACTGAACAATACCTTACTTCATTTAATCCTCACAACAATCCTATTCTGTGGGTATTTTAATGGAAAATTTAAAAGGGAGAAACTGAGGTTCAGAGAGGGTGTAACTTTGAGATCGTGCAACTAGTAAGAGCCTGAGTTCATACCCCTTCCCTACCATGGTCAGGGACATAGTCCATGAGGACTGCTGCATGTCCGCCTTTTCTTAGGTTTTCTCACAGAGCCTTTTCATCTGATTCCCCTTCCCACAATCTGCTAGACCGAAGTACAAAGGACAGAGTTTTAGAGCCTGCCCTTAAAAGTACTTCTTGAGCTTTAATTTCTCTATTTATAAAAAAAGTTTACTGAAAGCCCACCACCCGGGGTCAATGTAAGGATACTGGGGCTGTGTCTTGTTTGACTTTGTTGTAACAGGTACCTGGCCTATGCTCTGTAAACATTTGTTAGATTACTAAAAGGTCTTAAGTACTGTGCCTCACACATATCAGACCCTCAGAAAACACTTCCTTTCCCTTAGAATATATAAAAATATATATTTTTATTTTATATATTCTAAGGGAAAAAATGTATTTTTGTTGTCTCCATCAATTTGGACACATGGTAGGGATGCATCTGGCTCCATTTCGGGGAACACGCACCAGTTTTGCAGTCTGGCCTAACTAGGGGCACAGATCAGCTCCACTATTTGCTAGCATCAAGCATTATTTAGGCCTTTGACCTTGGTTCCCATTCCCTTCCTGGAGGTAGGCCTGGGGCCGAATGGACCATGGTCAGTGCTTGCTGAATGACAAACCTTTACGGTATTACATTCCAGCATTCCCCAGGAACGTTAAGTACCCAACTCAGAAATCTAAGACAGCCTGGACTTTATTTTTGCTCTACCCACCCCATCTCATCTGTCATCCTTAGATATCTTTTGACTGTCAAATACTCCATTTCTCAGGGCTAATGCCCTGTTCAGACCCATTCTCCAAACTGTAGCTTGCAAAGCTTTCTAAAGAGGAAACTGGATCATTAATAATCATTTAAAGATTCCCTACTGCCTAAAAGAAAATCACAATGCCTTGGCTCCTGACACTCAAAAAATTTAGTCCCTGTCGACCTTCACCAATACCGCATTCCAATGATGCCCATGTCTGATTCACTTCTTCATCCTCAGAGCCTGGCACAGTGCCTGGCACTCTATGATGGCACAAAAATGCTTAACTGTGATCATTATTAACAGTTCCTGAGTAATCTGACAAGTTTTTTAAACACCTGATGTCATTAGATCCTTGAAACATTTTACGGATAAACAAGTTTGCCCAAGATCACATAGCTCAAAGTGGTAAAATTTGTATTTGAATTCATCCCTTGCTCTTAACCACTGTGTTATCCTGGCTTTTGTAGGGAATCATTCTGGTGGGCTCGGGCCCCACCCAGTCCCTTACCTTTGCACTATACTGGTTGAGCTCTCCACTCTCATGGCCCGCAATGATGCACTCCCCCAGGGGTCCCCAAACGGCACTGGTGATCTTGGAGTCATTGCAAGGGATCTTCATGTAAGGCTCATTGTTGTCTGTGAGGAGCAGCAGATGTCAGGCCCTGGGCTTTGGAGCTGCACCCTTTACTTCAACCCCAGTCCCAGCCCCAGTCCTTACCGATTTGGCTCGGATCCCGCAGGTCAAAGAAACTTACGAAGCACTGGTAACCCATCTGCTTATCCGTGGAGAACATGATGATGTTGCCCCCAAAGTCAAAGCCACATGTCCGGACGGCTGAGTTGGTCTTGAGTAGGGCCAGCTGCTTCCCTGGGGACAGGAATAGTCTGGGCTATCTCTTGCCCACTGCCACCACAGGGAGAATACCACACCTGCCTATTGTTGCATCTCTATTTCTCCTGCTCTAGTAACTCCAACTCACCACCCTCCTCTTCCTCACTATGTTTTGGCTCAAGTCTTTTAACTTCTTCCCCACAGTCCCTCCTGAGACATCCTGCTTATGTGACACTGTTCATGGTGGACTGCAAGATATCTGTCTTCCCCTCAGAATGTGCTCCTCCACAGGAAAGACCTACTCTAATTTCTCTGTGTGTCCCCAGTGCCCAGCAGAGACCTGGCACAGAATTGGGTGCCCAGTAAGTATTTACTAAATAGAGTAGCTTAAAAGGATCTTGTCTTTAGTCTCAGTTCTTCCAATGCACCAGACTGCTACCTGAGCTTGCTAAAACTAAACACAGAGCACCACTCTTCACTGCTCAGGGGCCTCCACAGCATACCAAGTCCTATAGGACAAAGCCAAGCTCCTGAGTTTGGCATTCAAGGCCTGTTCTGGTCCTAGCCTGCTTCGTCTTCTCCACTGGTTGTCTACTTCATCCCCTAAGAAGTAGGAACTCCTGCCAGAGCAGATGACTTGGACATGACACTTTGCCATGCTTTCATTCCTGCATGTGCCAAAGTGATGACCTCTTTCTCATCCTTTAAGCCCCTGCTCATATGACATTTACCTTGGGAAACCTTCCTGGGTTGCTTCCATCCCCATCCCAGTTGTCCCCTTCTGACCTTTCCACAGTGCTCTATGCTTCCTCTAACATGGCTTATATCTTACTGTAGTGATTCTTCTCTTGTCTGTCTTCCTTATTTTCTTATCTGTCTCTTGTTCCCTAGACTAGGAACCATTTTTGAATTTACCTCTATTTCCTCGGAACCTGTTCACTTAAACAGTACACTGCAGTTCCTCGGTGTTTGCTGAAAAATGAATGACCCAGGCTTACCTGTTTCACAGTCCCAGAGACGACAACTGTTGTCAGCTGAGCCAGTGAGGACATGTTTGGTGTCCCCTGAAGAGGGTGTTAAGAAACATGACCAAGTTCACCTGAGCCCAACCGAATCACCTCCCTGTTCAGCCCCAGAGAGCCCTTCTTTCTCTCTTACCACAAAGCATTCTAACCTCCTCATTTAGAACTGGAACCTGTCTTAAATGTTCCCCCAAGCAGTGAACACACCGGGAAGTAGGGGGAAGGTATCATTCTCTGGATACACGATAGCATCCCAAATTCCTATCTCCAAGTCAACAGCCTCTCCATTGTTGGCAGACCCTGAGAACATGAGACTCAGAGGAAAGACAAGGATACAGTCAGCGTCCACACACCACACCGCTCCAGTATGGCCCATGTAGGTGCCCAGCCTCTCACCATTTACAGAGTACCATACATTGACAATCTGGAGGAGTCAAAGACAAAGTGACAAGATGGTACACTCCCAGGTAGAGCAATAGCCTATTTTGCCTCAAGAACATTCAGCACCCTCTAGCCAGGCCAGATTCTGCCCTCTCCTGCTCATCTCTTGGGAAACAGCAGGTTGCTGGTAGAAAGATCAATTTCTGGATTCTCCTCCTTCCTGCAGGTAAGTGTCAGGGGAATCAGGAGGCTTCAAAAATGTCTCCATTTGCCGCTGTCCCAGCCCCAGACTCCTAAACACTCAGAAAAATAAAAGGTCGAGTTGAGTGCCAGTCAAGAAAAACAGGAGCTTTGGTGTCCTGTCCAAGTGGGAGCTGTTGATAGTAGGTAAGCCTGGGTTCCATTCCCTGCTATGCCATCATCTCTTCATGTTATCTCCAATACAGTGCCTCTCCCCTCTAAACTTCAGTAAAATGACCATGACAATAATGCCTTCTTCAAAGGTAGCCGTGAGGCTATGCCGATAAAATGACGTCTAAGGAATTTAAAATATAAGTGACTAACATTAATTAGGCACTCATACACACCAGGTTCTGTGTGAAGTTCACTACTTAATGATCTCAGATAACTCCATGAAGGAGGTACGACTAGTACCCATATTTTACAAAAAGGGAATCTTGAAGTTTAAAAAGGTTAAATGACATGCTCAAAGTCACAATGCTAGTGCATGCAGGAGTCAGGATTCAAATCAAGTCTGTTTGGCTTCAGAGCCCCCACTGTTGGCCATTAAAAGTTAACAGCTTCCATATGAAAGGTGCTTCAAAAAGTGAAGGGCTGATTGTACTCAGTGAATAGCAGGCGAGGGCCCAGAAAGACTGACTGAAAAAGGACCAAGGACACCTTTATCAGCTTTCCCCTCGTTTGTTCGCCTATCCTGGCATAATAGTTTTGTTTTTCCCCAGAACAGTCTCCTGATCCCCTGAACGAAATGACCCTAGTCCCGCCTCCCTGGTCTCTTGCTTTTCTTCTCCTCAGGTATGCCGTCCTTCTACCAGCAATTAAGTTCTTTCCCATCTTTCCCGGTAGAATGCTCTCGCCCACCTACTGCCGGTATGGCCTCTCCCTAATTTTTAGAGTAGGGTGCTCTTTGGTTCCCAGTTCGCAGCAAAACTGGATTGTCCGTCCATTGCCCTAGCAAAATGAATTCTCCTCCTGTCGCCTCCCTACCCCCGCCTCTGCCTGGTCCTGCCCACACTCACAGGGTCCTTGGCCACAGTGAACAGGAGGTCTCCTTCGCGGTTGTACTTAATTTGTGTAATGGACCGCTCATGGCCCTGCAGCAGGATCGGCTTCTGTGGGGATAGGACAGGAGCGTCAGCGCCCAGAAGTGGCCCCTGCCCCAGCCCCGGACCCCGAGAGCAACACCCTCAACTCCGTGGAACTCACCATGCCTGCGGTGACGCCAGGAAAGGCGCGACGTGAGCAGTACCGGAAGGGGTTTGACGCCACTTCCGAATTATGGGTCTCCTCCCCTTCCCGGAAGTAGAAGAGAGACGTTGCCATGGCGGCGACTCTCGGTGGGTAGGGGGTCCCGCCCCTCCGTGAGCTTCTCACACTTCCGCATACTCCCACCCTGGATTCATTTCCTACTCCACTTCCATAACCCAACCCCGACCCCTGCTGCAACCCCTGATCCTGGGGTTCTGGATTTATCTTCCCGGCCTTCTGGGAGCCAATCGCACCCGGGGCGTTGGAGAGCGAAGGGGGGATGTGGGGGTGGCTTGCTGGGGATGGAAGGCAGGAGGCTGGCTGGGCCCGACGAGCGGGAGCGGCCGTTGGGTGGCGGGGAGAAGGTCACTCGCCTCTCCATTCAGGGCAGGTGCTGGCTCTGGTGCTGGTGGCGGCTCTGTGGGGTGGCACACAGCCACTGCTGAAGCGGGCCTCCTCCCGCCTGCAGCAGGTTCATGAGGGGACATGGATCCGGCAGTTGCTGCAGGAGATGAAGACTCTCTTCTTGAATATTGAGGTGCGTCTATAAATGACCTCTCTCTCGGAGGGAGCTGCTATGAATTTGGTCTCTGGGTCAGAGTGTGCAGCCCACCACTGACTCACTAGAAGCTCTTGAATAAGTCACTTGCCCCCTTTGAGCCTCGGTTTCATCTGTAAAATGGGAATAATAATAAAAACCATCTTATAGGGCATTTACGAAGATTAAATGAGAAGAGGCACATAAAGCACTTAGCATTGGGCCTAGTACATAATTAGTGCTCAATCTATGACTGCTATTATTATGTTACTATGGTAATCCAACATGCCTTTCCAGAAGGAGGGTTTGGGGCTCAAACTGGCCCTGGGGAAGGAGGATAAGAGAGGATATAGAGAATTACCTCTGACCCCAATGCTGTCAGTCTAGAGTTGTGGGAAAGACAAGACATAGACACAACTGCCTCTCAGGGCTAAGAGATATGAGAAGTACAGATAAAGTGCTGCGTGAGTTCAGAGGAGGGATACCTAACTAGGGATCCCAGGAAGGTTTCTTGGAGGGACTGACATTGGCATTCAGGGACTTGCAGAATGGTGAGGATGGGAACTAGCAGGGTTGAGGGAGAGGCATTCAGGGCAAAGGCATGGAGTTCAGTCAGTAACTTTCTCTCTGCCCTGGAAAGATCATTTTCAGAGAGCTTAGTGCTCCCTGGGCCCTTAGAACTATTTCTCCCTCCAAGGGAAGGCATATCTGGAAGCTCAAAGAAGGCAGTGCTGTTCAGTCAAGCAATCACACACTGACTGCAGATTTCTCCTGTTTCCAGTACCTGATGCCCTTTTTCCTCAACCAGTGTGGCTCCCTCCTCTACTACCTCACCTTGGCATCAACAGGTAGGTCTCTGGCTTAGAACTGCTGTGCTTAGTGGTAGAGGGCACCCATGAACCACTCTGGGGAGTGTGTCTGCAACACCTTGTGCTCGTGAGTAAAGGTGAGTCCACTTTCTCTGGTTCCCTCTTTGTACCCTCTTTTCTGAGCAGGAGGGGTACCGTGGACTGGTTATGAGTATGCTACCAGACACTAGGGTTGGTTTGAAGCTTGGCAGTCTTGAGCAACCACCTAGGAAGAAAGGTTTATTTTGCTCTGCCAAGGGCTAGCTTTGACACTCGCTTCCACTGCCTGCTACCTACCTCACCTTGAGCAAATCACTTAGTTGAGCCTTGGTTTTATACAGTTGGCTTCATAGCATTGAGAGGATTAAATTCAGTGTGAGAAGCTTCTAGTAGAGTACCTGGTGCACACTGTAGAAGCTCAATAAATGTAAATCTCCTGACCCTATTGTTGACCGCCCTCTACTGCATCATATGCTGTGCTAGTTTTACACATTTTATTTAATTCTCATCATAACCCTATGAAGCAGACACGATTATCTCCATTTAGGAGGTGGAGCATGAAACTTTGGGCAGCTTATTTCATCTCTCTCAAGTTTCATAGCATATCAATGTAGAAGGATTTGAAGCCATATATTACTTAAGGTTTGTACTCTTGAACTTTGCAATGAGAAGTCCCCCTGCTGTGGTTTCACCTCCCCTGGAGTCTTACCCAGACCTTCCAGGGACTTGAAGATAGTTTGAGCCCGAAATAGCTTTGGGGAACCTCTCAGAGGCCATGGTAGGGTGAGGGAATAGGCACCTTCCGCACCTGCCACCTCAGCTTCAACTAGAGTCACTCCACTTTCCTGATTTACAGTTTAGTCTTTTCGTAATACTTCATTTGAAAGAAAGTTTGAAAGCCTCTAGTACTCCCTGCTGTCCGGGAATGCTGAGCCCTTTGGCCAGCTGACTGCAGTTAGCCATTTACCAAGTTTTGAGCATCGTAATTTTAGGATCCTCTTATCTTATCACCTACTCCTTTAATATCCACCCGTTCTTATAATCAGAACAGTAGTCACCATTAAGCAACCTACTTCAGCCAGAGACTATACATGCATTATCATATTTCATCTTGCAACAACCCTGTTTTAAGAATATGTTATCTTGCTGTCATTATTTTATGTGTGGGAAACAGGCTTAGAGTGTCTGAGTGACCTAACCAAGATATATAGGGAAACCAACGTCTGCCTTACTCCAGTGCCCTTGCTCCTTTATTGACCATGAATGATGCTTCCTTCCTCCATTTACTGCTGCAAACCAGTCAGTCTTTAGCAGCCACAGCCAGCATTCAATGAAAGATGTGTAAGCTTAAGGAAGCAGTTCTGAGTAGGTAGGAGTTGTATCAGCTTCTTAGATGGGTAACACCAGCCATGGTGGAGCCTTGTAGGAGCAGGACAGTTCTCTACCTGAGGCAGGTAAGGCCTGGGAGTGCTGGGAAAGAATGTGCTGAGGAGCCCATGTGAGCATCCAAGGCAGCCTGGCAGTTATGGGTCTTGTAAACAAGTAATTCAGCTTCTGATTTATCCATTCATGGGCTCTTTGAAGTGGGGCAGTATGTATGTGTTAAGAACACGCAACATGAAATATACCTTCTTAACAAAATCTAAGTGTACAAAACTTAAGTGTAATACATTTTCAGTTAACAGTATTGTTAACTCCATTGATATTTTTCAAATTTTTTTATTCAGATCAGTTCCTTGGAGCTTCAAAACTAAGGAACAGATCCTGGGCTATGGTGGCCTCTTTCAAAGGCCCAGCCCTGTGGGGCCTGTCCTGAATAGGTAGGTACTTGGCCTCCTACCTCTGACATTGTTTTTCTCTTAAACTCCATAAGGCCGCAAACAAAAAAAGAAACAAAATGTACTTTACTTGCTGTTTTGGTGTATTATATACATTTAGTTTAGTAAGGGCACAGCTTTGCAGACCGGCAGACCTTGGTTTAAATCCTCAATTTATTTTTGAGCCTTTGTTTCCTTTATCTATGCAAAATGATGATAATGTTCTTGCAGTGTTGTTGTGAAGATTAGATATGTACACGAAGCAGCACCTAGCACATAATGTGAGTCTGATAAACGGTGGCTGTGTTCGGTGTTTTTGCACTTTTTCTGCTGCGTCCTGTGGGCTTTGGGTGCCTGTCTGTCCAGATGTCCTTGAAATCTCAAAAGCTCTCTTTGAGTATGAAGATTTCATTCTTATCTGCAAACCAGGTTGGTCCCAGACCTTGTAGTTCCTGTCTTCATGCTGGAATCCTGAGGGAGCACTGAATTTGGAGTTAGGAGGCCTAGGTTTGAATCCTGAGCTTTGCTGTGACTTCATCTGGGAAATGGGGCTATGAGATACGTTTTTTTTTTTAAAGGCCGTCTTGATGAAATGAAAGTGTTTTGTGCTTAGAAAGGCATTTTTATTTTTCATCTCAGAGATTCTTTTTATTCTGATCACTCAGATCTGACCCTAGCTGTACCCATCAGTAACTCTCTGGCTATCATCTTCACATTGATTGTCGGGAAGGTCCTTGGAGAAGATATTGGTGGAAAACGTAAGTCAGGCCCTACAAGTACAGGAAGCAGCTACTTGGGATTTGACACTCCTGGGTTAGTTCTTTCCCAGAGCCATTTCCCATGGGTGGGTGAGGAGAGGACCTCCCAAATTCTGCCCCTTTCGTCTATAGCTCTCCTGCTTCTTTGTGGCCATCAGGCCCCATCTGAACCCTTCCCTCAGACCAGCCCTGCACCAGCTCCTACTGGCATGGCTGGGCTCAAAACCCTCAATTTCTACCCATTATCCCAGGAGCATTCGCTGGCATGGTGCTCACCATGGCAGGAATTACACTCTGCATCACAAGCTCAGTGAGCAAGACCCAGGGACAGTCGTCTACCCTTTGAGTGGGCCAACACCACCCTCCAGCTCTGCTGTTCCAGGAAGCCCCTCGGGGCATGAGGTACAGACAGTGAGCAGATGGACCTAGCACTTGCCCTCTCTGAGCCTCATCTTCCTCATCTCTTATGGGGATAATAGCTACCTCATGGATCACAATAAAAGAACAAGAGTGAAAGGGTTTTGTAACTTTCAAGTGCTGTACACCTGCTAGGATTTAGTTCAAGAGACTGCACACTCATGCTCAGTAATCTTTCTGCCCCAGCAACTCCCTTCCTGCTGTCACATCAGGTCCCCAGCCCAGCCACTGTTACAATGACCTGATCTGGACTATTGCAGCAGCAGGGTCAATGGACTGCAGAACTTCAGCTCCATTGACAGGGCCAACTACAGCCTTTGAACCAGAAATGCAAACAGAAAGCCTCCAGGGCTCAGTCAGAAAGTCTTGGCTGAGTGAGGAGGGGAACTGAGTGGCAGAAGGTACATCGAATGGTGGATGTAGGGAAGATGAGCTGTTTGTTAGCCTTGCATGTCCCACCCATCAAGTGGGTGGAAATCCTCAACTGCCCACCCCTTTTAAACAGATAGACACCGATGAGCCCCAGCACTGCCTAACTTCAGCATGTGTCACAATGCCTGGTGAGTCATAGCCTGTAATAAATCTGTAATAAATCTGTAATTAGTAAATGGAGGTTTGTAAATATTCTTTTATTGTGACAGACCCGCTCCCAAGTTTGAAGTCTATCCCCCAAGCTCAGTTGGCTACTCCTTTCTCTGGCCAGAGAACCCCATAAGGAAATGGCTTTAGTGGCTAGGGCTGCTTTCCCAGAGAGGAAATGGCTTTTGTGACCGTGGGTTTAGGAGCAGAAGAGCAGGAAGAGTCTGAGTGGAGAGTCTGGGGAGAGTCATACCCTGCAAGCCAAGGAGAGGTGCTGGTTCTTCTAGAATAGGCTGCTGGAGGCTGAGGATAAAAAATGGCTGCAGAGTGGAGGTCCCCAGTGTCTGGCTGGAGCTGCTGACTCTCAAGATGGCAGAGCAGGGGCTGAGGCTGAGATAGCTGCTTCAGCCCCAGGCTGGTTGTCCAGGGACAGGGCCTCTTTCACTATCTGTGCTGCCCTCTGGAGGAGGCAGAAGGCCATGTAGAATGGAGCCATTAATGTCCCATGTCCAGCCTCCAGCCCTCAGCCGAGACTTTAGAAATTGGGATTGGCCCTCTCATTTAAGGTAGGAAGTCAGGCTCTGAGATGTTAGGAAATCTGCTCACAATTACAAGGGGAAAGAACTGTTCCTGGGACCCAGGGCTGACAGTTTCCTGCTCAGAACTCCTGTCCCAACATATGGCTTCCATCCCCAGCCCACCTGATCCAAGGGTTCCTCCGTCCAGGTGTCTTCATCATCTGCTACTTCCTGGGCCCCTGCTGTCTCCCTCCTTGGATGGGGAGCCCTATATACTCCCTTGACTCCTGATGATGGAGGCAACTTCAGCTGATGCCCAGGCCAAGGCATTCTTTTCCTTGACCTTCTCCACCAGCCCTTTCTCCTCCCCTGAGCCTTGTTCCACATTCCTCATTACCTCAGAAGATGGCAGGGTAGTTCAGAGGCAGACCCTTTGACCCCCATCCCAATCCCTTCCAATTCCCACTGCTGAGACTGGATATGCACACGGAGGAATAGAAGGCAGCTGTGCTGACATCAGAGTCAGCTCTGTACCTGGGCATTTTGCCCCCATGGATCATCCCCACAACAGTAGGGACTATCCTGTGTCCCTGTTAGAAGGGGGCTGAGAAGGGCCTGGGTCCTGGGGTCCCCTCACCTGATGGAAATGAGAGAGTAGGGAGCATGATTCTTGGCTGAATGGACTGCTGAGGTCTGGCATAGAAAACAGATGGCTCATTTTGGCTCGGTTCCTTCGGAGGGGGCTGGTTTGCCTGTGTCCTGTAGCCATGGGCCTGTAGAGGGGATACTGAGCTTGGGCCACGGGTACTGGCTGTTTTTACCTTCTCTATTTCCAGTCCAGGCTTGAAAGCTCCTGTGGGAGCTCTGAGAGGATGTGTCGTCCATCTTCATAGCCTGCATCCTCCCTCCTTGCTCCCCCTTCCCATCAGGCTGCCTTATCTAGAGACAGAGCAGCTGGTAGTTGGCATCTAAGAAGCCCAGTGAAACCAGGCCCTGTCCCCCTATCTCCCCACTTCATGCTCACTGGTTCATCTCATGGGAGAGCTCAGGCCTGGAATAAAATGGGCTGATCTGCTCCTTTGGACCCTGTTATGCCAGATATGCCAGTTCTCTCTCCCAGCACCCAACCTGGCAAGAAGGCATTAGGTCTAGGAAGTCAGAGTCCTGAAGATCTTCATAGAACCTGGATGAACGAGCTTTCAGGCCAGGTTCTAGTCTGGTCCCTGCCAGTCAATAACTGTGAACAAATTACTTCACTCATTGAACTTCAGTCTCTCCTCTAAAAAATGGGACTAATCCCTCTTTCATAAGACTATTGAGAGGATGCGGTGAGATAAGGGCAGAGCCTAAGCTGGAGGAGGAGTCAGCTAGTCGCTCCCCTTCCTTCCCCCATATCCCTTGGCCCCTCACATCACCTACCCCTTGCTTGTGGGACCCAGACTTTGGGTCTGGGGGATGCCTGCAGTGAAAAAAAGAAAAGGCTTGTTAGAGGCAGAGGAGGACATGGAGTCAGAGTGGCTTCTTCTGTTCTAATCTGCTACACATACATACCAGCAGCCCCTAGGGAGTGAGGGGCTAGGCACCAGCAGCTCCACATAGGGGAGGGCCTTGAACTCTTCCTCTCCAACAGCCACATAGTAATGACCACTCACCAGAGCCTCCCTTGCTGACAGTGGGAGCCCCTCCAGGGTGCAGAGTCTGTAGGAGAGAGGTGAGTGGATAAGGACCGGTGGACAAGATGCCTCTTTATATTCTGTAGATTATGAGGGCGAGTACAGCTATTCCAAGGTACCCTTTGACTGCGGGCCCTATGGGCAGCAGGGCCAATCACCAGCTCTGCCCTGGCTCTGAAGCTAGGCTGGAGGGGCTTCTTCCTTGTGGCATAGAAGGAAATCCCATTTGGGAAACATGTTTTTTTTTGTTTTTTGTTTTTTGGTTTTTTTTTTTGCCTTTTCATCCTCAGGGACAGCTGAAATCAGTAAGGAGGCTCCCTTTGGGAATTTTGGGCTTCTCTAGTCCCCATACTTACTTGCATACAGCCCCGCTCTGTAATTTGGCCTTTTTGGTCAGGAGCTTCAACACTGTTTCCCAGTCCTCGCTGGCAGCCTGGGACAGCTTCAGGCTAAATGGGGGACTTAACAGGTCCCCATTCCTGAACACACTGGGACAAAGAGCACCCTGGTAAGGGGAAGGGCCCCCAGAACTCCATACAAGTGAGAAGAAAAACAGTGGCATAGGGACTAGAAGATAGTCCAAGAACCAGCACTTTGGTCCATTTTCATCCATCAAGCATGTTAGACTTTTTGTATCCCCACCAGTGATCAGGAGGGAGCTCCTGGAACAAACCTACCCACATTTTTTTTGGTTTCACTGAAACAAAAATCTATGCCTCTGCTTCCTGACACCAGCACTTACTGGATATAGCAGGTGGAACCTGCAGGTAGCCGCCGTCGAAGGCCCTCATCACATGGGTGCTGAGTCATAGGAGGACCCTGAAACCCAATTCAGACCCCCAAGTCAGAATAGAGTTGAGGCCTTTGGTTAGGGGTAGGTCAATGGGTGTGGAGTGCCCCCCACGACACTGGCAGATCCTGCCATTTCCAGGGTCCCTAGCTTCCCAGACCAAATTGGAGGGAATCCCAGGAGGGGTGGAAGACTTACTGGTAGTCTGCTGCTTTTCCCACCCGGATCCTTCCTTCCAGGAGGTAAATAGCTGAAAGGACAGGTAGGTCACAGGTCATCTTGAGTAGCATAGGACCTCAACAGTCTGGTAGCTGCCAGAGTTTGGGGCTGGGGCCCAGCTCACCATTGCATCCTTTCCCACTGGGAACAGTCTAAAAAGTTGCTGGTACTAGAACCTGCCTTAGGGCCCCGGGTTAGACTGAACATCCAGAATGGGGTCTCAGACACAAACCATAAGATTAAAGCTTGAGAGAAACTAATTCATTGAGCATCCAACTGTATCTCAGAAATTTTCTCACTTATGAGGGTGCGTGGTTTTATCTCATTTTGTATGACATTGAGAGAAAGTTAAGTGACCTAAAGTAACACAAAAGTAAATGATAGAGCCCAGATTCTAAGTCTGTCTAGTTCCTGACCCTTTGTTCCTTCAGTTACAGTGAGCAACCTCAGCTGAGAATGGAGTAGGACCTGGAAGTCAGATCTGAGTTGGAAACTCAAATACTCAAATTCTTCTCCCATCATGGAAGGCATAGCCCCACCCTGCAAAGGAGGCTGACTCCAGCCTAATGCAGAACACAGAATGCTTAAACACAGAAGGGAGGAGTGATGGATGAATTTAGTGTGTTTGGTAGGGGATCCAGCCAGGAAGAGCCTGTGAAAAGAGTGGCTCAGTCTGCAGAAAAACATTTTCCTACCCACAGGCTAGTCCTGGCTGTGATGGGCATACATATCAGTATCAGACTTCGACTTGAGCTATGGCTCTGCTATTTATTACTACTTAACTTCACTGTTTTGATTTCCCCTTCTAAAGAATGGGGACAAGACCACCCCATACATAGGGTTGCTGTATTCTGAGATAACATATAAAGCACCTGCATGTACATAGTAAGTACTGAAAGCATGATGTTGCTATTGCTATTACCTCCCTCCCTGGGCTCTTCGACCAGCCCCAGCCCACTCACTGGAGCTTGCGGAATTGTTCGAAGCCAGCAGCCACATATTGCCCTCCGTTCTGCAGATCAGCCAGGGCGGTGACAGGGTGGCCATGACAAGGCGTGTAGAGGGCACGCACAGCCAGTGGGGCCTGCACAGCCGATGTCACCTCACTGAAGAAGGTCTCCAGGGTGGGGAAGCGGCGTTGAGTCACAACCAGCTGGCGGCCTGGGGAAAAAGGGTCCCCATTCCGGTATACCACTATCCTCTTAGCTGTTGGACTGCCACCTGCCATAGTGTGTTCTCAGCTGGAGACGCGGAATTGTTGCCAGGCAACTGAGGCAGGGCTGGGAGCAGTGCCAATCAGTGGCGGAGGCCTACCCTCTCTCTCAAGAATGCAGAGTGCTTCAGCAGGAACATCTTTCTACATTCAAGTCTCATTCAATCTGCCCTTGGTGGGGCCTCACAAGAGTAGGGCAGGTGTGATCACTGTATATGAAGAAATAACCTGGGGCTCAGTGAAAGAGGCGGAGATCACACAGATGGTCCAATATTGAGTAGAGGGAGGGCTTCTCAGAACCTCCCTGCCACTCTACAGCTCAAGGGCTGAACTCAAGGAAGGATCAGCTTTGGGGGATGTTCCCCAAGGATGGATAGTCTGCTCCCAGCCAGCTCTAGGGAAGATGCCCCAGGCCAGTAGGAAGTGAACAGGAGGGCCCAGTCTGTCCTGACCAAAGGCAGATGAATGCAACTACACTCAGAATCCAAGAAAAACGTTTATTCTCCCTCAAGCTCCCCACTTTACTTACCCCAGGTGACTCCTTGTCCCAAAATTTGGATTGAGACACAGGAAGAGGATGAAAGAGTGTCCTCCTCCTTCCTCTCCCTGTACTGGTGCCAGCTCTTTGCTCCAACTTCTCTTGGCCCTATTAGCTACCAATGGCCAAGGGACAGGGGCAGGAGATAGAGCTGGTACCAGGGACCTGGATAAGGGCCTCTCCTCCCTCTTGGCACTTTCATATCATCCCCCTTTGGAATCTGGTCTAGGCTGGTGGTCCTGTTTTCCATGGCCTGCCCTTCCAGTAGTCCTCTCCTGTGTGGTCTGACCCTGTAGAAGACAGTTTCTCAGGTGGCCTTGATCTCCATGGTCCAGTCCTCTGGTTTTTCCATCTTTCATGGCTAGGCTCATTGGAGGCTCTATATCTGGAGCTTTTATCGTTGGGGGTCTGGCCCTTGGGTGGTTTAGTCTTCCAGGGATCCAGGCCACTGTGCTCTGTCAAAGTCCCATCCCAGAAGACATGGTCCTCTGAGAGGCCCAACTCTTGTGGCTTAGCTCTTTGGCAATCAGGCCTTTTGTGGTCTGGTCCTCTGGGAGACTTATCTTCAATATTTGGGTCTTCATGGAGGACAGGCAGCTGCGTCCTGGCCTTTCCAGAAGAGTATCCCCTAGATTTGAGGCCTTTGGGGGTCTGGTCCTCCAGGAGCTGCGTCAGCTGCAGGCAGGTCCCTCCAAAGGTCTGTTCCCCACAGTATGGCTCTTTGCTGAGCCTTTTCTCTATGGCTTGGTTATCTGATGGTGTGGGCAACTGTGGTCCAGCTCTCCTGTAGCACGAGTCCCTGTACTTAGCCCCAGCAGTGGTTTTGACTATAGTGCCCCGTCTTTCTGGGGATTTGTTAGGTTGTGATTTGAACCTCCAGCAGGTGTCATCCGCATGGTCTGGCTCTCCAGTGGTCCTGTGTCTATAGGACTCGTCTTCCAATAGTAGGCTTTGTGACCCAGCCCTCTCACAGGCCTGTCCCCCATGGTCTGGGCACATGCTGGGCTCGTCTCTGGTCTGGCTTGCTTCTGGGGATCTTATTGTTTCTTTGAGAATCAGGTACTGTGGTGGAAAAGAACAGATGCTGTACCAAGTAGTCTGCTTGGCCATGGCAGGAAGCTTTTCCTTAACCCTCACCCTTGGTCCTAAATATGCAGAAAGGGTTCCAAATTGGTGCATACCTCTTTACGGCTATTAATCGCCTGTTGTAGCCACAGCAGTTCCATGGCCAAGTGGCTGCGGTAGTACTGGAGCTCCTGGAGCTCAGTCTGGCTGTGGGACAGTCCTGGACCTGCAACTTCTGTGAAGGTGGGAAGAAAGAAAGAAAAAAAGCCTTGAGGGGTAGATCTTGGCACTCTCCCCTTGCCTACCCATGTGTTGCTCCCAGTCAGGCAGAGGGAAGAAGGAAAGGGATGTAGCTTATGTAGCACAAGCTTTCATTTTTCAGATGGGAAAGCTGAGGCCCAGAGAGGGTCAGGGCCTGATCTAGGCAAAGAGGTACCTGGGTTCTCCATTCTTGACATATCTCTGGTCTTCTCTTGCCTGGGTTTCCTGTTCTTCCTGTCCTGAAGCCAGGGGCTGTTATCTCTGCAGGGAAGACTTCCTGAGTTTGCTGAGCACTCTCCCGACTTCTTCAGCATCCTCTCCTCTTGGATGATCTCTCTTTTAGGCTCCTTACGTGGGAAGTGGCTCCATAGTTCCTGCTCTGGCTTTGATACCCTCTCTCCGGCTTTCCAGGTCCGTTGAGATTTTGCCTTCTGAGAAATCAATCAGAGAGGTATGAGAGCCCCAGGGCTAAACCTTCAAGTATCTGGGTGCCATGATTTAGCATATATGTTGGTGGTGATTCAGGATTGGGGTGTGGGAGCTGAGTTGGCTGACCCTCCCATTGAGGAAAGCTTGTCAGCAGGAAAAGTGGATTCTGTCATCCCCTTGAGTCTCCTGCCCAGATTCCTCGTGGTCCTCCCTTCTCCTCCTGGGGTGTGTACTACCTGTGGGAGAAATCTGGGTCTAGGAATCCAGCCCTCAGTCCACTGAAGTGTGCCCAGATCACCCTCGATCTCTCGTACAATAGCCTCATATTCAGCTCGCAGACTCTGGAACTGGCGTCGGACCAAGAAGCCCCGGACCCAGGCCTGGTGTGGAGAACGAGGGGAAAGAAAACCTTCATCACTGGATAAGTGAAGGCATCCTTGGGGATTCTCCTGGGGAGGTCACCCCAGCATCTGCAAGAGGGGACCCGGCCATGGGGAATGCATAGGTGATGTTGTGCACTGGGGCCCGGGGCTTCAAGGGAGCGTGTTGGACTGGATCCCCGTCTTCAGTTTAAGGCTCTTCCCCCCATTTCCCTGATCCCACATGAGCGTGTGGTGGGAATGGGGGGCATGTGAGGATCCCTGGGTCTCGGCATTCTTCGGGGGTGGGGGTGGGTATAGGTCGGTATCTCCGGAAATGGGCACGCATTTAGGTGACTAAACGCAATAGCCTCATCTCGTTTGAAGATCCCAGTCCGATTTCCTATGGGGAGAATCCTGTGCCTTGCCCGCCCGCCCCGCACCTGCAGCACCGACACCTTCCGAACCAACAGCTCCGGCTCCATCCGGGTACCAACTGCTCTACGAGGCTGCCGGCGCCTGCGCAGTGCGTCACTAGCCCGCGCCGCGCGCAGGCCCCGCCCCACCGTCTCCAAAGCAACCTTCACCTCCAGCCGGAGCTGGGCGCGTCCTGGAGCCCGCCCCCAAGTCTCACTAACTGAACGGCCCCGGGGATTCCAGCAAAAGTGTGTTGCCTAGGAGTGTATCCGCGGGGGCTGGGGCGACTCTGCCGAGTAAAAGCGCAGCGAGGGGAGGGAGGACACGGAGCCGTTTTCTTTCTTTCTAGTTTAATTCCAGCCAATGCCCCCCTCCCCATAGCACCTGGGGGGCTCTGAAATACGCAATCGAGTCCGTAAAAGTCCCAGTTTGAACGGAATGAGAGCGGGCATTCTGGGCCTGGGTCCAACACCTACACAGCTGATTGCTCCTCAGGCTCCGCGTTCTCAGCCAGGTGCAACTTCTGTCTGTGCCAGTCAAGGATTGTGATGCTTTGGATCCCAATCTTATCTTCCCATCTTGCACAGGCTTAGTTTCCCCAATTGCACAAAGGGGCTATGCAAGGGACTTTGGGAGTGGTCAGTGGTCTGAGGTTGCAGTCCTCGTCTGCCCTTTTTTCTAGGTAGCTTACCCCCTTCTCTTGGGCTAGATCCTGCAGATGTGTGCACTCGCACTATTCTGACTAGGACTAGGTGGGGAGATAATCTAAATCAGTGAAAATAATTGTTGAGTGCTGAAAGACTGACTAGTAAGACATCAGGCAAGTTTGCCATGGATTGGTGTCACCTAAAGTACTTGCAAAGATTTTTTTTAAGTAGGTAAAACATATTCTCTGCAACCACCTTTCTCCTAATATTTGGGGAGTTCTTTCTGCACTTTTACTGAGTGGGGGAAGTCTGTGGCTAATTCTGACACAGGACTGAAAGCAGTGGGGATATTAGTTATATAAATACTCCTGGAGGGTGGTGGGGAAGAAGAAACTGAATCAATCTCTGGGAGCCCTGTACACATATTTACACTGTCGGGTCCCCTGGAAAGGATACATAGAATTACTAAGGTCTTCCAGCTGTCAAGAGAAAGAGAGGTTTCTGTCAGGAGGGGCACCAGGCTGAACCCCAGGTGCTCTGGGGGCCATCTGGTGGAGGTTGAGGGGCCCTGAGTTCTTGGCTGCATGCATCCCCAGCTTTTTACCCAGCAGCCAGTAATGGCTTTAGGAACATGTCCCTCCCCCATCCCTTGATGCCCTCAGGAACCAAAGCATCCAGCCTGACCTACATTGCTAAGCAGCTGGTCCAGGTTTCGGTCAGCCATCGTCTTCTTCTGCTCCTCAGGCAGCCCCCCAGTGACTCCATCCTCTTCTTCCTCCTCCTCTTCCTCCTCCCCACACACATCCAGGCTGAAGTGAAGCCGGGCCAGCTTCTCCTGCATCTCCCGCACGTGCTCCAACTGCTCAAAGGAGCATTCCTTCCCTGGACAGCCCCTGTCTGAGCCTTGGGAGCAGGACCGAGACCCTGGTCCCAGCCATACCCCAGAGACCAGGACCTCCAGCCCCAGCTCACATACCTTTTAAGCCTAGCCCCCAGAACTCACCGAAGGCTTGCAGCCGGCCTGAATGAAAATCATTGAGCAGGTTCAGCAGTCCCCCCTCCATCTCATAGACATCGGTCACCTCAGTCAGGAACGAGTGCTGCAGCGGGGTGCCTGCAGAGCCGCCCCCACCTCCAGCGAGCACTGGGCGGCATTTCTCCTTGCCTACCCTGGGCAGGGTGGACATGACCAAAGTCACCGTGTAGGGGCAGCCAGGTAGTCCCAGGTCTTTTGTGCCATCTGTCTATGTACTAATTCATCTTCCTATCTACTCACCAATATAAATGGATCTTTGTTTTCTGGCCTTGCCCTGGGCACCAGGATTGGTAAAGGAAAGGGAGCATGTAAGGGGGGCTGAAGGTAAGAAGTCAGAAGGAGTCTTTTTCTGCCAATGATGCAGCCAGAGCCATGCCTGGAAGGGGCCTCCTGGGTTCCTTTCTGAGCTCCCCACTCATTCCTCCCATGACCCTGGATGTATTATTTGTCATCACTGGTCCTTAGTGCATTTGGGGGCAGTTACTCCCTTATTTCCATGAGAGCCATCTTACCTCAACCCAAAATATCTTTCTGTCCCTTTTCTATTTAAAAACTGTTTTGAATTTTTCATTGCCCTCAGGATAACATTAAATGACCCTCCCAGTCTTGCCCCCACCCCCCTACCCCCACTCCGCTTCTGTAATTACATTTCCTCTTATTTTATTCCTGCCCCGGCTCTGAGCTTCAGCTGTACCCACTGTGGCTGTCCCAAAACATGTCCCTTAGGCAGGGAGGGTCAAAGCCACTGGGAAGTACAGCAATTGGAGAAAGAACACACACTGATGCATGGGGTAGGATGAAAATTTCTAATTAAAAAAATTAAGCAGAGAATTCAAATTGAACACCTGAATATCCCCTCATCATTTCCTACCCCATGATATTCCAGGGCCACCACACCACCTGAGGTTCTTGGAACCTTCCAGGCAATATTTTTCTTCTACGCTTATGCCAGCCAAGCCCCTCAGATCATTCTCCCTCCAGTGTGCCCACCAGCCTTCTCTGACTCTCACTTCCTGCCAGGCAGTGCTGCTCATGCCCTGCCTGCATGAGGTGCAGCATCACACTGTGTGATCCCAGTGACCCACCAGGCCTTTTCCCCACAGAGTTGAGGGTAGGGGCTGGGTCTGAGCCCAGGGAAGGCATCAATTATTGCTTAGTTAAGTAAAGGCTAGGGCTCTCTTTACCTCCCTGCCCATAGGGCTCAGCCCAGAGTTGGGAGTTCCTTCCTCCTTGCCCTGCTTTCCTTCTATACCCACCTCTTGAACTTGGTCCGCTGCTTGGGGGAAGGCAGATGAGGGAGGCCCAGGGCCAGAGAACCACTGTGGCTGGTGGGCACAGGGACCCTGCGGAGTGTTCCTGGGGCCACAGCGGGCTGGGTCAGGCAGGGCTTGGGACTCCTTTTCTTCTTCTTGTCCTCCATCAATGCTGGCTGGGCCTCAGGCCCAGGGAAGGAGGCAGTCCCACTGCGATGGCAAAGTCAGGGGCAAAGTCAGCCCTTCATACAGCAAATCATGAGAGCTGCAAAGGAAAGGCCCTAGGGCCTTCCAGCTGTCCCCTCACATCTGTCAAGGCCTCTGTCCCCTCATTTGTCCAGTATGGCCAGGGCCTTATGTCAGTACCTACTACTGGGGGCATGGATGTGTATTTGAAGGACCTTCCAAGGCCCACCCAGGTCCTGGCCTGCTCTCCAGCCCTGCCAGAAAGGGCTGAACCAGATGCCATTCTCCTGAGGCTGTTGGAGTTTCCTGTCCCTGTTGCTGGGGGGACGGAGCTGGCAGAGGAAATGTGGAGGGAGACAGGGTGGATGTGAACTGGCAGGAGCCCAGCTAAGGATTAGGGGTGTCTTAACCAGGCCTTATTCTATTTATCTACTGCTAGGCAGATGCCGACAAACCCTGTCAGCACTGGAGGTGACCAAGGTATGAGTAGGGGTGCCTGGGAAGACCCGTGGTAAAGCACTAACTCCCATGCCCCAGTGAGAGAAGGCTAGGCATGCATATGGGGCGGGGCTCAGTGTGGGAGTTTCCCCCACTTAAACTCTGGCATCCCTCCTCCTCCATCCACTCCCAACTGTAAACACCGGGTCACTCCCTGAAGTTCCCTGGAATGTGCTTCCAGTCACTTCACCCGCCCCACTCAGAAAGTCTCTGCTTGGCTTCAGCTGGGGTGGGTGGTCAGCAACTGGCTGCCTGGTGGCAACAATGGCTGGCCTGTGGCTGGCACTGCTCGGCTTCCAGTCCGGCCTCACCCCCTAAGCCCAGGTCCGCTGAGGTCCTCCTCCCTAGGTGGGTCTGGGATCCCTTCCTGTAGGTTATCCTGAGCTGCTCACCCCAGGCTGCCCCACCAAGTCTGACTCTGCACTCTGGGATGGTGGTGGCACTGGGGACATAAGCATTTAAATTGGCACATGGCTGGTTGGCACTGAAGGGTGTGGTGGAGGGGACAGGGAGCATGTCGTGTGCCTCGCCTTGCAGTGGGGCTTGACTCAGTTAAGGACTTGACAGAAGAACTAGAATAGGAGCCCCTGCTCCCCAGGAACTGCTGGGGGCGACCTGGATCTATTTTTCACTCTCAGTTCCTAAAGCCATGTTCCAAATGGATCGCTCATTCCGGGAGCCAGGATCCCAAATGGAGCATCAGACCCGTGTCATTTGCTCCCGCCCCCTCCCGAAGGAGGTAACTGACCTGGAGGTTTGGGGTCCGGAGTGATGCTCCTGCGCGGGTTCCTCCTCCCTCAGCACTCTCTTACTAGGGAACCGAAGGGGTGGAAGCTGAGCTGGCAGGAGGTAATTTGCATTTAAAGAGAAAGTGACCTTTAGTTCTTGGGATGGAGTAAGATGGAAGAGCGTCCCCACATTTATTAAGCTGTCCCTCGTGACTTTACCTTCCCACCTGAACTAAAGTGACCACGTTGGCTGTGTGATGGCAACCTAAAAATTCTTTTACTTTCCCATCAGTTTTGAGAGAAACTACAGTCTCTTACAAAATGGTGGTGGCTTTGTCAGAAAGCACGGCGGGAAGGGGGGGGGGGCGCGGCGGGAGAAGAAGAGAAAAAAATGTATGCACAAATATATATAACAGCATATAAGAAGCACCAAAAGCAGCAGCAAGAAGAAGAAACAGCAAGACAATCAACTATCTAGTAAGTCCAGGTTCCATATTAAGTACTTTGTGGACATTAAATCCTCATAACAACCCTGACGGAAGATACAGTCATTTTCCTGTTTTAATGAAAGTCAACAATAGTCTTGTGGGTTACACCACTCCCACTTCCCCCACAGCAGCCAGACTCTGGTAAGCGGCTGGGTGCTGTATTCGATAACTAATGAAGTGACTGGACCAAGCCCACCCCCTCCCCACCCCCAGGCCCAGGAAACCTGTGTGGGGAGCATCAGGGCAGTGGAAACTGGTGCCTTTACCTGGCAGTTGATTGCAGCCTTCGGAGGGAAACCTGAGGCCTGATGAAGGCTGACCCAGCGCTGCTGGTGTCCTAGGAAGGGGGGCAAGGATCAACCGGGCAGCTATTTAAAGACCTGGCAGAGGCTCCCAGCTCAGGTCTTCAGAGAAGCAGCTGATGCAACAGGAGACAGGCTTTTCCCTGACCAGGCTGCCCCAGGGCAATACGTACAGGTGCTCCACCCACCTGCCCCTCCTCTGGAGCAGCTTCCAGGGGCCTGGGCCTAAGGCTGAGCTAGGGAGGCATGAGGCACCCTTTCCACAGTCCCTAGAGCAGGGCTCTTTCTGGGGTGCTTTCAACATCCAGACTGTTCCAAAAGCGGACATTAATTCAGGACTCTTTCAATAGCCAGGGATCTGAGGGAGGGGTCTGCATAGGCAGAGAGGACAACTGGTAAGTCCCTCTCCTCTACCAAAGCTGCTAGAGTGGCACTGGGGCACTTCCAGGAAAGTGGCAGAGGGTCTAGGAGCACCTCTGGGGTGAAGTTACCCTCAGAGCCGTTTTGCTTAGGAGATCCAAGAGTTGTGGTGGCCTCCCCTGACCTCCTCCAAAGGATCTGACTGGAACCAACGTGGTCAGCACAGAAAAATAACCCATTAGGACCCTGACTAGAAGGGAGGAGGCTCTGCGGAGAGTGTCACAGCCAGCGTGGACACATCTACCTGTGGAGGCCTAGAGGGAAGGACACTTTGTCTCTGCCATTTGTGCCAGACAAGCCCAGGCCCAAGAACAGGGTGCCAGATGAGGCTCCTATAAAGGAGCCTCAGCTTTTACACCTAGATTTGGGGTGAGTGAGCAAGAGTGTGTAAGAAACCTGGTCATTCTTAATTAAGAACTGCATGCAGGATGTGGTCTTGTCAAGGAATGCACGAAATCACAGGAAACCAGAGGTCCCTTTGTGTTTATTCCCTTGGGTGGGCCACTGCCAAAAGATGGCTGATAGCCCCAGATAGCAGCTAAGATTTCCCACTCATCTTAACTTAGGTCTTAGTGGCATATGGCATATGCCTAGATCTCTGTTGTCCTTGCCTTTTGCCTACCCCTTGTGGACCCTATTGATTTCCTATGTAAACAGCTTCGGTGCATCCCCCCACCCTTTGGATCTAGCCCAAAGTCCTTCACCTGGCAACAGGCTCTAAGTGATTTGGCCCATGCATCTCCTCCCACCACCCTCCCTGTGCACCCGCAGTTATGTGAACTACTTAGTTACTAAATGAAGTTGTCAAACTTCTATTTGCCCTTTGGGCCATAGGCCCTTCCAGGTAGCCACCTCTATCCCCTTGCAGAAAGAGACAGAGCCTCCTTTATGCTCTCATAGCACCACCATTCTTTCTACATCTAAAAGTCCCTTTTCCGATCACTAGCCTGTGAGCCTTCAGAGGACGGGGACAATTTTAACTGAGTAAAAGATATCTCTGATGTTCTTATGTATGAGCATCACACCAACTTTGCCAAGGGTTTCCCTTGGGCAGCCAAAGTTAATCTTCCACATCCTGAGCTTTGGGGACTGCTGGAAGGAGGGCACTTTGGAAGATGCAGGATTTCAGGGCCCAGAGACTTGGCAGAAGATCCAGACAAATCAGTGATGGCTAGATAGATTTGGAAGCACCAAATAACCACAAAGGTCAGGAGAGAAACTAGTAAGGCAACAGACTCTTTATTTAATATGGTTTAAAATACAACAAAATCCCTGGCTGTTGTGAATACCAAAACAAGACAAAAAAAGCTGTCAGCGCAGCTTCAAACAAATCTGGGTGGCCAGGCTGGGCCATAAGGGAAGCAGTTACAGGGACAGAAGGCAGCGCCCCTCCCCCAGGCAAATGCCCGGCTATCCCTGGGGTGACCACCTCTGTGCTGTGCAAGATGGGAGGGCTGGAGCAGCAGCTGGAGAATCAGCGCAGCAGGCCTTGCCCTCCTCCAGACACCAGGGCAGCTCCACAGGCCTCTTGGTCAGCCCTCAACAGGGCCACCATGATGGAGTAGAGGGGAAATAACCATCTTTACGGACATAACATTCTCTTACAGAAAAGTGCCTGAGCTTAGCCCATGGTCCAAAAACCTTATGGAAAACAATGAGAAAAGTGCTGCTGACACCTCTCGGAATCTGGTGTGCATGAAGCTCTCAGCGGGACAAGGTTCTGAACAGTTTATTGTCAGCAGAGCCAAGGGCTGTGAGCCTCACCTACTGTGGTCCCCTGGAGGAAAAATTAGCAATCTAAGAAACCAACACAATCTTGGTCCTAGAACTGAGGTCATGTGCATGGGACCTGCCCTGGTGAGGAAGGCACTGGCCTTCATTAATAGACAGACCACCTCCCCTGCCTCTGGCCCAGGCTCCCAGCGGGTGTGGGCAGTACACAGGTACCTGGGCTGACTTTGGAAAGCAGAGCAAGCAGAGCAGCTGTAGTGATTGGTAAGATTTGGTCAATGGAATTAAAGGAAGAATGGGATCCTCATCAGTAGCCTGGCCAGGATGCCTAGAGATAAGGAAAGGTTCTACCCTGCCCAGGGCCTGTATTTCTGATTTAGGAAGCCCAGCTGGGAAGCCTTGCTCACTGTAGCTCCACAGTAGCTAGACTTGGCTTCAGAGGGCTGCTGTGCTTTGCAGCTCTGATTCCCAACCCTTTGGGCTTTAAGAGGTAGCTGAAGTGAGGCAAGCAATCATGTGGGCCACTGCAGGCCTTCCTGATCTTTAAAGGGAGTAGGCAGATGCTTTGCCTCTCCCAGGCTTCCATATCCCAGCAAACCCTGTATGGGGTTGGCAGCTCTTGTGTACCTCAGCCTGGCACAAGGGCTGGGGGAGGGAGCCTTACTGGAACAGGAAGAGGCATGTTCAGGGACCATTCAGACACAGGCATTTCAGAGAGGAAGAAAAGATCTTAGGATACACTTCTCCACAGGAGAGCAGTATTTCAGCCAGGGATGGCAAACAGGTCTCAGCAATGAAACTGGCTGCTGGGGGAACCTTGAGAAATGAACTACCTACCAGGAATGAGTAGGAAATACTCTGCAGCAGGTTAGTGGTGCCTACCACGGGGGCAGAAGGGAAATGGCGTGCCATTCATTTGCCATCTCTGGTCTAAGTCGGAACATGATTCAGGAGTACTTACGACTCTTTGTGAACCTATTTTTTTCAGAGGGACTTAATGTCTGAAAGAGTGGGCTGGTTGTAAACAATGAAAGGACCTGTATGATAATGAACTAGCTTCAAGGAAATACAGCAAGCAGCAGCAGCTCAACCATCCTATCCACCTTGGTCTATGGCTACCTCAGTTACACTGAAGCTGAGGCCGGCTGGAGGTGGGGTCCAGCACTCCAAGCCCAGCAGAGGCCTGCTTCCTGATCCAAGCTTCATTCTGTTGCCCCAGAAAATTGCTCTGGACAAAGACTGGCTAATACCCTGGTAGCAAGTTTGTAACCAGCAGAACTTTCTGAGTATGGGGGGTGGCAGGGAAGGGGGGGAGGACAGTGGACAGGATGAGGGCAGACACAAGTATCTGCAGGTATTTTGTGTATTTCTGGGGCTGTCAATTGTTGAGTCTCACTTATATCCATTAGTTGTCAGACCAGAGCTGAGGCTCCCACACAGGAAGAAGTGGGATGCCAAGGAGGACAGACCTCAGCTCTTATTCCCTGGGCTATGGAACTGGGATAAATCTCAAGGATTGTACATTGGCTTACAGGGCAGGGTGCAGAAACAGACTCATAAAGCCATGTGGGACAGCTGGGCCTAGGGCCCAGCAAATGCTGCAGACAGTGCTGATGGGACTCAACAGGGCCCTTCCAGGATTGAAACCCATAGGTAAGCTTGCCCTTTCTCTTACAAGCTGATTTCATCAAACAGGAAACCTGAGCACCAACATGGCAAGAGGTGCCAGGTGGGGTGCTGAGGGTGGTGGGGCACTGGAGGGCAGGAACCCAGGCACCACTGCTAGAGCATCCCTCCTCCTCCCTCGGAAGATCCTCGATACACAGCGTCACATGTTAACAAAAACAAAAACCAAAAAACCTTCAGAAAGAATCCTTTGGGCGATCTCGTCAATCATTTGTGCAGGCTAGAGAGGCACCTGTGAATGATAAGGCTACTGAAGCATCATTGGCCTAGTCCTGGCACTACCAGAGGGCATGGGAAGCGATGCCTGAGGGGCTCCCTACTAGCGCATCATCCCACACAGACACATTCTCCAGGTCCTTTGTCCTAGGCAGGAAAGTGGTCTGATCACCAACTATGCCAAGGCTCTGCTAGGACAGCCAGAGCTGCCCGAGCCCCACCAACAAGAGAAACACAGTCAAGGCCTGGGTGTGACACTTGTCATAAGCCCTGAAGGGCAGGGAGGGAGAGGTCTGAGCCTCAAGTCAGGCAGGGAAATGTTCAAATCACTTGTCCTGCCAGCTCACTGTGAAGGCAGCTACAGATGACAGTTCTTTTATAGGACTCTTCAGCTCACATAAGAGCCACTGACTTCATCTGTACAAACCCCGCCTCCAATGCAAGCCCATTTTACACTTACACGAATAAATGTATGAGGCCTTGTACATGTCATATGTACGTAAAACTGACCCATGAAATCCAAAACTGCAAAGTGTCAGATGCCAGCCAGGTCAGAGCACCCTGGGCCTCAGCACTGGGAGCTTAGCAGTGGGAGCCTTGCAAGGGCCAGGCCTGGCTGGGCTGCTTGCTCCCTTCCCAGCACGTCCCCAGTGCCTGGCTCCCTAGGCGGTGGTGGAGGTGGGCTCCTGGGACCCTGTTTGGCCTATTGCTTCTGTGCTTGGTGCTCCAGGACAGCAAGGGGCTTCTGTGGCCCTTGAGGAGCTAGATGTTTGACCCTTGGGCCCCTCGCCAACCTGCTCCTTGGAGGCAATGTCAGCCTCTGGCCTCTGCTCAGGGCTGTTGTCAGTGAGGGGGCCCTGGCCACCAGCACTCAAGTCCTGTACTCTCTTGTTCAGGTCATTGCGCTCTGTCTGCAGTGCCCGGCACAGCTTCTCCAGCCTCTGGATTTTCACCTGTAGGCCCTCCAGCTCTTTGTCCCGGAGTGTTTTCTAGGAAGAGAAAGAGGGCCCTCAGTGCCATGCCATCAACCCAACATTGTTACTTGGTAAAAAGCATTCATAATTTTGACAATGCTGGGAGTAGACTGCAGTCAAAAGCTGTTCCCTTTCAAGTAAACAGCCTTGGTTTGTGCCAAGATTTGGCTGTCAGCTGAGGGCAATGTGGAGTAGGAGAGGGGCATGGCTTGGAGACACTGTGTTCCTCTGTTTATCCACCAGATAACTTTGGCGAATTACTTGGCTTTTGAGTCTATCTCCTTATCCGTTAAAGTGGACTACTAACGTCAACCTCACAGACCTAGAGGGAAGGTTCCATGAACTGGCATACCGGAGACATTCAGCAGGTCTGGCTGCAGTAGCTGCTCCAGCACTGAGCTTTCCTCTTCTACATCTCAAGGCACAAAAATCAAATGATCAGGACCACTCTACATACAAACTATGAGCATCGTTGGCACCTCCTTTTTTCCTGTTCCTTTACTCCTTTCTTCCATTTGTTCTCTGTGCTTCCACTGCAGGACTATGACTGGGCTCACCACCTCCCGCGCTGGGGAGAGCTGGTAGTGCCCTGGACTTGGAAAGACATGCGTGTAAAGTGTAGTTCCATCTCGTGCTAGCTGCATGTGTTGCTGGAATGTACAGGAAAGGGCCTGACACTCAGTAACTGCACACGCCATCCCCAGCTGCAGAACTCTATCAACCTACCTCCTCGGCCATCTCCAGCAGGGCCTTGTTGCTGCTCTCCCACCGGGACCGGTACATAGTGGTTTCTTTCTCTAGCTTCTTGATCTTCTTTGTCATCTGGGTCATGTGACAGGCAGAAGGAAATGATTAGGGGGCCAGGCTGTCTGTGCATGTGTCCCCAAGGTGTGAAACAGACTCAACGGGGCAAGGCATTACAGGGCAGTCAGTGCCTTCTGTGCCACCTCAGGATGTCACAATTTAAACACATACTGCCAATAATAGGAAATGACAAGATGGCCCCTTCTCTAGGACAATCTAGAGGGTGCATATGCCACTTGCCTTGAGAGGGAGGAAAGGCTGTGACCCCACCCTTGGCTTCAATCATACTGTTAGTGTTAACAGCTGCCCATAAGGCACCCCATTCAGAATGAAGCAACTTGTGTCCCTGTAGCCATACCCAGCCTGGACCAGTGTTACCTTTTCCATCTCCTGTTTGAATGTGGTGAACACCTCACTGCTTTTGGAAAGAGTGTTCTGGAACTCCTCAAACTTCTCTGTGTATAGGGCAAGCTGAGGGAGAAAGAAACCCACAGGTTGAGACTAGGCTTCCCTGGAGGGCACTTCTGGTCAACATGCTCAGACCTGCCTTTGGCCCTCTGACCCAACAACTCTACTGAGATACCACTTTTACTTAAAACAAAAACTATGTATAATCCAAAATGTTAAGCCTGGAAAGTAGAATTTGGGGTGACTTACATTTCGCCTTTATGTTTATTTTCAAACATTTCTTCTAGAATTAAGGATAATTTATGTAATTAAAAACAACCATCTGTCCCCACCTCCTCTAAAGCAGCACAACACCTCTGACTAGGAATGAAGTCCTTCGACTAGGAATGAAGTCCTTCGAGCTCACCTAGACACCTGGTCATCACCACACAGGTGCTGGGCGGGTCCAGAGAGAACAAAGGCTCAGCAAGATCAAACAGCAGTTAAAGTGGTCCTACAATGAGGGTCCTATTTCTCTTCCCCCAGTGAGGGTACCTTGGAGGCACAGGTTGAGGATACACACTGTCTTACCTGTTGCTTCAGGTGGGTCTCCTGCTGCTTCATCAGCTCGCACATCCTCTGGGACTCCACTGCCTCTTTGAGGAGCTATTTCCAAGATAGGACCCCAGACCTCATCAGAAGCCCTGAGGGGCTGTGTGTGGCTTTTTTCCGTCATACGCACCAAAACCCACTGAAGCTTCCTGCATAGACTAGTGTCTGAGGAAACAGTGCCCTCATCTGGACAGGCAGCAACCTCTCCCATAGAAATCTATGAGCTAAGCCAAAACCCAATCCACCTTCTCCAACACCCTCGACCCACAGGGCCTAAGCCTCACAAAATCCTTCTCTCGCTGGTGCCTCTCCTCTGCCTCCTTCAGCATCTCCTGGGCCTGCTGGAGCTTGGCGTCCACTAGCTGCTGTTGCAGGTCCTTGTGTTTGAAGACTTTGTCGATATGCTGCAGGGAAGGGGAAGGGGTCCATTTGTCAGGAGCTCCCTTTCTCAGGGAGGCCCAGTCACTGCAGGAACCAGGCCCTCCAGCCCAGCCTCCCATCTCAGTCTGACATACTGGACTCCCATGTGCACCACAGGAAGTCCCTGGAAGGTCTGCTTCCCAACCTCCCCTATTTCTCTCTGCTGAGTCTGTCCTGGGTGAGCATGGGGGTTTATGGATGAAATCAACTCTAGGAAGCCAAGTAATGAACACACTTAAACCTTCGGCCTCAAGAGAGTGCACTCCACTAGGCTTACACTCTCACTTTTGAAGCCCAACTCACTTATAAGTGGGAAAAAAGGGCAAAAAAACAATACTTCTACCAGCACAACAGCTTAGCTCTGTTGGCAGAACTCTGCCCTACAGGTGAAGATTAGCTATCCCAAGGAATGACTGTCCTAACCGCAGGAGCAGCCCTGGGAACTAGAACCCAGGTTCTAGGGACAGGGTGAAGGTGGTGGACTTTAGTGCTATCTCAAAGGTAAAAGCAACTGAAAATAGGGATGTGGGGAATTTTATATATATTTTTGGAAAGGGAAGGGAAGGTGGCTTGGGGAGGGGTCCAGTTTGGGACATGATGAATTTAAGTTACCTGTGATCTGAGGTGCAGAGGATCAGAGAGGGAGTGCCTGAATTTGACTAGGGGAGGGGTGTAAATGAGGAACATGGGGCTGGGAGCCCTGTGCCTCCACCTCCACAGGCAGAAACAAGTCTTATTTTGTCTTGGGCAGAAGGTGTGGGAAGAGTCCTCAGGTACTTGAAGTAGGTGCCTTACTCTGGTGGCTCAGGAAGCCTCCATGACTCTCAGTACTGAGAGACAAGAACCAAACCACTTCTCTTAAACCAAATGCATAATAAGCAGCTTTGTTCCCAGAGGACCAAGTACAGAAAAAAGATGGGGTGGGTTAGGGAAGGGCCCTCTTGGCCCTGAACACAATGATTACCACACTGGACTCAGAGGCCCAAGAGGGCAGGGTCTTGCCTCTCCTGCCTGTCACCATTTCCCCAGAGTCTGGGAAGGGGCCTGGTCTGGCGCTGTGATAGCTGCCAGTCTCTCCTTTCACAATGAGAAAACAGGGGCCCAGAGCAGCCAAGTGATTGGCATGTGGGGACCCAAAGCAAGAGATTCGAGTGCCTGGAGAAGCAGACAACACTAGCCAAGGCAGTGACATCCTACCCTTTCTGGTGGCAGGGGCAGCAGAACAGTAAGGAATCAGAGAACACAGCCCCTGGAGTTGATCACTGACCACAGGTCCAGCTCCTCCCCTGTGATTTCAAATTCTAAAAAACTCTGAAAACTGACACTGTCATAAGCTGGCAGATGAACCTGACCTGTACCATTGTATGGCTAACTATAATTTAGATGAGTACACTCAGGAGTTTAATTACATAAATATTAACATGTCTGACCTGGGGGTGCTATGTAATACACAGTACATGAACACAGCCCCATTTAAAAACTGCTCCCCTCGTAAGAAAGGAGAGGAATGGGAGAATGGGGTTTCAAAGTGCTGTCCCCGTGCCTGCCGCGCACCAGAACCTCCCCATTCCCTGACTGTGAAGACTGTCCGTGACACCTTACCTCCTCTCGCAGCTCGTACTGCTCAATCAGCTTCTTGAGCCTCTCGGCCAGCTCCATATTCTCCTGGCGCAGCTTAGAATTGCGCTCATTGTGCTGTTCCATCTGTAGCTGAATGTCATTCAGTGTCACCTGGAAGTGCGAAGTCACCTCCTTGCGTTTCTCCTCCTCTTCCCGGGCCCGCTGCACACCTTCTTCCTGGGCAGAGAAGTCAGCCCCAGCTCCATCATCTACTGCTCCCCAGTCAGCCTCACAAGGCTCCCCCAACCAATCCAAGATGGTCTCTATTAATGTCTCACCCCTAACCCTGCTCTCAAAGCTAGGAGTAGCCAGGCTCCAAGATGTCATGCAAGGTGGGCTCCTAATGGACCCTTCTGTATATCAGGTGAGAGCAAATGAGAGATTCCCTAGAAAAATGCAGTCATATATGTAAGTAACATTCTAAAGAATTTTGAATTTCCTGAAGCCTATTGTAGCGCTCAGAATAGTTCTGGAAGGCCTAAGTAGTCCTGATCAAATAGTTAAAATTTAGTAACACCCGGGGTTGGCAAGGTCATGCAGAATTAGACACTCAGACATTTTTGGTGAGAAGGCAACCTGGCAAAATCATTAAAATTTGCATAGTCTTTGATGTAGACATTTCACTTCTGAGATTTATCCTATGGATAAATTCTATATAATTAGCCAGGGATACATATAACAATTTTCACCATAGCTCTACATGTATAATAGTGAAAAAAAAGACAGCCACAAAATACCTTAACTAGGCCACTGATAAAATACGGTATATATCCATACAATGATGTTAAAAAGAATAAGATAGTGCTATATACACTGACAGGAAAAGATAAGGCATTGTGTAAACTGAGAAAATGAAACAATACATGTATTAATAACTTCACTTTAAAAACTGTACTGAGACAGAAGACCATACTTAAATTTACATATAAGTAGGTTTACTTCCCAGTGGTTTCTGCTGGGCACTGAAGTTGAGCATAGTGAGCAACTATTACCTTTATTTTGTTATGGTTTTGTCACCTTTGAACCCCTTACATTAAATTTATAATAAATTTGTAATGTTTTAAAAGACAAACTAAAAATGAGCAAAACAATTTGCAAAATATTATATATTTACTCATCCTAATTTTATAAGAAAGATATAAAGGATATGCATACAAACACGATCTGGAAGTCACAGCAGTGACTAAGCTTTAACCAGAGTGACCCCATCCCATGGGAAGCAAAACAAGAAGGATACACATTCCCGACTGACCAACTCCGGGAGAAGAGCTGCTCAGCTAGCAGGAGCTGCCCACTAGCTCACCCAGGGGCTGCTATGGAACTGAGAACTGAATTCTTGCACTCTGGGTTTTCTTAGCTCCTTGGCCTTTACCTTACCTAATACAAGTACATGTCAAATTGTTACAAGTAGCTCTCGCTAAGGCAGGGCATTTACTGGGGAGATCTACTTCTATACTGAAAAGTCTGTGCTAGTTTTTACGGGGAAAGCCACCAAAAGTTAAGCGGAAGTTGAAGAAACCAGCCATCCCTCCCAGGGGCCTGGCCAGCCTACCTTGAGGGAACGGTTATGGCGCTGCAGCTCACGGCACAGGCTCTCAAGCTTGCTGCGGGCCAGGATGGCCTTGCTATGCTCGCCGCGCAGGTGGTCTTTCTCTTGCACCAGCTGGCTCTGTTTCTTCTGCAGGAGCTTCATCTGTTTCTGGGAGTTTCGATGTTCCTCCAGCTGAGGACAGAAAGGCAGGTAAGCACCCTACAGGGCTCTCCTCATGGGGATCCCAGGTCTCTCCTGACTCTACCCATAACAGCTCAGGCTGGACACTGTGGGTGCTCCATTTGCTCCTTACAATAACCGCAAGGGCCCTGTAACTCAGAGTTACAGAAATGGATACTTAGACAGGACAAGCAGAGACATGCAGCCAGCAGATCCCAGTTTCTCTCCCAGCTCTGACTCCAGAGACAAAGCTCTCAAGACTCTCAAACCATTACATTCTCCCAACCCTTGGGACACTGTCACTCCTTTTTATTGCTCTAAGATTTTAGTACTGATTCACCATTTCTTTTTTTTACATAATTCCTATTAATGTTGTAGTCTTTTCATCACTGACAGACAACCCTTCTGACTCCCTGGCCTCACAGTCCTTAACCTCCTCCTCAGACCTTGTGTTCTAGCTCAGCTCCCCTCCCATGAGCCTATTCATGTTGTACAGTAGATATAAAATGCGACTCAACTATGTAATTAAAATTTTTCTAGCGGCCATATTGAAAAAAATAAAAAGGTGAAATTAACTTTGACATCTGAATATTATTTCAACCTGGAATTGATGTAAAAAATTTGAGATGTTTTACAATCTTCCTTTTCCTTAGGTCTGTTAAATCCAATGTGTATCTTCCACTTACAGCACATCCAGATTCAGACTGGCCACATTTCAATGGACCAGTCTGTCAAAACCCAGATCCCCACCCATCTCCGTTATCTCGTCCCAGGCCAGTCCATCACCTACCTATCTTCCTAGGTCATTCCTTCCAATATCCATGGTCCCAGAAGGTCCCCTACCCTATTGGATCTCCAGTCCAATGACCAAACCATCCTTTCACTTTCCTTTAACTAATGACATACCTTCTCACCCTGCTTAGATTCCTTACACCCTCGACTCTCTGGCCCCTTTCTCAGAAAAACCCCAACCTTGGTATATCAACCTCCTGCTAACCCTGCACCGGCACTGGAGCAACTGTTCATGAAGAATCTCACTTTAAATTCATGACCACCACTTTCAGGAAGACCTCGGTTTGCCTACCGGACCTACTACATTCATACTCTTCTAGACAACTACTCCTCTTCAAATTTCCCCTGCCCCAGCTAAAACTATCATTTCTACTTTCCTGAGAACACAGAAATAACCAGAGGAGCTCGCTATCTGCCAGTCCACCAGCACCTGCCCTCTTCTCCAGTCACAAGTACCTGGCCATGCTTCTCACCACAGCTGACCCCTCTGCTGGTGCACCAGACCTCATCTTTTTTCATCTACTCGTGAACATCATCCTAACAACTCCCTTCCTCCTCTTCTGCAATCGTCAATCTTTCCTGGGCTGGTCATTCTGAAAGGATGGGATCTTTTTCATATCCTTTTCTTCATTATTAAACCCAACAGGCAGGTATAATTTTCTCTGTTTTATATGTAGGAAAGATTTCTTACAAGAGAATTCCAGCTAATTAATATAAATGGACTGAAAGAATTTAAAAATAAGTAATTAGGCAATAACCTTCAGTGGATGCATCTATTAATTCAAATTCTAATGGGAACCTGACACAGGAGGGACCACGTTGGTGCCCCCTGAACCCACTGAACAATCTTTCACCACTTAAGGTGGGATGACCACACTTTCTTCCCGCGAAGAAACGTGAAGTGCAGAGTACCATTTATAATGAGTTCTTGTCAAAGAAGTTGAACTTGAATTTGATCAAGCTTCTAGAGCTAACTTCCACTTTATTTACAGCAACTAAGGGGGTAACGGAACAAGTTAAATGCCACACAAAGCTAGAAAGTGGAGCACACTACAGGATAGTTGATTTGCAATAAGTCAATGTCATGCAGAAAAGAGCAGGGCAGTAAGATGAAGACTGCTTTAAAGTAAAAGGAAAAAAGTCATAATAACCCCATGTAATGAATGGACCTCATTTGGACTTGATCAAATAGAGATTTTTTTTTTTAAACAAAAGAGGAAATTTGACTATGGACTGGATATTGAGATAATATCAAGTGATTACTGTTAATTCTGTTAGGTGTGATGATGGTATTGGGGATTTCCGTATTTTGGAGAGATGCATACTGAAGCAAACAGGGGTGAGATGACATGGTATCTGGGACTCAGGCAAGGAGCTCTAGGGCTCTACAACTGGAATGTGAATTTTTCCTCTTACTGTCAGCCCTGAAGAGGCTGGCTGGGACCTGACTGTCTCTCCAGTTAGATGGGGAAAAGGCTCAGAGAGAGGTTGAACAGGAATTAAGCCACCTACAACCCCATGCCAGGTGGCCTACAGACTTTCCAAGGCAGGCAGGATGTGAGAAGGGGGAAAACTGACCAGTTCCGCATACTTCTTGCACAGAGCTGCCAGCTTCTCCTCCGGGGTGCTCAGAGTGTTCAATGTTTGCATCAGTAACGTGATCTCCTTTCCTGCAAAGCACAGGGAGCAAAGGCATGTATCCCCTTCTCTGGGATTCCCCTACAGACCTGGGCCCACACTCTTTGCCTTGAGGCAGCTCTCCCCTATCATACTTTATATTTGTTTGTTGAACTGATTGCCTTCTCTGCTAGTCCATGTGCTTCATGAGATCTGAGACCAACTGAATTCTGCCTATCATTATAGCCCAGAGCTATCTCTAAT
Source organism: Rousettus aegyptiacus (assembly GCF_014176215.1). Lineage (NCBI taxonomy): Eukaryota > Metazoa > Chordata > Mammalia > Chiroptera > Pteropodidae > Rousettus > Rousettus aegyptiacus. The sequence goes on along the minus strand of NW_023416284.1, from coordinate 19,941,666 downwards.
GCTCATCAAAGTGGACATGCTCGACAAATACTTATTAAATGAATAACTGAATCTCTGTATCATCTCCTTGGTGAGCACTAGCAGTGGGGGGAAAAAAAACCTGCCTGCTCTACCACCAAGTGAAAGAGAGGAGTTCTACCCGTGAATTCAACGCTACTGTTTCAACGCAAGGAAGGTCATTTTGAAATAGGAAGGGTGCAAAAGAACAGGTCTCCTTGAGAACCACTAACTTTTATCAACAGAAGTAGCTAACTGGTGAACTTTAAAATGAATATACCTTCTAATATCTGATCCTAAGATTAAAAACAAAGAAACCTTTAAATTAGGGTGTCAGTTAGGGGGTGGGGGAGCAAGGACTAAGACATGGGCATAATACTACCTGATTTTGATTCTTTTAACACACACCAGCCCTGTACATAGCACAGCATTATGCTTCTGAAGTGGCAACCCTGGGAGGCTCCAAGAAATCAGGGTAGAGACAACAAATCACTGACATACAGGCCAAATCCAACCCACAGGTGAGTTTTGTCTGGTTCCTAGCACATTGGCAACTGTTAAAAATCTAAAGATTGCACAACTGTAGATTACTGGCTTGTATTAAGAAAAATAATAAAAGGCTGGCTAGACTTAGCCTGTAGCTTTATATGCTATCAACTAGCTGGGAACAGTCAACTCTTTGGATGAAGTAGGCACTCTCTTAGCCCTCATGGGGCTCCCTGGCTATCTTGGCTTACTTGTGTTCTCAACCCTGGTCTAGTCCAATTCTCTTACCGTAGAAAAGTGACGACTGAGAACCAGAGAGAGGAAAGGCCTTGCTCAAGGTCGCACAGCAGGACAGAAACAGTGCTGGCTTGCAGAGGAGTCACCCAGGCCTCCTACTTTCCATTTCCCCACGAGAAGCAGGTTGGATTTTGATTCCCACTTGCTCCCAAGGCCAGAAGCCCTTGTGTAATGAACAACCTGCACAGCACTGTGCTATAGCCCCACAGCCCTGACTTTGATTAAACTAGTGTGATTTGCTTTTCTCAGAAGTGGGGTTCAAACTCCCTCCTCTCACTAGCCTCACAAGTAGCTGCCCTCTGCTCACCCAGACCCTTGGCTTTCTTCTTCTCCTGTGGCCTTCGGTGGTCTCGGTCTCCGACCTCATCACTTGCCCGGATCTCGTCTGTGCCTGGCTCTCCCTTGGAGATCTCCTTCTCACCATTGACTACTGGGGTCTCTGGCTCAGGCTCCCCATTCCTCGAGGCATAGGTCCGGGACTTCTCTGCATCTTCAGTTTCAGCAGGCTCACCTTGGGCCCCATCCTCACTTGGGCCCCCCTGATTGTTGTCCACACAGTATGTACTCAGGATGTCTTCCAACTGCCGGCTCAGCTCCTCAGAGACATCGCGGAGGGCCCCGGATGGAGCAGTTTTGGCTTGTGCTCCTATAGCAGGAGAGGATGTGGGGCACACTGATAAATAATTTGGTTATACCACTGATTGGGATCAGATCCCAAACTTACTGGTTTGGGTTAAATGTTGCCTAACTTCTTTACACCTGTTTATTTACCTATAAAATGGTACGTCTATTTCTCATTGTCACCTAATCATATCTGTTGTGAGCATAAAAGAAATCGAGTAAAATATCCGGCACAAAGGGATAGCAGGTAGCAGGAGCTCAATGTCTAGCCCATCTCCTTTTCCTCCCCACAGAAGTCATTTCTTGCTATTAAAAGTTTTAGAAATGCCTCGAGTATAAAGAGCAGTTACCCACTGAGGTGTTTTTATTCTGGATTTGCTGGCTGGGTGTCTCATTTGACTATTGCCTAATTTAATTCTGTCAGAGCCTTCCCCCAAACATCGTGGGGATGGCAAAGACTCAGCACTGTCCTACCCTCAATTTAAATTTCCTTCTTTCTGGGTAACAATGGCCTCTAACTTCAGAAGCTATACTGACACACCACAAACTCCTACTGCCCGCTAGAAAAGCTGAGCTGGTACACACCCTCAGTCTTCCCTGAAGCGTGGCTGCTGGAACCTTCAGCTTCTGTTGCAGAGGCAGAGTGGCTGGTCAGCCCCTGGGCTCCTTCTGGTCCTGCTTCCGCTTGCCCTGCGTTGCTTTTTGGATTGGAAGTGTTGCCTGATTGCTTGGCAGCCCCATTCTTTTTGTCTTGGTTCTTCATTGTGGTTTGCAATGGTAGGTGAGAAGCAGATCCTGTAGGAATAAGCACATTTGCTATTTTCCAGACTTTGAAATTCTTCTCAGCCTGGATAAGAGATCCCAACAGTGGGTGCACACAGCTTCTTAAAATAAACTGGCCGGCGTTCACCGGAGGGAGCCAATGGTTCTCCCTTTCTCTGGATGGTCAGGGGAGCCTGATGTGCCCAAGCAGGTTTTCGGGGCGCTGCTCCAGGAGAGGGGGAGGAGAGGCCTCCTTTTTGCTGAAGCCTCTTTCCGGCACAACGCGGACCCCTCTCACTACAGGCCGAGCGCGGGAGAGGTTCCCGGCCCAAGACTGACGTGGCTGGACGCTTGATTCCCCGCCCCCCCGGCCCCACGTGGACCCCCCCGCGCGCGCGCACACACCCACCCACGCCCCGCGCGCCCTCGGGCGGCGCGCGCCACCCGCCCGCGCATGCGCACAAAGCCTCAGCCTTGTCCCCCCCCCCCACCCATATCTGAGCCCACGCGCGGAATCTGCGTGATTCCCCCCGAGTGGCCGAAAGCACCCTGGTCCACAGACCCTCTGAGCGCTTCGTCCCTCTAGCCGCCGCGGTACACACCCCACTGCCGACGTCCGGACAGCTTCGCCCGCTCTGGCCTCGCACCGGAAACCCTGGGTAACCGCTGCCGGCAGAGCCGCCTGCTCGCCACAGCCAATCAATAGCCAGCGCTCTCGCGGGGCTTGCTGGGAAAGATGTAGCGAAACGGCCCCTGAGGCGGGTAAATTGTGAAGGCGGGGGAGGGAATGGACTACAAATCCCTTCATGCTCCGGGGCTGACCCAACGACCAAGATTCAATAGAAAGGGCTTTAGCCCTAGGAGCCGGATACCCAGGAGGTCCGAAAGGAGCCAGTCATTATGTTCAAGTACCCACGTCAACTTCGTTTCTGTCGCACAGAAGCCATGATTCAGCTCTCAGAGCCTTACGCCTGGCTGTTCTTTCAAGCGCGCCCCCACCAATCCTTCCCCTTCTGCTGTGAACATGTATGACCGTCTGGGAACTGAGGATAAAAGACAGAATACTAGTCTGGGCACCAGACCTTTATTGCATTCCTGAGCTAATTTGTTGTGTGACTGGGCATTCTTTTCTCTCCCAGGGCCTCTTTCCGTGTTCAAGTGGAAGCTTTGAATAACAATTCTTTGGACGCTTACTGTGTGCTTTCACGGTAACTACTAGCCTAATTCTCAGAACTCAAGTACTGTTTGTTATTCCCATTTTACAGCTGAGGACGGTAAGGCAAAGATTAGAAAACTTGTCCGAGGTCACATTGCTATCGAGTGGTTAGAGCAGGAAGTATGGCATCAGCACCCATCTTACCTACTGGACTACTATGCCATAAAAAATAATCATCATGGCATGCTTTCCGTGAGGATGAGTCAAGGTGACTTGTAAAAAGTTATATTTTTTCCCCCTCTCCATTACCAGCATGAATCCCTCTTTGGAAGGGGCTGAGGGAGCCCTGCAAGGCGAAGTTTAGCCTCAGGGGATTCCTGAGGCTTTTCTCTGACTGGCCCACCTGCTACAAAGTCTCTGTTGCACTAGGGCTTAAAGTGGGTAGGGGGAAATCAGACTTTTCTTCAAATATGAGATCACAAATTTTAAAATCCGGTTTCCTAGAGATAATAGAATAAAAACTAACGACCCATGCACCTGGAATTTAATATCTACATGGTTTGTATTGTTTCCAGCCAATCGTGCCCATCTCCTCTGCCTTTTTTGCTCCAAAAGTACTTTTACTATTTCCAGGACTTCCCAGTTTTTTGCAGATGATGTTCTTCTAGCTTCCAAAATACTCTTCTGGCAAAAACAATTTTTCGAGGCCCAGCTCTGAGGTCATTTCAGAGCCGTCTTAGTGCTGTGCAGTCTGTTCTAGCTTCTTACCTCTGGTTAGAGTTCTTTTGCAGTATTAGTAAGGTGCTGAAATTCCTTGCTTACAAATCGGTCAATGGACAAACTGTTGGCTACTCTAGTCCTGAAGCCTAGTTTCCAGGGGCAGAGAAGGCATTAATTTGTGCAAATTTGGTATTGTTTTAGGGCTCTTAAGATGTTAAATATTTCTCCCAGAGACTCCAGGGCAATGCTCTTCTCCCATCCCTTAGGCAGCACAAGTTCACATTTTACCAGGTAACAATATGGTATAATACTATAATGACAAAACTCAAGCCCAGAAAGGTTTGGAATCCAGGTCTCACAAAACCAAGATGATTATTTCCAGAAAAGCATGTTGGAAATCTTTTGAGGTAACTCGTAAGTCAGGGCTTGATGATTTCCATAAGAAGGTGTTCTAGGCAGAGATAATGAACATAATAAGCAAGAACAAGGTATGCATGGAGTGAGGGGTAGACTGGTTTAACAAGAAGGATCGGCAGTGGCCCGCAGGGAGTGGAGCAGGCAGGCAAGGAACAACAAAATTTGATAAACATGAGTTCAAAAAGTTACTTTATCATTCTGCTATAAAATAGCAACAATATTAGCATCTGCCAGTTAGGGAGACCAATGGTGGCCATGGTGGTATAACAGTTCTTGCAGATTGTTTTCAAGCAGAAACTCAAGCCCAGTAGTGGTATTTTTCAAGATAGAGATCTTTATATTTTTAAATGTTGGCAACGAATTAAAACTTAAATAGAGTCAGCCAACGAAAATCCTTTTGGGTCGAATCAACTTTTTGACTGCTTGTCTGTAATCTGCTTTAGGAACTGATCTCAACTTAAGTGAGTGGTCTGTGAACTCTGTGACCTTAATGGGCTCAAATGGCTGTGGAATGGTGCTGATGAAAATGTCAGGATCTTTTAGAGAAATCTAGAAAGTGCAAACTACACAGAATGCAGATTAGTGATTGCTGGGGGTTGGGCAAGGAGAATTTCCTAAGGGGCATGCAAAAACTTGTAGATGGTATGTCTACGTCTACCAACTTGATTGTGGTGATGGTTTCATGGGTACACATATGTCAAAACTTATCAAATTGTACATTTTAAATATGTGCCATTTACTGTATTTCATAAAAACTTTAAAAGAACATCTTTATAGCAGGAGCAGGCCGTTGCCATTCTTAATTCCATTGTTAGGCCACAAGTTCAAACTCCCTCTCCTCGTTCATTTCCAAAAAATCCGGTCTAGCATCATTCCAAAGAAGACGATTTAGAACTTTGCAACAGGTTTTTATTTTTGCTTTATATCTATTACAGTGTTTGAAACCTAAAGAAATACATTTTCTCTTCAAATTTGGATGTGTATATAAATATCATTTGTCTGGACTCAGTACACTCAACTCAATGCCATGGTTTCTTGGCCTATGTCTGCTCTGAAATCATCAAGCTTTATCTGTCCACCCAGGGGCCCTGAGTACTTAGAAAATAGCCAGAGTTTATAGTTCTTGGAAAACTAAAAGCAAATGAATTTGGAAAGAAAAACCAGTGAGGAAGAGGGCTCAATTCGCCTTCCAAGGGTCTGTAGCTGGGAACCCAAGCTGTTTTTGAGGGACAGATCTGGTTTGTCTTGGGTGGCTGGGTCCTCATACCCCATGCCCTTTACTTCTTTAGTGGTTCAAAGGCAGTTCCCACAAGTTGGCTAAGAGTCAATACCCAACTACAGGGCCTGAGGGTTCCTTATAGAGACAGACTCTTTAAAGTCATCCTCTGAGTCAGGTTCCCAGCCAATCTCAGGATCTGTGCTTTGACTTCCTTCACTGCCCCTCGGGCCTGGCAGAGTTTTCTCTTCCCAAACCCTGAAAATCTGACCTAAATGGGAGCAGGGCCAGCATTTAGCAGAGGGGTTCAGGTATGTGCTAAGAGACATCAATCAGGCTAACCTAAAATTAGCAAGGTAGGCCCAAACTCACTGAAGACGGTTATAACACACTATGCAAACCTTTCTCCTGTGGTATTCTGGGCCCAAATTTTAATGCTGCCTCTTCTGACTCTCATACCCAGTTTTGGTTCTGAAAATAGCCCAGGCTGGACGGAAAATACCCTCAGAGGAAAAATAATAGCTTTAATTCGGACTTGGTTGCTACTGACCTCAAATTCTTCCCTCTCTATGGTCTTAATCTGGGGGTGGGGCTTGGGGTAGACAATAGGGTGACTGAGTCATTTATGAAGGCCTTGGCCAAAGAGCAGCTAGTTCTCGGCTTGTTGGCTTAACAAAAGAATCGAAAAGAGAAAAAATACTGGACAAGATTAGTCTAGAATCTTAAAATGGCTGTGGAAGAAACCTACTCTGAGCAATTTCTTAGTCTCACAGTCATTCACTTCTAGGATAGTCCTACATGGAAGATGTCGCAACCAGTTATGAACATTTCCTATGGTTCAGTGCACTGACTGAGCCTTGCAACCTCCCCCAGCCTGCCAGGGAGGCAGGCAGTCACACATGTTCCTGAGGCCCTCAGCCAGCCTGTTTTCCCTACTGATTCCTGTAGCACCTGTAGGGACCTGGAGAATCTGGATCTTTGCTCTCCATTGAAAATCCAGAATCTGAGCCTACAAGATGAACCTACAGAGGAACACTCAAGATGATGGATACCAAACTGAGTCTTGGGGAAGAGATATGGTCTGAATATATGAGCTGAGACATTCAAAGAGGGGTGTGTGAAATGAGGGAAGTACTGTAAGCATTCATCTCCTTTCCTTCCAGTTTGCTAGAAACAGGAGTAACTCTAGGATGTAGGGAGAAAGCAGGTAGACACAATAAAATGGAAATCCACTTCATTTTGTAGATGGTTTTCATTTTAAGCTGGTTTGGCTAGAGAAAAACAAAGTCTGTGCCTGAGAGCCTTCTTTTGCTCTTCCTTGACTCAGTATAGCAGGAGCTATAATCTTTTGCAGTTCAGCTCCAAGAAATCAGGCTCCTGGAAAATGGCTTCCAGCACAAAGAGAGTAGGAGTGGATCCAAAAGTCCTAGCTGAGGTGGTACATCAAGTGTCCCTGAAAGCTGAGGTCATCAGCAGCAGCTCCTTGGAAGGGTCATTTATACCCAATACCTCAAGCAACCAGGCTGGCCAGCTGAGGGTGAAACCCATGTGGTTCTACCAGAAGGTAGAGCCAAGACCAAGGCCAGGCAGTCACTGGGGATTAGCTCAGAACTGAGAGCAGTCTTCTAAGACTAGAGACCCTGTTAGTACTAGAGAAGATGATTTGGGGATGGGATGCCCAGATGGGCTGGCAATAAAAAAGCTGGCACTGTTTAAAACAGTATTTGAACACTTTAGCTAAGAAAAAGGCTTCTCGTCCCCTTAATCCACCCCCACCAGAGGTCTTAAAATAGATATACCAGCCATGCGCCAACATCTGAAGATTCTGAAAATATGTCTTATCAGGCTATTCCCTACAGCAGGCTGGCAGTCCCTCTATCCCTGCAACATCCATTCAGAAATCTACCAGAAAGCCTTTGACCTCACCTAGGCTGGGGCCTGGAGTTTAGATGGGAGCTGCCCATGAAGAATGGCTGTCAAGCCTGGGTTACAAAAGTAATATTTTCCTCCCCAAGTTGGCCAAAGGAAAGGAGGAGACACAAAAGATGATGTTACTGCCTCTGAGGGCTGGAAGAACTTAACCTGTTGACTGAAAAGGGGGTTAGAGAGAGATAATAAGAAAACATGGTCTGAGGAAGACACTAACGAAGGGAAGCTCCTGGAGGCCACTTTTATCGGAAGAGGAGTCTGTCCTCATGCTGTGCCCTGAGAGACTATAACCTTTGGAATCCTTGGAGAAAATTGGTTTAAGCAGTAGCCAGAGGATCAAAAAAGTCAGCCATGTGGTAAAGGACCAGATCTGAAATGAAAGTAATTTTGGAGGAACAGTTGGGAAAAGCAGGATGTGTATGTCTCACCATAAGAATCTGGCCCCAATGTCAAGGACTTAACTATTGCTTAAATAAAGATGGAGTGGGCTTTTCTTTTGAACTGTAGAATAGTTTTGTAGTAGAGTCAGCAGGCCAGGTGTAAAACGTCCTGCCTCTTGCCTACCTGTGAGACTAGGGGTTGATATTCCCAAGCTGAAGAGTAGCATCTGACTCACTAAGGTGCTATAGCATTGGCATAACTTCAATAATAACCTCTAGCCCCAAACCACCTTTCTTAGAAAATGGCTGTGGAGTTGAATTTCAACTGTAGAAAGAGAGGGCAAATTCAAAACCAGTGGCTCCTGTTGAGCACCTGAACTTTAGATCTGCAGTAGAGGGGTATGGATTTCACCTGAGCCGGAGGGGGTGTGTAGGAATGAGAACAAGATCAGCATTGTTTCTGGGGTAGGGAAAATACAGCTTGGAGCAGGGCACCTCTGACTGACTAATCGACCGTAGTGGGGAAGCAGGGGCAGGGGATATTGCGCCTTCACAAAAGTTAGTCTATACCTAGCTGACAGCTTCCTCTACCCCCATCTCCAAAAATTGGGCTTAAATCTCCTATGTAATCCACTGAAGCATAAGCAAGCCACTGTGGCACTGCACCAGCTTTACCCAAAGAGAAAAGAAAAAAAGGCATTAGGATTATAATTGTTAAAAGGAAGGGCAAAACTCAAACCAGATACAAGGATCCCAAACAGGGAAGACACCAATAACTCTCAGCAAAGTCCTGAGGCTGCTAAGTTTCTGTGATAATAGGAGAGGCAGGCATGTGTGATAACTTATGCAAGGGCCTTTTGAGACTGAAAAGGCAGACTGCTTTCTGGGTTTTCTGATGTAAGCAGGATGCTCAGCAGTAAGGACTAGAGTAAGTGACTCACCACACCCTGGGGTCCTCCTTGCTCCCTTCAGGTACCGGGAAAATCAGACCAGGCTGACCTGCTATGTAAAGGTTCCAGAGCTAAGGGTTGGTCCCAGGTGGTGGCCCAGAACCCAAGCAGAGAAGAAAAGGACCAAGCTCAGGCTTCCTGAGCGAGGGAGCTTCCACATCTCTTTTTGGTCCTCCTCACAATATCCTACTTACAGAAATTACAGACACTTCTTCCTCTTGAGACCAATTAAGATTGACCTACCTAATATATAGAATATAAAAAAATACATAACTTTCTGACATTCTCTCCTGTGGAAGTGAAATATACATGATCCAACTACGGAAGAGGAAGAAGAGGAAGAAAGGCCAAAGGCAGGGATCCCTGGCTATCCCAATACATGACACTCTCACTCCAATCTCCTCTGCAACTGATGGGTCACCAGAGCAAGGACTTTCTCCTCAGGAGAAAGGAAGGACCACAGCCTCGTCTCGTGCTTAGGAGAAAATACAGCTACCTCAGAGGTTAATTCAACTCTGAGGGGAATTTTCAAGTAAACAAATGAAGTTGGGTCGCACCATTGGAAGGTGGGTAGGAAACATGGGATCAGTAGCGACACATGGGAAGCCCTGTCTGAAGGCCTGTGCTCCTCTCCTCGACTCCCACTGGTGTACTTGCCCCAGGAGAGTGAGGGGGATCTCCCAAACTAAAGAGGTCTAGGTAGGAGTTAGAGAAAGGGAGGGGCTTTTGTCACATGGTAACCTCCTCCTCAGCCTCTAGTCCCAGACAATGCTGGCAGCTGGGATTCCTAAAACCAGGAACTCATGGCTCTTGGAAAGAGCAATCTTAATACAAGAAAAATGTGCAAAAGAAAAAAAATTAAATAATCCAAGCATACAAGATTAATATGCTGTCAGAGCAAGAACACTTTGTTTTGGATTTCTCCCCTCCCCTCCCACCCCCTACTTCTGGAATATTCCATCTGCTCAAGTACCCAAGATAAGAGTTACACACAGATCAGGGCAGAGAACTTGGAAGGATGAAGGAAGATACAAAGGGAAGGAAGTCACCACTAAAGAAAAAATAAAAATAAAAAAGGTGCAAAATTGATTACCTCAGTCCTCCTTTGACTACCCCTGGGCTCCTGGGTTAAAGACATATGTGCAGCCAAAATATAGTGTAAAGAAGAAAAACCCAACAAGTCCCCTTCTTGTCACGAAACCCAAATGTGAGCCTCAGATGGTTCTGTCTGTCCAGAGGGTGCTCCCTCCAGGGAAGGGGGCGGAGCAGGTCAAGAGCACAGTTTCCAGGGCAGCAAAGGTGTGTGGTGGCAGCTGATGGTGGGGGGCTGGTTTCCCGCCCACCAGAGGGCTGCTTTTCCGCTGGTTGGTGGTGCTTCCCATCCCATCCCCTCCCCGGAGGCAGACATTATAGCTGGAAGCCCTCCATGGGGGCCTCGGGCTGCTGGAAGATGAACTGCTGTTGCGTTTCATCCACTTGGGGAGCCAGGCTGCTGTCATCATCTTCTACACCAAAGTAGTGCTCAATGAGGTCAAAGGCCTTCTGGTAGATCTCCTGGTTTTCATGGCTCTGGAGAAACTCAATTTTATCCAAGCCTATGGTGGCAAAAAGGAAGGAAAGAGAGAGAGAAGAGTAAACTTTGAATGCTTTTCTATGGGTCCGTGAAACATTTATCTATTTTTCTTTCCCTGAGATATGTTACTGGTCATAAATACAAATAATATCAGATCTCTCTTTGACCTGAATGAAAGAGAGCCAAGATCTTTTCCTCAAACTACATGACTTCAAAGGGAAAAAGACCAAAATGTTAGTTATAAATCAAGTTATAGTCCTGATTCTGCTTTTAATTACCTGTGTGACGTGGGCAAATCATTAGCCTTTCTACATCTCTCAGAGATGTGTGATGAGTCCATCCTGCACTCTTACTGGAACTTGCTAGAAGCTCAGCTAAAAACACGCCTTCCAGTGCCTGATTTTATTATCAATTCTGGAGTTTCTTTTTGCATCTGTACCATATCTACTTACTGGGCAGAGCTCATCAGAAAGAGAGCTGATCTACCGTTCCTCAGAGGGAGAAGAAACTGGTGGGATAAAACCTTGCATTCAACAATGCCCCCTCCAAACATACACCTTCACATAAGTATACTACTTTGGAGACCTCTTGTCCCCAGGTTCTGACTAGAATCTCTACTTAAGGCAGAGGTTATGTAGGGGAGAGGGTATATACCATAGGCTTCCTCGATGAGACCACAGTAGGGATTGACCCCTGAGCCACTGCGCTTGCCCTCTTGCTCTCCAAGCCGAAGGATGTTCTCCAGTCCATTGAGGGCCACCTGCACAATCTTTGAATCCATCACAGTCAGCAAGTCGCATAGCGGTTTGATGCAGCCCAGTGAGACTAGGTACCTGGGGACCAGAGACCAAGCAAGTTCTAAATTAATGCAGGGCAAGGGAGGTGCCAGACAGGTGCTGTGGTACCTGTGGGTCTCTCTCATACATGTCAATACATTCGGCATTCCACTCTTACTGAGCCTTCATAACCACCCATCCTTTATTTGTCTCTCCACTCTCCCAGTGTTACTGGTTCATTTCCATGTGGAAGGGTGCCACAGATTCCTTCTCCTTGTGTTTAATCTCCTAGCTGCAATATTACCACTCTAAACACATCATTTCCCTGCTTAAAAATTTTCAAAGTCCAAGCTCTACAGATATGACAATAAAGTCTGGCTCCTACCTATCACTCACATCTACTAGCTTCACTTCCCATCATTCCCTTCTAAGGTTACTACATTTCCGTAAAACATGTAAAGGTCTCCAGGTTTCTGATTCTTGTACTTTTTATACTTTTTACTATCCCAAAGGCCTTTTACAATCCTGTATTTATCCTTCAAAGTTTAATGGCTATCCCTTTTCTCTTAAGGCTTTATATATGTTGGTCAATGATGGACTTCATATGTGGTCCCATAAGATAATGGAGCTGAAAAATTCCAATCACCTAGAGATGCTGTAGCTATCGTAACATCATAGGGCAATGCATTACTCACATGTTTGTGGTAATGCTGGTGTAAGCAAACCTATTGCATTGCCAGTCATATAAAAGTATAGCACATACAATTATATCTAGTATATAATACTTGGTAATAACAATAAATGACTATTATCATACATACTGGTTTATGTATTTACTATACTGTACTTTTTATTGTTATTTTAGAGTATATTCTTTCTACTTATAAAAAAAGTTTGCTGTAAAACAGTATGCCATGTTATGCTGGCAGGAGCCTCATACTTTTTGAGCTCACTGTGTCTCTCGATTGCATCATTTTTACTTGTGCTTGATTTAATCTCATGTTGTTCTGTACAGTGGCATGCTGTATAGACTTGTAGCTTAGGGCAATAGACTGTACCATCTAGGTTTGTGTAAGTGCCCTGAATTATGTTTGCTCAATGATGAAACACCTAATGATGAATTCTCATTAAGTGGTGCATGATTGTACTCCCTTTCCTAGGCTATAAGCCTAGGAAAGGTCAAGACACTTGTCAATTCACACCACCCTATTCATGCTGATAATGGAAACTAAAATCAAAAAGCATGCACACATACAATGGCTTTCTATTTGTCCCTCCCAAGTGCCACACCCAAAAATGATTTCCCAGAGAAGCTGCTTTGAATGAACCATAGCATGGTTCTCCTTCATTTGTATGGATAATTGAGTATTACATAGATTTAAATTCTCTAGAGGGTAGGAAGAGATAGAAGAGAGGTAGATGTTTGTATCATAGGTTTCTATTCTACAGGAGGGAAAAGAGGTACACAGTCTACAGGTATCTATTCCAGACTCCAGTGCCACTCTAGTAGCTTACCAGTTAAACTCTACTACAGCTAGAATGGGGCAGACCTATCCCAGAAAAGCGGTTTGGAGGTCACATGTAAACTATGAGCCAAAAGGGAAAATACATATATTATTACTCAAGACAACGGGAAAGGAATGTGATACCTGATCTGCTCAGGGGTTCCTCCTGATGTGGCATTGGTGATAGCCCAGGCTGCCTCTTTCCTTGTACGAAACTCTGCTTTCTGAAGGATTTCAATCAACACAGGGAAGATATTTGCATCTATGACAGCCTGAGAGAGGATTTGGGTGGGGAGGAGAGAGAAAGAAAGTCACTTCAAGGGAATTCAAACCCAGCCCACAAATCGGCCAAGATTTAGGTATCTTCCCTCCCTGAGAGTTTTCTTGTGTTCTTTCTATATAGGTGAGAGGCTACAGAGGAACCTGGTTTCTACTACACAGAATCTTTAACCAGTGACACATACGGACCCCCATTTCTAAAGAAAAGTTAATTCTTCTAAAAGGAAATATTCCACAACTTCTCACATCCCCATGCCTTCCCCTCTGACAGCCCACCCCCTGACTTCCTTCTGCTTGTTCTACCTGTATTTGAGCCCTGTTGCCAGCAGTGATATTTGAAATGGTCCAGCAAGCTTCCTTCCGGATTGATTCCTTGGGGCTGCTCAGCAAGTGGAGGAGGCAAGGGAGGGCTGAACAGTTAAGAATAACCTAGAACACCAAAGGCATAGGCAACAAAAGAAAAATTAGATAAATAGACTCAATCAGAATTAAAAACTTTTGTGCATCATAAGATACTATCAATAAAGTGAACAGGTAAACCACAGAATGGGGGAAAAATGTGCAAATCATGTATCTGATCAGGCTTCATATCTAGAATATGTAAAGAATTTCTACAACTCAACATCAAAAAACTGAGCCCAATTTAAAAAATAGGCAAAGGATTTGAAGCCATTTCTCTAAAGAAGATATACAGATGGCCATGAAGCACATGAAAAGATGCCAAACGTCACCAACCATTAGAGAAATGCAAATCAAGACCATAATGAGATAATACTTTACACTTTTAGGATGATTATTATATATATCTCTAAAAAAAAAAAAAAACACAACAGAAAATACAAGTGTTGGTAAGGATGTGGAAAAACTGGAACTTGGTACTTTGCAGGTGAGAATATAAAATAGTGCAGCTACTGTGCAGCAGTTTGGTGGTTCCTTAAAATCTTAAACATAAAATTACCATATGATCCAGTAATTCTGCTTCTGGGCATTATCCAAAAAATCTGAAAGCAAGGACTCAAATAACTTGTACGCCAATGTTTAATGCAGTATTAGTCACATAGCCAAAAGGTGAAAACCACCCATGCCTATCAATATAGATGGATAAATAAACAAAATGTGGTATATGCATTCAATGGAATATTATTTAGCCATTAAAAGGAATGAAAAGTCTGACACAGGCTACAATATGACTGAACCTCAAAGACATTGTGCTAAGTGAAATAAGCTGACACAAAGGACAAATATATATGGTTCCACCTATATGAGGTACCTAGAGTAGTCAAGCTCATATAAAGTAGTATGGTGGTTACTAGGGGCTGTGGGGAGGGGTAAATGGGGACTTATTATTTAATGGGTAGAGAGTTTGTTTGAAATAAAAAAAAATTGTGGAAATGGATTATAGATGGTTGACTAACAACGTTAATATACTTAATTCCACTGAAATATACACTTGAAAATGGTTAAAACAGTAAATTTTATGTTATGAATATTTGTACATGTACACAAGAATGAACTAAAAAATGAGTGTGGGTTTGAGTTGAGATTGCTCACCTTTAAGAAATTTGTCAAGAATCCCACAGAATTATGCCAACCACTCAAGACCTTATGAATATCCAGTTCCATAGCTTTTATTATCTTAAAGAGACCATGACTCAAAAACTGGTAACTATTATCTTACAATGTCCTGGATAACGAGGCGGGTTGATTTAGTTTTCCTTCAAAAGCACACAGTGATGATTTGCTTCCCATTTATAGAAGAAATGAAGGCAACCAAGTTGCCCATGGTCATATATAAAGTGGAAGAGTTGGCATTTTTCACAAGCCCATGCTTTCTCTCCTAGATCATGCTGACTCTCATCAGGACCAAAGCCCTTGGCAGGGAAAGGTTTTATCCATAAGACAGCTCTCTTCTTCTTTACCTGGGTCTGGATGTCATCCCCAGTGACGATGTTTCCCACAGCTCTCAGGGCAGGAGAAGCCACTTTGTAATCATTATGCCTGCAGAGGAGGGAGATCTCATTAGTAGAGGGCCAGCACATGGTACTCAGCCCTGCTGACCACCAAGGCTGACAGCACTCTCATGGCTCCAGACCTTTGGATAGGGTGGCAATTCTTTAGTCTGAGCCTGGAGAAGCTTAGGGAATTTGTACCCTGAGATCACTCACATTAGAAGCTCTACTAATCTCCTGCAGACTCCAGAGTCTATGACAGCCTGGATCTTCTCGTTGGGGCCATCAGACAGATAAGAAAGGGCCCAGCAAGCATCTGCCAGCAAGTCTGAGTCACTGCTGAAGAGGAGGCGAGAGAGCACAGGCAAACAAGGGGAGACCTGTTGGAAACAGAGTGAGAGGAACTCATAGGAGGACATCAGCTCTACTGCTAATACTAACACTGCCGTCTACTCCTCTACAAGTAATTCTAAGCCCTGGAGATCTCTACCACATTTTTTAAAAAAAATTTTATTTTATTGCTTTAAAGTATACAGAATATTGGCTAGAAAATCCCTACTACATTTAACCATCAGGTCTAACTTTTCACTTTACCATCCAGCACACGAGATCACCCACTTCATTGACAATTGGCTCTTTCAATTTCCTATGGATTGAGACTCTAAAGGGTTCCTCAAAGACTTGAAAACTCCCATATAAAAATTCCTCCATATGAAGGAACCTGCTATCACTCAGAACTGGTAAGAAGCTCTCTCACCTTTGCAAACTCTGGGGGTGGGTTCTTTCCCCGGCAGAGGTTTGACAGGGCCCAGACTGCATTCCGTGTCATTGTCAGTCGTGTGGACTTTGTAAGGAGTCTGAAAGAAAAAGCAAAGCCAGATCCTGATCAGTGATGTCCTTGGCATAGAGCTGTTGCCAATGAGCCCCAGGAGCAAATCCAAAAAGATCCCTAAGACTCTGGTAGCTTCACTGTTTCTTCTTACCCATAGACCTAAATAAACTGAGCCTGTTTGGGTCAGGAGGCTAACCTACATCTTCACAGAGGATAAGGACTAGCTATGGCTAGTTAAGACCATAGCTAATAAGAACAGAGGGATGGATCTTGGGTAAGCCTGTAAAGCTTTTAAGATAAGACATACTGTGCCCCTAACTGTGACACAAGTTCTAAATAAGAAGTACTGTTCTCTTTGGAAATAAAAGGTGAAGGTCTAGTGTGAGGGCTTTGGCCATGCAGTATGGAATGATTTTCTGTGAAGGGTCCAAGAAAGAATTATAGTGGTAGCCTATGAGACTGTGGTCTCGGAAGAATACTTCATCTATCTATTTTGGTTTAAATGTAATGCAGCTCTATTTTAAGGGTATGAGAGGGAGGGATGGAGAAGGATCCAGATGACCGTTTCTGGAGTCTTTGACATGAGGTTTACAACAGAGCTCTTCAATGTACCTATGCATAAAGCCATAGAAAATCAATGTATTCTGTAGAGAAGGCTAAATTTTTCCTGATGGACTAGTCCTGCCACTTTCCCCAGGCTCGAAAATGAGACAGGCAAGATCAACATGAGATTCTACAGTACCGTGAAATGAGGAATATCCATTTGGCAAAGACTAGCAGCATAATTTTCTTGCTCTAAAAGATATCTTTTATTTCATCAATCTAAACACACTTTTAGCTTTGATTTTGTATTTATCTACCATCTTAAGGTAAGCTGCCCCCCAAAACACCTGCCACATGGCTGCCCTACAGATGCAACTAGTGTGGATAATCATTAATTACTCACGTTAACAAAGGATTAAGGATGGAACAGTTCAGGACGTAATCTCGGCAAACGGAGCTGTCTCCAGCTATGTTTCCCAGTGCCCAGACTGCCTGAAAAGGGGATGATAAATCCGTCACCTATAGAGTCTAGTGGCTTCTGTGAGTCCTTTATAATCAGGACAAAAACCATATCAAGGCCCAGACACACAAAACAAACTCAGGTACCCTCCCTGCTGACACCCTTTTTGAGCACTTGCTCTATGAGGACCTTTTCTCTAAGAGTTCCTGGCTCAAGAGTCCTAGGAAGAAGGCTGACATATGTAATAGAGCCAGAAAAGCCAAACCAAGACCTCCCTATCCACACCATCCAGAAAAGGAGAAAGTGATTGAAAAGTTGCATTCTTGTAGCCTTATTGACCAACTCTACTGTAAGGGCGGAAAAAAAATCCCAGGACCACTCTCCACTTCTATCCAACCAGCAAAAATCCAGTAGAAGAAACGAAGTTGTTCTCTTTATTTTGATGATCTATAGGATTGAGAAATGGGTGTTCTGGTGTTTTTTTCCCAATAACACCACTAATACCAAATGTGAAGTTTTTTCCATACCAACAACCAATTCTGACACAAACTGTGTGTCCAACAATTCAACTCAATTCTGACACTAAGTCTTGGAGTTAGTGCAGACCTCAACAGATTAAAGGACACAGTCCCACAAGACTGTCTTCACTTTAGACACCAGATGCAATTCCCAGCCACCACCTGTACTTCCGACCCAGTGGCTATAAATTCGAGAGTTCCCACAATCCTCTCTTCAGGTTCAATAATTCATTGGAGGTTCAGAGAATTCAGGAAAATGCTTACATTTACCAGTTTATTACAATAGATACGACTCAGGAAAAGCTAAATGAAACAGATGTATGGCGCAAGGTATGGTGTAAGGAGCAGGTGAGCTTCCACGCCCTCTCCAGGCATGCCACCTTCCCAGCACAATGATATGTTCAACCTGGGAGCTTGCTGAGTATCACTGCTCTGCAAGCACTTATAACCTGCTCTCCAGCCCTCCTAATCTTCCTGGGGAGGTTGGGATGGTAGGGTGGGGAAAGGTAAGAGCTGAGAGTTCCCACCCTCTAATCCCATGTTTGCTCTTTTTGAGTCCCATCTTGAGACTATTTAGGAGCTCTAACCTGAATTATCTCATTACCATAGACTCAGGTGTATTCTAAAGGGGCTCATTATAAATAACAAAAGACACTACTATCACTCATAAAATACCAAAGTTTTTAGAAGCTCTTTGTCAGAACTGGGGCCAAAGACCAAATATATTTTTTATTATACCACAGGTGTCATCAAGAATTAAGCCAAATTTGAGCATTACCTGTTCTTGTACATCCTCAAAGTCCGAGTTAAGCAGCTCTATAAATATGGGGACAGCCCCTGCTTCAATGACAATTTTGGTCTGCTGAGAGGTTCCAGAGGCAATGTTTGTTAGAGCCCAGGCAGCTTCAAACTGAAAGTGAGATTAAGCCATGATTGAGAAGTCATTCCAGATGGAGTAGCCATTTACCAGCTGGCTATGAGCAGTAAGCCTCTTGCTCCTGACTAAAAATATCAAAACACAAGTCTTTCCCTCTCTCCACTTTAAATGGTAGGGAGAGGTCTCCACAGTGAAATAACAGAATAGAAAGACAGAACTGGGCTTCACTCGTCCAGGTCTAGTCTTGTACTACCACAGCACCCATGAGTCCTTTAGCAAATCACTTTTTTATTTCTCGAGCTTCACTTTCTTCATTTCTGAAACCAGAATTAGAGTGAGATGGGTCTCTCGAAGTCTCTTTCAGCTAAGTTTCTAGTAAGTTTCATCAGATTAACTCTACCCATTTCTAACACAGATAATTAGAAGTGGATTAGAACCTCTGATTTATAACTAAATGGTCAATCTGTCATATGCTGGTATCTTTCCTTTGAGATTATTTAAGGGAAGAGATCTGGGCGCTTATCTGAGGCCAAGACTTCTGAGGCAACTGACAGCTTCTCTTAAATGTTTCTTCATATGACTTGTCTATCTCCTCAGAGATGTGTTTGTAGAAACACCTCACTGCAATTTCTTGAAAGTAGGGCTTATGTCTGGTACCCCTTTGCTCCAATTCTCACCTGTAATGTACAATTCTCATTCCTTTTCAGAAACTCCACAAACCGATCCACCACTCCTGGAGTATTGATAACTTCATCTATTGGAGGGCTAGGCTCTGGAAAAGGGAGAAAGAAAGGGGAGGAAACAAGATAGGCTTTAGCTAATGCACTCACTGGGGTCAGCCCACATCCTTCCTAGGTACTCCTGGCCGTCCTTATAAAACATTCCCAACAACCATTTAACAATAGCTGGTCATCTTTGAACTGTATGATACAGTTCAGACACTAAAGAGTAAAGCCCATCTGAATTTAAGTTTGCTCACCTAAACCTAAGCAAGCACTTACCTTACTTAAGTAAGCAAGAAGTAAGGGAGAGAAGAAAGCCCAAGGGATGAACCTAGTCTAAACAGTTCATCTAAACATTTCCCTTTTAAGACTAGCATTTTCTCTTGGGATGACTGCTTAATATACTGAGATAAGAAGTATTTTTCCTATCATACATCAAATTTTTATTAAGCACAAACTATGGCCAGACACAGTTCTAGGTACTGAGCATATAGCGGTGAACAAAACCAAGTCTCTGCCCTCATGGAGCTTACATCCTAATGAGGAGATATATTCTATTATGATAGATGATATAAGTGCAACAGAAAAAAAAAAAAGAATAGGAAGGGCAGGGTAGGAAGATTAAAAATGCCAAGGGTAGGGAGATAGCCAGTAATTTTAGACAGAATGTCAGGGCAGGCTTCATTGAGATGGTAAGATCTGTCATAAAAGTGAGGGAGCTGTCACATAGATATCAGCCAGTGCAAAGAAAAAAAAAGTGCCTGGCTCATCTAAGGAACACCAAAGATAGCAGGGCTAGAGCAGAATGAGTGAAAGGGAGTAGTTGATGAGGTCAATGAGAAGAACAAGACACTAAATTATGTAGGGTCTCCAGGGAGGACCAGGCTTTGTACCTTTGGAGAGCAGTTTCCGGAATTTCTGTGTGGTTGCTAACTGCAGGTCAGAATCATCAGAAAAGAGCATCTCTACCATCTCTCTTGTGATCACACTCTCCTAGAATATAAAACAGGTTCGAGATTTTGCAAACCACACTAGAGCCAGATAGGGGCACACAACCCTGCATAGCATCCTGTTTTCTAAAGACTTAAGGGTAAGAAGACAGTATGACAGGCTCAGGAGAAGGTGTTTGTTTAATCCATGACTGCTGCAAACTGGGACATTTTGACAGTGATTCCTAACTTCTGAGGCAACTGATGGCTTCCCTTAAATGTTTCCTCAGGTGTCTCCATCCCCACCAGAAATAAATCCTTGTTGAGTCTTTAAGCTGACAAAAGGGCCCATGGAATAAAGAGCTTAGCGTGGTGTCGGCAAAACTACTAGATGAAGTGAACTGCCCAGTTCCTGTTCTGCAAAAGAGCTACTTCCTAGGCCGGCCTGAAGCAAGGTCCTTACCCCAGTGGTAGAGCTCACATAGGAGTCCATGAGGAGACTATCGAACGTGGCAGCCTCTTCATTAATCATCTCCACATTTCTTCGTTTAAAAAGCTGCAAGCAAAGAGAAGAGATGGTAGTTAAGACTATCTACTGAAACAAGAACAACCCAATGTTAAATTATGGCATAACTGTCAAGGAAATGCTAGCATAGTTGAGAAAATGCCAAGCTTAACATAATGACACGGAAAGATATTCAAGGGCTTTACTATCTATGTTATATTGAATTGTTCACATTTTTAAAAAAGCAAACAACTCTTTAAAGATTCTAGTCCCCTTTGTATAAAAGGTCATGAATACTACGACCATGCCACCCTGAACGTGCCCGATCTCCTCTGATCTCGGAAGCTAAGCATGGTTGGGTCCGGTTAGTACTTGGATAGGAAACCACTTAGGAAGACTGGGTGTTGTAGGTGTTAAAAAAAAAAAAAAAAAAAAGGTGATGAGTATAAAAGGCTGTGAAGGAAAGAAGTAATGTAAAGCGAGAGGGTAGGCAAAATCAAGTTAGGTGACTGCATACAGGCCTGAGCAAGGCACCAATTTAGCAGGTGTATAGTAGAGCATAAATGATGAGGCATTACTATAGTCTCGGTCCTAGGGAGACTTACAAAGAATGGACCCCAGAAATAGGAGTAAAGAAGCCCCCAAATGGCTGATGAACCTCTTAAAGAGCCAGACTTGGGGCTAGGCCTTGAAGGCAAGGCCTAACACTTGACTATAGGGTAGAGAAGAGAAAAGGCAACAAGGAACGAGAACTAGAATGTTATATTGAAGACATAAATGATGTCTACATTGTTCTAAATTATGGAAAAAGAATAAAGGGATTTTCTCTCTTTTCAACAAAGGAAACTAGACAAGTGGCCCACAGAGCTCAGCTACTTTCCTAAGGAGAAGGTGAGAGTGCAAGGTGGAGGCCAATCATAGTGGCTGGTTCCTTTCCATGAACATTCCAGTTTAACCCACCTGTTGCTCCCGCTTCTGTTTCCGGAGCTGAATGCCCTCTTCTTCTCTTCTTCGCCTCATTTCCTCAGGGTTTAGGGCATTGTTCTTATAGCTCTTCATTCGATAATTGTCTTTCCCTGGGCTCGCCATGGTCTCTAGAAGAAGGGAAGATACAAACACATTGGCAAAGGTTCTTAAGAGGGCAGAATTTCTTTCTTTCTTTTCTTTTTTTCTTTCTTTCTCTCTTTCTTTTTACAGTAGAAAAGTTTTATTAGAAGGGCAAGTATACTTCCAGATAGACCTGAGCAAGAGAAGAGTGGCTCAAAAGGCTAGCATTTCCTTTTCACTGGGCTTCTGTCCCTACCCAGGCTACCCGCTTGGGGGCTCACAGATTCTCAAGGAGGCCTAATAATCTCAATAATCACACTTCTGACATCTCTCATGCCACCTTCACACCAAGAATTTCCTTTAATCAAAATAAACTGGTTAAATAATTATAGCAACTGATATAAGCATAGTAGTTAAAGGGTGGGTCCTAGAGCCAGACTGTGTGGGTTCAAACTCTGGCTCTTCTATTTGTTAGCTGTTCAATTTTCAATAAGTTGCTTTAACTTCTATGCCTCAAGATCTCATCTTTAAACAGAGACATAACAGTTACTATTTCATAGAGTTGTTAGAAAGATTAAATAGGTAAATACATGTGAAGTACTACTCAGAATAATGCTAGGCATATGGTAAATGCTCACAGCTATGATCACCTCTATGACGAGAGAAAACAGCAATAAACTCAGATGTATTTAACCTGGGCAGGGGAAATACATTACAATATATCCAACTTAGTGGAATGAAATACATTATAGTATGTCCAATTCAGTGGGATATTATGTATCTTTTTTTAATGACTGATGTGCCCACCATACATTTTTTAAATTAAAAAAATTAATCTGTAATATTTGATACATACAAAAAGATAAGGCATAATGTTAAGTTACCAAGCACAATAATGCAACGAGAATCTGTAAACTTGCCACCAAATCTAAGAACTAGAACGTTATCGATATGCCTGAATCCAGTTGTGGGCTATTCCCCTAGCCCAGGATCCTTCATTTCCCTCCAGCCAAAAGAAAACTGCTATCCTGAATTGTCATTATCTTTGTTTTTGTTAATCACATATAAGTATATCCCTAAATACTGTATCACACTGTATTTAGTCTTCTGAGAATTGTGCCTCCTCCTACCTCAATTGGGTTCCTAAGATATACCCATGTTTTTTTCATGGAACTGTATTTCATTCATTTTTTCCTATATTATTTTACTGTATAAATATATCATAATTTAACCATTTTTCTGTTGGTAGAATGGATTAAAAAAAACATGGTTCACCTATGTGATATATGCAAATACCTAACTGTATATCCAAAGACACGAATAGGTTGAAAGTAAATGGATGGAAAAAGATATTTCATGCAAATTGTAATCAAGAGAAAGCTGGGATGGCTATAATAATAGTAGACAAAAAACTTCCAAGAGACAAAGAAGGTCATTACATACTGATAAAAGGATCAAGTCGTCAAGATATAACAATTATAAAAACATATATGCACCAAACTAGAGCCCCAAAATATATGAAGCAAACACTGACAGTCTTGAAGGGGAAAATAGTTCTATAATAATATTTAGAGACTCTAATGTACTACTTTCAATAATGAATAGAATACCTAGATAGAAAATTAATATGGAAATAGAAAACTTCAACATTATAAATCAGCTAAACCTAAAAGATATAAAATATTCCACCCAACAACAGCAGAATATGCCTTCTCAAGGGTACATGGAGCAGTTCCAGGATAGACAATGTTAGGCCACAAAAGGAATCTCAGTAAATTCTAAAAAACTGAAATCGAAGTGTTTTCTAAGACCACATGGAACAAAGCTAGAAATAAATAGCAGAAGGAAAACTGGAAAATTCACAAACATGTGAAAACTAAACAACAGACTCTCAGATAATAAATAAAACTGGAGGACTCACACTTCTCAATTTCATAATTTACTACAAAGCTATAGTAATCAAAACAGTGTGGTATTGGCATAAGGATAAATATACAGATCAATCAGAGCCCAGAAATAAACTTACACACTATAAAACAATTAACTCAAATGGATCAACAACCTAAATATATAGCCTAAGAACATAAAACTGTTAGAATAAAACATAGGAGTAAATTTTTATGATCTGGGCAACAGATTCTTAGCTATGACATCAAAACCACAAGCAACAAAAGACATTAACGATTGAAAACACAACGTACAGAATGGGAGAAATTATTACCAAATCATATATCTGATAAGGGTTTACCCTCCAGAATATATCATTTCTACAACTCGACAACAGACAACCCATTTAAAAATGGGCAAAGGATATCAATATACACTTCTCTAAAAATACATAAATGGCCAATATACACATGAAAAGATGCTCAACATAATTAGTATTAAAGGAAATGCATATCAAACCCACAATCAGATACTACCTCATATCTACTAGAATGGCTGAAACAAAAAGAAAGGAAAAAATAACAAGGTGGCAAAGATGGAGAAATTGAAACCTGATGCATTGCTAGTGGGAATGTCAAATGGGGTAGTCTCTGTGGAAAACAGTGTGCCAGTACCTCAAAAATATTAAACATAATATGACCTAGTAGTTCTACTCTTTGGTATATCCCTCTGGACTTATTTAAAATAGCCTAATCCTAAACTGTTTACTCTGCCCTGCCTTCATTTTCCCTTGGAAACCCAAATAAAGGCTCTTATCTAAACTTTCCACTTGCTCCCACCTTTTATGCTTCCTTACCACCTTGGTGTTTTCCTCTGTGACCTTGTGTGGCATGCAGTGACTCCCTTTCTGAAACCGGTAAGTATAATAGACTTCTTCCTTTCAAGATTTGTCCTTATCTCCTCCTGTGGCTGCAGTGACTTTATTATACCTTATCCAATATTTACATTTTTAAAACAATGTATTTTAAAAACTGATAAAAGTGAACCTGATTATGTTGAAATATGAGCAGAGGAAGACTTACCAACTTGGGTCTCCCTTCATAGGCATTTCTCATCCTCTAAATTTCTACCTGAAACAGTAACTAAAAGTATTACAAATGGTATGAAAAATCAGTTTTCTAGGCACACAGAAGGAGACACTAACTTTAATACTGCCCCTTTTCTGGAATGGTTGGGATGACTGTGATGAGAGTTCAAAAAGAAATCTCCCTCTATAAATGTCTAACCACTATGCTATTACCGGAAACTAAGTTAACCCATTTCCCATTTCGGAAAAAAAGTGCAGCTCGCTGCCAGTGTTAATTTTACATAAACGCGCTCTTTGAGGCCGAAGTAAATTTGACTGGTTTTCAATGTGAAAATAAAATACAAGAACTGTTCTTTAGTTATTTCTAAACACAACTTGTCTCTAATCCTAATGTAAAAGAAATGTATACATACATTGGATTTATCAAATGAATCTTCAGCTAACAACTGTTTGAGAACAACGTTGACATTATGCGTAGGAATACTACGTTTTCTAGGATTTGACATTTTCTGCTATCAAGAATTACTACATTTTGTAAATGGAAATACCCCTACTAAAAACAGAATACTATAAATAGAATGATGT
Organism: Rousettus aegyptiacus; assembly: GCF_014176215.1. Lineage (NCBI taxonomy): Eukaryota > Metazoa > Chordata > Mammalia > Chiroptera > Pteropodidae > Rousettus > Rousettus aegyptiacus. The sequence goes on along the minus strand of NW_023416284.1, from coordinate 19,916,661 downwards.
CATTTGTTTCCAAAGACTATGGATATACTAAAGTGATGCAAAAATAATAATAAAAGCGAGACATTTCATGGCAGACTTTGGAGGTAATGTTAGTTAGGACTGTAATCCGTGAGTAGTCAGGGTAAACACTGTAGCAAGGTGGCAAGTATTCTCAGGGCAAACAGGAAACGGGTTAATATTGACAGTCAACTGTAACTGGAATAAAAATCTCCCAAAGATAAGATTTGGGCTGATTCTTCAAGCAGAAGATTCACCTTGTAGGTGGAAATAGAATAAATAAGGAAACACATAAATGTGAGGGGGGAAAATAGTCTATTAAAAGAATCTGAATGAAGGAAAAATGAACATGGAAGTTGAGAGAGCTGAAATTTGGAGCTGGAAAGGCTGAGGGAATGTGCCTTCAGCAATTTCAGAGACGGTGCCTCTGGTCATTCTAGAAAGTAGACTGGTGAATTCATAGCAGCAGCAGGGTCTTAAAATGTGCAAGTCTCCACAACCCTTTGGTAAAGCCCAGGTGGATTGTTTGTTGGGGGAAAAAAAAGTTCTAGGGGACTGCAGTAGCCTCCCTTTAAGGCCCCTAATTCCCCTATGCCTGTAGACTAGCAGGCAGGCACAGGACAGATTCCAAAAGTCAGCACTGTGGACTCCTGTCCCCCATTACCTGACACATAATTTTTCATGACTCTGAGCCTGGGCTCTCTCAGAGGGCTGTCCCCTCCTTCAAGCATACCTGACGGTGAAGCTGGAAGGATAACCAGGCTGTGCTTCTTTAGTCACCATGGTGACAAGAAACTATCACAAATATTTGCTTATGACTTCACTCGAGAAGCCAGGCAGGGGAGGTTAGAATGGAAGGAGGAACATCTGCAAAAGCACATCTGGAATCAGCAACCAAAGGAAGCTGGACTCTTGTTCAAGGATCAGCAGGCAAAGGGTTTTTTTCCGCCCCCCATCATACCCTCCTTTGCCAGGGCTGGATCCACAAATCTACAATATATATACCTTTTCTAGCATCTGTCTTAGTTTAGTCAAGAACTTCTCTCAAAGTGAACAGGTCCCTGAAGTCATACCTCTCATTTCTAGGAAATAAATGCCTAATGTTGCCGTACATTTCCTAAGCTTTTAGAATTAAGGGATTAGCAATAATAATACAAAAGAGAGGTATGGACTCTGTTAAGCCTGAATTATCCCCTCCCCTTTTATATGTTGGAACTTTAACCTCTGGTACCTCAAAATGTGACTATATTTGGAGACAGAGTCTTAATAGAGGTGATTAAAATAAGAGTACAGGTTTAAGGTCCTAATCCAATATAACTAGTATCCTTATAAGAGATTAAGATGCAGATGCACATAGAGTACATCATGTGAACATAAAGACAGTCATCTCAAGGAGACATCTTAGAAGAAGCCAACACTCTGCTGATATCTTGAGCTCTGATTTTTAGCTTCCAGAATTGTGAGAAAATAAATTTATGTTGTTTAAGCCACCCAGTCTGTGGTACTTTGTTATGGCGGCCCTAGCAAATTAATACAGGACCTATCTGACAGATAAAGAACCTGAGTTTAAGGTCACATACCAGATGACTAGCAAGATTACTGTAGTACTTCATTTAATCACTGGTATAAATAAAATTTTGATATTCATCAAATTCTTAAATTCACATTTCCTCAGGAAAAAAAGCATGCTATGTATAGCCAGCTGTCCTGTGTATGGAATGTGAACGATACTACCACACCTGCAAGCTCACACTGCTGGCTCTAGGACTTTCCAAATCAAAGTTTTATGTTCATGGTACTTCAAAAAGTTACCAAGCAATCACTTGAAAGCATCTTCCTAGAAGAACCCAAAAAGAGCTATATTTAGTAGATGAGAATATTATTTTTCTAGGTAATGACATGACAATCTTCAAAGGAGATGGGCCCTGGAACACTACAAAGCAGTCTGTTTTTTAAAATTACTTCCCTTGTCCTGGTGCTAAACTGAATGGGTGCTCCTTTTTGCAGAAGGAGGCTTTCTAATAAAATGTTTTATAACTGCCCAGGCAAAGAGAATGAGCTAAGGCTTTAAATTAAGCAGACTGCTGGGCATATGCTACAGTTAGGAAGCTTTACAATTTATCATGATGCAGTGAAAGTTATTTAATGGCAATGAGAAGAGAAATAAGAGATAAACTTATCTCCCAATTTAATGTCTCTTCAAGACTGTAAGAAACCCGATTCCTCCGAGGATGAAATGGCTTTTTTTTTTTTTTTTCAGCTAGCCTCTCTTGTCTTTTCACTATGAATTCTCTAGCAAATTTGCATCGACATAAGATCCCTGGTTAAAACGTTATGGCCACATATCAGTTAATTAAAAAGAAAGGAACTAGAGAGTATGTACTAGGATATAGAGCCCATAGCTTTAGTGAGCTAGTAAGGTTTGCTAATGCGCCAAACTCTTTGAAGGTATAATCTCTAATCCTTACAACAATCCTGAGAATCCATTTTACAGAGGAGAAAAATGAGACACAGAGGTTAATAAGCCAGGATGCTAAAAAGTCAACCCTTATCTGTCTGGTCCCAAACTTCAAGTTCTTTTCATTTCCTGAAAAGGGAAACGATAAGTAATAGCAAATCCATGAGAATTCTGAGTTGGGGACTTCTTCACCACTGATAATTGAATCTGCTCAAATTTCAGAATTTCAGTTACCACAAATTTGAATCCCTTAAAGGGTAAAGAGGTTAACAATTTTTAACAGGACAGTTAAAATTATAGGGCAGGGATTGCACTCATACTTGATTTTTACATTGTATCAGCCAAACAATTTGATGGGGGCTTTGTTAAATAGTTAAAACCCAGCATCATGCTTCTGTTTACAAAAAATGTTTTTATACACAGGCTCTAACTGACCCCTATAACAACCAATTAGAAAGATCAGTCAATTAGCATACCCACTTAACAGCTAAGGAACCATGCATGTTCAGAGCAGTGGTGCCTCGCACAATATCAGTCGGCTATTAAATTGTGAAGCTGAACTTCAATCTAGATCCTCTAATTCCAAAGGCCTCCTCTTTTCATCCAACCTCTGAGGATTACTTCTTTCCAGCTCCACGATACACATAAACTTCTATTCACTTTGGCTCTTGTCCTTAGACTAGATTCTATTTTGATCTCTCTACTCAGAGTCATTTTACCTTGAGAATTACTGGCAATCAGGTCTCTAACTAGTGCATATTAACAGGGAGTAACTGAAAACTGTTACTGGAGATGTCTGCGTAAGAGCCCCCCTCTACCTCTTTCATCTAATCTATTGCCAAATCCTGTCCTGATTTTATCTCCAAAATACATCTTGAATGTACTTATAACTCTCTTAATTCCTGACCCCGCCCCAGACCCACCCAAGTCACTATCATCTCTTGCTTGGCTATTATTAACCACCATTCCCATCCCCACTTTCCCTCAATCCATCAACACACAAAAACCAGAGCACACCACTGCCCCCATGTAGAATAAAATCCTCTTCACAACTCAAGGTCTTGCCTATATCTTCATCTCATTCAACTCTACCCTCCTGTCAGAGTGGCCCTCTCAATATTTGGAAACCATCAAGCTGTTTCTGGCTGCGGTCTTCACACACTCTTTTCTACTCCCAGTGCTCTTCCCTAGCTCTTAGAATTGCTTAGAATAGATCCTTCCCTCCTAATGCTAATCCAAAGAAAGCTACTGTATTTATGTCAGAACACCTGTTTTATTTCCTTCATTACACAATTTATAGTGTGTCTGTTCTCTGTAGGATGTGTAAGTTCCATAAAGGCAGAGATCTTTGTTGTATTCCCAGCACCTATACTATCATAGATACACGAATATTTGTTTAATGACTCACTGTTCAAATATTTATTCAATACTTAATGAACACCTGCACTGTTCCACACACAGGCCTAACTATAACAGTTGTTTAATTAATGTCTGCCACTAAGTGTAAGGTAAGTGAAAAAATGTACAGCAAAGAAATCTTCCTTGTGACTGGAGTGGAGCAGAACTTCCAAAGGCAATTGTAGAAGGGTTTCTTATTAGAAACCCAGAAACCACAGGGTTTCTCCAGAATTGATATAAACTGAATAAAAATGCTCTGTTGTGAGACTACAGGACACGATGGCTCAGAAAAAGACATTTTAGACTGCTAAATTCAGTAACCTTGTCAGTATTCATTCTCGTTACTTGGAACCCATCAAGCTGTTTCTGGCTGCAGCCTTTTTGACTTTCTGATTTGTCACTGATAATCACTCTTTCCTTCTTGTCTCTCCATGATTCTGTCAGCACCACTCTCTTCCAGTTCTCTTACCTTTCCAAACATTCCTTCTTAGGTGTCATACTGTGTTCCTCTTCCAACGCCAATCTCTCAATGTCAGTGTTTACAAAAATTCTACTGTTGGTCCTCTTCTCAGCAGGAGCAGAGCCCTCCCTCAGTGATCTCCCTTAGCTTCAACCTCCACTTTTACACCAAGTACCAATCCCCACAGTCACAACCTCCTACCTGAAAGTACATTTCCAAATGCCTACTGGCTATCTCCACCTCACTTTCTTCTTAAACCAGTTTCTTCTATCTTTGCTAGTTTGGAGTTAACGCCATTACCATTTACCTGCTCTTAGAGTCAGACATAAACTTCCTCCTCTCCAAAGACAACAGGTTGGTAAAATGATTTTTACCTGTGCCAGAGTTTCTCTCCTGAACCAAACCCTATTTAGGTGCCTCTGAGCCCTTTCTCAACTAGGCCTCAACTTTGGCCTATAAAGATTGAAAAAAAACGCTAACATAGTTTCCAATAGCTCAAGATCACATCACTAGAATGACCTTAGCTCCCTTAAAGTGCCTGCCAGAGAAAATCTCAAGGCTGCCAAAGGAATTTATTATTTGTTTTGACCAACACCTGAAAATAGGGTGCCTGTCTCCCAGGCTCTGTGAAAGGTAGGAGCCTAAGTTCAATAAGCACCAGTTAGTAAACCCAGATGGGTTTCACATGGACCAATCCCTTTCCTAAAATTTTTTAATTTTTCACTTCTGACTCTACTGAGCCCCCTCTTTACCTCCCCCCTCTATTCCCTCATCCTCCTTTTAAAACTCCCAGTTACCTATGTACAAATGGAAGCTGAGTTCAGTTCACACTTCTCCCTATTATAATAGTATGATACTAATTAAAATCTGTCCTTACCACTATAACTAGTATCCAAGTTTATCTTTGACACATATCAATGCAAAGTTGTTCCTACTAACAACCTCCAATGACACTGTAATAGTTCACAACTCATCACTTCTCACTTCCAGACCATTAAATCTTTGAGAGCAAGAATCTTTGAATCTACAGCACACATATGCTCTCAAATGTTCAATATTTTTAAACTTCAGTTTTTCAAGAGTCTGAAGTTTACAATAAATTCAATGAAATAAAAAATACGAAATAAAAAATCTGGAATAGGAATATACAGATTTGTACAGAAATTAGGGAAAGATGAATACTGATAAACAAGACTCAAAGAATCATTTACTTATTAAAACTGAATTGCAAAAAATAAAAAATAAAAAATTGAGTTCCATTTTGAGATGCTAACTATCCGATAGCCAAAATAAAACATGAGTGAAGACTTCCATAACTTTCATTATCCATGATGGTAATCTTGAAGCACAAGAGTTTTAAATTTTGACTAAGTCCTTTTTTTTTTTTTTTTTTTTTGTTACTTGTGCTTTTGCTGTCATGTCTGTTATCCAAGGTCTTCAAGATTTACTCTTATGTTTTCTTAAAACAGTTTTATAGTTTTAGCTCTTTACACTTAAGTCTTTGATCCAATGTATGGTATAAGGCAGGAGTCCAACTTCCAACTTCATTCTTTCCCGTATGGATATCTATTCTTTAGGTATTACATATAGCAATTAGCACATTAAGATAATAAAAATAAACCAGTGATCCACATGAGTCCTTCCTTAATGAATTTATCTTTGAGATGCCTTCAAAGTTAATGATTTTTAAGATTAAACCAATCTATTAAACCAACAACTGCAGTATACAATTTCCTTTCCTGGGTCATTACTTATTTCCATGTCCTGCTAAAAGACATAAGTCAAGCACCAAGGCAGAAAGGTATCATGATACTTCCACCAAAATAATTACACATCTGTTCTTACTGCTAGATGGGAAGCAGTCTTCTCAAATTTGGTCCAGAATGCTTTCCAAAGTCTCTGGCCATGGTGAAAATGTTTTACAGCTATACACTGCATAACAACGTTTCAGTCAAAGATGGACTGCATATATATGATGGTGGTCCTATAAGGTTATAATAGAGCTGAAAAATTTCTATTGCCTAGTGATGTCGTAGCCATTATAACATCATAGAGCAATGTGTTACTCATATGTTGTGGTGATGCTAGTGTAAACAAATCTACCACTCTGCCAGTAACATAAAAGTATATAGCACATACAATTACAGTAGTAGGCTATACTATCAAGGTTTGTGTAGTATGTGCTATGTCATCTGTATATTAACACAATGGCCTAACAACGCATTTCTCAGAACGTATCCTTGTCATTAAGGAGCATATGACTGTTATCTACTAAGTCCAAAATAAAAACTAAGTTACCCCTTTGAAAGATCTTTCAAATATCTCAAAGTCAATCTCTGATTTCTAATAAAGGGATATTCTCAGGGGAAATTCAAATTCAATTTGTAATGATTTACGAACAATTTGCTTAGCTTTTAAGTCTAACCTCACATAGAATGCCCATTTTAAAGGTGGAACAACTGAAGCGTAACTTGCAGAAGGTAACTTGCAGAAGTGGGAGAGTTTAATCCAGGTCTATCTGACTAAAGCCAATGCTCTCTCCATGATGAATACTTTACTTAACAGCATACTAGCCACAAAGGTACTCCCTTGTTATTTCCTAGGAGTATCAATGTTTCTTCTTGGAGCCTACCACCCTAACCATTGCCTGACTCAGCCCCTCAAATGAGGTGTTCTTGCTGGGAATAGGGAATACAAATATCAGATGATACCAACACTGATATACACAGAAGTAGAAAACTGTAGGGACTGGCAGGTAGTTAGGTAGTAATTTGAAGGTTGTCTGCCACTGCAAAGGAAAAACAAAAACCATGGGAGTTAAATCTCCCCTGTACTTGTTTTTGCTGATTCCCTCCATCCCGTGTGTGTGTGTGTGTGTGTGTGTGTGTGTGTGTGTGTGTGTGTAGTGATTGGTGGTGGTGGCAGCTGCATTAAGGGAAATACAAAGTTGAGGGAAACAAGATGAACAATTGCCTTTTAAGTCTGGTGTAGGGTTTGAAAATCTTTTTTAAACCTCAACATAATGTGAGCTGACAGGGTTTGTATTAGAAAGAAATATCTAGGCTTACAGAAGGCAGCTGTGCTGGATAGAGCACCAATAGACACACTAGAACCAGTGTGGTATTGTTGAAAGGAGCTACAAAGCTAGTGTGATTTCTGGTCTTGCTCCTTAAGTAGCATACCACTTTGAGTGTAATTTATCTGTATCTCAATTTTCCCGAACCTTTTACCCTGTCTACCTCAGAGTTACAGTGAAAATCAAATGAAAATACTTTGTAAATAGTAAAATGCTGTGCTGATAAGGTAGGATTAGGTTTGGTAAAAACTTTTCAAACTTCTGGAATTTCTCTCAGAACTTCATAATCAGGGAACAGTGCAAACAAGAAAACAGTATGAAACAGGTCTGACAGCATGAAGCTCTCAGGGTGTTACTTGCAAGCCTGTCAGAACTGCTAGCCACCAAGACAATGGGAAAGATGCCTCTATAGACAATTGCGTCAGTCTACAATGGGGCAATAACAAGGCTGCTCATATTCTAGCAAATCCTCACAGGACTAGGCCAAACAGTGATCACTCTAGGAAACAAAGCTCAATCTATAAACTAGGTAGTTTGGCTAAAAGACCATGTGGGGAAAATTATCTTTTGGGTACACAACTGTATACTCAAAGCTCAGGGTCTAAGTGAAGCATGGTACACTGAAGTACTACATCAACCAAATAGTTGATTGTGTGCCAGGCACTGTGTAAAGATTTCTGCCTTCAGTATGCTGTACAATCTAGTTTAGTCTCATAGCATCAAGAATATAAAAAATAATGAATCTAAGTATGCAGTGAGTTCAGAGGGTGGGAGTGAGAACTATCTTTACTCAATGACAAATTCTAAAGTGGTCTTTGAAGGCTAGATGGTTAATATTTCTGAAGATATAAGGGTGGGAAGAGAGAATAGTTCACTAGGAGCAAAGAGTAGAAGAGAAAACCCAAGGTTGTTTTGAGAAATAGGAACAGTTCGGTTAGAGAGGTATAAAATAAAGGTCTACATAGCAAAATGTCCCTGAGATGTTACAGTGCACTTCTGGCTACCTGGTCTCTATTCTGCAGCACTACACCCCTCCATCCTGAGTCTCCAACAAGGAGGGTTCTGCACTGTCAGTAAGATGAATTATACAAATCCCTCTGATTAGTTCTTCATTTTAACGTTTAGTAATACATACAAGAAAAGGTTTTTTCAACAGTCCTCTGACAAATTAAAAGTAGGAATTTCTCTAACTTATATATATTAATCCAAAAAGAAGGAGCTAGATTCAGGAAGCAATTTTCAGAGGCCCCATGTACAAAGGGCCAAGGACTATATGGGAGAGAAGAATGACGCAAAGGGAATCCTCTGTTCTCAGAAGTCATGCTATGGACAGACAGCCAATGTTGTCCCTCAAACTCTATCAACTCCTTTCAATATGATGTAGTGGGGAAAGAGCACCAATTGAGGAGTCAGGTGAACTGGGTTCCAATTCCAACTGCATAACCATGGGCAAATTACCTACTATCTTTGAGTTTCTACTTCCATTAACTATAAAATGAGGATAAACTTCATAGCCCTGTAGGATTGGTGAGGTAATGTGAAAGTGTCTAGGGCCTGAATATTGACTCAATGGCTTTTTCTTTTCAGCTCCTACTCTGAAAGGCCTCAAATGCCCATTAAAGGCAATTTCCGGGAAGCTGGATCAAAGAGTACAGCTATATTTTCTTGCTCTCTAGTATAAAGTAGCTTTCCCTTTTTCCTTTCTAACACTGTAGCTCCTTTCTCTTAATCTTTTCTATTCCATCTTCATTTCCTTCAAAGCTAGGCTGTAAGAACCAATGAGGCAAAATTTTTAAAAAGGACCCACTCTCTACCATTTACCTCACCCCAAGATGAGCAATTCTAATCATGTTTCATTAGACAATTATTGCCTCTTTGGAAAACAAATTCTAATGACTTCCAAATACACATCTGCAGTCCACACCTAATACACAAGGGATTCCTTCCACTCATGCCCCATAAGCATCTTGAATTTTTTTTTTTTTAATTTAAAAGTCATCATATCTATAAACCTACTCCTTATACATTTCTCTTAATTCGTGGTCCACAATTCCATATTTGGAATTCTGAAATCAAAATACCTCTGAAAATAGAAAGGTTTTTTTTTTTAGTAAATACAGCCTCAAAACACATTTAGCTGCAAAACCTAAACAAAACTAACATGAGACTATTTATAGCCCTTATTTATCTCAATATTCAGTGTCTACAAAATATTAATATTTGACTACATAGGGCTTTATCTCAGGCCCTGCTGGAGGTGTTATCAAAGTTACATGTTACTATAATGCCATTCTAAAATCTAAACAATTAGAATTTATTACATGAGCAGCATTGACACTAACTTCATGGAAGGCAAATAAAAAGTATACAAGATCTGTACTATAAACCTATGGTGGCTAGATGGCCATCACTGGGTGAGTTTCTCTTGACTGACTGGTGGATCTTTAAGTCTTATTACAAGAGGTGGCCTGTGTGTATGCCTGTTATGCCTTGTAGATGTTATTTATGTTTGATCCTCAGTACTTTAAGTAGGGTGTAACAAGGGTTTTGGTAATTAAATTAAAAGTTTATATTTTTTTAATACTACAAATTGAAATGTCATAATTATGCCAAGTGCTAAAAAGAAAAATGTTAACAATAACAGTAGCTAGTTAAGTTGTAAGTTTCCTCATATCAAGCCAGTTTAAAAGTTCACTAAAAATAATTTAAAGAAACATATTTTCCCACTGTTTTGCTTTTGTTGGAAAATAAAGTTCTGAATGATTGTAAAATTTTGACTACACTTTTATCTATAAATGCAAATTTGCATATGCAGTTTGATACATCAATTTATATATGTAAGTTACATTAGAAGTTACTTATCAAATACAGCTATATAACTTACTTAAATGCAAATAGCTTTTAAATTTAACTTTTACCATAAAAATTTGATTTAGCCATTCTTAATCTTGCACCGAATAAAAACCAAGCTTTATGCTTACTCTTTTTATATATAAAGCAAGACACACTTATCATGCATAAAAAGATATAGCCATGTATTAAAATTTCATGGGAGGGAAGCACTGGGGGAAAAAATGTCTAAAAAGGCTCCTAGGAATGTGATAATGAAAGAAAAGGTTGAGAAACACTGATATAAGGGATTAAAAAACTCTACTGGTATCTTCTCAGCTTTTTGAGCCAGAAACTTGGGAGTCACCTTTGACAACTCCTTTTGTCTTATCCCCACATCCAATTACTAAGAATGGACAGATTTATTTCCTAATTATTTCTGGACTCTGTCTCTTTCTCTCCATTCCTACTGCCATTGCTCTAATTCAGGTCTTCATGATCTCTCGCCTAGACTTTATAAGAGCCTCATTAACTTGTTCCTTCTCTTTTTACTCCAAACTTCTTGAAATATTTTGTTTCTTCTCTCTCATTTCTTAGCCCACTCCAACTTGCTTCCATGCTATCAAAACTTTTTGTAAAAGTCACTGATCAAGTAAGTGCATGATGCTAAATTCAATTAGAACTTTTCGGTCTTTATTTTGCTTGTCCTCTTGGTGGCACTCAATCCTGACAACCACTTCCTTCTGCGTGAAATATTCTCTTTTCCCTTGGTTCTTGAGACATCAATCACTCCTTGTTTTCTACTTCCGATTCTGGCTGCTGATCCCCTTCTTACTGCATATTAAAGCTGATGTACTTAGGGTTCTCTTTTCAGCCCATCTCCCACGATACACATTTTTTGTAGGTGTTATCAGTGATTCCCATGGTTTTAGTTATCACATAGAGATAAATAGATGATTGAACTTCTATCCCAATCCCCAGACCTCACTCCTGAGCTCCAGACTTCTATATTCAATTGCTTTTTGGAGACCTTCCCTTGGAGGTCACAGAGATACCTCAAAATGTCCAAATTTAAACTCTTCTCCGTTAACAGAATCACTATCCACTCTGCTGCTCGAGGCAAGAGGCATAGGAGTCATGCTTAATTCTACCCTCCTTTGCTTCAGCCTCCAGATGAAATCAATAAGTAAGTCCTGCTAATTCAAATTCCTAACTCTCTTTTCCCCCACTATTACCACATCGATCACCATTATCACCACTTGCTAGGACTACTCCACTTCTTAAGAACCAACTATGTACTTAAAGAACCTCCTAGTTGGAATCTTACTGCAGTCTAATTCATTCTCTCCAGAGCAGTCCAAGTAATACGAATAAACCTGATCATTCTGAGATTAAAACCCTTTAATGGCATTTCACTGTCATTAGGAGAAAGTCCAAATAGGTATTTGATACCAACCCATTTAGCCTACTAATCTTTTGCTTCTGAAATATTCACGCATTCTCACCCTGCCACTGACAACTCCTATCCATGGGTGAGGTCTCACTTAGCTTAATGGCCTCTCTGATTCCCCCAGGCTGGGGTGAACCTCCTTACTATATGCATCCACTGCACTCTGGATTGCCCTGTCTAAAATATTCATCATTTTATACTGTTCTCCAAAGTATGGAACACAAGATTAACTAGGATGCAGGAAGAAAAAAATAAATGTTTTAACTAATATATATGTATATGCTAATAAATTAACATATTTAATTATTAATATTATTAAATTTTACCTTTATTATAGGGGTGTATATGAATATATATGCCCATTAATATTGGCAACTTCAGTCAGATGGCCAAGTTTTCTGGAAGACTGAGAGTTATACCAATTAAGGACACTAGTTCATTGATGTGTAATATACTGCATCATATTGTAGTTTGTGTGCCCAGGTACAAGTAGATTTACAAGTTATCTAGTTTTAATTAAATTAACAATCAAAAAATGTATAAATGATTTAGAGTCCTATCCAGAAAGTGAAAGATAATAATGCAAGCACAAGACGAACAAAAAACCCAGCAGAGTTGATGTCTCTGGAAGTATGAGTTCCTAAGTACCAAAATTTTACCTGAATCACAATAAAACAAAATAAAGTGATATTATGACCAGCTAATCAGAACTAAGTCAGCCAAAATTTTTAAATTATCTAGAAGACTATTTTAGGTATGGATTTACAACCTCTTGCACATTTTACTCCAAATGTATATTATGCTTAAAAATAATACCTACTGAATAACTATCATGATCAGGAAGACATTTAAAAATACTTGTCTTTATCCTTCTAAAATATATATGTATACAGACTAAGAAATATTTTATAAAATACATAGAATATTAATTTAGACAAAATTTAGAAATAAGACAGGCAGTTCTTAGCTACATTGGCCTCAAATATCCTATCTTTGGTTTGCTTAATGTTTTTAGATTTTAAAAGTTAACTTGTAATATTTACAAATGTTTAATCCATTAATATCATGAAATTCATATTTCCGACTTCAAAGGGGAAAAGGAATTGTGGAAAGGGATGGGAAATTATGCAATAAGGCAACACCGTACCTACATTCTCCCATGGTGACAATCGGAGGGGGAGCTCAGTAGACTGCATGGGACTCTCTAGTTGGCCTGCCAGTCTCCATTTGGTTGATTTCACTCTAATACCTACTAGAATTTAAACTCTGGGGATTTCATGAGAAAGACGGGGTTTTGTCTGGTTTGTTCACTGCTGTATTTCCAGGGCCTTAGAACAGTCCTTGGCACATAGTAGGCATTCAATAAATATTTGCTGAAATTAATGAATAACTGTTGCCTGCCTGGCCCCTAAAAGTATGAGTTTCTGACAAGTATTCACAATATATTTCTGACTTCCCCTCAAAGACAGATAAATCTTTATATTTAGTATAAGGCCTGACACATAGTAAGCACTTTATTTGTTCACTAAGTGACTAATGGCAATTAGTTATCACTTATCAAGTACTATTTACTATGTGCTAAACACCATACTAAAATGCTTAACGTGCATTAGCACTGACACTCTAATACCTCTCTAACACTCCTATGAGATAGATACTATTATCCCTATTTTAGAATGAGGAAAATGAGGCTATGGAGACCAAATGGTCAAAGAATACTACAGAAAAAAATAACACAAAAATGAGTATGAAAAGGGCTATTTGGAAGGCGTAAAATATTTGGGAAAGGAGGTGGTATTTAAACTAGATCTTAAAAGAAAGGCAAGATTTCCATAGGAAAGTATGAAGGAGATAGTCTGAGTGGAATGCAGGATATGTGGATAAATGTTCAAAAGAATAAGATTAGTAAAGTCAGTAGGAAGGCCTTGACTATCTATCATATCCTATGGGTTATGATATTATCCTGTAGACAATAAGAAGAGTCCATGAAGGTTCCTGAACTGAGGAGAGTGACAAGATTGGATGGGCGTTTTAGCAACTTTGCGGCAGCAGAACTGGTAGTGGTAGTAGAAGCTATAGAAGAGATTTGGAGGGTTTCCAAAGTTATAACATCTTTACAATTTACAATATATTTGATATCTAGTAATTCACTGATCTTCACTAACAACATTAATAAATAGTATTATCCATATTTTCACTTGGAGGAGCCTGAGACTTAGTAAAGTTAAAGACTATAGAATCAATACTTTGTGGAACTATGCTGTGAGAAAAAGCAATTTAGGGAAGACCTCAGTAATGGGATCACACAGTACCCAACAACTGCCAATAAAGGAAGGGAAGAAGAGAGTAAGGGAACAAAGATGGATAAGGTTTCTATCTTATGTCCTAGTGTCTAGGCCAATGGTCCCACCATTAACAAAAATGTAGGAAAGGCAGGCCAAGAACGGGTAGTGAGTTCAGTGCTTGTGAGATACTTAGGTGGTGACTGATGGTTTAGTGCCCTCTCTTCAAGTAGTTGTTATAAATTGTGGGGTAGGTAGGCAAGGCTGAAGGGAAAACTAAAAGAAGAGATGGGCTAAATTACTTCCTGACCCAGAAGGGTTATCGGTTAGAAAGGTTTTGTTACTTGCACCCAAAAGCAAATTAGAAGTGGTCTTCAGCGTCCTATTTAAGCCGAGATAGGATAGCTTCAAAGTTGGCTAGTTCAGTTGCTCAAAAAACATAAAGAGATCAGATTCTTTCCATCTTCTCTATCCTCACCCTTAGAACTGTCTCCTCTTACTTTTAAATTTTGCCTCATAATTGATTCCAGCATTACTAATTGTAATTTCAGAGTCAGAAAGGGCTTTTTCCTTTCCAAAGGCAGAACAGTGCCCTTCACAGCCCATGTTTTAGTTAGAACTGTGCTACCTGAGTAAGTGGTTTCTCTATTTACTAGCTGTCCTTTTACAAGTTACTGAACCTCTCTGTGCTTCAATTTCCTCAACTAGAACATGAGAACCTGAGAATTAAATGTTTTAATATTACAGTACTTAGTACATAGCACACAGGAAGTTCTATATAAGTGTTGGCTATTATAGCTTTCCCATCTCTCTTTTTTTGAGGCTCTCACACTTTGGTGATATCTGGATTAAAATATAAGATGACAAAAAATAAAGCCTGGCAAATCTCTCTTAAGTAAGGAAGGCTTTTTCAGAAGTCACCCAGGCTTCCCTTTACATCTAATTAGTCAGAAATGCAATCACTGTCTAGGGAGATAAAATTACGATGACTGGTTTAGAGTTCATATTAATCAAGACCTACCCCTGGTGCTGGGGAGAGGCTACTGGATTCCTGGTTAGCAAGGTGGCAGGAATGGTGATAAAACCACCAATGTTGCCAACAATTAGTCTTGAGGGGCTATGGTCTCTGCTGGATTTGCTGTTTACTGTGTTACCTACTGAGGTAGTTTCTTAATCTGCAAAAACTGAGTAAATCACCAAATTTATTTCACTGAACTTTAAATAAACTAAACATTAGCTCCTTCCCTTTGAGGCACCACACTTTCTTGAAACTGAAGGCCAATACAAAATCTATAACATAAAAGTCCCTAAATTTTTTCATTGATACAAAAAAACAGTTACAAAGACAGGCCTGTCAGTCTTAACAGAGGATTCTGGAAACCAGAGTGCTTAAGAGAAAGGAACTAACATTACTGAAGGTGGAAATGAATCTGTCCTGATATTTATAGAGTCCTTACTAGGCTTCCAACACTGTGTTATCTTTAGTCCTCAAACACCTTTATGACACTGAGTCCTCCCCTCTTTCTAGAGATGAAGAAATGAAGGCACAGAAAGGGGAAAAAAAACATTTGTTGTGGCTGTGCTAGATACTCTCCATATGTATCACTGAATTTGACTTATAAGTGACTTCTCTGGACGACAGCTAGGAAGTGACAGAATTATAACGCCAGATCTGATTCTACGGTCATTGCCTTGCAGCTCAGGGAATAACTCATGTTTCCTCGGAATCAGGATCTTACAAACCTCAATCCCGGAATCTAATTTAGCTTCCCCCTACACACATACAAACAATAGTTGGGGTAAACAATTCGATTTGCAGTTTTTCGGTTTGTTCAAACTAAATATTTCAAAGTTGGCCTATTAGCAAAAAATCCACCTTTACAACTTTGCCTAGGGTTAAAATCTTTCTCTCCCTCTTTTCCAACTCAACCACTAGGGGGCCAGGCTATGAACTAGGGCTCTGGAGTGATCACCCTGGTTTAGGCACTAACTGTGTGACCTTGGGTAAGTTACCTTACCTCTCTAAGCCTCAGTTTTCTTACCTGTAAAATAACGGATAACAGCAGTATCTATCTCATTAGGTTGTGCATATTAAGTAAAACGTGACATGTAAAGCACCCAGAACAATGCCTACACGTAGGAAGAGCTTAGCGAATTTGATATTTTTATTGCTGGAGAGGAAAGACAACTGATGTTTCTGTTCCTAAGTCCAAAGGCTTGGTCATCGTACTCTCTCTGAGCACAAGCCTTGCCAGCTGGAGTCCCTTCAGAAAGTGCAACAGGTCGCTCCATTTTTCCTAACCAGGGCAGGACCCAGAAACCTGAAGTCCCCGACCTACATATGGCCATAAGGTCTTGCTTAGCTTTTGGTTATCTACCACTAGAAAGGCTGTCACTCTAAACACAACTGAACCACCCTTTTCACCTTGATTTGGGAAGTTCTCCCGGCCTTCAGCAGCCCAGGCTGTCTTTGGCATGGCTGCCCTTGGTGACAGGCCTGGAGCTGGCTCACTTAGCGTCCCCTCACCAAAAGACTGTAACCGCGACGTAGGTAGGAATTCTCCGAGTTTAGGAGAGCCACTGAATCCAGTCTAGACGAGCGTCAGTCAACCACAAGCCAGGAGGAGGCTCCCTTGGCGCCGCCCGGGCCTGCGGCGGGGAGCCCGTCCCCCAGCCACAGTCTCCAAGCAGGCTGCAGGGTCAGCCTCTTCCTAGCCCCCGAGAACGCTTGGGCTCCGGCCCAGGGCCACCACGTGGGGGCCCCAGGCGTGGCTACGAGTTCCCGGAACCAGCCCCCGAAGACTGCTCCCCGCATGGGCCCTAGCCCGGCCCCAAACTGGCCTGAGCGGCACTCCCGGCCTGGCTTCTCCCACAAACCTATTTGGAGGTGCCTCAGACATTCTCTGCGAATTGGAGACAGGCTGTCGCCAAACCCCAAGACTTGAAACGGCCGCAGCTCGAGTCCCCAGCTGCCTGGTTCCCTTACTCACCCATCGCGGCTCCGCTCGCTTCTACTTGGCGGCGGCAGCAGCGGCAGCTTCAGCAGACAATATGGCGGACCTACAGGACGGCAACCCGAAACGGACAAACAACTTAACATTCAACCCCAGGAAGAAATGCGCTCAACCCCTCAGCCTAGTTTACGCAGAGGAGCGCTCTTAAAGACACCGCAGCTACAAAAGGTGCGGAATAGGGATGGAATAAAAAGGGGTGGCTGGAGAGAGACTGGGAAGAATACCTATTAAAGAAAGCGTGCCTAAGAGTTCTCAGCTTTTTCTGCTTCTGTTTCCTCTTTACAGTGAGATCTCCTCCACTAGAAACGTTTTCTCCCAGAAAATAATTGTTACTTTCGTAAAGCCAATCATAGACCCTGAGCTGGATATAAGACATCATCTGAAGAGGGGAAGTGACTTGCTCAAGGATATAGAGGTAAGGAAATAAATAAATAAAGAGTAAATGGGATTATAATCTTATCGTGAGATTAAAAAGTACAAAAATAATGAGACCAGTGCAGTGCTTTATAGTTATAAGCTATTTCGTTTATCTTCACAGCAAGCTGAGGGAAGGGATTGGTTCTGTATTGTTCATCACTATCTCTAGCACCTAGTACAGTATCTGGTGTATGGTATGTGCTCCACAAATAATTTTTGAATGAATAAACAAAGGAACAGACCTGTGAGTTACACAAAGCATAGGAAATGATCTCCCCTTTTAGAGATGAAGAAATTGAAATTCTGTGTGTTCATGTCTTTTGAATCATGGGATTTATGGCTGGTATACATTTGGCCTCTCTTTTTGCATAATGACAAGCCAGTCCTCCTCACCACAAAGAAGGCTATGTGTTCAAGTCACTGATTCCTAGAGAGAACTGTCTTTTCAAAGCAGAATAACAGACCTAGACATCCAGGTCACGTCACAACAAATTGCCAACTCTAGTAGTATGCCTGGCCCATAAAGTGAAACAATTCAAAAAGCCAACTCTAGAACTCAAGGTCAGGAAAGGGAGTACTGCCACTGCTCTATATTGATCTCTTCATTCTCTCTTGGTCTGTTTTGTCTGCCTCCTCACTGGTTTCCCGCCTCCAGGCTATCCCACTGGTACCCACTCTCTCTCTAAAAGGAGATACTTTATCATGTCATTCCTCTGCTTAGTAACTTCTTACTGTCTGCCCTTAGGTAGACAGTAATGCCCAAACATTTCAATCTGACACACAGTCTAGTCCTTATTGGCTTCTTGGGCTACTCTCCACCTGGCAACCCAGGCTCCATCCATATTTGGAATCTTCTTTTGTTCCTTTGCATATGCTGTTCCCTCTGCTTAGAATGTAATGCCCTCCTTTCCCCCTTGACCATGGGGTGAACTACTCACTTTCAAAACCCAATTCTGCTCTCACCTCTTTCAAAAAACCTGTCTTTCCAGACAGTCAGGGGTATCTAACCTCTCCATTCCCCAGTGCCCGGGGCACACAGTTTTCCTCAGCACTTAGCATCCTAATTTGCTTACAAGGTGTGTCTCTCTCTCAAGGTTGTCTATGGAAGAAACAGTATTGTGGACAAAAAAAAAGGGGGGGGGGCACTGCAGTAGATTTAACCAAAAGTAACCTCACAGGGTGATCTGATCATAAACTCCTAACTGGGCAGGTCCTGGTTGGTAATCATATAACTTTTTTAGTAGAATGTTTATCTTTGCCTTAAGCAAGCCCTATCCATTGTTTTTGTGCATTTAGGTTAACACTTTTGAAAATGCCACAGTAATCCTCTTTTTCAGACCTCTCAAAGGCATAACTGCCCTCAAGGGAGTACATAATCTTAACTATCCTGTACCTTGCTTTCTTCCACCTTCACGTAATCTTATGTTCCCTAAATCCAAGTGCATAAACGAAACTGCGAAACTGCCATTCACTGGAGAATTTGAGATCTTGCTTTCTGTTGTCATCAGTTTTGGCTCAAATAAACTTGCAGAAATTCTCTACAGCTTTTAGAAATTCTTACCTCAACAGTATCTTATCTCTCTGTATCTGTCTCAGTGCCTAGCACAATGCTTGCTTCAGTATAGGCACAGGAAACATTTGCTGCATTCCCTGCCTCTCATACACTGCAGTGGACTCAGTTGCATATCCTGTAGTCAAAAAGTGCTCAGGGAACACAGGCAGACTAGATGAATGGCTTTGTGTATCTCCTCTCTTCCCAGCCCTTGAACTGTATGCTCCATAGAAGCCAGGTTGACCCTCCAAGCAGCTTTATGCTTCCATTCTAGCACTGGCCTTGCTCACAAACCCTCCATAGTCTAGAGCCATCATCAGTCCTCTCTGATCCAGCCCCTGCAGACCTTTCCAGCTCCACCCCACTCCTGCCCCTTTTATCCTTTCAGCTCTGGGAATTACATTCTGCTTACCCTCCCCAAATACACTAGGATGTTCCAAATTTCTGTGCAATTGCATGTGCCCTTTTTCCTGCTGGAAGTGTTTCCCTTCTTGTGCACCTAGGAAGTAGCTGATACAACTAAAGCTATCCATCCTCTTCCAAGAAGTTCAGAGAGCATTAAACATTCTTCCCCTTGTGCTACTCTGTACCTTGCAACTGTTACACCCATCCCAGTGTAGTAAGACTTGTTTCTGTGTCTTGGCATCCTCACCATCTACAATACCTGGCACAGTGCAAGGTCTCAGTGACTGCATGCTGGATCACAACATCACATTCTGCTAGGATAGTAGTACCTGTTGTCTTTTGGAAGGTTTTTGGCCCAGCTCTACCTCCTAGCTGTGTTACCTTGGGTAAGTCACAATAGCTCTCTAAGCTCATTCTTCATCTATGTATTAGGAGTGACAGCACCTACCTCCTAGGGTTTTCACAAAAGTTGGATTAAGAAAATGCCTGTAATACATACAGTGCAGCATCTGGTACACAGTATGCATTCGGCTAGCAGCAATCATTACTACCATGACCTCTGGTGCCTCCTCATCTCTCCACTGGAGCAGGCAGAACCCACAGGGGCCCCAGAAGCCACATGTGGAGCTTCCTGCCCCAGAATCCCACACCTCTGAGCTGTGTGATAGGCAAGAAGGAAAAGAAATACAGGACACAGGCTTATTGGGAGTATAAAAATAGGACTTCTTTTTCCCCTCATAATCACATCAATTATCAAAGAAAGAAACAGTATGTAACAAAAATACAAAGCTCTGGTAGATTTTTTTTGTTGTTGTTCTTTTTTGCCCCTCACCCATTCCTCCCCAACAGCCCCTTCCTAAGGAGCCCCTGGCTGCAGCCTGAATGCTGTCCCTGGGGTTACCCTGGAGCTCAAGAAAATCGGTGGTCCAGGTCCCTCTGGGAACTGGCTGAGTACGAGTAGGCTTTGCCCAATACCAGGCGGTCCCGCAGCAGCTTGAAGAAGGCATAGTAGTTGCTGAAGAGAATGAGCGCCAGAGAGATGGTCTGGTGCCACTTTTCAGATGACACTAAGGAGTACAGCTGGTAGACAATGACAGCGCCCTCCAGCAGCAGAAGGATGTTGTGGATCCGCAGAGGTTTGCTGAAAAAGAACTGCCCAGGAAAGAGTAGGCATAAACCGGCAAATATGTCCTGGAAACCTGCCTCTCAGAAGGGCTAGGTGGGCCAGTGAAGGGGACGAGCTCTTGGGAGTCCCTTGCAGACTTGAGTGGGGACGAAAACTTCAGAGAGTTGGGCATGGACTTTGCCACCTCTCTGCCTTTGCTTGTTTTCTTTCTGTCTAAAGACTGCTGCGTCCCACGTAAGTTGTTTAAGATCCTGTTCAACTTCTACCTCCTCCAGGAAGCTTTTCTTGAGCGGTCTCGCTCTCTCAAACTTTCTCTGGTCTAAAGTCAACACCCTTTTCTCTGTGATCCTCCTGGGTACTGTAAGACTTGAACAAATTAGTATCTTATGATATAGGCATGGAAAGCTATTATACTCTACTGCCTGAATCACTCACTACTTCATGTGTAGCATCGCCAGCAAGGCCAGAAGCTTCCAACAGATATGGTGATACCTCACTCTTACCTGGTGTTTACAGGGCAAGGTAGATATAGGGACTCAAGAAAAATTTTCTGATCAGTTCAAAAGAGTGCTCAATGTCTGGGGATCTTGGTTTTGCAGAGGCCAAGGCACTTAAACCTTAAGAGCTGCTTACAGGATGGAAGAAGTGGCAGGAAATGGGAGTCCAAGAATCCAGCATGCCAGGCTCGGCTCTGCACCTGACAGGCTACAGGACTCTGGGCAAATCCCTTCTCTGTCTGGGCCAGAAGTCTTTCTCCTGAAGAGATCACACAGGTCAATGATTTCTCCCAACTGTGTTCCTTAGAGCCCCAGGTCTGAGAGGGTTATTTCAGAAACTAAAGCAGTGGTGAGTGGGAAGTGAAAAGAGTTCCAACCCTTTCAAATACAGCAGTGCCATAGGTCCTATATATTGGACTTTAGTCTATGACTGTGCTGGAAAAAGGATTTTAATAGTAAAATAAGTAAAAAAGAAACCACTAGCCTAGATGATTTTGAGCAGCCCTTTCCATAGGGTTACTACAATCAGTTTCCAAATTTTCCAGTAAGGGACCCTTAAACTCTCTTAAGCTGATTTTAGTACCTGAAAATGGGGAGATCCCCGGCATTTCTCCCATATATAAGGTTCTGGTAAAGACAGATGGAAGGGTACATGTGAAGTGCTTACCACAGTGCCTGGCACATAATAAGGAATGACAGTAATTATTTTCACCACTAAGAATCCCTCCTTTTATATTATCTTTTCCCACCTCTACCCAATTCTGAAGATCTGCTACCAAGTGAGCTACAGTTATAAAGTGGTCATTTGTATGGCTGTCCTTGTGCTATGCATATGCATTATCTTCTTTGACTTGGGAAATACTGCTATGACATCACCTTCCTGCCCCTCTGATCCTGCTGCTCTCTAGATCAGGTCCCTCCCCTCCTCCCCAGGGGAAAAGACTCACGTGGAACCGGAAGTGGGAGACATCGGAGGGAATGGCCACATTGTAGTGGCCCACTGCTTTGTAGACATTCTTGCTGTGCTTCACCAGCACACCCTGTGGCCACATGCATTCTTCAGTCCACCTGGAGGCACAGTCCAACAGTGCCCTTTACTCCCAGCTCACCCACAAAAAGGGGTACTGGAAGACTGGGCATGGGGTAACCACTAGGGCTCTACTCCCATTTCTATCACTTAAGAGTGACTTTCCTTTTCTGGGTATCAGCTACCTTCTCTGTAAAATGGGGTTAAGAATCATGAGAAATTCACTGTACTGGGAGTCACAAGATTTTCCTCACTAGGTGTATTTTCTTCATCTGGTTTCAGCTCTAATCTCCAATTGGTCCATCATACAACTGCAAGTGGTCTTCATTAAATATCAAGCTGAGCCTGACTTTCTCTGCTCAAAACCCAGAGAAGGCTATCCAGTGCTTGTGTGGTAAAGTCTCCAAAGATTTGGCATGGCCTCTGAGGCCCTGTGAGGCCTTTCATGACTTCCACTGTACAGCTCACACTCCGGCCATTCCGGATTGTTTCTAGCTCCTCCCGCATACCTTACTGCTTTGTGTCTCTGCATATCACTCCCTTGAACTGGACAGCCCTCCTGATGCCTCATTCTTCTGGCAAGCTCTTTTGTCATCTTTCAAAACCCAAGATCCTCCAGAAAGCCTTTCTCAAACTCCCCAGAGTTCAACATCCTTTAACTCTCCCTGAATCCCCTACTACTGGTCCATTTTCCCCAATCTGTCAGTTACTTACTTCCCTGTATCCCTCACTAGGCTAGGAACCCTTGAGGGAAGGGGTGGTGTCCCATTCATCTGTGTCCTCAGAACGTGCCACAAGACCTGGCCCAGGGAGGTTTCAGTGAGCAAGTAAATGAGCTGGTGGGACCAGAGAGCTTTCTTCCAATGTTCTGTGAGATCTCCCCAGGAACTCTAAGAATCCCAGGCCAGAGGACTGAAAATCGCTGTCTGCAAGAAGCTCAATCTCCTACTCCTGCCTTATTGATTCATTAATTTCAAAAAGTTACTGTTTTAAGCAATAACATAGATGAACCTCACAGACAATATGCTGAGTGAAAAAAGCTGGACCCAAGATCTCATTTATATAAAGTTGTGGAACAAGCAAAACTCACCCACAGTGAAAGAAAATGGAAAGATGGTTGGGGGACTAGAAATGTTTTGTATCTTGATGAGAGATGGGTGTATATGCCCTTCTCAAAACTCAAAGAATTATACACTTTAAGATTTGTACATTTCATTGTATGTAAATTTTATCTTAAAAAAAGACTATTCACAAAAATGGCAAAAAAAATTGCTGTGGATCTATTATAAGCCAGGCACTCTGCCAAGAGGGAAGAGTGGATGAGTGCTTGACAGGCAAGGATCCTGACTTCCAGGAGCTTTAGTCCTGAAATGACAGGCAAGTAACTAAGCAAACACAGCAGAAAGAGTTAGGTGCAACGATCATGGTATTATGGGATTGTGGAAGCACAGGGGAGGGGCACCAAACCTATTCTGGGTTATTGGAAAAGTGTTCCTGGAGGAAGCAAAGTACTAAAAGATGAGTAAAAATTAATCAGGAAAAGAAAGTTGGGACAGAATGTTCCAGGAAAAACATGCATCATGTACAAAAGCTTAGATACAAAAGTGCACACAGAATTTGAGGTGCTGATAGACACCAGCAGGAAAGTCAATAGTGAATGCGGGTGTAAAGAGGTTTGGCTTGGCTAGAGCAGAGTATGAGTTGAGGCATAGTAAGAGATGAGGCAGAAAAGGCTGGTAAGACCCAGTTCATCAGCTGGGAGCTGTGTGAATGAGCCTGGATCTTATCTGTGGAGCGTGGTAAGCTAAGGACAGGTTTATCCTCATTTTCAGCTATGTTCTGCCTTTTTACTCCTCCTTACCCTCAGAGCCCAAGGCCAAGGCAAACCCCTTTTTGGCCCATTTGTCAATGCCCATCCCTTTTCCTGGACCAGCTGCTCAGAGGCTGAGATGGACCCGGACTGGCAGAGAGGGCCAACACTGGAAGGCTTGGCCTTTGTGGCCACCCTCTGCATTTGTGCTTCTTGGTGGGCCTACTTTTACAAATCTGTCCTATGGGACCTCTTCTCTGCCAGGACTTGTACTGGGTCCAAGACTCATATGTGCTTCAGAGGTGGTCCCAGCCATAGGGAACTTTCAGTCTAATGGGGCAAAACAGGCAGGGAAATTAGTATAACCTGGGTGAAAAGCACTATGGTGCCAGGCTGAGGGGAGGATAGCCCAGCACCGCAGGGCTCCCAACCAGAGTGACTTCTGCCTTTGCTCTAGGTGTAATGCCATCCTACAGCTGGCCCTTTTTCACCCCACTCATACCATTTATGTACACAGCTATCACCTCCACCAGACTCTGAACTCCTCAAGGATTTCATTTCAGTCATTTCCTCTGTGTCTCTTCTTCCCTAGCCAGGAGTCACCATTAGCTAACGGAGCACCATATCCTGTTACCAGACTGATGTTTCTAAAGCACACCTTAGAATGGGTCCCTCTGCTATTCAAAACCTTCCATAGCTCCCTTCTGCCTATAGGTCAAAGTTAAGCTCCTCTGTCCAATACATGGCACCAGGCCTGGTATGAATTAGGTAGTGCAAATGTCTCCCCAAAGAGTAGATGATCTATGACTGAATGGATGAGTAAGTAGATGATAGGAGTGAAGGAATGAATGAATGCATGAGCAAGTAAGTCAATGAGTGAATAAATAATAGTGAATGAGAAAGTCAATGAGTCTATGAATTTATCACTTGCCCCCCCTCCCATATCTAGTATAGTGAGAGTTACCTAAGGACAGGGAACATACCCATCTTGGGCCCTGCCGTACCCAACTCTGGCCATAGGGCTAGTATATGAGACATGTTCAATAACTATTTGCTGACTGAATGAATGAGTTGAGTGAGGAGATGAGTGACTCCAGACACTGACCAGAAGGGCTGGGGTTGGGCAGAGAAGGGTAAGGCAACTCACGGGTGCTGCAGTACGTTGGAGCACAGTGCTGGGTCCACCTTCTGCCAGCAGCCCAAGTGGGCCGCGGCCTTGTGCAGTAGGTCACAGTAGCTGGCAGGCAGCAGGTGCTGCATGAGGATCACTGAGGTGCTGATGGACACCAGCAGGAAGAGCTCGCAGGACCAGCGTTTGTCATAGTAATGTGTGTTCTGGGGGCAGCAGGAGGTGAGTAAGGTCTGGGTTGCCCATAATAGCCTCACTCTCCCTCCCCTTCCCTGATTCTTTCTGCTTCAGAGATCAGGACAGTACTGATTTCAGGATGAGATCTCAGAATGACCTAAAACCAAGGATTGAACATCTAACAAAAAAGGCTTAATCATGAGCTTAGACCCTGTGCCTGCCATTTAGTTTTCTACAAAGAAAAACTTCTCCCACTGCCCACTACTCTGAGCCACAGCAGAGGCTGCAGAGTCTAAGCAAAGGCTGTGGGGTCGAACAGACATATGTTCAAATCTTGGCTCTGCTGCTTATTAACTATGTGACCTTGGGCAAGTCATTTCATTTCCTCTGTGCTCTAGTTTCCTCATCTGTTAAGTGAGGATAAGAGTAACTACCAACCACCTCTGAGAGGCATTTGGAGCATTATAATACTCGTGAAAATTCTGACACATTGTAGGTGCTCAAGAGACCTAAGATCTCTCAATCTTAAATCATTCAGTGCAGTCCAGCCTTGGAGAAATATTTTAAGCCTACAGTCACTTGGGGCGGTACCTTCTCAGAACACCATACAAGCTAGAGAGAGCAAGCACAGGCTTTTGGAGTCACTCAGATCTGGATGAATCCTGGCTTTCTTACTTAATGATAAAGCAGGATATTGTGACATGCCTGTGCTAAAACAGCCGAATTGAAATACGAGTCACTGCTCTTTTTTTATCAAATATTGTGAACAACAATGCCATGTTCTCCTCATTGGCTGGGTGACCGTGTGCAGGCTACTTATTTTCACTGAGCCTTATCCTCTCCACTCTAAAACGGAAGCAGTAGTTCTCTAGCTCTCGAGAGAACATATGGAATCCCATCAAAAACAGCAGTTATTTATGCAAGCAGGAAGGCTCCTGTGGGGTAGGCAGTGGGGTATGGCCCCAGGCAGGTCCTTTCCCTCCTTGGGTTGAGCTACGCACCTTCACGAACCAGACAGGCACAAAAGCCACGTAATAGGCACTCAGCATGGAGCTGACCAGCACTTCTTTCATGCGCCAATTGAAGTCCATCTTGAGGAACTCCACCTCGCTGCGGATGAGGCTGGGTGACAGGCAGCAGGCATGGGTGGGCATGGCATCTGGGCCATACAGCTGCCGCGTGTGCTGCTTCCATGTCTCCCGCAGCGTCAGCAGGTAGTCCCGGCTCCGCGCCAGGCTGCTGACAGCCTCCCGGGGACCCATTGAAGCCATGTGGCTGAAGAGGTTTGTCTTCCGAAAGTCACAGTTCAGCTGCAGGAACGGAATGTACATCCCAAACCTGCTGGGGAAGACACTGGTGAGGGCAGGCCTGCACATGGGCCAGGATCCCAACCCTTAGCCACTGAGGGAATCCTTCTTTTTCTTCCTGGGCCTTAGCTCTCCTGGCTGCTCTGAGGGGAGAATTTACCTATCCTTCCATCCATCCATCTTCCTATCCAATGGTCAGTCAGTCACTCAACACATGTATTAGCATCGAGTGCATGTCGAGCACTGTGCCAAGCATCAGAGACACAGCAGGAGGCAAAGGATGAGCCCCTGTCCTTGCAGTCTATTGCTGACTAACAGTAGTAACAGACCACAGTTGTTAGGCATGACCTACGTCCCAGAGACTGTACTAAGTGCTTTATGTGCATCTTCTTTTTCTTCCAAGAACACTATGCATTACATATTGTTATTTTGTGCCTTTTCAGCTGAGGAAGTAATAGGGCTGGCTTTCAAACCCAGAACTGTCTGGTACCAAATATCAGGGCAGATACTCCATAGATACTGAGCAATTAGTCCATTTAAAATGTACGCAGCACCACAAAAGAAAGGTGTAAGTTGTTATGAACATGTATTAGAGGCAGGTCTTAGCGTGCAGAGAAGGGCAGTTCAGGAACAGTATTTACTGCGTGTCTGTTACGTGCCACACACTGAAACAGGCCTTTCAACAGTACAGATCTCTTTCCCTGAGCGTATCCTTAGGTTAGGGCTGGAGCTGATTAGACAAAGGGTGTTTTGAGTGTATGGCTGGTATCATTTTGAGGACAAAACTAGATGGACCCATAGTCCAGAAGGGTAGATAATTATAAAATGTAGGTAAGTGCTTCAAACTAATAATAAAATAAAGTGCCCCCTCCCCCCCCCCAAAAAAAGTGGTTAAGTGCCAAGCACAGTACATGGAACATTATAGTAGGTGCTTTTTATAGATATTTCTTTTTTTAGCTGGGGGCTTCTCAATTTCCCCAAATCCTCAGACAGACCCAGAAGGGTCCCTGGATGG
Organism: Rousettus aegyptiacus; assembly: GCF_014176215.1. Taxonomy (NCBI): domain Eukaryota; kingdom Metazoa; phylum Chordata; class Mammalia; order Chiroptera; family Pteropodidae; genus Rousettus; species Rousettus aegyptiacus. The sequence continues at coordinate 19,889,235 of NW_023416284.1, read as the reverse complement.
CTGTCCCCAGATGTTAGGGCCAATGAGAATGCTACATTTTCTTTTTTTTTTTCTTTTTTTTTCTTTATAACAATAATTTTCTCTTTCGCTGTTTTCTGAGGTTCCAAGAAGGTAAACAGGAGTGTCCACAGGCAAGCAATTTGCTGCTTTGGGTTTTGCTTTCTGTCTATAAAATGGGGATGCTACCATTCCCCCTGGGGTAAGGTTAAGTAAGATAACTTAAAGAAGTGTAGTTGAGCGCATAACCTTTGGGGTCAAATAGGCCAGGATTAAAATCCCAGCTCTTTCATTTACTAGTGCTGGGATTTAGGACAAGTTATTCAACCTCAATGAGCTCAGTGTCCTTAACCTGCCTTAAATTACATAATTTGTATTGATTTTCTATGCTCAACCAGAGATTATGCTAGTGTTTTCATAAATACTCTATTTTAATCTTTGCAACAACCCCCTCAGTATGGTGCCTAGCTCAGAGTAGAAGATCAACATAATTTTGTTTAGAAAAGAAAAAGGCCAGTGATTCCGCAGAACAGGGAAGAAGACTGAAATGGGATTCCCAAAACACTCTTCAGGATACTTTGTGCGAAGAAGGGGGTGAAGCACCTACATGAACATATAAGGGATTCAGAGTCAAACTTAAGAGCAAGTACTTGAGAATCTCCCTGACTTTTCCTCTCAGAACTGCAGATACAATTAAATTGTGTGGAAACATTAAGTGACTGCTGTGACAGGTCACGAGTTATAAGCAACTTCACATGCAAGATGGCAGATTCCCTCTCATTCTCTCCACCCGAGACACGACAGTAGAAAATAAATCCATTATCGGCAAAAAGAATGGGAGTGGGGAGTTATCAGTACACAAGTGATTTTGACAAATTTAGGAAGCAGACAGAAACATGTTGACAGATGAGGAAGCCATTGTCTAGAGCAGTGCTATCCAACAAAAATGAGTCACATATGTAATTTAAAATTTCTGATAGACCACATTACCAGATAAAATTAATCTTAACACTCCATTTTACTTAAAGCAATATATGCGAAATATAATTTCAACATGTAATCATTGTTAATGAATGAGATGATTTACTTACTTTCTTTTTTCATATTAAGTCTTCAGAATCCAGTGTGTATTTTACACTTATAGCATATCAAACTAGTCTATTTTGAATGTTTAATAACAATAGGTGACTAGAAGTTATTATACTGGACGTCGTAAGTCTAGAATATGCCGTGAATGGGCTGCACTGGCAGTAGGAGCTTATCTACCCAGGGTGATCCAAGAGAGAGGCTCTGGCTTAAAAGGGTAGAAGTGAGAGGCAAGGCTGAACAAACAGAATGAAATAAAGACTTCTATTTATGTATACGAATCAGTCCCTTTATTCTCTTACATACCTCATACAACCCACCCTAAAAAATTTTTCTCTAAAGAAATTGAATCAAGTGTGGAAAATTGAGGTCTCTAACAGAGGCATCCTAGAGTAACACCTCATCCCCTTTCTGGCCTATCGGGGACCACAACCCGACAACTGGCATCTTACTCAATCATTCTAAAGCAAAGTTTGCCAGTCAGTGTGCCCTGCCCTCGGAAATCCCAGTCAAACCTATTCATGTATAAATGGCAGAGGGAGGGAAAATGCACTCCAAGCTACTCAGTCCTTTATCCTTAAATATAAATAGACAACCAAAGAAACCAACTATATTTAGAAAACCAGCAGTATGAAAAAGAAAGATTGACCATGGTGGGAAGACAAAATTGGGGGAACATAAGAAAATTTTAAAACAAGAACAATGCTATGAGAAAAGAATAATCAGAAAACAACAAAGAGGTCTTAGAGACAAAAAAATATATACATGATTGCTGGGAAAAAACTCAATAAAAAAGCTGGAAGATAAAGTTGAGGAAATATCCCTAAGGCAAAGTAAAAAGAAAAAGAAAAAAGAGAAAGAGAAAGACAGAGAGAGGAAGAAGGGAAGGAGATGGAAAAAGGGAGAATGATGAGAAAAATGAGGGAAAATATGAAAGAAAATAGAAGAGGAACATATGACCAATCTACAAGATCTGCTATCTGATGAACAGAAGTCCAGAGAGAACAGAAAATATGGAAGGGAAGATATTATCAAGGAAATAAGAAAATTTCCTTGAGCTGAAGAAATACCTAAATCTCCAGTTTAAAAAGTCCTAGAGTACTGATCAGATTAAAGAGAGAAGTTCCACACCAGCACATCCTTGGGAAATTTCAAATATTCAAGATAAACAGAATACCCTAAAGCTTTTAGAAAGGAAAAAAAGCAAGTCATCTACAAAGTAATTCAATTGAAACTGGCATCAGTCTTCTCATTAGAAACACTGAATGCTAGAGACAATGGAGGAGTATCTTCAAAATTCTGAGAGAATATGAATTTGAATTTAGAAATCTATATTCAGCCTAACTATCAATCAAGTATAAGGGCAGAATGAAGACATTTTTAGACATGCAAGAACTATGTATATATCTCCCACGTACCCACTGTTAAGGAAATTACCTGATAGTGCACTCCAGCAAAATAAGGGAGAAAACCAAGAAAGAGGAAGACATGGGATCCAGGAAACAGTGGATCCAACCCAGGAGGGCAGCGTAGGTAAGTCCCAGGCTGAGAGCTGCACAGCAGGCCTAAAGACCAACCACTCCAGACTGGAGCAGGAGGATGAAGGGCTCCAGGAGGGATGTCTTTGGGGGGGAAAAATGAACTCCAGGCAACAGGTAGCATAATTGAGAGGCTGGATAAACTTGAGGATATGTTGAAGGCCCATCATTCTTTTGTCAACAAGAAAAAAGAAAGGCAATTAGAAACTCCAAGAAAAATTAAAAGCTGTATAAGAAACTTAAAATCAATATGAAGCAAACTAAAATATGACATGATTTTAAGCAATTGATGGAACATAAGAAAAGAGAAACCATTTGACCTTGACACTAGAACATTCTTTTTTTTAAGAGGCCCAAGATTATAACTCAGTAACTATAAAGGAATGTTATCTATGCATACTACTTGGCCCTACAGTCAATGATATTTTCATATTCACAATTAATATCAAGGCTACTTATTGGTTTTTAATTTTTATTCAATTTTTATAATTAGCCTTAGACAAAGAATGAAAGACTTAAATGTAATTATATACAAGAATGTGAATGTCAAGCTTGACAATATGAGTATGGCTGCCAGGAGGTGAGAAGAGTTAGAGGGGAGTACAAGTGGATGGGGAGGGTTTCCTTACATAAAAGGGATTAATATGCTATTGTTGATGGAATAAAAAATACAGGCATACTCATATTACTGAAGAAGATAACCAATAGAAAACTAAAAATAATAAATTATCGAACACCGGAAACAGTAGGGATGGAAGGGCCAACAAAATCTTTATCTGTCATTGCATGAGTGCATGTATGCATATGCGTTATCTGAGTGTGTGTCATACCTGTATATGCAAAGAACACTTATTTCCAGGATATACAAGAAACCAGAAATATTGGTGGCTACCTCTGGGAAGGGAAACTGGGTAGCTGGGAAACAGGAGTCAAGGGGAAACTTTTTCATTCATATTCTTTTATACCTTTTGAACTATGTAAACCAATTACCCCTACTATAAAATCAATAAATACATTTTTAAAAAGAATAAACACGAGTATAAGGATACTAGAATTATGGAGGTAACTCAACAAACACTTAAAAAACCAGAAACAATGACAAAGATTGCTTTTGAGAAGTATGACTAAACCTCTGGTGGGTGGGGTTGGAGGCTCTTTTTCAATTTTTAGCCTACTGGATTTGACTTTTTTAATAAGGTATGAGTATTACGTTCATAAAAAATTTTTTAATTAAAAAATTAAAGCAAAATATGAACATTGGGTGATGTCTGTATCCAAGGAGAATGGACTCATGAGATAGTAATCAAAAAGAGTCAAATGAAGGTGACTGTTGACAGTTTTAATCACTACAACCATTTTGGAGGGCCATTTATTAATATCTGTAAAAAAATATAATGGATATACCTTTTAGTACAGAAATTTTACTTTTGGGAATCTGTTGTACAAAAATATTGGGCAAGTGTGAAAAGATATATGCAAAAAAATGTTCCCTGCCTCACTGTTTCAAATAATGAGAAGCTAGAACTAAAAAATCGGCCAATAGAAGACAAAACAAATTGTGAAAAATCTACATAATAGAATGCTATGAGGCCATTAAAAAAAAATGAGGCAGACCCATGTGTATTGCCATGGAAAAATCTCCAAGTTATATGATTATGTAAAAAATAAATAAATTGTACATCATACATAGTATAAACCCTTTGTTTTTAAATAAGTATACGTGTATGTGTTCTTGCACAAAAAAAAAAAATGGAAGGATACGCTGTACATAATGGTTCTCTGCGGGACTGAGATTATGTAGACTTTTATTTTCTAAAAAGCTTCTGTAAAGTTTAATGTTTTTATATGACACGTGTCACTCTTCTAATTAAAAACTAGATACAACTGAAGCAAGAGTGACAGGGTTCCTCCCATGACAGTGCCATTTTGGTCATGCAGGGTAGAGAGGGAAGTGTCCAGCTTTTAATCTTCCTTGGAAACTCATGAACCAGAAAGCTCGGGGGTTGGGAAATGACTGTTAATGCCCAGGTGGCCAGGAGCCTGCCCCAGGAACAGCCAAAGTGGACACCTTACCAAAGCCCTCCCCAATTCAAGGCCAGAAAGAGGTAGTACTGGGCTCCTCCCAGTCACTGTCTCTCCATCCTCAACAATCTGGTTCTTGCAAGATGGAAGGAATGAGTGAGCAAAACAGACACAAAGACAGACATACATACATGCACGTGCAGACACACAACACGTGCTTCATGCACAGACACCCAGAGACATGCACACAGACCTGGGGAAAGTACTGAGAGCTTAAAACACTGAGATACACAAAAGAGACCAAGAGAGACAACTAGAGAGAGAGGAAAAGAGAAGAGAGGGAGACAAGGCCCATGCACTCCCACTCAGAAGGTTTCTTTGAGGTATACACTCAGATCTGAATTTCATTCTGACCTCCCCCTCGGTGGCACCTTGGGTAAATTATGCCATCTCAGTTTCTGCTCCTGCAAAAAAAGGCTAATCATCCTGATCTCAGGGGGATTTTGTCGGACAATGTGTGGGGGACACTGTTGCTGCCCTGCCTGACATTTCCAGGTGTGGGGGCCAGGTGACCCAGCCACCCTCAGGGCAGAGGCCAGGAGGCAGGTGTTTGGCAGTGAGGGGTGAAGCGAGGGTACTCACGGATAGCAGAGGAACAGGAGGTTCAGGAAGGAGTAGGTCCTGAAGAGGTGGATGAGGGAGCGGCACAGACTCCAGCCTGTTGCCGTGAGAACGGTGAAGCGGGTGAGGAACAGCAGGATGGAGCGAAAGAGGGAGACCTTCCCCCTCTGAGAAGCCTGAGTCAGGGCAAAACAGGACCGTATGGGGCCTTGGATGGAGGCCACGGGCGGCTGTGTCTGAATCCCTCCCAGTATGGTCTGTGATCCCACCCAGGGAAATGTGGGGCAGCAGGCTAGGCAGAACCTGGCAAGGTGAATCCTTCTCCTTAACACCCAGTAAAATCTAAGAGCTGATGGGATGTGAGTTAATGTTCCTTGACCAAGTCCGAAGGGAGCCCCAAGGAAATGCTTCAGGACTGAAGGGCTCAGCATTGTCTCTCTGGCACCCCCAGGGGAAAGAGGAGTCCCAAAGTCCCCAGCCTCTAGAACCCAATCACCTCCTTCACGATGGACCCAATGAAGCGGCGGCCCAGAACGATGGTGGTCACCATCAGCAAGTTGAAGTCGATCAGGTGGAAGTTCTGTCAGGGGGCAGAGGCTAGGGGTCACATGAGCCCCCTGCCCACATACACGTTTTTCTCATACCCACCTCCCCCTGCCCAGTTCTTTCCATAGGGACTGTCCCCACTCTCTGACCTTTATAGGTCTCCAGCTGAGTCAGGCCAGGAAATTACCTAGAGGAGAAGAACAGGACCCAGAGGAGGGAAGTGGGACCGTCCCTGGAGATAAGAGAGTGGTATGTGAGCCCTCTTGCTCTGATCACCCATGCCCATCCCTGATCCTCTTTCCACACTGAGATGTTTCCACTCCTTGAAACGGTCATGGATGCTTGTGGCTCATCTCCCCCACAGGACTTAACTGTGCTCCTTCGGGCAAATCTGCCAGTTCCATGTTACACTTACAATGCCTAGTCTGGTGCTGAGCACATTAGGGGTGAATATTCAGGAATCACCAGTTTCCTATTTCTTCTACATCTCCCATGCCTAGCAGGAGGCCAAGTGAACAGGTTGCTAGGTAAGCTATGCTAAACTGAACACACACACACACACACACACACACACACACACAGATGGTCCTAGCTGGGCACCTACCAGGGAGGTGTGGGAGGGTGGGTGAGAGGGTGGGTACCACCACACTGTCTTGTAGATGTTGATGTAGTGAACGAAGAGGGCTATGAGCTGGCAAAAGAAAAGCTGCAACTCAAACAGAATGCTGGCCTGGACTGGCAGCTCGGGGATCTTGCAGTGCTGCAGGGGCACGACCGTCTGGGTGGCCAGTGGGGGGCTGGAGAGGCCCGTTCCTGGACTGCTCCTGGGGGTAAGGAGGGAACAACATTAGGAGCTGATATAAGAACCCTACCAAGAAGGGCTTCTGGGACACAGGATTATGGGGTAGGGTCAGAAAAAGCAGTTAATGGCACAGGATGGAGTCCTCCTAATCCTGCCTATCAGACAAATGAGCCGACAGAGGCTTTTCCTATTCCTAACCTTATTCAGGCTTTCCGACATTCCCCAGGAAGGAAACAATTATTAGGTTCATTTTACAGATGAGAAAAAGGAGACCCAAAGAGAGAGGACACCTTGTCTAAGCCACCAGCAAATCAGGAGAACTGTAACTGGAATACAGGCCTTTGGGCTTATTACACTATATCCCATTGCAGCTGTCCAAGTGACCACTGTCTGGGTCTTTTCTGCTGCTCACTGCCTTCTGAGCCTCCATATGGCATCTGGAGTATCACTTCTCAGAGCCCAGTCAGGGACAGCTTTGTCCATACTGCCCCTGTGAGCACACAGTGAGGAGAAAGAAGCAGAAAGGTGGTTTACCTGGTGCGGGAACGGACACTGGTGACCGATGCACTGGAAGTGTGGCCCCCACCAGAGCCCCCTGAGGATCCTGGCTCACAGAGTGGATTTCGACAGTAGGATGTCCTGTTGGGACCTCTTCGTCCTCCTGTGGGACTCAATATAAAGTAGATCCTCAAGCGAGAGGGCATATAACAAGGATAACAACAATGATACTGGCTACCAGTTACCTGGTATCTCATTTTATCATTTAATCACAGAGACCTATGACCTGGCCTCTGCCTACCTCTTGGACATTATGTCCTACCATTCTCGGCATCACCCCCATGCTTCGGCTATCCTGGCCTTTCTTCCCTTAAGCAAACTAAGCTGGTTGCTACCTCTTGTACTTGCTGTCTTTTTGTATGGTAAGCCCTTTTCAGATTGGCATTTTTGAAGTATCTGCCCCTGTAACTCTTTATCTTTGTGTTCACAAAAATTAACTTTTAGAATTCATCTTATTCGTTTATTAACAAGTTTATTGTCTGTCTCACCCACTAGAAAGGAAGGTCGGTGAGGTCACCACTCTTTCTGTTGTATCCCCTCTCGCTACCACAGCACCCAGCATTAAGTGCCCAATAATTAGATAATGAGTGAATGAATTCGACAAGGTATGTTTTCCAGATTAGGTTTTCCAGATTGAGTTTACACTGAGTCATAGGTAGTTTGGGGGTCTGGGTCCTGTGCTCTTGGCTCTGGTACACACTGCCCCATTCGGATACTGCGCAGTTTCTGTGGGCTTATAATTCTGGGTATCTTTGAAGCTTTTTCCTCCAGGGCCCAAAATCCAGCTCAATGGGCACCCTGGTGTCTCACGGTCAAGACCCAGGACCTACGCACATGGTCAGGGATGCGGGCTTTGGGAGAATGCTGTGGTTGTGGACCCAAAACTTGGACCCACAATCTATTCCTTTAGGCTTAGCAGTCTAGCCCAAGCCCCAGGCACCATCCTGCACAAAGTTATTAAGCACCATCCCAGGCTTGTTCATACCCCCTCAGGGCAACACAGAAGCCCCACCCTCCCACACACCCCCTTTGCTCTAGTTCCTCAGCTGGGAAGCTTTTCCCACAATTCTCCACCAAGTACTTGTCCAGGAACTCTGACACCAACCAGCCCCCAGCTCGGAAGCTGTTTACACACTATTATACTTGGCTGAGAAGATCCCACACAAACATCCTCAGGCCAAAAGATCTGCCCACACTTACTCTCCTCTCTTTAGAAGCTCTTCACCCACATAAAGCCCCTCAGCTTAGAAGCCGCGCCTACACACAATTGTCAAGCCCAGAAAACACGTCTGCAAACCAATAAAAGCTCTGTCTGCTCTTAAGTCTCGATCCAGAATGAGATCCCTGACTCTAGGTCTACTTCCCGCCCCACCGCCCCCAGAATAAAGCCCTTATAGCCCAGAAAGTTCGCCCCAAACCCAGTGCCTACGGCCCAGGAGCTCCGCCCCTAGCACTAAGGCCCCGCCCCCACATCTAGCCCTGGCGAGCCAGTCCTCACCCAAGCCCAAGCCCCTATAAGCCTCCTTCAAGTGGCCAGTCCCCCATAACAGAGGCCCCGCTCTGCAAAACGACAGGAGGGGGCGGGGTCCCTCTGCGCCCGCATCCCCTCCCCCGCCCCTCGCCGGGATCCTGTCCGCACGGGGGAGCAATTAGGAGCTGGCCATCCCAATACCGTACCCGCCCGTTCCCAGGGAGAGCCGAACCCGCTCTGCTTACCCATCTCCTCCCCCCGGCGCTCTCCGCTTCACGGCCGCAGCTCCTGCGGGCAATATGTCGGAGGCGACGGCGGCCGGGAGAGGACTAACAGCCGCAGCCCAGTCCCCGGGTATCAGCCGCGCGCTCCCGCCTCGCCGCCAAATTTGCATACAAGGCGGGCTAGAAACTGGGGGCGCGCTTCTTAAAGGGGCCGCCGGGACAAAGGAGGAGCCTGCACACTCTTTGTCTTGCAATCTCCCACGCCCTTCCTGCAGCTGCTGCTGAAGTAATCTGAGAGGCAGTGAAACCCATCTCCTGCTCTTCTGTGCATGCTTTCTCCAGCATCTCTTCAGGCCCGAGGGAGGGAGACCGGAACCGGCCTTTCGTCTCAGTTCCTGCCGGATACGGACTGTATTCATGAATGGCCCACAGGCGCCTCAAACTCAACTCAATTTGGGCTGTTACTTTTTTCTTCAACCTTATTGCTTTTTGGTCCACCCCAGTCAAAACCTGGATATCATTTCCCCGTTTCTCTCAGGCCTCACATTTAATCTTTTACCTAGTCTTGGTGACCCTAAGATCTAAATATTTCATACCTCTGACCCAACTCTCTTGCCATCACCAGTTCCAATCTTGACTCCGCCAGTTTTAAGCCTTGAAATTCTGTTACTTGTTCTTTACAGTGAGGCTGGTAATATTCACCTTATAGGTCTTGGTGAGGATTAAATGAGAAAATGCATGTAGAAGTCCGTATTATAAATGTTAGCCATCATGATGATGTATGACAAGCACTTAACATAGAGGAAGCACTTAGTAAATTACTACTAATTATTGCCTTCCCTTATAATACTTATAAACTGTGTTAATCCCTTGGTAGCGCCATCATTTAGCACAGTGCTTGGCACATAATGAACATCAATACTCAATTAATTGAATGAATTAGTAAATAATTAATAGATATTCACAGAGCTTACAGTCGAGTGAGAGGAGATGGACATAAAATTAGTAAATTCTGTAGAAGGAAATGATTGCTGTGGAGGAAACAGGAAAGGGAGATGGCAGGTGGCATTTTTAAACGGCAGTCAGTACGCTTCACTGAGGTGACTTTTGAGCAAACACTTGAAGGAAATGAGTCAGTCATACAGACAATCGGGAGAAAGGGGGCATTCCAGGCAAAGGAACAGTCAGTGGATGGGCCCTCAGGCACAAACATGCCTGATGTGTTTAAGAAATAGCAAGGAAATTAGTGTGGCTTAGATGGAATAGATAATAAGAGTAGCACGTGAGAAGTGATGAACCGATAGGGCTATAGGTCCATGTGGTTTTTCTCTGAGTTGGGGAGCAGATGGAGGGTTTGAGCTTGTTTTTAAATAATCCCTCTGCCTGCTCTGTGAGAACAGATTACAGGGGTACAAGGGTAGAAGCAAAGAGACGAGATAGGAGGCTATGATCTTAGGAAGAGATGTTGGTGGTTGTTACCAGATTGAGAAAGGTGATGAGAAATGCTTGAATTCTGGATTTGAAGTGAGTCAACAGTATTTGTTGACTGATTGGATAGGTGCATTAAAGAAAGAGATCAAGGATTACTCCAAGGGTTTTAGCCTAGGCAAATAGAAATATGGAGTTTAATTCAACACATATACATCTATTAAATTATAGATTTTATACCAAGTCAAGCCTTCCTTTCTTCGGGAAAAAAGGCCTGAGGGTGGGGCAGGAGTGAGGGGTTGGAGAATGACCAGGTCACAGAGTAGAAATTAGGGCTGAGATTTCTTTTTCTAGCTAAAGAAATTCTGGTAGCAGAGCTGGTTCTGGCCTCTTTAGAGCACTACATTTAAAATGTATCTTGTTAATTTCTGAATCCCCAAAGCCTAATGATACTTGGCACATGATAAGCATTCAATAAGTATTAGTTCCATTGAATTAAGGTAATGGCAAATTGGCTCTTGAAAGGAAGGCCAATTGGGAAGGGAAGCTAAATGGTTTCAGGAATATTCCATAGAAGACTGAGGATAGGCTCTTCCTGAGAACTCATTATCATTATGAGTTAGCCATAATTATGATGATGATGTATGACAAGCACTTAACAGAGAGGAAGCATTCAATAGGTGAGCTACTACTCAAGTCAATAAACTTTTTTGAACATCTATTATATCCCAGACACAGGACAGAGATGCCACTCATTATTGGGTGAGACAGAAAGGAGAACCAATAAATTATAGTACGGTGCGGTAACAATAGCAGTATGTGCCAAGTTCAGAGGTTGGTGGGAGGTGACCAATTCTGACACGGGAAGTAGTCAGGAGAAGATATCAGAGCTAGTTTCTGAGATGAATATGAGTTGGTCTCTTATACTTCTGTGGGAGGAAGCAATAGCTTAAGTCTGGTTATTGTCTTACTAGGGCTGGTGGCAGCCAGGATGTCTTGCTGTGCATTGTTATGTGGAAGTTGCTGGATCTCGTACATGACAAATACTTAGGAAATATTTGCTGAATTGATATGAAGACACTCATACAACCCAGGATAGGAGTCCACTTAAATGGACTGTTATACCTGTGACCCCATTACCTGTACAGATCGACTATCGATTTTACTTGCCCAGCATCTATTCACTGATTATTTTTCTGGTAAGAACATTCTGATTTTTTTCTTGGGAAACTGCCCTTCCTCTTGCTCTCTCAGTCCATCTGGGGCTGCCTTACTCTCTAGTTCAAGTGTGGGGAATGATCCATCCCTGCCACCCCAGCTACAGTGACTGGTTGTGGTGGTGGTTGGGGTATGTTAGTGACCCATGGCAGCCCAAATGAAATGGGATCCTAGAATCTTTGTTGAAAGTATTGGGAGAAAAAAAAAAATTTCCTCTCTGAGACGGCTAAGCAAGTAGGATATAAATGTGGAACTCTTGGTGGCTATGTTGCTACCTTCTGGGGAGAACATTTTTTTAAAATTAAGTTTATTGGGATAACATTGGTTAATACAATTATATAATTTTCAGGTGTACATTATAATTTGACATCTATATATTCTATTGTGTGATTACTACCTCAAGTCCAGTTTCCTTCAGCTACCATATATTTGATCCCCTTTATCCACTACACCCTCTCCCTTTTGGGGAGAACTTAACTGACAGTGAAGGAAACCTGGCCACTCCAGAAGCCTTTACGGATTTTTCTGTTGCTTGTGTTTGGTGTCTGACAACTGCCTCTGAGATCATCCAGAATAATAAACACTTCTATCCCGGTCTCTAGCAGAAACACCTAGGGTCTTAGTTCTTTCACGTCTGCCTCCTACAGACTCTCTGAGGAAAATAAGATGGCAGGATGTTGGTTAGGAGCTTGTCCTCCACATCTGTGGCCTTACATCGCAGCTGTTTTGTGACCTTAAAGCCCTCACTTCCCTTTTATGCATCTTGATTAACTTGCTCTCTATTGGTTTTTCCAGGAGTGAGTTTTTGAGGAAATGCCACCGGGTCTAGGCCAGTCCTGTCACTGGGAGTCTGGAATTGGGATCTCTTCCTTGGTCATGTTATTCTGGGGCCAAGGCTGGCAAGTCTGTCCTCTTGATCAGGAGTTTTCAAACTGGATTATGCATATCTCTGGGGGTATATAGGAGGAGTGCTGAAACCACAGGATAAAACACAATGCTTTCTGGAGTGTCAGTTTTATTAATGAAAATGTAAGACAATATTTTCAATATTAAAGTGGTTACTCAGAACACCTTCTCTGAGCCAGGCTTAGATGGATTCAGATCCCAGCTCCACGACTTACTCTCTGTGCCTTAGTTTCTTCAGTGTAAAGTATGAGGGGAATATTAGCACCTATCATATGAGATTATGGTGAAAAACTGAGTTAGTCTATGTAATTAGAACAGTACCTGGTGCATAATAAGTGCTATTTAAATATTAGCTATTATTATTGAAACATGGATGCATTATGAAGAACAAAGAAAACTAATGTGATTTTAAGATCTAAGACTTTGAATAAATGTCACCTGCAGCTCTGTCCCAGCTTCCCAGATATTTGCTGTCACTTTCTTCTGCCAGCAAGAATACTTGCATCTGTGGAGAAAAGGGAACCCTTGTGCACTGTTGTTGGAATATAAATTAGTGCAGCCACTATGAAAAAGTGTGGAGGCTCTTCAAAAAAATTAAAAATAGAACTACTATACAATCCAGCAATTCTGCTTCTGGGTATTTATCCAAAAATGAAAACATTAATTCAAAAAGGTATATGCACTCCTGTGTTCATTGCAGCATTATGCACCACAGCCGAGATATGCAAGCAACCTAAATGTCCATTGATAAATGAAGATGTGACACACACGTATATACACGTACACTGAAATATTACTCAGCCATAAGAAAGAACGAAATCTTGCCATTTATGACAACATGGATGGATCTAGAGGGTATTATGCTAAGTGAAATCAGGCAGACAGAGAAAAAGACAAATACTGTATGATTTCACTTTTGTGTGGAATCTAAAAAGCAATGAACAAAACAGAAACAGACTCATAGATACAGAGAACAAGCTGATGGTTGCCAGAGGGGAGGTGGGTAGGGGAATAGGCAAAATAGGTGAAAGGGATTGAGGTATAATCTTAGTTATAAAATAAATAAGTCATAGGGATGTGACGTACAGCATAGGCAATGTAGTCAATAATATTATAACTTTGTATGGTGATAGATGGTTACTAGACTTAATGGGATCATTTTGTAAGGTATTTAAATGTGGAATCACTGTTGTATACCTGAAACTAATATATTGTATGTCAGATATATACATATATATATGTATATATTTAAAAAGAATACTTACATCTGATTTTTACTATAAGAGCCTTCAAGAGAGAAACCAGATTTCTTCATGTTCTTCTAATTCCCTAGGCCATTCTCACATCCATGTATACGTTAGTCTCCCCATCCACCTTCCACATCTCAGGGCCTCCCATCCACCAGTTCTCATCCAGACTTTTGCTTTTCTAAGTTTTATACTATTGATTATTACAAAGATAATACATGTAAGCTTTAGAAAATATTATATTTCTTTAGTTTTTCAAAAATAGGATTTAGGCAGGTAATGTACTTGGGGAGGAGGGCAATGAAGATAGAAGGAACAGCATGAGCAAAAAGTCCAGAGAGCAAGTCCACATTCCAGAGAGCAAGTCCACTTTGGCTTGAGAGAACCTGAGGATGAGGCTGGAAGAATAGGGTAAGTTCATATCATTTGAGGAACTTGAATGTTATATACAGTGAAGGATTTGGAATGGATTCCACCTAGTGTTTCATCAGTAAAATTAGGATAATTCTTATGTCATTGAATTGTTGTGAGGATTAATGCCAGAGAGAAGCAAACAGATGGTAGAGATATCCTATATAAGAAATGGAATGACTGTCATTAGGTGCTGGAGACAAGAATTCTTTTTCTTTGTATACATAATGCAAACAAACCTACCTTTCAGGGAGGCCTGCAATTCAGTCTCATTTTTGAGATCTTATTTACCTACAATGCACAAATCAACCACCAGAGGGAGCCTGATACAAAGAAATCAGCTCACAGTTCAACAGGAAAATTACGATGGGCAAATCTGGGCAGAGTATGGAATCCTGGACCCAATTCAGAGCTTCTCAATGGTGTGACATTGATCTAGGTGCCCTCACTCTGGCCTTCTTTTCTTAGATCCATCCTAACGACTGGGGTAAGGCATGCTGAGCTTAGCAGCTAGCCAGATATAAGCTATCTAGGATAGGGGGTACAGGATGAGAGCCAGCTTGTTTGGGGGGCTTAATTTCTGTATCCTAAGCAAAATAGGCTTTCACCAACTCATAAGGCATTGCACCCAACTCTTTCTTAGAATACCTGGTACCAGGCTAGGTAATCCTGGGAACCCTAGACCTGGGAACCTTAGAAGCAGCAGGGCCGCAGAAGAAAGGAGAGGAAGTGAGGGGGGGCAGTGCTACGTATGACAGTCTTTAGAACAGCATCCACATTGACCTGGGACTCCAGTCTTTAGGTCTATCAGAAAGGGTTATGGGGGTCTAGTTTCTCCATTCTTGACTATTTACTAAGCTAGTGTGTCATGGGATTTTTACAAAACCTCCTTTATTTTGTCTTCTCCACTTATCCTCACTGAGTTAAGTAGGGGTTTTCATGTTGCAGATATTAAAATGAAAGCCCAGACACTTAGCAATTTACCCAAGATCAAATAGCACTCAAGGGCAGAGCTAGGCCTCGAGGCAGTAGGAAAGGCTCTGAGGGGCCCAGAAGAGGGTAGGCAGACAGCAACAGCCTTTAGAACTGCTGTAGCAAGCACTGGCTCTTGGCCAGGGTTCATACTGCGCCCCCCCCCCCCGCCCCCCAGGGCCAGCTCTGCTGCTAGGCCCCAGGCTGCCAGCCCCTCCTCCACACTCCCACCCCAGTCCCCTGAGAGCCCATCACCCTGGCAACAGCCAGAGAAAGGCCCAGCTAAAATATTTATGGCTTAAAACAGTCCAGAGGCTTCGGATGGGGGGAGGGGGAAAGACTGATGTCATTTCTTCTCTGCTTGCAGGGGAGGTGAAGACGTGCAGGGCAGCTGGGTGGGTGGGCAAAGCCCACTAGGTCAGGGCTCTCCAAGGAAGCGCCGTGATGCTGCAAGTGGTAATGGGAGGAGGGGGGAAGTCTGTCTGTATGTGACAGGCGTGACAGGTGTCAGGACTAGGTAAGAGACACAAGCTGGAAAAAAAGACTGGAAACTCAAGTGTTGATTATGTATAGGCCGTGTACTAGGTATTTCACACACATTCCATTTGCTTCTCAGATCCCATTCAGTGGATAGGGATGGGATTATCGCCTTACTTTTTTACGAAATAAACAGGCCCAGAAAAATATACATCAAGTGATGAGCTAGAACTTGAATACAAATGTTTGGCTTTAGTCCTGTGAGCTTTCTGTAAAATTCTGTGGCTTTCAAGTAGGTAACTTGCATTTGGGAGTTGAAGGTACAGCTGCCTAGGAACCTATTGCTAGCATCCCAGATAGTGACCCAGGCTCTGCACCTCCATTTATCTATGACCAGGATGTCATCTGATTCCCTATCTCACCACCCCACACTCCTCCTTTGGCTGCTAATCAGAAGCAGGTCCTCAAATGCTACATAAACTCTGGCCACAGGTGAGGAGGCCTAGGAGACCAAGAAACCAAGGAAAATGCAGCCACAGTGGCCAATCCTAGACTGAGAGTCTCAGTGCAAACAAGTTTGAAAAACTCTTCTCAGTTTGCTGGAACTTTTAGCACTGAAAGTTCCACATCCCAGAAGCCCTCTCAGTTCTGGATAAACCTGGATGGTTTGTCACCCTAAAACAAATCTCTCACACACAGTGCTTCTTCAAAATACTTGTGTCTGGAAGATGTATAAACTGGTCAAAAGAGGGGACTATGAAAGTCCGATAGTTCCTTTTTATAATCTTCGGCAAGTTATTAATTTATCCTCGAGACTCTGTTTCCTCATCTGTAAAATAAATATAATGGATTGGAGGATTATGAGAAACAGTGCATATAAATGCTTGGCATAGTGCTTGGTACTTACTAAGCATTCAATAAATTATTAGTTATTATTGACAGTAATCAATAATGAAGATAAAAATGGGCTCAGAGGTTAAATAACTTGCCCAAAGTAAATAAGCTAATTTCAATATTCCTTTCCTGCTAACAATGAACCTATACACTAAGCTCATTAGAATGCTCCAGGCATAGTTAAAAGGGAAGACAGCCCTTCCCTTTGCTCCCTCCTTAGGGTAAAGAACCAGAGGGCATTAGAGGAAGAGTGTAATAGTAGAGATTCTTAACCTCTTAGGAAGCTCAGTGTAAAACTAACCTAGGGTATTAATTAGGTCATAGGAAATCAGAAGTATATATCAAAGGTTGACTTTCCAATCCTTCAAGAGAAAACACTAGGACAAATAACTAGCCTAAGAGAACTAGAAGAAAGGAGGAAGCTGAAGCTGTACAGGGGGGCTTTGGCTCTCTCCCTAAGTTGATAGAAGCTACCAGAATGGGACCATTCAACACTTGACCAAACCTTTATTGAGCTCCTCAGTAACCAGTTATTTGCTGGGTAAGGGATATAGTACAGAGGTGAAGTAGGAAAAGCCTACCTTTCAAGAGCTTTTTGGACGTGGTTAGTAATCAACAATGAAAAGAAAAACAGGTGCAGAGGTTAAATAACTTGCCCAAAATAAATGAACCTTCTCACTTGGCTTTCCTCAGCCTGTTACAGAGGTGGTGACCAGCTTCTCTCTGGGAGCCCTCTGGAAGGGTCCAAGGACTCCCAGGCTGGTACTCATAACACAGGTGTGCAGGGAGGGAAACAGGAGGTGGTGGTAGGGTGTTCCGGCCAGTTCTGTTGGAGGCTAAGGGGAAGCGGGCAAACTAGGAGTGATAAAGGAGGAGTTGCCGGTTTATTCGGATCTAGGAGGCTGTGCTGAGGATACTGTTAGTCCCCTTCAACTCTTTCAAGTCCTGAGCATGTTTAACTGTATCACCATCCCCTGCAGCCCTGAGGACTCCATCCTGGGCCTAGAGATTCTCCTAGGGAATCTTGGATGGCTTTCTGTGGGTAAATCAGATCAAAGAGGTGGGGTGAGAACACACTGTTGATCTCTCCTGGGTTTCTCTGTGTTCAGCAAATGCCCTCAGGCCAGCCTTGACAGCAGGCAGCTCTCCTGGTTTCCAGAGTCCTTTGATAGCTGCAAAGACACAGGTAGAAATTAAGAAACATGAAACTGCCATATCAGGGGGCTTCCCAGCCTCCCATTTGGCCTGGCTGCCTCCCTTACAATCTCTCCCATCTTGCAGCACAACTGCAGTTGTTACATTTGGTACAAGGTTTCTAGGTGCATAGATAGGTGGAAAATAGAAGTCCACAGCCTATGAGCTCTCTTTTTTCATGTCAAGTAAATGGAGCCTCACACATCATACCTCCCCCAGCCTTGACCATACTTGAGTTGAGTGATCCAGGGCAGAATCAACTAAACATTTGGGGCCATAAGTTATATAAGCTTTGGGACCTCCAGCTATACAAAGGGGAAGATGCTTTCTGCTCTCCCAGAGATGCAAAAAACCCAAAGATTAACAAAAAGCTTTAAAAGCCTTTGAAAGAAAGAGAATGGGGAAACAGGCATTTCTCATAGCTATTATTAGTACCTTAATCCTAGGTTCAGGGGTCCATCTCTTCTGGCCTCAGTGTTTTCCACAGGAGAGATTCGCCCTATGCCTAGGGCTCAAGTCAGGGCCCTGATCTCATGCCAAAGGCTGTAGTAGTGCTTCCCATTTTTTTTTTTTTTTTTAAACAATGAGACTACCACTCCAGCTGTTCAATCCACTAACCTGGGAGGCCTCCTTCATACCTATCTCTTCTTCCACATTTAATCAACCACGAAATTGTGTTTGCTCTGTCTCCTAAGAGTTCTTCAATCCTTTCGCTTGCTCTATATTTTCACTACTATCACCCTACTTCCTCATTTCTTGCTTAAACTAATGCCCCCAAATTTCCCACTACTAGGTCCCCATAACCCATTCTCTACACAGGAGCAAGTGAAGTTTAAAAACCAGAAATCCAATCATGTCATTCCTCACCCCTCACTCCCAAACACAGTGGTCCAGTGATGACCACATAATAGGGTCTAGATTCTTACCTCATCTTGAAACTGCCTCAGTCCTACCCTTTGCCTGGAATATGCTTCATGCTCTTTCCCTAAACCATCTTCCAAACCCTCTACCGAGCTAACTCTTCCTTTAGATGTCATCTTAAACATCATTATTTCCTCCGGGAAAATCCCAGAGCTAGGTTAGCTTCCTGTTACATGCCACTGTAGCAAGCACGCTGTTCTTTTTCTTTCATAGCACTTATCAAAACCTATATACCATGTTATTTATGAGAATAGTATCTGTTTAGTGTTTGTCTCCCCAAATAGACTGTAAGCTCCGTGAGCAGGGACCAATGTAACCTTGCTCACTTGCCGCAGACTCTCCAGTGTCTAGCACACAGTAGGCATTCTGATTTATAATAATGAATGTGTTAAGAAAAATGAATGAAAAGGTCCATTTGTACTGATTTCTGGAGAGAAGCTTATGAAGAATCATATCAGAGCACAAAGTATTTCTCTTCCTCAAAGGCAGATACAAAATTTGTTTCCTACATCCCAACCCCAGAGAGCCTGAGAGATGGGGAGCACATTTTATAACTAAAGCTGGGACATGAATAGAAAGCATGAAGCCTGCAAGAGCCAGAAGATCCCAGAGAAGAATTAGTCCTGTTTTTGAATCCAAATGCTTTTATCTCCAGTTCTCACACATGGTACCTGGAAGGAAGAGACTGGCTATCCTGAGATGGGCCAAGGTAGGCTCCAGACACTGACAAGGGAACAGCTAATTCATAAGTCTGAACAGTGTGAACAGATACAGTGCCCAAATTTCTGGCAACGTGCTCTACTTAGCTGATCCATCTGGGGCAACAGCCTGGCCATGCCAACGTTCTGCCTGGAAATATCTCAAATGGGCTTTTTGCAGGACTCCTTAAAACTTCTCCAAGTTTGCCCTGGAAACAACAGAGCTTCCTTGAAGCAAAATGCTCCCTAGGCCTAGGTGGGGGAAGCACAGGGAGAGCTCATAGACCTGCCTGGAAACTCCTACCTGCCTATCACCTGCCTGAGATGCAGTCAAAGATGATCACCACAGCTTAGGCTAGGAAGGAGAAGGACACCTGTTGCCGAGAGGCCACTGCATTTGTAGTTAAGGAATGCCAAGAGGCTAAACCCCAACAGCATGGTTATGGAATTCAAGTTCCTTCTAGATACAACTCTCTTTTTAGAAGAGAGAGCTACAGTTGGCAGAACAATGGATGAGTTCACATCCTTCATCTCAGAGCCAGAATAGGCCATAGAGTAGAAGACCCCCAGCCCAGGGATTGGAAAATTGATTTTAGCTGCTGGGGAGCATATCTGCTCCACATTACCCCCCAAAAAGGGTTTGGTCTGCTGCTTGAATGTAGCCTCCTTGGGAGCCCAGGGCAGCCATCAGGCCATAATAGGACCAGGATGTGGTGTCCACCATAGGCCTTTAGTACTAATGGGCTAGGCCAAGGAACAAAAGAATGAGTAGTTAGGCAGTGTGGTGTAGTTCCTCCCATCCCCCCAACAGCTGCTGTCTCAGATAGCTGTATCCAGCCTGTCTGTTCAAGGCTATTAAATATTCATCAGATGCTTGCTAGCTTTAAACATGCAATGACTACTAATCTGATGAGCAAGAGATACACGAGGGTCTGGAGAGAGAGGGAAGGCTTAGAAGGATCCCATTCTTTTAATCTCAGGAATCTGGAAACCAAGCCAGGGGAACCCATCCTGTACACCAACACCAAGAACCAATTTCTGTGTAAACTCATCTTCTTGTGGCCACTTTAGGCACAGAGGTGGCAGCTAAGTGGGAGCAGACTTGGATCTAAACTCCAGCTTTTGGGCCCTGTGGTCATCCTAACCTGTACACATCAGTTTCCCAGGATAACCCTCCCTTCACAGGATTGTTTGTGAGAAATAAATGGGATGCTGCATATGATACACCCAGCACAGAGGTAGCACAGAATTAAGAGCTTAAGATAGAGGCAGAGACTTCATTTATTCAGGTTTAAACAGAGTTGTGAAGCAAAGCCTTGCTTAATAGTTCCTTAAGAGCAAAGTTTTTATCAGTAGAGATTTAGGAATTTTTGGTATCCAATTCACGGGGTGGGTGAAAGGGAAAGGATATGGAAAGACTACTTAACATATGGTGAAGGCTTAACATCCTACCCTTCAAGAGCCCAAATACTACCTGAGGAGAGATGATTCTTTTTTCTGAAAAAGGTAAGAACCAAAACGCTTTCAGGCAAGAGGGAGAGTAGAAGGAAGGCAAGGTAAGGGGAGACTGTCCCCTTCACTCTCCCACAAAGGTGTGGTGCCACTTACAGAAGGCTTGTCTCTTCTGGTTCCGAACCTTTACGTCCCTCCCTCACCAGCACAACGGCAAAAACAGGTGTGTGCTTGTGCTAATGGCTTTAGATAGCTCCCTAAACTTTAAAGTCCAAATATTCTTGCCTAACATTTAGTTTTTCAAAATTGGCACTAGCCTACTCTTCCAGCCTCTATTTATAGCTAACACTTTTTGGGTGCTTACTACATGTCTCCATGAATGTTTTACACATACTTGTTCACTCAATCTTCACAGGTGTTGTGCAGTAAATGATATTATCACCATTTACAGATGATGAAACTTGGAGAGGATAACTCACCCAACGTTCCAAAGCTAGTAGCTTTGGAGGAGGCAGAATTTGAAATTAGTCTGTTTAAAGTCATAATGAAGTGCTATGCTAACCTACCTGTCTGCCTGGCAAATTCTTAGTTATCCTGTAAGACTCAACTGAAATGTCATGCCCCCCTTCTCTGGCACTCCCTTATGCCTTTCTCAGATGGCTCCTGCAGGCTGCCTGATACTCAGTTCAGCAATAGAAATGATCACACACTGTGAAAGACTTTATGTTAAAACTTATCTTCTCCCATTAGACTGAGTTTCTTGAAGGCAGACTATGAATTAATGTAGACCTGTGAACCAGCACAGCCAGCACAAGGGCCTAAGTGACCTCGGCAAATGTTTGCTGCATTGGTAATAATATTCCTGATTATTCAGACTCATTCTTTTGAATGTAGATATCTAGGTGTCCCAGCTCCATTTATTCAAAAGACTGTTCTTTCCCCATTGAATAAGCTTGGTACTGTTGCTAAAAATCAGTTGACTACAGATGTATAGATCTACTGCCTTCAAGGTAGATTATTACTTAAAGTGATTAATACGATTTCTGGCATATAGTAGCTACTCAGTAATAAATAATAGCCTTATTTGCACTTTAGCGGCCTACAGTATAATGCACAAGATAAAGACATGATTTGGAGTCACCCATATCTGGGATCGAATTCCACCCCTCTCAGTGATGCCAAAATAGCCTCCATCTAGTATACAGAATGATGTGCAGGTTCCCTAGGATTGTTCTGGCTAACAGGTAAAATCTCAATTCCAGTCTAATCTAGCAGTTGAGACTGATCACAGACTCTGCTACCAGATCGCCTGAAATTGAATCCCAGCTCTATTACTTAACAGCTGCATGGCCTTGGATAAATGATTTGATTTTTCTGGGCCTCAGTTCATCACTGTGTAAAAATGGAATAGCTAATCTGCATGTGGAGAAGATAGTGCACAGCACACAGTGAAGAATGTTATAACTTACAAAATGCAATGGCAGCTAAGACATATTTTTTCAGATTTTAATATCTCTGAAATTAGGATGTGTGTACTCAATATGAAAAGAAACCATTATGTTAGTTTAATTGACAGTATTTTTTTTCTGTGCAGTACTTAATGATACATGTTATAATAAATGGCCTCAGTGTCAATAAAATATGGTGTTATCTTACAGAAACAGCATGCTTTTAGCACAGAAAATGGACTTTGGTGTACAAAAGTGTTGATATGCACCGCTTCCCACAACTTGCTATGAAACTATGGTAAATTAGTTCATCTCTCCTAGTATTGGCTGCCTCATTTACAAAAAGTCACACAGCAGGCATTCAAATTGAGTTATCTTCTCCCTTAGCCAGGCAAAGCTGCTTATTATTTTTCCTAAGTCACTTTCTCCTCCTTTAAAAAACGGGGTCAAGATTGATGAATGGGAGTAGACCGAGAAGTAATAAAATGAGAAAATAATTAAAATGACTACTTAATAATAGTAACACTGCCAGCAAAGAGCAGCCTGTATTGGCTCACACAAACCAGAAGAACACATCAAGTAAGAGGAAGCCCATGTACTTACTGCCTTATGCATTCAAACTCAGAAATGATCTTTGGACAAAGCCTCAAGGGACAAAGAGCTTCAGGGTTTAAGGTAAGGAAGGAAGTACTTAAGTTTCAAAAACCTGAGCAAAAGATCCACCAGCATCACATCAATCTCCCTTCTTCACTTGGTTCAAGAGCACTCTGTACACTTGTAGGCAAGAAGCCTTTTGGGTCCCAACTCTCAAGCTGCTGTTACTAAAACAAAACACAGTCTGAGTCTGTTTCATCCTTTGTGGTCAGAGAGCCCTAGCAGCTGCTGATGTATCCTTACCTTCAGTCTTAGCTTCGGGCAGGGATGGGAAGTGGTGGGAGAGAAAACAAGAGTGGGTGAATCCTAAGGCTATTTGAATAACTGCATATCCCTATGTTAAGAAAGGTGGGAGTGTTCTCTTAGCAGCAACTGCCAAGAGCATCCAGGAGGCTCCATGGAAACTCTGGCGGGAGATAAGGTCAGAAGCAAAGGAGGTTGATGGTGGAGAAGGGCATGTTGAAGCTCACTCTCTAAGCCTCTGGAGAACTACATGTGGCCAGGCATAGCAGCTAAAACAGCCTCATTTATACTTTAGCAGCCTGTAGCATCATGCACAGGATAAAGACATGATTTGATCCATATTTGGGATCAAATCCCAGCTCTATCTCTTAGTGACGCCAAAATAATCCAATCAGCATTATTTATTACTGAGTAGCTACTATGTGCCAGAAATTGTATTCATCACTTTGAGTAATACCTACCCTGAAAGGCAGTAGATCTACACAACATCTATGGTCAACTGATT
This sequence comes from Rousettus aegyptiacus, assembly GCF_014176215.1. Taxonomy (NCBI): domain Eukaryota; kingdom Metazoa; phylum Chordata; class Mammalia; order Chiroptera; family Pteropodidae; genus Rousettus; species Rousettus aegyptiacus. Next base: position 19,865,702 of record NW_023416284.1, on the reverse strand, counting down.
TTCAACAAGGATGCCAAGCTTATTCAACAGGGAAAGAAAAGTCTTTTCAATAAATGGGGCTGGGACAACTGGATAGCCACATGCAAAAGAATGAATATGAAACCCCCATCTCACACCATATAAAAAATTAATGCAAAATGGATCATAGGCCCAAACGTAAGAATTGAAACTATAAAATTCTTAGGAGGAAATAAGTATAAAATCTTTGTGACCCTGAATGAGACAATGGCTTCTTATCTATAATACTAAAAGCACAAGCAACAAAACAACAGGTAAATGACTCAGCAATCCTCCCCTACATCTACCTATACCTAAGAAATTAAAACATACGTCCACACAAAAACCTGTACAGGAATGTTCATAGTAGATTATTCGAACAGACAAAAAATGGAAACAATCTAAATGTCCAGATGAATGGATAAATGAAATATGTGCATACAATGAAATAGTATTTGACAATAAAAGAAATGAAGCACTGATAGGACGTGGATAAAGCTTGAAAATATTATGCTAAGTGAAAGAAGCCCTATCAGAAAAGCTTATATATTATATGATTCCATATACATGAAATGTCCAGAATAGGCAAGTTGATAGAGACAGAAAGCAGATTTGTGGTTGGCTAGGGCTGGAGAAAATAAGTGGATTGGGGTGTGGGGGCGAGGCTACAGGGCATGGTGTGTCTTTTTGGGGCGTTTCTTAATTGTGGTGATGACTGTACAACTCTGTATATACAAGCATGAGCTGCTTAACGATAGAGATACATTCTGAAAAATTTTGTCGTTGTGCGAATATTATGCAGTGCACTTACACAAACCTAGATGGTATAGTCTACTACACACCTAGGCTAGATGGTATACCACCATTGTATACATGGTCCATCGTTGACTAAAACATCGTTATGCTGTACATGACTGTACTAAAAACCATTCGATTGTAAATTTTAAATGGTTGAGTTGTATGACACATAAATTATACCCTAATAATCCTAACATGTCCTTAATTTATGCAAATAGAAGCTACCCAAACTGGTAGGCTATGGGCAGTATTTGGCTGTTTTATAGGAACTGATACAAATCTGAGCAAACATTAAACAATTGGCAGTACATAAAATCCAAATTTCTAGTTTTTCTTGAAAATCAGATCTAGAAAGTCTAACAAAAAACTTTTAGAGCTAGGAAAGAAGCTTGAATGAAATGATCTTCAAATACTTGAAAGGATATTCAGAGGTCCAAAGTAAAACCACTATAAGTTATTGGAGTGACTCATTCGACAGGAGGGAAAACTTCTAATACTTGGAGCTATCCTAAATTAAATGGGCTGCTTTTCCAAGTAACATGTTTCCTATGATTTGTATGAAGTACTGATACATGCTATAACACAGATGAACCCTGAAAGCATTATGCAAGGTGAAAGAAGCCAATCACAAAAGGCACATGTTAAACAATTCCATTTATATGAAATGTCCAGAATAGTCAAATCCATAAAAAGAGAAAGTAGCTTAGTAGTTGCCAGGGGCAGGGGACAGAGAGGAATTAGGAGTGACAATGAACAGGTATGGGATTTCTTTTTGGGGTAATGGAAACTTTCTGGAATTAAACAGTGATGATGATTACACAGCATTTTGAATGTTCACGGCATGGTGAATGACACAGCAATGTTAAGTGAATTTTATTCCAATTAAAAAAGAAAAAGGTAAAGAAGATCAAGAGAGATAATCCTTAACTGCTTAGGATATTATGATGCACATAGTGATAAATGTTAGCTATTGTTATCAACTTCACTTGATGATAAATGAGAGGGGCTAAGGGTTTTGTTTTTGTCAAAACAAAGACAAAGGCTATGATGAGGCAGAGCCAGGACAGGTCTCAGTCTTGCCTGGCTCTAAAGCTTATAGAGCTGTAATAAAAGTCTATAGGCAGTGACAGAAAGCTACAGAAAACACTGGACCAACTGACTAAACTACACACCAAGAATAGGCAGACCATGGACAGGGCTGGGTCTGCTACCAGTGGAACCTACCTTTCCAAGTACAAATTACAAAGACATTTCCCCAAAATTCGGCTTGTAAGACTATGCTTCTCTGTATCCAGGGACTTTCCCTTAAATTTTCCTAGCCATCCATGTGACCAGTATCATACTGAGTACTTCTTGGGGGCCTAAAACCATGCTCAAGACACATGGCCCTCCTTAAAGTTTCCAAATTGGAAAGGCTTCTGGCTAAGAAGCGATTTTTGAAGAACTGACGTCCAAGAAGGCTAATTTCTGTCAAAAGCTACATGTGCCTTTAGTGAACCTAGGTAGATCTTGTCTCCCCAGAGCCATCCAAACCCTAACAATTTATTCAGGGCAGAGAGAAAAATCATCCAGTTAGTGCCTTGATGGCTTCAAGCAACAGGAAGGTTCATTTTGTCATCAGAGTGAACCCAACTACTCAACCCAGGGGGTTAAACTTTCTTAGGGGAAGAACACTAATATTTATTTTGTATAGGGCACTGGACTGGTCAGCCTTTTATACAGAACTCCTTCAGTTTGCCAACCACTGTAAGGTGTACATTATCACTAAAGATATCTCATAGATTCAACTCTAGGTTTTTGTCAGGTTCTATGTCCTTTCAAAACAATATCCCTACCAGGGGTCTCCTAAGTGCAAGAAAAACCCCTTCCTTAGATTATAAGCCATATAAGAGTCAAGATATAAAGTTCTGGCAACACATAAACATAGGCTTTACAAACAATACTAATTATGTGACCCTGGGAGGTCACTTAACCTAATTAAGTCTGTTACTTTTATAAAATACAGATATTAATGGACAATTTTTTTTTTTTTTGGCTGCCTAGAATCCATTTCTCTTTCCTAGTAATGCCCTGACTTTCTTTTGATGAATGAGCTTTTTCTTACTGCATACTGGTCAAGTAGGGGCACATGACTAAAGCTACTCTGGCCTGACATTCTCTCCCTAGAATTTGAATCTTGAGGGAGAAAGAAACCAAAGATGACTAGAATTTAGTTATTCCAGCGATAATGCCTAAGGAGCTATCTTGGCTTCAGGACCATTCCTGTCATCTACCACTGCTGTTTTAGTTCTATAAAGCCACTCTGGTTCCCAAGCCAGATTTTCTAGCCTTCACACTAAATCTGTGAGCCCCTAACATCCTTCTAGTAAATTCCCTTTTATTTACATTAGCCAGTCCCTTTGTTGCTTACAACCAATATACTCCAAATGAAACACTGCCCAGTCAGGTTACTAACAGGATAGAGTGGGATTTAATTATTATAAACTGATACTATCTAGTCATTACAAGTAAATTCAACATGTACTGTAAAAGAACATATAAATGTGGTGATGGTATAAATATGGTACAAATCATGTGAAAGATTTGCCCTTTGGTCACATCCCAGGCCACCTCCTGGCAAAACTGTTTTATAATTAGCATTAAAGTCTCACATCCTTAATAGAAAGTCACCTTAACATACCTGACCTGGGTCTTCACTACCCATTCTACTCCAGGAAATGTCTCAGGAATTTTCAATGACCTGAAAATGGAGAAGTAAGAGATTAGTCTTTAGAAGAGGAAGTTTTAAAGACATACATAATAAAAGATAGAGATCCTGCATGCAGTTTACACATTACAGGAGAGAAACATGCAACTTTAAGGAAATTTTAAGTAATATTTCATTGTGAATATCAATATGGGGACCTATAGGGGCTCATCCTTGTACATTTTAAAATAGCTGAGCAGAAAGCTTTACTTTGGGGAGCAGATCTAATCTACAGTCATTGAAATTTTACAATGTGTCATTTAAGATGTCAGACTTTGTGCCCAGGTTACATTACAGTTCATTTGTGATGGGCAGGATTATTAAGAGTTATGGCTAATTTATGCGGCAGCATATGGTGTTTCTTTTTACAGCTATTTTTATTAAACAAGTTTTGCAAAGTTTTAACATTAAAATTAACAGCTAAAGAATTGTTTATGCAAGTTGCTGTCACAGTTTATGTAAAAGAGAAATATGTGCTATTAAAATCAGACATTTAGGTTACCTTTGGTTTTTTGCGATGCATGTTAGCTTTACACATCCTGATTCTCTTGCGATAATTTTCCTTTAAAAAGGGGGGTATAGAGTGATCTCTTTTCATCAAAACAAGACATAATGCCCTGAAAGCTGACTTCAAACCATGGTTGAAAATTCAGTTATTTACACTTTATCACAAATCTACAAATACATTTTTTTTGTTGGTGTGTTTTAAAAAGAAAAAAAATGTCCATCATGCACTGCTGCAGGCAGCTTGGCACTTCATACAAGAGGATTTTTCACCCCCGAGCAGTTTCAGGTGGCTCCCTTAGAGAAGACATGAGAACCCTGACAATTACATTGAGGACTGGAAACAGGGCCAACCAATTCCATCATTTCTTCTCTTGGTCTCTGAGGAGGGAGTTTAGAGCCAGCCTATCATGCCACATCCTGCCCTAGCTCAGCTGAATTAACAGCATTTCTGGGATTAAAAGGGAAACCCTTAAGGGCGCCCAGGGTTTGGTGAATTGCCATCTCTAAAGGCAGGTGCTATCCCTTTCCAAGCTCACAGAGATTATTTGGTGTCACTCTTAGGACCACCCAGGGGCTCTACAGAAGATGCAAACTAAGGTGGCTGGCGCTTCAAATATTGAGGCCTATGTATGGAAACCAATCCAAGTTTTGGTTTAGTTGGGTTTTTCTCTTCAGAAATTAGATGTTGTGACAGAATTAGATCAAACTGTTTTCAACAACTTCCAGGGGGTGAAAAAGCTTTGGTTATTTTTAAACTAAAACTTAACAACTCAATAAAATTTTTTTTTGGTAAACTTAAAATAAAATCCCCCCCACCACTTTTAAGAATTTCTCCAACTTTTAACAAGCCCATTAACTTTAGAGTTAATTTAAGTTTATTTGAAAGAGAAAACTATTTTATTGTCCACCCACAAAAATGACAATTCATCACATTTACTTTGATTAAAAAAGGACTAAACTTTATTGACAAACTGCTGCAGACATTTTGACATAAGTTTAAGCTACCTATTTAGGCAGACTTACACATGTAGCATTTAATCTTCCAAGAACAAAATGGGAGGACGGTACAAATCCAATTAGGACTTTAACTTATGTACAAAGTGGATTTTGATTCCTTTTTCATTCAGCTGCAGTGTCCCTTTTTATATCATGCTAGTGTTGAGACATACTTGACTAACTACCTTGGGAGCAATTCGGTATTGACAATTGTTAAGAAAATCATCAGCTTTTGGCCCCAGTGTCCAAGTGAGCTTTTTCATGGAGTGCAGAATCTCAGATGGACAAAATACTTTGTCTTTTTAAATACTGAAATTTTAATTATTAGTACTATTTGAAAGATTATTTGTGGTTAAAAAGCTCTGCATCAAATTCAGTTCAGGTGGCCAGCCCCTCTCCCCCAATGAGCCTCTTCAAAACCTACTCCCCACTAAGTATCTCTCAACACTGTATGTCTGGGGCTAGATTTCAAAACCCACGTAATGAAAAAGTCAGTTTTACAAACCTAATTTTGTTGTTGTTTTTTAAATCAATTAATGTTAAAAATTGCATCAACTATTTAATTCATGAGGATCTTTCATATTAAAATTTAACATTAAGATTCAACCGCCATGTGCTTTTAAAGGAAACGTTTTTAGACACGTCTGAGCTCACTTTTACATGGTGGCACCTACTGCCGTTAACGTTTGTGATTTTAGATCTTAAACAGCCCTGAATTTTGAAATGTAGCCTAGTTTGGGATTCTGCAACTACAACTTTACGGGATGCCTCAAATCAAAACTAAGATAAAGTTAACAAGCCTTAACTTCAGAACCTTTAAGCAAGCAATGTCACTTTTGAAACTAACAGGTTTGTGTTTTTTTTTTTTACTCAACTTCTTTTTATTATAAAAGGTACATTTGTTTATATTTAAACAACAAAGAAAAAAAGCATCTACACACTTAAAAAATTAATTCGATATTCCTAAATCTATTTTAACTCATTTTAAAATACTACATACAGAAGCCAGAATGCAGAGTTAAGAATGGAGTAAGGTGGGGAGAAGAAGGGGACCACGAAGAAAAACACTTAGACAATTACTTGTCTGTTGTGGGTAAAGCAACAGGAATCCTGGGAGATACAAGAAATCAGTAACAACTTTGCTCATAACTGATATTTTCCCCTCATGTTTGTTTTTAATAACGTCCATATGGATGCTCTCTGTATGCTCCCTTCACCGGCCTAGCTGGAGGGGCCTTCAGCGACGGCCTGGTCCCATTCCAGTCGTCTTGGCCTAGGGGGAAAGCAAGAACAGTTTATATACCATGGGCCAATGGCATTCTGGGATGTGCAGGGGTAGGTCACCTTTTAAAGATCACCAAAAACACTGCTTTGCTTCCAATGTCTTGCCACCTACCCAGTGGTCCTTGTTTTTCCCTCTGCTTGGCCCTCCTGAGTAACTTGGACAATTTCCCAACTGTAGGGCAGTTTGGAGTGGATGGACATAAGGGAACAGCTCAGAAAGGCTTGCAGTAATTTTCAGAAAATTTCCATAGGCAACATGATCTATACTCCAGCCCCAACACCTTGCTGAGACAGTGAGATCAATTTCAGTAGGTCACAATGCCCTTTCCTGTTCCCAAAACAATTTAGTAGAAAGCCTCAGGTAAGGTGACAACTTCTGGAAGTCTTTCTGACTGGAAGCAGGTAGCTCCCTTTCCATGCAACAGCTAAGTCAGGTTTCTCTGTGAAGAAGTGTCCTCTAGCTCTCTGGGAGAAGCAAGAAAGGACCACATTTCATGAGTCTCCCCACTAGCAGAGCTGGTCCACTGCTCTGGCAGAGAGAAGTACAATCAAATGTATTTAGAACACTGATTAGGAGAATTCTTTCTTATGCTAATATATAGTCCAGAGAAGCCAGACAACATGGTTAATACTGTCAAACCATTTTCCTTTGTGACAGGAAAAAGCCTGAAGGACAGTATGGCTTCTAGAACAGACCTCTCATAAAAATGAGTTGTGTTTATAAGCTTGTTCTTCCCACACCCCCCATACTTTACCTGTGCCAGTTCATTCCTGAAGTATTTCTCCAGCTGCCTGCATTCACAAACATCTGCCTCCATCACTGTAAATCTAAAAACCCCTATACAGATCTAAAGTTTCACAGAGCCCTATCTAAGCATACTTATGTACCTAGAATAAAATACACATGTCTATCACTTTCTAAGTGGCTTCTGGGTACCAACAAGATAGTTTATTTTTCATTATTATTATCATCATTATTATTAATGCCTACAATACCTGGTCTTCCTAGGTGGTCTCCCATCCAAGTACTAACCAGGCCAGACCCTGCTTAGCTTCCAAAATCAGACATTGGGCTTGTTCAGGGTGGCATGGCTGTAGACCATGGACTATGGCTCCACTGGGGCACAAATCCAAGACTTTCTGTGTATAAAGAGACATGCTAGCCACTATACTATGGAACCACATCCAAGACAGTTTATTTTTCTAATTCTGTTTATAAAAGCAGAAATGAGAACAAGTTAACCATGCCAACGTCATACTAGGAGCACAAGGAGCAGCCTGCCTCTTTCAGTCCAGTCTTTTATTGGCAAAACAGAAATGCAATTTAGTCAATACATACAGAGGCCCCATTGTGCTGCCTCACTGACAGAGAGAAAAACCCCAGGGTAATCATACCACCCTTCTAAATAGTGGCATATGAGCAGAGTAGTGTAGTGTTACTGATGGCAACTGTTCATTTAGCTAGAACTAGTAAAAACTGTTTTCCTAGGCAAGCGACTGACTGGCTACTACATGCTATGCTGAGAAGCTAAATTCAGCTTGTCCATCGGTGGGAGTACCTAGGGGGTCCCCCCTTCTCAGCTAGGGGAAAGAGGAGACCATCAACTAGTATCTTAAGTTGAACTGTCAACTGCTAAAGCTCTTGGCAAGGACTCTGAAATTCCTTCAGGTATGTTGAAAATACTTCACATGTAAAAGGCTGCTCTCTTTCTATCCATTGTCATATGGCACTCCCTCTGGGGCCCATTACACTGGGCCATAATTGGCTCTTAAGAACGCTCTTGAGCATTGTGTTTTCAACCAAACCTCAGGGAAGGCAGTTTGGTCCTATAGTCATTCCAACCCCTATAGCTCTTTTGGGATCAAGAACTGAGTTGAGATGTCTCTAAGACAGTAAGAATCTTGATGACAGTATTGCCCTGAACTGGATCCAGCCCCTATAGCCTTTAATCTGAGGATAAAAGGTATATTCTTGCCCTAACCTGCTCTGGCTAGCTATTTGCCATCTAGGTCCCTTTCAGCTAGTATTTCCTCTATATTGAGATTCTTTCGATGAGATCCAAAATTATTTTTTCAAGTGAGGTAGGGTTGAAGAGTAGAGCTGGATATAATTACATTCTTATTATCCATCAACGTGGCCTAGGTATCAGCAGCAATGGCCCTGGAACATAACCCAGGCCTAGCCATCTCCTGGCCTAAAGAAGGGAAAAAACCCAATATTGGCTTCAAAGTCTGCTGTTTCAACCAGGCCAAGCTGGACCTGAGCCCTAAGTTTAGGACATCTACTTACTCTTCCAAGAGGAATAATACCCCTATCTCATTTTAGTAGTCCCTCTTTCTACTGTATACAAAATTTAAATAAACGTAGAATTCCTATTGTCACATCTACCAACATCTTGGCCTTTAAAGGTTTCCCCTCAGTTGTGGGACTGTCTGACCCCCAATAATCAAGCATTCTCTTAGGCACTTAACTTGCACATTCTGCCCTACCACAGAAATAAAGACATACCATAGGCTTCATAAGAATCTTGAACCTCCCCATGTCCATAGTCATAATATTCTGAATCCCTAAAAGCCAAAGACAGAGTGTTAGAGAGCTATACAGCAACTACATTTCAGTTTCACCTTTCACTCGAATACTTCCATATTTCATTTTACTGTGTCTATCATAGGAAAATGTTCATTCCATCTCCACAAAATATTTCCAAAACATGTGTAACTACATACTCATAAAAAAAATAACAATGGTAGCAAAGAAAAATGGATACCATACAATTTAAAGTGAAAAAGCACAATCCAAAACTGACCATCTTAACCATAGTGTATTCATGGGCTCATTGGAAGAAAATAAGCAACTATGAAGAGTTGCTCTGTCCCCACTTTAGAATTAGGAGATGTCTTTTAAATCAATCACAGGTAAGATACATACAAACATACACAAAAAAATGTTTTTTAAGAAAAGTGCAAAAAAGAACCTAAGTTATGGCAGTGGGATTCCAGTTTCCTTTTAAACTTTTACGTAACTTTAATGTGGCTGTGTTATTTTAAAATAATAAAGTAATTTAAAGGTGTTTCCCTTTATTTTCATGTAGTCACAGCTCAGGCATTTTTATATGCTATGCCCAGATTCTATAATATAATTTAGGATTCACAATTATCCAAACTTGCAGATCCAAGTATGTACCTTACAGATGTCAAAAGCAGAGGAGATACCCTCAAACCGTAAGCCACGTTGCTCCTCAGGTGTATGCTACCAAAATCTCTTCAGTTCCTCCAACTCCCTCCCAAATACAAGAAATAGCACCTGTACTGCCTGACTTACCCTTGGCTCTGGCTATAATAGCCTTCGTAGCCTTCATAACTCTGTTCTGCATATGTATCATCATATCCCTAGAATGAATAAAATAAAATAGAAAGTCAGAATCACAGAGAGAAGGGGAGTTAATTATATCCCATGGGAGGATTAGGCAGGATTCTAGATTAACAGAATGTGGAATTTTCCCCCAAAATGTTAACATCCATTGTAGAACAGTCAAGAGAGAAAGAGTTATTTTTTTAAAAAAATAAAACCAACCAACCAACCAATCAAAACAAAACCAAAAAAACCACCTTCAAGTGTGGGTGGGAAACAAGGTACAAAGTTGAACTTTAGTAGAGGTAGTAGTGGGAGACTCCTTAGGCACAGCTTATTTCCTGTTAATTTGCACATATAGTAAATCATGCTTAAAATGGAAATCTTTTCATAGTTTAACATTCTGCAAGAGAAGAGAGCAGATTTCAAATCTTATAGGCAGTCCCTGCCACCTCTGTCAAGGATCAAGGCCCTGTCATTCAACTTCCTTTGGCAACCTTCTAGGTATTGGGAAATGGCACATTGTTCAAACTTCTTACATATTCTTCATATGTTTCTGGTGCAGGGGGAGGAGGCAAAGGTATTCTCTGAATGCCTGCTGTCCGTGCTCTTGGTGCTGGAGCACCCCTCACAGTCGGTGGGGGTGGCACTCCTCGAGTCACAGTGGCACCTCTGGTGATGGCTCCTCTCACTGGAGTTCCACGCACCAAAGCCCCCCGAGGTGGTACAACACCACGGCCCCTGCAAAAAGAAAGTTTATTTTAAATGGAGCTTTTTTATAAATAGGCTACTTTCATGTTCAGATTTATTTGCAAATTCCGGAGCTAGCTAGATTTTATGATGCCTTAAAAAGACTATTATTAAAACATAGAGGAATGTATGGGTGGGTAAAAGACCCATAATGGAAGACTCTCCAGGTCCCACGGTGGACCTGTGAATGTCTCATTAGTGGACTGCCTTGGCGAGTCTGAACTCTCCATAAGGATCAGTGACAAAAGGTAAAATTCTAAAAGACCACTTAAAAATACTAGAACTATCCAATATTAAAAGACCAAAAATTTCAGTGGGACTGCTGCACTTGACTATGGCCAAAGCGCCCAAGATCTATAGTTCCACTTGATGCAGGATACAAATCCTAAGACCAGGATATGGTTCCACAGTGTAGCAGTTAGCATGTCTGCTTTACAAGCAAAAGGTCCTGGGTTTGCGCCCCAGTGGAGCCACGGTCCATGGTCGATGGCCATGCCACCCTGAACAAGCCCAATGTCTGATCTTGGAAGCGAAGCAGGGTTGAACCTGGTTAGTACTTGAATGGGAGACCACCTAGGAAGACCAGGTGCTGTAGGCATAAATAATAATAAATACTAACAAAAAACAAAAACAAATCTTGAGACCCCGTCTAAGCTGGAGATAAGAGCACAATTGAGAGAGATGGTACTAGCAGTTAAATTTAAATCCTATTTCTGGTTGTTTCCACTATATTTACCTGGGAACAGGTGGAGGAGGAGGTGCAGCTCCTCGGCCTCTCACTGGCACCCCACGTCCACGAGAGGGCTCTGGTACTCCATTCAAGTAGGAGAGCTCTAGAAATTGCTCCTGGCAGATATCATCCATCATATCCTGCAAAGAAAAGATAATAGGAAGGAGTGTTGTGCAACATCTCCACCCTTTGCTGAGAAATCATCTAATCCACATGAGCCTTGGATACTAAGAACAACTTTGAAAGCTCGGATGAAGTCTCAGGTCATTCAATCTCCAAAGTCAAATGGCATCCTACCTGTCACCCTGGAGGAAGGTACCTTGTCTTAATTTGAATGTTACAGCTTTCCATGATATGGTCCCTGTCTAGCTATCCAGATCATTACTTCTATCTTCTCTCCAGCTATAACTGCCTTTCAAGCCATGCTAGACAACTTGTAGTTCAGAACCCTGCATACTCTTACACATCCATTCTTGCAAATAGTTTCCTCTTCCAAGAATAATAAAACCCACTACCATTAATTAAGTTGTATGCACTGGGCATTGTATAATAAGCTTTATAAAGATATCTCAGTTTAATCCTCAAAATAACCCTGAAGTAGACAGATCTTCCCATTTTGCAGTTGGGAAAACAGATTCAGGGAGTATAAAGAAACCAGCCTAAGGACACAGAGCTAGTAAATGAATGACTCTAGAGAATTCAGAATTACCAAAATCTAGGCTTTCAATCATTAGACTATTGCATTTTATTCGTTCCACCAGTGGGACACTAATCCCCTCTTACAAGATTTAATCTAAAATACTACCTCTTTTGAAAAACTTTCTCATGATGCCACTCCCTGCTCCCCAGTCCCTCCTCTTTTCCCACAGCACCATGTCAATTTTCTCTACCCAAGCACTTACTACATTTTACAATTGTCTTTCTCATTAGAGTGTGAGCTCCTCAGGAGCCATTTTTTTTTAAACTCAGACCCAAATGTAGTATTAGTCACCTACCAGATACTTAACATATTGTTTGGGATGAACAAGAAACCTGAGGCTAATAAAAGTGAAATAACAACTTGTCCAAGATGATGCAGATAAAACTCCCAGTCTAGTGCTCTTCTCACTGTACTAGGAAGCCTCTCCGGTACAGTCAACGGTTCTAAGAGGAAAATGGACGGTTCTGGTCATGGATGCAAAAATAAGACCACTTTCTTTTCTTCACAAGAGGGAAGAATTGAGTCAAATGCCATTTGCAAATCTTTTCACATATTTCTTAATGTGAAAGAAATTCAGTCTTAATATTTCATGCATTTTTATATATTACAGGTGGACACAGCTTCAAGAACAGAAGATTCTAGTCACCAGACATGCCCTTCCATAGCTCTTCAACTCATACATTACTGAGACTTGAGGCTCACACTGGAGAATCAAGTGACCAATGACGGCCAATTTGCTCAGTCTCCCTACTGCCACATCAACAAAGGAAACCCAGATATCCCTGACATGCATCACTTTTGAAGATCTGCTTACATGGAAGCCTTGTAACCCTATCTATCCTTGAGAAATATGCGAGAGTAACGATACAGAGAGGGGCACTCCCCTGCAGTTCTTCAGAAACTGGATGGCTCAGGATGCTTTAATATTACACCTCAAACAGAGTCGAAAGAATCCCCTTAAGGGAAATTCTTATTAACTCTGTTATTTTTCTCAAGAATATTTAAAATTGCCTGTTTCATGTCGAATATTCTAAAGAAGATGAGGTACTTGGAAGCAAAGCAGCTGCTGAGACACTTCAGAGAGTTAAGATTCCTTGGAGCTCAGCAGTATAGGTACACAATGCTTATAAATTTTTGCTCTACCAATTCTCATATCTTCTGACACCACATTTAGTTCCAACTTGCTTATTTTACATATATAAGAAAACCAAGAACTGTAGCTCATGTCCTCTCAGTTTTAGCAATGAGAATATGATGTTTACTCAATTCTACTTGAATAGTATTCCGAATGCTTTCTAAGGTTCCAGATTCATCCTTGATTATAGTAAACATACTAAACCTTGCTAAAAGGCAAAAATCACACCATTTTCTACTTATTCAAAGACTGGACCCTCTGACCAGGTGGTAATAAAGCCAGACCTGGTAGGAGGGTAACCTGGTCTGTCCCAACTCTTCCTGAGCCTCAGTTACATACTCAAAGGAGCTGTACACTGATCTGTTTAACATTATCAACAGTCCAGTCTATAATAATCATGTCTATTTCAAATCAAACTCTACCTGAGTAAATGCCTCTTGGAAATTTAATCCATTAATCCATTGGATACTAGAAGTTTCTTGCTGTTATCCTCTAGATTCTCTAGTCTAAAATGGAAACCCTTTTATGACCATCTTAGTTTACTTTTCTATTCACAACCTCCTGGTTCCATGCTAGAACCAAAATACTTTGTTTAGTGAAGACCCTGGTAAACCTTTAACTAGATCTTAAAATGCCAGTCACACCATGGACCTAAGATACTGGTATACAACTAAAACCCACATTAGACAAGGATGGGTAGAGTGGCCTTGGGGCATAGTGCTTTGAAAACTAGGTATACATAATGGACTACTTCAGGGAAATTAACATAAGAGTAGAATCTGGTGTGCAATTTCAGGTTATGCAGAGGCCCTGGTTAAGAACCCCTGCCTTAGTAACAAAACAAGATCACAGTTATCCCTTGCTCAAAAGATAAAAGGACATGAATTTCCTTACTGGTACTAGAAACTTCTTGACTTCCTCCATAGCATGGGCCATAAGAGCATAAGCCTCACATGGGGGTCCAAAGACTTCAATGAAGACATGCAGATCCATATTCAAGTGGGCGTATTTGGGGTCTCCACCTTTACGCAGCTCTTCCTCCTGTGGAAAAATACAAAAAGAAAATCATGTCAGATGGACTAGGGAGCAAACAACACCTTTACTTCCAAGGCCAAAGGGACATCAAGAAGTAACCCTAACATCTAAGAAAAACAGTAAAGTGTAAGAGAGTAAAATAAGCTCTGGTGATAACAATTTACACAACCTGCTAAACCTGCAATTGGTCTGCTGCTAAAAGTTAAGTAGTGTGTCTTGAATCCCTGGTGTATTCACTGGAACCCTTATTAGAAGGTATAGAAGAAACAAACTTAATTGCAGTCTCCACTCAGATAATAAGTATTTACCAATCATCGATTGATTGATCTATTCATTCATCCATTCACTTATTGGGAAGCATTTATTTTTTTTTCTAAAATTGTTTTCTGTCCGACTCTCTCCTCTCCTACAACTGCAGCTGCACATATGCTAGATTGCATGCTAATGCTCCATAGGTAACTAAGACGCTGTTTATTTTCTTTCAGTCTTTTTTTTTTTAATCTTTATATTTTGGACTAAATAGTCCCGTCTTTAAGTTTTCTAATTTCCACCTCCTGTTTTCTCCTTTAGTGTCTTACATTATCTTATGCTCATCCAATGAAATTTGCATTTTAACTATTACATTTTCATTTTCTACGTATTCCATCATTCTCCTAACTGTTCTTTACCTCTTCATCCTTGAAAAATTTGTTATATTTATAATAACTATTCTCAAGTCTTGTCTTCAAATCCTATAATCTCTATTATTTCTAGGTCCTTTTCTATTAACTGATTTTCTTCCTTGGTTATGGGTCACATTTGATAATTTCTATATGTTTAGTAATTTTTTAACAAATAAAAATAGAAGTAAAAAGAAAAAGCACACTATAATTTAAATTATTTTTATTCCCATTCCCTACCCCCTCCCCTTTGGGAACAATCAGCTTGTTCTTAGCACCTATGGGCTGGTTTCTGTTTTGTTTATTCACTTATTTTGTTTGTTTGTTTTTTTAGGCTCCAAGTATAAGTAAGATCATATAATATCTGTCTTTCTCTGACTTATCTGATTTAGCATGATACCCTCTAGGTGCATCCAAGTTGTGGCAAATGGCAAGATTTCATTATTTCTTATCACTGAATAATATTCCATTGTGTGTGTATGTCTTTTTTATCCATTCATTTTTTTAATTAAAAATTTTCATTAAAATTATTGGGGTGACACTGATTAATTTTTTTAATTAAAAATTTTTATATCCATTCATCTATTGATGGGTATCTAGGTTGCTTCCATATCCTGGCTATTACTAATAATGCTGCAGTGATAATAAGGGTGGGTGGGTGCATCCGTGCATGCATGCATGCATCCATCTATCTTTCTTTCTTTTTGCATCTGTCTTTCTGAATTAGTGTTTTTGTTTTCTTCGGATAAATACCCAGAGTGCAATTGCTATACTTATGGCAGCTCCAGTTTTAATTTTTTGAGGAATCTCCATATTGTTTGACAATCACTGATTCATTTATTCATTGCCAAGCATATGCTTTTAAATCCCAGAGAGAGTCGTTAATCACCAGCCCTTCTTATCTATTTATATGGTGTGGGGAGCTCTAGGGGAGGATATAAGTTAGAATAGAGAGAAGCATATCTTAAGTAAATATCATAAGCTAGAATAACATACTTCAGCTTAACTATATTCTTCTGGTGAGAAATGGGAGTGGACAAAATAAAATGGTCTGAGGAAACAATGTTTGTCAACTAGACTGCAAAATAAGTAAATAAACAAAACAGAAGGCCTAAAAGAGTAACTTTTTAGGCTGTAGCAGGTATGTCTCACCTAAAAACCTGACCCTAGAAGGCTAAGACTATTTTGTTTTGGTGGGACCTTCCTTGGCACTTACAAATAGTGCAAAGCATATGACGCTATGACAAGGAAAAAAGTAAGCATTAGGTTCTGTTGTCAGTATTACTCATGGCTCCTTTTGGATTATCATTGTTTAGTGAGCCTCACATTCCAGCTGGCTATAACACAAACCAGATAACTAAACCTCACACTTACGCTTAAAACTACTGCTCTCACTTTTCCACGTTGCTGGAAAAAGAACATACTGTTCATATTAGTGTTTTTAGTCTGGGTAAGTTTTAGTACAGCTCCCCTTCCAAGTTTTCACAGATAAGCTTCCTAACGCCTAAACTGTCCCTGCTGTTTCCATTGCTACACAGTCAAAAGTCAGAAAGAAAACAATCACCAGGGCGCACGCCTAGGCTTTTTCAGGGTTGCCACGCAAGTAAATTAACTTGGTTTATAATCTCTTACAATCAATGCAAATTTAAAGGAGTCACATTTTGTATGTATATAAGTGCTAGCTTCTATAAGGCATCTATACTAAACCCTAGGTTACTAGAAGGCATAATGGTGTCTTCTTTCTTCACTAATGTAAGCTTACCTTGGCTTTGTCTCTCATTGAGCCCTTTCCCAACACAGAGATCTTTGCACCAGTCTCTTCTTGCAGTCTTTTGATAGTATTCCCCTGTGGTCCAAGTATCTTCCCCACAAAATTGAACTGACAGAAAATAAACAGATTTCTAAATACACGTGTTCTATAATAGTTCTACATGCATTATCTCATTTTATCTTCAACAATCCTCTAAAACAGTTCGATTCTCATTTTACTGAAGGATATACTGAGGCTGTATTGATAAAAGTGATTAGGCTAAGGTTATGAAAGCAGCAGTTTCTAGACTTGAATTTGGGATTTCTGATACAGTCTGGTGCTCGTTCCATAATATCACACTGCAACCTCGAGTACTTTAACATACATAAACATTTTTCAAGAATCATCTCAGAATAGAACAGACATATGGCACTCTTTCTGTAGTACTAATTTGGTAAACTAAATATAGCTAATTGCTTTCCTGAAAAAAGGAAAAAGGAGAAGAGGAGTATTTATTTAAAAGTAAAACTCTGAGTAAAATAAACTTCATCTAGTCAAGGATTTGTGTTATATTTCTTTAAATTTTCAGGTCCATCTTTTGACAGAACAACGCTTAAGGGTTCTTTTTTTTGTTGTTGTTGTTGAACTTGGAGCACAAACAAACACTTGAGAAATTTTTTGATAATAAAAAGATGATTATAATTCCTTCCTGGCTACAGCTATGCTATCAGTTATGGAATTGTTTCAACTGCCAGAAACAAGTATACAAGTGTGGAAGAAAAGCTTCACTGGATTAAGTTTCTGATGCACCAGAGCCTTCAGAATTCATTATGGTAGCTCATGACTCTCACACCTACAAAGACAACTCAGAGAAGTGAGGCACTTTTTACCTTACCTTGGGATACTGTTTGACAGGTATCAGTACCCGCTCCTTCAGCTTCATATTCTTATGAGAAAATAAATCCAAGTAATTCTCCTCATCATCCTTTTTTGAAAGCCCCTTCTGAATCTTCTCAATTTCTGGATAAAACAAACAGAATTTAATTGTTTTGTTCTAATAAACAAAGGCAAATTTCTAAGTCTGTATAGCAATAGCATGGAGTACCATGTACTGACACCAAATAGTTCAGATGAATGTGCTAATTTCAGATAGGCTGATTGAGAGCACCAAAAAGCTATATAAACTTGACTAGGAAAGCCAAAGCTTGCTTCTAATAAAAGCGATTTGCTCTTCCACCCCCATCTGAAGCCTCTAATTCGAGGCATTCGAATATTTCTTAGAATAAATGGATTTAACAAAACTAATGACAGTTGGTGAAAAGAGGATAAACTAAAAAATTAAAAAAATAAAAATGAGCATCAAGAAAAAGTACAAAGTCATCTTGATGAAGAAATAAAATCAGTAATTTAAATATGCAATGGAAAATCCTGTGAAAATTCCACAATATAGTGCTTTGGATAGGAGTAGTACTTAAAGAGTTTGAAAGCTGGTTCTTACTGTGCCTACCACTCACTACTTGTGTGGACTTTGAAAAATTATTTAATTGCTCTGATTTTTGATTTCCTCTTTTGTAAAATGAAGGCAGTATCCAGCTCATGAGGTTGCTGTAAAAACAGAATAAAATAACGTGAACACATGCTGATAATTAAAGCCCATTTTTTGGGAAGTGTCAACATTATTTAGCCTAATTCAGTCAATGTCCTAAAGGAAAAAATGTACCATGGTAATTCAATTTGCAGGTTTAGTTTTATCAGCTAGAACCTTAGCATCCAAAAATATTTTCTATCATTAAGGAACTTAATTCATTCATTTGTTCATTCAGTGATTGTAAGTATTTGAGTGCTTCCTAAAGAGAGGCAGATGAAGGAAGATATAATCATTAACCACTATGGAAAACTTATTTATAGGGTCAGGCACCTATCCTATAAACTCAAAGTATGGGATACACAACAGAATAAGTCAGATATGGCCCCATCTTCAGTATGTTTATATACTGGAGTTCCCAGTTTACGATGTTAACAATGAAGTGTAGCTAAGTGCTATGATAGGAATACTAACAGAGATGGGGGCATGGTGTGCAGGTAACAAAGAGCAACTAAGATTATGTGGTCCACTGAGAACAGTCAAAAAATTTATATTCCCTAAAATCAATGGAACATTATAAATAACACAGAATGTTCTCTTAGTATAATATTCCCAGTCTTTCTATCTTCTATAATTTTAAGGCAAGAATTCTCCAACTTCGGTAGGTGTCAGAATCACCAAGAGAGCTTATTAAACTAGATCGATTGTTGGTCCCTGACCTCAGTCTAAGATATGTTAGGTATTTGCATTTCTACCCAGTTACCAGGTGATGTTGATATTGCTGGTCTAGGGACCACAATTTGAAAACCACTAGTGTGAAATAAAGATATACTACTTCAAAAACATTCTGTAAATCTATGTTTTTAAAAATGTTTAGACTAAGTCTAACTGTGAAGTACGCAAATGAAGGAAAGTTACTCTGACCCTGATAGACTTCCTCAAAGTTCAGAATTTCAAACAGAAAGCTTCTTCTGTTTAATAAAAAGCCTAATTTCAGATGTTATAGTATATATAATGAGCTAAATGACCTACTTACGCCTGAGAGCACATACTTCCTTGCTTTCAAACAACTAAAACTGCTAATCATATTGTAAATATTCTTAACTAAACCTTTACTCCTATGAGAACTATAAATGGCAGTACTCTTCACAAACTTATATATTTCATTGCTTGGGATAGGTAACAAATTTGACCTACAATTAACAGACTAAATGCTTTATTCAACATCTTATTTGTTTCCTGTTTTACTGGTGGTATATCCTAACCTCCACCCCTTCCCACCTATTGCTAATATTAACTTTTCTAGTCACTAGTTTTGAGCCCATCATCTCTGAATACATCTCTTCCTGAGTTTCTAGGCTGGAAAACTGGGTACTTGATCCTCAAAAGTTATAAAGGAACAAAGATGCCACATTTTTTATCTGAAAACATAACTGAGGAGATTCTAAAAACATGGAACAAATTACATACTTTGTTTCACCTATGTCCCTCAGTGTTTATTAATTGCTACCATCTAGTTAGACCTTTAAAGGTATTTTATACCACTTTCCAGCAACTTTACTTGGTTAGTGCAAGAAGGTAAGTCTTTATTAAAGTCTATCAGTCTGTTGTACTCCTATAGGACAAACACTGAACCCAATAGATAGGTTTGTTTACATGCAGTGTAACGTGTCCTGTGAATTTAAGGCCTTTCTGTAACATGGATCCTTCTGCTATATTTTGAACTAATCGAATCTTAATTAGAATCCCTTTGTCCAATTTGTCTCACAATTTTAATGTGATTAAAGCATTTTTAGAGAATTCAGAGAACAATGATTTAAATAAAATTGAGAATTGAAAAGATAAAACAAATAAAAAACCAGGAAAGGCTAGAAAGCAAAAGACTAAGAGGCAACTTGAAGTCTTCGAGAAGGGTCATCTGCCATGTTTGGAAGGGGAAGAACTGAACATTTATTCAATGTCTACATGTGTCAAATCGTATATAAATATTACCTTATTCATCCTACAAAAGAACTCAGTGAAGTAGCTATGACTATTGCCATTTTACAACTGAGAAAACTGAAATCTGGAAGTAAATCTACAAGTCACAAAGCTGTCGAAGTACCAGAATAAGGACTAAAACTCAGGCTTTCTCTAATTTCAAACCTTATCATTATTGCCTCTCAACTAGGGTGTTTTATTTGGAGGGGACTTTTGGGGGAAGCAAGGGAACCTTTCTTTAAACAAGAAAAGGCTATTTTGTAAAAATTTATAAACTATTTATAAACTACAGTTTATAACCTCAAACATTGTCATGGGGCTAAAGGCAATGAAAAGGCTCTGCTGGTGCCTCAGATGTTCAGTTCTTCGATTCTATATTTCTCTCCTTAGCCTCACTTCTCTTGGGAGAGCTAGGAGCAGGCTGTAATGGGAAGAAAAAAAAAATCAAGGAGAAGCTTCCTAAATATGGCTTACCCTCAGGCAAAAGTATTTTCTAGACAACTTTTTTGAAACTAACTCCTTTAAATGATCTTCGCCTGGGCCTCTGGAGACCTTAGATGTCCCAAGAGCCAAAGAAAGAAAAGCTGACTTGTAAACAACAGACAGGTGACCCATTTGTTTCCTAGCCAGACAATAATCCTATCTTATCCAATGCCTTCTATGTATCAGGAATTTAGTATTTATTGTTTCATTTTGTTTTTATAACCAGGATTATCCCCATTTAACAAATGAAGAAACCTGAGCTCAGAAAAATTATGTAACTTGTCCGTGATCACAAAAATGATCAGTGACAGGGCATGTACTGAAACCCAGATCCCTCCTTTATCGGTCAGAACAAATTCAACTAATCTTGGCATTTTACTATAACTTAATCATTCCCCTTTTTGGTATGTCTTATTACAACCAGACGGTAAGCTCCCAAAGATGAGAACTATTTTTTAAATGCATGTCTCAAATGAAAAAGCATGAGTTTTGAAGATGGATAGAACTGGGTTTGATTTACAGCTCTGCTACAAACTTGGGGTGTGAGTTGAGCAAGTCATTAAACCTCTATTAGTCTTTCCTTCTTTTAGAAAGAATGTCTAAAGAAAGAAGAGATTCATGACTTAAAAAAATTTTTTTTTTTTAGGCGCAGCAACTCTTTGTTGATCTCACAGATTGCAAGGACCTTGCCAGTTTACAATCCCTTATTTTTTTATGCCTATGGTACCTGGTCTTCCTAGGTAAGTCACCCATCCAAGTATTAACCAGGCCCAACTCTGCTTAGCTTCTGAGATCAGATGGGATCAGGCTTGTTCAGGGTGGCATGGCCATAGACAGAAGAGATTTAACGAGCATAAAAATGTTAATACTACAGAAGCTTGAAAAAATTATACATAAACTTTATCAACCAACTGGCTTAACTAAAACCAGACTACCATGTACGTTCCAGTAACTGAACATTTGATAAAGGTTGCATAAGGACAATGGTCAAGATTTTCTGACTAAACCATCCAGAAATAGTGTTTTTAAGAGAGTAAGATTCATAGCATACCTGCTCCAAAAGATCAGGGGTCACACCCTCCTCATACTTCTAACCACAGCACTCCTTCCCATTGTTAATGATTTCTGTACCCCTTCTATTACTAAACTGAGTATCTGCCATTCTTAATACAATGCCTAATACACAATAGGCAACTACAAACATTTACTGACTCAAAGAAATATACCACTAATATCCCCAACTTCCTTAAAAGAGTCATATGACTTTATTATTCCCAAATTTACAATTCTCTGCTCTATATCTTTTTTGTTGCTACTACCTTTTGGAATCACGGGTCCAGTAAACTTACAATCCTTGTTTTAAAAAACAATTTTTACTAAATTACTTATGGGTGGCTTCATAGTGTAGTGGTTAGCACATCTGCTTTACACGCAGAAGGTCCTGGGTTCGCACCCCAGGTGGAGCCATGGACCATTCCCTGGGTGCGCCAGGCCCCAGGTGTGCGCCACGAGAGCGTGGAAGGAGACACCCCACCTTCAGAGATCCAGTCTGTAACGGGAGATGGCAACGCCCGTATGTCAGGGGTGGAAGTGGAGTGGGGGGAGTTAAAGAGGGGAAAAAATAAATAAATTACTTATTATTTTAAGGAAAAGCATAGGTTCTTAATCTTTCTTTTGGGTCATGTCCCTTTTGAAAATTTGATGAAAGCTACAGAATAGCTCCCCAGAAAAAGAAACAATATTTCACATACAATGTTAACTAAGCATGGGTACTGGTTCAAAAAAATCCACTAAAGCCTGAGTTAAGAGACTTCTAAAGGGCTCAATCATCACATTCCAGGATAGTGGCAAACCTTATTATGGCAATATTGACCATGGTCTCCCAAATTTCTTAGGATACAATTTAGAGTTAGGGCTTTCTTAAAATTTTTTTTGAGATAATTGTAGATTCATATGCAGTTGTAAGAAATGAGATCTCATATACACTTCACCCAATTTTCTGATAACATTTGCATATCTACAATATCATAACCAGAAAAGTAACATTAATACAATCTATTGACTTTATTCCTATTTCACCAGTTTTACATGCACTTGTGTGCATCTTTAGTCCTTTGCAATTTAGTCAGAATCATGTAACATGCAACCACCACCACCACCAGTTAAGTAAGGTATGGAACAATTCCATCACAAGGGTTCTTCATGCTACACTTTTATAGCCACAGTTCCCTCCCTCACCACTGGCAGCCACTAATCTACTCTCCATTAATTACTTTGTCTTTTCAAGAATGTTAAATTAGTGGAATTACACAGTATATAACCTTTTGAGATAGGCTTTTTTCACTCAGCATAGTTCTTTTGAGATTCATACAAATTGTTGCAAACATTAAATTCATTTCTTTTTATTGCTGAGTAGTATTCCATGGTAAGGATATACCACAGTTTACCTATTCGCCTATTGGAGACATGATTTGTTTTTAGTTTTTGCCTACTACGAATAAAGCTGCTATGAACATTCATGCACAGGTATCATGTGAACCTAAGTTTTAATTTTTCTGGGATAAATGCCCAAGAGTACAATTGCTGAGTTGTATGGTAAACACGTTTAGTTTTGCAAAACACTGCTTTATCAGATACATACAATTTTGCTTAATCTTACTAATATTACGTTCTATAACAATAGTATTGTACTATATGTATGTAGCTTTATGGGATCTACTTTTTCATCTTAGGTTTCCAAGACTTCATGTTGTTGCATGTAGCTGTAGTTTTCATTTTCATTGCTATGTAAATATTTCATTTTGAAAATCTCATAGTATCCAATCAATGGTGAAACAAGTTGTACCATTTTGTGAACAAGGTATACCACTTTATGAATGAAGCATTCATGTGCAAAGTTTCTTTGGATACTAGCATAGGAATGCTGCTGCTGAACTTAATTTGAACGTTCAAATTTCAGATGAAATGCCAAACTGTTATCAAAATTGGTTGTACTAATTCATGCTTCCACCAGCAATGTGGAATTAGAGTTCCTTCTAATTCACATCTTCTTAAGGCCTAAGTCTTGTTTGACTGAATTTTTGTCAATGTAGCAGGTTTTCATCTTTTTCTGGTCTCCAACTATTTTTTTTTCTCATTTCTCTTCATTTACTCTATAAAACTAGTTTATATTCAACATGTCAAGTTGAAAAATAAATCTAGTTGGAATTAGGTTTAGAAAAACAAAAAAGCAACATGTTAATTAAAAAGTTCTGTCATCTTTACACCAGTTCCTCCCTGCCCCCACACTCCCCACCTCAGGACATGGCATATTTCTCTTTTTATTCAGATATTCTTTTATCATTTTCAATAAAATTTTAAGTTGACAATATGTGATCATAATATTCTGCATTGGTAATATTAACATATAAATTCTTTCTGCCATTTACAGAATGGCCAGGAAGACGTAAATTATTAGTACATTTCATAGCACATGTTACATGCTTTACAAAGGTTAAATGTTATTCTTTGTGATGATTATTCACTCACATTTTGAAATGATTTTTATTGCTTATCCCAAGGCATTTGATACTATCCTAAAAATGATATCATTTTGCCAATTCTTTTCTAATACCTGTAGATCAGAAATCCACTGATTTGCACATCTTTATTTTGTAATTAGCCACAACACCAACCACCTTCCTGGGTAAATAACCATGATGTTGCTGCAAATAGTGATAACTTCTAACTTTCTTTACTAATATTTATACTTATACCAATATTTGGTCTATAATTTCTTTTCAGTTTCACTTTCTGGTTTAAATAAGTTTTCTAGCCCTATAGAATGAACATTCTATAGTATATTGTAAATAAAATAAATGAATTAACTATCTTGAGGTTTCAACAGACTTTGTAAATGTTTCCCACTGAGTGCTTTTGGAAGATGGATTTCAGTATCCTTTCAAGATCCTCTGAGAATTGTTAATCCATTGAAATGTTTACTTATTCTTGAGTTATTTACACTAACTTATCTTTTCCTAATTGTAGAAAGTAGAAAAACACTGAAAAGCATTTTACATTTATTATGTAAATATTTAACACAAATTATAAATTATTTTTGTTTCAGAAAACAAGCATGGGTACACCGAGTCCTCCCATGTCTGCAACACTTCTGTCATCAAGTATCAGTTTGGCTAATATAAAAGTTTATATTCAAAACCTAAATCCCTTAGAATTGTGTTGATGTTTTCCCATTATGCGATGAAGAGGAATACCCATTCCTTAAATATTTAATAAAAGGCCACTCTGTATGGCATTCTTCAAAGAACAGGAGAAACAGTGGTGAACAAAGCAGACAAAAGACCCCTGCCCTAGTGGAGCTGACATTCTAGCTGTGAAGGAGAAGGGGTGGTCAATAAATAAATGCATAACTACAATACATGATGTATCAGATGCCAACAAGTGCAAAGTAAAGTAAAGCTGGGAAAGAGACAGAACTGTGTGGATGATGAAGAGTGCTCTGGGTCTTGTGGCACCTCTTTGAAAATGGGCAGAGGTGTGTGAAGGAGTCACAATCCCAAGTGCTAGGCTCTGCTCTGTGGGATTCCTTCTGTATCTTGTCATCATCACTGCGCTGTTAGCCAGCATTCTAATTTAATGCATTCAAATGGATTTAATCTTTGTCCAAGTAGTACCAAAAAAAAAATGTTAAGTACAATTTGTTGCAAGTACTGTAGTAGAGGGGTGGAGAGGTTTAGGTGTGAGGATCCAGACTCAGATACACTTCAAGTCCTACGTATGCAGTTTACTAATTTTGTTACCTCATAGTATTTTCGTGAAGACTAAATATTTGATGTAAAGTGCTCAGACTAGTGCCTGGCATAGTAAGAGTTAGCTATATTTTTGTTACATGTATCTTATCAGAGCTCAAATACTACTATTGTCTTCTCTCAGAATCTCATTGACTTCATTACAATCCCTTTTCCAGATCATTTGAAAATACCTTATAAGCTGGGTCCAATATATATATCGAGATCTATCCATGCTATGAAATATCCATAGAGCCCAAGTCTGCTCTTTCAATAAGCCAGTATTACTTTAATCCTCTTTCTCCAATTAGAATTTGTTTTGTTAAAAAAAAGAGAAAAAAAAAGACATTAAAAAGCTCAAATTAAAAAACTAAAGAGCATTCTCTTATAACAGGACTTAAGTAGTAAGAGAAGTGTAAAAATTACACATCACTTTAAAGAATCAATAGTTCTTGATAGTTATCCCAAGAAACCATCTTTTACTTAAAAGAGAAAAAACATACTGGGCACCTGGTGTGGTCAAAAAAGCAAAAAATATCTTGCGTTTTCTGCAGTGTTCAGTACCATAGACTTACAACTAGAATAAAACTGCCAACAAGTTATTAATGACTATAGGTCAAAGGGAACTGTGCTAGTCCTTTTACATATCACTTAATCCTCACAACTCACCATCCCACTTTACAGTTGAGGTTACTGAGGTTCAGAAAGTTTCCTAAGAGTATGTAACTACTTAAGGGTCAGAATTTACAAGCCCAAAATAATGCTTCAAAGTTCTAAAGTTTAGTATTTTATTCTCACAAATGTAACCTGGACTGATAAAGACTTGAGGAAATAAAAATCAGACTATCAAGTCAACCTTTACCACTTAGTCTGACACTCCCAAATCTGCATGTACTTGCTTTCAAATTCAAACACCTAGTGTTTGCTACATGCAAGACAATATGAAAAATATTGATAAAATGAATTCCTTGCTCTCAAAACACTTGCCAGAACACATGAATAGCAATGCTTCAATCAATCTGTGTCAAGGAACAGCAAAATACTGAGTCGAAAATGTAAGCCCTTTATCTAAATGTTCTTATTCTTGACCACTGAATGCTTTGAGTTTTTAAAGACCCTTTACCAATGTTGGGAGATAGAGAACAAAGGGAGAGAAATATTTTCCTAACAATGTCCATTATGTTAACCTTGCCAAAGAGTCCAACTACTCACTCAGTGTCGAAGGTTGTGAATTTTTACTTGCTTAATAAAATTTAGATATCACAATAAATACTTATTAAAACGTTTCAACCAGAAGTGAGGGCAGAACAGACGGCTTTAGGAAGAAATCAACGCGACCAGGTGATTGGCCAGTGCAGAACAGGAAAGGAGCGAGAGAACAAAGACAACTATTCCTAATCTATTTCACTGCTGAAGCAAAATGAAACAACCCTAAAAGATCAAGCCTTTCAGGTGTCAAGCATCGTGCAACTTCCTCAATTTTTGTCCCTCTCAATGGGGAACGTCATGGAAACCACCTTTTACCTCCCTCTACCCCATTTCACTGTCTCTATAGTTATATTTTTTCCCTTTCTTGAATGACGGCGAACGCACACTGTAAAATAAAGAAATCCAACCTTCCCGTTCTGCAATAATTATTTTATGTGCCTAAGTAGAAAATCTGATTCGGAAAACCTCAAGCGTCGATTCCCACAGGTTGCTCCTGCTTCTGAGCAACTATAACTCCAGTAACCGCTAAGTCCAACTCGGCCTCAGCGACCGTGGCGCGCTGGACAGGGCACTCCAGCCTCACCCCATCTCACCTCGGCCCTCCCTCCCACAGTCCCTCCCGGCTCAGGCCGTCTTCACCTCCTACACCCTCAGTTGAGGCGCCTACCGCCACCCGCCGTCAAAAAAGCTTTCTTTAAAGAAGGGGGAGATAAAGGTTCATTTCTGGAAGAATCTGAGCACTCGGAGCGCGGGGCAGCTGCAAGAGGTTAGAGGGGGAAGAGTCGTCAGGGGGCGGGGAGCGCAGCACCATTCATCAATTATCTTTACGCTAAGAGATCGCCAAGTCCCCTTCGGGCCTCCACTGCAGCCTAGACATTCTCCCTCGCACTCAGGGCCGGGATGGGAATGTGGAATCCAGGCTCCCGAAGATGAAGATGAGGATGCGAGAAGGGCTGTTCACGACTGCATCGGTCCCGAGGGGGCGGGAAGCGAGAGAAACAAAGCAGCTGCCACCCATGCTCCCGGGTGCCCGGGCGACCCAGAAGGACCCGGGAGGCTCGCTTACCTGCCGTCAGCAACTGCATGGCGTGAGTGAAGGACGGGTCGAGGGAGTCCTTCTCGGCCATGAGTTCAGGCAGGTACTTGTTCTCGGGCTCCATCTTGACGGAGGCAGTGGCTGAGGGGGGCAGCAGCGGGGTCGGAGCCGGACCGCCCACTGTCGCGTCGGGACCCGTGGCCGAGGGCGGTAGCAGTGGTGGCGGCTGCGTGGCGGGCGAGGCCCGGGCAGCACCCCGGGACCCCCCTCCGCCTCCCCGAGACCGGTGAGGCAGCGGCGGCTGCCGAGACGGCGCCTGACGCACTGAGGGGTGGGCACCTGAGGGGTCCATGGAGCCGCTGCGGCCCGAGGACCGGCTCATGCGCGCGGCGGGGTCGTCCCGGCGCTGCATCGGGGAGGATGTGCGATCGAGGGGTCGAGGAAGCGACGCGGTAGCGGCAGAGGCCCGAGCGGCGGTTGGCGGGGGTGGGAGAGCGAGAGCGACGGCGACCGAAGCCGACCCGAGCGACCCAGCGAAAGAGAGCACCGGAAATGAGGCGACGCGCGTGCGCAGCCAGTCACCGGCACCGCCCTTGGGTCTCTCCGCGGAGAACAAAGTCCCCAGTCGGGCCACCGCGCCTGCGCGCCGCCGCTGAGCCCGACGAAGTCGCCTCTCCGCTCCCCTTTTTCCTCCGAGTCCGCCGGGCTAGAGCTTTGTGCGCGTGCGCGGGTGGCCGCGGGCTTCGTTCGTTTTCTTTTCCACGTGACTCGGGGCTAGCGGGACACGTGTCTCCTCCCCCTTCGGGCTGAGTACGCAGAGGGGGCGGGGGCTGTGGAATGTCTTTGTCTGCGCGCGGGCCCGCGGAGTGTGGGGCGGGAGACCTGTTA
Source organism: Rousettus aegyptiacus (assembly GCF_014176215.1). Lineage (NCBI taxonomy): Eukaryota > Metazoa > Chordata > Mammalia > Chiroptera > Pteropodidae > Rousettus > Rousettus aegyptiacus. The sequence goes on along the minus strand of NW_023416284.1, from coordinate 19,837,295 downwards.
CTCGCGGGACCACGCCCCCACCAACGGCTGAGCGGCAGAAGGGGTTGAGCTCAATGGGGGATTGTTACTGAAGTATGGAACTAGGAGGGGGGGGGGAAAGTGAGAATTGAGGCTATCTGGGCAGGAAGAGAGGAAGGCGAGAGACTGCCTGAACCGGGAGAAGGGAAGAGATAGGGCACAGGAGTGGCTAGGAGTGAAGAAGGTAGAGTCTGACGCAGAAACGAGGGGTGCAGATGCGGAAGGGAAGCTTGGAGGGAGAAATTGAGGAAGGACGCGGTAATAGGAAGACTGAAGGTTGTTGGAGGACTTTAACTGAGATTCTTCCGTAAAAAACGTAGGGTAGAGGCTAGGTCCTTAATCCATGATAGTTGCATCATCAGGGTGGGTCCTTCTGATGTGAGTGGTAACCCTCCTGCCTCTGTTGGGCCCTTCATAATCAACTATTTCAGACTTGCTCACAGAGACCCTTACTACTGCTCTCAAGCCTAGGTAAATAGTGGCCAGTCTTCCACAGCATTCTCCTCATCCTGGGGTGCTGTGTGCACAAACTCTTAATATACCTGGTGCCTTCTCTAACCTTTCCTTCCTGACACAGATTTTTGCTTCGCCCATTGTAAGCACGCCATCACTTTCCTTCCCGATCAATTTTCCCAAATAAACCCACGCTTTTCTGGAAATTATCTACTGGGTGCTTGGAAACGGTTGAATTTTGGATCTGAAACTTAGAAACCTTTAACTAGGGACCATTAAGAACTGGCCACCTTCTTGTGGGTAGGGTAATCACCCACAGAAATGAGAACAAAACAATTATTTCCATAACTTATTATATATATATATACATATATAATACAGATATATTTCTAGTGTCTGGTGCAGGTCATAAAGGTAGTTTATGTTCAAGTAGAATAAAATAATGTTTTAAGTAATTGTGATTAAAAAAAATGTAATGTGATAAGTGCCAGATCAGTGACTATTAAGTGTGATTGGAGTTAAAAGCACAGGATAGATTTGAGCTAGGGGAGAATGAGTTCCAGGCAAAGGGAAGTGTGAATAAATGAGCAGAGATGAGAATGTCAGCAATACATTTAAGGAATGGGAGTAATCCAGTTGCAAACTGTGAAGAAATAGGTACATGGAGGAGGGAAAGGGGGCAAGGAGGATTTATAGCTCCCTTGCAACTCATTTCTGCTGCTGTCCTTGAAAATTCTGCTTGGGTGGTGGTGTTACAAATGGCTGAAGTGTCCTTGTTCTGTAATGAGATGCCCAGATGGAGGTACTTTGAGCTGAGGCTAATAAAACTTTGATAAAGAAGTGTCTGAGAAGGAACTGGGTAGTGGTATCTGTGGGTTTCTAGACTAGAATCAACATTCCTCCCGGATAACTGCCAAACCTTTACTTACTTTCTCTAAGGGTGAGGTTGAAGGGAGGTTTGAGCTCTTCCTCCTAGTGAGATATACAAAAGAAAATCTCTGAAGCGATGGTTGTCTGCCAGCAGTGTAAATATTAAGTATGAATTACAGCAGCCTTCCATTGTAGGGGGTGTTGTGGGGGTTAGAGAGGAACCCTTCCCTGGGAGTAGCAAAGAATAATTCCTGTCCTGAAAGCCTAGAGGTCTGGAGTTCACTGTTTCCTAGATTCTTCTGATGGCCTTGTGAAAAGACTTTGGAGTCAGGCAGACAAATTCAAATCCAGCAATGCCTTCTCTTTGCTTTATGTCATTGGGAAAACCACAAACTGTCTGAACCTTAGTTTCCTCCTTTATAAAGTGGAAGTAATGACATCTACCTTGCAAAATTGTGAACATTAAAAAATACCAATGTAAACCTCCTGATGTAGGGCTTATATGCAGAATTATTGTCATTTAGTGCCTAATGGAGAGTTTTGGGTGCTCACGTTGGATCTGAAAGGCCTGTTCTCTAATCTTTCATTTTCACTGACTGTAGCTAGACTTTGTTTTGGAGTGGGGAGGTTCCAAAAAGACTAATTTTCTTCTACTCTAATTCCTCACATAATCCAGTTCCTATGGCACAGTATGCATGCAGGAGCATGAATGATCAAACATAGTACTTAACATTGCTCAGTTTTTGCTTCCTCCTCCTGCATAAAACGGGGGTCCTAATGGTTACCTCAGGGCTGGTAGGATTAAAAGAGAGAGGTCTGTAATGCGTGCAGCACAGGCCCCGGCAATTAGTAGATACTTGATAAGTGGTATGGTCATTGTTATTATTATTACACACATTTGTTGAGTACCTGATAGCAAACTTTCACTTTCATCTGAGTCCCTAACTGACTGGCTGGAAAGGATGCAAGTGTGCCTGACCTGTGTGAGCGCCACCTATGGGGATCCGTAGGCCCCATCTGCCTCCTCTGCTTGTCAGCAGGTTCTCAGGAAAAAAAGGGGCCCAGCCTTGGGCAGGAGAGTTTCTCTTCCGAGAGTATAATTCATCTGTTCAATTTTAAACACTTATTTGATGCCAAATACATGGAGGGTGGAAAAGGAGACAGGGAGATCGCGATCCAACATTTTAAAGTGTTTTTCTAAGATGTCTTAATTACAAAAATATATACTTCTAGCTTTAAGAAAAATCCAACCATAAGAAAGGCATAAAGTGAAAAGTAAAATTCCCCCCCAAACTTGACTGCCCTTCCTTAAAGACACCCACTCTTCAATGGTTGCTTGTGCAGCTTTCCAGACATTTTAACACATCTATATGCAAGTCTATCTTTTTTGTTTTAAACACAAACTGCATCATTCTATACCAACAATCTTCAACTTTTTTTTTTTTTAACTTGGTTTTAAATGAAATATTCTGGATATCTTGTCAGTATATTTAAGTCTACTTTATTTTTTTCTATGGTCACAGATTCTATTGAGCACTTTAAAAAAATTTTTTAAAGGTTTTTAAAAATATTTATTTTTAGGTGAGGCAACCCTTGGTTGGCCTCACAGATTATAAGGACCTCGTCAGTTTACAATCCCTTATTTTTGAATTTTTTTACACCTACTGCACCTGGTCTTCCTAGGTGGTCTCTTATCCGAGTACTAATCAGGCCTGATCCTGCTTAGCTTCTGAGATCAGATGGAATTGGCCTTGTTCAGGGCAGCATGGCCTGTAGACATAGTGAGCACTTTTAATGAGTTCCCTTCTGATAGAAGTATTGGTTGATTCTAGCTTTTCAGTATTGCAAATCATACTGCAATGAGCATCACTGTACAGAACATCTTTGTGCATAGTATCAGTATATCTCTAGGATAATTTGTAGAAATGGCACAAAAAAAGACTGTACCCAGCAGCAGGGTAGGCAGCATCCTCTTTTTCCACCTTCAATCAATTCTGGGTACTGTCTTCCCATTGTTTTAGTCTTCACTAATATAGTAGCTGAAATGGCATGAGATTCAACATTGAGTAAGAAAGTCCATACCTTCCAGTAGCTCACTGTTTAATGAGGAGACAAAGGTAAACCGAGAGTTACCATGCAGCAGTGTGAAAAGTTATAATAGAGCACTGTACAAATTGCTGTAGGAATGTACAGGAAGGAGTGACGGACCAATTTGGGACATGAATTTGGGAAGTTGCCAGGTGGTATGGTGGGGGAGGCAGGCATTTCAATGTTGGGAGTTCAGCAGAGCTTAGTCCTCTGAATGTGATTACTTCCTCCTCCATGTTCATGCCTCTGGAATTTAGATCTCTAGCCCAGACTTCTGAGTTCCAAATCTAGATAGCCAAGTGCATCCCTGACATCCTCCTTTGGATGTTCTAGAAGACTCTCAAACTCAGCGTGTCCCCAATAGAACTCAAACTGCATCCATTAGCAGTGCTGTTCCAGGGCCTAGATGACTTAATGTAGCTCCAGGCTAGGGAAAAGCTCCTCTCTCTGGACCACGTCCTGTTCCAGCACCTTAAGAGCATCAGGGCCAGCAAACTATAAGGAGGCATTCATTTTCAGGGCCATTCTCCTTGCTTGCCTCACTCTAGTCCTGAGCTGCTCTTAGCATTCCCAAAGAAGGCGCCTTTGGTAGGAGTAGTGGGCAAGGACAGAGGGGATTGATTAGAGCAGGGCTGGTGTGGCCAGTGATTTGGCCCCACTGCTTTGTCCTATAACCACATGTGAAAGATCTCAGGAAGTGTCCCAAAAATACTTGAAGGAGACTGCAGGGGCAACAATAGGAACTCAGAATGATTAGTGTTCATGATTTTTTTTGAATCCACAGAGTGGTAAGCCTGTGTGATATTTGGATTATAATAATATTTTTTTCTGCCTGCCCTGCCAACCAGAAGGTGAGTGGCTTGTGGGCAGGAACTGTTTCTGTCTTTATATACACAGAGTCTGGAACAGAGAAGGCATTGGATACATGTACATTGATCATGTACATATCTGCAGAATAACTGAACTCTCATTCTGCCTGTTGTGCCTCTCCCACTGATGTGCTCCTCATCTGGTGTCCCCTGTCTTTGGAACAGTACCCCCAACTCATTGAATAGTAGAAATCTGGGAGTCATTCTTCTCTCCTTTCCCTCACCACTCTATACCCACCATATATAACCCATGTCTAAATCCTATTGTTGTTTATTTAATAAATAATGCAAATCCAATTTATGTTTCTCTGTCTCCACTACCTCTGTGTCCATCTGAGGTGCCATAATGCCTCGCCTAAACTTCCGAATTCTGAACTGATCCCTACTTCTTTACCTGTTTCTGCACCCTTTCTCTGTTTTCCATCCAGAAGCTAGCATATTTTCAAAATGCAAATCTGATCATATCTGCCTGGCTGTCTCTCTTACACACACACACACACACACACACACACACACACTTTATTAAACCTTTTCAGTGACTTCTCATTTCCCTTAAGATAAATACTAGAACCCTTATCATGTTTGACCAAGCCCTGCCCACATGGTGAGCCCTGCCTGGCTTTCCTGCCTCATCTCATGCCATTTTCTGCCTTTAGTTCCTGTGCTTGGTAACCCTGGTCTTTTTCAGTTCCTCAAACAAGCCAGACTCCTGCCTCTCCCAGACTCCACACTTTCTGATTCCTTCAACTAAAACTCTGATCACTGCTCCCCTCCCCCCAACCCAGCCTGCCTGCTCCACTGTCTCTTTAACTTAGCTACTGTAATTTATGCACATACTTCAGATACATTATATGAAAATATCTTTTCTTCAGAGAAGCCTTCCCAGATCCCCAGGGCAGATCAGCTTAGCTCTCATTTGTTATATGCTCTCATGGCTCATATCTAACACCTGTTACATTTTAAATTTGCTTCTTTGTGTTGAGTAACATCCACCTCTGCCACTTGAATGTAAGCCCCATGAGGGGAGGAACTTTGCTCATTGGTATTTAAGGTTACATCTTTAGCACCCAGCACAGTGCCTGGATTGGCTGGTCAATAAAAATTTGTTGGTTCAATGACTAGAAATAGGGCAGCACAACTCAGAGAAATTAAAGCATTGCAAACTTGACACGGGTTCCAGGAATGACAAGTCATGCCCTAGATTGGGGGCGGGTGCGTGAAAATGGCAGAAGATGAGGCCCAAGAGGTAGTCTTTGTCTTGACACTTAAGTAAGGAAATCGAAAGCAGTGAGATAGCATAGTCACTAGAGTAGAGAAGGAAACCAGGGGCTGGTAGACTATATTTAGTCTGTGTATACATTTTAATTGGCCTGGCTAATAAAAAAAAAATGGAAACAATTGTCATTGGGAGATTTCACATTTAAAAAAAATTCTGGATTTCTAGTTTTTCTTGAAACAGCAGATGTTCTAGGAACCCTAGGTTCATATTGCTCCAAGCAATAATTAACTTTCCTTTAAAGGGCACTGCCTCTAACTCCCCAGGCATTTTTGCTATCAGCCAGATTCTCTAAGTACCAGTTCCAGAGGGATCATTCTGGTGGTGGAATGAGGGAAGAGATTGGAGCAAGTAGGGAAGGGCCATGATAACGGGAGGAACCCAGAGAAGGAAGAGAGTTCACATATAAGTTGGAGACACCTTGACCCATGAGATACTACATCTGGACTTAGTAGGGCCCAGGCTTGGGATGGGGGAGGGGAATAAACTTCAGTACCTAGGGCTGCTCTTCCCTCTTCCATCATTAGAAGTTCTGTTTGGACTAAAGAGAATGGAAAACAAAACAAGAAATCCGATGCAATCCTAGCTGATCTGAGAGTAAGCGAATGGAAATTTTGGAGTTTTAGCAAGATAAATGCTACCTTCTTCTGGGCCCACCCTTTTCTTCTCTCTCCCTGTCTCAGAGAGATAAAAGATGACTAAGACCATGGTCCGTACTATAGTGGAAACTGACAGTCTTGTGGGGAAGAAGACACTTAAGTAAATACATAATATATGCTAGATAATAGAATAGAGAAACACTCATTCAATAAGTATATTTTGAGCACCTACCATGTGCCAGACACTGTGCTAAGTGCTAAAGATATAGTTATGAAGATGACAAATATGGCCTCTGTCCTCAGAGAGCTTAAACATAGGTAGTTGGGAGATCAGAGGATGATGGAATTAATTCTGAAGGATGTTTATATGGGATGGGAGTTCTGGAAGCAAACATTTGATCTGGGCCTAGAAGGAAGAATAAAATTTTGTTAGGGCTTGTGTTGGAGCATAGAAAATTCATTTTAATCAGAAGAAAGAACAGAAAGAACCAGTGAGAAAATGTGAGATGTTTCAGAAATGGTTAAGTATTAGGTTGGAGTGATTTTTTATAAGAGAAGGAAGCAAATTGTTTAGATCCTAAATTGCCTTTTAATCTAAATACCGTTGGATTTTCCCCTGAAAACTTAATTCTTTAAAATGGAATTATTTCAAAACTAACAAAAATGAGAAACCAATTTACAGGTGAAACACTGTTGTCCCAGTGTAGAAGGTTTCATGGTAAATTAAGGCAATCATTTTAAATCAACACGACACTCCTGAACTTACACATTGAGATGAGAGTTTTTTGGATTCCTTTTTTTCAAATTGTCTTCAGAGCCTAAAGTCCATTCTACAGACTATTATCAAAGGTGACAAATTTTTATTCTTGAGGGTGAATTTAATTTTGGAAATCAATAATCCAGAACCAAAGTTAGCAAATAAGGTAGAAATAAAGTTGAGGAGAAAGATTTTGAGTAAAAAATTAGGTATGACTACAGAATAGTGAATCTATTTTTCTTTCATAACTTTTAAAGTAATCCTCAAGTCAATTCTAAAATATGAGGTCCCAAAATACTTTTGAGAAATGGTGGCCCTGTCAGAACAAGGGTAAACGCATTCACGCAAAGTGATTACTTCAAGGGCAGCACTTGTTTCATTCATGCATGCATGCATGCATTTATTCATCCAATAAACATTTATTAGATACTTACCTGATAGATGCCAAGCATTGTTCTGGGCATTGAGGTAAGTGGTGAACAAGATAGACAAGCTCCCTGCATTTGTGCTGCTTTCTAAATAGGGGAGACAGATAATCACCAAGTAAAATAACAGGGTTGGAATAAATTTTAAAGATTAAAACAAGGTACTGTGATGGGGTGAATGAGAAAAGGTGGGGTTGGGTAATTTAAGTAGGGTAGTCTAGGCAGGTATCTCTGAGGGGGCCCTGCTGTGGGAGAAGAAGCCAACCATGGCAGGGGCTGGAGGAAGAGCACTCTGGGAACAAGAAGCAGCAAGTACAGGCGCCCTGAGTCAGGAACTGGTTGAATAAATTTTAGAAAGAGAAGAAAGGTCATATGGCTGAAGAATAAAATGAACACAACAGGTAGCTATTGTAGTGACATGGGCGAGGTAGGTAGGATCAGAATCCAGTATGGCCATGTAGACTGCAGTAAGGAGTTTTCTCTGACTGTTTGATAGAAATTGGGGCAAGAACAGAAACACAGAGACCAATTAGGAGACTATTACAGTAAATGTTCAACAAATATTTTTTAACATCTATGTGCCAGGAACCATGCTAGGTGCTAAGGATATAATGGTGAATAAGACATGGGTTCCTGTCCTCAGGTTGCTAATGACATTGGGGAGTACAAACAAGTAAACTGGCAATTGCCTATCTATGTGGTAAATGCTAGAATAGGGGAAAAACACAAGGTGCTGTGAGACTACAGAGGAAGGTCACCAGTCTAGGGGGCTAAGTAATGTTTCCTGGAGGAGTCGTCATTTAAGTTGGACTTGAAGGATCACAGAAATTAGCCAGATGAAGGGCTGGAAAAGGGCATCCAGGGGAGCAAGAATGTGGTGAGTTTGAGGACCCACAAGTGGATAAGCATGGCCTGATCTTAGTGGTATATTTCCCATAAAAAATAAATCAGTCTTTTTTTTTTTTTCTTTTTAAATAAGCCTCTTGAGTTTGCATAGGAAAGTCATTCAAAGGTTTTTCAGTAGCAGAATGACATGTTTCAAGGCCTGCCCAACTCTCAACTGCCCGTTTCCCTAATCTCAAATTAGTCTTAATAATAATCTACTGAGCTGTGGCTTTGAACCTGATATTATATTCAGTATTGAAAAAGAGCATGCTGGTTGAACACCTCTGTTCTTCCCTAACAAGATGAAAAAGAGCAAGAGGAGGGAAGAATCACTACTCTCTGAGTAATAGAAAATACCTATCCGGGAAACTGCCTTAAAGTATATAGGTCCTGCCACCCATGAGGCCACAGCCAGGATGGTAAAGAGGCTTGGGGCCTGCCTTAAGCTTTTTAGTGGACTCTGGAAGAATCCAATGTATCAAAGGATGGGACCAGCCAGTTGATTCTGTGTTCCAATTAACTGACTTACTAGGTTTGTCCCTAACCTCTAGGGTAGCCGTGCATAAAATGAATTCCTTATCAGCACAGTTGGTCTGCATGTCATTGGGACAGTGATTCACTACCTGTGTCATCTGACTTTTTCTTGCGACAGACTCACTAGGGCACTTATGACTTTCAGACAACTTTTTTGATGGGATAGGCTATTCTTACTTTTCTCTGCAGTGCATTCTTTATTAGGACTTGGAGTCATAAAAAAAAATAATAATAGCTAACATCTACATTTTTTTCGGTTTATTTAATTTTTCACAACAGTCTACACTGCTATTACTGTTATTCCTATTTTGTAGTTGAAAAAATACACAGTTGAATAAAAGCAGAGGAAGGTTAAATCACTTGCTTAAGGTTACTAGGGATTTGAACCCAGATAGCCTGATGAGAGCCCAAATGTTTAAGCACTCTGCCATTGGTGTGACTGATTAGGGATATAAAGATAAAGAAACAACCATAAATCTCTAGAATTATATAAATTTGTAAATTTTAACCTCTAAATCTATAAAATTGGGCATCATTATACTGAATTCAGTGATTATACAATGGCATCAACAATACAAAGGTTACAGAAAACATTTACAACTCATGAAAACAGAATTTCTTTGTACCATGAAGTTAACCTAAATGAATTAATTTGTTCTTAAACTATTTCAATATTAAGTTGCTATCATAAAGCTCATGTTAAGCAAATGTGCTTGCTTTCTTTATCAAGTCTATGGTGTGTGTGTGTGTGTGTGTGTGTGTGTGCGCGCGCGCGCATGTGTGTGTAGGGGAGGGAGGGAGAATAATCCAACCTTCTAAAAAACCAGTCTAGAGGAAACTTAAGTTGAAGTCTTTTCCTTTTGGTGAACTTTTCTGTTACAAACAGAAACTTCCAAAAGTTTTTTCTTCATCTTAGAGCCAATTTCTATAATACCTAGTATATAATAACTACTATAAATCACAATTACTAACATTTTTAAGTCTAGGAGAAAGGACTATAGTTATGTCAACTTTACAAAGAAGAAAAAACCAAGGCTCAGAGAGTTTAAATAATTTTCCACATCACATAAGTGGTTAATTAAGGTTAGGAGCTCAGTGTTGTCTGATTTCAAAGACCAAGCTCCTAGACTACAAATGGTTGTAGATATTTGCTCTAAGAAATAGATACTTATTTAAATGTATGAGAATGATTATTGTAATGAAGGTGTTTCTTCTACAATTTTGAGTAAGTCAGACTCTTCCCTTTATCCCAAACTGCTCCTCAGTTTAATCTAAGTTATCAGATCAAAATATGAAATGGGAAGCATTAGGGGCTATTATCTTTTTTTCTTGACTTCAACACAGGGCCCACTTGACACTTCACTGATGTATTACAGAGCATATCACACTTTATGAATGCCACAGAATTACCGGGTTGTCATTAGCAATGATTCTTCATAGGAGATCTAAAACATCTCTGTGAAAATGGCTGATACAGGCACAGTGGACATATTCTCCACTAGATGGGGTGAGGCAACAAGAGCTGAGATATGAGTGATAATTAGGCATTAAATAGAATTGCAAAAGCCAAGTATCTTAGGTGGGGTCTACCTGTAGAACCTAAAAAGATCTTTATAGAACAAGAATGTTTTTTATTTTCTTAGTTTTGTTTGTTTTTGTTTGTTTTGATGATGAAAGTGCAAGGTGTTCTCAGATAACCAAAATATCCCTTTCACAGAGAGATGGTAAAGCCACCGGCAAAAATTTCCAATTCAGACATGATATCTAAAGATAAATTCTGAATGGTATAGGAATAGTTGAGTAAATCACAGCCTGGTGGTTCCTGGGAATGCAACTTAGGAGACAACAATCTGCAAAGTTGGAACGACGTCAAAGGATGTGGCTTATTCTTTAAACAAGCTACTAATATATGGTGCCATCTTTTCCATGGTATAAATCCAAGGGTCAAGGGTGGAAGTGGGAGTGATCCTTCTCACATTTAGACTTAATAACTTACTCATAGAATTTTTGCTTTTTTCTCTGCAATTTTGGGTTCAGTGGGTTTGGAAATCTTATTTCCCAAGGAATGCTTCCTCCAGGTAATACATACATTACATTGATTCTTTTAAACTGTAAGCTGGGACTTCTCCCTGGTCATCTGGACTCCTCATGCTATTGAGCCAATGGCAGAAGAGGGTTTTCAATATTGTCTAGGGTGATTGATCCTGATTATCAAGTTGAAATTAGGTTGCTGTTACCAAAAGGGGCAAGGAGAACTATGTCTATTTCCAGTAAATTCACTAGCATACCTCTTAGTACTCCCATACCCAATAACCATCAGTGTAAAATTATAACAAAACAATGGAAAAGACAGGACCACTAAGGGAGAGAATCCTGTGGAAATGCAGGTTTAGGTCATCCCACCAAGCAGAGACTCCCCTCCAGCCAACATGCTGGCAGAGGGTAAGGGGAATGTGGAATAGATGGTGGAAGACGGAAGCTGTGAGTACCGGCTTAGCCTCGTGACCACCTACTAAGGCAGAGTCTGTAGCTACTGTGAATATCTTATATTCATTATTTCTACTTCTTCCCCACTTCCCTACTACTCCTTGTGCCCTGCTATCTGGTATGAAAAACACTGGTGGTGGTTAACTTTACATTTTAGGTTCCAGATGGGAGAACAACTGAGCTGACATCACTCAGTTATGTTGTGGCTGGTAACTGACAGACTTTATGCCTTCCTTCCATTGCCTACCCCAATCCATTTGCTATCTGTGTTTGGCCTCTGTCCCTGGAAGCTAAAGCTCCATGGACTGTATCACTTGGGGTCATCGCACCCATCAGAGGCACTGGCAAGAGATGGGCATGCAGAGAGAGAGTTTGAGGTTTTCCCCTGCTCTGTGCTACATTTTCTTATTTTCTGACAGTGGCTGCTTCCTTCCAAGACAACAGCTCCTGTCAGCAGGCCCTCTTCCATGGCTTGGGGTCTCACTGGGTTCAGGAAACCATTTCCTTCCCCTCGCCTTTCCAAGCAAGCATAGTCATAACTTCCCACTTTTGCTAGCCTCTGGCCACCTCAACCTCCCTTTTTAGTTCCCTTAACTGTGCCCACACCTCTTGAATAGTACCTCCATTTAAGTTTTTTTTTTTTTTTTGAGTCATCTCAGTTTAGTTCAGTTTCCTGCTGAGACTCTGATAGATCAATCATTTAAAAGTGAGATTCAAAAGTCTCAAAGTAAATCTGTTTATTATTAAAAAATAAATCAAGCAGTAAAACATATTAAGAAGGAAGGGAGATGAAAGTTAAGGCATCTTTTACTAAACATTAAGTGCTTAATATGTGCAAATTAGGTGTTGAGAATATCAAAATTAATGTCAGTTATTGCCCCTGTGTACAAGCCAGACCCTGTGTACACAAATTGTGCAGAGATAGGTGTTCTGTAATAGAGTTTTCAAAGTGCTATGGAACAGATTTAAATCTACCCATTCATTTCACAACTTGGATTTAATTCTCCTCCTCTCCTGGCCTAGAAAATGGCATGTAAAATCTAAAAAGATAGTTTTCGTATTCTATCTTAGTAGAGGATATTAATTCCCAATGACAGTAAAAGATCTGGAGGGATGCTCACCAGAGTGTTCCCAGTTGTTATCTTTGAGACTGGGAATAAGAGAAAAATTTTATCACCATTTTATACCTTTCTCATTTTAATTTTTTCAATTTTATTTTTAAAATTGATAAAAACTCTTGCAATTAAATATGTAGTATAAAAGAAAGAAAGGAAATGATGCTTATGGCAGACCTCACAAGGAGGATATTGATTTAGGCCATAGAGAATGAGTAGGAGGAATTCATGGAGTAGAGAAAGAGAAAAGGATAAAACAGAATCACAGAATATCTTATCCTTGTTTCAGATTGTTGCAGTACCTCCTTCACACCTGCTCCTGTAAATTAATTTGTTGATAGCATCTTGTCAGAAAACAAATGTGTATTGAGTCCCTGCTCTATGCCAGTGTAATAAATACCAAGGTAGTATAAGTTAGAGTACCTGCTGTCAAAGCATTTACTATCTCAATGGGGAGTTAAGACATTCTCAGAACAGTTAGAGACAGCCCATGGTTAAGTGCCAATGGGTTTGGGCATGAAAAAGCAGGAAAAGCTGAGTACACTGCCAATATTTGAGCCTGGGAGCCTTGGAATGGTGGTGCCACTTATAAAAATGGAAAGTCGGAAAAAGAGAGTTGTTTTGAAAGTAAATATACCTATAGTAAAATTTCACAGTCTATGTAAATTACTCCTTGGCTATGCAGATGAGCAGGGCTACATAAGTGATGTTTAGACTGCAGGGTGCCAGGTAATATAATAATCTCTACCTTTCATTAAATGTAGATTGGGTACCAGGCCCTGTGCAAAGTCATTTTCATACATTATCATTTAATCTTCACAACAACTCTATGAGGTCGTTATGACCCCTGTTTTTCAGATGAGGAAATTGAAATTTGGAGAAGTTAGGTCACTTGCTAAGGCCTTGCAACTAGGGGGAAAATGACAGATTAGGATTTGGACACAAGTCTGTCCAACTCCAACTGCTATGGCACTGCGCTGTGTTGTCCAGGAGTATTGTTATCAACACCCCAATGTTTTTTCCTTACATCTGCCTGCCTGTGTGCACTGGCCCGAAGAAATGCACGACCAGGAGTTTGCAGTATAGAAAGAAGTAATAGTTAAATATTGAATTGGCTAATATGGAGACGGGAGCTTATGCTCTAAAAACCCTCGTCTCCCAAGAGGCATGTAGATTACAGATTATATAGGGCAAAATCACAAGACACTGTGGGTTACGGGGGTTAGTGATTGTAACAAATCATGTCTTCAGGCCTTGAGGATAGTTCTGAGGTCTTTTCCCATGTCCCTCTGTCTGATTCCATTGGAAAGTAGCCAGGGGTTCTACCTTAAGGCACTGGAGCTGAAACATAATTTAGGTCAAGACGTTATCTGTAGCCTGCCAGAGGTCTAGACCTTATGGCCATTAGTCAGGTCTGGGCTATTGTCTTCTGCTGCCTCTGGGGGTTGCTGATTATCTGGGGAGGGGGCTGGTGGAAAGCTAGGTCTGGGGGCTGGGGTTGGGCAGGGAAGGAGAGAGGTAATTTCTAGAACCAGGATTTAAAACCACATTTCATCAAAGCCATAGGGACCCTCAGTTTCAGTATGTACAGGATACCAACTCTGCCCTCAGGTATAAGTTGAAAGCATAGGCAGGTGTGCCAGCAGGCACTGTCCAACTTCTCAGACAGGCAGCTCTCCATCACCACCATCACACCAACATCATCGAGGGAAAATAGAAGAAAGTGATAACTGTGGACTGGAGTAGTCAGGGAAGGCTTCAGGAACAAGTGAGTTTTAAGCAGAGTTTTAAAAGATGGATCAAATTTGAATAGAAGAGGAAATGGAGGAAGGTCACACCAAGCAGAGGAGGCTACAGATGCAACGAAAAGGAGATGGACATGGATATGGCATGCACGGAATGGAAAGTCTAGATTGGAGCTTGACGGAAAGTCAGATCTGGAGAATCAGATATGGAAGGCCTGAAATGCCCTTGAATCTGCTATAGGAAAGAAAAAGCCTTAATAGGATTTTGAATGGAGATGGGAGGGTGGTGGAAGGAGAATATCTGGCATGCTTCAAGTGATCTTTAGGAAGGCTGTAATATTCAGGATGATTGAAATTAGCCATTTAAACTAGATCATATCTGGGCTGGTATTGATCTTGAGTAGCAGCAAGAGGGGCGATGGAAAAGAAGGAGGTGAATGTGAGAATGTTTGGAAGAAAAAAAAATAGAGATGCTTGGCAATTGATTGAATTCAGAAAGAGAGGAAAAGGGAAAAGACAAGAATCTGGGATCTGATGTGTGGGTGGCCAGGAGAATAATGATGCCTTTGAGATCAGACTGAGCTTGCTTTGGCGACTTACTGTGACCTTTCTTTGGTGGAGAGCAGATAGAATGTAGAGCAGAGGCAAAAAAATAACGAAGGAGGATGAAGAGAAGAGCCTGGGAAGAATAAGAGAGAGAGAGAGAGAGAGAGAGAGAGAGAGAGAGAGAGAGAGATTGATTGATTGATTTAGGACATCAAAGAGTCAAGAAAACAGAGAGAGGGGAGGAGGCCTTTAAAAAGTCAGAGGTGACCACCAGGGTCAAATAGTATAGAGATGGCAAGAAGAATCACACTAGGAAAGAGACCACTGACTTTGAGAAAATCAATATGTTACTCCAAAGTAAATCATTTTGAGCAGAATTGTCTTTCAGTGAAAACTACCAAACAAATGGGGTTAAGGATGCTGGAAAGATGGCGGTGATTCTTTATGAATGCAGCTAATATTTCCTGAGCACCTTTTAAGTGCTCAGGCTCAAGCGACTTCTGGACTCTATCCTGTTGACCAGGCTGGTATTATCGATGTCTTCTTAAGAGAGGGAGACCGGCACTCAAAGATGTTAGTTAACTCTCCCAAGGCCGCATAATGGAAGTATGGAGCTAAGATTGTGAACCAGGTCTGCATAGTCCTAAAGTCCGCACCATTTTCCACCTCACCACAGTGTCTGTGCTGGAGTGCACACTGACGGCTCCTTAATAATGCTATGAACAGCTACTATTCAATAAACACTAAGGACCGTACTAAATAGTTTGTGTATGTTAATTTTATTTTATGATACTCTTTGAAGTAGATATTATTAATCCTTTTTTACACATGGGGAAATTGAAGCTCAGAGAGGTTAAGCAACCTGACCAACATCACACAGCTAGAAAGTGGTTGAAGTAGTCTATGTATTACCTCTCAAGGATGTCTTAAAGGAAATTTCTACTTGGAACTCAATCGGTGACCAGCTAGTGCCTCAAAGCTTTATAAATCATTAATTATATAAAGCCAGTATCATGTACTTCCTGGATGATTTTCAGTGATTCCAGTGCTGAGCTCCTAGTGGCAGCCTTCCTAAATAGCATCGGTATCACTCAAGCCTGCTTTGTGGAGTTGCACTGCCTTTCTTTATCACATTTCTTGCTTCACCCCAGGGATTGAAGGACAGTATGTGGCTTTTCATCAGGGATGGAAGAACCAGGAGTGTTCATCCACTGCCTTAATTTGTAGAAGTGTTTGGGCAGAATCAGGCACTCGTGGCTAGCCGATGCCTCTCCCTGGCAGTCTCAGTGGCCGTCATCACTTTCCCTGACTGAACTCAGCAGGGAAGACACTGGCTGGGTTGATAGAGGTGTCTGCCTGGCAGTTGGGGGCCTCTGAATTAGAGCTTTAATTCTCTCCCAGCAACCTTACTATGGCCTGGGCAAGACCTGGTGAAGGCACTGTCCTAGTGATAGCAGCCTAGGTGGAGAGGAGACAGACATGGAGATTTCTCTCCGGGGTTCTGGGGAGAAATAAGCAGGGGCTCAGTTTACGACAAGGTGACTTGTAGGCTAGAGCAAGGAGGGGGCCATTAAGTCAAGCACCTCTCTTCCTCTTGGTCTTTGGTCAGAGGGCCTCAGGGGAAATGTCAGCCTTCCTTATCTGATAAAATTTCAAGCCCCCTGCTGTAGAACTGAGATTCTCCCTGCACCTGGTCAGTAGCAGAATTTTTGCAAGGTGAAAGCAATTAGGCCTCCATCCCCCACCTCCCCTACTGCTAGGAAGAAAAGGAAAATGGAAGGGAAGCTGTCTTTGCTTTTTCCACAGTCAGCCAGGATGCTGTTCCAGTAATTGGTTCCCCTACCTACTCACACCTCTCACAGGCTGTGGTGTTCTCAGGCATTTCGTGTCCCTCAGGGCAATGAAGAGGACCGAGGTGCTGCTTTTACACTTCCCTCCAGAACAAGAAATTGAGCATCTCACCTTGTCCTGGGAAGGTAATTAGCTGGAACACTGTGAGGCTGACCTGGGCAACACACACGGAGCTGAGCTGCTCCTTCCTCTCTCTGGGAGATTCAAAACCAGGCAGGAGAAAACCCTTCGGAAGGTGGAAGAATTCAGTAATTTGGTTAACAGCTATGCCAAGCACTGTGCTAGGAGTTCCTTGTCTCTCTGTCTTGCAGGAGCTGAGGAGAGCAGAGTGGGTTCAGGAGGTGGAGGGGTGGGAGGGGTAGTGAGCAGGCAATTACCGAGGTGCTGAATGTCACAACAAAGGAGGGTCAGATACAATGGGGACCTGATCTATCATAGAAGTCAGGGAAAGCAGCTTGGAGGAAGAGACTTTCAAAAAGGTATAAAAATCTCATGGTAAAATGTTTGAAGGTAAAAAGGGCAAAAATTGAAAACAGAAGCTTTGATTGTCTACGACCACCCTCCTTAGTGGTACCAGCTGTGAATTTTCCCTATGTAGTCAAGTGTAAATACATATATGACACGGCTTTTTAAAAAATGGGATTGTATTATGCACTCATTTTGTCGGTTACTTTTTTTCGCTTCACAATATATCCAGCGTATTTTTCTGTCAGTGGGGAGATCTTTGCCTCATTCTTTTTGAAGGCTGTGTGTGATATGAGGAAGTGATTTTTGAAAGGTAAAACCTGAAGAATGGGTGAAATTAGGAAAGCAAAAGGGTGGTTCTTTAAGGATCAGAGTCTGGGTAAAGAAAAACAACATTGGTCTCCCTAACTCTACCTCCTAACATTTTCCCTCCTCCTGTGTTTCAGACCCGGATCCCTTTTCCTGCTGCCACATTTTTCCCACCCTAATTTGCAAAGCCATTCAGTTTCCTTTGTCTTGCCCTGTCCCTGGAGAGCTTCATTCTTCATGCCAAAGCAACTTATTAAGTATTTTCCCAAACAAAGAGCTATCTGTGCAGAGAAAAATTATGCCACCCCCCTAACAGACAAAAGTAGCTGCAGGCAGTTGTGGTTTTAAATAGCAATTAAGAAAAAAAAAAAAATCTATTATACACATAAAGCACCTGGCAGTTCACAAATGGTGGTTGGTTGTTACTATTATTATTTACATGTGCTGATGGATGAGTTGGCTGCTGCAAGAACCCATTCTTCATCCTGGAGCACCCACCTCTTGGTTGGAAGCTTTTAAGTGCAGAACTGGTGTTTTATTTGTCTTCATACTCCCAGCTCTCAGCACAGGGCCTGACACAGAGTATACATGCAGGAAGTGAGTGTTGAGTTGAACACTCAAGAGCTCGAGAGTGCTGCTCTGAGCAGACACTCAGAACAAAGTCATGCATGCTTTGGGCCTGCTGTGATCCGAACCCCAATGTGGATGCTTTGGAATAGTAGAGATAAAGAAATAATAATAATAAAAAATAAAAGACTTCTGGAACTGAGCAATTTTGCTATTAAGCTGGGCCTTGCGAAGTGTCATATCATGTCACAAACTGAAATAGTCCCTGCTAGCTTTGGTTCTTTTGGCTTTTGGGGAAGGAGATAACGCCCTACCACTTAGGCATAAAGTAGATATAGTAATGTGCACAAGTCTTAAATGAATAACTAGATGGATTTTTATACCTTTATAATTATTTCCCCCCTTCCCCAGATCAAAACATTTCGAGCCCCCAGCAGGCTCGCTTGGCCCCTTTTCAGGTATAGCCTCTGCCACAATAGAAACCACTATTTCTGACCTCTATCACCATCAACTGTTTTGGAGCTTTTTATTGTTAAACTTAAAAATCTTTAACTTCCACAACTGAAGTCTTATTTTAAGTAAGGTTTTATTGATCCAAAAGTGCTAACCATAGACAGATCTTTGTGCATGGAGTCAACTACCAGCAGCATGGCTAGGCAGAAAAGACAGTATGTTCATTGTCCCAGAGTTTTACAAGAGCTTTATATATCAAGTAAGGGGATGAGGGGAAAAAAAGGTAGTCTGAAAGAATTGACATGAGCTATAGGCAAAGGATGGGAGAAGATGAAACAGGGCCAGCTCTGGAATAACAGAGTCTGCATAAAGAAATGTCCTCTCTTGTGGTGTGGCTACGGGCAGCAGTCCAGAAAGCCCACGTGTAAACAAGCAGAGACTTCTGGAGCTAGATGATGCCTAGCTAAAAAAATCTGTAGAAATAGCCACCGGGAAATGAATCGGTAATATCAAAAGGCAAAACAAGAATGTGAGAAGTCTTTTATTAGCTGATCCACAGCCATTAACAGACTAACAGTTCTGTCTCTCTCATTCTTTGGCCACTGTAATTTAATTTAGAATATCTCAGATTTTTTTTTTTTTATCATTATAAATGGAATCACACAATATGTATTCTTTTAGGTCTGGCTTCTTTCACTCGACATTATACCTTTAAGATTCATCCATGTCAGTACTTAGTTCTTTTGTGTGTATGTGTTTGTGTGTATGTTTGTGGTGTCGTGTTCTATTGAATGAACATACAACATTGGACATTTGGTTTGTTCCAGCTTTTGGCTCTTCTGAATAATGTTGTTATGAACATTCTTTTATACTTTTTTTGTACACTTAAGCACTTATTTCTCTTGGCTATACAGTACATATGTGAGTAGATTTGCTAGGTCATAGAGGATACATGTATTCCACTTTAATAAATATTGCTAGTTTGGTAAAGTGGTTGTGCCAGTTTTTCTATATCCTTGCTAACACCTGATATCATCAATCCTTTAATTTCAGCCATTCTGATGGTTGTGTAATGGTATCTCATTGTTTTCATGTGTTTACACTAATAAGGGTGTTGTCTTCATATACTTATTTTATGTACTTATTGGCCTTTTTGTATGCTCATTGACCCTTTGGACCTTTGGATGTCCTTCTCAAGGAGTCTGTTCAATCTTGATCTTCTTACCCAGGGATGTCTCACGCATACTTAAGTGTCCATCTTTGTGTAGATCACATCTTTGTGCTGCTTCCAGAGATCCAGCTCCTAAACTCCACATTCATATATCTAGCTGGGTCTTTGATGTCTCTAACAAGATGACCCTCAAGATCAACCTCCCAAACTGAAATTTCCATCTCTCCTTCAGCCCTAAATCCATTTTCCTTCCTTTTTCGCTCTGGCCCATCATCTTCATTCTCACTGCCCTTGTCCACAATCTCACATATCTCAAAATCTTTGCAAGACCTGTTTCCTTTCCTCACCCCCGACCCCTTGTTTTGAGACCTCTTTTTCAAGTCTCATCTTACATGTCACATCCTCTGGGTTAGGTGTTTCCGATACAGTACATATGTTCCTTTCCATCGTGTCACTTATCATGCTGTGTTGTAATTACCAGTATCATTGCCTGAATCCCTGAATCAGACATCTGTTGTCTTTGCCTACTCAGTTTTTATTCTCTGCTCCTTAGTTAGTACTCTAATTTTCCCAGGAACCATTCCCCCATTCTCAATCTGTGTGGTCTGGGTGGGGTTGCACAGAAGGATGCTGTATATATCACCCAGGCCTTGGATAGCCACTACCCAACTCAGGGACTGGGACACAGTAAAATATTGCATTTTTAAGAGCATGGGCTTTGCAGTTGATCATAGCTGCGTCTTATCTCTGTCTTTTGCTTGCCTGTGTGAACTTGACCTAGTAATTTATCCTCACTGAGCCTCGGTTTTCTCCTCTGTAGAAATGGATAAAGTAATTGCTCCTAAGTTTGTCTCTGGCAATTGAAGGGGTGCCAATCACAACATATGTTAAATATTGATAGCACCTACTTTACAAGGTAGTTATGCAGATTAAATGAGATAATTTCTGGAAGGCATTTAGCTCAGTGATGGGCACATAGAAAGCACTCAGTAAAAATGAGTTGCTCTCATTAGCTATTTCACATGAATAAGAACTTCTGATAATCATCATAATAACAGGAGAGTATAGAGTCAGGCAAGTTAACGAGGAAGGCTTTCTGAGGAAATTCTAAGGTTTAAATTGAATTTGAAAGGTGAGGGGGAACCTATTTTGGCAAAGAACATCAAGGTGAGTGTTTTCGGAAGGAAGAAGAATGAACAGGTGTCTGTGTGACCAAAATGAGAACTTGGATACAACTCAGCCCTGTCCTCAGGGCACTGTTGGGTGCCTGCCAATAGTGGGGAATCCCAGAAGCTTCTCTGGCTTGGCTGCCGAAGGAAACAGACATCTCCCACAGAGAAAGGGAAGTCACAGGGCTGCTGTCTGGTGGTACCCGAGATTGGGGCCAAACCGGCCAGCAGACAGATTTCTGTGGGGGCAAGGGAGCTGGCAAGGTGAAGGACTGAGGGTCAGCCCAGGATTCTTTGGTCATGTGGGCAGCTGGATTGGAGGTTTCTTTTTCCTTGCAAAGTTAGCATGCCTGGTTGAATGGCTTCTTCCCAGATGCTCAGACAGCGGTCTCCTATGTGACATCCTACAGGCTCTTCTCTAGAGAAAGGAGAGCTCTATACATGAAAGATCAAAGGGAACTATGAGAGTTTTAAAATTTCGAACTGAGCTTCCAAAAGGTCATCATGAGTCTGTGAGAGAGGGCCAGACAGGCTCTTCTTCCTTCCTTCCTTTCTCCCTCCCTCCCTCTCTCTTTCTTTCATTCTTAAAACCTAGTCTGCTGCTTTCCTGTTGAGCCAGCTATCTCCTGTCTGCCCCTCCAGATCCAGACTTCACCCTGTTCTGTGTCTGACTTGTTTTAACACATCAGCAGGCTCTTTTGCCTTCTGGCTTCAGACTGGGCTCAGTATGTGGATGAAAGGCAAGAAGAGTGAGTGGCTGGGGTATTTTTTTCCTGACTCCGTCCACAGTGTGCCTTGATTGATAGTCACTGCTCTTCTTAAGGAGGCCTCTTCTCCCAAGCTCCCTCCCTTTAGGCCTACGGGTGGTAATAGGTCCTCAGTTATTTTTTTAGCCCTGAGTTACCGTGCTATTGTGTGTGGTTCCCCTATACCGCCTATATCGTTATAAATGAACCCTCTTCAAATTATTCTAATTTGAGTGTGCTATCTGTTTTAGGTGGGACCTTGACTAATACATTTGCCAAATAAGGATTCCTTTGGTTGTCTTAAGCAGGTGGAGCAGGGAGAAAGAAGGAGGGAGAGAGAGATAGGAGAGAGAAGGAGGAGAGAAAGACAGAGAGACAGAGGGCGGGGAGAGAAGAGAGAGAGGGAGGAGAGAATATGAATGTGAATTATTGCCTCATTATTGCCTCATATACCTGAAACTTGAGGTACAGACTTCAGACATGTCTGTTCAAGTGTTTAGGCAAGAGCTCAAAGTTTGCAGCCTTTAGTTTCTTTCCATCCCTTTGCTCTATTTCCTTTGGATTTGCTTTACACTTAGGTACTCTCTCTACCTAGGAAGAAGCTTTAAGCTTATATCCTTTCAATGTCAAGTCCAAAAACAGGTTCATCTATCCCCCCATGGATTCAACTAAGTTCCAGCATTCTCACTGACTTTGCATGGGTCACAAATCCACTCTCAAACCAATCCCTGTGACTAGAGGAATGTAATAAGCAGTTGGCCAGACATGGGTCACATACTTTCCTCTGGAGCTTGAAATAGAGGTGTCGACCTCACCCAAATCACATGGCCTGAGAGTGGGGGAGGGTGGTTCCCCAAGAGAGTGAAAGTACTCTAGCCAAAAAGAGGAGGTATGTACTGAGGAGGACAAAGCCATGTCTATTCTACTTAGCAGTATGAATTTGGATAAATGACATAACTTCTGAAACTAGTGTCCTCTACTCCTATAGTACTAAGAATATCTAATGATTATGGAGTGGTTACTATGTGACAGGCATTACACTAAGGGCTTTAGATGAATCTTTGTTTGGTAGGTACCATTATTTTCCCCAATTTAGAGATGAGCAAACCAAGACTCAATATAGTAGTTTGGAGCCTGGCTTGCAGTGTTGTCATGGGTTTAAAAAAGATATAAGAAAAATAATATGGTCAACATTTATTATGCTCTTACTATGTGCTGGGCCCTGAGCCAAATGCTCTACATGGATTCATGTTTAAACCTTACAACAATTCTCTTAGCCCTGGAAACACCTAGCATAGGCCCTGGTCCAGTAGGACTCAATGGTAGCTTCTCTCCCCTTGTGCTCCCTGACTTTTCTCTTCTCGTTAGTTCAAATATCTCCCCAGTGTTGGGGATCCTTGGTTCTTTGAGGTTGCATTTCCGAGCTGTTTCCCTTGCTACTTAGAAGCTGAGAAGAACCAGGCTCAGGGCCTGCAAGAGACTAAAGAAGTCCTGCTGCGAGGGACGAAGTTCAATCAGAGGAGGGAGGGTGGGAAAATAGGCATGGGGAAGTGATTGATTAGCATCAATGAATCAGTGTTTTTCTCCTGAGTAGCTTTGGACACTTTTAAACATCTCTAGGGGATTGAGGTTTACCTTGCTGGGGAAGTGAGAGGTAGAGGGTTGATGAGTCCAAGGGTCCCCAGTAGGCCATTGTGAGAACCAGATACACATTCTGGTTTACGCTTCAATCCCCTTGACTGCTTCCATCTTAGGCTAGTTGTCCATCCTTTTGTCCAATCTGGTACCAGGACCTGACGATTCTCTCAAATGATTGTTGTTACCTGGGAGGTTCTTCGTTGAAACCTTTGACTACATTTTCTCCATTGGGATTGAGGGTGGGGACTGTATCTTTCATTTTTTTTTTTTGTTTTCAGCAACTAAACCCATGTTTAACTGACCTTAAAAATAGTGAGAATTTATTTAGAACTTCCTGTGAACCACTTACTTTACTGATCATCACATTTAATCCTCACAACAATCTTGTTACATTTTTATCCCTATTTTTACAGAAGAGGAAAGTGTGGCTCTGAGAAGTTAGATAAATTGTCTAAGATCACAAGGCTAGCAAATAGCTAAATGGTAAACTAGTAAGTTTCTCAGGCCTCTTCTTGAACTCCAAATTTGCATCTTCAGCTTCCTATTTGACAGATTTACTCAAATGTCCAATGGACATCTGAAAAGTACCACATCCAAGAGTCCCTGGTGTCCATTCCCCCCTAATCTGTTCAATTAATTGCAACTGCATCTTTCAGTTGCTCATAACAAAACCTTGAGTTATCCTTAATTTCTCTCTTTCTCATATACCCTCACTCCAATCCATCAACACATGTGGTCAGCTCTATCTTTAAAATATGTTCAGATTGACCACTTCCCACTCTCTACTGCTCCCTAGTCCAAGCCATCATCATTCATGCGGATTACTGGAAGAGCCTCCTCACTGGTTTCGGTGCTTCTGCCTTTGCCCTCTTTAATTATGACAGCGTCAGATGTCACACCTCTGCTGGAAACTCTTTAATGGGTAAGTTGATGAGTAAAAGCCAAAGTCCTATTTTGAGCTACAAGTTGTATTTTGAGCTGGCTTCCTGAGACTTCTCTCACCTCATATGCAGTCCCCAGCCTCCATTGCCATCACTCTGTTACAGTCACTTTTCTTCAGACCATGTGCTCTCACTTCAGAGCCTTTGCATATGCTGTTTACTCTGCTTGGGAATCTCTTTCCCCAAATACCCACAGGACTTGCTTCCACATCTCTTTCAAGTCTTTACTCCAATGCCATGTTCTTGGTGAGGCTTTTCCTGGATATCCTACCCCAAATTTCATACCCTCTTCTGATATTTTTTTATTCTCTTTCCCTATGTTACTTTTTCCCCCTCTCCTTAGGACTTAACATTATCTAAGATAATATATATTATACATGTATATAGATATTTATAATAAATATGTATGTATTTATTCTGGTTTATTGTCAGTTTTGCTCCTCAAATGTATGCTCCATTATAGAAGGGTTTTGGTCGGTTTTGTTCACTGCCGAATCACCACCTTTAACAATGCCTGGCACATGCTAGGTGCTTGAAAAAATTTGTTGAATAAATATTCATTTATTTGTTTGTTGAATAAACAAATGAATAAATTTAGAAGAAGAAACGAGGTCCATTGACTATTTCATTGCTCTATACTACCTCTCCAAACTCAATGTTTCTGTAATATACATATAGCTATTTGATGTACTCACACCAGGGGCCCCAGAGCTTCTAGGGGTTCCTGGCAGAATGAGACCACGTTTACCTGCCATTCATTGGCAGTGCCTGATATTGTAGAACTTAAGGCATAGAGAAACAGGCAGCATGCCTCCTCTGGGAAGAGAGGAGTGTGCAGAGCTTGGGAGTTTTTTTCTTCCAAACTCACAGATTGATTAAGTCACTTCTCTCCTTTTAGGGAAAGAGTGAGTTGGAGGCAGAGAAAACCCAATGGATGTCTTTCTCATGAAGGAAGTGAAGAGTGTTCCCCATCTAACAATCTCCAACTCTTTTTTTTTTTAAATAACAGACTTATTGATATATATAATTCACATACCATAAAAGTCACTCCTTTAAGTATACAATTCTGTGGTTTTTAGTATGTTCACAGAGTTGTGTGACCATCGCCACACTCTAATTCCAGAATATTTTCATTTCTCCAATGTCCTTTAAAACACAAAAGTTTTTAATGTTACAAAGTCCAATTTATTTATTTATTTTTGATTGCTTTGTTCTTTCGGTGTCATATCTAAGAAACTATTGCCTAATCCAATGTTTTCTTCTAAGAGTTTTATCATTTTAGCTCTTACATTTAGGTCTATGATACATTTTGAAATAAACTGTTTATATGTTATGAGTAGAGTTCTAACTATTTTCTTTTGCATGTGGATATCCAGTTGTTGTCTTCACACTCTTATCTAAAATTAATTGACCATAAGTGTAACGGTTTACTTCTGGTTTCTTGTTTTTAGTCCTTTATATACATATGCTTATGCTTGTACCACACATTGATTATTTTAGCTACGTAATAGGGTTGAAATTTGTTTCTGTTTTTAAGATTGTTTTGGCTATTCTGTGTCTCTCGCATTTCCATATGAATTTTAAGATTAGCTTGTCAATTTATGCAAAAAAAAGCCAGCTGACATTCTGATAGGCATTGCATTAATAGTGTAGATCAGTGTGGAGACCATTGCCATCTTACTCCCCAGAATGCCATCTATTCATTCCAATACATAAACATGGGATTTCTTGCCATTTAAGTCTATGATACATTTTAGGTCTTTTATTTCTTCCAACAATGTTTTGTAGTGTTTATTGTACAATCTTGTACTTCTTCCCCTCCACCTTTTTATCGAGTATAGGTCAGTCTCCAAGGACTTGACTATACGTCTCAGCTCTATGAATGTCATCTCAGCAGCTTTTATCTCAGTGGTCTGTGAAGTGACTACTGTAGTGCTCTCCTCAGTCTGTTGGGACCAGTACTTGTCTAGCTCCTCTTGATTTTCTGAACTGGCTCATACTAGGCTCAGATGTCTCCCATGTTCTTGCTGAGGTCCTGAGATTTGGGAGCATCTAACTCCATGGTCAACCAGAGCTGGCAATCCGGTCTCGTAGACCTTTTACTTCCTCATCATGGTTCTTATTCATGAAGAGCAGTTCCATCTTGAGAACCTTGATCTCTGTCTCTAGCCACAGTCAAGTGATATTGGTGTCATCAGTGACCTTTTGGAGCCCATTGATGTCATTCTCCACAGACTATTACATGGGCAGCTCTATCTCATACTTGACTCTGAAGTCATCAGCAGCAAGACAGACATTGTCAATCTGCAAAACGATGCGGGCATTGTCCACAGAACTCACAAAAATCTGAGCCCTCGGGTCTTCGATGGTCTTGAAGTAATGTCCCCAGTCTTTGACCTGGGGTTTCTTCTTCTCCAGGTGTTTCCGGATTTTGCTCTCCAGTCTCTGATTATCAGCCTCTAGGCTCCTCACCCTCTCCAGGTAGGAGGCCAAGTGGTCATTCATGCGTTGCAGTCTCCTTCTCAGTCTGGATGTCCCCTATGCCAGACCCTCAGCCATCCCCATGGCAGGGCCCCGGGGCCTCCTGCCACGCTGGATGCTGGTGGCGTGGGAAGGAGAGATCTAAGAGCCTGAGCCCCCTGCCCCAGCATATATGCTGGCTGCGCTGCTGGCCAGCTGACCCCGGTGGCTGGGTGACTTTACAGAGCCCAAGATCCGGTAGCTGGTGGAGAAGCTGGAGTGGGTGCTGAAGCTCATGTTGTTCGAGAAGGAAGGCAAAAGGCCAAGATTCAGGTTTGGGCTGCCAATGATCCCCAACTCTTATCCTGTCTTTCATTCTTCCCACACATAGCCTTTAGGCTAATCTTCCTAGTGCTTTGCTTTCAAGTTAGAGTAGGATTTAGAGACCTATGTTCCAAACCAAGTTTGACTGCTGATTTATTCCTATTTCTTCATGTATAAAATTCTTTGAAGAAATGACAAATCAAAATAAGATAATTTATATCAAAATTATTATGTTATTTTCTCTGCATCTACTATGTACTAGGCCTGTTACAAGGGCCATCACAATGATCATCTCTAGAGGGTGTTAACTATACAGAAGTCAGTGTGAATAATACCCCCTTGGAGACAAGGAGGTTGTACTGATATCAAATGCTTATCTTTAATCCTCATAACAATGCCATGAGACTTATGTTACTAATCCTGTTTTAAATACAAGAAAATTGAGGTTCAGAGTAGTTAATGATTTTAAGGTTATATAATTGGTAACTCTCAGACTGTAGGTCTGAGATCAAGTCTTTCTGATTCCATCATATCCAACTGTCTTTTGGAAAATATTATTTTAAGAATTTAAACAAATTTTATCTTGAAAGATAATACATGTGCATTAGGTAAACAACTTAACTATACAAAAATGTATGTAGTGAAAGTAGTTCTTATTGCCATGACCTCAGTACTGCCACCCCCAGAGGCAGTCATTATTTTCTGGTGTTTTCTTCCAATATATTCTATACATAACTAAATACATATGTCTGTAGTTACACAGATCCTTATTTAAGACACACACTCATACTCGACTATTACACATCTTGCTATTTAAAAAAAAATTTAACAATGAATCTTGGAGATCAGTCCACAGCAGCACATACAGATCTGCCTTATTCTTTTTAACAACTGCATGCTATTCTATTTTATCCAAATGCTCCCATACTAAGAGATATTTAGACTGTTTCCAGTTTTTTTTGTTGTTACCAACAATTCCGCAGCAAACATCCTTGTGTGAATTTATTTGTACATGTCAAGCTGCCTTGGGAAATACTCTGATAAGTAAAAAGAATCATACAAGGACATGGGCTTTATGATTAGGATGATTGCAGTTATCTTTCTGCAACCCAACTTCTACAGTCCTGATCATCAGTGCTCTCTAGCAGATAGAAAAACTCTCCAGCACTTGCTCTCACAGCTGGGACAGAGTGTCTCCAGGGAGCCTCTGGCCTGGAGTGGATAGCACTGTCTAAATGGATTTGTAGACATTAGTCTCAGCCTGGCTGAGTCCGGATCATGGCCTGTTTTGGGGTTGAGTGCTGAGCTACTGATGCTAGTGTACAGCACACTGATGACTGAAGGGGTAGCCAAAAGTCATGCCTCAAGGATGACCTTGGCTGTCAGGGTATTTTGGGTGCAGCTGTTTAGCTAGATCATGCTCTGACCTGTTCTGACCAGGAGAGGGTAGTAGTAAGCTGCCTAGCGCTTGAGCCAGGCTCGTGGATGGCTCTCCTCTGTGTATGAGAGTTGTTTCTGTCTGGAGCAGCTCCACAGAGCACTGGGCTGCCGGGTAAATCTCCCTATTCTTCAAGAAGGAAGATGCGTTAGAGGAAATCTGATAGAATGTGCATTGAGGACCAATATAGGAGAAAATAAAATCAATGTAGCCGCCCACCTCCATGAAAATAGTTTTATTTTTTTAATCACAAATATAATGCACATGCACTATTAAAACAAATAATAAATACAATTTCAAAGAAGAAAAAAAACTGCTTGAAAACTATACATGAGATAAACACTTCTCATTTTTGGCAATAGTTTTGTAAACTACTTTTGTTTTTTTTTCTCACTTGGAAGATGTCGTGGACATCTATCCTTGTCAATACCTTAATGTTAGAGGCCTCAGGACTTGTACTTACATAAATGCTTCTTAAATTTTTTCACCAAGTTACCCCAAAGACAGAGAAGATGAATGAATGCATTGCTGGGTGGGTGATATGTGAGACAGTGTGTGTGGTGCTGGAATGCAAGAGCGAGGGAGGACCTTCTTTGACATCTTGGGCTTTTACAAGAATACAGACAAATTTTGCATTATACCTCACGACATTTTGCATTCTGCTCCATGTTTATTTTTATTTTAAAATATTGTCTTTTCTCCTCAAATCTCCATAACATTCTATTGTATGTAAGTACTATCATCTATTAAGCAAAATACAGTGTTGGACACTTAAGTCATCTCCAATTTTTCTCTAATATAAACACTACTGCAATGAGTATCTTTATGCGTGTGTATTTTATCTTGTCTTATTATATATAATAG
Organism: Rousettus aegyptiacus; assembly: GCF_014176215.1. Lineage (NCBI taxonomy): Eukaryota > Metazoa > Chordata > Mammalia > Chiroptera > Pteropodidae > Rousettus > Rousettus aegyptiacus. The sequence goes on along the minus strand of NW_023416284.1, from coordinate 19,808,232 downwards.
AGTTCCAGAATGAGCACTATGAAAAATAAAAATAAACCTTTTCTTCTCAATGTTCTTGAAAAATTGGTACAAATGAGATGAAAAAGGTGCTGGTGGGGAAAAGGGTTGTCCCTTTAAGCTTCCTTTTCTAGTCCTGGCGAGGACCTAACAGTGGACTGGCTCTAGGGTTGGATCTGATCCCTCTTCGGCATTTGGCACATAGTGATTACATGGCTTTGGTGCCCAGTGCTGTGGTAAATTCTTCTTTCCACCTTATCTCATTCAATCTTCACAACAACCTGGTAGGATGGGCATTCTTATTCTGTTTTACAGAGTGGGAGCCAGTTCAATGACTCTAGGTGTTTTGGCTAAGGTTACACAGCTAGTAATTGGATGTGGGGGTATCTCAATTCAGGAAGCCAGTGTCTTTGTCAACCTGGTGAACAGGACACCCTGGCTGTAGACTTGTTCCTAGGACAGTTGTCTAAAAACCTTTTAGTTACAAGTCAAAACAAAACAAAACAAAAATCCCCAAAACACTAAAGCTATTTTAGGTTTTTTTAAAAAGTAAGGTAGGGGGAGAATTATATGCATACAAAGAAATCTCATGGAACTCAAGAGGAGAATTAATAAGTCTCATGAGGGTTGAGGAAGCAGCTCTCTCTCCTTCTGTTGCTCTCTGTTTCCCTGCGTGTGTGTGTTTTCTGTTCTCTGTCTCTGTCTCTGTCTGTCTCTGCCTCTGTGTCTGTCTGTATCTCTCTCTCTCTCTCTCTCTCTCTCTCTCTCTCTCTCTCTCTCCTCTTCTCTCTCTCTCTCTCTCTCTCTCTCTCTCTCTCTCTCTCTCTCTCTCTCTCTCTCTCTCTCTCTCTCTCTCTCTCTCTCTCTCTCTCGGAAATCATAGCCTCCGGCTTTTGCTTCCATGTGTGCGTCAGCCTCATTCTTCTTCAGAAGATCGGTGTCTCTGATGCTCCATGCATGTAACCTTGTCCTAGCTCCCAATTTTACATCCACTCAGTTTAAGCATGCAGCAGTTCAGAATGAAGTAGTATCATTCAGTCCTAAACCTGAATCCCCGGGAGAGAGAATCTGATCTGATCATGCCGCAATACATATCCACTTATGGTCCAACAGGTTGTGGCCTTGGGGTGCAGGGTTTGGAAGTACAAACATGGCTGTTAGTCTAGTCTGTGGGTAGGGGGCAGTTCTTCAAAAAAGAGGATCATCGTGGGCTGCGAAGATTCCTACAAAAGTGTATGTCTATATCTACTATAACTCCCTATCTATAAAATCCAAATGTTAACCAGCACTCTTTTGGATATAAGTGACAGAATCTCAAGATGACAAACAAAAAAAGTGAATTTATTTTCTCTAACAGAGTGGTCAAGTTCTCGGCTTCAGGCATACCTAGATCCACTTGTTCAAAAAAACACAATTAAGAACTTTTCTCTTTCCATTACTCAGACCTTTTTCTGTGTTTGCTTCATTCCTAGGTAGGCTTCCTCCTCATCGCAGTAATATGACAGCAGCTCTAGGCTTATATTCTCATGACTTAGCTTCCTCTGTGGAAAGCAAATTTCTCCTTTCCAGTCATTTTGGCTCTCATTGGTTTTGATTGAGTTATAAGCCCATCCTGAACCAATCACTGTGGCCAGGGGATAGTTTCCTCTGATTGGCTAGCCCTGGGTCACATGACCATTTCTAGAGCTGTCGTGGGTCAGCCACATTGACTAGAGTGGGGGAGGGACAATTCCCCAAAGGAAAACTGGGGTGCTATTAACAGAGGTTCCAGAAACTACTATTTTAAAACAGTGAATTGAAACTTGCACCAATAACCTTCCTAAGATATGTTAGAGAATCCTTGAGAAGGGTGAGGAGATGACTTTTATTCTTTTATTCCATATACATTTATTGGGAGTTCTATATGTGCTCGGGGGATACAACAGTGAATCAGAGAGACAAGGTCCTTGCTCTCATGGAGCTTAAATTCCAGTAGTGTACCAACAAATAAATGTTTCTAGAGCACCTACTATGCACAGAGCACTGTTTCAACTCTAGTTTCTTTCTCCTCCCTTCCTTATAGAGATAAAATGTGCACCTCTTTTTTAGGCACTTACTATATACCAAGGCAGATAAAATCATGATAAATAATAAGAGCAAATGGTAAATGCCCAGAGAGTTATACAAACAAGAAAGTGCCATGAGAGAGAGAGCTGGGCTGAAGAGGATTACTACAACTACTAATGGGAATAGTAGTAATAATAATAATATAATAATAATAGCAGCTAACATTCATTCCATGTTCACTGGGTGCCAGACACTGTGCTAAGAACTTTCAGAGCAACATCTCCTTTAATCTCAATAACAACCCTATGAAGAAACTACCCCATTTGACAGAGGAAGGAACTGAGGCTCAGGGAGGTGAAGTGACTTGCTCATGAGCACACAGCTGGGGGGTTGCAGAGTCACCACTTGAACCCAGGTCTGTCTGACTTCAGAGTCCGTAACTTTAACTATTATGCAGTTCTTGTCTTAGAAAGCAGAGCAGGAGGTGTTGGGCCTGAAAATATGAGCTTTTGGTAAACCTGGGGGACGAGGAGCCTGTGGGAACAGGCTTTGTTTTTTCATCTAAGCAGAGGGCTTTCTCTGTTTCTCCATACAAATAGTAGAAAGTAGCTGTCCCCAGCTTTGGGTCCAGTGCCTAAACCTGACTGATTACAAACTGGCAGTCCTGTAGGCCAAATATGATGCACAAGATATTCTTAGCCTGTGGCATTTAAAAGAATGAATTGGTGCCCAAGATTCAAAAATTGAGAAATTTGACATAAAAATCTGGAAAATCGGAATATCTGTCAAGTCTGGGCCTATATTCCCATGGCAACCATCTGCCAGAGCAGAGCAGCAGCTGCTGCTTTTAGACAAGGCACAGACTTTCCATTTACCACAATTGCCCATTCCCTACTGTCTCTTATTGGACTGTTTCACTCATTACTGAAGTGACCCTTGGGGGCATTTGAATTAGAGTCACTATGTCCCAGTTTCAGAATCCTAGGAGACAGAATTCAGCCCAGCTTGGGTCAAATGTGCACCTCTGGTTCAAAACATCGTGGTGATAGGCAGAGTAGGCTTCAGCGAGGTCAACAAGGAACCTAGGGGCACCTCTTCAGCAAGGTCTATGGGCAACAGTGGGTCCTCAGGAAAGGGACTGTAGTTGGGCAGACATGCCAAGACAAGTTTAGTAGAAAGGCGGAAGAAGTTCAGGCCTAGAGCCCACCTATAAGACATATAATCATCTAGGCTTCAAGTTATGATGAAGGCCTGAACTGAAGCAGAAACAATGCGGATGGAGGGGAAAGAGGGAGATTTATAAGATGTTAAGAGCATGGTGACTTGTAGGCAGGGCAGGGACAAAGCAAGAATGATGTTTGAGCCTCTGGCTTGGGTAACAGGATAAAAGGTGATGTCATTCATCAAGGTCAGGAACACAGGAGAAGGAGTAGGTTTGAGGAAGAGGTACAGAGTTCAGTTTTGGGCATGTTGAGCTTGTTGTACTTGGTTGGGGTCATGCAAATAGAGCTGCTTAGTAGGCAGGTAGCATTAGGGGGAAAATATTGGCTGGAGATTTGGTCTGGGAAATTATTAGCAAAGAAGTGTGAGTTAAAGACCTGGGTACCGATTAAACCTGGGAGACGGTATGGACAATAGGAAGGGAAGAGGAGTAAGAGCAGAACCCCGAAGAGCAACAATTAAGGAGTGAAGAGCAGCCAGAAACCTGTACTAAAAAGTGCTGGTCGCAGAGGGAAAAAGAGAACCAGGGGGCTCTGGCCTCACAAAAGTCTAGGAAGGAGACTTTAAAGAAGGGAGTGGTCTACAGTGCCAAGTGTTTAGAGAAAGCAAGAAGGAAAAGCCTAGAGACGATCTTTTAGATTTGGCATTAAGAGACAGATCATCAATGAGTGTGATGGGAGTGGAGTAGTTGGGCAGAAGTCAAGTTACAGGGTCTGAGAAATGAGTGGGCAGGGAGTATAGGAGACAGAGAGTCGACTCTCCCTAGAACTGGGGTGTGGAGGGAAAGAGAGAGTTTGTCCAGGGGCAGAAGAGTTTGTGACAGACAAGATTCCATGGGAAGGCCTGGCTGTGGGTAGAAACCCAGGTGTAGCTAATGTCTTGTTCTGGGTGTGGGAGGGCCTGGGAAGGACTTAGCTGCCAGGTGCTGTCTTGTTCATGGAACCAAAATGAAAGCTCACTCTAGGGGCCGGCAAAGGGAATTGCCCTAAGAAGAGGCCCCGGCTTTGTGGCTGGGTTTTTCCCACTCTGCATCTAGTTTCCTTGATCCACTGATTATCTCAGGCTGGTTTTGCTGAATGACTCAGGAGCTTGAGCAAGCTTTTTTGTACTGAGTTTCACAGCTCTGGGGGAGGGGAAGTCTGATTCTTTCTTGATAACCGAGAAACAGTCATTAGATATTCAAAGAAGGACAATTAGCCCCAGCTTCAGGGGAAAAAAAAAAAAAGTCTCTAAGCACTAGAGGAATCTAGTGCTTAGATCTGGGAGCAAACAGCTGATGCTGTGACGCTTGTCCCCTCTGCCACTCTATAGGTCTTAATAAAAATAACTATATCTAACAGTTATTGAGTGCTTTTATAAGTGTAAGGCACTATTCTATGGGTCTATAGGCTTTATCTCTGGCATTGAGTACTCTTATTATCCTGTTTGACAGGAGGAAGTTGAGAGTTAGAGAGGTGAAGTGACTCGCCTAGGGCATCCAGCCAGTAACTGGAAGAGCTGAGAATTGATTGCCAAAAGCCCATGTTCTTTACCACTATGCAACACTGCATTTCTCAGGCTGTGTCTAGGTGACCCGGCAAGGGATTGATGAAGATCCCAGGCAAATAGCTGGAAAACAAGATTCTTAACCTTCTCTCCAGCTAGGATTTCTACTGAGAAGGAAGGCACAGGATCCTCTGAGCTTGTTCTGAGGCTACTCATCACCTGAGACCCCCTTCTGCAGCTCCCTCCCCTGACCTTCTAAGCTTGGGAATAAAGGGCTTATTCATTGGGTTTCCCAGAGCTGGATCTGGAAGCTGTCCCCAGCATCAATCAGCCAGTGGTTAGTTCCTCCCTCCTGAAGCCTGCTCTCCCTGCCCCTCCCTCTGGACTCGACACCTGGTATCTCTTTCTTGTGTCCCTGAGCCCAGGGCGCGTGAGGCCCAGGCAGGCACAGTATCACTTTCTCCCTAAACTAACTGTCCCTGAAGCAGGGACAGTTTTGTGTGCTGCCTGCCCCCACTGTCAGTGCACACTTCCAAGGGTTCCTGTGGAATCCAATCTCCAGTAAACACCCAAAGAGGAGGAAGTGGGCCAAGCCATGAGCCTGCGATTGCATCAGAGCTGACGTACTCCCTCTGCCTTTTCCCCCATCTCAGTCTCCAAAGAGGCCCCATGGGGCAAAGCCCAGGCCCTCTCCCCTTCATTCAGCCTAGGAGAGAGGCTAAGGCTAACTCGAAAAAGTTATGTTTACAGAGTGTCAACCAGGTGCCATGTAACAATAATAACAATAATATCTGATTTAGGACACATTAGGTGCTGAATCAGGAGCTCTACTTCTGTAATAAGAAGCGACTAGCATTTATTGTATGCTGGTGCTGTGTGGTTTACACGTATCATCTCACCTAATTCTAGCAACACTCTTAAGAGTTGGTATAATTATGATTACCCTTTACAGATGAGGAAGTAGACTCAGAGGGGTTAACCCAGGTGACTGACTTGGGCACTGAAGAGTCAGGGTTTGGATCTGGGTCTCTTTGCTTTTTGCTTCATCGTTATATATAACTTTGGTTTATAGATGGGGAAACTGAAGCTCAGGAAAGTGGATTAACTTGCCTGAGGTCAAAGTGTAAGTCTCAGCTCTCGGCGCCCTTAATATGATGCCTTCATACTGAACTCTAGTGGGCCCAAAAGGAAGGAACCCTTGCTGGAGTATTCCTAAGAGTCTCAATGCAGTGTGGGGTTCGCATCATTTTTCCCCTCCCCTATTTCTAGGCAGTGATAGAATCAGCATTTGCCTCTGTGAAGTCACTTACTGTATTGGCTTGTGGTTGTCTACTGAGCCAGCCTTCCCTCTGGACTGCCAGCTCTCTCTGGCTATTCAGTCATCTCTCTGTACCTGCTAGTGCCTGACCTAGAGGAGGGCTTCTTCAAATGAATAAATGGATTCATTAAAAAGCTGGGATTTGAACCTAAGTCTTTTGGGCTCTGCTACAGGGCCCTCTCACCCAGTGAGGCCTAGTTACACAAGCTGAGAAGCGAATGGCCAAGGCAGCGGGAGAGCCGACTTAGAATCCTCTCCCTCTCCGCCCCTTTTCTTTTTCCGAAGCTAAGGAAAAACATGAAAACTCAAATATGCCCTGAACCAGTCTCAACCCCCAAGTCAAGGAATGCAAAAGGTGAGGAGTCGCCATGGTAACGGTAGTGCCAGGTGTGTTGCTGAATACTTAGTTCCTGCAGCAGTGGCAGGGAAGGCCTGCCCAGTGCCTGTTTGAGGGCCTGCGTTTTCTGGCTGTAGGGGAGCTGCATTTCATTTGTTCCTCTAAATGGGACATTACAGGAGACTTTGCTTTTCATTGCTTTCATTTTCTTATAAGTGGAAGGGGAGGATAAAAAACATTTTCCTTCCCCTCCCACCCACTTAGAGAAATGCCAGAAAAAAACAAGCATTCCCATCATAGACTCTGCTGCCACTGGTCATGAAACCCCATCATCACTTAAATCGCTCTATTTTAAAGGTTTGTGAAAACTGCACCAAATTGATTTTTCCCATCACTTCTCTCTGTTATTTCTGTGGTTTCTCTTCTTCATTGCTGCATTTCCCAGGGGTAGGAGAGCAAGTCTATATGGAAACTTGAGGTACTCTTATGTGGTTTGGGAACCAAAAAAAATACAATTTTTGAGAGGGTACCAAATTGTTTTTCTTTCTTTTACTTACTCAGGTACTTATATACTTACTTGTACCCTGGGTCTGTTTGAAAAGGATTTGGCTCACAGATTCTAAACTCAATTTAGCTTCAGGCCTTAACTGTTCCTGAGCAGAGACTCTATGGCCACAGGGATGGAAAGAACTTGAGAAGTCACCTGACTTTTACATGTTATCAATAGTCAAAACTTTAAAAAATGAGGAAGGGACACCCAGATATGGTTGCCAGCTATTAGTTTGGCCAATCAAGAACACTAAAGGAACATTAAAATATCATGTACTGCCACCTTTGCTTCATAAAAGGAAGGACATTTTAATATCAAAAAAAAAAAAAAAAGTGGGAAGGCTATATGCTCAGAATGACTGTCCCTTAAACTGAATATATTTAGCATATGAAAATTGACTTCTTTATCCTTATTTTTCTCCTTTCTCCATGCCCTCGTACCAGTCTCAGGGTGAACATTTGAGAACCACTGGTTAATTGTTCCTACCAGTATTTCTTGGAGAAAGTGTCTTGGCTTCTTCCTGGATATCTCTGGTGGCTGGGATGCTCACTACCTTCTCTCTTTGGATAATTTAAGCTGTTGCTTTTTTTTTTTTTTTTTTTTTATCATCCCTCTATTGCCTGTCCGTCCTCCATGCTTCCTTATCTCCCCTGCAGTTACTACTTTTGTAGTTCTTATCTTAGTGTAATTGCAGGTTAACACATCCATCAACAACTGGACTCTCAACTTCTTGAGGGCAAGATCTACATCTTTTCACTCTTGGGTCCTCAGGCTCATCACATGGCAGAAGCTCATCAATAATTATAGACTGAAAGAATGAACTTCTATGGACCAGACTAATGATACGGTGAAATAACAGTCATAATAATCATGAAAATAACTAACATTTATTTAATGTTTACAGTATTCTAAGTACTCTATGTGATTTGGATCAGAAACAGACTTTTATGTCAGGCCACTTAAAAAAAAGATGAAAATGATGATATATGAAGCATGTTATTTTAAAAGGAACAGTTTATCTAGGAATTTATCATATAGAATTCCCCTAAAAGGGGATGTTTATGAAAAAATGGCCATTGCAGTACTGTTTATAATAGCAAAATATTGGAAACAATCCAAATATCTATCCCTAGAGAACCTGTTAAATAAATTGTAGTTGAGTCATACAATGTAGGCAGCCTTTAAAAGAGTAAAGTAGGTCTAAATGAATTGTCATGGACTGTCCAAGACATATTGTTTAGAGAAATCCATTTTTATTAAATACACACATGTATACACATATATGATTACACAGGAAAATATGAATGTGCAGAAAAAAATCTGAAGGAGCAATACAAATTGTTAATAGTGGTTCTTCGGGTATAATTGTTGAGGACTTTTATTTTATTAATAATTTATTTCTATAGTTCAAAAAATTTTTTTCCTGGCTTTTTTGAAAAATATGAGACAACTAGTTGCTCATATTTACATTGTACAATTCGATGAATTTTTTCAATGATAGTTGGCATATAATAACTTATTGATTTCAGTTATACAGCATAGTGATTAGAGATCTATATAACTCTCAAAGTAATCACCCCCACTAATTTAGTACCCTTTTCCCCTTACATACTTATTACATTATTAACTATTTTCCTTATGCTACACTTTATATCTCCATGTCTATTTTGCAACTGTCTATTTGTACTTCTTAATCCCTTTGCCCTTTTTCACTGTTTTCCCCTTGCCTCCCTTTCATCTAGTAATCCTCAAAATATTTTATGTATCTATGAGTTTATTTCCATTTTCGTTGTTGTTTATTTTGTTCTTTATATTCCACATGTACATGAAATCATGAGATATTTGTCTTTCTCTATCTGACTTATTTCGTTCAGCGCAATACACTCTAGGTACATCAAAGCAATATCTTTTTTCTTCCACTTCCTTTTAGTCAAAAAATCTTTATAAGAAGCTTGTCTTATTTTTAACAGTTTTATTGAAGTACCATACCATAAAATTCATGTGTCATTTTAAGGCTGGAGGGCAGGAAAAGATTTTTAAAACACAACCGACATTGAAGCCAATCTAATCTTTTGTCTTTTTACCTGCTCTTCCATTTCCTTACCCACAATGGGTCACTTTACCCCTTCTCAACAACTCTATGTGGCCTGGAAAACTCCTTTCCTTTACCTGGACCTATAAAAGGAGGGGTTACACTAGCTGACTTCCAAAGTTCTTATAGACATTAATTTGGTGAGTTCATAGTCCTTTTGCTCTCCTTCCTATCCAAACTCATTTTTAGGGAGAATCTGATTATCTCACTCTCATTACATGAAAATAAACTGGTGAGGCCCAGTTTATTTTTCTCTCTTGTTTGCACTTGAACAAAAAATGAACTATTATTTAGCTTTAAACCAAGAAAGAAACCTTTGATTGTGCAATTTATATGCACACATGCTGGGGTCGGAGTTAAGGGGTATGTTTTGAAGGGCATGGCAACAATTTCAGCATCCTTGAAAAACACAGCAGTAGTCAAGTTAGGATCACTGGTGTGGAGATGGTACTCAAAGTTACTACGAGGTAAAATGGGACCCACTGTAGAGGAAAAGTCAAGGTTCTGGCCATAGCACCTGACAGAATTAAGATAACTGTACCTTCGGGGAAGGGGTGCTCTCAATTTCACAATGTGACCTTGATTGCCGCATTTAACCTGGTCCTTTGATGTCTCAGTGTGTAGAAACATTATCACAGGTAGAGAGTATATATTAAACATTTTTATACACACACAGATGATCTAAGTCACTCTGAAACAGTTTGCCATAATGACAAGAGCTTACATGGCTAAACCAACATCCAGAATGTAGGTAGATTGTAACCACATTCTCATTTGAGAAGCAAAGGGCATAGTGGTTGAGGGTGTGGGGCCCTGGACAAACACTCCCTGGGTTCAAACCTGACTCTATCATATACCATCTGGGTGACCGTGGCAAGTTTGGTTTACTGGTTTCGCTGTTATTAATCTGTTTCCCCATATGCAAAATAAGGAAAATAATAATTTCACCTCCTAGGATTGTTGTGAAAATTAGTTAACACGTATAAAGTGCTTAGAAAAGTACCTGGCACATAGGAAGTGGCCAATAAATGTTAGCTATGAACATCATTATCTCTTAGTCCCGTCGTTGTGTAGAGAGATTTGCTACTTCACTTCTGCCAGCTCTTGTTTCGGTTATTAATAAATTCTTCGGCATTTTCAAACTGCCAAACGGGGAAACTAATTCTCGAGGTATCCGAGAATGCTGTGAACCTAACCCAGCAGGCAGGGCAGCGCCAGAGGTTAAAGACCTGGCTTGGAGCCCGCAGCTGATTCTCAGGATCGCCTTGAGCAGATCCTGGCGCTCTCTGGGTCTCGGCTGCCTCATCTTTAGTAAGATAAAATAAGGAAGTTGAGTTATGTTTTTTAACTTTTTCCTCTCCCTCGCTGCCAGTTCCTGAAGTCGTTTCCCTTTTGGATTTCTGGCTGAAATCCAGTTACACCTGATGGCGGTGGAGATGGGATCCTGATAGCTGATTGGCTGCGGGAAGGATCAAAAAAGAGGTCGTGGCCTTCCAAGTGCACTCAGGTCCGAGCCGAGATTCAGCTGCGGGTTTCCATCTCCTACCCGCCTGAGGAAAGGGAACTCTCCGCCCGCGGCCCCAGCCCCGGAGCCAGCCTTGAATTTTCCCGGTATTCACAGCAACTCTGCCTCTTGGCTGGCCTCCCCCCAGCATAACCCAGGAAGGCCCCTGAGAACAAACTGCCGGGGTGTGTGCACGACTCTCAGGGAGCTTCTCGCAAAAGCCGATTGGCAAGGGGAAACGGAATGGGATAGGGGGTTCCTTTAGACGTCGGTAACCGGCGCCCTGCCCCCTACGCCTCCACCCCAGTGAAAGAGGGCTGTAAAATTCCGGAAGAGAGATTAGAGGCAGGGGATGGGTGGGGCGGTGAATCAGTACATTCCTTCCTCCCCCTGCCTCCTCCTCCCCGGCTATCACTTCTGGAGGGTTGGGTCCTCTCCTGGCCTTCTCCTGACCGGTCCACTGGCAGGGTCCAGGCAAGCTAAGTAGTGCTGGGCGGGACCCTCCAAAACTCAGCTCACTTTTGTAGAGCCTGGATTGCTTATTTTTCAGATTATGACCCCATTTGGTTTCAGGTTCTGGAATTTTGGTCATTGCTTCCAACTGAGGCCTTTCTATAAGAGTGCCTCCCACTTATTGAGCAGGCGCGTACTGTGTGACAGGGTCCGTGCTGGGTCAGTCTTACCTTCCTAAAACTTTGCGATGTAGGCCTATCTTATCTCTTGTCAGAGGCAAGGAATCTGGAAGCTCGGAGATGTGAGGTTACTTGCCCAAGGTTACACAGTGGCAGAGCCAAGAATAATCCCAGCGCTACTGGTCCTATAAATTTCCCACAATACCCTGTGGTTTCCTTCACTTTAGGACATTGAAAGGCAACACTTAATTAAGGGGTAGGAAAGTAACCATGTATGGACCACCTCCCACTCATGCTAGGTACTTGAAATATATTGTCTTTAATAATTTAATTTTTTCACAATATCCCTTTGAGATAGATGTGATCACTATTCCCATATTACATATGAAGAAACTTTAGAAGTTAGGAATTTAAGGGGCAGGCCTAGGATTCTTGTACATAGTGCAAAACCACAGTTAATGTTTGTATAGCACTTGACAGTTTACAAAGCAATTTCAAGATCTTCATTTCAGAGCATTCCCATTTCACAGATGAGGATAGAAGTTCATTGATGAGATTAAGTCATCTGTCCAAGGTCACATATCCAAGAGTAAGTAACAGAGCCTGCAATTTTGAAATAAACTCTATAGAGCCAATAACAGCAAAGTTCATGCCATTTATTCATTACACAGTGTCAAGCAGCATTCTAAAAATTGTATTGATTGCTAACATTTATTGAACACTTACTGTGTCCAGTGTGGTGTTACCTGAGTTATATACACAAACTCCTGTGATGCTTAAAACTACTTTATGAGCTAAATACTGTTACCTTTTCCATTTTGCAGATGGGGAAACAGACTAGATGAAGTAACTTCCCAAAGTTATACAGCAACTAAATGGCAATGCAAGGATGCCGGATAAAATAGTCTAGAGTCCCAGGGTGGGAACTAGGCACCTGAGTTGTGTCCCCACCTCTAAAACTGCTTCTCTAAGGATTTTGGTTTGTCATACGACCATTGCTTCTTTCTCTAACCTGTGTGTGTGGCAGGCCCACACAGCTCCTGCTCTTAAGGAGCTAAATGCTCTATAAAGTCAGGAATACCGCCAACCTTGCCTCACATAGGCACTGCGAGGATTAATAAGCTAATAGCACTTGGAATGCTTCAGCAAAGGCACTGGATAAACTCAAGGTACTTATTATGTGTAAAACTCACTGCCAAGGGTGGTTCACACTGTAATAAGGCACCTGTAGCCCAGTTCCTGATCTGTCTGAGGTGTGCAGCCTTACTTGATAATCCATTTAGATTAGGTCATTCACGTCAGGGGTTAGAGTATTTCCTTATTGTCCTAGGGGTATGGGGAGTTGGTGATGCCCTGGTCTCAGGCCTTTTGCTCTCAGATTGGGGTCTTTCCAACATCTCAAAAGGGATTCTAGGTTAATCGGAAGGACACCAGTTATTGACTGGAGTCAGAGACTAACATGATGCTTATTTGGGCTTCAGAGGCAGACACCTGAGCTGAATCCTGGTTCTGTCACTTCATCTCTCTGAACCTCCAATCCCTTTTAAAATGAGGATAACAATACCTTCCTTAAAGGGTTATTTTGAAGCATAAACTTGATAATATAAACACCTTGCCCACCACTTAGAAGAGAGTAGATGCTTCATAAATGGTAGCTATTATTGTTAACCTAATGTTATATAATTTACTGACATTTTACGGCCAGGCTGAGAGATAGATGGAAGGAAGATTCAGTTATTTGCTCAACAGTCTACAAGACTGCCCCAGGTAGGGAAGAATCATGAAAATAAGCATTTACAATACAATATGATAAATGCTATGATAGGAGATTGCATAAGGTGTTTGGAGATTCTAGCGGAAGGATCAATAACCAGGAGACTCAGCAAAAGTTTTGCAGAGCAGATAGTTCTCTGTTTCAAGTCTGCTTGGAGGAAGTAGAAAATGCTGTCTGTTGGAGGCAGGCAGAATGCAAGCAGCAGCTAAGTCTGTGCTCCTTACCCAAGGGCGATGTGTCTAATCTTTCATCCCTTTTGCTTCAAGGCTTCTCAGCTCCCACATAGCCCTGCCAGCCAGCCTTGCCCTGGAATACCCCCTCTTGGGCCACCTGCTGGTGGTGAGCATCCTGGGTTCTGTGCTGTGGCTTGATGTGGCTGAGTCATAAGACCTTTCTTTTTACTTCTAAGCTCTAATGGAAACCTTCTGGTCAGGGGCAATGCCCCAGGTTTACCTCATGTGGAAGGCCTCATCCTGACTACTGACCGCTGCTTCTTCCCACAGGGCCAGATGAATAGGTGTGTGGTGGTAAAGGGGTTGGAGGAGAAGCAGCCCAAGGGGCAGGAGTCCCTTCTAGATAGGTGCTAGTTCTGGGCAGGTGAGACTTCTCAGGGTGGATAAGGAGGACAGAGCACCCTCCTCCCAACTCCCATGGGTAAGCCTCCTGTCTCTGTCCTAAGACAGCCTCCAGGGCGTCTTTCTAGCTGCCATCTGGCAGTGGCCCAGACCAGTCTCCCAACTCACTGGTGACTACATTTTCTATGGTCTGACACCCTCCAAAGGAAGAATGGTGGAATCTCAAGGATATTTCTTGTCGTTAAAATGGACATGAAGTTGTAAACCTTGAAATTCAGGGTTTCCTCTTCATCAGGTATTTTTTTCAGTTATAGCATTGATACGTGAAAAGAGCCCAATGAGGTAGCTGATAACTATATCCATTTAATAGCTGAGGATTCTCAGAGGAAATAACTTGCCTAATAAGATGCTACATCCCGCAAGTCTTAATTTTGGTCTGCCAGGGAGGGTTTATAGGTTTGGGTGTGTGTGGCAGGCAGGGATATGGGGGAAGGTACTGAAACATCCTTTGCAATTGCAGACGCACACGCCATTTATTTGGGGCCCCGAGGGAGGGCAGCCAAGAACTAGCTACCCTGGTTCTCACTTTTGAGTTGGAAATCCCCGAGCAAAGGGCTCGGTCACCACCCCGTCACAAAAGGATCTGGCCCCAGGCCCCAAAGCTCGGGATCCGGGCGAAAAAAAGCCCTTCGACCTTGAGGGTCACACGGCAGCATCCGGCCCTCGCCCCAGCCCAGGTGCGGATGGGCGTGCCGTGGCGTGGGCGAACTCTCCAGGCCCAGCTCCGTCGGCTCCCCGGTCACATGGACACGCTTCCGCAACCAGGAGTGCGGAGCGGAACCAAGACGGAGGAGAGCGGGGGAGGCGCCGAGGGCAGTGGGTCAGCGCCCCGCGGGGCAGTGGGCGGGCCCAACCGCCGCGAGCCGGCGGGCCAGCCAGTCAGCGGGTGCGGGGGGCGGGCCGACGGACGCGCGCGCCGCGCCCCGCAGCGCCCCCTGAGGGGCGGCGGCGGGAGCTGGTTCCGGCTGCGCGCGCAGCGGTGGTGGCGGCGGCGCGATCGGCCGGGCTGTAACCGTCGTCCGTCCGGTAGCGGCTGGAGCTGCAGCGGCGGCCGGGCACGGCGCGAGGCGAAGCCACAGGGCAGCGGCGGCAGCGGGGGCAGCGGCGGCAGCAGAAGACGCAGCGGCGGCCGCAGCAGCAGCAAGACGGACTCGTGGACACGCGCCGCCGCCGCCGGGCCGGGCCGGGTGTCGCGCGCCGAGGCTGGGGGGGAGTCGTCGCTGCTGCCGCCACCGCTACCGCCGCCGCCGCCGCCGCCGAGGTGACTGAGGAGAGAGGCGCCTCCTCGCTCCCGCCGCAGCCGGACGTCAATGCCCAGTCCCCAGCTCGCCAGCGTGAGTGCGCTGCTCCCGGGCGTCCCCTGCGCCGGCACTCGGGGCCGCGGGGAAGGGGAGGGCGGGAGGCGCCGCAGCCATTAGTGCAGGCCCGAGACACGTCCCCGGAAGGAGGGCCGGGGCCCCGGTTGGGGAGAGCGCAGCCAGGAAGCGTGGAGAACGAGGGTGGGTGAGAAAGGGGGGCCATCGTGTGTGTGTGTGTGTGTGTAAGAATGTTAAGTGTGGGTGTGGGGAAATGCGTGTGCGTGACGTGGGGGAGAGTGAGAGGACTGAGTGTGCATGTGGGGGTGAGGGAAGGGTGCAGTTGGGGAGAGAGTGTAATGGGGTGTTAGGGGTAGCATGGAGGGGAATGTGTGAGTGTGGGTGAGCGTACCGGAGAGTATGTGGTGGGGAGAGTAGGAGTGTGGGTGGGAAGTGTATGCGTGGGGGTCAGTATCTGTGTAGATGGTGTGCGGAGAGTATGAGCGTAGGAGAGTGAGTGCGCGAGTGTGGGGAGAATATGAGTGCAGTGTGAGAGGTTGGGGAGGTGAATGGCAGAGGAGTGAGTGTGGAAGGGTGTGCCTGCGTCTCTTCAGGGTGTTAGCAGGCATTCTGGAGCTCTCCTCAGCCGTTGATCGTTGTGTTTGGCGATAGTGAATCCTGGTGCCCTGGGTTAGGGAGTTCTTTACAGGAGCATCTCTTCCCTGGGTTCTCCGATTCAAGTATGAGGAAAGGGTATAGAAGTGCATTCCGTGGCACTGTCATCTTCTGGTTCTGGGATTTTTTAAAGAAAGGATGTGCCTTTTTTTTTTTTGTGGTACCCCCCCGCCCCCGTTTCATGACATCGACATAAATTTCCAAATTTGTCAAGGATATGGTTGTCATCCCATTTTAGTCTGGGACTGTGAGTGCTAACTAAAACTTGTCTGTAGCCCAGGATCCAAGGCTCTTGCCTTTAGTGTCTTCAGAAGCATAAGTTCATTTGTAAAAGTACTGATGGCTTTTCACGTGAAAGGTATTTTATAGATCAGTAAATAGAACTAATATTTTTTTAAGTTGTGGCTCTTTCTAGTCCTGCAGAAAAGCTCTTAAGAAGTAATACTGATAATGATGATGATAGTGATGATGATGATGATGAAACATTGATGAAGAAGAACCATAGGTTAGTTTATTTCCTGGAATTTGTCAAGAGACATATAAAGTGTCTAGCAGTTCTAGCATCATTGTAGACATTGAACAAATGCAACTTGTTGGGAGTCACCAAACTACAACCACTGCTTGATTAGAATATGGTAGTTATTTGCTGCTGTGCTCTTATGTTACAGAATGAGTGAAGTTACGCTTTATTCAATGTGCAAAAGGATATTAAAGCTACAGAATGACATATTATTAAGGCTTCAGAATCACTTGCCAGCATACCATTGTGTTGGTGAAGATGGTGAGAAATTGTCAGTATTCTGATCTTGACATTTTAAAAGTTTCATATTGGATAGCGAATGGACTAATCATTGACATGGACTTTTCCCAGACTCTTCTGTGTAGCACGGGTTCTTGTTGAAGAGTACCTTGATGTGGATTTTATGGCTCGGTACCATATGTGACTTCTCTTAGAAATTGGAAGTCTTTCATTATGATAAGCAAAGAGTAGGGTGATCCTTTTGATAATAGCAATAGACAAAAGCATTGATGTTTCAGAAATTATATTTATCTTGGAGCTTTCTTTTTCTCAATCACTAGCATGTTCTGTTTTCCAGAATAGTAATTAATATTGTCTGTATTTAGTGGGGGGCCAGATTAATTAGTATTAAGTGCCTACTATGCACCAGGTGCTTTTCATACTTTCTTATTTAATTCTTGCGGCTACCATAAAGGTTGGTAGGTGTCCTCATTTGTTTTTATTTGGCACATAGTGAGTGATTTCTATTTGCCAGACACTGGACCTACAGAGTCCTCGTTGACTTACAGTGATGAGATGAAGAGACTTAAGAGGTTAAGTAACCTGTACCAGGTCACAAGATAATAAGAATTGGAGTTGAATTAAAAACCTAGGTCTGTCTGACACCACAGCCCTTGATTTTTCCACCACACCATTCTACCTTTGCATTAGTTTATCTCACTTTGAGGTATTTCATCCATATAGTGTGACCTAGCAGCTTTTACAGATGAGAGATGTTAAGTTAAAGCAAAAGACTGAGTGGCTGGAGACAAGGGGATCATTTAGGAGATGCTGACTCGAGGCTCTTTGGGACCTAAGCTAAGCTTTTATGTGGGTGGAGATTCTGCCTTGAAACTCTCTTGGGGCCCTAGGGTGTGTGCTTTGAGACAGTTTTTATGAGGCACCTGGCATATGTCTGGGAGAGGAAAGTCTGATTAAAGAAACTTAACAGCCTTTTATGTTTTTTAGTTTTTGGGGAAAGAGGAAGAGTTTATTGAGGCTAAGAGTTAGCTAGAAGTTGTCACTTTGTGAAAGTCCTTCTGTTTAGCTGTGTGGGATATTTACCTGAGGAGATTGTGAAGATCAAGTGAGAAAATAGCACTTTGTTAATATAAATTGCAGTACAGGTTCAAAGTATTACTGCCACTAAGACTTCTACTAAGGTCAGTTTGTTATATTTAATAGCTGGAAAAGGCTAGCAGTTTAGAATACCTATATAAATGAGAAATTGTTTAGCACTGCTGAACCGGTATAGTCTGACTCAGAACAGCCAAAGTCAGACCACTCCCTCCATGAGTCAGTCAAGTAATATTTAATTTGAAAGAACCAAATTTATAGGCAGAAATCATATCATTGAACTTTGGTGGCACTATGGAAGAGTAAATTTGTAATGGTTTTGCATATAACTTTCGTAAAAAGTGTGAAAACCTCATATTTACATTTTACTTGAAAAGATTTGTGTGAACAAGGTAAAAAAGATTTATTTTTCTTAAGATTAACTTTCTATTCATTTTGTCTTTCAATGGTAGGTAGCCTTTCTATATATGCACTAGTTAAAGACAGCTATGAGGCACAAAGTTGAAATTTAGTAGAGAATTATTTTAAAGGGCTTGACTGTACTTTCTGTTGAAATGTGGGATTGGTACCTCTAGAAAAAAGCATTTACAAATAAGATGCAGAGGACAGCACATAAGTTTTTAGCTGTTGCTCTTGGAAGAGTAAAACCTAAGATAGATTGATTTTTTTTAAGTGCTATGCCGTTCTTTAAAATTTTTGAGCAACTAGAAATCAGGATCCATAGTTTAACATGGTAATCTTAATTATGTTTATTGAGAAGGGTAGTGGTAGAGTTCTTGAGGTCTTAGAATACTTATGAAGTCCAAGCATTATGTTTCGGTTACAATATCCCCTTCTTGAGATTATTTTCTTTCTGCTGAATCACAAATCATCTCATTGCAATTCATAGTCCTATAAGTGTCATTCTTTCAGTTTTATAGATAAATTGATTTATAGATCACTTGTTGAATCACAGGTTTTGGAATCCAATTTAAAGAGTGCCAGTAAATAAATAAATGGTAGTGCATAAAAAAAAAAAAATTCCCCTTGAGGCTTAAAGTATTTAAATCTCTGGACAAACATTTTTTTTTTTTTTCCAGTTAACTCACTTTATAGGGAGCTATGTAGGAGTTAAGTAGATGTTAAGGAAGTCAGCATTTTTTTGTTTGAAATTATTTTTTTAAAGATACTTCAGTTACTTCCATACTTTTTTTACTCTTTGTGGATGTTGCTTTGAGATTTTTCTCAAGACACTAGTTGGGTGTATAGAAACTGATGATTATTCTCTAAGTTTAAAAAACAAGAGTCCTTGATGTTATAGGTCAGATAATTTTATACGTTGGATTTAGTAAATGAACAGTGGATGTCACCAGTTATAATTACTTTGGGAAATAGTGATTCGAGTCTATTAATCTGGAATGTTAGAAGAACCTTTTTAAAATCCACTTTTAGCTTCAGAACTAGTATATGTATAGAGGTGTCAGCTTTCTTCAGTTATTCTGTTTTATTGACTGAACCACGTTCTCTAGCTCCTTTGTCTTTCTGGCTACTCCCTTGGGGGCTTGAAGCCTTCCTGGATTGCTTGGTGTAGAGCTCAAGTGGATAGATATTATATAGATATTAAATCTGTTGCTCCTTAGAGTTCTAGAGGTCTAGGCTGTACCAGAAACTGTCACTACACTAGCTCCTCCATGAGAGAAGCTGTACAGCACTGCAGTCTCTATCTACTTTCCACAGTTATCCTGTGGAGTTATCAGAACCCAGGTGAGAAAATGATTCTTCTCCTGCATATCTTAAGGTGATTTTACCTACACATCTGTTTAAATCAGTATAGATTTACAGAGCACAAAATCTTTCCCAGAAAAATGCAAGGAGTAGACAGGTTACACCAACAGTTTTGATGCTACTTTAATACAATTTGTTTTTGTTTGCTTGTACCGATTTCTTTCCCATAGGTTCTGTAACACAGCATCGTCTTTTAAGCCCAGAAACAAAATTTCATCATTTGAATACAAATTTACATTGCACAGCATTGCCTTTCTAAACTGTAGAAAATTTTAAGATTAAGCTTTTCTGTGACCCTTTTTTTTTTGCTAGTTGAGCCTGTTTTGAAAAAATATTTTGACCATTAGAATAGCCTTTACCTTTAGAGAATTGATGTATTTAATTCCTTTCATAGTATTTTTGGGTTGAAATTTCATTCTTCTCAGAAAATGTTAATTCTTTTGGCATAAAATGCACACATGATATATTTGCTTTAGCAGATCAGATAAATTACTTTATTTTTATTTCTGCAGTGGTCAAAATGTTGGCTCTATACAAATGTATCATTTGACAAGAATTCAAATTCACAATCAGGTCTGCTTTCTTCTAGTTGTCTTTTAGTTTTAGTTGAGATTAGAGTGTAACTTTTTTCACTGTTTTGCAGGAAACATTCACTAGGTTGTACCACCACAGTATTTGTAAATCGTGTTTATATACATATGTCGATATTTACTGTTTTTAGTAGAAAACAAATTGATGTGTTTTCTACTTTCCATTATTGGTGAAAAGCCTATCATGAGGGAACAGAGTGACTGGTTAGTGCAGAAGGATATGAGTCATCAGCAGGATTTGTCAGCAAATTGAGAAGGATATGATGGAGAAACAATAAATTCTAGTGACATTATTCTTCCTTCCACACGTGTGGTTACAAACAAGTTTTGGTGATTTTAAATTATTCAATTAATTTAGATCTTTCTGGATGAAAAAACAGTTCAAATTGAAGTCATAGACTGTACTCTGAATTTCTAAGCTAGTAAGCAAAGAATAATAGCCTCTGACATGGAATTATAGAGGTTTTTCACCATTTTTACTTCACATTCATATGTGATGTGAAATAACTATCATTTTTAAAGATTGTGAAGGATGTGTTTTATGAAAATAAACATCAAGCCATTATTGGGCAAATAGTGGGTAGACTATTTTAAAAGGCCACTGGCAACTCCACATAGAGTTAAGCTGACCCAATGATTTGGGTTCTTGTCTGTTTGTCTTGTACTAAGTACACAGAGAGATGGCTGTGAAGTATAATGTGATTTATAAAAAGCAAATTTAGGAGAGGAAGTGAATTGTAACTTACCCGGTTTGAGGAGAAACTTAGACCAAAATGCCCTAAATGCAAAAAAATTTCTGGGGCTGAAACAAAAGATTTTGTGCTGACAAGATGTAATTTGGACTGTTTTTATTCCGTATCCTGTGCATAGAGAGCTTCCTCTCCCTTCTCCCCCTTTTGGTGGTGGATACTTGAACAGGACCTTTAAATAGGCTCAATACATTTGACAAAATAGGGAAATGAAAGAGTTAAGCTGACCCATAAACTGCTAAGCTGTGAAACATATATTTTAAATATTGCTAACAATAGCCTGGAAGTTTTTGCTTTGCATGCTGCTCCAGTGCTGTAGGTTATTTTGAAAGGTGATTCAAATAACCTTTTCCCAAGTATCTATCTTGCAACCTCAGGGAACCTGCAGCTGTTATAGTCATTTCAACTCTCCTGATATAGCTCAGAAAACATTTCAAAGTCGTGTTGACAGGGTGAATCCAGGTGTCCTTTTGGAGTTTCACTACTGAATTTGCTTTATTCCAATTGAAATTCAGAATCTCAAATACATTTCTTTATTAAAGAAATAATTGATTCAGTAGTTCTTGAATCAATATATATGTAATGATGTTGGAAACTAAATTAAGATGATTCAGACTTAAGTTTTTCTTCAGGACAGTTACATAGCCTTTTGAGATGGAAGAAAGAAGGATGGAAGGAAAGAAAATAAATAGTAGAATTTAACTTTATGGGAATGCAGCTGAGTTTTAGGTAGTTCTTATTATATAAAGGAGGTTACTTCAGTTATTTAGGAAAAGAATGTGCTTAAACCTAATAGGCTTGGGAGTCTTAAAATGCACATAAACTAAAGTTAATGGAGAGGATAGCCATGATACCTTTGCCTGGAGATGAAAAAAAGTATGAATGAATAGTATCAACTTAATAGGGCTATTTAACTTAATTTTTAAAAGATTCACTGAAAACTATAATACCCAATATTATAATTGTGCTGTTGGGATTTTTAATGTTATTGCTGGTATTCGAATTTTTAGAAAAAGTGAAAATTGGTTGTAGTGCTCTGTTACTTCCATTTAAATTTATTAATGAAAGGAAAAATAATTTGGATAAGAGATTTAGCTGGAGAACTAATCTTTAAAGGGAACAATAGAGTACAAAATTGAAAAGTAAATATTTTCAAGTGTGGTATGAAAATATTTTATGTAATTTTTGTCTTATAGTTACTTGTAGAGGTAGGAGTTACAGAAAAGGATGACTGCTTCTAATCACTATGGTACATGACAAACTTGAAAACTACTCCATTTTCATTTGGGAACAGGGAGAGCCCCAGGACCTGGGTAAATAACTGTCACTGTTCTCAGAAGCAGGTGTGATTGTTGGTTAATTGCTTTCCTCTCCTTTCTGAGTGTCAGGCCGCGTATCTCCTGTATCTCCTCATGGTTCTGAAATGTTAAGATATTTTCCCACCAAGGTCATAATTTCTTTTTATAGAACTGATTATTGATTTCTGTACTGGAACTTGATTCTCAAGTTCCCTCCTTAAATGAGGAAGTGGAAAAGTGGGAATAACCAAGGGAGTAAACTATAAAACTATTTTTTTTCTTAGCAGTAAAGAAGCATCTTGCTATTTTTAGCTTGTTTACAGATATTTCGTATCTTAATTTGTGTAGAATTTAACGCATGCATCTTTCTTTATCAACTCCCCAGGATTTTAGTCAGTAGGGCAAGAGAACTAACATTAATTTGAATTTTCTACGTTCAGGGAGCCAGATGTATTCAATTTTAATTTGGTAAATGCAACATTAGAGGGATGAACAAAGATAATTAGTACAGAGAAAAAAGCTGTTTCTACAGTGGTCGGATGAGTTGTGAGTAAGGTTATAAAAGACGAGTAAAACTTTAGTTTGAGACCAATTAACCCCAAGATGAGTGATTAATTAGCAAAGTTGATTTCTCTTTAGTTTACAAGTCTTAAGATACTTTTCCCCCACAAAATGGTCAAAATGCAGGAGATACAGTAGTACTTTACAGATTAATTTTCTTTTCTTTGATGGTTGTGAAGATTTTATGGTTTTTTGAATAGTTTGTAAATGTTGTTAGGCTCGACAAGTTCTTAGAGTTATTCAGATCCTTGATTCTTCCCTCCGCCCTCTCCCCCCACAGACTCCATATCCAGTCTGTGGACAAATCCTTGTGTGTTCCACCTCAGAGTGTATCTTGAAATGGATCTCTTCTTATGTTCTTTCTCTACAGCTATTACCATTTTCTCCTTGATTATAGCAACTGGCTCCTTCCTACCTGATCCTCTCTGGTTCTACCCTTACTATTCATATAATCTGTCTCCACATAGTAGCTAGTGAGTCTTTTAAACATAAATTGTTACTCTTGCTTGAAATCTGTTTTTTTCTCTGGAAAAAAAAAAAAAAGCCAGATACTTATATTGGCCTATAATGCTCTCTTATTTCTCCGACCTTATTCGTTCCTTTGCCATCTCTGCTCCAGTAGCACTGGCTCCCTTGCTGTTCCTAGAACACTCCAAACACGGCCCAGCTAATCCCTCTGCCTAGAAGCTCCCTCAAATATCTGTTTGGCTCACACTCCCAGGACTTGGAAAAATGTCACTTTTTTCAGTGAGGTCTTTCCCAATAGCCTTATTTAAAATTGGAAGCACTGCAGATTGCTCTGCTTTGTGTTTTTCTCCATAGCAGTGGCATGTTTTGTCTTTTTTCTGACTGCTAAAATGTAAGATCCATCCTGACAAATTTTTGTTTACTACTCTTGCTGCAACTATAAGAGTATGTAACATATAGTATATGTCAGATATTTGAATTAATAAGTTTTTAGCCAAATTTCAAGGAAATTTTCTAACTTCAGAGAATGAATTTTTAACTGTTGACAGATATTCATACTTATTTTAAGGGAAGTGCAGGTGTCTTCACTGAAGTGAAATGAATTTGTTATAGGAAAAAATTGTTGCAAGATTGTGTTTTCATGTTGCCTGTTTGTAGAAACCAAGCTGACTTGAATTTGCATGACTTCCTGTAAAGTTTCTGGTAAGAAAAGTAACAGTAAATGTATGCTTACTTGTCTATCAGACCTTTGCTTTTAGATTTTATTTTCTTAGATCTAGAATTCTTTATTGTGCATTTATATTACAATGTGCCGTTTTAATTTGGTAAACACTGGCATAGCACTTCAAATTAGAGGGTTTATTGTATCATTTGCTGTACTTTGGAAATAGAAGTGATTTCTCAATGGAAAGGTTAATGTGAGTGGATTGACAGGATTTTCAAAAGGATGCCCAATAAGTTTGGGTTACATTAAATGGGGCTGATTTTGTAAAATTCCCACACACTCTTGAATTTTCTATGTTTATATTTGAACTTAGAATTACAGTTACTAAAGCAGGACCTGAATTTTACTAGAGAATTTATTATCTTTAACAAAAAAGAAAACTGTCTTTCTGGAATTGCGTAGGTACAGGCCTGTCTGGAACAGAGGGACTAGCTAGTTCTTTTGAGGCTCTTTGTAGTCCCATGGTTATAGCACTGTTAAGAGCATAATTAAATTGCAAATCATTGTAGTGTTCATTATCATCACTCTAGAATTAAAAAAAATTAAGGTAACATTTACATGAAAAAAGTTAAAACAATTCAAAAGGTATATATTATGATAAATAATGCTTGTGGCCTTCGGTTCCAGTCCCCTTAACCCCCACACAACCACTCTTATCTCTTTGTAATCTCCCAGAAAGTCTATAGGTATGAAAGCATATATAGTCCTCACAAATGTTTCTGTATATGCTGTTACATACCTTGCTTTTTTAGTCTCAGCCATCTTTCCATAAGTTCATGTAAATGTTTTATTCTTTTTGACCTCTTCAGAGTTTTCCATTTAAGAATGGATATTGTATTTCATGCATTTTGGTTTTCGTTTAGGTAGATGTTAGCAGTAGAGTTACTGACACTGGACATTTAAACTCTTAACATACTCCAAAATTTTAAGTACTGTGTTGTATTATTGGCAGTGCACTATCTTAGTTGGTGTAGGCCTTTGCTTTCTTGCTCTTTTCCAACCCCCTCTTTCTTTATTCTTTGTCTTTTCTCCCTTCTCTTCCTCCTCCTCCTTTAATAAAAGGATTTCTCTGTCATAGCCCATTCTTTATAATCCTTCAGTGAAGTCATATTCTTTTGTTAAAAATGGAAATGTTGCCTAGGAAATGGAAATGCCCCAAATGCAACATTTTAAAAGTTAGGTTTTATAAAAGATAAAGGGTGGAGAGAAAATTTAGATACATATTTGAATTTGACATCAGTTATATTTCAAGTGAACCAGCCTCTTGTACCACCTGGTAAATTAAAATAAAAATCAATTTTTTACTTAAGAGATTAGAGCAGAATTAATGCCGGAGAGAACTTTAGAAGAAAGATTTTTTTTTGTTTTGTTTTGTTTTTTGGTAAGGTTGTACAGGTGCTGAATTTATGCTGAAATATTTGGCTCTGTAATTTTTGAGTACTTTCCAGCTGTGGTAGGTTATGATTTTTTACAGACTTTGCTTTGCATTCTTATGGGTGTCACAGAAATTGACATTAGTTTATCTGAGTCGACAGGTGCAAGAACATTTAACTGTTGATGTGTAGTTGAACTCTTGGGGGAGGGGAAGAAACAGAAGCTTGCTTTTATCTGTGTATCTGTTAACATTGATAGAACATACTGTTTTCATTTGGCAGAACTTCTTTTGCTGGGATTCTCAGTATGGTGTTAAGAATTGAAGATCTGGTAATGAATTGTCCTTATTCCTGGAAGTGATCCTTCCAAAATCAGCTTGGAGGAATAAGATGGGGTAAAGCTTATTCTGTTTGCTGAGCAGACAAACACTGGAGACCAGGTAGAAAACTTAATGTTTGAGCTGTAACCTTTTAAGCTTGGCCATCACTACAATGCAGGTCTTTCAGTGCCTTTACTCAGCTGACACACGTATTAGCTGTGATAACATCATTTAACCAAATTCAAACAGGTTCTAGAATTTCCTTGTGTTTTACACTGCACTGCATGCAAAACCATTGTTCTTTGAGTGGTTACTTTAATAATCTTCTCTCCCCTTAGTTTAAGGTCATGGAGTTGCAGACAAACCTCCAAGCAAATATTTGAAGAAAAGTTACACTTACATGAGAAAGATTATGACTTGAAAAATACGTGGATACTTCTGTTAGTTAAAATTGAAGGAAAAATAAATAGGGAGTTCAGAGACCTGGGCTCTTGTCACTTGATCTGCTACTAATAGTGTGGTCTTAGTTAAGTCGTTTTGAACTCTCTGGATCCCAAACTTTTTTTTTTTTTTTTTTTAAAGGTCAGAGAAGTTGATATCCTAGCTAAAAAATTCCTTGACTGTACAGGGAGTACTCTATGAAATGTGTAATCTAAGGTGGCTGTATTTTGTGCTTACAGTTCAAATTATGAGTTAGGGGAAGGGTGGCGGTGTGTGTTTTTGTTTTCCTGATTTTGAATGTAGAACTTTTGTGTTTTTATTGTAGTAAGTAACTCATTCTGCTGAGATACTGAAGTTCTTAGAATGCCAATTTGAATTTATCTGTCTTTCATATTTTAGGAATGTTTTAGTTTTGTATTTGTATCCATGGTAATAATATCACAAGTATGTAACTTACGAAAACAAACGCCATAAGAATATCAAAAAGAAGACTTGAGGATAGAATAGGTTAGAAAGTTTGTAAGTCTAGGTTCTACCTAATCTATATTTAGTTTCTTCCTGAATATGGATCTGTAGTCATTATCTTTCATGTCTTTTTCTGACTGGTCACAATTATCTTTTATAGAGACTTCTAATTAAGCATTTATTGGTGGCTTAAGGAAGAGGCAAGTGAAAGAACTTAGACCTTGTCCCTATTTCCAGAGGAACTGTGATTATGTTGACACTCTGACCAGCTTTAAAGATTACTGTGTTTCAAAGCAGGAGGCCTAAAATAATATTAAAATTCTGCCACTTCTTCTTGCCTTGTTTTTTGGTAGGGATTAATATTTGGGTAGGAGAGACTGCTGTGTGCATCATTGACCTTTGGGTGTTCCTGTACTTCTGAGGTAGTAATGTGAGAAATAGTGCAAAGGTAAACTGGATTAGAAAATGAGGATTGTATTTACACATTAGTTGAGTCAGCTGGCGTTCGGGTACATTGGTAAAACCACAGAACTAACAGAAGACTTAGGTTTGAATTTGGGGTCAACTAATTCATTTACCTTAGACAAATCACTTCACTTTTCTGATCTTCTTTCCTCATTCCTCGTAGGTAGTAACAACTAAGAGTTGTGAGGAAGACTCCAAGTTTTTGAAGGAAGTACTTTATGGATTAGTATTCTAACTGGGCGCCAATGCATATATTTTGGATAGAAAGAATTAAATCCTCAAAGTGGAACTTATGTAAATATCCTCTATCCATTTATAGGTACCTTATTTTAGGCAAAATATATGTGAAGGACTTAACCATCAAAGCAGAAAAATGAGATCAGTGTGAATTTTATAAAGAGTTCATGGAGGGAAGGTTTTCTTAAGGATCTTTTAATCATTTGAAAATGACTTGAGTTAGAAATAATCTTATTAACACAGAAACTTTGCTTGTTGGATCCCATTTTGAAAAAAGAAATACATACTTGACTTTTGAATCTCTGGCTTTTAAAACTCTTGGTATACACTTTTATCCTATTCTTTATAGATGACAATAATTTAGAATTGGTGTGCCATTTCAGATGGCTTTGGGCTCATAAGAATGTATTCTTGCTTTTGGACATTGTGTTTATGATGTTGTCGACCTCCAGTTCATTTTACTCATGCTTTTCTCTTCCAGGTTTTTCGTTGGAATATACGTTGCACATTTATGGCGATTCTGAGTGTGAGGGCAGACTTCTGCCAGGCTCAGCACAGTGTTTTTGCTGACAAGTGAGCTTGGGGGTTCTATGTGCCATAATTAACATTGCCTTGAAGACTCTGGACACCGAGACTGGCCTCAGAAATAGTTGGCTTTTTTTTTTTTTTTAATTGCAAGCATATTTCTTTTAATGACTCCAGTAAAATTAAGCATCAAGTAAACAAAAGTGGAAAGTGACCTAAACTTTTAACTTGTCTCACTAGTGCCTAAATGTAGTAAAGGCTGCTTAAGTTTTGTATGTAGTTGGATTTTTTTGGAGTCCGAAGGTATCCATCTGCAGACATTGAGGCCCAAGTTGAATTTGGATTCAAGTGGATTCTAAGTACTTCTGCTTATCTTGAAGAGAGAAGCTTCTTAAAGAATAAACAAGTTGAATAGAGAAAACACTGATTGATAATAGGCATTTTAGTGGTCTTTTTAATGTTTTCTGCTGTGAAACATTTCAAGATTTATTGATTTTTTTTTTTTTCATTTTCCCCATCACACACACGCACGCTCACACTTTTTATTTGCCATAATGAACCGCCCAGCCCCTGTGGAGATCTCTTATGAGAACATGCGTTTTCTGATAACTCATAACCCTACCAATGCTACCCTCAACAAGTTCACTGAGGTAAGATTGTAGCATGGTCTACTTTTTGGATTGATTTATAGATAAAATTCCATTAAAAATTAGCACCATTAATACTGTATACTTGAAACTATTAAAAAAAATTAACACCATTATAAAGAAATCTCTTATTACAAGGGCTTTTATTTCTGTGATTGGAATGTGAATGGTCATCCTGCTAATCTGTTTGAATTGGGTTGGATTAGTTATAAGATACACATTTTCTTATATTCTTTCTACATTATTAGCAGTTATTTGGTCACACTTTCAGTAATAAAAATAATTAACATTTATTGAACATTTTGTACCCAGCACTACAGTTAGCAATTTTATGCATTATGTCATTTACTCCTTACCATAACTCTTATGAGATATAGATAGCGTTATTATCTCCCTTTTACAGATGAGAAAACTGAGGTTCAGAGTGATTTAGTAATTTGCCTGAAGGCACACAGTACACAGTAGAACTGTCTCTGACACTAAAACCAATGAATATCTTGAATATTCTAATCCCTTTTTATGAAAAGCTATTACTATTGCTAAGTATTACTATTAGGAATAGTAACCATCATATACAAGGGTCCAGAAACTTAGGGAAAGAAAGATATTATAGGTAGCCTTTTAAATCTCATATCCTTTATTTTTTCTATTGGAAGTAAAAGAGAAACTCTGTTCTTCATTCAACAAATATTTGAATGTAAGGTTTTTAATCATTTCCTAGTTATTCAGTTTGAATGTGATTTCTGTTCATGTATTTTATGCAGTAGACTTAGAGAGGTGAATGAACTCCTAGGGATTCTAAATCTACCTCTCTCATTTTACAGATGGCAAAACCAAATTCAAAAGAGGTTTTGACTTGTTTGAGGTCACAAATATTTGCCATAAGAAATTCGACCATAACCTTTCAATGGCTACTATGAAGTTCATTTAAATGGGATTTTATTTGTATTTTGAAACTTCTTAAAATACTTGGCTCAATATTATACTAAGAACTTTCCTGAGTATACTTTATGAGAAGGCCTTTCTGTGAAAAATAAAAGTCCTTTAGCAATCAAAATAACTTTAATCTTTAGTTAACCAAATGATGGATACTACTTCTACTTCTTCTAGGAGATCACTGTTCCTGCTTATTTATACTAATAAATCCTTGAGCTTCTTAACTTTGTGTACACAGTGTACAAGTTGATACTAGGTCTGTGTGCCCTTAGATTGTTCAGTCACCTTTAAGCCTGGCTGAATTACGTGATACTATTTTCAGCCTGTGGATTCCTTGGCCATAGATTCCAAAAGTGGCAGAGGCTACTGTCCTCCTGCAACTATAAAAAGATGTTGGTGGCCCCTTGAAGATAGGTGGTTACTTGTTAGGCATTACTGTAGGAGAGTTTTTAAAGGAGCAAGGCTTTTGGCTGTAGTTGTTTGTATGTTAGTTGGCTTTGTAATATAATATCATTTTTTAACCTTAATTTCAAAATAACTTGTTTCTTTAAGTAAAAAAAAAAGCAGTAAGTACTTACTACATAAAAGTCAGAAGATGTAGATAAGCAAAAGACAATTAACTGTTAATGCCTAACTTCTACTAGATTTTTTCCTCTGTATATATGCATATATTTATAAATATTCATACAGATAAAATCACAGTGTATATTTAAAAAAATCTTCCCCTAACCTTCTTAGTATTATTTGTGCAGCTGTTATAGTATTCTGTGTGGATATGCCATACTTTCTTTAATCGTTCCCCTGTTTTTGGACCATTAATGTTGTTTCCATCTTTTTACCATTCAGATAGCCTGAACTGAACATGCTGGCACCTATATCTTTGTGTATATCTTTATTATTTTGCTAGTAAAAATTCTGAGAAGTAGAATTTCTAGGTCAAAGTATATGTGTGCTTGTAAAGTTTTTGTGTTATGCTACTAAATTGCCCTTCATAAAAGTGAGTCTTATTGATGCTTCCACTTCAGAGTGCAAGAGTGTCCATTGTATATATTGTCACTATGAGAATGATTTTGATCTTTCAAATGATGAAGAATGATGTCTCATGGTTTCAATATATAATAGTACATTTTTAAAGTTTTGGTTACAGATTCTAAAAGCAATTTTTAAAATATTTTTCTTTAAAGGAACTTAAGAAGTATGGAGTGACAACTTTGGTTCGAGTATGTGATGCTACATATGATAAAGCTCCAGTTGAAAAAGAAGGAATCCACGTTCTAGTGAGTGTGTAGTGTTTTTTCACTACAAGTTATCCCATTCAAATATAGATATTTTTTAAATTGGCACATAGGTTGCATTTTGAGTTTACACTAGGAGCTACAATGTTCATAACAACCTTTAAATTCCTTTGGCTTGGCAGTTTTGTTCATTCTTGCCCTTAAAGTTTATACTTGCAGAGTATTTTCAACAAATAAAAAGTAAAATGTGAACACTTATTTTAAGAAAATGGAAATTTGCATTTTGTTTTTTCTAGGAAATTGATGAAATATTTAGCTTTTAGTTTCTAGGCTACTGGTTTGAATCTTACTGAAAGTAATTTCTATCAGGCATTCATAAGTCTTATGGAAATATTCTCTCATTTTCTTTGCAAGTACAAATCAGTTACTTAATATTTTGTGATTTACTTGTAGCGGACAAAAAGGTGGGAAGAGGATAAGGGAGAGGGAGAAGGCATCTTGTTCCAGAGTTATCAGCATACTTTTTGATAGGTTCCTAAGAAGCTTTTGTGTGATTATATTTTTTTCATAGTTTAGTTTGAGCATAAAGTGATTGGAATTATTTTAAATTCTTTCCTAGCCCCTGTATATGCAATTTTGTTATCAAAACAGGAGCCTCAGATTAGGTAAAATGTTATACCTTCTTCCCTAAATAGTTGTCTAAATTGCAGGACCACATAATAAAATGACCTTGTAGTTTTAGAGCTATTTGACTTAATTACGAGAAGGCATTATAGTAGGAAGAGAATGAGATTTTTTAAAGTAGTTGGTTAAGAAGAAAATAATAAGATATTGGTATAAGGTTATGTTCCTGTTTTTTATTGAGAGGTAATTCTATAGTTTTTACTGCATTGATCAGTAGTTGGACAGACACTTCATGCAAAGAAAATAAATGTGTTATTGATAAGGCAGTCATCTCCTATCTGATTCATAAAATTTCCTCACCTCTCTTTTGGTGAAACACAATAACTAAATAGCCAAGCATTATGTTTTTTAAAAATGTATTTGAATAGTATGGAGTGGTAGTAATTTGCTTGCATTCCCATCTCTAAATGACTTTAAGGTCTGCTGGATGGAAATCACTGGGGATAAGTATAAACATGTATTAAATGTAGCCTTGTGTTAAAAAAAAAAAAAATTGTTTTTAACTTCTGAAACTGGGCTGAATATAAGTTCTTTTTCTTGTGAGTGCAGTAGTCCCCCCTTATCCACAGTTTTGCTTTCCACGGTTTCAGTTACCTTGTGGTCAAAACATAGTCTTAAATTATTAAATGGAAAATTCCAAAAATAAACAGTTTTTAAATTTTAAATTGTGCGCTGTTCTGAGTATGTGATGAAATCTCACTTTTTCCCTCCTAAGACGTGAATCCTTCCTTTGTTCAGCATATCTACACTGTATGTGCTACCCACCCATCAGTCACTTAGTAGTTGCCTGTTATCAGATAGACTATTGTGGTATTACAGTGCTTATGTTCAACTAACCCTTAGTTTACTTAATAATGGCCCCAAAGTGCAAGAGTAGTGATACTGGCAGTTCAGATATGCCAAAGAGAAACTGGAAAATGCTTCCTTTAAGTGAAAAGGTGCAAGTTCTTTACTTAAGGAAAGGAAAAATATCATGCTAAGATTGCTAAGATCATGGTAAAAATGAGTCTATCTGTGAAATTGTGAAGAAGGAAAAAGAAACTTTTTTCTTTTGCTAGTTTTGCTGTTCTACCTCAGACTGCAAAAGTTACTGTTACAGAACGTGAAAAGTGCGAAGTTAAGATGGAAAACGCGTTAAATTTGTAGGTGGAAGACATGAACAGAAAATATGTTCCAATAGATGGCAATGTGTTGTGCCAGAAAGCATTGAGCTTATATGAACACTTAAGCAAGGGATCCCCTGAAACAAGTAACACCAAACCATTTACTGCAAGTAAGAGATGGTTATACAGATTCAGGAATCAGTTTAGACTGAAAAATATAAAAATTACTGGAGAGAAAGACACCACATTCACATAACTTTTATTACCTTATATTACAATTGTTCTGTTTTATTATTGTTAATCTCTTACTGTCCCTAATTTCTAAATTAAACTTTAACTAAGGTATGTATGTATAGGAAAAAACACAGTATATAATAGAGTTCAGTACTATCTGCGGTTTTATGTATCCACTGGGGGTCTTGGAAGCCCCACAGATAAGGAAGGACTACTATATGTTCTCCAGTGGGTAGATGAGAAATCAGTTTGTTTTGACAGATGGCAGGGTGAGAAAATGAACTGTGGATTAACTATAGTCTGTTTGAATCAGTAATGTTGATGAAATAGAAATAAACTAAAGAACTTGAACTAGTTTGTAGAAGATAATGGTAGATCTGGGATTTATTCCAGGCTTTTAAATCTGGGCTTTTGTTTTGTTTTGAATAGCTGTGATCAGATAAAATTAAAGGGCTAACTTAAGCTTGAAAAAACAAGGACACTTAAAATTAAGCTTGGAATTTCTTTCCTTTCTCCAGACAGATTTTAAGATAGATTATTAATTTACTTTTGCTAAGTGAAGAGGGTTTAGGACACTATAAGAGAGTATCTTCCAAATCAGATCTTTCAATCCTTTGATCAATGCTCTTGCAAATTAGAGGCACGTTGGAAAAGACTAATGGTGGTTTCAGTTATGTCAGTTTGAAGTCAGATGCTTCTAAATTATTACTTTAATGATTTTTTTGATAGAATCTGTTTATTTGAGTAAGTGAAGCATGTTTTATGTTATTGTTAACTAGGTGCATTTTAGGGAGTATAGAGGAAGTAAACACTCAACTAAGGTACTTACTGCTATTTACAGTTAAACTCTTTAGTGACATTTATAATGATAACTCTGACAGCCCTTTAATTGTGGGATGTAATTGACAAACATAATGTACCATCATGGCTAATGGGCTACATGAAGTGTTATAGTGGTGCCAGTAATGAGTAGAGAATCAGTTTAGTGCTCTGTCACTTTTCTCTTTTTCCTTCTCTAATATCTTAAAGTGTCCTTATCCAGTCTCATTAGAATAATCTTAATGTTTTTTTTGTTAAAAAATTCCCAGTGTTTTGCATTTCTGTCCTTGAAGGTAGATGGAAGAGAGAGTATATAAAATGTGAGTCCCCTTTCCCCTTTCTTCAAAGCTGATTTGTTGTTGGTTTCTTAGGACCTACTTAGCAAGGAAAGTAAATCCCTACGTATATTCCGAAGGCACATGGGGTTCGTCTTAATTAAAAGAACAACCCAAACTGATGAATATAAAAAGAGAAAGGAATACTTAAGAAAAAGGTCCCCATATGTTCGATACCCTGTCATGTGTCACTTTGCTTGTTAAATGTGATATGTATAACTTAGGCAGAGCCTTAAAAATATTTGTTTCTTCGCTTTTTTATAAGTGCAAAGGTGATTGTATGTTTCTGTTATGATATGCTAACTGTTGGAGACTTCATATCAGAGAGTCTGTCTCTAAAGAAAAGACATCGTCTTAGAATTATTTGGGGGATAATCCTCAAAAATACTTGTAGGAGACCAGTAAGATACCAGTTGGTATACTTCTTTGCTAGAGTGGACTTTTAAATCATAGTGACATGTATTATACTTTCTCTTACTTTGTCTTGGCTTTAATTACAGTTTTCTCTATTATGTCTAATTACCTCTCTGTTCACATAAAATATTTGAGAAACGCATAATTTCTTATCACTGATAAGAGATTTCCACATAATAAAATCAGACTGTGACTGCACTTCATTGAGAAAAGCTCAGTTATTTGGCACATGTGAATTTCGAACTTGGATCATTTTCAGTAGTGGAGAAAATATCAGTGTAATGTAAAAGATGTTTTTCTTTCCAGGATTGGCCATTTGATGATGGAGCACCACCCCCTAATCAGATAGTGGACGATTGGCTAAACCTGTTAAAAACTAAATTTCGTGAAGAGCCAGGTTGTTGTGTTGCAGTGCATTGTGTTGCAGGATTGGGAAGGTATGCTCTTACCCTTTTGAATGTGAATTCATTATAAAAAATTTCACTTTGATAGAAATTTGCATTTATTTCAGTAAATATTAAATTGCCTAAAAGGAAAGGAAATGAGAACAAAAGCTGGCGTATGGTTTCTCAGAGCTGCTTTTTATATTTCATTAGTTGTCTGATTTGATGCCATACTAAATTTAGTGGGTGATGGTTCAGAATATGTTTTGAAACTGACAATGTAATTATCTTATCTTTGAGCTAAAAATACAGTCTTAATTCAGTATGTTTTCTTTTTCTCCCCATTTCAAGTAATCAGGTTTAGGTCTTTGAATGGGCAACAAAATTAAAATGTTAGAGTTTGAAGAATCTATGCGTACATGGTTAATTTTGAGATGAATGGGAAGTTAATAGGTGGAGAGCAGATGGCTGAACTTTAAACTCCTGAAAGGAGATGTATGGAGAATGAAAATTAACTTTGATTTTAAAACCTTTTTTCTTGAACATTGCATGGAGTGGTGTAACAACATTCTCATCAGCAGTAGATTGAATATCAGTTTATGATGTGGACTTTTACTCAGAACATTAGTGCAGGCTGCTGTTGCCTCAAGGTGGTGGTGACTTAGGCTGTTAACCTCCGGTCACTCCTTTTGTTTGCTATTTTCTTCTTTGCAGTTTAGTATAGTTTCTTCAGGTTCAGAAGTTTCAGTCCTTATCCTGAAGGGCAAAGGTAGTGTTCTAACTTAACTTGGGACAATTTTATAACTAGTAGCTATTTTAGTTAGGTAGTCCAAAGTTGGTGCCCTCTAATGGACTTTTTTTTTTTTCTTTTATCAGTTCCTTTGTTACATTTTAAAAAGATATACAGAGGCTGTTCTTAATTACCAGTTCTCTGACACAAAGAATTTTGTCGAAGTCTAGCAAGTTTTTAGTATTTGATAAGGAAATCAAATCAAAATCGATTCATAATGAAAATTCTGAGACATTTAAGGTAGATAGTACATTTCATCATTTATTTTACTGTGATAATCATTAAAGACCAATGAAGAATTTTTGTCGACATATATAATGTGAACATTTGAGATAAAATGTAGTGATTTTTTAAAGAGTAACCCTCTCTTATTAAAGATTTAGAATTTAGTGCTTTGCTAAAAATAGATAATACTATGGAAGCTATAATGATACTGATATTTTTATTGTATAGGAGGGTATCAAATATTTTAGTACATACATAGGAAAAAGGGAAGTTCAAGCTTTGCATTATATTGGTAATAAGTAATCTTAGGTTTTAAGAAATCTTATAATTTCAAACACATGTGAGTATTTACAAATGAGTTTCTCTCTGCAGGGCACCTGTGCTGGTTGCACTTGCTTTGATTGAATGTGGAATGAAGTACGAAGACGCAGTTCAGTTTATAAGACAGTGAGTATGAAGTTTTATGTTCAGAAACACATTAAGCAAGATCATAAAAGAGGAAGGATTTATGGAAAGTAACCATTTGTAGTATGGAATAATTTGCCAGCTTTGGACTAAAATAATGTTTTTTCAAAGATATCAAAAGAGCAAATGATAAAGGGACTCATAATGCTACTGGCTCCCAGATTTAAAGATTTTCTAATTTAGGTGGCAAATTTGGCCATTGTGGAATATGTCCAGTATGTGACTTGAATATCTAGAAATCTTTAAAGTTAATAGCTAGATAGTAGTCTCAGTGATCTTGTGTCTCTTTCAGTGGATGTCTAACATACCTTAAAAATGCAACTCGCTATAACAAAGAGGTAAGACAGAATCTATAGAGGAGCAATTAATCACCTAGGAGTCTCCAGTGACTTGTTCAGGCATAAAATCAGGATGGTAGTGCCCAGACTGATCTTGGCATCAGTTTAGAATAATGGGCCATGCTATTTTGCTGTCCAGAATTCTTTGGCTATTTTCTTATCCTTTCTCCCTTTTCTTTAAAAATAAGAAAAGAAAAAAAATACTTGTGACAGAGTGCATGAAATGGATGGTAACAGCTCTAGGAAGGTAACATATTTCAAGGAATGCCATCTGCGCTGCTGCTTCATATAAATACTTGCTCATGCATCCTGAATACTTGCTACCAATTCTAATCTGAAGACTATATTAATCTAATTAGGAAAGGTATAGTCAGATGTTTCTAGATGAACCATTCTTATCTTTATTAAATGATTAATAGACGTAAGAGTCAGCAAATAAATTTTGTCTATTCTAGGAAGGCACAGAAAGTTTGTGTTTCAACTTAAGAAGGGATTTTGTATGGGAAATATGCTGGTTTTCAGCCGTGTGGAGTTAGAAAGGCCGTAGGTCATATATAATATATTTCAATGAATCAGGCAGTTTACATGATAAAGATTGCCATTCTTATATTTTCAGAAAAAGAAGGGGAGCATTCAATTCCAAACAGCTGCTTTACCTGGAGAAATACCGACCTAAGATGCGATTACGCTTCAGAGATACCAATGGGCATTGCTGTGTTCAGTAGAAAGAAATATAAACGAAGGCTGACTTGATTGTGGCATTTAAGAGGGAACTCTTGGTACCTGGAAATGTGAATCTGGAATCTTGACTGTGTCATCAAAGTAGTGATGGATTTAGTACTCCTCAACCACTTTCCTCATGATTGGAAAAAAGTAAACAAAAAAAGAAATCCCTCTATAACATGAATAAAATGTTTAAGAAAAGAAAAAGAGAAAGAAAAAGGGATTAATTCAGTGAAGGATAATTTTGCTTCTAGTGTTGGAGTTTGAATTTCTGCCAGGATTGAATTATTTCAAAATCTCCTGTCTTTTTTAACTTTTTCAAAATAGGTCTCTAGGGAAAACCAGCAGAACATTAGCCTGCGCAGAACCATCTGTTTGGGGAGCACGTTCTTCCATTATGCTTGGCACATAGATCTCCCTGTTGTGCGATTTCTTTCTTTCCTTTTTTTTTGGGGGGGGGGTGAAGTGGTGGGGTATATTTTTCCTCTCTTCTCTCCTTTTCCCTGTCCTCTTTTTTTCCCCTCATACGAGTTGTAGATGGAATAGGAGAGGTCTTTGTTGCTGTAGATGTGTGTGCAGTCTGGCAGCCTTAAGCCCACCTGGGCACTTTTAGAAAAAAAAAAAAAATCCAAAAAAAAAAAAAAAAGCAGTGGCATATATATTATACAATCCAGGTGGTTTTTAGTGGGGTGTTCATGTTAGTTTCTTAAAAACTATTCAGCATTAGGCGAAGTAGCCAAGAGCCTTTTGTTTGGGTTTTTGTTTTGATAAATTAGTGGGGAAGTGGCATTTTAAGATGAGTCTCTTTTTTCAAAGAACTTAGCTAAGAGTCGAGTTCTTCTCTTTTCCAACCAATGAAGCTAAGTGGGTATCCCAGAAGCTTTTTTCTGAAGGGGAGTACTCCAGGCCATCACTAAAGACGTGTCCAGGCAGAGTTAACACACTTTCTATACCTTGTAGAATTGTGGGCTGTAGCATTACTCTGATTTTCTGTCTAATGTTGTCAGAGAGTGCTGGTAGTTTAAAATTTTTATTTTAGGATTTATTTGTACTCTGAATTTTCAAGAACAGTCAGAGGAGTAGCAGCAAAGACACAATATTTTGGACTTGAGAAATGCCCGTGATGGGCATTTTCCAAACTGCCCCCTATATGTACAGTTCAGTTTAACCACTGATTGCCTTGTTACTTTCTTACTAGGTTCTTTATGAGATTGAAAAAAAGTGTGCTGGTTCAAAACCAACAATGCCTAGCGAGTATGTGTCCATAGGCCCTAACAGGGTAGGAGAGAGACATAGAGCAGCCCAATGAGTAGCAAAGGGACTGCATTGTTAGTGAAATTGGTTTAGTGTCATTTTTGCTGAATCTTTGTGGGGTTCAATATGCTGATCTAGAAAAACGGTCTTTCTGCTCTTTTGCAGAAGGCAGTTGTGGCTGGGCTGCGTCAACAAAGCAAGTCGAAGGACCGTCAGGGGCTCTTGCACTCTTTATCTAAATTTCACAAACTTTATAGTGCTCTGCTTCTAAGGATTTGAATAAAGGCTTAGGGTCATCTTGTCCTGCTGGAATTTGCTGTGCAGAGCCATAAACTTCCCATTTTATTAGGATCAGCTAGGCCAGTAGGAATGGACCGGGACCTTGTTTCACTGATGATACCTCAGACGTTGGCTGGCTGTGTGAACTGCATATCTCTTATGCCGGAGTTGTTTTGCTTTTTAACTAAATGAAAATCTGTAGCTTCTCTCCTCCCCTATCCCAGAAAACAAAACAAAATAATGCTTTTTGAAATTGTTTCTAGAATTTTAACATGAAAAATGATGGTACTGTCTGTCCAAAATTCTTTATATCAGAACATGATGATAGATTTCTTTAACATAGACTCAAGATCAAAACAGCATATCTTTCAAGCTCAAATAGACTGTTGATTTCAAGGATTTTGATCAATATCATAACAAACCTTTTTCCTTTGACATGGCTTTAATTTTTGTTGTTTGGGTGGAGGGAGAGAGAGACAAAGAGTCAGAGAAAGAATGCGTGTGTGCGCGTGTGTGCAGTGTCCACCAGTATCAGTGCCTGCCTGAGTTAGGGAAATACATTCCTGGTTCTGTATGAGAAGGGTAATAAAGCAACATGAAACATTAGCCCTCATTTGTTTTAAATTACAGATTAATGTTAATTGTTCTCAGAACTGGATTTTCTTCCTCAAAATTAAACATTTTTTCTTTTGGATTTAATGAAGTATTGCTAGCCGAAGCCAGTTTGACATAGTGAGAGAGATGTCAGACTGATGAAAGGTGTGCAGCCTGATTTAAAACCAAACCCAGAACCCTTTTAAAAGAACAATAAACATATTTTACATGCTCTTTGTTTGTATATTTGTTCTCTACCCCCAGGTTGAGTTTTATTTACGTCTCCTTAGAAAATTTGGTATTTTCAAGACCTGATTAGGGTCCTGCTAATTACTGCAAGGAGGTGAAATAATTAGAGGTTGGGAAGTTCAAGGATTTCATGCCATCCCGGAGTTCAATAAAGGCAAACTTAACTGTAGTTGGGGTATATCTGGTACATTTTCAGGTTCAGTTCTTGAACACAACACTAGGAATTTAGCAGGTGGTCTCATTCCAAAGGACCTATTTATGACATAGGTTTTGATGAAGCATAACTTTTTACTTGAACTCTTAGAAAAACAGGAAGGAGGATCTGTATATATCATAGGATTGAGTGGTGGGGAATTTTCCCAAACCCTGGGTAAGCATTTATCCATCCATCCAGAGAACAATGTGCTAAGGTACCAAGGATGAAAAGACACTGATCCCACTTTGGAGGACCTCTGTCGAGGATTTTGATATGTAGACATAAACAGTAAGTGGTTACAGTATTATGTGACATAATTCATTGATCCTCTCACCTGTCTTAAATTTTCCACCTCATGTCCTTCATTACCCAGCTTAGGTTCAGTGGACCATGGTTAGTTACAGTCAGTCTTGGCTGCACAGTAAATTGCCTTGCCCCATCTCTTGCTTCGTTATATGCACTTGCCTGGCTCAACTCCATTTTTGGTTAAGTTCAGTATGCCCCCTTCTCTGCACTTGTGCAACTGAACTTGCTGACTCTATCTCTGTGTTTAGTTATGACCTCAAGCAGACATTAATACCATCTGACAGTCCTACATTTCTCTATCCCATTTACTCTTTTACTTACCTTGAAAACTTAAATTTTAATACCTTTCCCATCCTCAGCTTATGACCTTTTATTTAAAATTTAGAAAAGGAAATTTCCACAGGCTCCTACCATCACGTCTGTGTTTGTATGCTCTTGTCTTTTCCTCCAGTTACATATTGTCCTTGTCCTACTTAGGGCAAGCTCTTCCACTTGTGTACTAGATTCCATCCCTTACTCCAAGGGCCCAGATTTAGCCGTTCTGTTCATTCCCCTCTGCTAGATCATTCCCTTTAGCCTATAAACATGCTATTATTTCTTCCATATTAAAAGGAAATCTTTGACCATATACATCTTTCCAGATGCCACATATGCATCTTTTCAGATACCATCCCTTTTCTCTGCTCTTCATAGCAAAATTCAAAAGAGTTATCTACCTCTACACTATTTTTCTCTTTCGAACCCAGTCCAGTGAGGATTTTGACTCCACAGAAACTGCCCATGTAAAGATCATCAGAAACCTCCATAATACATAATCCAATGGTCAATTCTCAATCCTTTTTTTTTGACATGTCAGCAGAGGACACAGTTAATCACTCCTCTTTGAGATGCTTTATTTACTGTGTATGCAGAATAATGACCTACTCCCCACTCAAAGATGTTCACATTCTTAAATCTCTGGAATGTATAAATATCTTACATGGCAAGAGGGGCTTCGTAGCTGTGGATATGTGGAGGATCTTGAGATTATCCTAGTATCTGGGTGGAACTGATATAATTGCTTGAGTCATAAAGAGCTGAGAATCTTTCCTGCCTCAGGTCAGAAGATGTGACTAGGGAAGTATGTTTGGAGAGATGGAGTGTCTGGGTTTGGTGGATAGGGGAAGGGGGCCTCTAGAACCTGGAAAAACCAAGGAAACATTTTCACCTAGAGCCTCCAAAAAAAGCCTGCCCACACCTTGATTTTAGTCCCATATAGAGCTTTTATAGAACCGTAGGATAATAGGTTTCTGTTACTTCAAGTCACTTCTAAGTTTGTGTTAATTTGTTACAGCAACAATGGAAAACATACAGATTTTTGCCTTCTAGGACACATACTCGAGGTTTTGCCTGGTTTAGCAGCTGCACCTCAGTTTGAATTCCAGGTTCCTTGTTAGCGCCTCCATTTATACTGTATTTACCTGGACTCTGGACTCCAGACTCATTATCCAATGCCTACTTGACATCTTTCATGTATGTTTCCTAGTTCAAAGTTAACTGCAACTCCTGCTCAAATGTAACTTTGACCTTCCACGACCACTCTTTTTAAATTTGCCACCAGCACCCCATTGGCATGTTCTATTTCCCTGCCATGCTTTAGTTTTCTCCATAGCACCACCATTTCTCAGACCTTTTATTGTCTGTTTCTCCACAAACAATATAAGCTCCATAAGGGCACACTGTTTAAAAAAAGTTTTTAGTGTTGTTCAGTTTCTTCACCTAGAATGATGCTTGGCATGTAGTAGGTACTTAGTAAATAATGAGTGGTCACTAACAGGCATAGATAAATGATGGTACTATGGAGAAGGGAGTAACTAAACTTGCCCCGGAGCACATTACCAAGTTCCTCGGGGTCATATTTGATCTGGGCTTTGAAGTGTGAGGTAGAACATGTTGATGCACGAGAGCCCTCACATTCACTAGGATAGCTATAATAAAAAGATGGACGATAATGAGTCTTGGTGAGGGTGTGGAGAAACTGGAATCTTCATACATTGCTGATGGCAAGGTAAAGTGGTACAGCTGTTTTTGAAAACAGTTTGTCACTTTCTCAAAAAGTTAATCATAGAGTTGCCATGTGATCCAGCAATTCCAGATATCCAATATCCAATTCTAGATTTATACCTAGAGAATTGAAAATGTTAGCCGTGGCCTAGAGTGGGGATGGGAATAGGGAGTAACTGCTAATGGGTCTGAGGTTTCTTTTAGGGGTGATGAAAATGTTCCGGAATTAGATAATGGTGATGGTTACACAACAAATACACTAAATGCCATTGAATTGTACACTTAGAAAAAAGGTTTGACGTGGGGGAAGTAAATTTCAGGCAGAAAAATAAGACAAAGGAGTAGAAGTATAAAAGAGCAAAGCGTTCGGGAGAAGTGGCATAATTTGGTCTCTGGAGGGCATGGATTTGGGCCAGGTTCGTCTAGGTAGTGTACTAGACACTGCTTCCTCGTGCCTCCCTTTCCACCCCCAAGGCAACAACTAATTGGGGCAGAGACAGTTGGCCCAAAACTAACCAGTGGCAGCAGATGCTCAGTTTCAACTGAGGGAGATTCTTGGCTGTGAGGAGCCAGTACGGCCAATGCGTGTGTTGAGTCATATGTGGCATGAGTAATCAGGACAGAGGGGAGAGGCTGGAGCAGCAGCCTTGGGAAGCAAAATGGAGAGACTATGGCCTGGGAGTAGGGCAGAAATACCTTGGCTGTAGCTGAATTCCCAGTTCCACCTTCCAGTGAGGTCCTGCTGTATGCTCCCATAGGAGTCCTTTCAGTGGTTCCTGCCACTTCCCTCCTGTTCGAAGTAGTTTGTGTCACGTCCTTAATAGCAAATAGGACCTTGATTTGAAGGGATTATACAAATAGCATGTAGAGTGCTGTGACTGAAGTAGCTATAGGAAGAGTGATGATTTATCGGTTGGTGAGTATTTGAGTACCTGCCACATGTTTCATACTATTCTAGACACTGAGGATATAGTGGCAAACAAGACCAACTTCTCTGCCGTTATGGTGCTTAAATTCTAGTGGAAAATATAAATAAAAGTGGGAAAGAATAAACAGGTACTCTAGTAGGTAATGCACTTTCAGATCAGTGCTATGAAGATAAGAAAGTAAAGCAGGTAAGAGGCTAATGATCAGGGTTATGTACATACCTAGGTGAAAACGTTAAGGAATGTCTTTGGGGAAGCGGAAGGAGCCTATTATGTGTGAATGCTATGTGAAGGTGGCGGAAGCATTTCCAAGCAGTATGCGTGGCAGTATGTGTAAACTTGAAAAAATGAACTTGGTATGTTCAGGAAACAGCAGTGTGGAGTTGAAGGGGAAATTTAGGCAGAGGCCAAATTGTCTTTATTTGGTGAGGTTGCAGACTGTATTATGTATCCTAGCAAGCAATTGGAAAGTTTATTTGCTGTTTCTCAAACAGGAGGAAACGTTAGATTCTCATATGTTTGAATAAATGTATGTGGTTTATTCAAAATGGCTATGTCCAGACACCACCGAGGCCCTTCTGAATCAGGCTCTCAAGTTGGGAATCTCTGCTTTGGGTAATGGGGAGCCCATGAAGTTTGGTAAACACCGTAGCCACATGGTCAGATCTGTGTTCAAAAAGGTTATTCAAGAAGCTCCTTAAATTAGATGCCATACCCGTTATGCAAACTCAGTGCCGGATTTGTACTGTGCACATAATAAATGTTAGCTGAATGAATGAAAATGAATTGGAGAGAATAGAAGCTGAGAGGCCATTTATGGATGGTGTAGGCTGATGATGGCTTGCAGTGAGCCAACACATAGGTGTTGGCACCTCATCTAAGGGAACGGTGGAGGACTAGGGTAGAAGATTCTCTTTCCTGTCAGCCACTAGAGCCCAAATTACATGAAAAGATGGCCAGTATATCTGCATTCACATTTCAAGGGATTAATTTATCTAAACTGGGATATCCGGCCATAGGAAAGATTTGTAAAACTGCTCCCGCCTCTGATTTTCTCTGCAGATCACCCAGTGCAAATCAAAGTGATTAGAATACCTCACTGCTTGCAACCTTGCCAACCACCCTGTAAGATTTCACTAGCAAGTGTGATAACAATGCAATGCCTCTCTCTCTTTTGCTGTTTAGGGGTTGGGGCAATCAGGAAGATGGAGGAACAAGGAGCTAATGCTTGCTGACATCTGCCAAGCACAGCTGTGCTCAGAATTTCACATGCATTATTATCTCATTTAATCTTCATAGGCTTCTATTCATCGCTAACCCCATTTTATAGAGGAGGAAACTGAGAAGTGAAATAACAAGCAGATGGCTGGGCCAGTATCTGAATCTGGGCCTGTCTGATTCTAAAATCGATTAACTGCTTGGCTGTACTACTGTAGTAGAATGGGAAGATGTTACGTTCAGGATGTTGTGTTGGGTTTTTGCGCTTGATAGAAGTCCCTGCATCTTTATGTTAAGTGTGTGCATGTGGGAGCATATATATGCGTGTGTATAACAACTGTCTTGTCAGTGAATTTAACTAATGCAAACTGTGTGTAATGGGCCCTACCAGCAACAGCCTAGGCCATTTGAGCAGAGTGGTTTATAGTTTATAATTGGCTCCCCATTACTGTTGGCTGGTTCTCTTGCACATGGAGTATTATTCTAGGATTGGTATTTGACTTAAGAAATTTTCAAATTGATTTTATCTTTAGTGTATTAATGTGTGACCTAAATTCCTGCAGAGGCATTAGGTAACCAGCCTGGACATGCTTTAGCAGTCATAACTGAATCCGAGCTGGCAGTGCTGCAGCTTTGATTCAGCATAGATAAATCACTTTTCTGAAAACACTTTTCTACCTAAGCCTTATAACTCATTTTTTAGGGCACCTCAGATTTAGGCCCCTTGAAATTAGAGGAACATAGTTCCCATAGCCTGCTAAAACACACAAATGGGAATTTGTTAGCTTGCGTAGATTTAATCTCTTTCATCCTGTTGGAAGGTAACACATAGATATTCAAGGAATGGCATGGAAGTCAGCCTCATTTTCAAGGGTGCCCAATTGTAATGCCTTTTAAAATCAGGAAATATGAAATGTGACCTCAAAATGAAAATGCTATCAATGTAGCTGAGTATATGGAACACTGGAGAGTGTTCTGCAATTTCATGAGGGTTACTGTAGATAAATATTTTCAGTGAAAAATTTTTTTTGGCTCTAGGAGTACAGAATAGATCACAGCT
This sequence comes from Rousettus aegyptiacus, assembly GCF_014176215.1. Taxonomy (NCBI): domain Eukaryota; kingdom Metazoa; phylum Chordata; class Mammalia; order Chiroptera; family Pteropodidae; genus Rousettus; species Rousettus aegyptiacus. The sequence continues at coordinate 19,763,380 of NW_023416284.1, read as the reverse complement.
GCATAAAAATACCAATTAATCATCTTCTCATGCTTTGATGCAAACAAATATATTTGACTTTCATTTAAAGTTGCCATTAACACTTGGAACCCTAAGATTGACAACAGGTAAATTTTTAAAGAATTACATAAATAAAAGATTTGAATTTTAGGTGTTAAGATTGATTTATAGCACCTTTATTCATTACTACTGGTCCTCTTGAAATCTAAAAATCATAGGATAAGACACAAAATAGGGAAGAGGAGACAACCTTTGAATTTATTCATTTTTTAAAGTTGTAAAACAGGATTACTTGGAAATGTTAAACTCTGCGAGTTTTTTTTTTTTCTGCCTTTTGCATTAATTTGCCCAGGTGATAGTCCTTTCTCTACTACAGAAAACTTTTTTTTTTTTAAATTTTCTCATGCCCTGAAACACCACTGGTCTTATTTTTTAAGTTTTAATTAAAATTTTCTTCCTATGCACACTCCTTGCTTTAAAAAATACTTTTTTTATAATGAAAATAAAAATAGGATTATTGTGCAAGTGTTAGAAAATACAGAGGAAGTGAAGAAAAACCCCCTCATTGTCCTGCCATCCAGCGACAACCAATATTAACAGTATCATGTATTCCTTTCATCTCCGTTCCTTGACCCCATGTATAATTGTAATTATATAATTATGTATCTTGCTTTTCGCTTATGTAGTCACAGTAATATTTATAATTTATTGAAAGTTTACCATGTGCCAGGCACTGTGCTTAATGTTTTAAGCTATTATCTTTTGAGTGGTAGGTAACGTAGTCTCCATTTTAAGGATGAGGACATGAAAGCTCAGAGAAGGTAAGTAGCTTGCCCAGGATCACATGTCTAGTAAGTGGCAGAGCCAGAATTCTAACCTAAACAGTCTAGCTCAGAAACCCTGATCATATCACTGCGCTATACTCCCCTTGCGTTCAATAAGTGGAGGCTATTATTATTAACTGAAACCTAAAGATGCTGCTTTCTCTGTGGCCTCAAAAATGGAGACTACTCATTCTCCCATGACTCAGTACTTCAAAAGCCAGTGGGAGAAGTGGGCTCAGATTGCCATGGCCAGACCATTGCTCTTCCACCCTTAGGTAATACCAGCTTGAGAGAGTTCTCATCGAGCTGTTAACAAGCACTGCCCTTCTTCGCTGCTGTCCTCTGCCATGTTTCCTGCCACTCCATCATGAAGTTCCTTGGGCCTGGAGGGCCCACCCCTAGTCATTCTCTCATCCTGGGCAAATTCAATGCCTCTTCCAGCCCCTTAACTCTGAAGGTTTTTACGACTTTAACCCCAATGACCCATTCCCATAGGAGTGAGACTGCTCTGCCTCTGATGTAGTCAGGAGGTTGAACAATGTCCAGGGGGAAAACAATTGTGTGCGTGTGTTTATACACATATACATATATACATACACACATTAGTTTACTATAAATTTTACTGTTATAAAGGATGTGTAACATACAATTTAAAAATAATAAAATATACATTTTTCTTCATTATAAATTCCATGTAGCCAATTGATTCTCACAGAATACATTTGTTAATTTTTGCCCAAGTCTTATATCCTAGCCAGCTTATGGTTGCAATTGACAAGTCCAACATAAATGTTGGTTGATATTTTCCTTTATGTGAAAGAATCGAAAGTAAAACAACGAAGACTTATGTTAGAACTTCACTCATTTATCAATGAGTGTGATTTTGTGGAACTGGATGATAGTTTTTGAATACTAAAAGACTATTTTCTCATTTTTTTTGATCTTTGCAACATAATGGCTACAGGCACAATGCACTTTTAGTTTAATACACATTACTAACATTTTCTCCATTACTTTTTTAAACTTTAAAATTCCTTTATTTTTCTTAAGACATATTTTTAATCAAAATAATACATGTACCTAATTTTCAAAAACCAACTAAATATATGACAAGGTTAAAAAAGGAAGAGCAGTCTTCTGCCCTGCCCTCAGCACCTCTGATTCCCACTCCCCAGAGACAAGGACACTTGTAGCTGTTTTCTTTTTGTCCCTAATATTTGTTTTTATATTTTGATCAATCCAGATAATCTATTTTTTCCTGATTTAAAAATTCTTGACATTTTAAAACACAAGAAGATGTAGTTTTTATATTTCTCTCCCCATGCCTACATACTTGGTCTTCCCTTATTCCCTCAGTAGAATTCTAGTTAAATTTTAAAATAAATATTCTATATTTATAGCATTTATTAATATGAGTACTTATTGGTATTTATGAACATGAGTATGGATTACTCTACATTTCCTTTCTCATGCAATTTTTTTTCAGAGGTAAATGGTCTCATTTTTTTTCTTTTGCTTAGATTTCTAGGTATAAACTATGAATTTAACCCTATGCATTCCAACTAGAGCTACAAAGATCCCTAAAGATCACTTCATATGGTCAAACATGTCAGGTAATCAGTCATTTCCACTTTTCTCTCGGGAATATCCTTTCTTGGAGCCCTTTGTCTTTCTCTTCCAATTTGAACTTGTTGATCTGTAGGCCTTTTCCACAACTGTCATCTGCAACTTCCCTTCACCATTCCTGGAAATTCCCTTTGCTTCTCTCCTGTGTTGGCTCCCCTGTCTTCTGAAGCTCATTTCTTCTTTCTTGATTTACTTCTTCCCATTGGTGGATTACATCCTCCAGCAGCCATTGGTCTCTCCTTCTAGACTCAGAACTCCTCGAGGACTCTGCCTGACACAGTGTCGGGGCTCAGTGAATGCTCGTCTGAGTGAAGGGAACTTGGCTGAGTCCCAGCATACTGGGGCTCCCAGTTTGACTGATCTTGTGGCTCTTGAGGCTACCTGGTAGTTTGTTCTAACCCCTGGGGCTCCCTCAGAGCTGTGCCATGGCCTGAGATGGCGTAGTTCTCTGAGCCAAGGCTGACCTACCCCGTTCTTCCACTCCATCATTCTTATGACTTTTCAGCAGAGTCTTCCTGGCTGTTTCTCTCTTCTGGAAAGAATCTTGATCCTGGGGAAGTCTAGGACAAGAAGATGCAGAGCTAGTGGTTGGTGGGGGCTGGGGGCACCAGGTGTCCCAAGTGTCAACTTAAGAAATGTCCAAACCTATAGAGAATTTGTATAATAGTTTATTTGACCCAAACTGATGACATATCCTAGGAGCAAACCTCAAATGCTCCTCTCTTTTACTTTCTTAAGTGTAGACAATCAACAAAACAGTAAATCAAGCTCTGGTTTGTAGCATTTGCCAACTTCCATGGTATACCTACTCCTGCCATGGCCAGTTTCGAGCTCTCAGTTGAAATCTCTGAACACAGAGTTGGGAAGAGATGTGCAGTGGCACACTATTGACAATATTTCCACTATAAAGATATAATAAATAATAGCATATATAATATTAAAGTGTAATAAAATAATTAGGAAGTGATAAGTTTTAAGAACTTATGAACTTTTTAAAAAAATAGATTTTAATCATAAATTTTTAATAATTACTATATTTAACAATAAGCTTGCAGAATTCCTGAAATTTAGTAATCACTTGGTATGAGCTACCCAAGCATACCACTGTGTACATATAGTTGTCTCTGTACCTAGTCATTGACCACAGACCATCAATCTATCTCTCTCACTTTCTCACCTGCAGCACATATGCTTGCTTTTGATTCATTTTCTGTTCACTCCTCAACTCACCATAAGCTGACTTTTGTCCTTTCCATGACAGATCCTGTGCTAGTAAGTAAAAATCTCCTTTTCCTTCACTGGCCCCCTGAATTCCAGTTTTGGCTTGCTTTTTCTTTTCCTATACATATTTTATTTTGGTGATCTCATCCAAATCTCTGACATTAAGTACACTGATGGCTCCCAAATCTATCATTCCAACCTATATCTCTCTCTGAAGCCCTAGATCTATTTGTCCAACAATCTATTGGACATCTTGATTGTCTCACAGTAGTTCAAAATCAGCATTTCAAGAATGTATTAATTGATTTCCCAGCCTTCAACCTCCACCCCTCAAATCTGACTTTGCCCTTCTTTTTTTCTGCCTCAATAAATGGAGATGGCTGATTTACTAAGTCTTCCTAGCGAGATACCTGGGAGTCATCCTTGAATCCTCTTTTCTTCATTACCCTTACCTTTCACCCCATACCAAATCCAGATTTACTCATCCATCCACCCATCCATCCATCCATCCATCCACCCACCCACCCATCCATTCATCTATCGAAACTTTCAGCAAATATTTATTAGAATGGCTCCGTAGTATATTGGGTAAGAACACTAGAGCTTGGAGTCAGCTCGCCAGGCATCAAATCCTGGCTCTACCATTTACCTAGTTTTGTAACCTTGGGAAATTTGCTTGACCACTCTGTGTTTCAATTTTCTTAAATACATATGTGGTGGGAATAATAATAGACTCTTCCTCACAGGGAATTGAGAGAAGGAAATGGGTTGCTCTGAGTAAAGCACTTAGAACACAGCTTGACACAGAGTAAACACTCAAAAAATGTTAGCTGTTAGTATTTATGTATATAAATACCATTATTATTGTGCCAGGTCTGCATCCTAAGTAAGTGGGAGTATATTAGTTTCCTAGGGCTACCATAATAAAGTACTGCAGACTAGGTAGCTGAAACAAATTTATTGTGTCACAGTTCTGACAGTTAGAAGTCCAAAATCAAGGCATCAGCAGGGCCTTGCTCTCTCTGAAACCTTTAGGAGAATCTTTCCTTGCCTCTTCCTTTGTGGGGCTTGCTGGCAATCTATGGCGTTCCTGGGCTTGCAGCTGCATCACTCCAATTTCTGCCTTTGTCACCATGTGGCATTCTCCCCATGTGTTTCTATCTTGACATGTCTGTCTTATAGGGACACCAGTCATATTGGAGTAGGGGCCTACCCTACTCCATTATGACCTCATCTTAACTAACTACTTCTGCAATGTTCCCATTTGTCAAACAAGGTCACGTTCTGATGTCCTGGGGGTTAGGATTTCAGCATGTCATATTTTGGGGGGTGGGAGTTGAGGGACACAGTCTAATTCATAACAGGCAGGAGCTGCAATATAGAGATTATGTCTGATTTGTGATCCTCTTGCTTTGCCTTGCCCTATAGCCACTCTCTTTGTTTATTCTGTCTTCTAATACCTCCTGACGAGACTTTAGCCTGGCTCCACCATTGCCCATCCTCTATGTGGCTGTAAGTGATAGTTCCAAAACATGAAATTGATCAGATTACTTGCTTCTGAAGCTCCTTGAACTTTCAGGTATAGGTTTAGCACAAAAAACCTTTCTTGTTCCAGCTCCTTCCTGGCTCTCTACACTGAACAAACTGATTGTAGTTCCACAACTGTATCATTCTCTTTCACAACTCTGGATGAGGCCATTCTTTCTAACTTGCACACACGTTTCTTCACCTGTCTGGGAAGGACTCCCCTGACACCCCTCCTACCCCTCTTCTGAGCTCCTTGGCACCCCTTGCGCATCCTGAATGTCGGACTTGCTGAGTTCGTTGTTTTTCTTGTGCCTTGCAACAAGACAGAGTATCCTGTGAGGACTGGGACTGTCTTTATATCCCTTATTGTTAGAAACTAGTGTCATTTTTTAATCTTTTCACTATTATCAATATATGTGATAAATATCTTTATGGTTAAATGTGTGTGTGTGTGTGTGTTTAAATTAAAAGTTATTTCTTTAGGCAGAACTCAACAACAAAAAGAAAAACAAACCCAATGTAAAAATGGACAAAAGATTGAATAGACATTTCTCCAAAGAAGATATATGGAGCGCCAATAGGCATATGAAAGATGCTCAATGTCATTAGTCATTAGGAGAATGGAAATAAAAATGAGATACCACTTCATACCTACTAGGGTGGCCATAAGAAACAAACAAACAATAACCCCAAACAAATGTTGAGTGGATGTGGAGACAGAAAAATTAGAACATTGCTCTGGGGAATGGTAAATGGTGCAGCCACTGTGGAAAAACAGCTTGGCGTGTTCTCATTAACTTATACATGGAATTTCATATGACTTAGCAATTCTACCCCTAGGTCAACACTCGAAAGAATTGAAAATGAGTGTTCGAACAAAAATTTGTACACAAATGTCCATAGCAGCACTATTTATAATAACCCAAAGGGAGAAATGACCCAAATGTCTGTCAGTGGAAGAATGGATAAACGGGTATATCCATACAATGAAATATTACTTAACCATAAAAAAGTACAAAGTACTGATACATACTACGATGTGATGAAACTTGAAAATACCATGTTAAATGAAAAGCTAGACAAAACAGTCACATAATGTATGATTCCACTTATATGAAATATACAGAATACATAAATCCATAGAGACAAAAAGCAGATTGATGGCTTCCAGGGACTAGGGGGAGGGAAGAACAGGAATTAACTGCTTCATGGGTATGGGTTTTATTTTGGGGTGATGAAAATGTTTTAGAACTAGATAGAGTGGTAATTGCACAACATTGTGACTATAATAAATGACACTGAATTGTATACTTTAAAATGTTTAATTTTTGTTATGTGAATTTTACCTCAATAAAAAAATTAGAAGAAAAAAAGGAATAAAGTACTCATACATGCTGCAGTATCGATGAACTTTGAAAACATTATTCTGAGTGAAAGAAGCCAGACACAGAAGATTACATATTGTAGGATTCCGTTTATATGAAATATCCAAAATAGGTAAATTCATAGGGACAGAAAGCGGATTAGTGGTGGCCAGAGGCTGGGCAGAGGGGGAGGCTGGGGAGTGACTAATGGATATGATGTTTTTTGGGGGCGGTGATGAAATGTTCTGGAACTAGATAGTGGTGCTGATTGCACAACATTATGAATGTACTAAAATGCTACTGAACTGTACATTTTAAAATGTTAAATTTTATGTGTGTATTTTGCCACAATAAAAAAAATAATTCTTTGCAAAGATTTTCTGAAGTGAAATCAGAGTCAAAGGGTGTAGTATATTGTTGAGTATCTGTTGAAAAGGGGTCACTCGATGCCCTCCCACTAGCAGCGTTTGAGAGAGTCTGTCTTGTGTCTTCACTAGACTTGGGTATTGTGGTTAAAAACAACAACAAACCTCAGTAATTTGACATAACACTGTTCCTTTTCAGGAAGTTCCTCGTGCTTCTAAGCATAAGGTTAAATTGAATGAGAAGAGCTGTTTTGGAACACAGCCTGAGTAGATGGATTTTAGAGCTGGGAGAGACCTAGAATGCATCTAGGCCATTGGACCTCCTACTTACCAGGCAAATATTTAGTAACAACCTTAATGTACTGAAATAAATTCACAGATAATTTACCTAAGTTCTATATGATGTGGTGCTTTAGACAATACAAATTTTGGAGCAAACTTCCCGTGTTCAAATTCCTACTCAGTTACTTCTTAGGCTGTGTGAATTGGCTACTATTCTGTGCTTTGGTTTCTTCATCTATAAAATGGAGCCAATGACAGTGTCTTCCTCATAGGATTGTTTTATAGGATTAAATTAGTTTATATAATGTGTTTAGGATTACAATCTCAATTGTAAAAAAAGAGATAAATAGAAAGACAGTAATTGATAATAAAATGCACTTAAATTTGTAAATACATAAGCATGATTACCCTACAAGAGACTGAAATAGATGTTTGCACCTAAACATAGAATCAGCCTGGATACCAAAGCCATAAATGTTGATTGATACAGGTGTGTTGCACTTCAAAAACTGTGAGTATTGCTCTTAGTGATATGTTCTTTCTAAATCATCCTTGGGGAAATTTCTAAACAGATCAAATCCTTTGATTTTCACTTGAGTTGCATTCCTGGAAAGTATTTTTAGGAACCATGCTTACATATAAAATAAAGTTAGATTCCAGGTCAGATAATTTTACAGGTTTTTTTTTTTTCATCTTTATAAATGGGCAGAAGGGCATTTAAAAGTGGGACACGGGACCATTCTTTATTGTATGGAGCACCCTATGTATTTCCAGATGTCTGGTTCCCTGGTCCCTTCCTCTAAACGTCAGTGTTTGGTAGTGGCTGTTTCCGCCCCCACCGAGAACCACTGAAGGCATTCCGACCATCTCCTTTTGCAGACCAGGTTACTGAGGCTCAGAGAGGGAGTTTAAAATAGACATGTATTACTCTGACTGTTTGTTGACCTCATCCTCGCCTTCAGCACGTGATTACGATGGGAGCTGCCTTGTTAGTAAACTGGACTCCTGCCCTCTCCCTCAGCCACATTTACTCGCTTTCTTTCCTTCTCTGCCTACACACCATCCTTCTTCCCTCTGCTTCTTCCTCTTTCTTCCCCAACACCCAACTCATTAGCCAGTCCTGTAGGCTATACCTCCAACAAGTGCCTTCTATTGGTTCCCTACCCCTATCCTTGCCCCACTACGACCTATTTTCCTCATAGCAGCCAAAAGAGCTTTTTAAGGAAAAAAATTACATCAAGCCAGTCCTCTGTTTCAACTGCTCCAGAAGCTTTATAAGACACTGGAATAAAATGAAATTCCTCTCTCTGTTCCATATGATCTGGCCTCATCTCCTTTCATTCTCTTCACTGCGCTCTAGCCGTGCTGGCCTCCCCCACCATCCTCAGGGTCTTCCCATCTACTATTCCTTCTACCTGGACCCAACTTCTCTTCACCTAAACCTTGGAGAGTTATCCTCTTATCCTTCATGTCTATTCAAATGTCACCTCCTTAGAGACCATCTCATGGCCCGTCACTATCTTACTCTTGTTTTTGTTTTTTAAAGCACTTATCACCATTCAAAGTGGGAGTGTTGATTTATTTACTGTTCTTGTCTATCTCCTCACTAGATTGACTGTAAGAGATACTGGGGCGGAGACTTTATGAATCTCATTCTCACTGGGATCCCAGGGCCTAGCACAGTGGCAGCAAGAGCTGCTCAATATTTTTCGAGTAAGTGAATGAAAGTCTAACACACAACTCAAAATGGACCAATCATGGATTTTGCAACTTGACTCAAGGAGAAGTTCCTTTTTTTTTTTTTAAATGTCTGAGCCTTAGGATATAAAGCTCCGAAAGTGTTGGCAGCTGAATGTTCTGCTGTTTGGGCCAGAGAATTGGAAGGGAATCAGTCAGTGGAAAGATTAGAGAAAGAGAGGGTAGAATGATGTAGGCGTGTGGAGAACCTGGGACACAGAGAGAAAGATGGAGAAAGCACCGTTGCAGCAGTGGCAGGTGGGTACCAGGTGTTCCTGGGGTCTGGCTGCTAGCCTGTTCTCGTTGTGTGTGTGTGTGGGGGGGGGGGGCCATGTGTATGTCCTGATTGTTAAAAATCAATTTCATTGAGGTATAAAATTCACATGCAACAAAAACCACTGATTTTAAGTATATAATTGATGATCTTTAACAACTACATACAACGTGTAACTACCAGCGCAGTCAAGATATAGAACATATCCTTTAACCCAAAGCATAACCTTTTTCTTGAGTTCCATATGATACGCTGTGATTCTTTTTGTAAAAAGAAGCTTTGTTGAGATAGAACTGATACACGTTGAAATGCACATATTTAAAGTGTGAAATTAAGTTTTGACATGTGTATCCGTGAGACCAGTAGTACTACAATCTAGATAGTGAACATTTCCATCACCCCTGAAATTTCCTCCTGACTCCCTAAAATCTTTTCCTCTCAGCTCTCTTTGCCCCCAACCCTGAGCAACCACTGATCTGCTTTCTGTTAGAAGAGATTAGCCTACATGTTCTAGCAATTTATATAAATGAAATCATACAGTATGGACTCCTTTTTTTTGAGCTCTTCCACTCAGTATAGTAATTTTTAGATTCATCTACGTTGTTGCAAGTATCAATAGTTTATTCTTTTTTATTGCTGAGTAGTATTCCATTGGATCGATATATCACTTTTCTTTTCTTTCTTTTTTTTAATCTATTCACCTGTTGATGGGCATTCAGGTTGTTTCCAGTTTGGGATTATTACAAATAAAGATGCTATGAACATTTGGGTACAAGTCTTTGTGTTGGACACAATATTTCTTTTTCTCTTGGGTACATATATATATACCTAAGAATGGAATGGCTGGATCAGATGTTACCCTTACTTTATTCTTAATAATATATTCCTCTTTTTCACTTAAGCTAGTCAATTTAGAATTGGACAAGGTCCCCAGCAGCACTGGGACTCAGTTCCCTCACCCTGACTCCCTCCAAGCTGTGTTTGGTTCTGTGCAAGTCATGCCGGTGTGGTAGGCTGAAGGTGCACCTTACCTTCCTGAGCATATCGCATTTGAGAAGCAGTGTTGGCTTATATAAGCACGCTTACCCCTTGCTTCTTGCCGGAGTCTGGAATCACGGAACCTTTTGCAAATGTGCTCTTGCTGCCTCTGGACTGGAATGTTAAGTACCGGTAGAGTTGCCTGGTTTAATAGTCTGATAAAAACATGTCTGTGGATGGACAAGGTCAGTCATTGACTTCATGGAAGGAGAGCCTCAGATGAAAAGGCTGAAGAACAGGGAGTCACAGGGTTGAGCTGAGAATGAGGCTCGTTGATTCAGGACAGCTTAAAGACAGTGTTACCCAGGCAGCATGCTTTTTACCTTTGAGTTTAATTTATTTCTGAAAAAGGCATACATTCAGATGGTTCAAAATTCAAGGACTGGGGTGGATATACAGTATTGTGTCTTTCTCTTACTCATGTCCCTAGTCACTGAGTTCCTCTCCCCAGAGGCAACCACACTCCTCCTTACCTTTCATTCCATGTATATTCTCCCAGGGATTTGCATATTCAAAGATTTGTATATACAGATATATACAGTATATCTTGTGTGTGTGCGTGTGGAGCACATTTTACACAAGTGCTAGCAGGCTAAACACATTATTGTACTCTTTGATTTTTTTTTTTTTTTTTGACTTTACGTGTCTTAGAACTTGGTCCACAGTATAGTGGGAGGAACTTGCTTACTTTTTTTTTTTTTTTTTAATATTTGCATGGTTTTCCATTATACTTATTCAGTTGAGCACTTGAACACTAGTATTGGTAGGACAATGGAATAACAGGGAATAATTTTAATTTGCATGGTACATAATGACAAAGGTACAGGTGGATTCTCTTGACCAACAAACTGCAATATTATCTGGATGAAGGTAGCCTGAAGGAAAGGTAACATTTCTAAGCACTTCATGTGCCAATGGATTTGTAAAGCAGTGGTTCTTAAACTTTGGTGTCTTTAAGAATTGCCAGGAGAGCTAATTAAAAGTGAGGTTTAACAAGCTCCCCCCTCTTTCACTGCCCCAGAAATTATGATTCATTGGAGCTTGTGGGCGGGTGGATCACGAAATTCTAATAAAGATGGTGGGCAGACTGCACCGTGAGGAAAACCTCTGCAGAGGGAAAAGAGCTTTCCACTGAAGAAGTACCTGAACAGTTCATTCGTTCGAATTATTAAAATAATTTCATTTCCATATTTTTAAACCTGAAACGAATTCACAAACAAGGAAATGATTTTTCTCAAACAGTTCAGACACATTGTTTCCCCACACTTGCCTCCCAGTTCTCTCTAGAAACAAGAGTCTCTTATCAGTCGTTATCTTCGAAGGGACATAAAGTCCCTACCGCACAGCAGGGAGTATCGCCTATACCGAGGAACCTGGCCTTGTCCTGAGGTAGCAGCAGTGCCGTGGGCTGGGAAGAGCAACACGCTTGGATTTGGGAGTCCTGAGTCAAAAGTCTTTAAATCTCAGTGACTCACCACTCACTGTGTGGCAGGCACCCAAGCTCAGGATTTTAGGTGCGTTATCTCAGTTATCTCACAGCGACCCATTTTACAGAGATCAAAACCAAGGCTGAGAGCATAGTCATCTGCTTGGGATTGGGGCTGGGAGACACAACTAAGGGGGTGGAACTAGGATTTTGAATTTAGGTCTAGGGCCATTGCTCTTAAATGATCTGAAGTACTGACCACTTAGTCACTGGGCAATTTTGGGGATAAGGTCTCAACCACTCTCAAATTCTTGGGCCTCTTTAACACTTTATGAAGACTGTTCATTCATTGTCTTTCTTGCTCATCTTGTAAGCTCTGCGAAGACATGTCTGCATCTCATTCACTGTAGATGAAGCACCTCGTCGTCTGGGCAGACAGTGGGTGCCCAACACACAACTCCCGCAATGAGGTTTGAGTAGAAAATACAGGAAAGGTTAATTCCCATAAATGCTGAGTCTTATCAGCCCACTAATTCTTCTTAGATTATTTTAATTTTTACAAAATTTTTCCTAATTATAGACCGATATATGCTCAATGCAGATTAGAAATTCATTTAAAAAAAATCTAACTATCCATAATTACATCACCAGAGAAGACACCTTCCTGAACTTTCTCTGTCTTGCCTGCCTACATCTTATACACACACGCACACACACACACACACACACACACACACACATATAATATAGAAATAATATGTACATAATATATATAATATATAACACATGTATTATATATAAAATGTAGGCAGGCACTATTATATTTACATATAATTTTTATGTAACTACATATACAAAATTTTATATGTGTATATATATATATATATATCCCTCTCTGTCTCCCTCCCATTTCCCTCTGTAAAATGAGCTAATCTCTACTCATAGGTCTCCAAGGAAGACAATTGAGGAGATTTTTGCCCACAGAGTGCCAGGCACATACTGGCTTGCTTTTTCTACATGAAAGAAAAAAAGACGGCGGCATCTCAGGGAATTAGAGGGGCCTCAGGCCTGTCTCGTTTCTACCACCCATGGGCTTTAAGACACACCAACTACTGCTGGGTCTGCGGAGTCACCAAGTGGCCTCTTGGTTACAGCAGGACTCCTCAGGGGGCCTCTCCCTGGGACAGACACTGTGTTCTTGAAGAACTCATGTGTCTGATCCCCATGACCTTTCTCATTCTTGCTGTAAACAAACATCTTGACCTGTTATTCATAGTCTCCTTCGAGTTTAGTTAATGTGAGTTAGTTTTCTGGAGATAAAAGAAATTCACGAACTCTGGTTTCTACTTTTGCAAAGTGGATGGAGCCTGAACACCTGTCAGCTTCCTCAGCAGCTTTGCTGCCCGATCTCTCAGCTCCAGGAGTACCGCTAGCTATGGGACTGCACGTTTCTGTTCAAAGTATTTGCTGTCTGTCCTGGGAGTGGGTTATATATCTCTGTCCTGTTGAATTCAGCAGTGGCTATAGGACTTGATTTGGTCAATGAAATGTGGATATAACTGGCCATGTCACTTCTAAGCAGATGTGTCAAGAGCTAGCTTGTGGTCTGCTATCTCTTTCTTTTTTCTCTACCATGAGTCCAGCAATGTCCCCAAGAGAGGGGCTGTTCCATCATCCTGGAATGAAGATAAGGTGGAATAGAGACAAACTGACCTACGATGACATGTAACGTGAATGAGAAATAAATATTTGTCAGAGAAAAAAATTGTCTCTGAGATTTTGGGGTCATTTGTTATTACAGCATAACCTAGCCCATCCTGCCTCTCTGATACAGTGGCTTTGAACATGGTACTTGACTCTTTGAGTCTGAGTATCCTCACCTGTAAAATGGGGATAATTGTGTTTACTTCATCTACAGGGTCATTCTGAGGATTTACATGAGACAATAGATTAAAAACATTTAGCCTAGCTCTTGAGCTCAGTAGCTCCTTATTAAATGTTAGTTAAATCTCAGCCTAATTAGTAATTGGAGTGAGGCTAGACACAGACTGATGTGTGATGACCTTTCATCAAAAAGCCAGATAAGACACCACTGTCCACAGTAGCACCACTCGCAATAGCCCAAAGGCGGAAATAAGCCAGACAGAAAAGCACATGATATCACTTATATGTGAGATATAAACCTAAAAGCAGCAAATGAACGGGACAAACAAACAGAGACTCATGGGTATGGACAATGGACTAATGGTTCCTGGAGGGGAGGGCTGAGATCAACGGGGTAAAGGGGATCAAATATGTGATGACAGAAAGAAATCTAACCATGGGAGGTGAACACACAGTGTAAAAAAAATATATATATATATATATGTATATATATCTTACTGTTAAAGTGTACAACTGAAACTTATTGGATTTCATTAACCAATGACACCATAATTTAATAAACAAACAAATAAACAAACAAACAAATAAATAAAATGGTGGTTGCAGGGACTTGGGAGAGGGATAAATGGGGAATTATTATTTAATGAGTATAGACTTTTAGTTGAAGAAGATGAAAAAGTTCTGGAGATCGATGATGGCGGTGGTTTCATAACAATGTGAATGTACTTAATGCCACTGAACTGTACACTTAAAAATGGTTGCAGTGATATATTTTATGTCATGCATATTTCATCACCATTAAAAAAAATGTTGGACGAACCTTCATTTTCACTCCTTTTTTACTTGCTTTGTGTTGGGCAGACCTCATTTGGAGCTCTTACTTGATCTGGAGCACACATTTTAATCATCTTCTTTATTATTTTTATTACACAAATCACACTTCGTCATTATTAAAAAATAAAATACAGATAAATATAAAAGGATCTACCCATGTACTCATCCTGCAGTGACAACCACTGTTAATGGTTTGGTGTATCTCATTGCAAACATTTTTCTAAGCGTTTATACATATAATTGCACACATATCTGTATACACTCATACAAACTTGCATTTAAACATCAAATCAGGTTATAGTATATATACTGATATGTAACCTATTTTTTTTTCCTACTAAATGATAAATACATGAGCAGTTTTTGCATTAACAAGTTCAGTCAGCCATCTGTGTCCATAGCTTCCGTGGATTCAACCAACCGAGGATTGAAAACATTTTTTTAAAAAGTTACGTTATTGCTGGCATGTACTATGTAGTTAGGTCTATAATGGTTGCCTCTGTACTGAACATATACAAACCTTTTGTCATTATTCCCTGAACAATTTAATATAACTATTTATGTAACATTTACAGTTTCTTATGTATTATAAGTAATCTAGAGGTGATTTAAAGTATGTGGGAGATGTGCATAGATTATATGCAAATACTCTGCCATTTTATATAAGGGACTTGAGCATCCACAGATTTTGATTTCCATGGTGAGGCGGCCTGGACCCAATTCCTCACAGATACCGAGGGACAACTGTGTAGATCCACATCGTAATTTTTAATGGCTGCACAGAATCCCACTGTATGTATGGATGTAATAACTTTATTTAACCAATTTCCCAATGATAGATATTTAGATTGTTTCCATTTTGTTGTTGTCGTTGTTGTTATAAGAAAGCTTATGTCACATATAATAATAATGGTACAATATATTATTTCCTATGTACCAGATACCATGCTAAGCATTTTACAAGCATTATGTAATATAATTCTCATAGAAATCCTATCTCAGCCCCAAGGGAAGCACACTAGGTGCTCCAAACTTTCTCCCCAGGTGAGGCCTACAGACTGGCCAGGCCAGCCCTGAGTCTTGTGCCTCCCTGTCAAACAGAGAAGGGGTTCCCATGGGTCTAGTTCTATGACTTCCTTGAGTACACACCTGGGGAGCAGCAGCCACTAAGAGGAGGTTCTTTGTCCAGGAGCCACTTGAGCAACTGCCTCCCTTAACACAGGACCTGCTTGCCCCCGAAACCAACCCTGAGACATGGGTTTAAGCACACACAGTTCTTTAAGCAGCGCAGGAAACACCAGCAAGGGAGCGGGGAAACAGTACAGGGAATGGAATGCTGCGGATAAAAGGTGCCTCATCACGCATGCTACCACTCTGCACAACTAGAGCCGAAGTCCATGGGGAAACTGTAACTCGTGTTCGTGTGACTCCACCCAAGGGGCAAGGGAGCTGGGGTATTTATACACCTATCCTGTCAGTCGCTCTCAGGGTAGAGAGGTCTTTTGCAGTTTTGGAAAAAGCCTTCAGGTAATAAGATGCAGGAACTGGAAGAGGGAGGTTGACTAGAGCAAACCGAAGTGATGAGGGAGATGGCAGTGCAGCAGGGAGGGGGATGGAGGTGGGGAACCAACATTATCTGCTACCAACACTATCTTGGTACCAAACTACTGAGGCCAGGATTCCACTGGCGAACGAAGTCTTCCCACACCAAGCCACATCCCACCCTCCACAGACACAGCTGGAAGCAGCATTTTTACCATCCGTGAGAAAGCGCACATGTATTCAAGTCTTACTTACTGTACCTTATAGTTTTATCTGTTTCTATCAATTATAAGAGAGATCCATTATTTGTCTTATTTCTTTTGCTCTTCCATCAGTTTGGAAAAAAGGCTTTCTGTTTCCATTCTTATAGTAGCTACCCTAGTCCTTTCAACTTGCTATCTGACTTACCGAAGTCTAAAATTAGTCAGTCTTTTGTCCCTTGAACTATGCAACAACTTTAAAACACTTTAACTCCATTAACCAACTTCCAACTTACATGTAATTGTTGCTGTCTATTTTATCTTTGTTTTATTTTTCATCCTAAGTCCCAGAAGACCCAATTATCATCATGATTTTATACAATCAGTGAATAATATGGATTATTTAGAAGTCCAATTTTTAATTTCCAAATATAAAGGGATTTTCTAGTTAACTTTTTTTTGTTATTAACTTATAGCGTAAATGTACTGTGGCCTGAAAACATATTTTGTATGATTCCAATACTTTGAAATTTGTTCAGACTTGCTTAATGACCCAGAATATAGTTGATTTCTGTAGCTGTTCCATGTGTGGTGAAAAAGAATGTGGATTATGCAGTTGTTCTATAAATGTCTACTAGGTCAGGCTTGTTAATCATTAAATCTTCTGCATTCTTACTGACTGTTTTTTGTCTGCTTGTTCTAGCAATTATTGAAAGAAATATCTTAAAATCTCCCTCTATGATTGTGGATTTGTCTGTTTCATCTGGTTCTACTTTTTTGTTTTTTCCTTTATACCTTTTCAAAAGCATGTTATTAGGTGCATGCAAATTTACACTTATTATATCTTCTTGGTAAATCGAATTTTTATCATTGTGAAATGACACCCCTCCTTCCATTGTGAGATGTTTTTGGCTTTAAAGTCGATTTTATTCTGTAACTAATCTAGCTTTGTCAACTTTCTTTTGTTTAGCGTTTGCATGACATGCAAACTTCATGCATAGGGTATATGATGTGGTTTCTGCCTACCTCTCCAACTTTATTTCACACTACGTTCTCCTTTGTTCACTGACCTCCAGCCGCACAGAATCCTGCTGTTCCTTGCTCATGCTCAGCCTGTTTCCATCTCAAGGCCTTTCCACATGTTCTTGCTTCTGCCTGGAGTGCTCCCCCTAGACCAATTCTGGCTCCTTCACTTCCTTGCCATCTCTGCTTAAACATTAATTCATCAACAATGGCCTCTCTGAACCCCACTTCTAAAATAAAGTTCTCTCACTCTCTATCCTCTTCTCTGCTTTAATTTTTTTATAATAATTATAACTACCTTACGTTATTTCATATATACTAGAGTGTGAACTTCATGAGGACAAGGACGCTACTTTATTCACTCTATTCAGACCTAGTGTCTCAAACGGTTCTTGGCACAGAGGCAGTTCTCAGTAAATACCTGTTGAATGAATAAATCTGCATAATTGTCTGTTTTATAATGAGAATATGTATGAAAAACTTTTAATGCAAATACAGCATGCTACTACAAAGTCGGGTCTAATTGCTTGAATACCTTTTCATATCCAACGTATAATAACTTAACATTCCATTGGCGTGATGACAAATTCTCAGTCTCTCCTCAGAGGGCCCCCCAGTTATTTCTCGGAGTCTTCAAAAGATAGGAGTGGTGTGCTAGAGTTGGCACGTGCAGGCTCCCAAGAGCTGATTGTTAAATATTTAAGAATTCTGTGAGCTGATTGTTATACTGCGGTAGCTTGAAATTGGTTACCGTGGGAGTATTTATACCATGAAAATCAGCAAATATTATAAATCTGGGTGGTTTTTTAAATTAAAAAAAAAAAATAGAGCCAATTTACTGGTATAAGGCTCCCCAAACTAATTAGTAAACTACTGTCGCCAAGTGGCATCAACTCTCTTCCAGCTGAGGCTCCACTGGGAAGGCTCTCAGAGAATCCTGCCCATTGTCACTGCCCATCCTGAGAAGGCCAATGTCCCTGCCAAGGCTGCAATATCACATATGTTCAGGGAGCCCAGGGTGAGATGAAGGGCTGCCCATCCAGTAGATACAGAAACGGAGTGGGGCTTTCAAGATAACAGGGTTTCTCCAAAACTTCTTCAGCTTTTTCTCTTACCAGCAGATTTTCAAAACTCTTAGACTTTTTTCTTTTAAATCAAGGCTCCCTGGTGGTGGTGCCAAGATGTGGCTTGGGGAACTTTATCCTCCCTGTGGAAGACTCTGCTTATTGCATTTCCATATCCATTTCCCCTTCTTCCTTATTTGGCTGTGAGGCCAGAGCAGCGGAACGGCAGAGCAGGAGATAGAGGAAGCCATCGTAAGGGCACTAGAGACAAAATAACATCTCTTATTCACTTAAGCCGCTGTTAGCTGGCTTACTTGCTGCTTGAAACAATTCCTAACAGAAACACTTCTCTGCAATATCCATCAGCTCCCCCAAGCCAGTTAAGTAAAACCACATATTTTCTATGTAAGTACAACATCAAAACGAGACCCATAGGCACCCTCCCCACAAACAGATGGCAGCTTCCAGGCCCCTAAATAGACTTTGGAGCTGCCCTTGTGGTTCCTTATATGCCCCTTCTGGCACATGCTGCACTAACGCACTCCCCACTGACCCACCCAAGCAGGCGGTACCCAGACGACATTTTTTTCCCTGAACCTGCTCCCTCCACAGGTCAAGGCCTTTATGTGGAGGAGATAGCAGAGTGGGCTTTCAGATTGTGGTTTTGGCTCTGATACTACAAACATCCTGGGGAAAGCTATTGGTTTAACTCTCAGTTTTCTCACCTGTAGAATGGGGTCAATACTCCCAGATGATGTTTTTCCTTTTAGCCATGAGGATTAAATGAGAAAATACTCAGAGTAAGTGCCCAGGGCTATTAGCTCTTACAGACAGTGCTGCAATAAACATCATGGCCCACATATTACACCCGGTCATTTCCTTAAAATAAATGCCTAGAAGAGGAATTTCTGGGTTACACATTCTGCTCATTCATAATTTTGACAGCTACTGCAAATGGTTAACCAAAAGGGTCTATACCAATGTGAGACTATCCCATTTCTCTAGAACTTCATTAATACTATGTATTGTCATAATCTTTGCTGTTCTTTTAGGCAAAAATAGTATCTTACTTTTTTTTCTTATTAATTTTTAAGTTGGATATATAATTACTCACAAAGTTGACCATGTCTTCCTTTTGTTAGTCATTTGAATTCTTGTTGCAAATTTCCCGTTCTCACTCTTTGCTGGTTTTTCTATTGGGTTGTAGGGCATGAGGGAGGTGGAGGAGCTGAAGTTTGTTTGGGTGATTCAGTTTGGGTGATTCAGAGGGAATGACGAAATGATAATAGGTGGGACAGAAGATTAAGAGGCAGTATAGATGGTGGTTTGGGTGATGGTTTGGACATGGGTGGAGGAGAAGAGAAAGCTGTTAAGAATAACATCCAAGTTTCTGGTTTGAACAGGTGGTTAGATGGTGGTAGTATTTTCTGAGATGAGGAAGATTGGGGGGGGGCGGTGCAGATGATGTTTTTCCTTTTGGTCATTTGAATTTGAGGTGCCCTGTGGAACATCTGAGGCTAGTAAACAGTTAGATTTATAGGTCTGGAGCTCTGAAGGCAGACGTGGGTGGGAGAATCTTCGATTTGCCGAAGGAGACTGCGAGGGGAGGAGGACCTACTAGAGAAGTGGGAGAAGCGCCAAGACTGAAGAGATGGATAAAGGAAAAAGACTGGGAAAGAGTGATCGAAGAAAATAAGTGGAAAACCAGGAGTAGGAAGGGCTACATAAGCTAAAGGAAAAGAGCATTTCAATAAGGAGAAGATAATAAACAGTATCATAGAAACTGAATAAGACAAAGAGTAAGAAATGTCCATTTGCGTTTCAAGATGAGGCAAGAGCAGTTCCATGGCGTGACGGTGGCAGAAATCAGCCCCCAGTGGGTTGATGAATAAAAGAAGGGTGAGGAAGCAGATGTGGAGGGTCAGGTCTCTATAGGGTTGGAACTATTGAGGAAGGAAGAATAAAGTTCTGGTTAGAGTGGTCATGCCTGTTTTCCCACGCCATCACCAATACTGGATATGTCATCTATCTTCATCTATCTGACAGGCAAAAGTGCCTTCTCGTTTTTATTTTCATTTTTTAAAATTATCAGTATAGTTGATTGGTTATTTATTTTTCTTAGAAAGATCTCCCCTCCCCAGGGTTGCTAGATTTAGCAAATAAAAATACAGGATGCCCAGTTAAATCTGAATTCCAAATAAACAAGAAATACTTTTTGAGTGTAAGGATATTTCAAATATTGCATAGGGCATATTTATCCTGTATTTTAGTTGGCACCCTTCTCCCCTACCCCAAAGTTATAAAAAATATTCATCTGTACGTGTTTCTAGCACGTTATCATTTCATTTAGATTTTTAAGGCCATCTCACATTTATTTTGTAAGATATGATTCTAACTTAACTTTTTCTTACATGGTTAGGAAGTTGTACCAGCACTATTTATTAAATAATCTAGCAATTTCTCATTGCTTTGGAAAACCATCTTTATCGTATATCAAATTCTTTAATGCACTTTGGTTTCATCTTTCTA
Source organism: Rousettus aegyptiacus (assembly GCF_014176215.1). Lineage (NCBI taxonomy): Eukaryota > Metazoa > Chordata > Mammalia > Chiroptera > Pteropodidae > Rousettus > Rousettus aegyptiacus. The sequence goes on along the minus strand of NW_023416284.1, from coordinate 19,742,620 downwards.
TTCTGTTTAATTTATCATATGTCTACTCTGTCGTGTTAATCATTTAAAACTTTTTCTATATTTTATGATGCTTTGACATCTTGGGGCCTTGCTAATCTTAGAGAGACTGCCCCTTCCAGGGCTAGTTAATTCCTAGAAATAATAAACAACTTGCCTACAAGCACGCACTTCATCTGCAAAAGCAACCAATCCAAAGCCTATAGCCACAACCATCTTTTTTATCTAACTCACACACCAAGCCAATATTCCTCTTGCCCTAAATCACCCCAGGGCCAGATACCAGATAATTCCTATAGCCCAGAGCCACCAAAATTATTCAAACTACCCAATCTTAAACCTGCTTAGCTACTTACTCTGCTTTGCCCCTTTCTTCCTATGAAAACCACAGTAAAGGCTCTGGCTCGGGTTTCCCCTCACACCTTCCTCCTGACCAACTCAGGTGTTAGTTACTTCATGTAGCCCTGCCTGGCATGGCATACCTACCTCTTCCTCTTGGGAACCACGAATAATAAAATCTTCTTTCAAAGGCATTCGTCTTTGTGTCCATCATCTTACCCTGCCTGATTAAAACAAAATCCCAGGTACATTTTAAAATATCTGTGCCAGTATCATGTTGTTTTAAAACTTTGTAATATTTTAATAGATGAGCAAGTCCATTCTCACTCTTAGTTTTCAGACTTTTCTTAAATATTCTTATAGCTTTCTTTTTCAAATTAACTTTAGAACTACTTTGTTAAGTTTTAAGAAAAGGCCTCTGGGGATTTTGAGTGGAATATGTAAATTTTTATATTAATTTGAGGAAATTAGGTGGACTCTAAGTTTTGAGTGTTTCTATTTAAGACAAGGTATATATTGCCAAATCTTCTCCATGTCCCTCGATGAGCACACTTTCTGTAAGTTTGTTTCTAGTTATTTTTGTATTTATTGATATTATGAGTGGAACCCTTCCTCATGGCTTTTTCTAGCCACTATGTGTTGTTTAATGGGTATGTTATTGATTTTTGTGTATTTATTTTGTAATTGGTTTTGTTCCCAAACTCACTTAATATTTTTAATGGATTTTGGGGGAATTTCCAGCTATAATCATATTAACTTTAAATAATGATTACTTTGCCTCTTTTTTTCTAGTATTTGTACCTCTTTTTATGTTTTTGCATAATCAAATCAATGTGAGCTTTCAGAATTTATTAACTAAAAGTTGTGGTGCTAGGGTTCCCTCATTGTTCTTTACCTAATGGGACTATTTCGAGAATTTCATTGTGAAGCATAATGCTTAAAGTTGGTTTGAGATATTAAAAAAAAAATCATAAGAGAGTATGTTATTTCTATTTTATTAAAATTTAAAAAACTTAGTTATGAATATTAAATTCAAATGCAATTTTCATTATCTTTTAAAAATATATGGCTTTCTTTCTATACTTATTAATAAGATAAATTATATTAATAGTTTTTCTAGTATAGATCTATTTGTTTTCATCCTTATGAAGAATACTACTTGGTCATAATATATTTTTCTTTTAAACCATTATTGTAGTCTGTTTTCTAGAATAAATTATATTAATATATTTATTAATATTGAACTATCTTAACATTCCTATTATAAATTCCTGGCATATTTATTTCCTAATACACTATTAGATTCTCTTTGTTAATATTTTTAAAGGGTGTAAATAAACCCAGTTGCACAAGAAATATCACATTTCTTGTTCTGCAACGATTTTATTCAGAAGTTTTATATCAACATGAGTAAGTCAGGTTGGTCTCTTTTTTTCCTATTTTGCACTATCCTTGAGTCTGGGGGACAGGATCTTCTTAAAAAAAACAGGAATATTTTCTTTCTCTGTGGCCTGGTATAATTATCCCTATTAATTGATGTAAACTGCCCAGTATATAGAATGCATTATTCCCATGTTATACTTGAGGAGACTGAGGTTCATACTTGCCATCACTAAGCCTGGTATCAAGGTTTCTGGGAGGCAAACTTCTTCAAGAAAGGCAAAGTAGCATGGTGGTTAAGAGTTTGGGCTCTACGGCTAGTTTAACCAACTAGGTAACCTTAGACAGGGTTACCCGCACCCCCAGAGTTCTCGTGACAATTTAACAAGATGATCATGTATAACAATCACAATGTACAATGCCTTGCACATAGTAAACACTAAATAGACAGAAGTTGAAAAAAAGAACAGAACAAAACCCAGAAGCATATTGGGTAAACCAGGAATGAGGCCAACGAAGAAGGTCAGTCCTGAGGATGACTCCTTCTAAGCTGAGGGATGGCTTTGGAAACCATCTCTGCCCACAGCAGCACACTCTCTCTAGGATCCACTTCCCATGTGCCTTCCAGATTCAGCACCCCAAACCAGGACAGAGCTGCAGGGACTGTCTGTCCCTATTGTCAGCTTTCTGCTTGGAGACTCCAGATTCTCCTAAACCAGAGCCCTGCATGGTCCATCCTGGCCTGGGATTATATTAGAACAAAGACTGTTTAGCAACCCAAGTAAAAGTAATTCACTTTTAACTGGCATATCTTGAATAATATATTCAAAAGAATACTCATACCTGAAATTGCTCCTTTCCCTCTGAATTTGTCTCACTCACAAACCTCTTAGTTGCCTTAAAAATTCAGCCCTTCACTTTGAACTCCCACCCTAGCTGGGTGATCATCTTTTCTCTCTTTCCAGCACCCCCGCCCCACCATTCCCTTCCTTCTCCACACTATACCCACTCATGGTCTTCAGCCCCCACACAAGGTAGTTTGTCTTGTACTCTGATTGCTTCTTCCATAAGAAGCAGCTATTCCTGGAATTTATTGGTCTTTGGTGCCCTTGAGGATGACTTTTGACTGCAGAGAAGACTGTTAAGGTTTATTCTGGGTTTTAAAAACGGAGTCAGTTGATTAAAATTACAAATTCAAAAATCTTAGTTCTTCAGGCTTTTATGTTCAGCTTAGAAGTCTTATTATTCTATTTAGAAGCCTAATACATTTTAAGAATAATTTAAAATTATTCTTTGACTTTGAATAATGTTTGGTTCCATTTATGAACTCAGTTAATTAAACACCTTCATCATGGTAAACTACACTGATAAATTTAAATATATTTGATTTCTTTTTAAGTATTTAAATTTTCCCACTTAACAAACAAAATCTCCTTATGTACAAAAAATTCTTATCAATCCAGAAAATTAAACTATAAATATGGTGAGCCTAAAACTCAATTAGTTTCTAATACCGTGCATTACTTTAGTAAGTTTCAACTTGTAATCATAGTCTTAATTAATTTCTCTATCAGACATTTAAACTGGATTTACATGGTTGTCATTCTAATAGACCAAATACTCTTAAACATTACAAATTCATAAAATACAAAACATGAGTAGATTTCTTATTACAAAATTATTAATGCTATGATTTTGATTCTTAGACCTTTCTATATTAATTTTAAATAATAATAGCTAACACTTATATAACATTTTCTATGTGCCAGATTCTAAGTGCTTTTCATATATTATATATTAGCTTGTGTAATTCTCACAGTTCTCGACCACAAATTTCAAGTGAGCTGTGAAGGCTCCCTGGCAATTACAGTATATGCTAACAGGCCCTTCACTTTCACATCTTTTTAAGTGACTGTATTCTACTCTCTTGTCAACCTCCCAATACTTCTTCCTGATCTTATTCTTAGCTAGTGACCTATCTCTCAATGATTCATTGGATTATTTCCATCGACAAACAAATGTATTGTGATTTCTCCCAGCTCATAGGATAAAATTAAACAAACACTTGTTTTAAACCAGATTTTCTTTGCCAGCTATCACCCCATTTTATTTTAAACTCACTTTTTGCTATACAACTCCTCAAAAGTGATGTTGTCCTTGCTCTCCATTCCTTTCCCCCCAGTCTTTTCTAAACCTGCTCCAAGGAGTCCTTCTCTTCCTGCATTCACCTAAATCACCTTCATTCATCTTACCTGGCCCATCAGTAGCATTTGACACAGCTAATCACTCATTCCTCCTGGAGACACTGCTTCCAGGACATCTTTCTCTCTGAGATTTCCTCCTAACTCCATGAGATCTGGGAGGAATTATCAATCATGGTGTCCCAACCACTACAGCCCTGGAGTAGAGGAGCATGGCCAGGCCAGGCAAATCCTATGATTGATTGACCCTGTGACTCGAGCTGGGCGATCAGCCAGGAGTTTTTATTATTGTTGCTGTTGTTGCCGTTGTTGTTATTATTATTGTTATTTTTATAATTAACAGGACAGACACACTCTTTCTTTCGTTTCACAAGGGAATGAAGTGTAGGCTGTCAGTGAAGTCTCCTCCGACTTTGCCAGTGGCTCTCTTTCTGGTCGCGTAGAGACTGTAACATGAGGGCGCAGAGCCAACGTACAAATAAAGGTGGAGAGATGGAGAGAGAGAGAGAAAGTGAGGGAGGGAGAATGATGCCATGTTTTAGGGTGGTTTTTAAAGTCTTTTAAATCTTTTGTTTGATTACTGGCCTGTTCAGATTTTCTACTTCTTGAGACAATTCTGGTTATTTATGTTTCGATAGATTGTCACTGTTCTGTGGACTTACACATTTCTTGCCATTATATTATCTTTAAATTCTTTTAGGCACTTCTCTATCCATAGTTCTTTTTTCTTCCTCTGTGCCCACCCAGCGTCCTCCTCCTCACTCTCCTTCTCTGCTTAATTAGGCTTGCTAGTGGTTTTGTACTTTTAAAACATATTTTCAGAAAACCAGTTTTAATTTATACTTTTAACTGATTCTTATTTCTTTTCTTTCTACTTCATTAATTTCTTATTTTATTTTTATTAATTTTCTTCTACTTTATTTTGTCTCTAGGTCTTAAGTTACATATTTAGTTCATTTGTTTTCAGCATTTTTTAACAATAAAATAATTCAAAGTTACAAATTATCTTCTGAGTAAAGATCATTGTAGAACTGTTTGACTCAAATAAACTCATAAAAATGAAAAAAAAAAATCATTGTACCTTGTAGGTTTTGATATAAAGGAAACTTAATTTGATTATTGTAATTTCTGTTTTTGTTTTCTTGTTAGCCAGGTATTTTCCTCCACCCTCTTTTCCTGGCTAATTCTCACTTGTTCATCAGATTTCGGCTTATGTAGTATTCCTCAGGAAGTCTTCCTGATCCCCAAATCAGGTTAGAGCTTCTTCTTGTACAATTGATACTTCTTCTTAATACACATCATGAACAATTATTTGTGCAATTATTTGTTCACTCTCACTTCCTTACCAGACCATGAGCTCTTGAGTGCAGAGACTGTGTTTATCTTTTTCACTGTTTCAATATGTGTTTATTGAATTAATGACTGAAAAATGGTTATTAGGGAGAATGCAAAATAGTACAGGTCTTTGGGAGGGGAACTTGGCAATACCTAAAAAAAAAAAAATCCATGATTACTTATATACTTATCCTTTGGCCCAGCAATTCCATTTCTAGGGTTCCAACCTGAAAATACATTGGAAAAAAATATTAAAATGATTTATGCACAAGGTTATTCATTGTGGGATTATTTCAGATGACAAAAGATTGGAAACAATCCAAATGTTCATCATTAGGAGACTGGCGGAATAAGCTGTGGTACATTCACATGGTGGCACACTGCCCAGCTATAAAAAGAAATGTAGAAAGTACACTGCAATAGAATGATCTCCTGGATATTGTTAAGTGAAAAACACAAAGTGTAGAACTGAGCATCCAGCATATTATTTTTTGTGTAACAATGAGGCAAGAGTGGTATAAATATGTATACAAATTGCTTATATTTACAAAAAGAAACACTGATAAAATAAGCCAAAAAAAAAAAAAACCTCCCATAAAAACAAATGAACAATAAAAATGATTACTTTTGAGGGAAAGAACAGGGTGGAGAGACAGAGATGGAAGCAAATTTTTCCGAATATATATTGTTATGTGGTTTTGACTTTAGAATCAGATATTTTATACATTCCAAAATAACATTAAAGCAAAAGGAAAGGAGAAACACATCTCAAGAAAACTGAAAACAATTTGAAATGAAAGACCTTAACTATATATCGAGTTGGTGACATAACCACTCAGAGAAAATAATGATCTCAGGTGGCTTTATAACATATCGTCTCCACATGTTTAAAGAAGTTTTTCCTAAGGACAAAAAGAGCTGCAAAGAAATCTTAAAAGCGCATTTGGAAGTCATATTGTTAGTACAAATATTGGCATTATTTTTGAAACTGTTATATATAAATCGCAGCTCAATGCCAATAAGTAATTGTGTTAATGCTAGACTCTAAGATCTCCAGTGTATGAGAAAACAGAGGTGAAGATAAGACCAAAGAAATTAAGTAAAAAACATGAAATCTTACATTTAAATTAGAAATATTAGCAGAAACACATAATCCTTTTGTTTTTCTGTTTGAAGGTACATATTTTCCAGCTCTGTTCTCTGAAAAATTTAGAAGCAATGATAGCCTGCCATCAGTGAGCATATCTAGTGTGCAGATTGTGTTCAACTACCAAGAACCAAGAAGAGTGGCTGATTCCTGGCCTGTTGCAGGAAATAGACAACACAAACCTGAAATATCTTGTTGGGTCAGAAAGCAAGGACATTGTCAGAGTAATGGGATCATGTCCAAAGGACACACAGGAGCCAACACGAAAGGATGTTCGCTTGTTAACATGGGATAATTTGAGCATCAGAAAGAATGACTGATAATGATTGAAACATACTGAATATAAAAATACTCGTTTGTTAATATTGATACTGAGAGAGAGAGAGAAGAGAGAGAGAGAGAGAGAGAGAGAGAAACTTTAAATTAAACAAATATCATTAAATACCATCGAAGGTAACTAGGGCACAATTTCCCATCCTGACAATTAGCAGTGAAAAGGAAAGAATTAGGCCTTTAATCTGTCATTCTTCTACTATTTCATTTCAACCTAAAAGCCCTAGTTTATGAGAAAAAGCTCCTTACCAAAAAAAAAAACAAGTCCAAGTAATAAATGTGAAAGAATTGATAGCTTTAGAAAATCGACTTTTAGAAAATCAACTTTTTTACAACCCTTAATAAAATAATGAATTCAGGTGATAATTACCAATGGATGAAATAATTACATGGAAGATTGATGGGGAATTTTATAATGGAGGAATCAGGTTGTTACTGCTTGAGCTTGAGTTCATAGTACAGCTATGTGTGTCATACTACCAACGTGATGTTACATGATGTGCATGGCCTCACCTATGAAGTATCTGCCTTGGTTTGGATTGCCCCCAAAGCAGACATTATGAAAAAGATTTGAGTGCAAGTAGGTTTATTTGAGAGATGATCCCCAAGAAATATCTTTAAGGGAGAAGAGAAGTGAGGCAGGGAAGGAAGAAAGCCAATAAAAAGTGATTTTACGTGGGAGTCACCACTCAGGTAACTGGAGCCAGTTCCTCTGGGGCCCCTCTGAAAGACTGTGCATATGTCAGAAACCTCCTGTGACAGGCAGGGAAGCTGGAGTATTGAGCCACCAGCTCCCACACTGCACTGATCAAAAGCCACAGAGATATCAACTCCCCAGTTTTTCTCAAGACCAGAGAATGCCCTCAGGTTGTAAAACTCAGAACATTGGGGCAGCATGTCGGCAAGCGGCCTCCAGGATTGGCCAAGAGCATTTAGCCAGGCACCACACTCCCCGCTCGTGGTGCTGCCTTGCCAGAGGAGTGAAACTTAGGGCTGATTTTTATTTACAGGAAATACAGAGGATGGAGGAACAAGGTAGATGATACCACAAAGAAGTAAGAAGACAAACCCAGAATGTGGGACATTCTACAGGACAAATGATTTCTTCTCGAGAGGTGTCCTTTCAGCTAGTTACCCTGTGGGCAGTTGGGCTAAATCTTACTGGGGCGCCTCTAAGAAACTCGAGGAAAGAGCCTCAGGATTATTCCATTTCAAGCCAAAAGCTGAAGTGTTTTTCCAAGACTGTAAGAGGTTTCCCCAAGGGTCCCCACTGTAGGGGGTTTCCCCAGGGATATCAGCTTCCCGCATTTCCAAATTGGTCCTGGAGGGCTGAGTGGCCTTCCCCAGCTAAAGAGAAAGCCCTGAGGCAGAAAAATCGAGGGAGACCACAAGGGCATATTTGAAATGTGGTGGGAGCAAGGTGTACAAAGCTATCTCCTCAGCTGCCACCAGTCGGCGGGGAGGGTTACCACGGGCATCTGTGAGCGTCTTGGCAGGTTCTCACATGGGCTCAAAAGCAAGTTTCTGCTGTCAAGTGCTGCTACTGCCTACTGGGTACCTCCAGCTGATAACCCTGCCTTCCCTAGGCCCAGAATTTCTCTTCGCAAGCTGTAACAGACGTGTGGGGCCCTCCACAGTGTGTGGTGTGAAAGTGCTCTGTAGCCCTTGCCTTGCTCTCAGAAGTACCAGGTGCTTCTCAGAGTATTTGTGCTGGGTCTAGACCATTTCCTCCTCACACACATGAGCCCTGTGAACGCTCAAGTTCAATTGTGTCACTTTCCTTTTTAAGATCATCCAAACACCACAGACGTTTCCTGAGATGCTGGGTCTGGAGGATAAGCTGCTGTGTCGTCGTCTGGGTCAGGCACATGGATCTGTGGGGTTGATGGGGGTATTGGGAGCCTGATGGTGGTGTGATGGGCCAAGGCCCTTCCATAAGCCGAGGCAGGTAGGTGCCTGGTCTCTACCCTGGACCCAGTTAGGCCCCTGCCCCTGTCCCAGTCGCCATCTCTCATCTCCATGGTTTTCTTGGCCTCACTCTTCCCCATCTCTGTCTCTCCCTCTCTCCTTCCCATCTCTGTCTCTCTCCCATGCCAGGACCTGTTTCCCTACCACGGGCCCCATTTCTGCCTTGCTCTTGGCCTCTGACCTCGACCTCTAACTCCCCAGTGTTCTTTGTGTCCTTCCTCCTCCTTTAGAATAGTTTTCTATCTTCTTATCAGGAGTCAGTTAAAGAAAACACTCATGCAAAAAGATGTTAATCACAAACATACTATAAAGAGACATTACAAGTTGGATAGAGGGAAAAATTAATAATCCCTTCACTCTAATTCAGCAGCTCGGGTCAATTTTGGTTATTTCCTTTCAGTCTCTTATAAATGAGTTTTTAAACATCCTTAGTGCCTTCACAGTGACTGTTTCCTGAGATCTCTTCCACCAATGACACAGGACAGTGCTTCTTCCCTTACCCGCCTTTCTAATTTTCACCAATTTGCTAAGCAAAATATATTTTATTATTTTAATTTGCATTTTCCTAATTAGAACTGATATTGAGCATCTTTTCACATATTTATTAGATGTTTATATTTCTTCTGTGAATTTTATTTTCCATATCTTTTGCCTATTTTTTTTATTGGATTATTGCTCTATCTTTTACTGATTTATAGGAGTTCTTTATATATTGTGGATATATTTAACCAGGGTAGATTTTACCATTATCTGGTTCTAGCCAAGTACAGGTTGCAAGGGGTTTTCATTTCCATACTACCACCTCCTCTGTGGGTGTCAAAGATCCCACCCTCTGGTTTGGGGTGCTGATGAATGTCCTGAGCTATTTGAAAAGAGGTTGGATTAATAGAGATAAGTGTGGGTGGGGCTCCTTAGCAAAGTCTCAGGACACGGATGGGCATCACTCCTGCTGAGGACTCCAAACACCTGCCAGAGAAGGCCCTGGCAAGACAGTGAAGACCTGGGTGGGTACTGCGGTTCCTCAGCCAAGGTGGCCTGTGGCGCCCATGTAAGAGGTCACAGAGGATCTGCTGCTGATGGCCTAGGAGGCTCCCTGGTAGTGGTGATGAAGGGGGCTGAGCTGTCTTTGGGTGCTGACTCCCTCCTTGTGGTCCCTCAAGTCCAGTTTCCTCATCTCAAGCCCCCTTGTCTCTTTTGAGGTCATGCCTAATCCTACTCCCTTCCTTTCTCCTGGCCCAAGGACCCCATTTACCTCCCCAGGTGGCACATGGTCTGGGTCTTCTCTGTTCTATTTTCAGTTTATAGTTAAGGCATAAATTCTATCTCTAGGACCAACCCTTTTAATTCTCAAGAATGTTTTCTTCTCTCAGCAAAAGCTGACTCTTGCAAATCAAAGGCTCTGCCTTTCAAAAGTGTGGCTTCTGATGTGAGCTTCAGCAGACTTTCTGGGATGTTAAAAAACAATGACATCTGAACGCTGGCTGTTTCTCTCGCTTTATATTCCTACTATAAAAGCACGAATTCTCCTGGAGGTAAAATGGAACCTCTGATTGACATGAGGAAGTGGGAAAAATAAAAGCAAAATTGTTATTTCGAGATATGTTCTTGTTGCATTCCTGTATGTCTGTGGCAGATTTGTTCTCCCGGTCTGTTCCTTTTTAACTTTGCTCATTCGGTCTTCTGTCATTCAGAAGTTATATGTTTTTATGTCATCAAATCTAACCACCTTTTTTACTCTTCTAATGCTTTTACGGGTTTTTGTTTCTTACATTTAGTTCTTTAAATTGAAGGTATTTTGTATGTGTGTCTGGTGTGAGGTATAGTTCAAATTTTATATTTTTCAAACTGGGGAGTCATTTGTCCTAATACTGCTGATTAAATAGTCTATATTTTCCTCATGAATACAAAATGCTATACTTATGACAGATTGATAGATAGGTAGACACATACATACTTAGAATTTCTCTTGTTTTATAAGTATTTTTATTTCTAGCTTGATAGTTTCCTCTCATTTTTATTCATTAAAATTTTTTCTTGTGGGGAGTTATTGTTTAATGGGTACAGAATTTCAGTTTGGGATGGTGGAAAAATTCTAGAGATAAATGGTGGTGATGGTTGCACAACAATTTGATGCCTTGAACTGTACACTCAAGAATGGTGAAAATGGTAAATTTTATGTTTATATGTATTTAACCACAATTAAAAAAATTCTTAAGAAATTATTTTTGATATTCTATTCTTTTGTATTTTTATGTGTTTTTTCTTCCAGTTTGACTTGAGAATCAGCTCGTCAAATTCCATAAAAAATACCTTTGATATTTTGATTAAAATTACATTAAATTTATAGACTACTCTGGGGGAGAACTGACATCTTTACGATACTGAGATTTTCCATCCAATAACACAGTGTGTCTCTCCATTCACTCTGATCTCTTTTTATGTCCTTCAGTAAAATTTTATATATATTTTTTGCTTCAGGTTATTCCTAAATATACAAATATATAGCACAGGAGCAGTCACTCAGGCCTGTCTCCAGCCCAGCCCCTGGGATGAATGACTGGGTCCAAAAGATACACGAGAAAGGAAGTAAAAATTGCATGAGTTATTTCACCAAAAGCCTTTGCATTCGGTGATAGGTAAATCCAAGCGAGCTGAGCTGAAGGGACTGGCCAGATCAAGAGGAGGGACTTTCAGAATCAGAGAAACCAGAGTTTATCATCAAAAAAGGAAGGAAGAGGGAAAAACTGAGATGCTGGAGACAGGTCTGTTAGTCAACATGAATACTTATGTAGCTAAATGCCTCTGCAGATCAGATTGTGGCGTAGGAGCCAGGAGACCCAAATTTAAACCCTGACTCTGTCACTCACTAGCTGTGTGGCCTTGGGCCAATTTACTTAGCTTCTCAGAAATCCAGTGTCCTCACTGGTAAAATAAGAGTAAATTCTAATTACATATTTAGTTGTTTAATTATTTGTCTGTCTCCCACTGGACTGTAACTCCACATAAGCAAAGACTATATGGGTTTAAATGATGAATGTGCAGGGCTGTTTCTATCCCAGACAGTGCTTTTGAGGAAATTAGAAAAACGCATCCTTTTGAGCAGACATAGTTCTGTGACCCTACAGTTTGGTGACTGGTTTGTGGTCTGGATCTGGGCCCCGACTTGTCCCTCAACTAGGTGCCCTTGTGCAGTGAGTGACCTGCCCTGGTCTGTACACCCAGTGCTTAGCACAAGTTTGGCATGTGGAAGGTGCTCAAGAAATTTATTGAATAAATAGATATTATTCAATATGTAGGGATTTAGAGAGAAGGAGAGGAGGGAGATATTTCTGGGAGCCCCTCAGGGGTCCTCATTTGTGCTCAAAAAGAAGTACTCTGCTTCCAGGTGCAGAATAACATGGGACACACTAAGTGTTTTATTTTCTGTGTTTTTGAAGGTGACAGGGGTGGTGTCCACTAGTGCTCAGGAATGGGCCAACCTCATGATCTGGTGGGATGCACACCCCGGGGCTTACCTGCATAAGGCCCAGGGAGACTCCAAGAAGCATCCTCCCTCAGGATGGAGGGAGCCTGACTTGGTAATAAAACCTTGAACAATGCAAGGAGGCAGAAATGAAAGGTAGATGAAGAGTAACTGGGGAGGCTCTCTGAGGAGGGGAAAGAACGTAGTCAGTCATCTGAAGGATGAAGAGGAGACAGACACATGAAGCCCAGAGAAGAGCGTTCTAGACAAGGGGATGGAATGCGCAAAAGTCCTGGATCCCCACTGCAGAGGTACCCCTGGGATGAAAGGAAGGTCTTAGGTAAGGAGGGTGGGGGAAATGGCAGATGCCTCCCCAAGGGTTTTCAATCCAATGAAGAGGGACAAAAGATTCAGCAGGGTTGTTTCTTGGTATTGTCTGGGCAAAAGCGTCGACGTCGACTGATGGCAGGGTGGGGCTCTGGTCTGTGGACTCTGGAGGGACAGGGACTGAACTGCCTTCCTGAGACAGCTTTGGTTGTTTTTTAAATTGTGTTTTGATTGCACAAATGACATTTAAACAGCACTAAAGGCAATGTTTAAAAAGAAAGAAAAGCCACTGGACGCCATCCATCTTACACATCTGATGCATTGGAAAGATGACTGGACTTGGAGTCCAACACACCAGAGTTGGCGTCCCTCCGTGCCAGTTACTGGCTGTGTCACCTCAGCAGGCAATTGCCTCTTTCTATGCCTTTGTCACCTTACCTGTAAAGGGGAACGGCTCCTACCTCTGAGGGATTTGGAGAGAACTGGGGAATTAAGTGAGAGCACGTATGTTGAAGCCCTTGGCATAGTGTCTGGCGTATGGTAGGCACTCCATAAATTTTCTCTTTTTTATCAAGGCAACTGTTTTCATTTTCTTGTATCTGCTGCCAAGCTTTCATCAAATCCGGATGAACATTTCGCACACTTGTGATCATGCTTTAAATTTAATTTTGCAGTATGCTTGTAATCTTACTATACCATAAGCACTTGTTTCAACATTTTCATAATTATTTAATGGTGGAATGCCATGCCGTTAAATCAAAGTATCATTATTTACGTAGCCATTCTTCTACTACTGGACATTTTTTAGTATTATAAATAATTCTGTATTGAAATTTGTATTCTATGTTATTATTGCCTTCATTTGTATCTTATTTTTATTTCTTCTGTTGAAAGTTAAATATTATTCCATGTTTACTTACTACTTTAATTTCCTCATTTGAATTGTCTGCTCATGACCTTTGTCCAGATATTTCTTAGCAACTCGGAAATTTTATATTGGTGTGTATGAAATCTTTACATAGTATAGACATTAACCATTTGCCATTCTCCCTGTGCCTGGGTGACATTTTAAGTTTGGTTATTTTTTGAATGTACAAACTGTAACCATTTTATATATCAGTCTTGGCTTTTGTTATTTCTTTGAGTGAGTAAATTGTTTACTCAACAAAGTATGTGAACATCCATTCTACATGACAGGTGCATGGAGAGGTATGAGGGGGTATAAGGACACTCTAGTTCCTAACATCCAGAAGGTCTCAGTTAAGTTGGCGATATAGACATGAAAACAACCATAATATCGCCCAGATAAGCCCTAGAATGGTAAGGAAGCAGCAACAACAACAGCAGTTAATTGAGTTATCTCTCTGTGTCACTCCTATCTCGCTTAGACCCTGCTCTAAGAACTTGCATATACTATCTCATTTAAACCTAACAACTTTGTGACTTAGATACTATATTATCTCCATTTTATAGATGATGAGAATGGTCCTCAGAATGGTTATAAGACTTATCCAAGCTTCAACAGCTAGTAAGAGCTGAAGCCAGTGTTTGAAATCAGCCAGTTAGACTGTAGAGCTTGCTTTTTTAACTACCATACTAAACCAGCTACTCAGGGCAGGGTGTTTGCAGTGGTGATGATGGCAGTGGAAGGGATGGAATCGTACATCTTGGAAGGACTCCTGGAGGAGGTGAGTCAAAATTGAGAACTGAAAAATAAAGACAACTTTACCATCAGGCGAGGGGCTGTGGAGGAATGCATTCAATAAATAAGCAGCTTTTCCAAAGGCATGGAGCTACAGGCTCTCGAGAGACTGGAAGTTGGTTGGTAGCCTCAAAGTACAGGTGGCTCTTTTACTACCCACATTTCATTTACCTGTTTATTTATCACAGGCTCCATGTTAGGTGTTGGAGATATAGAGGTAAACAAGACATTCAAGATACCTGCTCCATGAAACTTTCATTCAGGGCGGGAGAAATAGACAAGAAAAAAGATGTACTGAATCTTTGTCATTCATCATTGTCCAATAATTAAAAAATTCCTTTCAACATTTTGGTTTTTCCTTGTATCTTGAGTTCCTCCTTCCCAAAATGAAGCCAGCCTTTCTTATGGCTAAAGTTCAGGTGTGTGACCTAGTTTTCTCCAATCACACTCACCTATCTGATACACTAATCAGAAGATGAGCTCTGTGTGGAATGGCTGCATATGGGGTGGCTCTTTTGCTGGCTTGGGTGGTGGCCATTGTGTTATGATTCTAGGGTCAGTGATAGCAGCAACAGCTTCCCCATCAGTCTGATTCTGCAGTGTGCTTCTCGGAGATGCTCCTGAAACCTGCATCTAGAGCTTGTTTCTCTATCATCCAATAAGTCTAACATCCCTCAATAAATTCCCGTTCTACTTAAACTAGCCAGAGTGGACTCTGGTGTCTGCAAGCAAGAATACCGATGAATATGCAAACAAACAAATAAATATGCATGCTGAAGAAACTCAAGGGTGAGAGGTTAAGAAAAGACTGGCCCAGGATTGCCCAGGGTAGAGCTGAGAGCCAAATCCAGGAGAGTAAAAACCCAGAAGCCCAAACTCTCATCCTAGATGTTGCTGAATGGACACCTCCACCTAGCGGAGTCGGTCCTATCAGGCTCGCTGGCACCCCCAGATGATCATCTTGTCTTCCTCCTTTCATGCTCAGCCTGGGCAGAAGAACACAGATTTCCTCTCCCCTTGTCAGGTGCACAGGCTGCAGGTGGCTGGCTGGGTAAAGAGACTTGGTGCCCTGGCCTATGCCACTCAATCTCTTGCAGGGACCACTGTATTATCCTCCTCCCTGGAGAACTGCAATGGGATGGGATTGTTCGTTTTTATTAATATCATTGTCATATGATTCTGAATCTGTCTTGTAGTTAAAAATGAGCGAGGGGCTGGAGCCTGACTGGACCTGTCCCAAGAAAGGAAGAAAGGGAGAAACCACTCAAGGTGTGTGGCCTTGAGCTTGTGAGCCATCTAATCTCCGCATGTCAACATGGAGGAGTCCGGGCCAGTGCCTCTGGCAGCCAGATTTATGCCTTCTGACAGCACCGTTAAGACTAGCTGCAGAAGGGAAAATGAGGGCTCTTGTCCACAATTTAGAATCTGTTTTAATTAAATCAACATCTTGCCCTGGGAGACAAAACAGCTCTCCAAGAGCACTGAACTGGTGGCAGGGAAGTCAATCACACAGAAGTGGTTTATCCACTGGCAGGGCCAGCCTGTTAGCAGCTCAAGTTGAGAGGTGTTTTTCTTGGAGGCATTTTTTTTTTTTTTTTTTTTTTTTTTGCATTTTCCAAGGCTGGCGGATCAATAGCTGCAAACAGCTAAAGTAAATTTCTGTCTCTGCTTCCCATACCCTCACATGGAGAGATAGGCCATTAGATATCTCAGGTTCCCATTAGGTGTTATAGCTGTCAGCAACTGCTGTCCATGACCTCTCTAAGTCCTTACAACAGCTTTGTAAGGTCGGGGTTACTGTTTGCCTGTTTCAGAGATATGAAAACTGAGACTCAGAGAGGGGATGCCATGACTTAGAGTCCCAGAGCTTATCATTGGCTTCAAGGCCTCTGTGCATGTAAAACGCTCATTATTACGAACTTTTTATTACTATTGTCAGTTTCCCAGGGTAGAGAGAAATAATAATCCCCAGACAGAGAAAGTTGTTTGGCCAAGGTCACAGAACCAGTGAATGGCAGGGCTGGAGTTAAAAGCCAGCCTGTTAAATTGCAGAGCCCTCTGCTGGGAGAGTTCACCAGCCTGGGCCGGGCTGACATCTGCGTGCCCACCCTGAAAATCAGTGGGAGGAAGGCTAGAGGAGGCATCGAGATTTGTGTTTGTCTGAGAGGCCCCTCAGGGGAGAAACAGGCTCCTTCCCCATCTGCAGTACTGAGGACGACAATTTGGCTCTGGAGGGACCTACTCCTAAAGGCAGCTCTATTTTTAGCCCTGAATTCATCAATAAATGGAGCCTGACAGAGCAGGCAACTCCTGGCTGCCTGATATTAATAAAAGGAGAGAAAGCGACCATTTATTAAGCAATTTCTGTGTGCTGGGCATTATGTGAAGTACTTCACATGGATTATCTACTTAAATCTTTACAACATTCCTATGAAATAACTACTGTTATTATCATCATTTTATAAATAAGGAAAATGCAGTTCAAAGATGTTAAGGAAGTTGCTTAAGGCCACATAGCTGATAAGCTCCAAAGGTGGATCACGCCCAGGTTTGTGGGACTCCAAGTCCATGCCCTTTCTTCCTTACTACTCTGTCTAATAAAACATGACCCTGACCATCGGATAGCCTGGTCAGTGAGGGGTGAGGGTGGGGCAGACACATGCTCACATAATCACAATACCAGGGAGGTGCTGTAAGGCAGGAAGGAGCCACAAACTCCAGCTGCTTGGTTGGTTTCTGTCACTGAGAATAGAAACCCAGCACTGATAAGTCCCCAGATGGAGAAAGGTTGGAAAAACGTTGTGGGCAGAAGGAACAGCATAGGCAAAGGCAAGGAGGTGGGAGTGAGGTCTGTTCTATCAATAGTCTGAATTTGGTGAGAGAAGGAAGATGAAGCCGGGGCATAGAGCTAGACAAGATTCTGAAAGATCTTGAATCCCAGGGGGTTTCTGAATTCTGGAAAGATCGTGAGTGGAAGAGTGACATTGTCACATCTGAGCTTTAGAGTAGAAAATGGATTTGAGGGAGAGATTGGGGGATGGGAGACAAGTGACTACAGCATTCCTACTACTGATAGCGATAATAGCTTCCATTGATAGAGTATCTACTATGTGTGCTAGGCATCCTCTTAGATGCTTTTCAGAAGTTATCACCTAATACACATAGCAAGTGTTCAATCAGGGGTAGCTATCTAGAGGTTAGTATTACCCCTCTTTTACAGGTGAGGAAACTGAGGCTGTTTGGGAGATCAAGTGACTGCCTAGGGCCACTAGGATTGGAATCTGAGTCTGGTTGATTCCAAAGACTTTGATGCTATACTGGCCAGATAGGAAGGTGCATAATAAAAACAGCAGCAGGCAAAATCACATTGATCTGAAGTCCAGGAATGGAGAAGACGAGGTAGATTTCAAAGATAATCGAGAGGCAGATTTTTGTTTTGTCCTTTAAATAAGTTTATTCACAAACGTGGAGGATATAGTTACATTACTAAGGTTACAAAGCTTTTCTGGGGCCAGGACTGGACAGACATGGCTGGAGAAAGGGCATTATTTCTGCAGGGCAGTGGCTAAAGGAGGCAGCAAAGGGCAGGGTCCAAAGTTCAGTGTGTCCAGCAGCTCGGAGGTCTCCCATGATCGGAGGGACAGCCAGGGCTCAGGGTTCAGAGTCCCAGCAGCAAGTGGCAGGGGTGAGTAAAGGATGGGGTCAGCCTGCATCTGACATCTGAGATCAGTGGGGTCAAAAGTCTCCAAGGAGGTAGGAAATACATCCCCCTTACACACAATAATGTCAAAATGTCAAAGAGACGTAGGAGAAGAAGAGCTCCCAATGGCTAAAGCTGGAACAGTTTGAGTAACAAAATAAGTAAAGTAGCATTATATTACAACCCAAAGTATAAAATAAATATCCATGAATCCATTCTGATGTAAATAAATAATTGATTAAATGATATAAACAAATGATTGAGAAAAGACAAATCTTGCATGAAAAATTCCAAATCATTTATGGAGGTGGTACATGGCTTCCCATTGCTTAAGTGTGGGCCGCACATAGTGCCTTCCTTCCTAAGAGTACAGTTCAGAAGGGGGACAGAATAACTTTTTCAGTGGGGAAACCTGACAAACACTACCTCAGCCAGGTGATCAAGGTCAATATCAACAGTGATAAGTCATGTTGATACGATGTGTGTCCATCAGCAGCCTTGGTCAGGGTGCCAGCAGCTCCTGGCAGCCTTGGAAAAAGGTCTGCTTTTCATAAACACAAGCATAGTTACCTACAGCAGCCACAACTCTGGTTTGCTCCTGGCTATGTCTGTCCACAGTCCAGAGAGATGGGGATCAGGGGCCCTGGAGCACCTGCTGTCGCCTCAGCTGCTCGGACCTCAGAGGCACAGGAATTCCAGTCACTTTGGCTGCAGCCCAGGACTTAGAGGTACAGCATCTCAGAAAGGCTCTTTCAGAGGCCCAGCAGTGCCCAGTGAACTTGACCGGGATTCCCAGCTACAGGGTTTGCAGTGTCCAGTGGCAGGAGGCATGATCTTAGTGCAGAGGAACAATAGCGTCTAGAGGAAGCCTGAGGGTCTGAGGTCAGAGGAACAACATCACTTGGCAGCATCAGCAGAATCCTGCCAGTGGCCCTGAAGTGCAACAATGTTCGTCTTTAGGCAGGAACCAAGCCTTAAGACACTGAGCTGCATCCAGTGTGTTATGAAGCCTCTCGCCTGGGGCTCAGCGGGTCTGCTTCTGGTTTTCCAGTCATGGGGTCAACAACCTTGAACATGCCCTTCAGCAGATCAGGGAACTTGGGAGAAAGAGCAACAGTTAGCCAGAGGTACGTTCAGACCAGGCTCAGTGGAGCTGTGGACTGCCTCGGTGACCTCTGACCAAGCAGCACACTGCTGACTGGAAGGGCAGGGGCCGCCTCTGGGGAAGTGTGACTTCCAGTGGCTGACTGTTCTTCCTCCAGGTGTTCACTAGCTCAGGGTGGCCCAGACCAGCCCACTCTTTCCCTCGATTCCACAGCTTGTAAAGCTAGGTTGAAGAATGTGCACAAAGGCATCCATGGAAAATGAACTTTTGTTCTCCTTCTCCCTCCCCAGCAGTGGAGAAACCAATGTACAAAAATCAGTCCATCTCAGGGAGGCAAGACTGAGAGCTTCCCCATGGCTGAATCCACGATGGATCCAGCGTTAAGCCTATGCTCAACGCCACATATGACACTTGTTCCAGGTCACTAAAAATTCTTTTAAAACCTTACCTCTCTCCATCTTAAAACTGTTAAAACAATAACTTTGCCATAGACTTTGGAAAACACTATCTTACCATGTGATGAAGGTTACTATCATCTGTGATGCCATGTGGCTATCACATGCCCCTAACGTGAAGGTACTTCCCCTCTGTGGTATTCTTGCCAAAAACCCTTAAGACCAGTTTAATCAGGAGAAAAACATCAGAGAAACTCAAACTGAGGGACACTCCACAAAATACCTGAGTAGTACTCCTCAAAACTGTCAAGGTCGTGAATAACAAGGAAAGACTGAGGAACTGTCACAGACCAGAGGAGACAGGGGAGGCATGACAGCTAAATGCAGTGTGGTACCAGGGGACCACATGACAAGTAAATGCAAAACTGTCCCAGGGTGCTGCTTCGGATCCTGAAACAGAAAAAAAAAAAAAAAAAAAAAAAAGACATGGTGGGAAAACTGGCGAAATCCGAATAAAGTTAGTAGTTTAGTTAATAGTAATGTACCAGTGTGTTTCTTAGTTCTGACAAATGTACCACAA
The DNA here is from genome assembly GCF_014176215.1 of Rousettus aegyptiacus. Taxonomy (NCBI): domain Eukaryota; kingdom Metazoa; phylum Chordata; class Mammalia; order Chiroptera; family Pteropodidae; genus Rousettus; species Rousettus aegyptiacus. The sequence goes on along the minus strand of NW_023416284.1, from coordinate 19,722,648 downwards.
TAATGTAAAACGCTAACAGTGGAGGGAAATGGGTGAGGGGAACACAGAACTCCCTGTATTATATTCGAAACTTTTCTGGGAGCTTAAACTTATTCCAAGAGAAATTGTTTATTAGAAGAAATAAACACCCACAAAAACCAAACACTTTTTCTTTGGTTTCCATGATATTGTGCCGCTATATTCTTGCTACACATGCGTGTGTAGGTATGTGTGTGTGTGCTCTTACTTACTAAATGACAGCCACCGCTTCAGGTACAGTGAAAATGTGGCCAACAAGGCAGACCCCAGTCTGGTTTCTGCCTTCATGGGAATATGGTTTTCAAGCAGGGACTTTGGATTGAATTGGACTTGAGGTAGAACCACCAGCTCCGCCTCTTCCCAGATATTACATGATCCTAGTAAGTCACTTCATCTATTGAAACCTCAGTTTTCCTCCTCTGTAAAACATGAATAATGATGTCTACTTTATAGTATTGATGTGAAGATCAAATGGGATAATATACAAAAGTCCAAACCCATAGTAAATGTTCAATAAATATTTATTAAAAATCTAATACCTGGATCATGTCTGCAGCCTCCCATGCATTTACTCTCTCTAGTTTCACTTATGCTATGGCAGGAGTTTAATGCAAGAAGCAATCAAGAGCAAAACATTAAAAAAAAAAGAAAAGGTAGATCCTTGTGATAAATTGGCATAGTATTGGCTGTAAGAAAGGGGTGCTGTCAAGAATCTGTGGAGGAATCGGCAAACAATTCTGTAAAGGGCATTGGGCCAAACTTAGACAAAATCTTACTTTGACTAATTTTTAAGATAAGACATTTTAGAATATCAGGAGATAGAGAGATTGACTGGGTTCCTAAACCAACTCTACCACTTATGAACCTTTAATTTCTCTATGCCAATTCTCTCATCTGTAAAATAGAAATAAAGGTAGTACTTACTTACCTTATAGACTTGGTATAAGGATTAATACAGGTAAATAAAGGATTAAGACAGGTAAAGCATTTATGCCAGTCCCTGGCTCAAAGTCGCACTGTATGTGTTAGTAATCACTGTCCTTGTATCTCCACGTGGTGCTACTAACACCTCCATTTCCCCTTTCTTTGGTCATTGGTGAGAGATTTTTATTATCCAAATGGATCAGAATAACAGTTCACTTTGTCTTAGGGGACCTGGTCAAGTCTTTGCCATAACGTCCATGACATTTCATAGTGGGAGGTCTTTTCACTTAAAAAATTATTTATTTAGAGCAATAGCTGGATGTCATTGATGATATTCAATCTCAACTCTTACCTCTTTGAGACCCTGACAGCCAGATTGTGATAGCTTTCAATATGGATCACACAATATTTCTTTTTTTTTTTTTTAGCATTTTATTTTACTATTAGTTTCAAGTATACAGCAAGTACATTGGTTAAATATTTATATAGTTTATGAAATGATCCCTCCAATTACTCTATCACTCCTCTGGCTCTACATATAGCCATTACATTACTGCTGATCGCATTCCTTATGCTGTGCTCCCCATCTCCGTGACCATCTATCAACTACTAATTTGTACTTCTTTAACCCTTCACCCCTTTCCCCAAGCTCCCTAACCCCTCTCCCCTCTGGCCATCACCAGATTGTCCTTTATATTTGTGAATCTGTTTTCAATTAGCTTGTTATTTTCATTTCTTATTTTCCCCCATGTAAATGAAATCATATGGTAGTTATCTTTCTCTGACATATTTCAATCAGCATAATAACCTCTAGTCCAGCCACATCATTGCAAATGGTAGGATTTCATTTTCTTATGGCTGAGCAATATTCCATCGTATATATGAATCATAACTTCTTTATCCAATTGTTTGTTGACGGACATTTAGGCTGCTTCCACACCTTGGCTATTGTGAATAGTGCTGCCATGAACATAGGAGTGCACAGATCTTTACGAATTATTGTTTTGGTTTTCTTTGGCTAAATACCTACAAGTGCAATTGCTGGGTCAAAAGTTAGATCCATTTTTAATTTTTGAGGAAGCTCCAGACTGTTTTTCATAGCGGTTGTACCAATTTGCAATCCCACCAACAGTGTATGAGAGTTCCCTTTTTCCCACATCCTCCCCAAAGCTTGTTATTTTTTGATTTCTTGATGATGGCCATTCTGACAGGTGTGAGGTAATATCTCACTGTGTGTTTTTTCTCACTGTGTTTTAATTTGCATTTCTCTGATGTTTAGTGACCTTGAGCATCTTTTCATGTCTATTGGCCGGTCCTCTGTATTTCCTCTTTGGAGAAACATCTATTCAGGTCCTCTGACCATTTTTTAATTGGATTGTTTGTTGTTGTTGTTGTTGTTGTTGAGTTGTATAAGTTCTTTACATATTTTGGATATTAACCCCTTATCAGATGTATCATAAGCGAATATCTTCTTCCATTCGGCAGGTTGTCTTTTTGTTTTGTTGATGGTTTCCTTTGCTGTGCAAAAACTTTTTAGTTTGAAGTAGTCCTATCTGTTTATTTTTTCTTTTTTCCCCCTGCTTTTTTTTTTGGTAGTAAACTTTATTTCTAAGAGGAGACTGAGATTTACTGAAAAAAATTGCAGATTAGTACAGAGAGTTTCCATATACTTGGCACTCAGTTTCCTTTATTATTAACCTTATCTTGCTTTTTAAATTCAACAGTCTTTGAGATGAGTCCATGTTGATATATAGATCTAATTTATTCACTGTAACTGCAGTGTAGTATTCCACTGACCTGAAATTTTCCTGTGGTCTCACATGGCACAGGTATAGTGCAGGGAATTCCCATCTTCCTCTTAGCGAGGTCTGTCAAATCCTGGATTCTACAGTAAAAATGCTTAATAGTAGTGATGTTATAAATATCATCTAGTTTTCAGTGTTATGAATCAATCTACAGGCAAAATATGGCAAACCGAATCACCTTTACAGGATAGAATGTGCATGCTACAAAAATTGACAAAGCAAATACAAAAAGTGAGTCGATGGAGGAAGGCGAAAGTGGGGAGGGGAAATTATTCATTTCACACAGAGAACAAAAAGATACAATTAAAGAAGAAATAGACATTTAAGACTATTATTCAAAGTGATAACAGTAACCAACAGAAAAACTAAAAATATGAATATTAAAAAAGAAAAACTGGAAATAGATGGTTAATAATATCACCCAGAAGGGAGTCAATAGATACTGTTAGCATTAATAAATCAAGTAATAGAATGTGAGTATATTATTCACAGTTTATGAAAGCAAAATGACAACACAGCAAAAAAAAAAAAAAAAAGAGAGAGAGAGAGAGAAAGAAAAGAAAGGTTGCTCCCAAGGGTTAGGAAGTGAGAGGGCATTTTAAACTTTTTATGTCTAACTTTTCTATTTGGCTTGGATGTGTATTTATATCTATATGAATTATATTTTTATATTTGCAATAATAAAAAAATAATTAGGCAAAAATGTAGATCTGATTCTGACAGTTTCCTAGGGCTTCAGACACTTTCAGTAACTCCCCATCACCTTAGAATCAAGTTAAAACTCTCAGACAGATTCAAAGCCCTTGGATGCCTCAGACCTCTCACTTCAGGTACCCCGATTTCCCTTGTTCACTAGCCCGTGGGATTGGCACCTCCTCCCGGAAGCCCTCTGGAGGGAGACTGCGCCCTCTGCCGGTGCCGAGGCACCAGCACGCCTGGAGTGCCGCCCTTTGTGCAACATCGTTGACTACGCTGGCCTGCCTACCCTAGAGCTCTCCGCATCACGTGATCCCAGCCCCTTCCCAACTGGGGGTGGAACCCTGGGAGGGGGGGCCCGGGAGCCTCAGGTGAGACCTTTCTGGACCGGTTGGAGCCGGATTCCCTGAGCTGTTGGGGACGTCGGTATCAGGCCTGGGAACCGGGCTAGGGTGTCTAGAAGAAGGGGACCGTTGTGAGGGGGACGGGCGGGGTGATGGGAGTTAACCCCTTTCCCTGTCCGCTGGGTGAGGAGTGGTTTGGAGCTGAGCTCTGGGCTGGGGAGAGAGTCCTGGCTCTTCCATGACTATCTGTGTGCCCTTTGGCGGGTCACTAAACACTTCTTTCAGTTTCCTCGCTTGTACCTGCCATCCTGAAATGAAATAATGCACATAAGTAAGTAATTAATAAATGGTAACTGTTCTTATTACATCCCATTTAAGCAAACATGTAAACTCTCAGAGATGAGAAGACCTTAACGTCGCTGTAGCTCAACCCTGTCTGGTGGCCAGCCTCCCTTCCCTGGCCTGGGGTCCAGGTTCTGCTGGGGTGCTTATATCACTGGGTGCTGCCTTAGATCCCTGTGGCCTCCGGACCGTGGTGGCACCTGGAAGGGAGGCCACCTCCCAGGTTGCTAGTGGCCTGGTGTACAAAATTGGCTGGCGAGTCAGACCCTCTGTGATGAATTCTCTTCTGTGTCTCCTCGCAGGGCCCGTGTTCCACTTTCGGCCCCTCTAGGTGGACGGACATGTCTCAGGAGGGGACTGCAGAGGGCTCCTGTACAGAGGACCCTGTTCTCAGTCTCCAGCGCAGCTGTAGGCTTTTTCAGGAAGATATGAAAGAAGCTAGCTCTGGGTCAGGACTGGCACCGCACCCGCCCAAGGCGGGCTCTGGGGCCCGAGTTTGGGCTGGCAGAAGAAAGAGGGTACTCAGGAAGGCAGCCAATGGAAGTGCTAGCTCCAAGGCTGGGAGTGCTCCTGGGGCCAGCCTGGAGGAGGAGGCCCACCTGGTGGTCCTGGAGCTGCAAGCTCTAGGACAAAGCCAGATTTCGGTGCCTGACCCCAAGCTCCACGTCTGTATGCCCACACTGCCTCCTCAGGGGAAGGCTTGGCCCTCCAAGAGGCTCCAGGTTTCTCTATACAACATCTTAGATGAAAGTTGGCCCGGGAATCTTTGTAGCAGGTCTGTGGGTCTCCCAGAGGGAGCTTTGGTTGGCAGGGAGACACCAGCAGGAGTGGAGGAGGGGAGCTGCCCCAGGCCCAAAGAGGCTGGAGAAGATGGGAGGAGTTCTCAAGGATGTGATGGAAGAAGCCCCACCCTCAGCAAAGAGAAACTCCTCAAAAGGGACCTGCCATCCTCATCAGGCGCAGCCCCTGTAAGGGCAAGAAAGAAAAGCAGGAGACGTGAGGCCTGCTCAGAGGGTGGGGAGGGGGCTAGTGACTTTTTGGGGCTTGGTCAGAGCCCTGGTGGGGCCAACCCCCAGTGTGTGCGAGGCCCCCCACAAGGTGCTGACCTAGAGTCCTTGGGAGGCCCTTGCAGTCTTCTCTCTTCCAAGGATACTGGGTCTGGGCCTGAAGATCCAGGCGGAAATTTTGTGGGATGTGCCTTGGAGACTGAGAAGTTCGAATATTTTCCTGTCCTGGGGGATGGGGCAGAGCCAGGCAGCCTTTATGACCCTATAGAGTTCCTGCTTCCCAGCGGAGGAGAGTCCCTCAGGCCGGCTGCCCAGGATCCTCCAGAGAGCCCAGCATCATGCCTGGGAAGGTCTGTGGCTTCCACAGAGCAACAAGAAATGGAGCACGTAGTGGGGGCTGGCGGTGATGATGGACTTGTCATCTCACAGGAGGAGCTGAATGTCAAGACTCAGCCAGTGTCCAGGGCCTGGGCTGGGCAAGGACTCACTGCTCCCACTGACACCCTTGCCAGCTCTCTAGAGCCTGCAGCCAGCAAGGCTCACTCAGGGCTGTCCATGGGACAGAGAAGATCCAAGTGTGCTAAGCTGGGGAAGGGCCTAGTGCTCTGTGCCCAGGATCAGGGCACAGACAGAAGTTTGGATAACTCTAACCAGGACCAGCCAGCAGAATCCAGCCCAGGAGGCTGCCCCAAACTGGTAAGTTGAGTCTGAGAGGTTGGGATGGGAAGGGCCAGGCCAATTTCTCAACACCACGCTTGGTGGTGAAATTTAATAGAACTAAGTTGGAAGGGGTCTTAATTATCATTATCCCTTATGCCTGTTAAGATATGACTAAACTGAGGCACACCAAATCAGTAAAGAGAAAATACTGGCTTTTCGCTTAGTGTCAACAATAGTCTTAGAAGATGGGCATTGGCTCCATATTTCCAGATGGGGAAACTGAGGCTCAGGGAAGTTCACAAATTTCTCCACGCTCGCACAGCGAGGGAGTCAGTGCCCAGCCGTGGTCCTCATGTTCACTGCTTCCTTTTCCATTGTTCTTTTACTTATAATTGCCATTTTATTAATAATCATAGCTAACGTGTTCATCCACAGAAGGCAGAAGATGGCAGTACTTGTTTTTGATGTATACTTCTCGCGCAGTTGAATTGTATCACATTTATTGAACATGTATTATGTGCCAGGTGCTTTTGATTGAATCTTCACATGAGGTCCAGAGAAGTAAGGTAACAGGCCCCAGGTCACACATCTAGTAAATGACGAAGTCAAGATATAAATGCAGGCAATCTGTCTTTAAAAAATTTTTTTTTTCAATTACAGTTGACAGTCAATATTTTTTATATTAGTTTCAGGTGTACAGTGTAGTGATTAGCAATTTATATAATTGATGAAGTGATCCCCCAATTAGTCTAGTACCCACCTGGCACTATACATAGTTATTACAATGTTATTGACTATATTTCTTATGTTGTATTTTACATCCCTGTGACTATACTGTAACCACCAATTTGTACTTCTTAATCTCTTCACTTTTTTCACCTAGCCTACCAACCCCTCTCCCATCTGGAAATCATCAGTTTGTTCTCTGTGTCAATGAGTCTGTTTCCATTTTGTTTGTTCATTTATTCTATTCTTTAGATTCCACATATAAGTGAGATCATATGGTACTTGTCTTTGTCTGACTTATTTCACTTAGCATAATATCCTTTAGGTTCATCTATGTTGTTGCAAATGGTAAGATTTCATTTTTTATGGCTGAGTAATATTCCATTGTTTATGTGTACACATCTTTATCCAGTTGTCTACTGATAGGGATTTAGGTTGCTTCCATGTCTTGGCTATTGTAAATTGTGCTGCAGTGAACATAGATGTGCATATATCTTTTAAATTTACTATTTTGTTTTGTTTTGTTTTTTAGATAAACACCCAGATGTAGGATTGCTGGGTCATAAGGTAGTTCTATTTTTAATTTTTTGAGGAACCTCCAAACTGTTTTCAATAGCGGCTGCACCAATTTGCAATCCTACTGACAGTGCACAAGGGTTCCTTTTTCTCCCCATCCTTGACAACACTTCTTGTTTGTTGATTTATTGATGATGGCTGTTCTGACAGGTGTGAGGTGAGATGTCATTGTGGTTTTAATTTGCATTTCTCTGATGATTAGTAATGTTGAGCATCTTTTCAAATGTCTATTGGCTACCTGTATGTCTTCTTTGGAGAAATGTCTATTCAGGTCCTCTGTTCATTTTTTAATTGGATTGTTTGTTTTTCTGATGTTGAGTTGTATAAATTCTTTATAAATTCTGGGTATTAACCCCTTATCAGATGTATCATTGGTGAATATAATATCTTCTCCCATTCTGTAGGTTGTCTTTTCGTGTGTTGATGGTTTCCTTTGCTGTGCAAAAACTTTTTAGTTTGATGTAGTACCTTTGGTTTATTTTTAATTTTTTTCCCCTCAGGCAGTCTATCCTGAGAGCTCACTGCACTGCCTGCTCGTGCATATTCCCTGCTAGAGAGGAATACTACTGTGGAATATTACCACTATTACTATTAGTAATAGTATCTAGCCTGTTTACCATGTACTGGGTACTGTACTGAGTGCTTTGTCTTCAATCTTCATAACAACTCTATGATGCTATTAATATATATGCTTATTTTACTGATGTGGACACGGAGGATAAAAGAGGTGAAACGACTAGTACAAGGCCAAACAGCAAATTAGTAGAACTGGCATAAAAACCAGTGAGCTACCTGTGTGATTTACCGCTATTTGACACTATAATTACATTAGAATGAGATTACATCATCTTTGTAAGCATTGCTCGAAAGCATTAATTTTTAATTAAAAAACTAATACCTGTTTATTATAGAAAATGGAGAAATAAAATCTCCAAAATGCCGACATTTATATACCAAAATGTCCTTTTGCTATCTTTTTCCTATGCATATATATCTTTTCTTTGCCTAGAAATGGGATCACATGTGCCAAATTTTATAACTTGATTTTTTTGGTATTTAAATTTTTTTCACAGTCAGTCGTTAATACAGAATGAGGAAATCCCTTTGAATGCCTTCGTCTGGAGATAACCACTGTTAACAGCATCTTTCCAGTTTCCTCTCTGTGAACTTCCACACCTATGTGAGCACCTACATACTGTGCCTCATTGTTCTGGGACTCGTACTTTGTTTATTTTTCAAGCCCTGTGGTATTTGAAGATCTCCCCAAGTTTGTACATATTGTTCTGCCAAATCTGTGCTTTCCCTGAGCCCTGCATCATAGCAGTTACAGGCATATTTGTTATGGCCATAGGTACTGCCAGGACTAGAGGATGGGCCGGGACTTCCTTTTCTTGTTTCTGACCTCTGTAGTGTGGTTCAGAGCTCGAAGCCTGGAGGCTGACAGACTGGCATTAGGTCTTGGCTTCGCCACTGTCTGAATGACTTAGGCAAGTGACTTCACCTTTCTGGTATATCTCATAGGGCGGTGGTGAGGAGCAAGTGAGGTGATGCATGCTTGTCATTTAGCACGGTGCCTGGTACAAGAAAAGTACTAAAAAATGTTACCTGCTATTGACGTACAATTTTGTCCTGCTCTAAGTAACGCTGGGGTGAACATCGCTGCGCATCTGGCTTCTCCCCATTTCACATTAGTTATTTGGGCCGGGTGCCCAGAATTGGGATTCCTGGGTCCACAGCATTTTGAAGGGCTTGTTTGAGCTTAGTGGTGGAGCCAGGTGCCCGCCTGCTTTAACTGCAAGCGGCCCATGGTTGCTCTCTTCTCGAGGCCCCATCCTTGACTTTGCAGCACAGCCTGTCATCCTACAGCTTCCCAAATAACCCGTTGCCATGGCAACTGGTACCAGCTGCAGGAGAAGAATTGAGGCTGGGCTGTGATAGGGACGGGCAGGTGGTTGAGGACAGGGCTGAGTGGGGCATGGGCATATGATCTAGCTGGTCTGGAATCCGTTTTAGGGCCCTAACACCTTTTCCTATAGGCAGCCTGTCCAGTGCCGGTGGCAGACACCTGGATTCAAGATCAGGCTCTGTTTCTTACTACAGGGCAATTTTAGAAGAGAGATGTCTCTTCTCTGAATTTTAGTTGCTTTTCTATGAAATGGGAGAGTCAGCTGGGAATCTGGTATGTGAGGTTGGTTGTGTTGTATTCCACTGGCTTGAAATAAGACTCTTGAAGGGGTGTGGGGAGGAGGGTTGAAAAGCCATTTTCTTCTCTGCCCTGAGCACTGCAGTGCAGAGTGAGATCTGAAGCTGCTCTGTGGGTGGGTTAGTAAGGGACGTGGGGAGGGCAGCTCTACTTACTCTGCCAGTGCTACTTGCTCTGCCCATCACAGCCGGAGAGGCACACAGCTCCTCTGGCCCCACCCAGGTTCTCAGGCTTAGGTGCCCTGGGTGTAGCTGCAAAGTGTTAGAAGCTGTGTGAGGGAGGAGTGTGTCTTTCCAACAGATGGGTAACCTAAGAATAGCTCTTTTTATTGAGTTCTTACTGTATACAAAGAGCTTCACATATGTCATCATCTCATATTTAATCCTCACAATAGCATTAAAAGTCAGTGTTAATACCCTTGCTTTGTTAATTAAGAAAACTAGAATTCAGAGAATTTAAGGGATTCACTCAGGGTCACATAGCAAGTGAATGGTGCAGCCAGGATTCCCGGCTTGTATGACTCCAGAGTCCATGCTCTGAGCCACGGTGCCAAAGGCCTGGCTGAGGGGTTTGGATTTTTATGGGACTTTATTATAATTTGTTCAACGAGTTGGTGGGGGATGGGGAGACAAAACAAGTCACCAGAAAGTCGAGATACAGACTAAAGCCTGGCAGACCCCAGGTACCCAGATGGCAATTGAGTCTTCCTTGGGGAGAGGTGGGTGGGAGGGTTTTAAGGTAGTGTAGGGCCAAGGAGGGGGATGTCTGAGCTGGGTCTGGGCAAAGGAAGTAGATGTTGAGCAGGAAGAGAAAGAAGGAAGGGTGTACTAGGAGGGGATGGAGCATACGCAAAGGTCCAGAGGCAGGAGGCAGCTCGGAGTGTTATAGGTGTGGAGCAGTGTGTGGGGTAGGATCAAGAGGGCAGTAGTGAGGTGGGAAAGACCAGCCAGGACAACTTTGCTTGAATGGACTTGGAGAGACTGAAACGTGGTCAATTATCAGAAAGGGATTTCTTGAAGATAGGAGCCAAAGAATCTTAACAGCATCAGCATTTACAGAGAGACTTGCTGTGTTCCAGGCAGTGTTCTAAGAGCCTTTAATAAGAATAGCGATTCTTGCATCAACACTATGAGGTAGATACTAGTATTATCCCCATTTCACTGATGAGAAAATCGAGGCACAGAAAGATTAAGTAACTTTCCCAAGAGGACACAGATCCTAAGTGTTGGCAGCAAGTAGCCTGTTGCATGAATATGCCACAATTTATTTCTTGACTCCAAATGGGCATTGGGGTTGTTTGCAGTTTTTTGCTGTTACATATGGTGCAGCTGTGATGAACAGTTATGCATATGTTTCTTGGTGTATATGAGTAAGAACACCTCCATGGAATATTCCTTGGAGTAGAATTGCTAGGTTACACACATCTTCAGCCTAACTTAAACAGTGCCAGATGTTTTCTGAAGTGATGGAAACAGTTTACACTCCCATCAGAAATGTATAAATTCCAGGAGCTCTGCATCTTCACCAGCCCTTGATATTATCAGACTTCAATTTTTGCCGAAGCGAGGGTATGCTATGGTGTCTCAATGTTATTTTAATTTTTATTTCCGTGTTACTAAGGAGAATCTTTGCATGCATTTTGACCATTCCTGTTAGGTCTTCAGCCAAAAAAATTTTCAGTTGTTTAATTTGTCCTTATTGATCTGTAGAAGCGCTTTACATATTCTTTGTGTATATTCTTTATATAGTCTCTCTTTCTGTTACTGCTTTCTAACTTCAGCAGATTGTGGTCCGAGAATGGGATCTTCATCTGAGTTGGCTGATGTAGCAGCCTCTAGCCACTTGTGTCTATTGAACACTTGAAATCTGGCTAGTCCACAGCACACCACATTTCAAAGATTTATTAAAAAAAAAAAAAAGTCTCAGCATTTTTTACATTTGTTACTATTGAAATGAGAATACTTTGATATGTTAAATTATAAAATTAATTTCAGTAGTTTCTTTTTACCTTTTAAAATGTGGCTACTAGAAAACTTAAAATACACATATGGCTGAAGTTTATGTGTCTATTGTGTAGTGCTGGTCTAAACAATACTAATTTTTTGAACTTTATCGAGATTTGTGTTATGACTAGGCTGTGCTTAATTTTCATATGTGTTGCGGTTGTACCGAAAAGAATCTGTTTTCTAGCTGTTAGGAACAGTGTTCTATATATGTATGCAGTTTTGCTTGTTCATTGTTTTCACTGAATTTTTTTATCCTTACTGTTTTGTCAGCTAGACTTATCAATCGTTAGTGGCATTACAATTTCTTGGTGTAATGGTGATTTGCCTTTTCTCTTGTAATTTTGTCAATTTTTGCTTTATATTTTTTAAGATTATGTTATTAGATGCTTGTAAATTTAGAGTTGTTATATCTTCCTGGTGAAACTGCTTATCATTGAGTAGTAAGGTCTTCGCCTTTGCTTATTTTTTTGCCCAAGTCTGTTTGATCTGATGTTAATATAGCTACAAACCTGTGTTTTGGTTGGTAACTGCCCATTCAAATATTATTCCATTTTTTTCCTCTCAATCTTTTTGCATTGTCGTATGTCTTATAAGTATCTTATCATTGCATTTTCTTTTTTTAAAAGTCTGATAATTTCTGTATTTATTTGAGGTATTAGTCTCTTTACATTTGTTGCAGTTACTGATTTATTTGAATTTATTTCTACTGTCTTATTTTGTGCTTTACATATATCCTGCATTTTCTACACTTTCCCCCCTTTTATTGCCTCCTTTTAGATTAGATTGTTTTTCCTTATTCTTTTTTGTCTCTCTAATAGTTTGGAAGTTTTTTTATGCCCCGTTTATATTCTTTTGGTGGCTATTTTGGAAATTTTAACACAAACACCTAACTTATCAAAGATTTTCAGTAGTCACTGTCTTTATCTTCCTCTGAAAGAAAGATAAAGATCCATGATCTAAGGATCTTGGAATGCTTTAATTCCAAGCACAAACCTTCCCATCTTATGTGCAGTTGTTATCTACTTACTTGGTCAAGTTATTTTTTTAATCCCACACATTACACCGTTATTATAGTTTCATAAGCCAATGTTTGTTTAGATTTAACAACGTATTTTTCATTTTCTTTGTTCAAAATTCCCCCTTGTATCTCAGCTTTTCTGTCTGGGATCATTTTTCTTTCCTTCTGCCTCAAGTTCATCTTGAATATTTTGTTTATTGAGAAAAAATCAAATTATCAAGAAACAATAACTCTCGGTTTTCTCTATGATATTTTTATTTTATCCTCATTCTCGAAGAAGATTTTATCTGGATCCGCAATTGATAGTTATTTTCTTTAAGCACATTGAAAATATCATTATTCTCCATTTTGCCTTCCATATCACTGATGAGAAATTAGTCTAATTGCCATTCCTTTGGAGGTAAAACGTCTTCTGGTGAGAGACATTATAGCATAGTGGTTAAAGGTGTGGCCTCTGGAATCAGACTGCTTGGATTTAAATCCCAGCTCTTTGGTTTACTAGCTGTGTGATGGGCAAGTTGATTAACCTCTCTGTGCCTCAGTCTCCTCTTCTGTAAAATGGAAGCAATAATAATAATACCAGTCTCTAGCTATAGGGTTGTGGTGAGGATTAAGTGAACTAACATGTAAAGCATTCAGAGCAGTTGTAACATATTTTCACTGCTGTTAATGTGTTAGCTGTTATTTTTCCTCTTGATACTTTTAGGATCTCCTTATTGTTGGTGTTGAATAGTTTCACTATGATGTGTCTAGGTGTGGATTTATTTTTACTTATCTTGTTTGAAATTCACTGAGCTTTCTGAATCTGTGAATTATTGTCTTTTATCAATTCAGGAAAATTCTTAGCCATACATCTTCAAATACTGCCTCTGCCCCATTCTCTCTTCTCTCTCTTTCTGGAACTTTAGATTAATTAGTCTTTTCACTCTACCCTTTGTGTCTCTCAACTGCTTCACAGTCTCTATGCTGTGAATATTCTTGATAGTTTATTCTGTCTTTTAGTTCACTAATTTCATCTCTGTCTAAAATGCTATTAAGCCTGTTTTTGAGTTTTTAATTTGAAATATTATTATTATCATTATATTTTTCGTTCCCGGAAGTTGTCTTTGGTTCCCGACCAAATCTGCTTGATCATTTGAAAAATATTTTTTGCCTTTCTCATATTTTCAACTCCTTTTATTTCACTAAATTAATATGGTGCATACATATTTTGTATTCTGGTCTGGTAAGTCCAGTATCTAAAATCTTTGCTGTTCCGATTGCTGCCTGTTGTTTGAAGACTCATAATGCTGCTGTATGGACCTCTGAGACGGGGGCCAGCCAAAAGGTTTTGGACTGTGAAGGGCTATTCTTGATATCTTTTTTGCTTTCCTTCCCAGATGTCCCATTTTTCACCCCTCTTTCTTAATTTACTTTTTTGAAAGACTGATTTATTCCCATGGTTTAAAAAATAAAAAAAGTGAAAAGTCTCCTTCCCAGCTCCCAGAGCCTCTCCTGTTGGTAGTCTCTGTTATTAGGTTCTGGTGGATACCTCCGAAGATAGTTTATGCAGAGTCAAGCAAATACAAATTAAAAATCTTTTCTCTCTCTTTTAAACGCAAATGGTAGCACACAACATATTGTTCTGAGCTTGTTTTTTTTTTAGTTAAAAAATATGTTTCCGGTTATAAAAAAAAAAAAATACGTGCTCATTTTGAATAACATAAACACCCAACTGTCTGCAAGTGGAAAGCCAAAGTCCTCCTGGAATTTTCATTCCCCAGAGATAACCACTGTTATGCATCTATAAATATATATTTACGTAAATGGGCTTATGCAACAGATGCTATTCTGTCACCTATTTTTTTTTCTAGTTCTCCTAATAGTTTGCCATGACATCTTTCCACATCAGTCAGTGCTTCTGCAGAGCTCAGCAGTTAAGTGCCTGGGCCTTGGAGTCATGCAGAACTAGGTTCTAAACCCAGATCTGCTGCTTAGTAGCTATGGAACTTTTCAGTCCCTTAGCTCTCTGAGCCTCACTTTCCACATCTGTAAAATGGGGGTAGAAATAGTACATACCTCATGGTATGGTTCAGAGACCGTCATAAGATCACAGATGACATGCTTCTTTCCTTACTTTCTAAGCCCCTGAACGGTGGTTTTTATTATGACTCACCTTTTTAAATAGCCACGTAGCATCCACAGTCTGTTGGGTCACTTTGTTAACCATTCCCCTTTGATGGACATTAGATTGTACTCAATTTTTCCAGTTATAAATGCCAACCCATTGAACACGTTTTGCCTCTGTGTGAGTGTCGTCTTGTGAAGTCCCTTCAGTGGGGTCACTGGGTCCACTGGATTCTAATCTTTGCATCCTCTTTCTCTCCAAGGAGGAAATGAAAATGCCCCATGGGGTGAAGCATGTGTGTTATGTAGGTTTTTACTTTTTATTACTGCCTTTCTTATTCCCTCTCCTCAGGTCTGGTGGGGTGGGGTCCTCCACAGTAAAGACAATCCCAGCCCCCCTGGCCTGCCCTCCTCCAGAACATCCTGGTGCTCCCCATTCCCCATTGTGCTGAATTTCAGACTTCCGGTTCTCCCCAGGCCATAGAACCTGACTATTCATGATAGTTCCTTCAAGGATTAGTTTTCAGACCCGTCTGCTTTCAAAACAATTCCCCGTGGTTTGCAATAAATCAAAATAATCAAAACATACTTAAAGTGGGATAAAAGCCTAAAGAAAGCAAGAAAAAAGAATAGAGAAAGAGAAATCCTTCCCATGCTGCAAATCTTGGAAAGGTATAACTGAGAGGCTCAAAGTTAACACTGAGCTCCCTGGAAACCATAGCAAAAAGGGAAGCAGGATAGAGTCTTGACCTTGTCAGAAGACCAAAACCCATTCTGTATCTTGGAGTGGTCATGAAGGGCTTTATCTCAGGGGCAATAGTGAGGTGATCAGCAGCCTTTTAGAGGGGGGAATGGGCATGTTTGCCATGGGGAAGGGCAAAGAGCAAGTCAGTGACCCTTGAAAATAAGCATGACAGAACTTTGAGGAGGAGGAGGGGGATCCAGAACAGGATATGTCCCCTCAATGAGATGCATCTCTAATCAGGAGGATGAAAAGGGTCCAGTTAACTCTGAATATGTTCGGGAGTGATAGGGGAAGATGAGAGGAAGGGAATGAAGAAAGACGCCCCACCCTGGGACACAAGCCAGACAGTCAGCAAACATTTATTGAACCCTAACTTGTGGCAGGCCTTTGTAGGCATTGGGAATAGAGTGGGGACCAAGACATGTTCCCTGTGTTCATGGAGCTTAGAGGCGAGTAGGGGAGAGTGACAGGAACAATTACTGCACTCTGAGGGGATGAGCTGCAGCCCAGCCTGCTCGGTTCTGAGGCACTCTTCTCCTGCTGCAGCTTGGTTCCGGGGCACTGATTCACCTCCTGGGGGCCATCAGCCATGGCCAGGCAGGGGAGCTGGAACCTTTGAAGTTGGAGGCTCTGGAGAACATGATGGAGGTCAGCTCAGCCTCACCCGCCCAAAGGCCCAGAAGGAAGGGCAGGCCCGTGACCCGGGACCCCACTGGGTGCCAGGTACAGAACGAGTCCTTTACATAGGCAGTGTCACTTAGCCCTTCACACCTGATTGACAGAGATGCCACTGCAGCCCAGAGAGATGCTGTGTCTTGCTTTTGGCCACGCAGAACAATAGCCAGAGGCTGGGTAAGACCCGCACCTGGCAGGCTGGCCTGGGGATCTGTGTGTTCCTGCACTGCTGAATTCAGGAGCTTGACTGGGGCCAGGGAGGGGCTGGGCCTCCCGAGCATTGGAAGAGGGAGAGTCGTCATCTACCTTTGTTCCTGGCCAACCAGCCTGTCCTGCCGCCTCAAGGTCCTCTAGATGCCTCTTCAGGAGGAATAGCATGGGGCTCTGGTGGCCACTCTGACCCTTTCTACCATCTGAGGAGTCACCCCCTGACCCTTAGGGACCACACCTTCTCCTCCACATCCTCTTTCTCTTGCAGGAGAGGCTTCCTGTTCAGGAGGCCGGTGCTGAGTGTCCAGGGGTGAGTGCTGCTTCCCCTGCCACGTGGCCTCCCCTGCTGGAAGCACAAGTTAGGAGGAAGGGAGTGGGGGGGGGGCGGTGACAGAGAAGTGGTGTTCCCGGGGGGCTGAGAAGCTGGGCCCAGAGACACGGCCTCAGTTCTTCACCTCTCCCCAGCATTGTAGCCCACGGGATGCTGCAGAGGATGAGCCTGGTGGACCAGACAGGGGAGAGGACCTAGGTGAGGGGCCATGGGGATGCCCTTTAGCAGCTGCCTCTCTCTGGGGACTGGAAGGGACTGGAGGGGTATCCTGCTCAGCTCTTGGCCCCAGCCCCTACTAGGACTCTTCTCCCCTCCCTACCTGTAGTCCTTCCCCAAAGGGATGAAGACGCCTGGCTGCCTGGGCTTGGTTCCCAGAGGTATGTGGGGGCTAAGTCCCTGAGAAGGGATTCCTCCCTTACCTACCTAAGCCCCTCAGCATTTAGTCACCCCTTCCCCTTGGCCCTGAGCATCCCCTGAGGACCAGTGACTCTTTTTTTCCCCCACAGCTCAGCTTCAACCCCAACAAGAGAAGCCACCCTTGGATATAGAGGTACGAGGCACTGTGGTCCGTGCCATGCAGGAGCTGCTGTGGAGTCGGTAAGGCCTTGCTGCCCACTTCCCTGACATCCCGATAAGCTGCCCTCGCATACCGCCACCTCCCCTGTGCCATGTTCTAAGGGCTTCTGTGTGAATGACTAACTCAATTTATAGCTGTGGGGTCACTTGCCCATACAAAGAGTTAGAGGAGAGCTGAAATTAGACCCTGGGTCTGACTTCAAGGTCATTGTTTCCTATTAAGTCACTGTAGCTCTCAGCGTCTGCTCAGGTCCTCATGGATGTCACCCACAGCAAATGTTTTCAGACACAATGAAACTCTATGCTGGGAGCATCTCAGAGATCTGAGCCCAGAGCTCTCGTTTACTAATGGTGAGACCAAGGCCCAGAGAGGGCGGGACTTTGCAAAGGCCACACAGCAAGCCAGCGGCAGGTTCAGGGTTACATCCAGGGCCAGGGCTCAGTCCCCTGCCCTGACTGATGCCTTACCCTCCCCCAGGCTTTTTCCCATTCTTACATTCCTCAGTTCGCTGTGCAGGGATAGAGCTGGCCTGAGCAGTCGGATCTTGATTTGCCACTAATCGTGTGGCCTCAGGCAAGCCCCCTATCTTCTCTGAGCCTCTGTTACCCCTTCTGTATATGAAGAATGATAATGCTTTTTCCTTACAGAATTGGGGTGAGAATAGATGGGTTCATGTAGGAAAATGCCCAGAATAGAAACGAATGGGCCCAGACCCTGCTCCCCACCCATATCTCTCCCTCTCCAGCTAAGTGCCCAGATAACCTCATGGCTCAGCGCCATGGCCCTGCCCTTGTCCCCTACAGCCTTTTGGAGTTCCCAGACCTGGTGCTGAGCGAGAAGGTGGTGGAGGGCATCGCTGCTGGCATCGAGGCAGCTCTTTTTGACCTGACACAAGCCACCAACTGCCGCTATAAGACCAAATACCGCAGCCTGCTGTTCAACCTGCGTGACCCCAGGAACCCTGTGAGCAGGACGTTGGGCTGGGCCAGGCCCCCTCAGAGGAGCGAAGCCCTGGCAGGATGTTGGGGTGGGGGTTCTCGGAGCCCTGTAGTGGAGCCCTGCCCCCACCCCTGCAGGACCTGTTTCTCAAAGTGGTTCACGGAGATGTCACCCCCCACGGCCTGGTGCAGATGAGCTCAATACAGCTGGCCCCCCAAGAGCTGGCCCGCTGGCGGGACCAGGAAGAGAAAAGGGTGAGCCGATGGGTCAAGTCAGAATAGGCGACAGAATGTAGTGAGGAGGTGGTGGGCCAGAGAGTGGAGCAGGGAGCGACAAAGGCAGAGCTGAGTGAGGAGGAAAGCCTGAGACACGTGAGCGCAGGCCAGAAACATCGAATCACAGAAATGGAAAGAGCTTGCAGGCAGACAGGGAGAGAATCAGGGAGACTCTCTCCACCAAAATAGGAAAAGAGGCAGAAATGAAAGGGACTAGGGATGGAGAGCTCAGTAGAGAGGTGACATCCCGAAAGGTGTCATCTCCCACTTGTTTTTCTGTGGAGCTGGGCTCCGAGGGTTGGGAAGGAACTGGGGATGAGGGTCCAGAGTCTGGAGTCCAGGATTGTCACCCGCCATCCATAGAGAATAGACCCCCCTGCGGTGCCTCTGTTTTCATTCCAGCCTCAGAAGCCCCAGAAAAGGCCCAAAGTCTTCCAGGTGCCCCAGACTGGATGAGGGACTCCACGGCTCCGTTCTTCATAGTTACGTCCCCATACACTGTGTGTCCACGGGTCTCCCCTGCTTGGGAACTGCTCAGGGGCAGGGAGAATGTGGGCACTGAGTTGGCTTTGGGGATGTTTCCATAGGGTTTTTGTGGCCCAGTGAAAGAGGGAATGATTTAGGGAGTGGGCCAGTGGGATGGGGTGGGGCAATAAGACTCCTATTCTGGTAGACACTGGGCCGATTGGAATTAATAACTCGACTCCATTAGGTAAATCTGTCCACTCTAGGCTGAGCTTCTGTTCAGGCACTGTGTGAGACCAGGGAGCAGGACAGGTCCATAATTTGTGGGGCAAGTGCCGAATTAAAATGCAGGGGGTGGGGGCCCTTTGTTCAACGCCAAGTAAGAATTTCAAGGCGATGACAGCATTGAGCATGGGGCCCTTCTAAGCACCGGACCCTGTGCAATTACACAGAGTTACACGCCCACAAAGCCCGCCCTGCCAGGAAGGATAGGACCTCTGTCCTCCCGGAGTGGTTGGAAGGGGAGAGACTAGGTTTCAGGAGACATTTCAGATAGGATGACATAGAGCAGTGACGTACTGGCCCTGTGGATTTTTATTAATGGTCCAGCAGATGCCTCAGAGCCTGTGCGTTTTTGACTGCACTCATCCCAGGACAGAGAGTAGGGTGCAGTCAGCAGCAGAATTGACTTGCAGATGAAGGTGAAGTTCACGAAGGCTTTCCGGAGGAGGGCTTATGTTGGAGGGTGAATGATTGGAATATGGAGAGGTAGGGCTGAGGGAGGGCTTTTGAGGTGAGGGGAAAGGCAGAAGCAAACGTGTGGAGGAAGGGGAAAGGCTGGCTTGGAAGGGAGGAAAGTGAGCACTTGGGCTCTTGGTGGCCAGAGACTCCTGAGCCCGGGTGAGCTTGGGCTGCTCTGCCCCGCCAGGGCCTGGAGATCATTGAGCAGCAACAGAAGGAGCCGTGCAGCCTCCCGACCTCCAAGCTGACCCACAAGGGTGAAGTTGAGATCCTGCGGGACGTGGACCAGTTGCTGACCCTGGAGGATCTGGTGGTGAGTGAGGAACCTGGCCTGGTGCTGGGCGGGGCCCATGCCCAGCGATCCCACTCCCCACCTCTGAGACCTACAGTTTTCATTGTAAAGCTGGGTAATGATCATTACTGCACAGGTCCAGCTGAGTACGAAGCGAGGCAGCCGCTGGCACAAGGCCTGGCAGTTCCTTCTCGGTGCCAGTCCCCCCACTTTCGGCATAACCCCAAGGGACCCCGTGTGAGTGATAGTAAGTCCTCTCAACACAGTTCCCCCCAACCTCAGACATTCTGACCAGGTCACAGGTGGGAAGCAGGAAGGCCACACCAGGTGAGGCATTGACTTTGTGCATGTAAGGAACAGAGACCTGCCTTATTCAGCAGAAGTGCGGATGGGGAACCACCTAGATCGCAGGGAAGTCGGTGCATAGTCTCCTTGTCGCTCTGCCTCGTCCTCTTGTCCATCCTGCTGCTGCCTCCTCCCGCTTGGCCCTTCCCTCTGGCACACGGCCTGGCAGGGTGGCTCAGCAGCCTTCGGCTCAGCCTCGTGCAGCCCATCAGAACTCCTCCTTGGCTCCCTTCGGTCACTCTCAAAAGGTGGCTCTGGCTTTTGTTGGGTGTTCCACGGGGCAGATGTTCACCCGGTCTAATCAGCTGTGTGTCCAGGACAGGGAGTGCAGGGTGGGCCCCTTCAGCCATGTTTACTGAGGAAATGGCAGTGAACACGACAAAAATCCCTGCTCTCCCAACCAGTATCCAGGCCAACAACCAGAATCACTGCATGGAGAGGAGTCCTCAGCGGTGTGGCTGCTCCCTAACCAAAACCAATCGTATTCCCTGAATAAATTGAATACAAGAGTCAGGGGAGGAGCTAGCAAGACCTGGGGAGAAGAGAGAGAGCGAGGGGGTGGTAGAATAGGAAAGGGAAAAAAACCCACACCAATCTTCACTCTTTATTGAATACCTACTCTGTGTCCCTTTTACAAACAGTGCCTCATTCAAATCTCACAGTGACCAACAAGGTAAGTGATGCCAGTTTCCTGGATGAGGCACCTGAAGCCATTTGCCCGTGGTCACCTGCTTGGCAGAAGAGGACCTGAGATTCGAAGCCAGGCTGACTCCAAAGCCTGTGCCTTACTTAGTTAGCACTACTCTGGAGGTGCTTTATAGGGCAAGAGTAGAGTTAAAAAAAAAACTTCTTAAATTTTCATAAAGCAATGTTTGTTTGTGTTTAAAGCTGTTTCTGTTATGAGGAAGAAAGGTGATTTGGCCATAGGCATCGAGTCTTAAAAATGTTCATTCTCCTGATTCTGTCATCTGCTTCTGAGAACTTGTGCCAAGGAAATAATTGAAAGTTTAGGAAAATACTTTGTGTACAAGGATGTCCTCAGTACCATTGTAATAGCGAAAACCTGGGAATGACCCAATCATCTAGCGACAGAGGTGATGTGTACAGTACTGTCTGCCCATCCATGTAATATCTACAGGGACTATATAGCTGTAACTCATAGACAAAATGAGAATACAGGCATGCCTCATTTTATTGCGCTTGCAGATGCTGCCTTTATTTTGCAAATTGAAGGTTTATGGCAACACTGCGTCAAGCGAGTCTATTGATGCCTTTTTCCAACAGGCTCGGATGATGGTTAGCATATTTTAGCAATAAAGTACTTTTTAATTAAGGTACGTACATTGATTTTTTTAGACAAAGTTATTGTGTACTTAATAGATTACAGTATAGTGTAAACATAACTGTTATAAATGCACTAGGAAACCAAAAAACTTACGTGACACTATGTTCGGAGATATTCTATTTGTAATATTTTGTGATATTCTCTCTATTGTGGAAGTCCGGAACTGAACCTGCAATGCCTCTGAGGTATGCCCGTACAGGCTATTTTAGTAAAAGGACCCCCAAAACCCGTGTATAGAAAAACTATTGTAAAGGAATCCCGAGAATATCAACAGCCGTCTGAGTGGTAGGACCAGGAGTGGTTATTTTTTAATTCTCAAATTTTCTGTATTTTCCTAATTTTAACAAGTTCACGGTACCTTTGCAATAAACGAATATATCATTTGGAAAAATAAAACCATATTCCTGAGGCTCCCTTACTCATCTTCCCCAGCTGCCTTCCCCGTCCACCCCCTCTCCTCCTGTTCCTCCCAGGTTCCCATGGTGTCCACAGACCGCAGCCCACTGGCCCTGCCTGCCATGTCAGAGGACCCCATGGAGCAGCAGGGGGACACCACGGCACAGCATGAGCACCACTTCCTAGACCCCGGCTGTCGCATCTGCAAGGGTAGCAGGGAGAGACAGGAGGGCCTCTGGGGTGGTGGGCAGGCTGGGACTGGATGCGGGGTTCGGCAGTGACAGGGATGTGTGACCTGGCGAGAAGGTGGCAGGGTGGGGATGCTTGTACCCCAGGTCACCTCAGAAAGAACTTACTTCAAACTCTGGCTCCAAAGCCCTGAGCTGGCTTCGGTCTAGCTGCCTGCCCCTGTTTCAGCTCCTGCCTCTGCTGTTTGTAGACTGGAAGCCGTCGTGTGAGCTGCCAGGCTCCTCCAAAGCAACCAGGAGGGTGGAGGATAATGTCTTCCAGAGGGTCCCAAGGCCAGCCCCTGCATCCTCTCCAGAGATGCTCCAAATCGGGGAGAAACCTCCCACGGAGTCCCAGGACAGGTGTGGGGCTGGGGCAGGGAGCTGCGGGAGGTCACCCACTGGGGCTTTTCTTTTTATATGGCCTTGGACAAATCTTACCTGTTCTGTGGGTCTTAGTTTCCCCCTCTGCAGTGGAACTAATCATCCCAGCGTACAACTTCCCTCCTGCACAAGGCCATGCTTGGGCCAGCGTTCTAGTGCCCACAATAAGGACCAGGACCTTCTGAGAAAGGTGGAGATGCTTGGGGAAGCCCCTATGATCTGCTCTTCCTGGCCCTGTCTCTCCCTCTAGGCTCCAGATGCCTGCTGGGCCCACAAAGGCCTGGCCCAGCCAGCCGCCCTGGCAGGGGGCTCTAGACATGTTCTCTATCAAGAGGTTCCAGGTGAAGGCCCAGCTGGTCTCAGGACACAGCTATCGGCTCATTATGGTATTCCTGCTCTGCTTGCCAGGGACTCTGTCACACACTGACCAGCTCAGTTAGCTACTCACACCCCCATTCATTCATTCATTCATTCACTCACTCGGTCACTCATTCTAAAACAAGTCATTGGCACCCTCTCCAAGAGACCCTCTGGCCCTGTGCCAGGCATGGGGGCATATGAGATGCCAGCCTCACTCCTGTAGAGACACACATGGGATAGAGGACATGGGTACCCCAAGGCATAAAGCAAGAAGGGCCCCGGAGGGAGTGGGTCGGTGCCTCCCTGGAACAGAGGAGGGTTTTAGGAGTGATGATTGAGTGACTAATGATCAGCTAAAGTGTGGGATCAGCTAAACTGTGGCAAGAGGATAGAGGAAAGAGTGAGGGGTTTCTGAGAAGTTGGAGGAAATGATGGGCCAGGACAGGCTATAAGCCTCCGGGAGAAATTAGAGCTTCCTAGGCAGCCACTAGGGGTTCTGTTAGACTGCCTGCCCATCCTCTTTGCTATAGGCTGTGGCCTCCAGGTAGCTGGTACTGAGTCTGCCATAGCGGAGAGGAGTCTGGGGGCTGACTGGCCATACTACCTGCTCCCAGGCCCTGCCCGAGGTGATCCGCTCAGCAGGCTGCATCCCCCCCAACACTGTCTGGGACCTTCTGGCCAGCATCTGCCCAGCCGAGGCCAAGGTAATCACCCACTCCTGGGTACCACCTCTTCTCCTAGCACCATACCCCAGCCCTGTGCTCCCTTTCTCTTCACCTCTGAAGCAGACGCCTGGTTTAGGATATCCAGGTCTAGTTCCCATGGTGTCTGCAGGCTCACCATGTGACCCTGGGCAAGTCCCTCTGTTTCCTTCTCTGGAAAATGGGGACACACTTCTTCACAGGGTTCTTAGAGGTTTGGATGAGACCAGGGGTGTCCTTAGGTGCAAAGGATGACTGCTCCTAAAACTGCTCTCCTTCCTGCCGCTGCAGGACATCTGCGTGGTCAGACTGTGCCCACAGGGGGCCCGGGACACCCAGAACTGCCGCTTGCTCTACTCCTACCTCAACAATAAGCAGCGCCATGGCCTGGCAGCCGTGGAGCACGTGAGGGTGGTTCTGCTGCCCCTGCCTGCCTTCCAGCCCCTGCCCTCCAGACTGCGCCCTCTCGGAGGCCCAGGTGAGTGTCCCGATGCCCGTACCCACCCTGCTTCCCCTCACTTGGTGACCAGACAGGGCACTGTTGACAGTTACCAGTGTCTCCATGGAAGCCCGCATGTCTCAGAAGGGAACCCCCGAGACAGGCAAATGTGATAACAATAACAACCGCTCATACTTGTGTATTGTTTACTACATGCCAGACAGTGCTCTAAAAGCTTACTTACATTTAGTCCTCAAAATAACCCTAGCAGAATGGTACTGTTAATTTCTTCATTTCACAATCGAGGAAACTGAGGTAGGGAGAAGGCAGGCGACTTGTCTAGTCACCTGCTTTCTCAGTCAGCCAACAGCAGAACCTGGCTTCACACCCAGGCAGCATGGCTGCAGAAACTGGGCTCCTAACCACCACACTATACTTACTGCCCCTCCAATTAGGCCCCCTGAATAGGAACTCACGGGGCAGCTACATTTGACACAGACATGGCAGGACAGAGGGAGGACCCACACACAGTTGACTCAAAGCATCATCTAAGACAGAAAGGATGGATGCTTCCACCACAGCTGTACTGGGCTGAGCTTGGCCTTTGTGCGTGGAAACCTTCCAGGGTGTGGCTCCAGGAAAGCACCTAGGCCATGAGATGGCGGGGTGGGGTGGACAGTACCCATTCCAGAGCTGAGTGCTTGGCCTTTCTGGGCTGCCTGTTCCGGGGCCAGTGATGGAGACTGAATACATAGAGTCTTGAGGTCAAACCATCCATGTCTACCCTTAGCCAAGTGAACCCTTTCCCATACTGAGAACAAATCTTCTGAGACAGGTTCACTTTGCCATTACTTTTCCTAGCATCTCAAGGTCCCCCTCCCACTGCTAGAAAGCTCCTCTTGGGGTCTAACCTCCAAACCTTCTGCAACAGCCAGGGTGCAGCCTCTGGGGACCATGTATTGTCTCCCACCAGGCCTGTGGCCTCTCCCTCCCCTCTTTCCCCAGGCCTGGAAGTCACTCACTCAAGCCTGCTGCTGGCTGTGCTGCTCCCCAAGGCAGGGCTTCCAGACACAGCCAAGTCCAGCCCCTTATTGGGGAAGGTTCGCAAGATGGTCTCCTTCAACAGAAAAGTGGAGATGAGATGCTACCAGCCAGAGGACAGGAGGCCAGATGTGGCCCTGAAGGTCTCCCTTGCTCCTGAGGGTACCCAGCAGCAGAGCCAGGACAAAGGCAGCTTGGCTCCTAAGGGAATTTGTGCTTGGCAGAGGCCCTCCAGAGGCAGGGGGAGACGGTGGAAAGAGCCTGAGACCTGCCAGGGTCCTGGGCGAGAGCAATGGTCCCAAAAACCAGGCCAGTGTCACTCCTGGCATTCCTATTCAGCAGCACCAGCTGGCCATAGCCAGCACCTTCACAGGGCCTCCTGTCCCCACCAAGCCCTGCTCCAGCATCTTGAATCCCTGGTAACCATGAGCCACCAGCTCCAAGCCTCACTGAGGTCCCCAGGCCAGGAGCCCCTTCTCCAGCCCCCTACAACCCCTGGAATTGTTGGACTCTTTTTCCAGTCCCCTGCAGCTCCTGAGCCCCCTGGCCCTCCTCCTGACTCCTCTCTAGGCCCTACAGATGGAGCTGGCTCTGAGCGTCCCCTTCCTAGAGAGACCTGACCTTCATTACCCACTGAAAGAGAGGCTGTGATCCCTCACCAGTGCTGAACCCTGGGCTGTTCCAAAGAGAAGTGGGCAGAGGAAGGAGAGGGCCAGCTCGGCCCACCTGCCCCATTTGAGTTTTGTTCTACAATTTGCTTAGTGTTGATTTTTGGTTCAATAAAGAATCTGATAAAGTTTAGACTTCATCTGCTGAGTGGACAGTGGAGAGACCCTGGGCCTGGCCTGGTGTGGGTTGGGGTGGGTATGTCTATGAGTTTCTATGCACAGATGTAGCAGAGCTAAATTGTTGGAATGGAGGGGGCAGCCTTGTCAGTTGTTTGTCTGAGGTCCTGAAACAACACTGTGCCCCAGGGCACAGCTGTTGCTATGGTGGGTCCTGGAAGCATTTTGTAAATATTCTGAACTTGGAGGAAGACGAAGTGATGAGAGACAAGGCAGGATTAGTGTGGAGAGAGAGTTAAGCTTTTGAAGAGGCATAGACACCTTGAGATTGTTAAGGAGAAATGGGAGAGGAAGTTGCAATGATTTTTAAATTTTTCAGTTACCAGGATTTTTTCCTTTGGATATTTGGGGCTGGGGGAGTACCATCAAATTCTCTATGTGTCTCTGTGCACCTGTGAGGGTCTCTCTTTGTGTGTGATATCATGTCTTGTGTGCAGGTAGCTGATGAGGAAATCGGGAGATCCATAAAGGATGACGCCTGTCTGTATCTCTTGCAGGCTCCCAGACACTGAGACTGGAGGAAGCCATGGATCTTGGCCTTGGGATGGAGGGGTGGACTTTCAGACTGGTGTTAGGGCTGGATGGTGCTGTTTTGCCTGGTGCCTGGAGTGAGCTACTAACAGCTTTTATAAATGTAAAACATCTCAATGTGGAGTGTACTTCAGGAGAACTGAGTCTGGGGACTGATCCTGGAACTAGCTGCCCCTGGCTTCCTAAGCCCTAGGGAGAAGGGCTGGCCTTGGAGGAGAGAGCTGATAGGATTCCACCCTTCGTGACCCGAACCGCCCCCCCCACCGCCCCCAGACCTGAAGGGATATACCCTGGCTCATCCTGTTTGAAGTCTACCCATGTATAACCCTTGCCCTGGACCATGCTGGACTGGGAAGGACGGGGGGCGGGGGGAATTCTCTTGGCCCCATGAGCTCTGCTGCTGCCCTACCCACGACGGACAGCAGAGGGGGCCCTCGGCTTTGGGATGGAGGTCGGGGCCGGCTGGACTGGAGGCCGAGCTGGGGGCGGGGCGAGGTGTGGGATTTTAGCTGAAAGGACTGGCAGGGGGTGGGGGCAGGGTGGGTGCGGGCTGAGACAGGGAGAGGGGACTGGACAGGTGAGTCGGGGTGGGAGCGGGGCGCCTTCGGGAACTTTTCCGGCTCCAAGCACCTTGTGAGAGCCAAAGCCTCCGTGCTGTATGTAAATGACACAAATTACTATGCAACCTACAGCTCTATTCGGAGTCGGCAATTTGGGTCATTTTCCTAACGCAGTCGGAGCTGGAGGAGTTGGAGCAGGAGACGGCTGTGCACCCCTTCTTCCCAGGCCCAGGGCGTCCTCCCAGGGAGAAGAGAGCATTTGCTGCCTTCCCCGGGCACCCAGGAAAGGAAAAGCTCTGTACACGGGGCTGGGACTTCCTTTCAGTTTTCTCCTCCATACGGAGAGGGCTATAGGTGAGCCCAGAAATCTTGCAGACTGCTTCGAGGCTGGGGGCTGGTGAACATGATGTCCACCCACCTTTTGGCCCCAGTCTACAAGCCCCTTGTCTTCCTTTTGGCAGAGGAGGCCAGGAAAGCGGATTAGGCTAGCTGTTGCTAGGGGGCGAGGCCGGTGGTTGCTATGCTCGAGGGGCGTTGCTAAGTAACGCTGGGCGGGGCTCATGGGGCTAGGCCGGAGTAGGACTCGCTGGGGATTCGAAAGGCCACCCTCGGTTTTAGTGGAACCCAGATGCTGCTCTCCTCGCGACTTTCTCCGGGCCTCAGCTTCCCCGGCTGGACGCCGCTGCTGTGGGTCCTTCTGGTTCATACCCTCCGCGACTTTGTGATCCTTTGGGCTCTGGAGCGAGGAACCCTGGGTCTTTGTGCACGTGTCTATGCGCTTGCTTGGGCGGGAGGGGGAAAGGGGGTCGCTTTTGGGTTTCCATAGCAACTTCTTCTGGGTCACCTCATTGCTTCCAAAGGTTTGAGCTGTTGCGTGTGCAAATTTACATATATCTGCATGTCATTAACATAGAGGCGGAGTTGGAACTTGTTGGGCAACTATCCCTGGACAGTTCCCTTTGCTTCTCTCATCCTGCCTGATGGACGTGTGGGCCGCGCAGGCGTGTTTTTCTTATTAATGTTCCAGATTTGGGGTGGGTGGGTAACCTGTAATAATAACCACCAGTTTCCAGGCCTGGTCACCGTACTGAACGTTCAGCATGAATCCATCCAGGTACCCCTGACCAAAGATACCCAGCCACCACCAGGAGAAATTCCAATTCTGCCCTTTCCTGGCTGCGTGGCCTTGGGCAAGTTTAGTTCACCTTTGTGGTTCAGTTTCATATCCCTTCAGGCCTGGCCGGAGGTGGGAGGGGGGCGTGAAGGGTGGGGTCCTCCCAGTTCCTGGATACTTATCCCTAACTCATCATCAGGTTATGTGAAGGTTCAGTGAGATACCACTTTTACATTCACTTATTGCTGCTTCTGGCAAACAATAGCTGCTTTATGGTAGCTCCCTCCCCGTCTCCATAGAGCTCAGTTCCTCTCAGCACCCAACCAAAGCAAATCGACTTCCTTTGCAGCTCAAGACATGACAACTAAACACCAGGAAAACCTTCTAGATGTCAGGGCAGGCTGGATTCGAGGTACAGGATAAGGACTATAGGTTTGCCTATTTGTCCTTGGAGGCTGGAGACCAGGTGAAACATGGATCCTCCGCCCCACCCCATTACCACCACCATCATACGTGCACACCCGTACACCCTTGTCTCTCAGGGGCCAAATGTTTCCCAAAACCCTGCATTGCTGTCTCAAAGGTGCTGGAGCTTGAGGTGGCTGCAGCAGTGGCAGCTGAGGGTGAGAGGCTTAAAGACCAGAGCTAAGGAGGTGATGACTTGAGAGAGTTTCCTTCAGGTCTGAGAAGTCTAAGATGGAGCAGGGTCTAGGGGGAGGCTGAAACTGCTTGGAGAGCCACGTATCTGATCCTTTACCAGAAAGGACTGGGGGACCCTCTAGGGTCACTCCTTTGCCCTTTCTGGGCCTTGGTGTCCCATTGTGGACAATTGGGACTTCTCTGCGTGGCAGTGCCATGAAGGAAGTGAGTTCCCTGTTGGGGCTATGAAAGCGGAAGCTGAGACCCCTCTGAGGGTGGTTGGGATGCAGCAGCAGTTCTTACTCTGGAAGTTCTGATTCTTATTTGGAGTCTTAATTGTTCTAGACGGCCTCTTCAAAAGCTGAAAGTCCTTCCTGGTCTAATTTCACCTTCCCGTTCTAGCAGACGCACCTTTGTCTTGTCTTCCTCTCAGTGTCTCCATAAAGCTTAACAGCCTTGACTGCCAGGGTCAGAGGTGGGAGAGAGGGTGTTAAAGGAGAAGAACCAGTTCTACTCAGCATTGATCTCTTAGGTTTCAGTTAGGTTCAGATATTAACAAGGTTGGCTTCTATGTTGGGTGTGAGAAGACTGGTGGTGGTGGAGAGGGAGAGTATAGGAGCTGGATTCTGATTGGTTGGTTGGCTTCCTGGAGGTGGGGGCCGTACACAGCAGTAGCCACTCTTACAGGTGTATATGGGAGTGCTGTCTGCAGGTAGATGGCAGTAGACCAACTCCTTCCCTGATAGCCACCTGTGCTCCACAGGTAAGGGCTCCAGGGACAGGCTGAGAACCTGGCAGTGCCCGGCTGGCCTGCCTGTGTCCCACTCTCGGGGCCAATTAAGCCTCCATCCCTGGCCGTGCCGATTAACAGTTAATAAGGCAGCGAACACCTGCAGCTATGGAGGCGAATTAAGAGCAACAGTCGGCATAATACACAACCCGATAAGTGAGCAATTAACAACCAGAGAAAGATTAATAGAAGCAATTACATCCTACTTGGAGCTCTGTAAATACGACTATCAATGGCTGAGGGATTTGGTCTGGTCCCACCTGGCCCCACCCCAGGCCATAGCCTTTGCCTGGAGCGCAGCCAGCACAGCCAGCCTGTGGATTCCAGACCATGGAGTCATAAACCATGAGAAATGCACATATATGCAAACGTGCTCTTAGACATACAGATGCAGACAGTCCACAAGATGCAGTCACAGAAAAAGTAATTCCCCACGCATACTCACATTCATACAACGGGTACACACAGCTACACATAGGTCCTCCCAGAAATACACAAAGACATATACAGAAAAGTACTCAGCGTCACAAAGAGACACTTCTCTGTCCTTGTTTTTCATAGAGCTAGAGCTACATAGACTACCAGATACACAGTGATGCTCATATATACAAATTTGGACACGTAGACACACACAGCTACCTCCTCACAGGCTTCCTTATGCACATGGCATCTGCCCTCTTTTGATGCTTACCTTACGTAGGGCCTTCCACAGTGGGTGAGAGCTGTAGCAGGGTGTTGGACAGAGAATGGAGCAAGGGTGGGAAGGAATAGAATGTGTGTGGACACATATGTAAGCATGTCTGCAGGCATGTCACTCTAAGTATGTGTGTCCTTGAAAGAGCGTGTTTTACCAATTTATGGAAATGTTCCTGTGTGTAAAGAGGCATGTGGCTGTGCATCTGTGTGCCTGTCCGAATGTTTGTGTGTTGTGATATACTTAGCTATGTGTACATGTGCTTGTGTCCAGCACACCTGTGATGGTACATGTGGGCTTCTGGTTCATGTGTGATTCCGGGTAATTGTGTGACTATACCTCAGAATGGCTTTAAGTGTGTCCTGTCTCTGTGCTGGGACAGGTGAGGGGAATGTCTACAGGATGGTTCCCAGGGATCCTGGGAGTCCCGAGGATGCCAGGGTCCACCTCCAGGAAATGGGGATTGAGTACAGTCAGGGATCCTCTAGGATTCCTTGGGTTGCCTTGATTTCCCTCACAGGGACTTCCAGCCCCTCTAGTGGGACTCAGCACCATGGGGCCTAACCAAGGAGAGTGATGAGAACAGTTTCTAAAGAAACGGACCTGGAGGTTAATTTCTGCCAATTAAAAACTGAGCCAGGAATGCACTGAGCATGGGCAGCTTCCTATCGAGACCACATCTCCAGTCCCCAATGGATGCAGACCATACAATCTTTTTGTGTCAAGGCATAACTTTTCCACTGAGGAGGGGGCTGTCCACCTTAGAACTTCCCACGGAAAACCCACAGACCCAAGACCCATGTACTTAGCCTGAAGTGTAGGACATACACTGTCATGCGCAGCACCCCAGACCACCAGGAGACAGTCATGCACACAAACAGACAGTCATGACTACAAACACATAAAATCTTATTGACAGTCATACCCAGACCTAGCTGCCATGCACAGTCTCACCACACATACGAAATCTCTACCTCTCTATCATTCTCCCTCTCTTATTCTCTCTCTCTGTCTCTCTGTTTCTCTTTCTTTCTCTCTTTCACACACACACACACACACACACACACACACACACGGCGACACTCACACTTGCACTCCCACACATGCCCACACTCCTGGCACTCTTGAGATAAACCTAGTGCAAGCCTCAGGCCCAGAAGGGCTGTCCTTTGACAGGTCCCCCCATCATCCCCAACACTAGCCTGGGCAGATGGTGGAGGCCGCCAGGCCCTAGGAGAGCTCTTTATCACCACTAACCTACCAGCTGACAGGTGGGCGCACTGAGACCTGGCTCTGCTAGAGAGGGGCAGGGGTGGAAATAAAGAGGTAATGAGGCTCACCAACATCACTCTACCCCCGCCCTGCAGACCCTGACATAGCATGGCCCAGGGCCTCTCATTATTGGGCGGGGAGAAGCTTCTGAGCAGGGACACACAGACAGAGATTCATGGAGATACCCAGACACAATGAAGGTTCGACAGGACCCAGACGCAGGCAGGCACTCCCTCTTTAGCACCCACAGGCACAGGGGGCCCCTCCCTAGGCGTAAGCCACTCATCCAAGCCAGGGCTGACCTTGCAGAGAGCCTGGCCAGGCCCTTCGCCCCACTCTCTGCTTCTCACCATTTAATGAAAGCAAACAGAAAACGGTGCTGTGGTTCAGGGAAATGGAGCTGAGGGCCTCCAAAGCCAAAACATCTGCCAGTCAGACTTCTGTCTGACTTTTATGCATTCAATGTTTGTTTTTCATTCACTCATTTGTTCATTCATTCAACCAATAAGGACATTAAACAAATCATTACATTCCGTCCAACAACCTGGCTGCCCTCCTGCCCTCCTGGCATTCTGGCATCCTAGCCTGGGGGCGCAGTAGTTGGGGAGGGAGAAAAGAGGGGTCTGATCTCTGAGAGAGGAGGGGGAGGGAATAGAGGGCATGTCTCCATTCCCTACCTCTTCCTCAGTCTTTCAAAGTGAAAGAAAAGGTTCTTATGCAGCTGGAGGGAAAAGAGCCAAATCCCAGGATAATAGAAAATAATCGCTAACACTTATACCCTCTTACTCTGTGCCAGGCACCATTTTCAGTGCTTAGCATGAATGAACTCAGTTCATCCGCATAACAACTCTATGAGGCAACTACTATTATGAACCCTACGTGGGGGCCCAGGGAAGTTAAGTAACATGCCCAAGGTAGAACAGCTTGTCAGAGCCACCGCAAATGTTTAAAGAGCCTAGGGCAGGAATACAAAAGGAGCCTCTAGCCCTCCCCATCTTCAGTCTCTGGGCTCCAGGGGACTGCATGAGGGGCCTTAGATGCAGGCCTGTGGACGCCCCAACACTCGAGTCCTTGCTTGGTCCACAGTCTTGGCAAATAGCCACCCTTCTACTACCCTTAGAGCTTATCAAGAAAGAACTTGGGGAAAAGGCCGCCGAGGCCCTAGGGCTGCTGTGTGGGCAGAGAATTCAGGCCTAGGTTGGGGTATGATCTATAAAGGGGCTGGAGCTCCAGGTGGGCACAACCCTGTGGGCCTGTGGACCTTCAGATTTTTCATCCCATGCAAAAGAGGGCCAAAGTGGGGTTATCTAAAGTGAGGAGCCCAGGGCAGGAGCCCGGGTTGCCCAGGTCTGAGAGCATTAGAGCTAGTTAAGTGGCAGATCCCAGGTACTCTGGTTAGAGTCAGCTGGGTGCTGAGAAGGTCAGGAGGTTAACAGGGGTTAGAGGTTGCTAAGTTTTATTCCCCCACTCCCAATGCTGCCCTTACCATATTCGGGCCATTCCCACCCATGGGAATGCTCTGTCTCCAACTCCATCTGGGTGCTAGTGGCTCTCAAGGGTAACTTGATTCTCAGTCTTACCACCCCTCCCATCCCATTTCCACTGACATCCCCACCCTGCTGTAACAGGGATCAGGGAGAAGTGGAGGCTCCTGGGGTTGAATGGGGACCTGCAACATCAACACACGGTAGCTCCCTGCCTCTGTTTCCCTGCCCCCAGGATTCCTGTTCCATCTCCAGAGGCTTTTTTACACAATTACCCAGGCTAGGAATTTCGATCTCTGGTGCCAGCCAGGCCCTTGTTATGCAAATATAGGTAAATGAGATGCAAACAGAGCAGTCCCAGATTAACAGAGAAATCCCCAGCAGCTGGAGGAGTCACCATAAAGTCAGCTCACTTGAGCTTCCTGAGCCCCCCTCTTCTAGTCTCTGTCCACCTGAATCTGTCTAGACCTTCCCTGTCTTTGTCACCATTCTTCTTTTCCCCTCAGGACCTATCTGCTTAGAGATGGGGAGGGTCTGGACGAGGCGGGGACACCAAGGCCCAGATCCTCCACAACCCTTTTAGCTTGAGATCTATGCCCTTACCTCCACTTTAAGAAGGGGTGGAGGTTAGATCCAGCATGGGAGTGGTGAGTGGGGCTGGGAGAGGGAAAGCTGTTTTACCTATGTGGAGGAGGGAATTCTCTCATTCTCTCTCTCTCTCTCTGTCTCTCTCTCTGCCTTTCTCTCTCACATAGGCACAAGAATTGTGAGTCTCCCCTAAGATACACTCATTCAGACACAAGCCTCACACACGCAAAGCGCCCCCGCCCAGGTCTCCCAAAGCCTTCTTCTCTCAGAACACCATCAATTAAGCCACAGACGCCAATAGGCTGCAGTGGGGCCTGGAAAGGTAGAGGATACTGCAGGTAGAAGCGCCATGGGTCTATGTGAAGGCAGAAGGGAATAGAAGATCCCGCCCAGGCCATGACCCTGAGGAAGGAGGCCGGGACCTGTGGAAAAAGACTGGATGTAGGCAGTGCCCACCAGAACTCCCTGGGGAAGTTGAGGCAGGTGTCTATACCCTCAGGCACTGCCTGGGGAGCCTGGCCCACTAGCCAGCTCAAACAGCCCAGGCCCAACTTCTAAAAATAAGAGTAGAGAATCTAAGCCCCTGGTTGGTTCTGCAGGAGCCTGTTGCCTTGGCAACTCCTTCTCAGAGGCCTCCCTTCCGGCTGCCCCGTTTGGCTGCTGGTCCCTGTGCCAGTCCCCTAGTCTGGCCCCTCTGCCAACCCTCTGTCCTGCTGTCCTGAGGAAGCAGGAGGGGGTATGGGGCTGGGGGTGGAGCAGTGGGAGGACCTTAGGGGATCCAGATGAACACAATGGCCTGAGTGTAACACCCGTGGGGCTAACTGCGCTGGAGGCTGTCTGACTGTGGGTGTGTGACTGTGTGTGTGACAGGGCCTGTATCTGACAGCCTATGTCAGGCTGTGTCTCTGTGTACATCTCTGCCTGTGAGTTCACTCTCAGAACCCCATGGATGACTGTGCTCGCTTTTTGTAGATCCAGGTCCACGTGTGAGACAATGTGTATCTATGTCCTGAGCGAAGACCTAGCTATGGCCTTTCTGTGCCCACCCCTGCCCATGCCCCTTCTCCCTGCTACCGGTGGCCTTTCCCTTAACCCTGTCACTTCCACTTTCCGGGGCTGCATCCTGGGAGTGCAGAGGCATGGGGTGCCCAGAGTGAGCTAGAGGTTGGGCATGGTGACTGGGCCAAGTTCATCTTGTCTGCAGCCAAATAGCAAATAAATCTGTCTCTCTGGGTAAAATGGGAGAATAGGAGAGGAAGGCATTCCTGAAACTGTACAGTCTAAATCTCTGAGTTTGCACGTGTGTATGCATGCATATGCTATTCGCCCTGTCAGAGGTGGAGCCTCCCCTCCCCCATCCAGCCTCCCCTCTCCAATTAATCACCAAGTCCTATCAAATCTCCCCATAATCAGTGCTTCGGCTGGCCCCTCCTCTCTTCCTCTGCCACCACTACCCAGCCCAGGCCAACCCCCTCTCTTACCCGGAAGATGCAGCAGCCTCCTAATGGCTCTCTCTCAGTTTCTAGGTTCCACATTTTGCCTCGCTCTATATCCCATGCCTCTATCCCTTCTCCATTCTGCAGCCAGAATGATCTCTTCAAAACACATCATAGATCCTGTTACATCCCCTGCTTAAGACCATTAACCCTCTCCTTTGTCCTCAGAGCAAAGAGCATCAGCTTCGTAGCCTGGTCTTCCAGTCTGCTCAGCTTACCGCCTGGGTTTACCTTTTGCCCTTTTGACCAGCCACATCAACTGCTAAGAGTTTTCAGAAGAGGTCAGGATCTCTCTTGCTTCTGTACCTTTATAGATTCTGTTTCCCATCCTAGAACCAATCCTTCTTTGGGTAAAGCTTACTTATTCTGTGTCTCAGTATAAGCATCATCTCTACCAGGAAGACTTCCTGACTGCCCTCAGGCTGGGTTAGGAGCCTCTGTGTTCTCATGACATCCCTGCCAACACACACACACACAGTGCATGTATTTCTAATGACTTCCCTGCCCAAAATTTGTAGAAGATTTAGAAGAAACAGAAAAGTATTAATTAAAACAAAAAATCACCATAATCCTCTCAGATTAACTCTTGGTGTATTTCCTTCCAGACTTCCTTTAAATGAATTGATTAAATAGTCTCTTTATAAGATTAAAAACATTCTATATGTATAGTTTTGTTTCTTGTTTGTTTCACTTGTTATATAGTGAGCATTTTCCTAGGCTATTAAAAATTTTTCAAGAACATGACTTCTACTGGTTTTATAATATCCTTATATATGGATATATCATAATTTATTTAACCAACCCTCTAATGCTAGGCATTTATGTGGGTTGTGATTTTTCACAGTTATAAATAATGGCAACAAACATCTTTATGTATGGTTCTTTTTGAACATCTATGTTTTTTCTTCGATTGAATTCCTAAAGTAGATTAATAGGACCAAGGGGTCAGTATGTTTTAAAGCTCTTGACACCATGGCCCAGTGGCCTTCTGGAAAGGTTGTTTAATTTACCCTTCCATCAATGGAGTCTGAGAGTGCCCCAGATGTCAGTTGTCACCAACAATGGTGCTGTCTTTAAAAAAAAAACAAACAACTGTATTAATTTCAATAGGCAAAACCACAACGTATTGTTGTTTTAATTTGCATGTCTTTGATTACTGGTGAGGATAAACCTTTTGTATCTCCTCTTTTGTGTCGTGCACAGATCACGCTGAGCTATAATTATATTTTTACATCCTGCCTTTCTCTCACCAACCTCTCAGCTCTTGAGGGCAGAGCCTGTTTGGGTCCAATTCTCTGTATCAGGGGCAGGGACAGAGGACATATTTCCTCTCAGACTACAGCGTGGATTGAATTAAAGATTCTGTCTTCAGTCTGAGCTTTGACCTTGGGTGGACCAGGGGTCAAGCTGAGCTCTAAGACTTGAACACTGGGTAAATCACTTCACCTCTCTGAGCCTCAGTTTCCTTGTATGTTAAGTGGGTGTGAATGAGGATTTAAACACAATGATGAATGTGAAAAAGCGTGTAAAGGGCTATGAGCAGTGGCTATTGTTTGAGGTCTGCTTGCATTCAGGGAGTTGGCTTTGCTGAGGGAGGAAGGAATGTACAGGAATGGCTAACACCCCATCCAGACACCTCTTGGTCCAGCAGTGGGCAGGGAGCTCAGAGTAAAGGATCTGGGCAAGACTGGGAAGAACGATGGCAGCAGAGTTCAAGTTCAGCTAAGACAATGGGGGTTTGTGTCCTTGTGTAAGTCTGAGAGGAGACCCACTGGCTGTTTTTATCTGCAGGGTTTGTGTGGTGTGGTTTGTTACCATGCCATTGCCTGGTATGATTTAATCACCATTAGTGGTGCCCACTGAACAGAGAGGGAAAGTACCTTTGCCCTGATGGCACAGCATCTCTTCCTGAGATTGGACCTCTGCCACAGCGAGTGTCTTAGAGACAAACCCTGTTTGGGGGTGCCCTCACCCACTCTGGCTCAGGACATGTTCCAAGACAGACATGCACAATTTCTCTGCACATTACCAGCCTAATGATATTGTCATTTGGAGTCTGGAAATGAGAAGAAATTGGCTTTTTCTTGGTAATTAATGTGAGCGATAGGCCTAAAGATGGAGTGGCAGTCCCCCAAATGAGAACCAAGCTCCCGGGAAAGTCAGCCAGGTCATCCCCCTGCCTTTGGGAAGGTCCATGTTCCATCCCTGGTCTCTGTTTGGTCTCCCTTAGATAGGCCAAGCCCACCTGCCTTTTCCACTGGTCATTCTGTTAGGGATTACTTTAGGGGCTGAGCCCTGATGGGAGGAGGTTCCTCCTTGAGTCTGCCCATAGTCTTTCACGTTGTGGTACAATTTACTGTACCATTGCCCTCATGAGAGGTGCCTTTACTTCTTGGGGTATGCTTAGCTTAGTAGGGGCTTTCTTTATCCCATTTGTTGAAAGCAGGAGTGAAAACACCTGGGTAAGAGTGGGTTGAAGTGAGGTGCTCCCAGCTTTGTGAGGGAGTTCAGGAAAAAAACATGGAGGGATGGAGGCTGGGCTTGGTTCCAATGGGCCAATGGCCAAAGGCTGACCCAGCTTGCTTTGCTAAGTAAAATTACCAGGTTCATTAAAATTTCCCAGATTCATGAATAGTGCTCAGGGTCCCTGCCTCAGCCTCCCCATCATTCTTGGGGGAAAATGTTATTATCTCATCCCTTTGTCTTTATTCATTCACTTTCAGTGCTGGATAAGGGAGACATGGAGTAAAACAGCTCCAGGCCCTGCCCATGAGCAGCTCTGTGTCCAGTGGGACAGGCAGATGCTGATATCGACAGCTCTGAGAAAGAGCAAACAGTCCTACAGAAGAAGGAGGTTACAAAGGAAGCCCAGAGGAGAGGAGAATTGGTGCTTCAAGGAGAAGTTTGGGGACAGAGGTGGGGCCAGGAAAGATGCATTTGGTAACAAGGAAGAAATGTTGGAAGAGCAATCTAGGCAGAGGAAACAGCATGGGCAAAGGCTGGGAGATGAGATCGAGCTTGGCACAATCAGGAAATGGGATGTAGTTCCTGGGGCACAGGGTGGATGTGGAGGTGGGAAGAGAGGGAAAGCTGGGCTGTCTGTAGGGGCCAGACGGTAAAGGCAGTGACTGCTGAGATAGGGAGTTTGAACTTTATCTCAAGAGCACTGGGGAGCCACTGAGGGTTTCAGCAAAGGAGGAACATGGTTGTGTTTGTTCCTTAAGGTGATCACTTGGGAAAAATATGGATAGGGGACGAGGGGCAGGACTGGCAGCTATTGCTATTGTATCTGTGGTCCTGAATAGGGCAGTAGGTTCCAGAGATATTAAGAGGGGAGACCAGATGAAACCCCTTGGCAGCCATAGGTGGGATGGGTAGTTGCTGCTGATCCAAGGTCAGGAGCCCAAATGAAGTTTGGCACAATTTCCTCCTCTCACCCTGAGCACCAGTGCTCCCAAGACCTCTAGGAGAATGTTTAAATTCCCCAGAATGGCATTCCCAGTCTTGCCCTACCTACCTCTGCTGCCTCAGCTCCCCCCACCATCCCGTGCTCTGGCCCAACAGGTTTCTCCATTAGTTATGATCTTACACGATCCATTCCAGCATCCAAGCCTTTGTTCACGTTCATTACTGTCCCCCCGATGTCTTCCCCTCTCCCTTCCCCCCCCAATCCTCCCCACCTCCTCAGTGAAGCCAGCAGTGTCTGCCTTAACTCCCCTGTGTTCTCAAGCCACCTTCCTTTCCTTTCCTCAATGCCCTTCACTTAGCAAAGGCCTAGGCAGACCATGTCATCAGCATAAGCAGTTGCTTAAAAGGAGAACTTCAGACTTCGGCCCAGGTCAGGGCAGAAGCCAGCTCTTATCCTCCAGGGGCTCTGGTAAGGCCAGACCAGGTGAACAGTCTTGTCTGCAGCTATCTCCCTGGCCAAAGGAGCTGTCATTATTGCTCCAAATTAGGCACCAATTTGCCCGTGTAATTGTTTGCTAATTAGCATGAAATCTTAATGTAATTAGTTGGGCCCCTTATTGGGCAGCCTGGGGAGCCAGAGGTGGTAGGGGGCCACTGGAGCAGGGAGGGTCTTAGGCGGCTGGGGAAATGTGTCAGAGAGGAGGCCCTGAGCTATCATCAGGGCTGAGACAAGCAATGATAGAAATGGCAGTTTCTTACAGTTAGTTGAAAGGCCTTTGGAGAGGCCAGCCCTTGCTGCCTGTCTTACAGATGAGGAAACTAGGGACAGGTAGAGGAAGGAACCCCCTGGGAGCCGATGGCAGAGCTGGGCCAGATATCTAAGTCACGTGTCTACAGTGACCACAGGTGTAGCCTGGCTGTGGGTCAGGATGGCATGACCTATGGCTGTCTGGCGTCTGTTTCCAAATAAAGGCATCACTTTGGGAGGAGGCAGGGAAAGTGGGGGAGGCTGTGGGTTCCAGCCCACCTTTCAGTAAGAAGTGCAGTGGGCAGAGAACCTAGGAAGGATGTCAAATGGTTAAAGTCAGAGGTGCAATGGGGGCAGATAAGTGGCTCTGAGCCTCTTGGGGAATGACTTGGGTGCTGAGAGGGAAGATGGGGAGGCTAAAAAGCCTAGCTTTTCTCCCTCCTCATCTACAGACACATCCTCCCAAGCCCCATCTCAGGTTTTTTGTCTCTCTGACTCTCTGGAAAGGGTCTGACAAAGGTGCTGGGAGCCGGCTCATACCAGCTTGTGAGAGCTGACTGTTAAATGTTTAGGAATTTTGCCAGCCAGTTGACTTCACCTTGGTGGTTTAAATTGGCCATCATGGAAAGATTTATACCCTGGAAGTTGGCAAATGCTACAAATCAAGGTTACCCTTCCCCATTCCCTACAAGAGCCGGTTGTCGAAGAGTTCCCAATACACACTGAAACCACGTGAGCTGTGATGAAAGAGCCCTGAGAGTCTGATCATGTTAGGGCTAGAAGGTCCTGCTTAGACGTCATCTCTCCATGTCCCAAATGA
The DNA here is from genome assembly GCF_014176215.1 of Rousettus aegyptiacus. Lineage (NCBI taxonomy): Eukaryota > Metazoa > Chordata > Mammalia > Chiroptera > Pteropodidae > Rousettus > Rousettus aegyptiacus. Next base: position 19,682,740 of record NW_023416284.1, on the reverse strand, counting down.
GGGGGAAGCGGAGGCTCAGAGGCCACCTAGGAAGTCTGTGGCCCTCCAGACTCTCAGTCCAGGCTCCCCCACTCCCCAGGACTGAAAACGGTGGAGGGGGCCACAGAGTTACTTGAGCATTCAGCCTCGAGCTGGAGGAAGGAAGCATTAAAAGTGGATGGGTTGGCTCTGAAGACTAGGACCAGGGCGGAGGGGACCACAGGAGGTAACGTAGAAAGAAAGGGGTTTCCGTCAAAAACCTAGCCTGTTTCCCTGGCTGTCTCCCAAGCAGCAGGGTAGTTTGGCAAGTAAGGGGAGGCTGTGGGCCCAGGCAGGATGAGGAGGACTGTTCTGGGGATGCCGTTTTAGTCTCCATCCTACTGCGTCCCCATCCCCCACTCTCCATCCTGCTGCGTCAGTTCCCAGAGTTCCATTCTCTCTAATCTCTATCTTTACCCGGATCTCTCCTGTTTTCTGGTCACCATCCCCGGATGTCCTGAAGGCACCTCAATGCAGTATGTCCAAAATAGAAATCATCGACTTCCCACAAGTCTTTCCCCATCTGAGTAAATGGCACGCTCCCCCTCAGGGCCTTTGCACTTGCAATTTCCCCTATTTGGACAGCTCTTCCTCCAAATATCCCTCACCCCCTTCATGTCTCTGCTCAGATGTCACCTTCTCGGGGACATCTTTCCTGTTCACCTTACCTAAAATGGCCCCCTGTTTTCTTTTTTCACTCCTGCCCCCTTTCCTGACACTATTTTTCTCCTTTGTACTTATTAACACTAACATTTCATAGATTTGTGCATTTGCGTGTGCCTCCGCTCTCCACAAGAAGGTAAACTCCATCAGCACAGCAGTTATGTGGTCAGGTTATAGAAGTTCCTTGGGGTCCCAGATAATACCTGTTTCATTCGCTGAGTGCCAGATACTTTTAGTAAGCTCTCAGTAAATATTTGTTGAAAACGAATGAATGAGCCTCTAACTAGTCCCTTTCTCCAATCTTGACTCCTCAAATCCACCCTCCAGTTGCCCCAGTTGTCTTTCTTTAAACAAACTTGAACTCGACTCTTTCCTGTCCAAAACCCTTCATAGATCTCTGTTGCTTTCAGAATAAAATCTACCTCTGGTTTAGCTTATAAGTCTTTCATTAATGTATTTCCAGCCTAACCTCCAGTTTCACACATTGTCCCCCAAACATCACCACACACACACACACGAACACATGAGCATGTGTACACACACACGCATGCATGCACATGGGCACATGGTCATGCACAGAGTCTGCCTCTGCATGGTGCTCCTTCAGCACTTAGATGGTCCTCTGCATTCTCTGACTCATTTATTTCTTTCCTTCATGCAGTCAATAAGTGTTTTTGGAGTAGTCCCTCAATGTCAGGCCCCATGCCAAGACTTATTGGGAAGAGTCAGCCCCTACCCCTTCTCAAAATGCTCCCAATCTGGCAGAGAAAGAGGGCCTAAAACCATTATTCCATCCCTAGTCCCTCTTTTATTGTCCTTTGGGTACCTGACATCACCTCCCTGTGCCCAGCCAGGCCCCTGGGAGCCCTTGTGAGGAGGCAGCTCGTGGCTCTTGCCTGTCTATGGCTGTGGAAATGACTGGGAACAACTGGATTTGGGGTCGTGCCCCTCCCACCCACTGCCCCAGAGCTTCTGGGAGATAGGATGCAGAGTGAACCTCTTCTAGGTCATCAGGGCCCAGCCTGGGGCCTGACAGTATAGCAGGGACATCTAATGACTCAGGCTTCCCCTTTTCACTGAGCCTTCTGAGCCTCAGCACACTTCACTTCAGAGTCCAAAAGTCAAGGAGGGGTGAAGTTGTTCAAGTGAGTGTGAGATGTGCACACAAACGTGCCTGCATCTCTGGATTAGTGTGTATGTATGTGCGTGTGTTTATCCCTGGGTGCGCATCAGGGGGCCTGCCTCCTGAGCCCCATGTCCATACTCTTGGGAATGTGGCCAGGTATGTGTGAGTCAGGGCTCATGTACGTATGTGCTGTTAGGAGATGGTACTGCCTCGGACCCAGAGGTCCTTCCTGTACTCTAGCTGAGTCTCCTGTGCAGCCACAGGACCATCTCCCCAGCCAGATGAACTGCCCTAACATCTGTGGCAGAGTGAGAATGTGAATGGGGCCGTGGAATGGCGAGCTGGGCTGCTGGGGGAGGGGCAGCATATGCCCAGGGTTGGTGGTGGGCCAGGGTCCCTGTGAGGAGAGGCCATTCATTCAGCCTCCTGCCCACACCTAGAGACCACCAGCAGCAAAGGAGCTGTCACATCATGTGGGGGTGGTATGTATGGTGGCCATGGGGAGGGGGACCCACACCCTGCGCTCCTGTGCCCCTACGGCACACTCATCCCGACAGGTGCACACTCACACAGACACACTGACACTTGCAGGCACAAACAATTGCAGAGACACACAATGACACAGACATCCAAGCACACAAAGGTACAGACGCACTTGCAGATCTCCGCAGGGGCTGGGACCCAGACCCACAAAGACAGGCATGCTTCTGCTCATGCGCTTATCCCTACGAATACATGCCCACACAGATTCTCAGATGCAAATGCCGTCCACCTGTGTGCACAGACACATGGACACACCCTCACACGCCTGCACACATCTACTCAGTGACACGGACAATGAGCACTCAAATGCACTGACACACTTGCAGACACACACAGGGCCTGGAACACAACACCGAAAGAAAAGACATGCTCCTACAGACTTGTCCTAAAAATACACACTTGCAGATGCCAACGTTTTCCCACAAGTGCGCACAGACACACCCAAACGCTCTTGTGGATGTTCACACACAGACCCTGAACACTCTGCTCACTGACACCCGCACCTGCAGTCTAAGCCAGGGTCTCTCAGAGGCATGGTCATAAAACACGGTCACTCGGACACATGCCACACACCCAGGCATGCATTGGCAGACACACCAGCATTGCACACACACAATTGCACAAGGAAGATGCACTTGGGCCCTGGCTGCTTTTGAAATTCAAATCCACGCTCAATCTCCGGCTAGGCAGCCCCAAGGCTGGTACCCCCGCCCCCCACTGCTGGCTGGAGGAACTCATTACAGCCACCTACCTGCCCCTGAACAGAAATTAAAATTCATTTCAGGAGAGACCTAGGCAGGACGCAGGTCGCCTGGGGGCCTTGGTGGTAGGGCCCTTTGTGGGATGGGAAGGGTGCAGGGTACTGCGGGAGGAACCCTGTGCCTCCTGCTATGTGACCTTGACTGGGTGGCCTGCAATCTCTGAGTTCCCTCAGGAGGGTTGCTCCCCTCCAAGGTAGGCACAGAGTTGGCCAAACTGATTGGGAGTGGAGATCATGGTCAAGGTCTCAACCTGTGGGGGGCTGCCGAGAAAACATTAGTTCAAAAAGTCCCCCAAAGACAATAATCACAATGTCACAGGTACAGATCTGCAGACATGCACAACACACTAATCTGCGCCCCTTGTCTAAATATGTATATATAAAACACCCAGGCCCACAACCACCCACAGACACACACCAAATAGTATCACACACACACAGACACCCTGAACTTGAAAGCCTGCCAATAGCCCCAAGCACACAGCCAGGCACAGATATATACCAAACACTGACACACAGAGACACAGTCATATACAGGCCTGCAAATGGCATACACCCTGACTTACACCCCACCCAAAGGCACAGAGACACACAGGCCTGAAAACACTTTCCTCCACACACATATGTACCACGCATATACACCACACACAGGCTCAAGCATACACTGACCACAAAGACACACCACATACTCTGGTGGCGCACAAACTCCAACAAGCAAACAGCACCCTGTCAGTACACCCTGCATCCACCCAGACACTGAGCAGGTGCACAGACCCCAGTGTCACACACATGCATGCATGCTACGCCATGCATACACACACCCAGGAAAATAAATGCATGAAAATGGCATACGGCCTGCATACAAAGACACACACACTCAGAGCAGAGATCCCTAGAGCCAGGCCCAGGCTTCTGACGTATAGGCCTAGGCAGACACACACAAAACCTGCACGTAGGCACATCACACACACACACACACACACACACACACACACACACACACACAGACTCCCCCTCCCCCACATTGACGCACACAACCACCCACACCTGTACCCAAGCTCAGCCCCACTCACTCCTACTCTGACATGCAGAATACTGGCTCGGAGGCGAGGCACCCCAGGGCCTCTCCCTTCCAACCACAGCATTCAGGAGCCTTCTCTCCCCACCCTCTGCCCCACCCCTCACCATAAGCCTGGGACCGCCAGAGGTCAGAGTTGTGCCAGGGTTGGCAATGAGGCTGAAACCCAGCCCCCTTACCCAGCATGATTACTTTACTGCCAGCAGGAGGTAGAGCGTTTTCAGGCAAGAGGAATGACCTCCTGGGGCGCGTTAGCATGAAGTGGTGTCAGTGAGGAGTGTGGTTGTGCCTGCCGGGGAGGTGTGTAGGAGTCAGTGGTCCTAGTGTGAGGTCCTTCCCCACACCCTCAGCAGCTCTAGTTGCACCCCACCCCTCCTTCCCAAATCCGGGTGTCCAGTCCCAGCCTGTCCTTGCCGGAATTACTATACTGCTGACTGATCGTAACCCAGGCCCTGGGAGTCAGACCCCCTTAAATCTCTTTTTTGAAAGATCAGCTCAAATCCTGAAATAAATTGTTTTCCATGGTTGGTGCTTGGTCTGTCCTCTAGGGGTGGCAAGGAGGACTAGGACAAGCAAGGCAGGACTAAGGCAGGGCCTCTCTGAATGAGGGGAGGGAGGCACGGGCTCTCTCCGCCTCTAAGTGCAGTTTGCTCATCTGTGAAATGGGGGTGATTAGACTAATTTAAGTGGTTGTTCGGAGGGGTAATTGTGACAATAAGTTAAAAGCAGCTGGCACAGTGTCAGGCCCACAGAGAGACTCAAGAGGATGAGCTGGCCCCTCTAAACCTCCAGGTCACCCCCACCCTTGCCTGCTATGCTCATCGTGTCCTGCTTGGCACAAGGCCAGTCCAGGAGGATCCAGGTGGCACAGAGCCCAGGGGAGAGAACCCGGGGCATCCCAGATGGTGGGAACATGCTGGCCCCTCACTGCCAGTGTGCCCCAGGCCTGCCAAGTGTCCCAGGCTCTCTCGGACAGATTCCCATTCCCCCTCCACCAGGCAGGAAGCTGGGGACAGCACTTTTCAGGCACCCTCTGCATGTCCACCAACCTGGGGTGTGGATACAGGTATGGTGCTGTCATTTCTGGGTGTCAGGAGTGGTGGCCAGGGTTCCTGGCCCTTAGAGTCTGCAGCAGGGGAATATGCAGTTAGATCCTAGGGAGAATTTACCAAGGGGAGTGCCTAGGCTGCCTCCTGTCAGCCTGGAGGGTTGTGTCTGACCCCGGCCTAAAACAGGAGGTGACGAGACTGATAGATAAGCCAGACAGGTCCCCAGTGAACCAGAAAAATGGAGGGTGGTTGTGCACTTGGTGTGTGTGTGTGGTTATTTATATACCTGTGTATCCCAGTCAGGTATACATGTCTGTGGGCTAGCAACTGCGTAAGTGTGTGGATACGGGTTCATCTACACATGCATCGTGTAAGTGTGTGTTCACACAGATAAGGGAGGCTGTAAGAGAAGAGGGGCTTCCAAATAGGAGACAAGGTGCTGTGGAGAAGTGGGTCCAAATTCGATTTCTGTGCAAGGATCACATGCACACACTGTCCAGGTCACACCATGGCTCCTGCTGCTGCCTTCGCTGCAGTGAGCTCAGCAGATAACTCGGGCCGGTACACCTCTCTCCCTGGGGAGGCCTCAAGGTCAGGGACCCATTCTGAGTCATCCCCATGTTCCCAGAACCTGGAACAGCCCGCAGCCTTAAGTCTGAAAGGGGCTCATGATCATGCAGGTGATACCTCTCAGGGTCTGTCACTGTGTGACTCAGTCAGCTCTTTTGGGTTAGGATCATTATTTCCATTTTACAGAAAAGAAAACCGAGGCATGGAGAGTTTAAGTGACCTGTCACTTAAAGGTCACACAACCAGTGAGGGGCAGAGGCAGAAGTCCAGGTCTGCATGATCACAGGGCCTGAACTTGTTCTGCATCATCACATGGGAAACTGTAAAACACTGTTTTATTGGAGAAATGTCTATCGAGGATCACCGTCTGGAAGTTCCGTGAGGGCGGTGTTTTGTTTGCCCTTTCACCATTCATTTACTCAACAAATATTTATTGAGTACCTACTATGTACCTGGCATAGTGCTTTGTGCCAGAGGATCCAACTGTGAATGGATGGATAAGGTCCCTGCCTTTTCGCAATGCATAGTCCAGTGGGGAAAACAGATGACGTGTGTGTAAATAAATAACATATATTTTCAGAGTAATGAGTGTAGAAAGGAAATCCATCAAGGCCATGGGATGGAACTACTGGGGGAGTGGGGGGTGGGGTGGGGGGTAGGGCTGCTCTAGAAGTATAATCAGTGGGGGCTTCCTAGAGGAGGTGATGTTAGAACTGAGACCTTCCTGAGAAGAAGTCAGCCATAGGAAGTGCTGGAGGGGAAAAAAGTTTGAAGTTTTCCAAGAACAGCAAAGAGATCTGTGTTACTCAAGCATAATGTGAGGTGGGGTGGAGGTGGGGAAGGAGAGAGCTCTGAAGAGGCTGGTAAGGGTAGTGGGAAGCCATTGGAGGGCTTAAGAAGAGGTGCTCAGGAGAATGAATTGGGGTGGTAAGGAAGATGAAATAAGGGAGAATCCAGGCACCAGATGATGTTGGCTTGGACTCCAGTGTTGGCAGATTTGGGCTATTTTGAGGGGTAGAAGTAAGGAGATATTCTGATTGCCTAGATCCCGGAGCCTAGAACATAGTAAATACTCAATAAATATTTTTTTGAATGAGTGAGTGAAGACACCTTCTTGGCACCAGGCTCCTGTGTACACCGTCCAGTTTAAGACATGTGTAGGACTTCCTGCAGGCAGAGTGGGCCAGTCCACCTTTTCCGGAGTACCCCTCCAGCATCTATGACATCCAGAGCAGTGAGAATTTGTCATATGAGCTCTAGAAGAAGACCATTACACGGATTTGAGTGTCTTCGGGAACATGTTATGAGCTCCTGAGAGGTGCCTGGAGTGGGGGTGGGGGTATTGGAAGAAGACCTTTGTACCCATAGTATGGGTGGCTGTGAGTGCCTTGCTGATTGGCAATGGAGGGCAGGGACTGAGGGAGGGGTGGTCCTAGGACCCACCAGCTAGAAGGAAACCTGCCTAGGCTCTGGGCTAAATAAATCATTGGGAAGGGAAGAGGAACATTTACTCATCTGTTTAAAGAGCGACGAAGCATAGCGGTGGCTGGCCCAGTGGGAGGCAGGGCTGAGGCCAGGTGGGTAAGGCCGGAGTTGCTCCCCTCATTGAGCCACTCTCTCCCCCTGAGCTGCTCCACGGAGAGCTGTGCTGCCTCTGTGCTGGGCCACTGGTGGTTATTACTAACAAAAATGTCAATTAATTGGTAATAAAAATTAATTTAAAAAGACCCCTTGCAGGGGCATAGCTCTTGCTAATCCATATCTTTTACTAGAGTGATCGCTTACGCCCAAGTGTAAGTGATCATTTACACCATTTCACAGATAAGGAAAACAGAGGCTCAGAAAGCTGAAGGGACTTTCTCAAGGTCACCTAGCATGGTAGTGTGAGGACAGGGTAGAGAGACTGACTTCTAGTTGCCCTTGTGGGATTGATCCCTTCCATCCTATCAGAGGTTCCAGAAGAACGGGGCAAAAGGAGTCATTGTTCTTTGCCCAGTCCGTGGGGGAAGGTGCAGGAGTGGGGGGACGGGGATGTCTCTCCACTCTGTCAGAGCCCAAGTGCTCAAGCTCTGGCTGGTGCCTCTTCCCTTGCCCAGTTTCTTCTCCAGGCTCCCTGGAGACCCCTCCTGGGGCTAAGACTTGCTTTTCTCACCTGTGCCTGGGCTGTCGGAGAAGCAATTTCTCTTCAACCAGCTGGATTTGAATATGGAAACGATTTGTAATTACTCTGAGTCCTCCCGGGGCAGCATTATCACCAGAGTGAGTCTGGAAGGGCAGGGGCTCCTGAGAAAGGAGGTGGGGAAGCCCTGATGCAGAGAGGTACCTTGGGAGAGCCTTCCAGGGGTTTGCACTAATCTAGATTGCTTCTGCACAATCCCTGGGAAGTCCTACTCTCTCCACCCAGTTCCCACAGCCTCCTGTCTTGCCAATCTCCTCACCCTGGACCATGAGCTCCCAGTATGGGGTACCATTTCTGTCAGTCCTTCACTCTGTCTGACCACCTGTCTTTCTTAGGGCATACATTTTTTGTGGCTGAAAAGAATAGAGTCAAGAAGTCAGAAGGCTACCAAGGAACAGAGAAATAGACAAAATGCTGCTGTCTCTCTGAAGACAGCCCCTCCCATTACCCCACACCCAGCTGGATCCTGGGGGGATGGGGAGGGCCTTAGGGATCCAGCTGCATCACATCTGCAAGAGACCTACCCGAATTTCTCTGGGCTCAGAGTCTCTAGTATGCTAATTCATGAATATTCATAAGAGGGAGGCAGCTCCCTGTAGGAATAGAAGGGGTTGGAGCTCTGGAGGACAGAGTCCTGGAGGTTTCTGAGGGCTTTTCCTTACATCCTCGTGGGTACTCCATGTCCCGAACATTCTCCCCTTAGCCCACCTCCTTTAAGGCCTCAACCCTGGCAACCCCATTGCCTCTCATAATGGCCAAGTAAGGAGTCAGGGATCTCCCACTGCCCTTGGGTGGCTCTCACCACATTGTGCAGATGGCAAGGCTGCCTGGCTTGGCTTTCACAGTAGGAGCTGCACCTCCAAACCCAGAGATGCACGAGGGGAGGGTGTTCGAGGGTTCCCAGAAGAACCCAGGAGTCCCGCCGGCCAGTGCTAGGCCCAAGGCACAGGCCTCCTTGGGCTCCCGCTGGGAAAGGAAAGGTGCCAGCCCTCCTTCCTGCCTCATACAGCCTCATAAATTCCCTTAAGGTGACGGGTGAGATTCCTTCATCGCCCCTTATTACCTCCTTCCATTAAAGTCGATAATCTCTCACAATCACTCACAACAAATGTCACCAAGACTGCTGGAGGAGGGAAAGACAGAAGGAGGAAATAAGGGGCTTTTCTCTCTGCCTCTTCCTGGTACTGCCCTAGGGAGAGGTGGAGTCTTCTAATCCTGCCCTGGTCTCCAGGGAGACACCAGGGGCTTCAGTGGAGAGATGTGGCTGGGATTGGGTAGACTGAGGACTTCCTTCCTCCCCAGATTTGGCCCCTTCTTAGCCTGAGAACCTTCAAAAAGTAGGGTTCCTGAAACCATCTCACCCTCACTGCAAAGCTGCTGCCCCCCTGCTGGCTGCTCCTCTGACCAGAGCCATCTGATTAACCTACTTGTCTTTGGCTGAAGTGCGGTGTCCCTGGTCTGCCCATCTTCCTGGTGGCAACATGCCCAGGCCACAAACCGCCTGACCAGGGCCCTGAGCCATGGGCATCTCCCTGGGTACCGTAGCCTTTACCATGTGGGCTCTGGCCCAACCCAACTGTTCCTGGGCACAGTGCCAAGATGGGGAGAGGGCAGGTCTATACATTTCTGCTGCTTCTACACAAGAGAGGCACCATGGGGGCGCCCCTGGCACAGGGAAAGGCACTTGTGGAATAGACAGGCACTCAGGAAAATATATAACACTGTACACGTGTAGCATCCCCGTGCCCAGGGACATGCAACATTGCAGAGTTTACACCAGAGTATGCACCAAATATACTACAGCGTACTGTACATATGTGGCTCCTACATACAAGTGACTCACAGCACTCGGCACATGTATGGCACTTGTAAGCTTGGCCACAAATTTTCCTACCCACAGGAACAAGCAACATGCATTCAGGACCTAAGCGCATGTTAACACACCGTGCATGTGTGTAGCAGTTGTATACACAGAGCCAGGCAATATTGCAGTTCACACACGGGGCACCTGTATGCATAAGCATATGCAAAGTTCAGCGCACATGAGTGGCACCTTGCATGCATAGGCATATGCAATTTGCAATGCACATGGGGGAGGGAGGGACAAATGTTTTAGGCCCCAAAACCTCTGAGACCCTGGCTGAGCGAGATGCCTCGGGCCTAGGGAATCGCAGAAGGGGCGTCGCGGATCGCCTCATCCTGCGGTCCGGGAGACGGTGGGTGGGGCGGGGGCTTACCCGGGGCTTCTCCCGCGCCGGCGCCTGGGGCCCAGGGCGGGGAGGGGAGGGCGCGCTTGGCTCGGCTGGCGGTGCTCCCCCTTTAACAGGAGGCGGCGCGCATCGCCCCCGCCCTCCGCCCCTTCTCCCGCGGCTCCTCGCGCCCGGCCCAGCGCGCGCCCCCTCCCGGGCCCGGCCCGCGCAGGCGCCGCGTCCCGCTTCGGCCGTCACTCGGCCCCGCGCGCGCGCTGCGGGCAGCGGCCGAAGCGGCCGGAGAAACCCTGTTCCGCGGTGGCGGCAGCGGTAGCATAACGGCGGCGGCGCTCGGAGACCGAGGAGGATGCGGCGCCGGCTCTTAGAGCCCGGGGCTGCGGCCGCCGCCCGCGAATAGGAGGTGGTGCTCGACGCGGGCGGTGATCGGGGCGGGGGAGCGGGGGGGGGGGCGGCGGCGCGGCGAGGAGGCGGTGGCAGGAGCTCGCGCCCGGCCCGGCGCCCGCCCGCCCCGCGCTGTTCCGCGGCGCCTTTTCTGCACCCGCCGCTCCGTGGAGCGGGAGCCTCAGCCCTCCGCGCGGCTGCCGTGAGCTGCCCCGCGCCCGGCCAGGCCCCCGCCTTAGGGATGGCAAACTTGCGCCCCGTGGTCGCCTCCGCCAGCGCCGGCCCCCGCTCCTGCTGCTGACGGCGCCCAGGTGAGTGCTCGGCCCCAGATTCTGATCCAGCCCCGCACCGAGCCCTCCCCGCGAGGTCTCGAGTTTCCGCACCGGCCCGACTCAAGGCGCTCCCCTAGCCCATCTCTGCTGAATTCTTCCCCACGCGAACTGACTTCGTTCGGCACCTACCTACTCCCATCTCTTTGGGAACTTCCAAGCCTAGGGCCGAGGCCCCCTTTATCTCTCGCGAATCCCTTTTCCGCCTCCTCTCCCGTACCCATCTCTGCTAAAGCGCCCCCACCCCCGCCCAATCCTGACCCAGACCTTACCCCCATCGCTATCTCGAGTCTCTCCCAATCTCAGCTTGGATCCAGGCAGCGCCCCCCCCCCCCCTTATTAGAACCCCTCTCTCCAACCTGCAGCTCGACTGTGTTGCCCCCTTTAATCTCCGCTCCTCGTCTGGATGCCGGACCCTGCTCCTCCCCTCCACTTCATCTCTGCCCGAAGTCTTTCTTGTCCTCATCCATGTCTGCCCATAGTTACTGCCTTTCCTCGTGCCGGTACCCCGACCACGCTTCTCCTCTTATTTCTGTCCCGGTTGCCCCCTCCCCCTTCTGTCCGGAGTCCCGCTATCCCTCGCCAATCTCTGCTGCAAGTCCCCTCCCCCTCGGCCTGGACTTGGGGCTGTGTTCCGCCTGTCTGCCAAGAGCCCTCCTCTCCAGCCGGAATCTCGACGGGCCTTACATCCCTGGCTCCTGTGTCCATCTTTGGCCGAAGTCTATCTGTCCACCTCCCACTCCTCTCTTCCTACCCCGAGGGCATAGAGCCAGGCACCAAACGCACCCTCCCGCAGTCCTGGGGGCTGACATGATGGGCGGTGGAGGGGGTTGTATGTCGGCTGTGAAATCGACTGGGTCGGAGGGAAGTCCTCCGCGCCGCGGCGGGTGCAGAGCGAGCAAAGGGTCTGGTGCCGGCTGGGGGAGGGGCTCTCGGGCCGAGAGATACTGCCCGTCTGCCCGCCTTGCCAGCTGCCGGCCTGGCCCCTGGGCGTCCTCTGGCGCCCCCTGCCTGCCGCCCCTTTTATTTCTGCGGGCAACCCCAGGTTTCCGCAGCCCCAGCAGCACAGCCCGGGCTGCGGGACTAGCGCTGGGAAGTCTCTGGGGAGAGGAGGTTGGTGGGCGAGGCCGGGTGCCCCCAGGTACTAGCCTTGCCGGAACAGCCCTGGTACTCAGGCCATATACTCGTGGGGGGAGGAGGGGTGATGTAGGGAAGGGCTCATCCTAGCATCAATACTGGAGCCCTTTGAACCATCAGGTTCAGCAGGACTGGCCCCTGGATTTGAGATAGTCTGGTTTGCCTTGTTTGGGCTTGGGCAGGTGTCACCAGGGAGCCTCCATCTACTCCACGGCAGTCCCTACTAGTTGGGGGGTGGGGTGGGAGTTAGAGGTGGGCTCTGTCTGGCTTGCATGTGGAGTAGGGGATGGGGAGTCCACCTGGCCCCAGGACAGAGCAGGCACCTGGGAAGTGCCCCCCAACAGTGGTGAGGATCAGTGTGGTAGTGGAAGCCTGAGGAAGGGACTTCCCTGGACCAAGACTGACAGAAAGATTTTCTTTTCCTTTCTCTGCCTTCTTTCTCTTCTTCTCCTTCCCTCTTCTGCTTCCCTCCCCCATCACTCTTTAAAAAGGAATAGGTCTAGCCTGGGGTGTGTGTGGTAGGCATTTCTGCAACCCCAAGTAAGATCTTAGCTGGTCTCTGCCCTCTTTCCTCCCTCCCAACCCCCAGGTAATGGAGCTGAGTAAGTAGTTAGGAACTCAGCTTTTGGTCAGATGACGTGGGTTCAAAAGCTCTGAGACCAGAGCAAGCTACATAAGCTTTCTGAGCCTCAGTTGGTTGTCCATAAAATGGGTCAGTGATAACTGCTTCACATAGTGGCTGGGAGAATGAAATTAGATTCTTTATATAGAGTGTCTGACACCTAATAATGCTCAATAATGATAAGTGTGTTGGGCTCTTCTCTTCAAGGCCAAGGTCAGGCCCTATCCACTCTATTTCTAATCCTGGAGGAGAAAAGCAGAACAGGTTCTTGAGACTTCACTACAACCCCCAGGATATAAAGCTAGAAAATACCTCAGCCCCCCTCGAGTATGTCTAGGGAGCTTGTGACTGTAAGTTTTCTCCCTCCCTCACCCATCCTTCAGCATCCCACTGGACTGCTCTGGGATCAGTTCTGGTCAGAGGAACATCAGTGAAAGCCAGGGTCTCTGAGGTCCTTGTTCAGGTGTAGAGGCTGGGAGGTGGGATAAATACAGAGAGGAAACCCAAGTCAAGTTCTCCAAAGGTAGGCTGCCTGTTGGAGGACCCATGTGGGAAATCAGTCACAGACAAGCACATGGGGCACAGGGGCACCTCCACATTTCCCAGGAGGGCAGACACATTCAGGAACTTTCCAGGGTCGTTAGCGCTCCAGATTAGAGTTAGGGGGCCACCTCACCTCAGGGCCCCAAGAGTTTGAAAAACCTGGTTTTGGTGTGACTGGCTTAGTGAAAGGCGGGTCAGAGGGAGAGGACTCGAAACCGTTGGCTTCTGCTGGGCTGGAAGTCCTCTAGACAGTGCGGCCGGGCCTGGGTCCCACCGGGGAGTGGCAGCCTCCCAGCCTTCCTCTTGCCCTGGCAGCCCTGACATTGGGGAACAAAAGCTTTCGGTTCCTGTAGCAACGGTGGCTCCAGCTGCTGCAAAGTTCCGGGGAGGCTGGCGGAGGGCGGCTGAGTCACCGCCCCTTCCCCCGCCGCCCACGCAGCACCGACCCAGGGGTCTGGGGGCTTGGGGGCCGCTCCCCATTCCTTCCCTTAAGGTGTGCGGGAGGGCCCCGGCGTCCCCTTTCCGGGACAGAGAGACCCTTTCGAGAGAGGTGGAGTGACCCTTTCTATCCGTCGGAGAGGGAGTGACAGCCTTGGGGGGCTTCGCCCCCTCCCCTAGTCCTGCCCACCAGCTCCAAAGGCTAGATGGAGAGTGTGCACCCTCCTGGGTGTCAGAGCTTCGGGAGAGGGGTCCTTGAGGACCCCAACCTCTGGCAGGTGCTTGGGTAGGGGACCCAGAGGCCCCAACTGGGGATCCCCGCCCGCGCGTCGGCCTGGGCTCGGCCCCGCAGCGAGCGCCAGGGAGGTGGAGGGTGAGTGACGGGCTGGCGAATTGGAGCTGCCAGGTGGATAAACGCGACGGATGTGCGCACCGCCGCGCCCCCTCCCCCACTCAGCGCCCCTCCCCTGCCGGCGGCCCAGGCTCCTGGCTCCCCAGCGTCCCTGCTCCCAGTCTGCAGGGCTGTTCGGGGTCCATCCTGGGGATCCCCGGAGACCCAGCCGTTGCCTGAGGTGCCCTTCCCCGCTGCTACGTTACCCCCACCCCCATTCCCCAATCCTGTCTTGGCCCTCCCAGCCAATGCGAGTGCCTCTGATTCCCTCATTGGTGCAGAAGGGAAGGCTGAGGCTGGGCGTGCCTGTGGGGTCTGCGAGGAAGGGGGCCTCAGTGTGCTTGGTTAGAGGGTGGGATTCCCAGGTTTGCTGGGAGGCAGCAGGCATGCTGTGAAGGTCCCTGAGGAGGCGGGATGAGTCGCTGGACACATATGTCCAGCGACTCACCCATCTCAGCCCAGTGAGGTCCTGAGGGAGGAGGCCTTTTGATTTTCTCCATTAACATCCTGACCCAGGAAGTTCTTCCTCAGAGCTGACCTCCATGCCTCTCCTCTCTAGCTTTTGTACATGGATGGGTTTGTGGGCTCACTGGGCTTGTAGGTGGCAAAATGCTCTTGGGGTTCAGCCCTAAGAACATTCCCAGAGCCAGCGGTTGACCTCAGCAGGAAAGAGGGGAGAGTTTGTAAGGTTCTGAGAAGAGGGAGAGAGGAGGGGAAGGGAAACTTGTAAGCCTTTTCCCTGTCCTGGACTCTGTGGGAGGCTAAATGAGGGGTATGCAGTCCTGAGGGCAGGGATCATGGTCTCCATTCCACGGAGTGGGAAACTAAGGCTCAGGGAGATTAATCATGACATAACCACTTAGGCTGCCTGTGAGACAAGGATTCTTCTAGGTGTCTTCCCAGGGAAGGCTTTCTATGACCTAGCTTGGAATTGGGTTCTTTGCCTTATTTAGTGGGCGGGGAGCGATATAAAGGGGGACCCCTAAAAGGTCTTATGTCATAGCAGGAACAGTGAGGGTGAAATCCCAAAATTGGTGTGAAGGGGATATCTGAAGGAAATTGAGGAGAGGAGGGGCTTGGGCAGGTTTTAGAGGGGGCTCAATTCTGGGGAAGCCAGGCTGTGGACCTACTTTTTCTTGGTGGGCCAGGACTATGGAGTAGGGGGCAACAGAGGTCCAGGAGGTGGAGAGTCTGAGCCCCCAGCTTCAGGAACACAAAGGAAAGAGCCGTAGGTCAGATCCTGCCGGACACTTAGCTGTCATATGCTGAGATTCGGAGAGCAAATATCTGTGCGTGTTCACGGTAGAGAGGACATTTTCATCTCTGCCTATGTGAACAAGTGTCTGGCTCTTTACACCCTTGTACATGTGAGTGTATGCAACCTGTGTGCATGTAAGTTTATGCATCAGGGGTCTATACTCATCTATGTGCATGTTTATCTGTTCACACACAGAATGCCTGTGATCGCCTGTCTAAACATGCATCTGTACATACATGCTTTTGTGTGCATGCCTACAGGATATAGGGCTGTTCAAGCCCACGTGTGTTGGTGTCTGTTCGGGGAGATTCCCTGCCTGCTCTAAGTGGGGAGACGAGGCCAGTTATAATGAGCTCCCACCTCCCCTCTGCTGAGCCCCAGCCATGGCCTGAATTTTGTAGCCTGCTTAAAAATAATTGGGGGCAGCAGGGGGATTGGATGTCACTCACCATCAGCCGCTGGTTTCGCCCATGCTGCAGCAAGCGGGGCAGGCAGAACAGTTTGGGATAGGCATGATGTGGGGCAGGGAAGGCCAGGGATCTGGTCTCTTTTTCAGCTCTGGGGAGACAATGGAGACGTAGCCTGTTCTGGCTTCTGCTGAATAACTCCAGGTGGGTCTTTGGAGGAGAGTGGGCTCCTCCCCAGGATATTGGACTGCCTTGAGGTTGCCTTCCCCTGTTTCCCTCCCACCCCCTGAGGCTGGGGAGGGGTAAGTGCTTGTGTGTGGTTAGGGCTTGGGCCTGCATCAGAGTTGTAGCATGTGGGAGCTGCACAGGGATTGGAATTTTGGAGTTCTAATTACTGCCTCCCCTCACCTCCTGCCACTATTTAGACTCCGAAACAGCCAAGGGAAATCTGTCCCTGGGAGCAGCTTTGTCTTGGGGAAATCTAGCCAAACCTATGAATTTTCCTATGTTCGTGATTCAGTTCTCAGAGCCAATGGCTTGTCCATTGGGCCTGAAGCTTGAGCAAGGATGGGGATAGAGCAAGAGGCTGTTGGTAGATGAGGGAGAAACCTGTTCTGGGGCTTCAGGTCCTGGGCTACAATCCCAGCTTGGCCACTCTTGTGTGATCTTGAGCAGGTTGCCTTCCCTCTTGGAGCCTCATCTTTTTTCCTCTAATGTGGAACAACCAGGCTCTAGGGACCCATCCAATACTGTGAGCTATGCTGTGGGGGCACGGAGGCGGGAGGCAGTGTGCATCACTTTGGAGGCAGGGCTGGAAGTGGAGCTGTGCCAGCCCAGGAACCAGGCTCCGTTTTCTGGACCGCTGGAGCGGAGGCTGGGCAGGCTGTGGTCAGGTACCTGTAGGTACCCTGTCCACCAGCCCTTGTCCACTCTGACCTGACTGTCCAGTGTGTATTTCAGGGCTGGGCTTAGGCTCTTTTGCTCTCCCACTCCTGGAGAGCATTCACACCTGCTGGGAGCTCCACTTAGGGCAGCACTTTGTGGGGGAAGGTAGAAATTAGAGAACTATGATCTTTACTCTTAGGAGTTTTAAGACTCACGAGATTCATTAGCCAGTGCTGGGGAGATAGCAAGGGGCAAGAAGTCATGACTGGGAGTCATGACTGGGAGCTAGGGCTGTGGGAGCTAAGAGCAGAGAGATGGCATGGTGGCCTCAGCGGGGATAGTAGGCTCTGAGCCGGACTTTGGAGGATAACCTCGTGGCTGGAGGGGAAGAGGGCTTCAAAGGGGATTACTGCACCCATTTTGCAGATGCCTTTCCCACTCGTTTCCACCACAAAATCCACAACAGCGATACTCTTGACGTTTGTACCTGCGATGCTGTCCCATGGGCATGGCTCAGATTGTGCTCAGTCCCTCGCACACTGGCGGTAACGCCTCCCTGTTCTCTCCCACTCAGTAAAGCAAGTGAGTGAGAATGACATTGTTCTAGGAATAACCTTGAATCTCTCTGATTTATAAAAAAAATCGTCGTCAAACATCGCTACTTTGACAATTACTGCTGGATTACGCATGACATTCCTCACAGCTGATCATGACACACCGCGACTGAGATGAACAGTTCTGGGGAGCGCAAGTTGGGTGGTGGGGATGGGGCTGGGTACACACGTCGAGCCGAGATGTTTGTGGTTGATGAGACTGACGGAGGATAATAGTAACAACAACACTGAGTGTTTCTTAAGGGCTTGCAGGATTCTAGGCATTCTCCCAAGTGCCTTCATTCTACAGGTAAGGAAACCGAGGCTCAGAGCTCAAGTCTCTTGCCTCAGATCACACAGATGGTCTTAACCAGGAGGCCCAGTACCTGCAGCTAGTTACAGAGCCCATGCCTAGTGCCACTGACCACTGTCTCTCTCCACAGGGCAAGGGACATAGGATGACCCCAGCCTGTCCCCTCTTACTATCTGTGATTCTGTCCCTGCACCTGGCCGCCGCCTTCGACCCTGACCCCAGTGCCTGCTCTGCCCTGGCCTCGGGTGTGCTCTACGGGGCCTTCTCACTGCAGGACCTCTTTCCTACCATCGCCTCGGGCTGCTCCTGGACCCTGGAGAACCCCGACCCCACTAAGTACTCCCTCTACCTGCGCTTCAACCGCCAGGAGGAGGTGTGCACCTACTTTGCCCCCCGCCTGCTGCCCCTGGACCACTACCTGGTCAACTTTACTTGTCTGCGGCCTAGCCAGGAAGAAGCAGTGGCCCAGGCGGAGTCGGAGGTGGGGCGGCCGGAGGAGGAGGAGGCAGCAGCAGGGTTGGAGTTGTGCGGAGGCTCAGGCCCCTTTACCTTCCTGCATTTCGACAAGAACTTCGTGCAGCTGTGCCTGTCAGCTGAGCCCTCGGAGGCCCGGCGCCTGCTGGCACCCACAGCCCTGGCCTTCCGCTTTGTCGAGGTCTTGCTCATCAACAACAACAATTCCAGCCAATTCACCTGCGGGGTGCTCTGCCGCTGGAGTGAAGAGTGTGGCCGTGCTGCCGGCAAGGCCTGTGGCTTCGCCCAGCCAGGCTGCAGCTGCCCTGGTGAGGCGGGGACTGGCCCTGCTACTACCACACCTCCAGGTGCCCCTGCTGCCCACACCCTGTCCAATGCCCTGGTTCCTGGGGGCCCAGCCCCACCTGCTGAGGCCGATTTGCACTCGGGGAGCAGCAATGACCTGTTCACAACCGAGATGAGATATGGTGAGTCTGAGCAGGGCCCGAGTGGGGTGCATATGTCCAGGGGACTGATGGTGCCTGCAGGTGCCCATCTTGGCAGATCCTGAGGCCATTCATATTCTCGTCCCCTCTGTGTCTACCCCTATCCAGATGTTGGGGTCATCAAAATAGATTGGGGTCAGACCTCCCTCTTGAAGAGTTTGCAGTCTGGGTGGATGAAAGGGGGCACTGATCAGACAATGCAGCATGATAAACTCAGGGAGGGGATCCCCGCATAGGGCAGTCAGGAAAGGCTTCCTGAAGAAAGTGATACAGGAACAGAGATCTTAAGGACAAGTGGAAGTGAGCCAAGCCAAAGGAGTGGTGAGGGGATTCCAGGCAGAGGGAGCAGTGTGTTCAAAGACCCAAAGCTGGGAGTGACCACAGCGGGCCCTGGCACTGCGAGTTGACAAGTTCTCCTGAAGGGTAGAGTAGGCAGGGAGCAGGGACATGTTCCTGTCCACATGGGTCACCGATTTTTGGCAGTGGCCCCAGCGTCAAGATAAACAGAGGTGCAGAAGAATGTGCTTGGGTGAAGAGGCCCGAGCTTTGAGGCTGCCTTGAAGGGCTGGGCTGGCTCAGCTCCCACCATCCCCTGTCTTCCCCCACGGGGCCTGTGTTTTCTGGGACCGAGGCCACCAGCTGCTAGAGCTTCCTGCTGACTGGGCAAAAGCTCTGCAAGCCCTTGAGTCCTGCCTGCTCCTGCTCCCACCCCAGCTCCTTTCTGCCAACCTGCCTTCCTGCCGCTTCAAGGCCCCAAGCCCCTCAGCTGCATCCTGCGTGCCTGCTGAACAGTGCTGGGCCAGGGACTGGCCAGGAGGCCTGGCAGGGAGTGGGTGAGAGGGAGGCAGATCTGGGACCCGGTTCTCAGCTCTGGTACTAACAGGTAGTTCCTTCCCCTCGCTGGGCTTCAGTTTGCCCCTTTGGCATAACAAGTGCTGGCTGATCATTATGAGGATGTTGTACAGGAATATAAGTCAGAAAGGGCATCTAGAGCCTACTGAGAGTGTTACGAGGAGACGGGGTCTCATGTGAGGGCTGCTGGTAGTGCTAGAGGAGTATGATCTGTCCCCATTCTTGCTTTGACAGGCAGAGCCCTGGAGTTGGGCGCTGCCTTTGACTAATACCTTGAGTGGATTCCCCCTACCCTTTTTTTATAATCAGTTTCATGTCTGTAAAATGGGGAGATATCCCTAAATTAATTAGAGGGGATATTTATTCTGACAGTGCTTTGGGGGAGGGGCTTCTCGGCCTCGCCCATGAGACATCTGGCATCATGCCCAACCATGGCAAGTGCGTAGTGGCCTCGCTCTGGCCTCTCCCGTAGGCCAGCTTGGCCTCTTAACAGCAGTCGATGAAGCCGTCCCAGTGACAGCTAGGCCGTGGGCAGGTTACAGGCCCTAGAGGCTGGCCTGGGATTTAGTGCCTGCAGGAAGAAATTGAATTTCGTTTCTTTGTCGAACATCTGCGGAGAGTGCCAGGCATATATCAGGAGGTTTATGACTTCCTGCCTGGCCACCACTGCTTGTCACTCTGTGGGAGCCTCCCGCATTGTGCTCAGCAGAGGGTGTGTTCTCTAGTCTGGCTTTTTTTGTGGTCCATCGGCCCAGTGGTCCTCAGTGGATGGAGTAAGGCTCTGCCCTTCTGGGAGGGCACCATCTGGGCAGGCTGCCATGGAGAGCACAGAGCCAGGAGCAGCCAGCTGGGCTTGGTTGAAGCCGGAAGCAGGAGCTGGTTGGTAGCCGGGGTGTCTTTGAGGATCAGAGAGGACCGGCGATGGGAAGGGTATCATTGTCCCTACTACCCTCAGCCTCTGGAACTGAGGCTAGGTGGAGACTGGAGGCTGATTGTCCTTGGACATGAAGCCTGGTACCATTTCTGAGCAGGGAACCCTGGCTCCTAGCTGTTCCCAAGCCTGACCTCTATTCACACCCCTCGTCCTGATTGGCATATTTCCAGACTGCTCCATGGACTTGCCTACAGGAGGGCCCTTGTGGGGAGCTCCAGAGGTTGATCAGGAATCAGCCATCATAAGTGGGCTCACACAGCACAATGGGGCCCAAAGCTGGGCTGGCATAGCTCCTTCTTTTCCCCTGACAGGCAAGAGATTCTTCCTCTCTGCCATCTCTTCCCTTCTACCTAACTTCTTTGGTGCAAGACTCAGTTTGTTCCATGGGGCAGGGAGTATCTGAGGATCAGTGGCATCATTGGGGCCCAGGGTACTCTGTGTCTGGTGGCAGTACCACCTTTGCCAAGCCCTTGGCCTCACCTCCATGCTTCTCTTCACCTCCTCCCCACTGAGCCAGCTGTAAGAGAACTGGCTGGCACATGGAACGGCCAGACTGAGAACAAGATTGGTGAGGATGGTGGTGAACAGGGAAAATGAGACCCTCCTCCTGGCCCCTCTGCCAGGCAGGGAGCTGTGCTCACCTTCTATGGGACACCCAGAATGAGATCAATGGCCAGGTCAGGTGGGATGGGGCTGGTTGGTACTGGAAGAGCCATGAGGCCGGGAACTGCTGGGCAGTGGCAGAGTAGAGTGCCTGGGTCTGCCTCAGAGCTGAGTGCATTTGACGAGAGGGTACAGGCGCCTGTTAATTTCACGCAAACTGCCTTTGATAGATCTCTTGTTATTTTTGGTGAGTTGAGCCATAAATTTGTGCCATCTTGCTGCTGCAATCTGTTAAGTAGGGGGAGAGGAAGAAAGGCAAGGCAGGCAGGAAGGAGCTCAGTGGAGGACTGGCACGGAGGCTGGTTGAGGCTGGGGTAGGAAGATGGGTTGTAGAAGTAGTGCCAGCTGCAGAGTCTAGCTCCTGGGAGCTGGTCACCAACTTGTAGCTCCTACCCACTGATCCTCTAATCTTGAAGAGGCACCAGCCGATGGGGATGGGGATGGCTGTGCACACTGACACCCGGGAGAAAACGTCTTTCACTCTTGCAATCCCCTTCCCTCCTCTGCCACACTCCCTGCCTCCTCCAAGGGGCCCTGTCCCCTCCAAGGGGCCCTGTCCCTCCCATCATCCAGGTTCCATTCCTGAGTTATGGCCACCAGGTGAGCCTGTGGTCCTGTGAGTTTTGGGCCTGGGAGGCAAGAGTGGTTTAAAATCCCTGCTTTGCTATTACTGTTGTGTGACTTGGACAAGGTGGTGCCTGTAGGGACCTCAGAGCCCCCAGTTCTCTGCGCTTCTTCCCTGATCCAGCCCCCAGTGATGCCCCCATCATGGGCCAAACTTCTCAGCTTAGCATTCCAGCCCCACCCCGGCTTCAGCTGCCACCTGCTTTTCAGCCTTCCTTCTAATTCTCTCCTACCCTTTCAACTGGGGCTCCTCACTGGCCCTCGAACCCCCTGCTTTCTGGCCTTCCTGCCTTTACTTGGGTGTTTCCCTCACTTGGAATGCCCCTTGCCTTTGGTTATCCGGAATTTCCACATCTTTCTAGCTCAAAGCCCTCTCTCCTCTGGGAAGCTGCCTCTGACCTGCCCAGCTCAGTCCTAGATTGGCCTTTCCCCTCTCAGTGTTCAGGTCCTGCTGTTCTCTTTTGGCCAGCCTGGTCTGGTGGCAGGAAGTGGAGCCCTACCTGTCCGTTTAGGGCTCAGAATCAGGGAGGCAGGGCCTCTCTCTGGGTAGGATTGGGGAAGACCTAGCAGCACATGCAGTACATTTCCTGGAAGATCCTTCCAGCCCAGCTGGGCCCTGGGTGCTCTCACTGGATGAGGAGTGGGGCACAGACTCCCCCAGACATCTCAGCAGAGGGTGACCCAGCTCATTCACCATGCACGTCTTCATATCTTTATCAGAATGGGGTTTGTGCCAGGCCTTGAGACGACTCAGGGAATAAGATCTTAGGTGAACCAGACACCCCTTCTGCCCTGTGATGGGGGAAAGTGACCACTAGTGTATAGTGATGGTCAAGGCCACAGGCTGAGGTCACCCAGCCCCAGCTTCAATTAACTCCTGACCCCACCACTGACTAGCTGTGTGACTGTGGGCAAGTTTCTTTACTTCCACTTCCTCACATGTGACATGGGGATGGGAGAGCTCTTCCACAGAATAATGGTGAGGATTTTAAGCAAGAGAATGTGAGTAAAGTACTTAGCACAGTGCCTGGCACATGGCCACTCTCTAATAGCTAATTGTGTGTTGCCATAATTTAGTGTAATAGGTATAATGTACATGTGCCGATGTCAAGGGAGGAGGAAGAGTAAGGGATTAAACCACTAAGATGTGAGGAGGCAGTCTCAAGAAGGTGATTCTGAGTTGGGTTTTGAGGAGCGAATAGGAATTCACTAGCCTGTAAAATTTTCCCTTAAATTGAATTACTTTTTAAATTTATTATATTGAAAAGAAATTCGTATCATAAATGGAAAAAGTGTATCACTTATCCGGAATAGAAGATAACCAAGGAAACAACCACAATGAAAACAAAATGACATTAAATTCTAGCAAGATACTTGTCCCTCCTCTCAATTCGTTTAGAAAGAGAAATCGGCACATGCCGGGGAGGTGTTAAAATCTCGAATGTACAGAAACTTTATCTTTCAAGCATTTGGAAGGATTAAAAGTAAGGTGGCCATATAATTCATCATCTAAACCAGGACATTTTTGAGGTTATAAAGCGGGGAGAGAGGGGTACAATTAATTATATTCGAGTGACAGGTGCAACCTGGACTATCCCGGGCAGATTGGCAAATAGTCACCCTAATTAAAAGAGACATGGAAAGGGGCTGACTTCCTCTGTCTATGATCCAGTGTTGTTTAACGGCACGTCTGTGAGCCACCCCAAGTCATCTCCCACTACACGCTTTAGGAAACGCTGGAGGAGGAAGGGCGTTCGAGGTAGAGAAAACAGCCTGTGCAAGGGCCTGGAGGTGCGAATGTGCTGGGTGCAGGGAGGTACAGTAGACTGGTGTTACTGGACAGTAGCCCAATTACTGGACAGTGGTGGGAGATGGGGCCAAGGCTCTGACTGTCGTCATCAAACACTTGGACCTTACCCTGTTGGCTGAGGGCTTTAAGTAACACAGTAAGAAATGGGGTGTCGTGCGGGAGGCAGGGTGAGTCAGACGTGGTCCTTGCTCTCGAGGAGCTCCTGGCCGTGTGGGGGTGGTGGCAGGGACTCAGCCAGCTCTGTTGGGAGGCCGGGCAAATAGATTGGCAGCTTGGGAAGGAAGTCATCAGAGGGGGACCGGCAGTCTGGCAGGGTTTCTGATCTCGGGGATACCCAGTTGCACTGGCTCTCAGTTGCAGAGAATTTTAATAAGCCACTTACCTCTGCCCTTGCACCCTTAGAGTTCTGATGCCCCTTGGGGTACAAGAAGCACTTCTGGGGCTGGGGGGCCATGTGTCAAGGGGACCAGTTGGTGTCTACGTAGGGCTCTGGGGCCAGCCTCAGGGAGGATGCAGAGAGCCTGCGGGAGGGAGGACTGCTTTGTAAATCACACTGAAGTGATGATTATCGTGGTTATTTTTAACACGTTCCTGACAAAGGAGGCTGAGGGGGCTGGACCGTGTGGAGTTTGGGGAGCAGGGTTTGCAGTCCTGCTCAAATGGCAGAGAGCCTGTGTCCACCCTTCCTGCCAGTTCCAGGGATGAGACAGGAATTCCCCCTGTGTGGCTGGATGGAGGAGCCCTCAGGGATGTCTGCCCCATGTTTGCTGAATGCCTGTCTTGTGTCTAGCTACTTAGAGCTAGGCCCTCTGTGCAAAAGAGGCAAGGGAGATTGAGACCCTCCCTTGGGTTCCTACAAGAGGGATGAGCCCAGGATACTCACAGTTGTAGCAGGAGGCAGCCTGGGATCTAAGCCACAGAAGAAGGGACTAGTATACTCAAACCCCTGTGAGATCAGTCTAGGAAGGCTTCCTGGAAGAGGTGGTATTTGACATGTAGAAGATTTTGGCGGATAGACGTGGAGGAAAGGCATTTCAAGGGGGAGGAAACACCATTGTTAGCAGATGTGTGAAGGGATGAAAGCATTTATACATTCAAGGGAAAACGAGAAGGGGCGGCATCTCCTTTTCATTGAGAGCTCATTGTGCTCCAGGAGATCTATATCTCGTTTCCTTTAATTCTCACAATGAAGCTGTGCTAAGAAGTGTCATCTTTATTTTGAGTTGAAGATTTTTAAGCTCAGAGAGGTGAGGTGACTTGCCCAAGGGCACATAGCAAGATTGGCAGCGTTGTGAATCAAACCTACATCTGCCTGGCTCCGGAATCTCTGTCCTTCCCACTCTCTTCATAGCCTCTCAGTGTGCTTGGCTATCTGGTGGGGAGGGGAGAACAGGACTGGACAGGCCAGCAGGGCCAGACCATGCCAGGCTCAGAGGTTGACAATGTGGCTGTAGCATGGGGGAAGCCACTGCAAGTTCCTCAGCGGGGTGTGTGTGTGTGTGTGTGTCTGGAGGCTGGCTCTCAGACAATCAATTTGGAAGCTACAGTGGAGAATCAGGCTCCCCTTGCGGAAGAGGGAGTAGATGTGCAAAGGAACAATTAGAAAGCAGTGTGGAAACAGGATCATAGAAGCAAGTCTGAGGGGTTTTGACGGGGCAAGGGAGTAACTCGGTGGTCCCATGGGAGTTAGGAAAAGCATATCTGAGGAGATCCAAGTTGAGTTGCAGTTTGTCAGGGCCAGTGCAGTTCAGTAGAAAGAGCATGGCTTCCAGAGTCAGGCAGGCCTGGGTTTGAATCCCCATCAGCCTCTCTCCAGTGTGAGAACTTGGAGCCTCATTCCTCACAAGTAAATGGGAGAACCTATTCTAATGAGGATGAAACGAGGTGACGTGGAGTGTACGGTGACTGGCACATAGCATCTGTGTAGTAAATGTTACCTTATTCAAAACAAAACAGAATCATTCAGAGGTCATCGAGGTTTGAGTGGGGAAGCTGGTCCCAGACAGCAGGTCTGCAGGTCTGTCTGTGTCCACACCTGGCAGCCAGGTGGGAAAACCAATAGATTGCAGGCCTGTGAGCATCAGAGCTCCTGGTTCAACAAGCCCTCGAGCTCATTCAGTAGGACACTTGGGAGTTCTGGGGTCACTCACACCTCTCTTGGACCCCTCCTTCTACTCTTGGCTCAGCTTCCTTTTAGATTCTCCCGGTTCTGGGCCCTGATCCGGCTGGGGTCTGCACATGGTAAATGCCGAATAAGCATTTATTTGAGTAGATGAGCCTCTGGTCTTATCTGTCTTTTTCCCCCTTCGGGGAGAACTGGTTTTGACATGTAGGGGAAATAAATTGCTGGCCACTCCTCTGAGAGAGGGGGGCAGAAGGGAAGAAGAGAGGACAGTCAGTGCAGGCCCCAGCTGTGTGGCCGTGGGCTTATTCCTTCCCCTCTCTAGCCCAGCCCAGGAGGCTGGGAGAGGAACTCAGGCTGGACCTGAGGTTTGTTCCGATTTTCAGTTAGGGTGGATTCTGGAAACCACCAACATCACCTCTGGTTATATTGTGGGGCTGTCTCTCAAACGGCTGGTGAGCGATGAGTAGAGGACATGGAGACCACGGGAAGCAGAGTGAGTCCACGACAAGGAAGTCAGGCTGGTCTGTCATGTGTTCCTGTGATGGGCTTGTTGGATGCCAGGCTGGTGTGTGTGGGAGAGGTGTCACAGACATGATGATGGTCAAGACACCAAAACAGGGGCTGGATGAGGGCATTTGAGGCTGGATTTGCAACAGTTCAAGACACCTCTAGAATGTTTATTAATAAATGGTGTCAGGTTCATTAATAAATGGGCGGAGGACTACTGGGCAGAGCTGATGCTCAAGATTATGAATGGTCGTTTCCAGTGGCCCCCCTGGGGTGAGGTAGGGTGGGGAATCTAGGAGCCATGAGTTCACAGGTGTTTGTTGCTATCTTGTTGGGCCAGATTCTGTGCTGGTGTTCACTGCGCTCAGGGAGATAGCTCACACACAGCTTTCCTTCAAAGGGCCCATGGGTGGGGGGAAGTTCAAACAGCTAGAAGATGGAATCATCTGTAATGAGAGGGTACACGGAAGAGAGGGCAGCCAATTCTGCCTGGGGAGTGGAGGGTAAGGAAGGCTTCACAGACGAGAGGTCATTTGCGGTGGGTTTTGAAGGTCACGTAGGAGTTTCCTGGCAAAGAACGTGGGAAACAAGCAGGAGTTGTTTGAGAGGAGATGAATTTGAGGGCCCCCCATATCGTGAGACCTGTGTAGGAGACAGGAAGCTGGATAGGAGCGAAGGGGTGGGGTCTCTGGGGATAATGACTTGGGAGCAGCCGTTCATAGAGGACAAATTAAGCCTAGGGGAGGGGTGCAACTCGTACAGTGAAAACAGGAGGACAAAGCATTGGGTGGCCGAAGCGACAGGAAGATAGATCAGTCATGGAAACTGGGGCCAAGGAGCCAGAGAAGCAGGAAGAAAGCAAGAGAGTCAGGGAGGGGATTGTTTCAAGGCAGGAAGTGTCAACAGGGCCAAATGCTGCCCAAGGGTCGAGTGAGATGGGACCTGCAAAGCTGTCCGTAGGATTTAGCAGCAACGAGGGCATTGGTGACTTTGTCAAGAACGGTTTGGGTAGAAAGATGTGGTCAGAAGCCAGACTGCAGTGGATTACCAGGCGAGGTGACATTTGAGTCAGGACGTGAGTGGCAGGTGAGAAACTGGAGTGCCAGCTGTGGACCACTCATCGATGGTGAAGAAGAGCCAGAGGGCAGTAGCCGGAGGAAGAAGGAAGGTCAAAGAAGGGCTCCCCCACAATGGAGGAGGCCTGGGTACATTAATGGGCTATGATGAGGAGAGAGAATGCTGATGGTAGAGTGGATAATGGATGGAACC
This sequence comes from Rousettus aegyptiacus, assembly GCF_014176215.1. Classification (NCBI taxonomy): domain Eukaryota; kingdom Metazoa; phylum Chordata; class Mammalia; order Chiroptera; family Pteropodidae; genus Rousettus; species Rousettus aegyptiacus. The sequence goes on along the minus strand of NW_023416284.1, from coordinate 19,655,504 downwards.
TGAAAAGACTGGGAGTGGGATGCAGGACCAGGCCGAGGGGCTGGCCTTTTCAAGAAGGGCTGCAGGAAAGTTAGGAGCTGGAGGGGTGGACAAGAAGTTTGGGGGCTCCTGTGTCATAGCTTTTACTGTATAGAAGTTGTTACAGAGAGAGAGAGAGTGGATAGAGATGTGCTCGATAGAGGTCAAAGTCTGACACAGGCAGCCGAGGCAGGGAATGGGGAAGAGCTGAGAAGGGAGCCAAGAAGGGCTGCTGAGAAGCCCAGGCGCCCAGCGGATGTGCAGCCCTGAATCTGTCGTGGTGCCAGTTGGCACAGCTGTAGATTTCTTCAGCAGCCTGGGGGTGGGCGTGGAGAAGGCAGCTTGTCACAAGGATCCAGGGTGGGGGACTGGCTGAGCGGGTGCGGTGGAAGGGCTGGGTGAGCAGATTCAGGAAGCTGGCAGGCGTGGCACCAGTACCTTCTTGGTGGTCCTGATGGAGGCAGGGCCCAAAGTGAGGCCAGGAGGGATTGAAAATGTGTTCAGAGGGAGACGGCTGGAGGGTAGCATGTGAGGGTGCAGGAGGGGTGTGAGGGGAGGGGAGAAGGTAAAAACAAATCAGGTAGTTTCTGCCTTCTGAGCATTCGTCGCGTGCTGAGCAGGGTGCAGAGGGCTTCATGGCCTACCGTCGGGAGCCCTCGCATCAGCCCTTGAGATAGGGAGTATTTGAGTATTGTTTCATAGAGGTAAAAATGGGGTTAGAGAAGCAAAGGCACTTGCCCAAGGTCACACAGCTGGTCACTGCCCACGCCCCACTTGGGATCCAGGGTTGCTTGACCCCGAAGATGGCCTGGGGGTCTAGGTTTCAGAGATAGTGGAGAAGTTCTGGGGATGATGTAGAGCAGGCCCTGGGACTGGTGGCTGAAGTGAAGAGCCCCGGAGTTGATGAGACTAGAAACTGGGCCAAGTGGCAGTTGAAGGCCCCCCGGACATCGGTTTTTCTCAGGGTGGCCTGGTCAGGAAGAGCTTTCTCTCCGGTGCAGAGCCTGGACTGGGCGCCAGGGGACAGAAAGAGGAAAGCCCTCATGGGTTCCTTTGAACAGAGTGCCTGTTCTGTGCTGATCTGTTTTTCAGAAATAGGAGAGGGCCTGGGGGTGGTGGAGAGGAGTACTTTCTAGTCTGGAGACAGCATGGGCTGAACCCTGTCCCTAAATGCTATTCCAGTCCCATCTGCCCAGCAGCCTCTTCATGGTCTGGGTCTTTCCCTTCTACACTCATGTCTTCCCCCATCCCTGCTACCCAGCCTGTGGGAGAGGGCCTGGATGAGCTCATGTCTGAGCAGAAGGGGCTGGCTTTGGAGAATGGGAGCTCCCAGCCCCTCCTCTAGCACTGGCGGTGCTTCCAAGGCCTAGAGCAGACGCATACATCAGGGCAGCCAAGAGCTGGGCGGAGGCAGCAGCAGCCTCCTGGAGCACCTGCTGCTCTCCTGGCCACAGGGATTGTGGGGAAGAGGGTCAGGGGGATGTAGGCACCTGCCCTAAGCCTTTGAGCCTCAGAGGAATGGCATTCTGACTTGCCCCTCCAGGTCATAGTCCAGTGCTGCTTGGGGAGCCAAATTTAAGCCTAAGACCCAACCCCTGGCTTGGCATGAATTATGTCCTGAAGGCAGGCTTAGCAGGTGGTCACAGCTGCCTGGCTTGGCTGTTTGTCAGCCCTAGGAGTCAACTCTGTGAGGCGAAAGAGCCTGGGCTTCAGACTCACTGAGCTGTGTGATCTTGGACAAGTTACATCCCCTCCTTAGCCCTCAGTTTCTCATCTTCAAGCAGAGATGGTGGTCTCTACTTCCTAGGAGGAGATTAAAGGAGATGGGTGTGGACAGCACTTGGCACAGCAGCCTCCCAGAGCTCAACAATGTGAGCAGCCACTCCTCTCCAGTCTCCCCTAGTCGGGCTGAGGCAAGAGGAGGAAGAGATGGCTGTGAGGCTGTGGGCGAGTCCTGTGTGGCCTTCTGAGCCTCAATTTCCTTATCTGTAAAACGGTAGTGGTGGGGCCAGGGACAGGACGAGATGCTATCTTAGCATCGCCTGCAGTTGGTTTCAGACCCTCAGGCCGAGGGCAAGCAAGGCTACCCTCTCTGCGCCACTCTGGCAGGACAGAGCTGTCCTTGGCTGAGCCCCTGCCACCACCTCCATGTTCCAGGTGAGGAGCCTGAAGAGGAGCCAAAGGTGAAAACCCAGTGGCCGAGGTCTGCAGATGAACCTGGGGTATACCTGGCGCAGACAGGTAACTCGGGCCCGCCTCCCTTCCTCTGTGGCGGGGGCCCGACTGTGTAGCGTCTGGTGGCATGTGTGTTTGGTGTGTGCCCATCTGTGTCTATGTCCTGGAGCTCAGTTGTGTTCTCTCTGCCACACGAGGCCTGTGGGCAGGGCTGGGTTGCCTCCTGAAGGGTCCGTCACTTGGGTCAAGGTAGGAGGATTCCTATGAGACTGAGTGCTTGGGAGGTGCCCCCTGCCGCCGACGCTGTCCCTTTCTTGTAGGAGACCCGGCGGCTGAGGAGTGGTCCCCGTGGAGCGTGTGTTCCCTGACGTGTGGGCAGGGTCTGCAGGTGCGGACCCGCTCCTGTGTGTCCTCCCCCTATGGGACCCTGTGCAGCGGGCCCCTGCGGGAGATCCGGCCCTGCAACAATTCAGCCACTTGCCCAGGTATGCCCGTCCTCCCTGCCCTGTCCGCCTGCAGGCTCAGGTCCTGCCTGGGACGCGGGCAGGTTAAGCTTCCAAAGGTGGTTGGTTGCCTCCTTTTATTCAACAAACTTGACTGTCCCCCACACCGTGCCCAGCCCCGCCCAGGGCACTGGGGACATAGATGAATCAGACCTAGGCCCACGTCAGTGGGCTGGTTCTGGGCACATCACTCCCCAGATGCCGAGGGCCTGGCAGTCAAGCTTATCTTTTTACGTTTCCGCCCTCCATGTTTCCTACATTCTGGCCACACCCACACCCCTTGTATTTTCCTACCTCCCCGTATTTCCTTATTCTCATCCTTTGCCCCCCGCACCTCCACCTGGGCTATCAAAATTCAGCCTGTCCTTCAAGATCTAACATGAATGCCACTTTAAAAAGAATGAAACCTTCCCTGACCATCCCCTCCCTCCTCGTACTCCCCATCCCATTCCCCGGGGAACTTCCTCTAGACCCTGAAGCCCTGCTCAGTTCAGCATGGAGTTGAGAATGTGCATGTGCTTGCCTGGGACAGGGGGTCCGGCATGAGGGGCAGGGCAGGTTCTGCCGGTCCGCTCCTCATGCCCTGAGGGAGTGCAGTGGTGCCTAGGCCAAGGCTAGCTCCTGGCTGTGGAATTAAAGTAGAGCTACTTGGGAAGGAGTCTTGGTACTTGGGGCTGTGGCAGGAGCTTGCAAAGGGCTGGGGCAAAGGTGTGTTCCGGAGTGTGAGCTCTTTATGTCAGTGTCTTTGTAGAGGTTCATGTCTATTTGTGTGTCCATGTGCTTGGGGCCCTTCTCTTGCACCAGGCCTGCCATGTTGGCTTCTTGCTCGTGGTCTGGGGGTGGGGAGGAGCGGGGAGGGATAAGAGAGGGGGTAAATCTGGAGTCCTTTCCTGGGCATTCCCGTGCTCCCAGGAGAAGAGGACCTCTAGTTTTCCTTCTGGGTTGATCCCAGTCTCTCTGTCCGGGTATCCACAGGAGGTATCCTGTGTGAGTTGGGACTAGAAACCCATATTGCCCACATCCAGCCAGTGGGTGGAGTCCTGGGGTCCAGGGAAGAGCCAATGAGGAGTGGTCGCAGAACTGCTGGAGCTCCTGATTGGTGGGTGGATGGGCAGTGGGCGGGGCCGGGGTGCGGCCCAGCCACCGGCCTCGTGCTTCCTTGCAGTGCACGGCGTGTGGGAGGAGTGGGGGTCCTGGAGCCTGTGCTCCCGCAGCTGCGGGCGGGGGTCCCGGAGCCGGATGCGGACGTGCGTGCCCCCCCAGCACGGCGGCAAGGCCTGCGAGGGTCCTGAACTGCAGACTAAGCTCTGCAGTATGGCCGCCTGCCCGGGTCAGTAGCGCCCATAGGCTTCCAAGCGGGCGCTGCCCAGCCGGGTGGGGGTTGGGAGGGAGACTTGGAGGAGTAAGTCAAGTCTAGTGCCCTGCCCCTGGGGGTCCCATGACCAAGCATGGGGAGACTGCCAGAGTGGGAGGTGCCCTGGCCCAGCTAAGTTGGAGTTGGCACACTATGACCCTATCAAAGTGGGGGCTGCTTTCCAGTGCCCCTTCCCCTAAGCCCTGAGCTACTCTAGTTGTTCATGGCACTTCAGTGCTCATGGCCATCTAGGCTGTGAGGGGACACAAAGCTGGGCTTAAGCGTAGGCAGAGATCCATCAGAAGGTGACCCTGGGGCCCATTTCCCTAGCGAGAAGAGAACCTGGGCCTCAGTGCTGAGTGGAGAGGTGTCCCGTGTTCCTGGAGCTGATGGTAGGCAGGCAGGCCCTGGCCCAGGCACCACCTGCTCACTCCAGCCCCTCTTCACTCACCCCTCCCCAGTGGGTCTGGCCCGGCTCAAGTCTCAGTGCTTAGCTGGCTCTGCCATCTCCCTGCGGTGCTCCGCCCCTGCCAGTCCCAACACCTCTCGCTCAACAGCCACCCCTGCTTGTGTCTCCCCATGCAGTGGAAGGCCAGTGGCTAGAATGGGGTCCCTGGGGCCCGTGCTCCACGTCCTGTGCCAATGGGACCCAGCAGCGCAGCCGGAAGTGCAGCGTGGCGGGCCCAGCCTGGGCCACGTGTACGGGTGCCCTCACTGACACCCGCGAGTGCAGCAACCTCGAGTGCCCGGGTGAGTGCTCGGCTCAAGGGCGGCAGGTGGCCGTCCTGGCCCTGGGGGCACCTGGGGCCACTCACGCCCCCCCCCCTCTCCCATAGCCACAGATGGCAAGTGGGGGCCGTGGAATTCGTGGAGCCTGTGCTCCAAGACATGTGACACAGGCTGGCAGCGTCGCTTCCGCATGTGCCAGGCCACGGGCACGCAGGGCTACCCCTGCGAGGGCACCGGAGAGGAGGTGAAGCCCTGCAGTGAGAAGAGGTGTCCAGGTATTGCCCGCAGCACCCCGGGGTTTGAGGGACAAGCATGTGGGCCTGGCTGAGCCTCGTCACTGTACCCACAGCCTTCCACGAGATGTGCAGGGATGAGTATGTGATGCTGATGACGTGGAAGAAGGCGGCCGCTGGCGAGATCATCTACAACAAGTGTCCGCCCAATGCTTCAGGTGAGCGGCTCTCCCTTCAGGCCCTCATTTTACCATTCTTGCTTGCCCCTTCTGGGCTGCAAGGCTGGGCTCTTTGATCCTTCATCCGGAGGTGTGGAATGAAGTAGGCAAGAGCTCAGCCCCCACACCCAGCCCTCCGTCCTGTTCCCTGCAGGGTCTGCCAGCCGCCGCTGTCTCCTCAGTGCCCAGGGTGTGGCATACTGGGGGCTGCCTAGCTTTGCCCGCTGCATCTCCCATGAGTACCGCTACCTGTATCTGTCCGTGAGTATGCCCTGCTGGGCTGGGGCGACGCAGCATCTGCCTGAGGTGCTGGTTGGGGTAGACAGATCTTGATTCTCGCTCACGTCTAAGTACTTCGGAATGTATATGCTGTGCCAGCCTGGCTGTGCCTCTCCTTGTGTGGCAAATGCCTACTTATACCTCAAGGCCTAACTCTCAAATGTCTTCTGTTATCTCTGGTGCCTACCTCTGTGTTTCTACAGCCCCCTGAGCTTTTCAGTCATTAAGAGTTATGAGTGCTTTTGGAAATGTCTGTGTTCTGTTAGACTGGGAGCTCCTTGAAGGCAGGGACAAAGCTGAATTTATTTTTGTAGCCCCAGTGCCCAGCTTGGGCCTGCCATGGGGTAAGAATGTTGTCAGCAAATGCGGCCCATGAGGAGAGGGAGGAGGTTGATTGATTATGAATGAACTACACTCCAGAATGTATAACCTTTTGGGACAGGAGACTATCCTGTCTCTGTACTGTGCTTATCATCTTTTATATGTACATTTGAGCACCTTTCTTCTCTAGCTATTTTTGTTTCAAACCTTTTTAAGTCTCTTTGGGGGTTCTCTCTCTTTATGGGTCTCTTTTTTGGACTCTATCTCCCCACGAGCCCCTTTGAGTATCTCTATCTGCCTTTTCCCTCTTTCTTTCCTCCTGGGTGCAAGTAGTGGGTAGACTGGAGTGGGATGAACCAGGGGCTGGTCTCAGCTTCTGACACTCTGGTGACAATGGCCTACTTGTCACCCGCAGCTTCGGGAGCACCTAGCCAAGGGGCAGCGCATGCTGGCAGGCGAGGGCATGTCACAAGTGGTGCGCAGTCTGCAGGAGCTGCTGGCCCGGCGTACCTACTATAGTGGGGACCTGCTCTTCTCTGTGGACATCCTGAGGAACGTCACTGACACCTTTAAGAGGGCCACCTATGTGCCCTCGGCTGATGATGTGCAGGTACCTCCTGCCCTACTGGGAGGAAGTTGGGCTGAGGGTGCGAAAGTCCCAGACTGAAAGAGGGTCCAGGTCCCTATGACAGAGTCTGCTGGGGGTGGCAAGTGTGACTGTGATGGGGAAACGCCTGTTCCTGGGGCTGGGACCTCCCCGACAGTCACTACTCTCTCCCCAGCGCTTCTTCCAGGTGGTGAGCTTCATGGTGGACGCAGAAAACAAGGACAAGTGGGATGATGCTCAGCAGGTGAGGGGCTAGGCTTCTAGGTTTCCTCCCACATGACTCACCTCCATCTTGGACCCTTATACATTCTCTGTCCCCAGGTGTCCCCTGGCTCTGTGCACCTGCTCCGTGTTGTGGAGGACTTCATTCACCTGGTGGGCGATGCTCTCAAGGCCTTCCAGAGCTCTTTGATTGTCACCGACAACTTGGGTACAGGAGGCCGGTGGGGAGCGGGTGCTGGATGTGGTGGAACCCAGGCCCCTGTTGGGGAGGGATGGTTTCCCAGGTTCTTCTGATCTCTCTCTCTCTCTTTCTCGAGGCTCTGTCTTGCCCTCACGTAACCCTGTATTGGTGTCTTTCTCTCCGCGTTTCTCCCCCTCCTCCACCTCGGTGTTGTGTTTCCCCCTCCTCTGGGTTGGTACTGACCTTGGTGTCTGCATCTGCCTTCCTGGTGTCTGTCTCCCCCACATCGCTCTCCCCTGTGTCTGTCTCCTGTTCCTCTGTCTCTGGTGTGGCCTGTCCCCGCTCCCCACCCGCCTGCAGTGATCAGCATTCAGCGAGAGCCTGTCTCAGCTGTGTCCAGCGACATCACGTTCCCCATGCGGGGCCGCCGGGGCATGAAGGACTGGGTGCGGCACTCGGAGGACCGCCTCTTCCTGCCCAAGGAGGTGCTCAGCCTTTCCTCCCCAGGGAAGCCAGCTGCCACTGGCGCAGCAAGCAGCCCCGGCACGGGGAGGGGCCCAGGAACGGTGCCCCCAGGCCCAGGCTACTCCCACCAGCGCCTCCTCCCGGCAGACCCTGATGATTCCTCCTCCTACTTTGTGATTGGTGCTGTGCTGTACCGCACCCTTGGCCTCATCCTGCCACCCCCCAGGTGAGTCCCTGGGAGGGGTGGTTGGGGCTGCTGAGGGTACGGGGAGTTCCAGGTGAGAGAAAGAGGACTGACTCTGTGCTGGCCACAAAGAGATCTGCAGCCTCGGGGTCCTCTCTCCTGGCTCTGGACACAGGTGCTTCTCAAAGATGTCCATGCAGCTTCCAGGGGCTTTACTGGGGTCTAGGGGATGTTGGACTGAGCTCTAGACCTCACCCGAAGTTCTGGGCCCCATTGAGCTCTAGGCCCCCCACCCCTGGACTTGGATCCTAGTCCCTTGCCCCCCATCCAGAGCGTCTTTGGGGTTCCTGACTGGGTCTGGGCACCTGCTGGCAGGAGCTGACCTCAGACCTGTCCTCAGGCCCCCGCTGGCCGTCACATCTCGAGTGATGACAGTGACTGTGCGGCCCCCCACCCAGCCACCAGCTGAGCCCCTCATCACAGTGGAGCTCTCCTATATCATCAATGTGAGTAGGGGCCCAGGCAGGGACCCTGGGCATACCCCAACATGGGTGGCCAAAGGCCTGTCTGCTGGGGAGGCAATGTACCGAATGGCAGGCTGACCCCTCTGACCTGTTTGGGGCCTGCTGTGGCAGGATGAATGGTGATCAAGGTGGTGAGCTCACTACCCCATACTGCACTCATGCCTTCTGCTCCCAGGGTACCACGGATCCCCACTGTGCCAGCTGGGACTACTCCAGAGCGTGAGTTGAGCAGGGGCTCTGTGTGGGGAAGAATGCAGCCCTAGGACCTCTTCTCAGGAGGGGATCTCCTATCTGGAAAGCCAGAGGGTTCCTTGATACCGTCCTTGGCCTAAAAGATCAAGGATGCATCCTGGGGCTCCCAACTGCCTGCCTCTTGGATGTGGTTTTGCCCTGGATTCACCTGTCCTTGGGCAGTGGCCACTATTGTGGGGGGCCTCAAAGTCGGGCTGGGGCTCACTCCACCTCTCCCTCCACCCAAGAGATGCCAGCTCGGGGGACTGGGACACCGAAAGCTGCCAGACCCTGGAGACCCAGGCAGCCCACACCCGCTGCCAGTGCCAGCACCTGTCCACCTTTGCTGTGCTGGCCCAGCCACCCAAGGACCTGGTGAGTAGGAGGCTGCCTGGGCTGGGCAGGGAGGAGGCACCTGGGCTGCCAGCGGCCATCTGTGACAGTGCCAGCAGGGACCTGGGTGATCCTGCATGTGTGTCTGAGCAGCTGTACTCTGGGATTGCACATGGATGTCTGTGCCCCTGGGATGATGCTCACAGTGATGACACATGCCTGGGGGTGTGTGGTGGTAGGCAGTCATGTGCGTGTTCACACATACATATGTCTGGTTGTGTGTACAAGAGTATAGGAAACCGAGCATAAGTTTGCCTTTACGTATATGACAGGGTCTGCTCTGTGTACGCATGACAGTGGTGAGTCCCCCACTGTGCGTGGCTGTGATGAAGGAACAGGTGCCTCTGCACCAGACAGGGAGTGGGGAGGCCAGAGTCACCCGTGCAGCTGCCCTCTCCCAGTGACCCATCTCAGTGTCTGCTCATCTCTCTCAGAGCCTGGAGCTGGCGGGCTCCCCCTCGGTCCCCCTCGTGATTGGCTGTGCTGTGTCCTGCATGGCGCTGCTCACCCTGCTTGCCATCTATGCTGCCTTCTGGAGGTAGGTGGGACACTGGGAAGGTGGGGCAGGAGGTGACCAGTCATCCCAGGTTGGGCAAGGCAGCCAGCTCCTCTGTCTCTGTCCGCTGTGCCCCCTCAGGTTTATTAAATCTGAACGCTCCATCATCTTGCTCAATTTCTGCCTATCCATCCTGGCGTCCAATATCCTGATCCTCGTGGGCCAGTCGCGGGTGCTGAGCAAGGCAGGTGCAGGCTCATGGGGGTGCCAGGGAATGAGAGTGGGGTGATGGGGGTGATGGTGTGTGTTTGTATACACTCCAGTTGTCTGTTGGGTGAGGGTGTGTGTGGGAAATTGCGTGTGAGCATACATGAAGGCGTTGGAGAGGAGGGGTGTGTGTACTCCAGTGATGAATGTCTGCGTACATCTCTGAACATGTACGTGAGCTGAGCACCTGCGTGCACATGTGTTGGGTGGGTAGCATTTATGGAGCTGGGGCCTTCTCATGTCTGCGGATGTGTAGGAGCCTGAGTGAGGCCTCCGTGCCACCTGCCTGTGGATGACCAGTTCTGGCTGTTTCTTATGTCCCTTCAGCCTTCTCTGCACAGTGCCAGCACTGTGAGTGCCAGGCATGGGGCCCTCCTGGCCGTGATGTGGCAGGTGCTCCTGTCTGTCCATGTCCCTGCCAACCCCGTTGGTGCGTGGGCAGCCTGCCCGCCTGCCTCCCGGATGCTGAGTGCTGTGTGCATGTCACTGGGCCTGTGTCGTGCTGTGTGTGGGTGCAGGAAGATGGGGGTGCCTGGCAGGGCTCTGTGGGGGGCGGAGCTCGGGTGGGCGGCCACGGCAGCGCCCAGCAGCAGAGCGTGGGAAACCTGGCGCCTCCCGCCCGCCCTGGCTGCTGCTCAGGGCTACTCCCTCCTTTTCCCTCTCCCTGCAGGGTGTATGCACCATGACAGCCGCCTTCCTGCACTTCTTCTTCCTCTCCTCCTTTTGCTGGGTGCTCACTGAGGCTTGGCAGTCTTACCTGGCTGTCATTGGACGGATGCGCACCCGCCTCGTTCGCAAGCGCTTCCTCTGCCTGGGCTGGGGTGAGCAGGGCCCGTGATGGACTCTGCCAACGGGCCTGGGGGGCAGGGGCAGCAAGACAGGTTCAGCTTTAGCCCTGGACCTTCTTTGTGAGCACAGGGGTCAGCTTGGCTGTCTTGGGGGTCCGGGAGGATGAGAGAGCCCTGAAGACTGGCAACTGTCTTACCCTTTGGCCCCCTCGCCCCCTCTCCCTTAGGTCTGCCTGCCTTGGTGGTGGCCGTGTCCGTTGGCTTTACCCGCACCAAAGGATATGGTACATCCAGCTAGTACGTGGGCCTCCTGCGGTGGGCAGTCGGGGTTACTGTACCTGTTAGGGCCCCAGGCCTTCTCAGGCTGCTTTCCTGGCCCACACCTGCTATTGGGCTTTTGGCAAATCCTTTTGCTTCTCAGAGCCTCAGTTTCCCTTACTGTAAAAGTATGAGCTGGGATCGGATAATCTCTAAGAACCATTTAGCTCAGGGATCAGCTTTGTTTGATCCCCATGGGGCTGAGCCTAATGGTCTTGGCTTTTGTTAGAGGGGAAACTGAGGCTCAGCAAGAGCCAGTGACTGGCTCTAATGCTGTCTGGGGCTCAGCCCCATTGCTGATGTGGCCTGGCAGCCCAGAGGGCACTGAGGGTGTTTGAGGGTGGAGAGGAGTCTGCTCGGTGTCTGACCACCCCTCTTCTCCCCAACTCCCCTAGCTGCTGGCTCTCCCTGGAGGGTGGCCTGCTCTACGCTTTTGTGGGCCCTGCAGCCGTCATTGTCCTGGTACGTGTCCCTTCAGTGTCCTGGCAGGGGTGTGGTCCCCAGGAGGGGGCATCTACTTTTCCCTGCACTGCAGCTTCCCCCTGGGGCTTTTCCTGCCAGGAGGGCAGCTGGTGACCCTGTCTCCCTTACCCTACTCCCCTGGGCCCCCAGGTGAATATGCTGATCGGAATCATCGTCTTCAACAAGCTTATGGCACGTGATGGCATCTCGGACAAATCCAAGAAACAGAGGGCCGGGTAAGGGGGGTCTCTATGACTTGGCCTTGTGGGAAATGGTATAGGGAGGGAGGGCTACGGCCACACTTGGAGACTCAGGACTCTAAGATGCAACTGACTGGGGCTCCCTAACCTTGGTGCATTAAGGGTTGAAGGCAAGGTGGGCACTCGGAGTGCTCAGCTGCAGCCCCTCGCCCACCCTAACCCACCTCTCTCTCTCTCACCTGCCCTCCCCCTCCCACCCAACTTGGGGCTCATGTTGCCCTATCTCCTCCCACTTCCCGTGTGTTTCCCCCCTTCTCCCATGTCTGTGCCACACCCGAGGTCGGAGCGGTGCCTCTGGGCCAGCCTGCTCCTCCCCTGCTCAGCGTGTGGAGCGGTCCCCAGCCCCCTGCTCAGCTCAGCCTCGGCCAGGAACGCCATGTTAGTTGTGCCCCCTGGGGGGTGGGGGGGGGTGGGCAGGGGCAAAAGAATGGGAAGTAGTGCCCTTGGTGGGGGGAGGAGGGCTATCGGCCTAGTGCCCTGGAAAATGTGCCCTGCCCCACCAACCGTCACACACTCTCTAGAGCTTGGCGTTGAGGTGGCGGAAGATACTGCGAGTGAATGTCTGTGCCTTCTGGAAAATGCTGGGTTCTTGTGCCCACACCCCTTGCTCCCTCCCCTGCCCTTACTCCTGGCTCATGTTTCATCTCGGAACAGCTGAAGGCCCCTCCTTACACCCCCAACCTACAGAGGCTCATAGAATTTCAGGGCCTTAGAATTTTTGAGCCCATAGAACCTTAGAATTAGAACGATAGAATCTTAGGCTAAGACAATCAGAAGCTAAGAATGTTAGAATGTGAATCATAGTCTTATCACCTGTCATAGAATCTGAGAGTTAGAATTTCAGAGGCATTGAATCTCAACCAATGGGGGGACAGAGAATTTTGGAGATAGAGAGTTATGTCACTGAGACACCCCCGTCTCCAGCAGCTGAGAACCTTAAAATCTCAGCCATACCCAAATCTACAACAGCCACAGCCCCGTCCTCCGCCCAGAGCTGGAAATAAATCTCAGCCTTCCTGACCAGTGGGATCCAGTTTTCTCTTACACACCTCCAGGGTCAGGGAGTTCACTGCCTCTGGAAGTGGCTGGCCCCATCTCTGGGAACCTCTGCAGAGGAGAAAGCTCACTGTCACTTGCTGCCATCTGCCTCTCTGACCCAGTCTGTCAGAGCTAGCAGTTAAAAGCTTGGGTTTTGGAGGCAGCCAAGCTGGGTTTGCATCCCAGCTCAGTCTCTCTCTGCCCAGTTGGGCACACTCCAGTTTCCTCATCTGTAAATTGGGATAATAATCCCCATGCCTGTTTATTGGAGTTGTTTTGATCACAATGTGAACTAATGTATGTAAAGAGTTCAGTGTAGAGCCTGGCAGAGAATTGGTGGTTAATCAATGGTAGCTCTTATAACTGTGATTAGGCCCTCTCTCGGTCTTGGCTTTGCCTCCAGGGGCTGTGGAAACCACGGTACCCGCCCCCGGCCAGGCTGAACAGCCCCCAAACACTTTTCCTAGGATAAGCCTTGGCCCCCTGCCCATCCTTCTGCCTTGTCCAGAGCTGTGCCCTCCCCGCTGCCCCCGCTCCGCCGTCTGATTCTCCCACAGGGGTGTTCATGAGGCAGAGTGGGTTGGGTGTGGAACCTGGCCCAGTAGGGCAAGACTGCCCTCCTGGGCCCATGTGGGTTGTAGCCAGTGATGGCAGGTTGGCACCGGTGCCTGGATGCAGGGCCCATCTGCCCTTTTTCCCTCTGTCCTCCCCTGTCCGGGGGGTGGGGATATGCATGTTTGGCCCTGATCCTGGATTTTCCCCCCAGTCCCAGCTATGATCATTCTGCCCAGGGCCTGGCAACCCCTCCCTGGGGAACCGAAGGGCATGAGCCTCTGCTGCACCCGCCCCGGCCCCCGTCTCTTCCCCAAAGATTTGTGTTCTGTGATGTCCTCTGTGTACTCTGCCTATTTAATTTTTCTGTCTGTGTGTCTCTGCCTGTCTCATCCTCTCCCTCACTGTGTCTGTCATCTCTTTGTCCTCCTTCTCCCCCTCTCCCAGAATCTCTGGGGATGCAGCCCAGGTCTGTGATTCTGTGAAAACTGGGACTGAAGTCACAGCACCGACATGTGTCTTCCTTCTCTTCTTCTCTCCCACTGTCTCTTTCCACCTTCTCTGGCTCTGTTTCCCGAGGCTGCCTCTGGCTCTGGCTCAGTCCCACTGTGTCAATGTGTCTGTCTGTCCCTCCCACCTCTCCTGGTCCCTGTTATGGCCCCACAGTTCTCCATTTTCTGTCTGTAGTCTCTGTTTTTCTGCCTCCAGCTCCTCAGCCCCTCTCTGCTTGGGGGCATTACTGAGATCTTGGAGTTTGGGACCCCACCAGTCTTGGGCAGATGAAGGGCTCCAGGCTGAGTGCAGGCCTGGGCTCAGCCCACACTGTCTCTTGGAGCGTCACCCTGATGGACTCTTTGCTGCTGTCTTTAGGGCATCCCTCTGGAGCTCCTGCGTGGTGCTGCCCCTGCTGGCACTCACCTGGATGTCTGCTGTCCTGGCCATGACAGACCGCCGCTCCATCCTCTTCCAGGCGCTCTTCGCTGTCTTCAACTCTGCACAAGGCTTTGTCATCACGGCCGTGCACTGCTTCCTGCGCCGAGAGGTGGGGCGGGCCTCTCCTGTCCTTTCGCACCCACCTCACTGGGCCAGGCTTCTCACTTCTCCCCACTGTGCAGACCAGGAGGATCGAGGCCCCCAGATCAGGCCCCAAGCTGGACAGCCCTTGGTGTGGAAACTGAGGGCATGGGGGCCTTGGCTTTGGCCTCCTTGTTTCCTGGGTCTACTTCTCCCCTCTGACCTTCCCCTAGGCTGGATGCATTTCTATCCTTCCGTACCCACCTGGGTGCCTGGGGTGGGAAGCACAGCCAGCTGTGGCCAGGGGCCTTGTGGTGGCCTCAGGCCAGCAGGCACCCATTGCCCCCAGGTCCAGGATGTGGTGAAGTGCCAGATGGGTGTGTGCCGGGCTGATGAGAGTGAAGATTCTCCTGACTCGTGTAAGAATGGGCAGCTGCAGATTCTGGTGAGTGAGGAGACCTGGGCAGGGCACAGTGCTGGGCTATGAGTGTGCCCCTACCCCATTCCCCTGCTCCAGGCCCCTCACTTTCCCTATCCACGGTGGCAGGGTGGAGGAGATGCAGGGAACGGGGAAAGGACAAAGATCAGTTTTGATTCAGGCTCAATTGCTGACCACTGGGTGACATTGGGCAAGTCTTTCCCTCTTTCAGTTTCCCCCCCTGTCAGGTGGGGCTGGGGTAGACATGTCTGGGGCCCCTCTGGGCTCTATTGGACAGTGTGTCATGAGTAGCACCTCTGGGTGGGTAGGGAGGGGACTGAGACCCCCCACCCTGATACATTGATCCTCTCTCTGCCCACCCGCTCTGTCCCTCTCTGCCTATAGTCAGACTTTGAAAAGGATGTGGATCTGGCTTGTCAGACAGGTGAGTCTACCTGTGCAGAGCTGAGAATGGCCCCCAGGGAAGGGCTAGAAAGGTGGGCCCCCAGCCCCATCATGGGGGGCCCTGATTGAGGTCCGGCTATGGGGTTTAGCTTTAGAGTCAGACAGCCCTTAGTGGATTCAAGGCTGTGAACACACTGTGTGACTTTGGGCAAACAGCTTATTACTCTGAGCCTCAGATGAATTAGGGGATAACAAGTGCGTAGCAGGGTGCTTGGCACATAGTGACTTATAATATCGTATCATTTCCATGATTCTCACCAGAACCTCTTTTCGATTCTGTCTCCTGGGGAGGCTCTGCCCAGGGATGGGGGAGGAGGGCCGTGGGATCAGTTTCAGCACTGTGGGGTCAGAGGTCATGACCTGCAGCAGGAGCTGACCTGTGGGATCTGGGCTTTGGCTTTGCTCCTTGCCCTACCTTGCTGTGGGCCTCTGGGCCAGTTGTCTTCTTAGTCTCTCTGGTGTGGGAGAGAGTACCAAGTACCTGGTTGTCTCCCCAGCACTCAGTTTTCTCCTCTGTCTGACCCCAGGGGCTTGGTACCTGCCCAGCCCAGGCAAGGGCATCTGGGGGCTCCTCCTCCCAGGACTTACCTCCCTCCCACTCCTGCCCCCAGTTCTGTTCAAGGAGGTCAGCACTTGCAACCCATCCACCATCACGGGCACACTGTCCCGCCTGTCCCTGGATGAGGATGAGGAGCCCAAGTCCTGCCTCGTGGGTCCCGAGGGCAGCCTCAGCTTCTCACCACTGCCCGGGAATATCCTGATGCCCATGGCAGCCTCGCCAGGGCTAGGGGAGCCGCCGCCCCCCCAGGAGGCCAACCCTGTGTACATGTGTGGGGAGGGCAGCCTGCGGCAGCTGGACCTCACTTGGCTGCGGCCAGCCGAGCCAGGCCCCGAGGGGGACTACATGGTGCTGCCCCGACGGACTCTGAGCCTGCAGCCTGGCGGTGGGGGCGGAGGTGGCGAGGATCCCCCGAGACCCCGGCCCGAGGGCACCCCCCGACGGGCCACCAAGACACTGGCCCACACCGAAGCCTACCCCAGCTTCCTCTCTGTGGACCACTCGGGCCTGGGGCTGGGCCCTGCCTATGGGTCTCTACAGAACCCCTATGGGATGACCTTCCAACCACCACCGCCGACGCCCAGTGCCCGCCAAGTGCCCGAGCCGGCGGAGCGCAGCCGGACCATGCCCCGCACTGTGCCTGGCTCCACCATGAAGCTGGGCTCCTTGGAGGTGAGGGGACTACAGGGCATCGGGCCGGGGTGGGAGGCCTGCCTCCATGTGCCTGAGACTGTGTCTGAGTCCCAGGCAGCAGCCAGGGGTGCAGCCAGCAGCCTCCCCAGGGCGGCACCTTTGTACAGAATTGCTGAGAGTGTACACGTTGTGCATTTCTAACCTCTGTGCCCATGGCAGCCCCAAGGGAATCCTGGCTTCTCTGAACTCTAGGGCACTTGGACTTCACGTACTGAGGGTGTGCTTCTCGATACATTCACACTTGCTTTAAGGCCTACTTTGGGGTGGGTGATTAGGATGGGTCTTCTTTTAAGGGGCCTGTGGATCAGGCCAGGTGATATATTGTTAGGGAGGAGACATTCCGGGCTGAGAGCCTGGGCCTTCAAGTTACACAGATTTGGACGCTGAGCAAAATCTCTCTCTAAGCCTCAGTTAATCTCTCTTAACCTTAATATCTCCAAGCCTCAGTTTCCTCATTTGTAAAGTGAGAATAACAGAGCAGCCTCTTTGTAGAGTTGTGAGGATTAAATGAGTGATATAAAACATTTATCTCAGTGTAGAGCAGGTAGAAAGTGCTAGGTAATTGGAAATTGCTGCTATAACCATCCCTGAAATCAGCCTTGGCACTGGCCATAGGCCTGTGGTAATTGACCCTCCTCTTCCTGAGAAAATGTCAGCCCCTCCCTCTCCCTGTCTGAGTAGTTTCTGTAGATGTATACCGTCCCTCTGGCTTCCTTGGACCTGCTCCTTGCACAGAATCACTGGGAATAAGCAGGTGGTAGTGACCCACTGTAGAACTCTAAAACCTTCTAGAACATTCTAGAACTCTAGCTGGAGGGATAAGGGAAATGTGGATGAGGAAAGCAGCAGGAGTTGTAGCTCAGGCACTGCTGGCTGCTCATGTTTGGCCTCGGAAACCTGTTCCCCATCCTCTGCACTACGGAAATTAAGTTAGCAGCTAGAAGGTTAGAAGTTTAGTTTTTCTCCCAAAATGTTTCTCGAACAGTTGGTGCCTGCTCCTGTTGCAGATGGCAAAAACAGGAAGGCATAACAAAGAAAACTCGACACCAGCTCTGTGGGGTGGGGGTGTGCTCAGCATCACAGCAGGTTTGGGGCTGTGGACACCTGCTCATGGTTGGACCACTGAGGAGGGGCCAGCTTTGGGCTTCTTGTGTGGGAGGTGGCAAAAAATGTGCCAGCGTCTTGAGGGGTCAAGGATGACGTCCATAGTTCTGGTGCGGGCAACTGCAGTGGAGCGGAGGCGGAGGGGTGGCTTTGTGGTGGAGGATTCCGAATTTATTCACTCGGGCACAGCTGTGTGTGTGGTGCCTGTGGGCATCAGGGGACAGAGAGAGGTGTCCTGCTGCCTGCAGAAAGCAAAGGGATGGCCAGAAACAGGGAAGATGCACGTGTGTGGCGAAGGGCAGGAGAAGATCCAGGGCAGAGCGTACAGAGCCTAGTGTCGGGAAAGCCAGGGTAGCTGGTGGAGAAAGAGCAGGCAGGGAGGTTGGAGGACCAGGAGAGTGGCGTCATGAAGGCCGGTGGTGGCGAGCATGTCTCCGGGGCCTGGGACTTGGGAGATCTAGATGGTAGTTTAGGCATCATCCTTGAGGGCCTTGGGGTAAGTGCCCTCTCCTCCCTGGACCTCAATTTCCCCAATGTAATCTGGGAAAATCGGCCTTGGACTCGTGAGTGCTCTGTGCCAACATTCCAAGACTCTAGGCCTCCTCCTTGAGTGGCACTGGACACTGTAGGTTATTGGGGCCTTGGAGGTGATCTTGGGTAAGTGAGGGCTGGAGAGGCGTGAGGGGATGGGGAGGCCAGGGAGGCAGGGCCTGGTTTGTCAAGAAAAGGGGCAAGGCAGCATCAAAGGAAGGACTGAAAACCTGAGTTCTTGTGTTTGCAGGACAAGTGGAGGGTTCCAGGGAGAGGGGAGCCCTTGGCTGGCAATGAGAAAGAGGCGAGATGGGGCAAAAGGCTGGAATCCAGGGCACAGAGGAAGAAGCATCTGCTCTGTGATCCCATGTGGGAATCCATGTCCCTGCCATGTTGGATGTCTGCCTTGGGACATTTGGCCTGTGTGCAGTTGCATGTGTGTGCATGATCCAATGTGTGTGTGTGTTCCCTGTGAGCGTCTCCTGCATATGTATATATTGTAGGGGCAGCAGGGAATGTGGGCCTGGAGCCTAAGCTGCAGGCCTGTGGTGGGGTAGGGCCTCGCCTCATCCCCCAGGCCTCAGCCCCTGTTCCTACAACCCCAGGGGCTGCCCTTTCAGGATTTCAAGCTCCTGGCCCTGGGCTGAGGAAAGGTGCAGTGTGCAAGCCCTGGGGTATCAGGTTTCCAGTCTATGAAACCCTTTTTACCCTCGCATGTGGTAAAAATCTTTCTTCTCCTTCACTGTCTCCTTGCTTCTTCCCAGCGAAAGAAGTTACGGTATTCAGATCTGGACTTTGAGGTAAGTGCTGTGTTTATGTGTGTGTGTGTGTGTGTTGGCCAGGGGGTTGGAGGGCCATTTGTCCCTGGAGGGTCCACTCCTAAAATTAGCCCAAGTCCCATTACAGACAGAGCCTGACTCCACGAGACTGTGGTTTCTGTGAGATCCTCCCAACATCCCCTCCCTGCCCAAGCCTGAAGCCTCCTCATCCATGAAGAGAGCCAGGTCTTGTCCCAGAGGGCCCAGCAGTGGGCAGAGATATGGGGACCCAGGATGCCGAGTACCCTCAGTGGGGGGCTGGTTTACGGAGCTGCTGCAGTGAGTAGCACCTCCTCTGATGCCCTGTGGCTCCCAGAAGGTGATGCACACCCGGAAACGGCACTCAGAACTCTACCATGAGCTCAACCAGAAATTCCACACTTTTGACCGCTACCACAGCCAGTCCACGGCTAAGGTGAGGCCTCCTCCTATGGCTGCCCCTGCCTAAAGCTCAGGGCCTGACCTGGTGCAGTGGCCCCTGGGGTCAGACCCTGACCCGTGGCCCCCATTACAGAGGGAGAAGCGGTGGAGTGTGTCCTCGGGTGGGGCGGCCGAGCGGAGCATATCCAGCGTAAGTCTCCCTGGGCTGGGTGGGGGTGAGGGGGCTCTGAGGGACTCAATCCCTCCCCGCTCACTTATCCTGCCTGAGCAACTTCAGCCTGCCTCGCCAAGGGCCTACCCACGTCATAAGCAACAGTTGCTTGGGGATGGGGAGCATTGACGGGGACTCCACCAGCATCTTGAGGAGGGTGGGCAGTTAGGAGACATGGAGTCAGGGGGCCAGCTCTGGATCCAGGTGGATCTGGATTTGAACCTGACTTTGGCACTTGATTGCTTAGTAACTGGGCATCACTGGCCTCCTCTGAGCCACCTCAGTTCCTTCTGTACAGTGGGTAAGAGGGTATTGGCCCATATTCACGGACCCTTCCCTTCTCCCCACAGGAGAAGCCCAGTCCAGGGGAGCGTCCCAGTTTATCCCAACAGCGGCGACATCAGAGCTGGAGTACCTTCAAGTCTATGACGCTGGGCTCACTGCCCCCCAAACCCCGAGAACGGCTGGCCCTGCACCGGGCAGCAGCCTGGGAGCCCACAGAGCCACCAGATGGCGACTTCCAGACAGAGGTGTGAGTGCCACGCCGGACTGCCCACTGCATATAAATATATATATCTCTCTATTTTCACACTCCACTTTGGAACTACCCAGGAGCCAGCGCCCCCTCCCCTCTCCCGAGAGCTGGGCAGGGAGGCGCAGTGGACTCAGCGAGGCTTGGGGAGCCAGACACAGTGTGGCCTGGGGGGCCGGGGCCCTTCCCCATTTCTCAGAGGCCCCTCAGCCACTGGAGCCCCGTCTTTGCCCCAGCCTGTCTGTCCCTGCCCCGGGCTGGGAAGGGGGGAGGGGAACTTTGTTGGGAATAAACTTCACTCTGTGGATTTTGCCGCTGAGCTATTTGCTTCCCCCAGGTGAAGGCCTAGTCCTGGGACCCCGACTTTGTTCTTCTGTCTCCTTGGTTCACCTCACTTGATCTCATCTAATTGTGTGATGGGATCAGGCCAACCCTGACTGGGAGAGGGGTGCCTGGGCTCTGACCCCATCTTTGCCCTTGAATCCCTGTGTGACTTTGGACACATCCCTTTCCCTGTCGGGGCCTGGGGTAAGCAGATTGGGAATGTGGAGTCGGGCCCCTTGCAGCTGGCCTTCCCCAGTGGCTGCGATGGTCATGGCTGCTTTTCAATAGAGCCCAGAGGCCAGACTGCCTGGTCTGGAGCCCAAGTAAAGTCAGTTTCCCCGTCTGTGAAATGGGGATGGTACTAGTACTTACCTCATAGGGTTGTTAAGAGGATAAAATAGATTAATATTTCTAAAGCACTTAGTGCCTGACACAGAATAAGCTCTTTAAACATCAGCTGTTCTCTCCTGGCACTTGGTCTCATGCTGTGCTCTGTGCCAGGAGCTTCACACACACGACCCCTGACGCCTCACCACAACCTTGCTGGAAGATTTTAGGTTGTCCTTTTTGCGGAAAGGAAAACGAGGCCAGAGGTGGAAGTGACTTGCTCAAGGCCACAGTCAGAGGCAGGGCTGGGGCCTCACTTTTTTCGATGCCCCCTGGTAGGATAAGAAGCTTAAGCTCACTTTCCAGGGACGTGATCTTTATGGCTGCAGGGAAGTGTCAGGGAGCTGGGTTGTGGTGGAGCCTTGGGTTCAAGGGCTCAGGATGGATGTAGGGTGCAGGGGGCAGGCTGGCTTGGTGCCAGAGGGCAAGTATGAGAAACTCATTGCTTGGGCATATACTTTACATATCTGAGTGAATGGAGCCTTGACACCCAGGAAGAGGGGGGTGTAGGATCAGTGTGTGGAAACGTCTTACAGTAAGCACCATGGCCCTTCTGTGGTCAGGCAGCAACAGGCGCAGGGGCCACAGATGCAGCTGTTTGCCTGGTCATTTAGCAACATAGACACCTCTGGGCTCCTCCCCAGGGACTCTGAGGCACAGGTGCAAGCCCTTAGAAATCTGACAGTCTCTGGGGGATGGCCGACATGTCAGAGGGAGGGGTTAGGTGCTATAGGAGCCTCCTTGAGCAGCCCCAGAACTTAGGTGTGCAAAATACTCAGGTAGCACTACATTTGAGTCTTTGGGGGTAGATATTGTGACTTATTTTACAGATGAGGGATGAAGGGTCGGAGAGGGATGTGACTTTCCCAAACTCTCACAGCTTGTAAGTGACTATACTGGGACTCGTGGCTGGGAGTGGCAGAATCCCAGTAGCAGCCAGCTTAGGCAGGAGAGAACTCTGTTCGTTCCAGAATTACAGGTTGCAGCACGGACAGCTGCAGGCATGTGGCGAGCACTGGGCAATGGAACCCAGGGTCATCGCGCTGCCAGATGTTCCGTCCCTTGCAGTCGCTCACCCACTGTGGTCTACCAGGCTTCCATCTCTCAATTCCCATCACTCAGCTTTGCACCCTGAGAGAAAGAAACTTTCTTTCCATTTCCAATCAGCAAATCCCCAAGGAAGGGCTCTGATTGGCCCCAGGCAGGAGGTGGGGCACTATGATTTCAGCCCCCTTGAGAACCTAAGGGGAGGGAAAGAGGTTGTAGGTCTTCAAAGAGGGAGGTCTGTTCCCAGAAGTGGGAGATAGGCTTGTGCACACAAAGCCCCTGTCTCTGACCCTACACCAGCAGACCCCACTCCATGTCTTGGGCCTGGCCTTTCTCTGAGCCACCACCTGAAGTCATCTCAGTGCCTGTGTTCCTGTGCCCTTCCTTCCCAGCCCTGGGCTCCAGTGGCCACCACTAGGATCTCTCTGGGGCCTAGCCGAAAAGTGCATTCCTTTCCCCTCTGTAGTTTCTTGCTTTGCATCTGGTTTGGGGAGGAAGTTTATCATTCACCATGTTGATTCTGTTTAAATAGCCACCACAACTGCAGCAGGAGCTCCTGGGGGTTTTGAGACTCGCCACTTTCATGGTCGGGGCAGAGCTTTCCTGTGTTAGGGCTGTGCTTCACTCTGGCCCTCAATCCCCACTCCCTCAGACACTGACTTGCCATGTCGCCTTGGACAGGTCACTGGACCTTGACATAGAGTCTCCTTAACTGTACGCCTATTAACTTTTCCATTTGGGCTCATGTCTAACAACCTGTTGTTTCTTTCCTGGACTTGAATTTCTTACCTCATTGCCCTTGTTCTCTTTGCTTCCAGTTTCCAGTTCTTTGTTCACCTGGCCCAGGAGTGATCTTTCCAAAAAGCAAATCTGGCAAGGCCACTGCCCTGCTCAGAAGCCTTCCAAGGAGCCTAGAATTAGTCTAGAATGCAAAACCCTTGGTAATGTGGCCCTTGCCCACCTCTCCAGGCCTATCTCTCACCTCCACAGCTATGCACATGCCCTTCCTCCTGCCCGGAACTCCCTCCTGCTTACACTGGCAAAGTCCCCTTCATTCTCCCAGATCTAGCCTAAGTGGCCCCCTCTGTGAAGCTGTCCCTAAACTCCCTGCCCCAGCAGTCTGCACTCACTGGGCTCCCACAGCCTGGTATACACTTTTACTATCACTCTGCTCATGCAGATTTGCTACCCTCTTTGTTGACCTGGTTCAGTTTGTGCACTCAGCTGAAGGCTCCACAGGGAGCAGGTTATCAGCCGATCTTGACTGAACAGATGGAATGCACAAATCTCTCCAAACATTAGTTTTCTTATCTGCAATATGGGGATAATGATAGCCTTCACCCAGCCTTCCTCACTGGGCATCTGGAGCATGCTGTGAGCTTACTCATGGTGGGGCATTGTGCAGGTAGTATCTACCTCTCCCCTAGTTATTCCCTCCTGGGCCTCTTCTATATCCTATTCTATAACCCCCAAGAGGGAAGCCAGCTGTGGGTGCTGTCCATGGTTCTGAAAGGGACCTGCTACCCTCCCAGGAGATAAAGAAACACCCTGAGAGGCTCACCCAAGCTCAGTTGCAGTCTTGTATTGGCTTCCAGATTGTGGCAGGGTCATGGGTGAGCAGTCTGGCCCTTCCTCCATAAGATCAGACCCCAGAGAATATCCAAAAAAAAAAAAAATACAAGACATGTTTCCATAGTATAGCAGTTAGCACATGCAGAAGGTCCTGAGTTCATGCCCTAGTGGAGCCACAGACCACAGTCTATGGCAATGCCACCCTGAACAAGCCCGATGTCTGTTCTCAGAAGCTAAGCAGGGTTGGACCTGGTTAGTGCTTGGACGGGAGACCACCTAGGAAGAACAGGTACTTTTTACTTTAAAAAGTAAAAAAAGGTGGGATTCATTTTAATAATGTATTTAACAATATGTCGAAAAAATAATTTCAACACATAATAAAATTATCAGCAAGACACTTGGCATTCTTTTCTTGTACTGCATATTTGAAATCTAGTGTGTGTTTTACACATACAGCACGTCTCAGTTCATTCTGGCCACATTTTGAGTGGTCAGGAACCACATGTGGCTAGTGGCTACTGTATTGGAGAGCACAGCTCTAGACAGAACAAAGGCAGTGACCTTGGGCAAGCCAATGCTGTGTCCTTTGTGAAAAAGAGGTACAAGTACTACCTGCCTCACTGGATCATGGTGAGGGCTCAAGGAGGTGAGGTAGGGATGGTCTCCAGCCCAGTACCAGCACAAAATAGGCACTAAGTCAGTGTTCCTGGAATCTAGGGATTTGGGGGATATGGGTGGGCAGGGAGGGTGTGCTGGGAAGTAGAAGAAAGTCCTGAGGAGACCTGTGGACTGGTATTTGGCGAACCTCAGCAGGGCTGGGGGAAAGCTGCACCCCCTCTCCCCACCCCTGCGGTCACCCCTAGAGCCTGTCTTCTCTCCTCCCATATGTAGTCCCAGACTGTGGAAGGGGGCAGGTTGGGACTGGTACTTGAACAGACACATTAAAACTCACTTGGGTTTAATTTACTTCCATTAGGTACCAATTAAAAGGAAATTAGGTGGCCTAGGTGGCCTGAGGGAGAACTTGGTTGTGGGATGCTGCCAACTCCTGCCTCTCTAGACTTATTACCCTTGAGGCTTTCTCTTGCCCACTCTGGAAGCTCATGGGGTCCACAGATGGGGCTTTTAGGGCCATTCCCCAGTACTTCCTGTTATTTCCCCTGTAACTCCTTCAAGGCTACCAACCGCAGGAAGACCCCCTACCCTCTCAGGTCCTACGACATGCTAAGTGACCCATGGGCTTGTCTTACACACCTGCATAGATGACCATGTCATTGGATTTGGGGCACAGGGAAAGGACAAGCATTGGGAGAGACAGTCATAACTTTGGCCTTGGGTGTGTTAACCCTGAAGTACCTTGGAGGTGGTCGAGGGGGTATTTCAAATAGGAAGTAGTGGTTAGATAGGACTGGAACTCTGGAGAAGGGCTGGGCTAGAATCACAAAGCCATTTGGGAGTGGGCCGTAGGTTGAGTGGGAGGAAATGACGGTATAGACAGTTCTTGAAGTGGGGCTATGAAAAGAGGGAGATATGCTCATGTCCCACTGTAGGCTTTGAAGGTGAATTAGCTGGAGGAGATGATGGAATGTTTCCAGGAATGGAAAGGCCCCCCAAGATCCTACATAATGGTAGACCAAAAATAACCAGCCTTACCATCCTGAGAGGCAGGGTCCTAAGACCTGGTAATGAAAATCATCATAGAAGTTGGTTCTGCTCATTTGTTGGGCCGCAGGCCAGCCACTGTCCCTGAAGAGAGGGTAAGGGGATAGGGGCACTCAACAAAACCTCAGACCTTTTGAAAGGAGGGAACTCTGGGCTCCATGGGGAGCACCCAGGGCACAAGATGGAGGTATAGACATAGTGCCCTGGGCTCTCTGCAGCTCTGCTCATGCTTCTGACCAGGCACGAGCAGATGCAAGCCCTCCTCACATGTGCTGTTAGCCCCCCACTGGGCTGCTCCAGGCTGGTATGTCCCCATCCCTTGCAGTGGCATGGCACAGGCCCAGCCATCAATCCAAGTATCCCTAGAGTCAACCAAGAAAGTCAATATTTAATTTGGGCACCATGTTAATGCCATCGATTGCCAACTCCCCTCTTCCACTTCTTCAAGCTCATTTGTCACTTCCCACCCACTGGGGGTGGGGGTGGTGCCTAAACTCAGTGGAGGCAGAGCTCAGCCTGAGGTTGGCTTGGGGAAACTGGCCTGCACATGGGAGTGCTGCCAGCTTTCCTTCTCCCTAAGACTCACTCATCTGCTTTGTTTTGAGTTTCCCCAGCTGCATCTCCAGAGAGGGAGGTAAAATGGGGAGGAGGGTCCACTTGTCTCCCAGCTGTGGCTGAGTCTAATTCCCTGCAGGGTCCAGACACAGAGCAGGTGTGGCTGGGGGGTGAATTATGGAGGGAAGGTTAGAACCTGTGGAGTATGCATTGTGGAAGAGAAGTAAGAGGCTAGGGCTGTGCCAGCTGAGGCTTCTGGAACCTCTCCTGGGTGCCCAGTGCTGTGCCTGTGTGAAACCCACATGGGAACCTCGAGGTAAAGGTCCACCTCCAGGCTCAGCAAGGAGCTTGGGGGTGCATTGAGCTTAGAGGCTTAAAGCCCAGCTGGGCAGTGAAAGAGGCTGGGGGGAGGGCAGGGATCATATCAAGGCTGGGCTGGGGCCAGCCCCCTGTTCATTTTGTCAGGTCTATGGATCCAGATATGGGCAGGTAAGCTGGGACCCTTGGCATTCTTCCCCAGCCCAGCCCACTCACCCTCAGGAAGGGAATGAAGTCTGTATTGGGGACCAGGCTTGTGTTCAAACAGCAACTGCATTCCCAACATGCTGAATGACCTTGGGCAAGTTAAGTAATCACTGAGCCTTAGATTTCTCCTCTGAGAAGTCAGGGCTTTGGTCACTTTGTACAGTTTTCAGAGGGTCAGGAATGGGCAGGCCTTCATGGCCCAGAGGGATATTCCCCAGAGTTCTCACATTGAGCAGCTGCCAAATCAGCCTTGAGAAGCTGCCAAGACTGTTTCTGTGGGGCCGTCGGCTGTCAGGCGCCTGGCCACCATGGCACACTTGGTGCTCCTCATTATCCCCAACCCATGAGCCAAGACCACGTCGCTGAGGGGACAGTTGGGCCAGGCCTGTTATCTAGCACTGGGTGATCTGATGGCAGATAGTCCAGTTTGGGGCACCAGCAAGATGGCAACGACGCATGTATGTGGCAAGAAAGTCTGCTTCCTTGAACTTAACCAGAATTTTGCAATTGAAAAATCCAAAAAGTTGTTTTCATTTTAGCATAAGTGCAGATATTGTGCTTCATGGATTAGTATTATTTCCATTATGAATTGTGTATGAGGAACACCAGACTCTTTTCAATGGGTAGGGTATTGAAATGTCATAATCTGGTCCCATCCTGAGCTGCCCAAGGACTCCTCAGTAGCCCAGGTGGCCCACTCTGAGCTGCTCAGTCAAGCCTTGAACCAGGAGAGCCTGACTTGATCATTCACTTATTTAGTAAACATTGTCTGATGCCAACTCATGCCAGGCTCTGATCTGGATACTGACAAGGTAAAGATGAGGAAGACATGGTCTCTAAAAAGGATACCAAGTTGGATGAAAGCAAGGGAACGGGGTAGATTTTGTTTCCTCTGCCTAAAACCTTCCAAGGGCTTCCCGTTACTCTTAGAATAAAGTTAAGACTCCACACTGTGGCCCAAGGGGAGGGGCCTGATCTGGTCCCCCATCATTCTGACTGAGTCTCTAGAACTCTCCTCACTGATGGAGCTCCAGACATGTGGCTTCCTTTCTGTTCCTCCAACACATTTCACAGGTTCTCCCACCCCAGGGCCTTTGCATGTGCTGTACCCTCCACTTGAAAGGCTCTTTCCTGGCTATTATTTTGCCGGATCCTCATCTTTTGATGGGAGCTCTAATGACACTTCCTCAGAAAGGCCTCTTTGCATACCCTTTGCCCCCTGAGTCATTTTTGAGGACATCACTCTAATCCTTCCATAGTACCGCTTCTCCTGATCTGAAATTATAGTGTCTGTGTCCTTATATTGTTTGTCTCTCCCACTAGACTGTGAAACTGAGACCACAACAGGGTGATAGTCACTGAGATACCATTGCCTGGCATATAATAGGAACTTACTATATGTTTTTGAATGAATGAATGAATGAATGAATGAAAGTGTAGTGCTTAAAAGTCCCATAGGACATCAAGAGGTGGTATCCTGGGAGCAGAGCTAAAGTTCTGGCCCTCAGTGCCCTGCCACAGACCCACTGTATCTGTGTCCAGCCTTTGCAGGGGCTGTAAGAGGGGTAGTGTTGCATGTGCAGGCCTGGGAAGGGGAGTGCCCCATAGGACTCCAGCCTCGCGGCATGCATATTGCAAGAGGCTCATTCCTTGCATATTAACTTGCTGCTGGACAGGCAGCTCCCACTGCTGCTGAAATTTTCACTGTCAGGGCCAATGATTGATCTGGGATGGGGGCTTGGAGGACAAAGCATCCATGTCCAGAAGGCCATGTACACTTTTGTGTGAGAGTATCATGTGCAGTCATTTAGGCAGGGGCTTGCTCCCAGGTGCCATGCAGGGGTGCTACATGTGTACCTGCATGTCTGAGCATGTTCTGCCCTTAGCTGGCCTGCAGTGCACACAGGTGACTTATGTTTTACATGCTATCACTTCCAAACCCAACTGAGGGAAGGAGGGGCCTTTAGAGACCATTGACTTCTACTCCATGTGCAGAAAGAGAAACTGAGGCCCACAGAGGGGAGTTGTTGCTCGAGGTTACATCATGAGTCTATGGAGGGTCAAGGCTAATGCTCAGTGGACAGTGAGCATTCATGGAGAACCAAATGTGTATCTGGCACAGTGATGGAGGCTGGGGACTTGCTACACTAGAGAAGCCCACAATCCAGGAAACAGGGCTGGGGGAAGAGGGAGACATACATGGACATGAGCAGGAGGGGTCTCCTCTGCCTTTAGGGAGAGCATGTCAGGGAAGGCTTCTTAAGGAAGGAAACACTGCGCTGAGCTTTGAAGACTAATTGAAAGCTCAGCAGGCAGAGAAAGGGGAAAGGGCACTCCAGGCCGAAGGAGCCACGTAAGCAAAGGCATGAAGCATGAAACAACCTGGCAAGTTTGGGGAACTGCAAATCATGTGGTTTGGCTGCAGAGGAGAATGCGGGAAGGATGGGCTGCAGAGATGAGGCTGTGAGGGAGATAGGTTCTGATCACAGTGGCCTTGTGTGCCATGATAGGAATCTGGATTTTGTTCTGAGGATTGCTGGGGAAATCGCTGAAGCCAACTTGGGTTTTAGAAAGATTTCTTTCGCTACCAAGGAAAAATGAATTCAACAAATAGTGTTTTGAGAACTTACTATGTGCCAGGTGCCACGCTGGGTCCTGAGGATTCTCTTCAAAATAAGGCACACACATCCTCAGCCCTGCAGTAGGGATATAACAGGTAGAGCAGGTAGAAAGCTTGGCACACGAATTCAAGAAATACCCCATTTTAAAATTCTCGTTAAATCAGTCCCAATCTGATTCACTCAAGGCCCTTTCCAACAAGTTGGCAGAAAATTCAATTTCAGCCATCACTGGGGCCCCTGTAGAGGCTTGCACAAGGACCTGGTGTCCCACCTGAGTCTAAGCATGGAGGAGGTGCCTCGTCTTTGGTCTACACTGGTCAGAGAGAGATACCAGTTGCCTAGCCCTTATGGTCCCTTGGGGTTCAGCAGCTTGGCTGTTCCTCTGCCACTTGGGGGCACTGAGGCTAGTACCCCTGTGTGGGCTCCAGCCTTCCCAAGTACACAGCCACCTGTCCACCACAGTTCCAATCACCTGTCAGGGAAGGGGCTGCTGGACACAGGTCCCCACTGCTCGCAGGACCCCCACTTCTGCCCTCTCTTCGGCTAGCTGCTCTTTCCTTTTCTGTCCACATCGTCCTCTTCTCATCCCTTGAGAACACCTAGCACAGTCTCTTCCAGGTTAGCTTTTGGAAAAATCAGGATGAGCCATCGGAATTCAAGCAGCTTTCGTGTTCAGCCCAGCACAGTTCCCTGAGGCTAGGAAAATCAAAGTGATTGGCTACCATCTTAGAACTGGGAGGAAAGCAAAACAACGAACATCTCAAGGGTTACCTAACTCACACCTGGAACTCAGGAAAGGTCTCAGTTTTTCTACTGAGCCTCGAAGACATCAAGGGCAAATGTTCCAGGAAAAGGGAGTAGCAGATGTGAAGGCCTCAAAGTGAGAGCCAACGAGGGATGTGTGGAACTGCAGGTTGCCTTGTGAGACTAGGACTGAAGGAGGTGGGGCTGGGTGGTGGGGCCTTCTAAATCCCAAGCTATGGTTTGAAGCTCATCTTGACCATGAGAAACCATAGAAAGATTTTAAAGAAGTGACACAACCAGATTTCTGGTTTATAAGCACTCGTTGGGTAGTGGTAGAATGGTTGGGGAGAAGGTAAAATTGGAGGCAGAGGGAGCTGTTGGCAGGAGCTGAAGGAATCCAAGCAAAGGACAGTGGCTGCCTGGACCAGTGGCTGGGTGGTGTTGGAGAGAAGAGGATTATCTATACCTAAGTATCAGGAAGAAGGGACAGAACTTGGGGTTGTGGGGAAGAGAGGACAGGTCTTCGAATGACTGAGATGGAGCAGACTGAGCAGGATGGTGGTGTACAGGCACCAGTGGGACGGCCAGGGAGAGGAAGGATTGGGGAGTGCAGTGGATCCCTTCTCCATCCCGCCTCTGCATCCCGCAATTCCCAAACTTCCCACTAGATGGAGGGCTGGTGCTGGGAGACCGACTCCACCGCTCATCCTCCGCCTCTTACCCTCCAATAATTGGGCCTCCACTTGGGCCTCCTCAAATTTCGCGTTCTTGAATTCGCCACGAGAGCTCATGTATTGGGGATATCAAGCTGCTCCCGCACCCCAGGACTGTGGCTTCAGCCCTGCCCCTAGTGTCTCCGTGTGCCGCTCTGTGTCCGCATACACAGGGGTGTCTCCGTGCTCGGGGCTGCCTCAGCTACCGCAGCCTCAAAGACCGCCCGGCTTTCACAGACAGATACGTCCTCAGACTAGAGGTCTACACATCAACCGCAGCAAGTCCTCCGACGCTCTCCGTCTCCCCGACCCCACGCTGGGGGAGGAGGCCCCTTTTCCTCTCGCTTCTGTTCCAGGCCCCAGACGCAGTCCCAGGCAGTCAGATGTTAGGCATGTAGGTTTCTCTTTACCTTAGGAACTAGATGCAAGGTTGGCCAGAGCTGGGCGGAGCCAGGTAGGAGGCGGGGCCTAGGGTGCAGTCGGGAAGGCACTCCAGCCATGGGTATGGCCCAAGACGGGCCAGGGGCGTGGCCAGAGTGGTCTGGAGGCGTGGCCAGGGGCGTGGTTGGGTCAGGCTCCCCAGAACCTGGAAGCTTTCTCCTGTTTCCTCCTCAGTGGTTTGAGTCACCCGAGAGCCTCGCCCTCTCTGGCCTCCAGTCCAATAGCCGGAGAGACCCACAGTCTGGCCCGACTTAACAGGGGTCGTTTCTCCGGAGGCTGCTCCCAGCTCCCTGGAACTGCCAGACTTTTCAGGGGAGGCGCGGGAAAAGGGGTTAGGGATGCATTCTCTGAACCTGCACCTCATCCCTGCAACCCCCTACTCCCACTCAAAGTGCTTCCATTCTTTTCCATATACACAGCCGGATAACCTGGGGCTTGAGCCTCGATCTGAAGGAGCCGGTCAGGCGCCTGCGCCTCCACGAGGCCCTTGTTCCTTGCCTCTCTGCGCTCCGGCCTGGAGCCGGCTCTAAAAATAGACCAAGGCGCCTGAACGTGCTCATCCGGGAGGGGGTCTGGGAGGCTTGAGTCACCCTTCAGAGAGGGCCTCCCACCCTTCTCCGGGAGACGGGGCTGCCTTGACGGCCAGGCATCACTTCGACTTTGTTGGCCGCACTCTGCGCTCTTGGCTGTGCCAGGTTGCCGGAGAGCCGGCCAGGCGATGGCTTCCCGGGCCGGTGAGCAGTAGCAGCCACAGCCGGGAAGGATTTGGAGTTCCTGGCCCTGATTTATTTAGTTGTTTTCGTGTGTCTGGCGGCGACATACCGACCCGCCCCCTTCTTTGGCGGGACAATCACGTCTACACCTGCCTTTCTCTCCCGCCCAGGCCCAAGGGGCTGTTGTCTGGGTGGGGACCTGGGCCTGGAGGAGCAAAAAGTCCCAGCGTGGATCTGATCTTAGCCGTTCTGGAGCTAACTAACATTCCCACTCTACAGATGAGGAAACTGAGTTCCAAAGGGAGGAAGGGGCGAATCGTACTGCAGAGTGTGCTGTAAGAGCCCTGGATTCAAATCCCAGCTCTGCCTCTTAGTAAGCCACTTCTTAGGGCCTGTCGCCTTAGTTGCTCCAGTTGAGGATGGCAACCATGTACCCATACAATGAGAATAATGATAGATACTTAGGATTGTCCTGATGATTAAAATTATTTTTTTAAAAAACAGCATAGGCATTTTGGGAGTTACAGTAATCCTGGGTTCAATCCTATCACAGCAAGTTAGTTAACATCAGACTTGGGAACTGGAAGGGGCTCAAGAGTCCCCAGATTCAACTGTTCCTTGTTGCCAAAGAACAGAGAATCTCCTTAAAGCAAATAATGCATCAAGGCAGACCCTGGCCTTGCACCCCAGTCCCAGGCTCTGTCCTCCTGCCTTCAACCACCTGTCCCCCTTTTGTCCGAACACCAGTGTCAGACTGTTTCTGAATGGTCAAGGCTGACGATACTCCAACTGGTTTTGTTTCTTTACATATTATATGCTACTCAGGTCACTTCATAGGAAAAATAAACTATTGTATATCTTCAGAAATGTCATCACCCTTTCAAAACTACATACAATCGGCTATGTAAATAGTGATTGGGTAGAGGGGACCATCGGAGATGAATGTGGGTATGAGGTACAAGGCAAAAGTCCCTGGTGAATCACTCCCCAATAATAATAATGTTAATAACGAACATTTTTGAGTGCTTACCATGGGCTTGGCTTAGTTTCATGCATTATCTCATTTAATCTTTTCCCAAATTTCGTGTGGTTAGGTGTTATCATCATCACCCCATTTTACAGATATGGAAACTAAGGGCTCAGAGAAGTGAAGAAATTTGCCTAAGAGAACAAAGCCAGGAAGTAGCAGAGCCAGTATCAAATCCTTTCTGATGTTTGGTTTTATTTTCTGCCATGAAGAAAAAGTTGGGTTTCGCCCTAAAGTTTCCCTCCCTCAACCTCCCTTTCTAACTAGGCTGTCAAGCTTCCCCAGCCCAGCCCAGGACACTACTGGGAGGAGGTGGGGCTGGGCAGTAGCCAAACTTATCTCCAACCAGAGATTCCAGGATTCGAAGAATTTACGAGTCTAACTCTCTCAGGCTCTTGAATGCAAGAAAAGAATCTGGGAGTCCCTGGATGTTCCCCTCTTCACCACACCTCACCCAGGACACTCCTTGGCTTGCCCTCCATGGGGGGAGTTTGTCCTCAGAAGGCACTGGGCCCCCTCTTTCATTCATCCAGGAAATGTTTATAAATCGCTTAGTCTTTGTCATAGTCTCCGGGAATAAAATGTAGCAAAAGTAGCTCTTTCTATGGCATAAAGTCTAGCAGGGCCCAAAGACACTCAGGTAAATCAGTGGTGGATAATTGATTATAACCCTCCCTCTTCCAAGCTTCTTTCTGTTCAGATTTACCCCTTCTGGGAGACTATTGCTTTCCTCACCCCCTGGTGGAAAGGAAAGTGAAGACAGTCTCAAAGCTAAAAGTTGGGGGTGGGGTGGGGCGTGGGGGGGAGCAGGGAGTTGGTGAAGGAAGCCTGCCAACAGATTGTGTGTGCTGTGGTGAAGAGGTTACACTCTTTCGACATATGTACGGAATAGCTGGAACCTACTGAGTTCCAGGAACCATGCTCAGCACTTTATATGAGTCGTCTCTGGTAATCCTCAGAGCATCTTTGTGAGCTGTGGACAGTTCTGTTTTACCAACAAGAAAAACGAAGTTCATTCCAAGAGGCGAAGTGATTTCCCCAAAGTCGGATACCTAGTAAGTGGTAGAGTTTGAACCCAATTATTCTGGGTTGGAACCCCCATCTGTAGAGCCACTATGCTGAGTTCTTGTTTGATTTTTAGGTGAGGAAACTAAGACTCAGAGAGGCCTAGGGACTGGCTAAAGGTCACATAGCACAGCAGGACTGACTTGAGTTGGTTGGTAGCCAAAGGGATGGGTGGGTAAGGGTATAGAAATTATCCTACCAGGGCCTTGGAGGGCAAAATATTGCGTCAAAAGAGATCATTGAGGGTGAGGCAGTGCCTAGAAGGAAGCTGGGGGCCAGGTCAGTCTGGGGGTCCTCAGTGCTACCTGTGCTCCAGTTCAAATTCAGCTCTATCCTTGCTAGCTGTGTGACCTTGAGATCATTACCCACCTTCTCTCTGCCTGCCTCCTCATGCTCCTCATGCTCAGAATAGGGATTATAATAGCACCTGGGCCTCCTGTAGTTATTATGAGACTGAACTGAATTTCTC
The DNA here is from genome assembly GCF_014176215.1 of Rousettus aegyptiacus. Lineage (NCBI taxonomy): Eukaryota > Metazoa > Chordata > Mammalia > Chiroptera > Pteropodidae > Rousettus > Rousettus aegyptiacus. The sequence continues at coordinate 19,622,095 of NW_023416284.1, read as the reverse complement.
TATGTATGGTGCCAGCCAGCACTTTAGAAGGATTCAAAAGATGTTAGCTACTGTTATTAGAGGCAGAGCCAGGATCAAACTCTGGTGTCTTCTAATGGCCCCCACCCCTGGTCAGAGTATGATTAAGAGTTTAAAGGAGGTCAGAGAGTGTGGGAGTTCTGAGGAGCAGAATCTTCCTCTTGGGGTAGAGCAGGGTTTCAGCACAGTGGCACTAGTGACATTTTGAGCTAGATAATGTTGTATTATGGGGACTGCGACAGTCCTGTGCAGTGTAGGATCTTTAGCAGCTTCCCTGGCTTTACCCTTTAGATGCCAGTAGCACCCCCTCAAGTTGTAACGACTAAAAATGTCTCCAGACCTTGCCACATGCCCCCGAGGGAGCAAAATTGCCCCGGCTGAGAACTACTGAGGTACAGTAATCAGGCAAGGTGCTTTAAGGTACTTTAACACACCAGGTGGCTTAATGTGGGATCCTACGATTTATCTCATGGTACGGTAGAGAGGTGGGCCCAGGGTCCCACAGTGGGTGGAGGTAGGACTGGAATCCAGGTCCCCCAGAATAGATGGGCAGAGCTAGGGGACAACCAAGCTGAGGCCCAGGATGTCTGGACTGTTCTCCCTTCTTCCCCCAGTGCCTCCCCGTCTGACCATTGCCACATCCACAGCAGTGTCCATCAGAGTCTGAGCTTGCCTCTCCAGAAGCTCCATGGTGGTCCAACCAAGCAGGTGCCTGGCACCACAAGCTACTGAAGATGCCCTGATTGAGCAACTAAAAATGTTGCCAGGGCCGATGTTGCCAAGGCCAGGGGTGTCAGTGTGCAGCTCACAATGGCCCTGCAGGGGAGGTGGGCATCAGCAGAGTGGCACAACGGCTCATCCAAGGAGACTATAAAGCTGCCATCAGAGGTGAAAGATGGGTCTTCCTGCCGCAAGAACATGAACGGCTATGGAGACATGGTGACAAGGCTGATTTAGGGCCAGGAGAGGGAGGGAGAATGAGAGACAGAGAGTCAGAGATACAGAGCCAGAAACAGAGACACATGCAGATACAGAGAGAGAGAGAGAGAGAGAGACAGAGACAGAGACAGAGACAGAGACAGAGACAGAGATAGGGTGAAGAGAAGCAGAGCAGCAGAGAACAGGGAAGCAGAGAACAGAGATAAGGAGAGACAGGAGACAAGAACATAAAAATAAGGAAAGTGTAAGAAAAGACAGAGGTCAGAGACACAGACATAGAGATGCAGAGTTAGAGATGCAGATCCAAAAACGAAGAGATATGGGAGTTAGAGAGACAAAGGCAAGAGGGTGCTGGAGAGGGGCCAGAGTCACAGAGAGGGAGGAAGGAGAGCTGGAGAAGCAGACATCTGACACAGACGCAGAAAAGAGGACAGAGATAGTGAGAGAGACCTTGACGTGGTAAGGAGACAGGCCAGAGACACCCAGAGAAACCAAAGGAAGCAGAAAGATACCTTGGTCCTCTGATGTCAGATTCTCCTCTATGACCCAGAAGCTGCATGTGTGCATGTATTTGCACACATATACATTCGCGTGTGTGCTTGCGTGTCACATCCCCTGTGGGTGCACCTCTGTGTCTAGGCTTGGACAGCGGACAGTGCTCATGTGCATTAGCCCCCTAATTCCCCAGTGGGTGCCTGTGGTGCGCCACGCTCAGCTGTAGGACAGTGAGTATCAGTAGACAAGGCCCCTCATGGAGCCTCTTGCTTATAAGTAGAGAAAGACAATACGCAAATGAACACACACCAGAGCTATACAGAGATTTAATACAGAGTTATGTAGTAGAAAGTGGCTTGGGGCTCTTCCCTATCTGGTGGTCAGGGAAGGCCAGTCTGGGGAGGTGACCTATGAAGTGAGACAGGTCAAAGAGCCAGCCTAGCAAAGATCTGAGACAAAACCTTCCAGGAGGAGGGAAGGGTTGGTGTAAAAGCCCCTGGGAGAAAAGTAAGTTGGCAAATTCAGCTTCTAGGGTGAGGCACTGGACAGGAGACGGAGGCCAGATCATGAAGGACTTGGTAAGGCCAAGGGAAAGATTTTGGCTTTTACGGTGGATGAAATGAGACCGAGAAGATTGAAGCAGGAGAGTAAAGCCAACAGCTACAAGTTTGGAAAGTTCTTGCTGGCTGTTGGGTGGGAAGCAGAGGTTCGCAGGCTCCTGGGGCAAAAGAGGATGGCGTCTTGGGTGAGAATGGGGAGGATGCAGGCAGTGTTTTGGGGCAGAATCAATAGGACTGCGGGGGGTGGTGGAGTAAAGGATGGAGCCAGTGATGGTTTCTAGGTGTTTTGACTGAGCATTCAAGTGAATTATGGTGGCATTTACTAGAATGAGGAAGACAGGGAGAAGCAGATCAGAGGGAAATAATCAAGAGGTCTGTTTTGAACTTGTGTGACATGCCTGTGTGTCTGTGTTTGTGTACTTGTTTGCAAATATGCCTGAATCCAGGTGTGTGTGTGTGTGTGTGTATGTGTGTGTGTGTGTGCGCGCGCACGCGCGCGCGCGTGCGCATGCGTCTGTAGGAGTTCAGATCACCTCTGCTTGGCGTTATGGGGGCCCCTGGGCCAGTTCTGGGACCAGGCCCTGTCTTGGCTCTTCACTTTCCCCCAGCTCCAGGTGCTGCCACTGCCAGACCGGGATTCCCCAGTGGCCAGCTGGGATGGTGTGGTGGCCGGGCCCTTGGACACCGCCGACATCTGGGCACATTACCCTAGGCCCTGAAGGCCCTGGTAGCCCAATCCGGCAGCGGCGGGCAGGCTCTAGGGCAGCTGGTGGCGATTAGCAGCGTTGATTACCTCGTAGCAACACCATCTGGGGTGAGGGCACTGAGCCCAGCCCTAAGGGATACCCTGCTTGCTGGCGTGCGGGCTTTCTGGGGCTGACTGCATGTAAATGTCAGCCTCGCTGCATGCATGCACATATGCACGTGTGTCAGTGTGTGCATGTCTCGTGGGGGTTTCTGTGGGAGCCGCCCTTGTCTGTGTGGCCAGCTGTGTATGTGCTGTAGGTCTGCAGGTTTCTCTGCTTGCGTATATGCTCATGGGCACATGCGTGTGTTTCTAAGTGTGTTTTTGTACACGCATGTCTGTGTGTGCACACGTGTGCATATCCAAGTACCTGCAGTGTTGTGTGCATGCATTCTGAGATTTACGTACCTGAGTCTGAGTATGTCCAAAGATATATTTCTGTGGATTCGTCTGTGCTCACACAGGTCTCTGTGTGTCTTTACATGGAGGAATATCGTGTGCGCATGTGTCTGTATGAACATAAGTGCTTACGTGTGCATGTGGAGCCTACACGAATGTGTTGTGAGAGGGCATAGCTGACTGCATGCTTCTTGATGTGTGCACATATGTGTCAGAGGGAGGAAGGGTGTGGGCACATTGTAGACTGTGTCTATGATAGTGTATTTAGGCTTAGGGTGTGCCTCAGGCTTGGCTGTTCCGGTGAGCACCTTGGGGTGGTGTGGGAAGGTCTCTGGACTCCCCCTTATCAGGTCCCTCCAGCTCTGGGTTTAACCATGCCCTCCTGTCTGGGAGAATCTGGAGCATAAATGGGGAGAGGGTAGGAGTTGTGCAAGATGGCACGGTGGTGAAGAGCTTGTACTCTGAGTCCAGGCTAGCTGGGCATGGGTCCCTGCTCCACCACCCACTAACCATGTGATCCTGGACAAGTTATGTTATTCCTATGCTCCAGGTTTCCCATCTGTAAAGTGAGAAGAAGAATAGAATTCTCCCGGCTGGGGTGGTGGTGAGGATTAAAAGAATTAGCCTATATGAAGTTCTTAACACAGAGCCTGACCTAGCTGTGTTGCCTATTATTTCTCGAGTGCCCACCTCTGGGGCAGTCCCCTGTGGCCAGGCTGGGCCTATGCCTACACACCCACTAGGCCAGAGAAGCATCCAGAAATCCCCACCCCTTCCACTTCCCGCCTGCTGAGCTCAGCACTTCCCAGGCCCCACCACTGTCGTAGCCACATCTGGGCTGGCTCCTTGCAGGGACCACAGTGGGGGCGCTTCCGTGGCCACAGTTGAGGTTTCTGCTGACTCAGCGCCTCTGGCTCTGGAGGCGGGAAATCCGGGTTAGATGGGGCCACAGGGCCAGGGCTCCACCATGTTGCCTCTATAGGAAGGCCCCTCAAATCAGGGCACTTCGTTTGCTTCCCCCTCACCCCACACCCATTCCTACCACTCACGGGCTTCTCGAACCTACTTCTTCGTAGCTCCTCAGCCTTGGTGCCCAGAAATTTGCTGCTGTCAGAGGGAGACCCTTGGAAGGGTCACCTTGGTCATCTCCCTCTGGACAAAATTGGACATGTTACCTGCTCCTTTCTCCTCAGAAGTCCAGTCTCTCATCCAACCCCAGTTCCTCTTGGTTCCTTGGGTCCTGGTTATAAAGCGACACCTCTCCATTGCTGGGTATAAGCTGGAATCCAGCCTCACCCCCTCACCCACCCCTACCTCCCACCTGGTTCACAGTAAAAGTGATCATAACAGTGAATATTTATTGAGCTCCTCTCTTGTGCCAGACCCTGTAGTAAGCATTTTTATAGCCTTTAACTCGTTTTCCTGCTCACAACAACCCTGTGAGGTATATAGGTCATTATTCCATGTTCCAGATGAGAGAAATGGAGCCAGAAGTGAAATAGTAAGTTTGAAGCCACAGAGCTGGAGCAGAGGACAGGGACTGGCGCCCTGCTAACCTCCTGGGGTAAGGAAGAATAAGGGGTTCCCCTTCTCTGGGAACGAGCCCAGAGCAGAAGGGGTTAATTTAGCATCCCCCTTGCGGGGGTGCCCTCCTCCAAGTTCAGACAGACCAAGGAACAGACTAACTGGAAATGTGAGGCCAAGAAACTGGAAAAAGCTGACCAAGGCAGCTTGGGCAACAGCCACGTCACCGGGTGCCATGGAACTAGGGGGGAGGGTCTTCACTCCTCTCCCCAAGCCATCTGGAGGCCTAGCCAGGGAAGGGAAAGGGGGTGGCACGGGGGAGGCCCCTTCCAGCTCCATGCTTGGCTTTTAAAGGGCCGGCCTCCCCACCCACCCGCCTGCCCCTGGAACCCCCTTGCCGGGCAGCTCCGGGCAGGCAGGGTCCCGCCTTGCTTGGCTGGCTGACTGGTTCACCTGGCGGGAAGTAGGAGGGCGGGGCCGGGAGGACAGCCAGGCCAGGAGCTGGGCTGTGAGTCCGCTGCCTTTGCCGGCTGCCGAGCCCCCTCCTGGCCCTCCCGCCCTCCTGCCTGGCGGGCGGGTCCAGCTGTGTTCCATTAGCGGAGGCCCTGGCTAGTCCCCAGCCCCTTGGAACCTCCCCGTCTTCCCCCACTTGGAGTGGCCGGCAGTCGGGGCAGGCTCGCAAGCCTAGCAGCATTCAGCCCCAAGAGCTCGGGACCCAGGAAGCTGGGACCCAAGGCCAGCCAGAAGGGATTGAAGACACCACCCCCCAGCGGGCCTGAGGAACCCAGGCCCTGCTTCTCCTGGCTGACTATCCTGGGCTGCCTGGATTACTCAGTGAGGTGGGGGAATCTCCAGCCACGGTAAGTGGAAGTGGAGTGGGCTGTTTCCAGGCTCTGGGGTAAAGGGCTCCTTCTTCCCCTGACTTTCTGGGGTAAAGTGGCTTTCCCTCTCTGGATCTCAATTACCTTCTCTACAGCTGGATGAACTCTAAACTCCATCCCAGTTCTGACTCTCTCCGCCCCCAAATCTGTGCCTTTTATTGGGGTGGGATCATCTTCCTGGAAGCTTCTCTTCTTCTATCCTTGTGGCCCCCTCCTCTGGCTGGGGCCAGGGGAGTGACAGCCAGAGATTAGGAGCAGGAAGGCGACACGGCACATCAATGTTCACGCCTCCACACGCATTCACATTCCTCCAACAGTTAGCAGTTCTTCCATTGACTGGCAGGATGGGGAAGCCAGGACAATGTTTGAGAGATGGGAGGTGCACACCACTAGAATGAGGGGCGATGAGTAGGGTGGAGGAACAGTTCTGTCTCAGGGGATTGGGGCCATATTTCCAGTATGTTGAGGTGAGGGGGTCCTTCCTGTTCTTATTCTCTTTCCAGGACTGAGGGAGGAGAAATAGAATTCCATTATAGCTGGAAGGAATGAGGTCAGACTTGCATAAGAACTTCCCAACAGGAAGGCCATTCACAGGCTGACTGTGTGCACGTGTGTATGTGCAAGCTAGTGTATCTGGGTATATCGGTAAACGCGTCACTGTGAGCTTGCCTGTGTGCAAATAAATTTATATGCATACGCTGGCATGCGTGTGTCTGTGTGTACATATATGTGCCTATATATATCTGTGTGTGTCATGCTGACACGTGCATGACTCTGTGTGTGTGTGTGTGTGCGTGAGCTGCCTGTCTCAGGGGAGGCTAGATGATGTATGGCTCTGCTGGCTGATTGCTGAGCCCGCATTGATTTATCTGGGTCCATCCATCAGGGTTTAATAAAACTAAAAGATGAGCATCCATCAGCACAGGAGGTTGGCAACAAGGTCCTGAGCCCTGGTGACCTGTTCTCCCGCCCATTGTCCCCATGGGGGATCCTTGCTTGGCATACACACAACCCTGTGATGCCTTCCAGGAGACTCAGCTCAGTTGTCAGCCCCTGACCTTGTGGGTGCCTGACAGGGCCTCCTGGCTGAGCTGGTTGTAGCTAGCCAGGCACCAGGCAAGTATATACCAATATGGCGTATAGGTTGATTAAGTACTGAAATACTTCCAAGTGTGTTGGTAAATACCCTCTGTCTCAAGCCATCCCAATTGACCTGGCCTTCTAGGATCCTCTAGACTTCGCCTCAATTCAGCAACTATCCACTGGCATAGCTAGATGCCTCCTGGACTCTAGGTCCAGCCAACATTCTGTTCTGGTTGATTGGTGTGTGTGCCATACCGGTGGTTAAAGAATTTGAAAATTACCCCAGCCCAAATCCTAACCTAATGCCTGTGGTTGGGCCTTTCTTAGAGGGACTGATGCCTGGATAGACCTCTTGCCACCTCAGTACCAGAGTCTGGGCCCCCTGGGCTGGCCACTACTTACCTATATGTGGAATTGTGCTGTGTGAGCTCAGGAATCCAACTTCCTGGTTTCTGTGATTTCAGGAGCTGCGGCTGTAGCCGACCTCTCTGGACCAGGATGTGGGCATCTTGGGCTTCTGGCCTGTGGCTGCTTGGTCTCTGGGCTACCTGCAGCCATGGGGCAAATACAGGTGAGATGACACATGACGTTCAGAGTGCCATAGGCTCGTGACTGGCTCCCTGAGGTGCAGGGGTCCTGTGCACGTATGTGACCATGTGCCAGGACCATGTGGGCGTTTATAGGAGAGTCTGGGGCCTGGGTCCAGGGTAGCCTGAGGTGTTTGCACATATGAGTCTGTGCGAGGTGAGCTGGAGTGTGTGTATTTCTGTCTGTATATTTGTGTGTCTCTCTCTGGGCCTCTCTGTGTTTATATCTCAAAGTCATTCTGTGCATCTGCACATATTCCTATGTCTCTGTGTGTGAGAGCAACCCCCCTCCCTAATACATAAACCCATCCTGTGCACAGAGTACTGGTAAGGCCAGTGGGGTGGGGAGGAACAGCAGTGAGCTCTCTCTGCAGAAGATAGCTTCATTCTGAAAGAGGCACAGGCTGTTCCACTCCTTTTTATGGTGGAGAATTCATCCTCCAGTCCACAGGCTCCTCCTCCTCCAAGGCTGGCCCTGGGTTTCATATAAAAGGCCCTCCTTGAGGCCCAGACACTGGATGAGACAGTGGGTGCAGCTTTCCAGGGCCCAAAGCCAGAGGAAGTTGACCGGGCAATTTGCCCTGCCTTGTTGGGTACCCTCTGCGCTCAGTAGCTCAGCTTCTTAGCTGAGCAGAAATAGAAATCCTAGAACCCAAATCCAGCCAAAGAAGGCAGAAAAACCAGGGTTCAGATGTGGGAGGGGTATGCACCCTGGTGCATGTGACTTCCTACAGGTCATGTGTGTACATATGTGTGCACGTGTGCCTTGCTCTCCTCTCTCTCACCGGGTCCCCTGGGGGATGGAGCAGGGAATTTCAACATCTGTAAGGAATCTGGGCCCATTGCCAAGGGGTGAGTCACCCATTGCTGCTGCCCGATGCTGAAGATGATCCTCCTGGCCAGACTTGGGGGAGGGAGACTCTAGTAGGGTCACCAGGCCTAGAGATCCAGGATTTCTTCTTCCAGCCAGGCAGCCAGGGAGTACAATGTCCAGCTTCTAGGAGCTGTAGTCACCATCTTACCCCAGCTACCCCATCTGCATTGATGGGAAGGGCTTTTTGATTCTAGCCTCTATCACTTCTGTTATAGCACTACTTCCAACACTTTGCTCAATCAGGCCTAGGGAAGAGGCAGGCCCATGGTGTCCACCTGTCCCATCAGGATTTTGGAGACCTGAATTAAGCAATCGCCTTTTCTAGGAGTCTTTGCCCCCTTGATAGACCCTGTCTGGAGCCCTAAGGCCTTAATTATTCCCTTAGGCTTGTAGTTCCCTCAGGCCCTCAGTTTCTTCTCGATGTTTCACAAGGTGGTGGTCTAAGTGAAAAGTCAGTCTGTTGACCCAGCCAGACCCGTGTCTGGCCCATTTGTCTGCTTTGGGTGCAGGAAGTGGCCCCCAAACCATTGCTGAGAACATTTGTACCAGTTGTAACGCATGCACTTGTGTATAATACAAGCGTGTGTGAGCTTGACATTTCCTTACCCCTGAAATTCTCTTCTGCTCCCCACTTGGGTGTATGTCATGGAGGGAGCACACAGCTTCCCCACTCCATCTGAGTTCGAGAGCTACCCAGAGTTGCTTTCATTCTCTCTCTTGCTGGCCTGGCCCCTGACTTGGCCTTGGGAGATTTGGGTTCTAGGGGTTCTGGTCCTGCTCTGCTTGAACTCATTCTGTAGCCTGGGGCCAGGCCTCATCCCTGGGCCTCAGTCTTCCTATCTATATACCGAGGGTCCTCCTGGCTCCTAGGGTAGTCAGGGTCAGAAGGCAAGGGGTGAAACCTGGCCTGAGGCACGGCCTGGCTAAAGGTTTAGAGTGGGGACTATGAACTTGCTCCTTCCCAGGATCCCCAAGAGCCTGGCTGTGCAGCTACCTCAGCCTGAGCCCACGGAGTATCTCACGGCCAATTTCTCTTTCAGGTGAGCATTGCCCACCTTCACAGCAAGAAGGACTCAAGTTAGAACACAGAAGCGACTTATCGACCAATGTGACCGGTGAGTGTCTGTCTCATCCTGCTGTCCCCGCCTAACGTTTTTCCTGGAGTAGCCTGTACCCCTCCTCACCTGCCCAGCTGAGCTCTTCACCTGGTGTCTCCCCTGAAGGCTTCAACCTCATTCGCCGACTCAGCCTCATGAAAACATCTGCCATTAAGAAGATCCGTAACCCCAAAGGGCCTCTCATCCTGCGACTAGGGGCGGCCTCACTCACCCAGCCCACACGGTAAAGGCCCCAGAGTGACTACGGGGAGTTGATACTGACCTCAGCCACACTCCCCAGCAACTCTGGATATGGAGCTAAGCCCGGTGCACCTGCGTGTCATTTTATCCCACCCCCTACCAGGAGTTAACCTGGTCCCCACTCCTGGGGCTTGCAGGGTGGGCAGAGAGGAGGTGCCTGGCAGACCCGCTCTCTGTCCCTCCTCTATCTCTGGCTAGCAGTGGTTGGGGACAGGTCTGCATCCTGTGAGTTCCAGGATGGGGGGTGGGAACCTGGCAAGAGGCTGTGTGTGTGTGTGTGTGTGCGTGTGCGTGTATGCATGCACACAGCCTCACATATAAAGTCCAGACTCCCACAAGTCCCTGGGTGTTCTGGCTCCTATTTACCTCTCAAGCCTCATCTCCTTACATGTTCCTCTTTCTTTCTTGCTTCTGTAGTCCTGCCGAACCCTGTTCGTATTTGTTCAGTCTCTCTCCTCCTACCCTGGGCCCAGTTATTCTCCCCAGGGCATCCTGAATTCCTTGGAAGCACTTACCATGATTGTAAGATGGTGAAATAATCATCTGGGGATTCTTTATTTATGATCCCCCACCCACCCACCCACATCAGACTCGAAGGCTCCATGAGTACAGGCACTTTCTGTTTTCATCACTGTCATCTCCAGCAGCCAGACTCACACTTGGCACATAGTAGACACTCAAGAAATGTCTGTAGAATGAATGGATGTGTATAGGTGTGTGTCAGTTTGGAGGTGTGGGCCTGCATGTATCTCGTGCAGGTGCAACAGTCTTGAGGGCCCCGGATGGGCAGCTAGTGGTCTCCCTCCTGAGCCTCAGAGAACCCTCTCTGCTCTATCCCCAGACGAGTGTTCCCTCAGGGCCTCCCCAATGAGTTTGCCCTGGTGCTGACTCTATTGCTGAAGAAACGCACCCACCAGAACACATGGTATTTGTTCCAAGTGACTGATGAAGATGGGTATCCACAGGTGAGCCCCACTCTCACCCTCGTTGCTCTTAGGGCCTTGAGCAGTACCAGTCCAGTCCAATTTCTGTGCCAGTTTGGGATTTCAGGGGCTTCCCTGCTCCATCTCTGTGCCCGCCCTCGAGGCCACCCCTACCCCATCAGCATCTATCTCATTCTGTCAGGACATCCTACTCTGCGACCCCAAGCAGTGTTTTTTCCTTTCCAGGCCTCAGTTTCCCCTCCTATAAAGTGAGCTTGAGGGCCCTTAACTTTGCCATGCTATGGCTCTGGGGCTCTGATTCTCTGTCCTGTATCTTTCCCAATTCCACACAGATTTCCCTAGAAGTCAACAGCCAAGAGCAGAGCCTGGAGCTTCGGGCCCGGGGCCAAGATGGCGACTTTGTGTCCTGCATCTTCTCAGTGCCCCAGCTCTTCGACCTGCATTGGCACAAGCTGCTGCTGAGTGTGGCGGAGCGTGTGGCCTCCGTACATGTGGACTGTACCTCAGCCTCCTCCCAGCCTCTGGGGCCCCGGCGACCCATGCAGCCTGTGGGTCATGTCTTTCTGGGCTTGGATGCTGAGCAGGGCAAGCCTGTCCCAGTGAGTGCTAGGTCAGGCTCTTGCAATCTGCATCTGACTAGCTCCTTTCCTTGCTCAGAATCCTCTCATGGTTCCCCATTGCTCCCCTGATGAAGCCTAAACATATTAACCTAGCATTCAAGGCCTTTCATGATCTGGTCCCTATAAAGGTCTGCAGCATCATCTTCATCTCTCTCCACGCAGCTCTGCTCTGGTCAATTTCATCCTGGTCATCCACCACACCTAGTACTTTGCTTTTGCCTACGCTGTTGCCTCCACCTGGAATGCTTTTCCTTGCATATCCATCTGTTGAAAATCTGCTGGTCCTTCAAGGCCCAGCTTGAATGAAACCACCTTTTCCCCCGTTCCTCTGAGCCCAAGCTAAGATTTCTCCCTTCTCTTCCTCTTTCTCGCATGTACAGTTTTCTTTTGCTTTTGGTGACAGCTATGTTCCTGACGGCCTTGCAGGCCAGACTGGACACTCTCTGAAGTCAGATCCTGGGGCGGAGCCATCTCTGTGCCTCACTGGGGGCCAGGACACAGAGCTAATTGTGTGAAAATGAAGTGGAACTGATTTGTGTGTCCCCTGCAGTTTGACCTTCAGCAGGCACATATCTACTGTGACCCGGAGCTTGTGCTGGAGGAGGGCTGCTGTGAGATTTTACCGGGAGGGGTGAGTGGCCTGGCCCCAGCACAGCTGGGGGAGGGGGCCTTTGGGGCACTGCCCGGGGGCACAGTGTGGTGGAGATAGGGGACAAGGAAGGAGATGCCTAGAGATCTTAGGATGAGTGGCTGTGTGGGGATCTGCTTTTTGTACTGAACCCAGCTTTTCCCCCCACCCTGGGCAGTGCCCCCCAGAGACTTCCAAGGCCCGCCGGGACACCCAGAGCAATGAGCTCATCGAGATCAATCCACAGACTGAGGGCAAGGTCTACACCCGCTGCTTCTGCCTGGAGGAGCCTCAGAACAGCAAGGTGGGTGGGCGGGACAGGCGGACATGGGCACAAGCAAGCAAAGTAAGACTCCCCTCCCCTGACCTGACCGAGGTCTACCCCAGGGTCAGTTGTGCCTGGTGTAGGGAGGGCACTGAAAGCCCTGCCTATTTGTGTACTGTCCCTATAGGATTCAAGAAGGCAGAGAGACAGCTCACAGGGTGACCTTGTTCCTGCCTGCCTATTGGCATTGAGAGTTGTGCCCATCTAGATGTGGAACTACCCAGACCCTCACTGATGCCACCCCAGACCCTTCTGGTGAGGGCAGGATGAAGCTTGTACCCCAAAGCAGTTTCTCTAGGACAAGGATACATGGGGTCAGAGGCCAGGCCACACTACTTCCCTTAGGGCTTGCTCACTCTCCTGGTCCCAGCCCCAGTCAGTGCCGGGCTGGTTCTCTGCCCAGCACCATGGCCAGCTGCCCTGCCCATGCGCAGGTTCTTTAGGGATGGCAGGGAAGCCCAGTTCCTCCCTCAGCCCCTCCCCCACTGGGCATTGTGCCCAGCCTTTGGCTGCAGGAACACAGGGTCTCATTGATTCATGGTCTTGTTTTCTCCGACATCACGTGGGTGGGGAGGAATGGAGGGGGCTCCGTGGGGTGCCAGGGGCCTGAGCTGGCTCTTGATGCACTGGGAGGTACCAGATGTTAGGCTGAGGCGGTACCTGGGATCCATGCCCCTGTCCGAGTGCTCCTTTCTAGCATGGGCCCCAGAACTGCCCCCTCCTCAAGAGTTCCCCCTTACTCTGTCTGCCCAGGTGGATGCCCAGCTGACGGGAAGAATCAACCAGAAGGCAGAAAAGGGAACAAAGGTAGAGATGGTGGGGTGGGGGAGGAGGCCCTGGTGCCCTCTGTGTGCCCTTCATGCTGTCTGTATGAGACCCATTCCCATACTCTTTCCACCTGCCCCCACTCCTGGACAAAGCTTAGGATATGTAGGTACTAGCTTTGAGAAGGAAGGATGAATGGGGGCGAGACAGACCCAGTACCCGGCACTATGATGGGCACCCACTCCTGGTGGTTCTTGGGGAAAGGTGCCTCATCTCCTGCATTCCCTGCCCATCCGCATGCCCTCTCTCTTCCCAGGCCCGTCAGGAGACAGCCTCCGATGAGGTAAGCCTCTTATCTAGACTAGAAAAAAAGCTTGATTGAGGAGATGCCAGCATAAACCCTTTGGACAAGGCTTTTGGGCTCTGAAATCTGAGCATGAGGGTGTGGGATGTTAGGCCGAGGAGCTACACAGCTCCTAGGAATACTTGGAGGGCCTGATGCTGGGCCCTGTCTGCCCACTGCCTCTCATTAGGAGGGCAGGGGTTTGGGTCCTGGATGCTTCTACTGAGTTGAGAGCAAATGGCCATCGGCATCATGGGGAGAGCCCAGGCCTTGGCCACAGGGCCCTGGATTATGGGTCTCATTCTGCCCTGACATGCTATGTGATCCAGAGCCCAGTGCTATCCCTCTCTGTGCTTCAGTTACCTCAGCTGAGGAATAGTTTGGCTCTGGGTGGGTGGGAGTTGAAGAGTGAGGCTTGTTTGATAGAATTCCTATCCTCATGCTCCCTCAGACTCCACCAGGACACATGTGATGGTCTGTGTGCTTGGTGTGTGTGGGGGGAGGAATGGCTGGAGAGGGTGGTCCTGGGCCCTCAGAACCAACCTTCTGGCCTGTTCTTCCCTTTCAGTGCCCACCCTGTGTCCATGGTGCCCGGGAAAGCAATGTGAGTGAATAGGGGATGTGCAGGGTGGGGTGGGAACTGGCTGGGAGTGGGTGTTGCTTAGAAGTTGGCTTGACAGCTTCCTGGTTACGGACAAGGGGGTCTTTGTGCACTTTCAAACTCCCTGCCTGCGCATCACCCAGAGCTGGGCTTGACCCCCACCCCCATCCCCACCAAGCGAGGCTGCGTGGAAGGAAGCCTCGTGCCCTGTGATCTGGGCAATGTATTGGGATCCAGGGTGGAATGGGGATGGGGCGGTAGCCAGCAGGATCAGGACCTTGGTTGCCGGTCCCAGCTTTGCACTCCCCACAAGGACTAAGGCCTGCCTTGCTTGAGGACTTCCCACATCATCTTGGAGGACTAAATAAGGGGAAGGGCTCAGGGTGACACAGCCCAGCACTGGTCCCAAAAACACATGTCAGCTCAAGGCCTCCCCTCCTATCCCTCCCTCTCTAGCTGGCCCTGGCTCATCCTCCCTCTGGGCGGCCAGAAGGACAAGAGAAAGGGGCTCAGTGCAAGCCCAGCTGGTGCCCAGCTGTGTATCTTCCATGGGTTGCATGAGTCACCACTTTACCAAGGCCTGACATTGTGAGTTGACAAGCCACATTGGTCCACAAAGGCACAACACTGACTCCCCTCAGCTCTAAGCCCCCCAACCTTAGGGAAAATCAGAAAGTACCCCCTCTACTGCTTGTCCCTCTTTCCATCCAGTCCCCCACCAAATCTGGTTAGGCCGATAGTCCCCAGATGTGCATGGGTTACCATGGCAACTGAGCATCTATGTTATGCTAGCAACTGGGAGGGCGGAGCTAGCCAAAGCCAGGCAGGTTAGAGAAGGTAGGTTAGACTCCTCTGCAACTTTGACAGCCTTAGGATGTAGTCAGCCTGCTGGCTGGCCTGAGCGGCAGAGAAGGGGCTGAAATTCTGCCTATTGGTCCTGTTGCCATGCTGTGTGATCCTGGCTAAATCGATTGCTCTCTCTGGGCCCTTGGTTATCCCTCCCTCTCTGAGGTATAATGCTCTCTCCTATGTCCCCTCAGGTCACAATCGGTCCCTCTGGCCTCAAGGTGAGTCCCAGATGGAGAACAAGACTCTCTTTCCCTCTTGAGTGGTCCCATCACATGCCACAGAATATGACCCTGTGGCTGTGTTTACATTGGGGCTACCTGAGCCCAAATGTGTGTGGAGTGATTAGGTGTGTGCATGTGTTTGGAGAGTGGGGGTTGTATATGTGTAAGAATGTTAAAAACTACCCTTTTCGGAGGCACTATTTCAGAGGCCCTGCTGCACATCAGGTTCTGGGCCACACATGTGCATATCTGTTACCTTCCTGGACCCCCTCAAGCATCCTGTGAGCTGGGTACTCTCATTTTACTTCAGAGAAAACTGAGGCCCAGCTAGACTCACATGTATGACAGGTGTGTCAGAGCGATGATGTGTTGGTGTGGCTGCATGCATCTCTGGACACATGCTTGCATGTGTGCAGACCACTGTAGTGGTGTTGAGGGCAAAACCCATACATTTGTGGACCTATCAGGACTGCAGAGCTTGTGAGTGATGGGGTAGGCAGTGCATGTGTGAATGTGAGGTCGTGTGCTTGTGTGTGCTCGTAAGTAATTCTTGGGGCCACCTTCATGTGAGTGCTGACAGTGCCAGGCTCTGTGCTGAGCACTCTACCTACGCATCACACCTTGAGGTGGGTGTCGGCATGAACCCCATTTTATTGATGAAGAAACTGAGGCTCAGAAATCTCATGACTTGCCCTAAGTCACATACTAAAGTGGTGAGATTTGAACTCAGGCGGCCTGACTCTCACCATCGTGGGTTTCTGCCACTCCATGTGTGTCCATGTGCATGTGTCCACGTGCCCCTGGGTGAGCTGCGTGTGAGTTAGTGTGCTTGGGTAGGGGTGTGGGGGAAGAGATACCCTCTGTTCGATATAGCCTTTTGGCTTGGGGGTGGATATGTGGATGAATGCATATGGAATCCATGTGCTGTGTGTGTGGTGGGGGTTGAGCTGGGGCTTGGGGTGGGTCTGCAGGCATTTGCACACCCATGTGTGATGGATAGATGGAGAGGACCAGATTGAGTCTTCCCATGTGCCCCCTCTGCTCCCAGCCTTGATTTTGGTCTCATCCACAGGGAGGGAAAGGTGAGCAGGGCCTGCCTGGCCCATCAGGCCCTAAGGGAGAGAAGGGAGCCCGGGTAAGTGCCTCAGCCATGCCTGCTGCGGGACCCTTCCCAGCTGTGCCCTGGGGGTGGGCTAGGAGGTGAGCCATCATAAGATCATATCGGATGAAAACCTGGAGCCTGGCCCAAATGGTGGATGAGGGCCATGGTCTTTCTAGGGGTTGGTGTATGGAAGCCTCTATTTTCTAGGGGCACCTGGGATTGTGGGATTCCTAGGCCCATCTTCCTCAAAACAGAGCCCTACCCCTCATCCCTTGTTCTCTACCCCTAGGGTAATGATTGTGTCCAAATCTCCCCGGATGCCCCGCTTCAGGTAAGACCCGGAGGGGAGGCCTACTTTAGGATCAATATGGGGTCAGCCCTGGGGAAGGGACTCTGCCCTCGGCAGCTCACAGGGTGACCCTGGGCCAACCTAGGGCCCCTCTTAACATTTAATCTCTATGCTCAGTGTGCAGAAGGCCCAAAGGGCGAGAAGGGGGCGTCAGGAGCCTTGGTGAGTATGGGAGCAGGGGTAGAGTAGGGGCAGTGGGGTCCTGGCCCAGGCTCTGCTTCCTTTCTCACCCCTTCTTTTGTCTTTGCATCTCAGGGACCCTCAGGACTACCGGGCTCTACAGGCCAGAAGGTAATGGGCCTGAATTTGGAGGATGTGTGTGTCAGGGAGGTTTGTGGGTCCTACAGACACGAGGAGAGAGGTGTCCGAAGCCTTCCCAGAGGATGGTGTCATTGGGCACAGAGCTGGCAGTACCTCCTAACCCCCCCAGTTACTCCATCATGTCCAAATTCCCACCAGACCTGGAAGGAAATGCCACGGACCCCAGAGTGTGTAGTCTGGCTGGCTTGGACCTTCTTCCTGTTGTCTACCCTCCAGTGATAACTGAAGCCCTTTAATCTCAGAGAGACCACAGGTCTAGAAGGGAGTTGTCTCTGCCCAAAATGGAGCTGCCCAGGTCCTTCCAGCCCCTTCCCTCAACCCCAGCCACTTTGTCTCTTCCTTCTCCAGGGTCAGAAAGGCGAGAGAGGAGACGGAGGCATCAAGGGCTCCATGGGAAAGCCAGGCCGAGATGTACGGTGCTTGGGTCCCTCTCCACCACACCCCTCACATCCCTAAGTGCAGGGTTTTGGAATGCTGGGATTTAACCATCAGGACCCACTTGATACTCTTGCTCAGACAGAACAGAGACGTGGGAGGGGAGGGCTATGCACAGCAAGGAGGGGGCCCCCTGACTCCCTGCCTAAGAGCCCCTGACCTCCAATGCTCTGAGGTTGACATTTGATGACCTTGGGACACCGGGTGGAGTCTGGCTTTGGGGAGGGGCAGTGGGTCTGTACCTGTTCCACTGGGGCCTGCAGTCCCAGGGAGGTACCAGGCCTTGGCCATTCTTACACGCCACCCTCCTTGCAACCTGCTCCCAGGGCCGGCCAGGAGAGATCTGCATCATGGGGCCCAAAGGGCAGAAGGTGAGTTGTGGATTCTGTGGGGCGGAGAGTGGGTGCCAGGCTGAGGCAGCAGCTCTCTCACGCCCACGTCATGTCTGACCAGGGAGACCCTGGCTTTGTTGGGCCTGAGGGGCTGGCAGGAGAGCCTGGGCCCCCAGGCCAACCTGGGCCCCCTGGGATAGGACTTCCTGGTACCCCGGTGAGTACCCATTACCCCTCCTGCTGTCCTTTCCTCAGAGACCCTTCTCCTGCCTGGCCAGGGTTTGGGAGATAAGGCCCAGTCTTGGGTCCCAGTCAGGGAAAGGGGCTAGAATAGATTTCTCTGTAATGCAAGGCCCCTGGGAATCCTCTATGTGATACTGTTTCTGCCCTCAGGGGGACCCAGGTGGCCCACCAGGCCCTAAGGGAGACAAGGTAAGCACAGGCTGGAGCATGGACGCATAAGGGTGCCCCCTGCTTGGTGGGAGGAAGAAGAATGGGGCTGAGGGGTAGCTGGGGTGATGGGAATGTGCAGGAAGGGGCCAAGCATTTGACCGAGGAGGCTGGGCTCCAGTTAGCCAGGCCCCTTGGTGGGGAGGGTCCCCATCCCAGTGCTTGCTAATGTGGGAGGCTTGGGCTGTGTTCCAGGCATGGGAAAGGGCAGGCCTAAGTCTGGCAGGACCAGCGTGGCCTTAGTGGAGGGCCTGGAGGGCCTGAGCTTGTTTTAGGGCCTTGTGCCTTGATGAGCAGAAAGCCCTGGAAATTGTCTGTCTGCTGTGGTTCCTCTGAGGTCGCTCAGATTACTTCCGAACCTGCTACATGAGGGAAGGGGGGTACATAGAGGCCTATGTTCTCCTTTCTTTTGCATCCAGAAGGACTTGGGTTAGACACGGAGAAGTACAGGAAGAGAGCGTTTGCTGATCAAACAGACCAAAAGGAGATGGGAGATTTGGCAGATTGTCCTACCATCCAGAGAGGGGACTGGATGGGAAAGGGGTGAATGGGTTGAGGTCACAGCCAGGTGCTTCCCCCTTAATCCTTCTTCTGACTGCAGGGCAGCTCTGGGACACCAGGAAAGGAAGGTCCTGGAGGGAAACCTGTGAGTGACCCCAATTTGATGAGGGTGGGGGGCTGCTGCCCACTATACCCAGGTCTGCTCTATCGAGGCCTCCGGGGGGTGGGGTGGGGGGGTAGAGCTAGGTCCTTGGGCCTCCTCTTGGAGCACCAGCCCCTCTGCCTTGGCACTAATCTACTGCTTCTCCTACAGGGGAAGCCAGGGGTGCCTGGGCTGAAGGGAGAGAAGGTGAGTCTCCAGCTGGGTTGGGGTGGAGCCTAAGTGGAGATGATGTTGAGCATCGAGGGCCCTGTGATCAGGGATGCTAGACCTCCCTCAGGGCACCCCCACGCCTTCTCTGTCCCTACAGTGTGCATGTGTGATTACTCAATAGAGAGCCTGATTGCAGAGTCACTCAGCTGGGTTCAAATCCCTCCTTGGCCACTCACATGATTTATGACTATGGCAAGCTTCCCTATCTGTAAATGGGACACAAAGCTTTCTTATGTCTGGTCATGAGGATGTCTGGTCGTGAGGATGTCTAGGATTCATAAATTGAAAAGATGAGTCAGTTGAACAGAAAGTCCCTCCAGTGTTCCTGCTGTGCACGCTGTGATGGGGCTAGGGTGCTGGCCCACCCAATGTCTAGAGCTCCTTGTCTTCCCCAGAGTCTTGGCTTCACCTTGTCCATTTATGGTCTCTCCCTTCTGCTAGGGTGACCCCTGCGAAGTGTGCCCAACACTGCCTGAAGGGTTCCAGAACTTTGTGGGGCTCCCTGGAAAGCCAGGGCCCAAAGGGGAACCTGGTAATCCTGCACCAACCAGGGTAAGTGCCCAGGATGGATGCTGAGGGGCTCCACAAGAAAACCTGGACGCATGATCATAGAGAGGAGTTGGGCAGAGGGACTGGGTACTTCTCATGGCCATAGAGAGATTGTGGGTAGAGTGTCTAGGCACTTAGCTTCATTGGTGAAAGCTGAACCATAGAGTTTAGGGCTGGACTAGAAGGCTACCTCTGGTCTCTATGGCAACCTCCCAAGTTTCCTGAGGAGCTGCTAAAATGCCTTTTGGGCAAGCAGGAGTAGAGCCAGCCCTTATAGTGAGCAAGGAAGGCTGCGCCCTCCTCCTCGGATTGGGTGTTGGTTGGGGGTGATGGAGAGGAGTAGGCAGGGCTGAGTTAGGGTCCTGGCCTAGACCTCTAGCCCCATTCCCTCACAGACCCTTTCTTTTAGGAGGGCCTGGGAGCTGTTGGACAAAAAGGTGATCGGGTATGTATAGGAACTTTCTGGTGGGGTGGCTTAGTCTAGTCATTTCCTCCATCCGTTACATGGGTTGATGAGCTCTGGCTCTGGGGTGCTGACTTTGACCCCTCTAAACCCTTGGGTGTCTGAAGTGTTTGTGATGTGTGACATTGCTATCCTCATATATGGCTAGGAAGTTTGGAGTGCTCCAAAACACCCAGTCTCAGCCCATAAACCTTTTCTCCCTGCAGGGAGACCCTGGCATTCAAGGCCTCAAAGGAGAGAAGGTGAGGGAAACCCCAGCCCCTGGCTGCTGTGCTCTGGCTACTGGGAGCCTTTCCGATCCCTTCTCTTCCTTCCCCAGGGGGAGTCCTGCTTGTCCTGCAGCTCAGTTGTGGGGGCCCAGCATCTTGGGCCTTTTACAGGGGCCAAAGGAGATGTGGGCCTCCCTGGCTTCGGTTTGCCTGGGCTTCCGGTGAGTGACTGCTCCCTCCTAGCTCAGCCCAGTCCAGCCCATCCTTGCTACATGGTGGCCTTCCTGGCTCCGTAGGCCCTGAGTTTCAAGATAGAGACCTGGAGGGAGGCCCTGAGGCGGGTGTGTCAGGCCTGCAGCCCGGTTTCTCCTCTATTCCTTCACTGCCTCCGGTTACTCGCCCTCCAGAACTCCCTCTTAGAACCTCTGAATGCCCAGCGGTGTAACAAAAATAACCACCCAGCCACCTGCAGGGCTGTGGGATTTATAATTCCAAACTGGCCTTTCTCTTTCTTGGTGGACACTGGGATCCCCAGAGTCTTGGAGGAGTGGGACTGGAGAGATGCCATGACTGTGACTTGATTGTTTTTCAGGGGAAAGTTGGGGATCCAGGGCCAACAGGGCTGAAAGGAGAGAAGGTGAGACCTGGGTAGATGTTAGGGACACCAGGGCTTCTTGGCAGGGAGACAGGGGAGAAGCCCTGGGTAGGGAATAGGGACAATATAGACAAGAGATCAAACTGTACATTCATGGTGAAATAGATTCATCAGTGTTTTGCAGACTGGAGTCAAAGAATTTATTTCCGAGAGCCCTCATGTTCTCCAAGAGAATTCCATAGTGTTATATTTTTAATTTATTGATAATCTAAAAACAATTAAGTACCTTCAAGATGACCTTATAATAAAATAATAATATTAACACTTCTTTACCATTTATTATGTGCCAGGCACTGTTCCAAGTGCTTGTGCATGTATTAACTTATTTCCTCCTTCCAAAACCTTATGGGGTAAGTATTCCTTTATTCCCATTTTATGAGTGAGGAAACAGAGGCACAGAAAGGCCAAGTAAATTGCCCAAAGTCACACAGGTGTTTAGGTGCAAAAGTAGGATTTGAGTCAAGGAAATGTGGCTCCAGAGACTATAATCTGCACCACTTGGCTGGGTCCCTTGATTTTAGTGCCTGTGTTAACATTTGATTTATGGTTGCATTGGAGGCAAATCAGAGCATTAAACTTATGATGCAGTGTTATTCAAATGAGGGTTCTACGGGTGTACAAGTGTTCAAGTGTGAGAAATACTTAAACAGCTCTCCCAGGCAAATCACCTGTCATTTCTCATGGAGCTTTGTACCCTTGCCCCACACCTGCTTCCTTTTCCGGTCTTCTGAGATGCTGTGCATGGAGACCCTGCGGGGGAGGGCAGAAACAAGCTAACCACAGACTCCCCTGGGGACCTTGGGGAAATCCTTTTCCTCTTTGGACCTCAGTTTCCCCAGTCAGGAAATGAGGAGTAGTCTGGAGGTTCTAAGTGGCTACTTTTGTAAAGTGAGGTTTGAGATTGTCCTAGAACCTGTGTACCTCCCCTACTTTGACCTCGTGTTCTCTGCTTTGCCCTCAGGGTGATTTTGGAGAGACAGGGCCAGCTGGCAGTTCGGTAAGTGTGCCTGGGTTGGCAGTAGTTCTGAGAAAAGGACAAGGTGTGAGGTGCTGCCCATGGCCGGGGAGGTGACAGGCCTGGAGACAGTGCCCCAGCATGGCGCTGGCAGATGTTGGGCATCACACATGGCTTTTATCATGTAGGGGCCACCAGGGCCAGTTGGACCTGCAGGCGTCAAAGGAGAGAAGGTGAGTCTGGGGACATTTCCCACACCACTTCCTAAATACACACTCATTTTAGTCTCCTTTAAACCCTCCAAGGCTGCCCACTGCCCTAAGGTCACAGCTGACCTGTTAGCATGGCATTCAAGACCCCTGATTATAGCAGAGTTGCCATGTCAGGCATGGCTATACTCCCTAGATTCCAAGCCTGCCTTGGACCCCCTAATCCTGTGTCCTTGCTCTGCAGGGGGAGCCTTGCGAACCATGTCCAGCCTTGTCCAAGCCTCAGGATGGGGATAGCCACGTGGTGGCCATGCCTGGCCCTCCTGGGGAGAAGGGAGAGCCTGGGCCTCCAGGCTTTGGCCTGCCAGGAAAGCAGGTAAGTTTCAGGGCCTCTGGAGAGTGGATGCAGACAGGGCTCAAGAGAGCGGAGGGACCTCACCTGGGTCTCTAGGGTCCCTGGGCAGTGAGGAGTAGATGGGAGTGTGTGGCGGGGTTAGCGCCTTTGCCCCCAGAGAGAGCTGGCCTGGCAGGCCTCTCTTTGCTTTGTCCTGGGTTCAAAGTCCAGCTCTACCTTTTACTAGCTCTTTGACTTGAGCGAGTTCCTTTTCTTTTCTGTGCCTCTGTTTCCTATGCTGTTGTAAAGCCTAGGAGTGGTGCGTGTGACGTGCTTAGCAGCAACACAGTAGGTGTTTAGAAAATGTCAGTTCCAGCTGTGGTGATTGTTATTATTACTGCTTTACTAATGCCAACAAACACTGACAGTGCGCGTGATGTGCCATGCACAGCTTCATGTGTGTTAGCCCATCTAATCTCATAAGAACCCTATGGCGTAGAAGCCTATGCTGTTTTGTCATTCCTATTTAACAGATGAGGAAATGGGCCCAAAGAGGTTAAGTAACTTGCTCAGGGTCACACAGGCAGGAATCTGGCTCAAGTCTCTTCTCTTACTCTGTACAATATTCCTTCACTCGAGTAAGAGCAGAAATTTTGGTCCGTTTTGTATACTGTTGTATTCCCCAGGGTCTAACACAGTGCCAGGCACGTAGGAGTGTCCGGTATGCGTGAATGGGTGCTGCAAATGCTTTCTCCTCAGGGCAAGGCTGGAGAGCGTGGATTGAAGGGGCAGAAGGTGAGAGAACTTCAGTGGGCATGGATGGGCACCACTTCCTCCCAGATGCCCTCCCCACCTGCTTTTCCTGCTCATTCTGTGCCCACTCTCTACTCCCTGCCCAACCTCAGTCCCAGCGAAGGGCTCTTGAGTGTCTGCAAGTCCCAGGAAGGCAGACTGCTCACAGCTGGGTCATTTCTGCCTTCCTTGACCCTCCTCCTCACAGGGCGATGCAGGGAATCCTGGAGATCCCGGAATACCAGGCACCACGGGGCAGCCAGGACTGTCAGGAGAGCCTGGGGTTCGGGGCCCCATAGGGCCAAAAGGTGAAAAGGTCAGTCAGGCAGGAGACAGTTTGTTGCATGAACGTGAGCCTTAGAGGATGCCAGAAGCACTGGGCAGAGGCGCCTCAGCTCTTCGAGGCTGGGGGAGAGCTGGGAGTGTCAGAGGCCTATTTGGATTTCCTGGGCTGGGGTGGGGGCAGCAGAGGGACAGAGCTCTCAGAGGGGCACAAAGATCCCCTTTCTGATGCCTCCTCCTGGCCTAGGTGCTAGCCCTGGCTCACCAGCTCCTGACTGTGCCCATCTCTGACTAGGGTGATGGCTGCACTGCCTGCCCCAGCCTGCAGGGGACGTTGACCAATATGGCGGGACTGCCTGGGAAGCCTGGCCCCAAAGGCGAGCCAGGCCCTGAGGGCGTGGGCCGGCCTGGTAAACCGGTGAGTTCAGGCTGCCTGTGCGCTGGTCCTTCCCTTCCTGGCCTTTTCTCTCTTCCTTTTCCCTGGTGGGACCTTAGGGCTACCTGTGTCTTTTAGGGCCAGCCTGGTTTCCCAGGAGTTCAAGGGCCCCCAGGACTGAAGGGTGTACAGGTAGGTGTGCCTGCGAGGGGCCTGGGCTGCAGGTATGTGTGGGTGAGGGAAAGGGTGGGGAGAAACATGGGTGCAGTGGGCCTGGAGTGGGAAATGGAGATCAGCTACAGAGCGAGAAGAGGGTCAAGGCTGAGGTTAAGGAAGAGGGGCTGGGGTTGCCGTCAAGGGTGAGTGAGGAATCTCAAGAAAGACTTGTCCTTCTGTTTATTCAGGGAGAACCTGGGCCTCCGGGAATGAGAGTTCAGGGGCCCCAGGTGAGTCTCCAGCCTTTCCTTTTCCTGCCTGCCCCCCACTGCCCCCAGCAACACTTTCCTTAACCAGCTGCCCACTCCCGTCTACCCTGAAAACCACAGAGCTCTGCCCTCTCCCACATGCTCAAGGGTACAGCTCTGGAATAGAGTCGTGCAATAGCCTTGGCCTTGCTTCTGTTGGGGACCTTGGCTTTGACCTCTCTGAGCCTCAGGGTCTCCTTGAGGCACTCTTCTGTATTAGAGCTGTCAGACACCCCACCCCAAACTGTCGGCCAGTGGGGCAGGTTGGCTTGGGAAGTCATGGCCCAGTCTGCCTTTCTTGACTTACAGGGGGAGCCTGGAGCCCAGGGTTTGCCTGGCATTCAGGTATGTCTGCTTTGGGCCTAGAGGAGGCTGGCAGGGAAAGGGGCTGCTCTAGGATAAGGGATAACTAACTGTGTTTTTATCTGCAGGGGCTTCCAGGGCCTCGAGGACCGCCTGGCCCTGCTGGAGCGAAGGGTACCAAGGTGAGCCTCTGCTCCCTTGGACACTAGGCCTGCAGGGCTTCAGAGTGCCCTGGCAGTGGCCACAGGACACATGGGAGCTGAGTAATGCCTATCAGAGGGCTGCCCAAGACCTGGTCTGATGCATCTCCCCTGCTGGAATGCCCTTGGCAACCTTCGTACCCTCTCTTCCACAGGGATCTCCAGGGGTGAAAGGAGCCATTGGACCTGTGGGACCTCCTGGTGCCAGTGTCTCTGGGCCTCCGGTGAGAGTCCTTTTTGAGCTCTGTGTGGGGGTGTTGCTGGGACCAACGGCATTACTGCTGGGAGGAAGGCCAACCCTGCCTATCCCAGCAGCATGGGGGTTGGAAGAAGAGAGGCCTCAGCTTGGCCCAACCTCGGAGAAGGAAGACCCCACTGTTTTGGGGGAGGACCTGACTAATGACAACGCTGACCACCATTTTTTAAGCTGTGACTGCGCTGAGGCCCTGTGCTAAACTCTAAACAAACAGTGATTCACTGAATCCTCACTATAATAGCCCCATAAGGGGACAGCTATTAATGTCCCCATTTCGCAGATAAGGAAACTGAGGGTTGGGGGGGCGGTGAGGAGGCAGAGCCAGGACTTGAACCCAGGTTCGTCTGACTCAAAGTCCATATGTTGACACCTTCACCCCCGTGTCAAGCCTTGGGGTCATTAGGGGTCATCTAAACTGGTGGTGACCAATGGAGCTACCGACAATGTTGGAAATGTTCCATTCTGGGTTGCCCAAGATGGCAGCCGCTCGCACATGTGGCTTGTAGAGCACTCGAGATATAGTTAGTGTGACTGAGGAAGTAAATTTTAAATTTCGTTTAATTTTAATTAATTTAAATTTAAATAGCCACACGTGGTTACTGGCTGCCATCCTGGAGAGCACAGCCCTCTCTACACCAGCAACACTTCCAACCCCATCACCCTCAAATGCTTCCCTTTATTACGGTCCCGCCAACGATTCCCACGCTCTAAAAGATAGGTCTGTTGAAAGAATTGCATAGATTAAATAATAATAAATGCATTTCCTCATTTTCATTCATCAAAGACCTGTATAATATAATCAGCTCCTACTCCACGTGAACCCACAAGAATTTTGTGAGATGACATAATTCTAGCCTAAAACAAAGAAATGCAATGTTTTACCCTGCCTGGGCCATGTCAGATTGTGGGCAAATGTAGACTTTTTCTTGAGCTTTTGATAATGTTGAAAATAACCCATATCTGCCCGTATCTTCATTATGGATCCCCAGAGAAATTCCAGTTGCAGTTTGGGCGTGGCGGAATGGATTCCTTGGGATGGGTTCCTCTCGAGGGTGCCCAGAAGCCCAGAGGGGCCAGGGACTTGGCCAAGTCCATGTACCAGTCTGTATCGCCCAGCAGAGCTGGACACTCAGGGTCCTTGCCTGTCCCGGGGAGCCCCAGGGTAAAGCAGAGGTAAAGATGAAGGTGGTCCTGGTTCTCAGGGAGCTTCAAGTCCTGTGTGTGAAGGTGATGTGCCCCACAGGAAGGCAGCCATCGGACGCCCCTGTGTGGCAGGCTGACACTGCCAGGCTGAATCCCATCCAGGGGCCTCCTCAGTCCTGGCCCCACACTCACTGGATGGTGAAAGCAGAGAGCAGGGGCTCTGGGTCACACAGACCCGGTGGAGTCGTGCTGTGGGTCTATTATAAAAAATTTTTCAGCCTCAGTTTTCTTGCCTGTAAAACAGCCCTGTGGGGCTGGGGGTGGGGATTCCATTCAACATTCTCTGACAGATGCTTGGCCAGGTGTCTGACACCCAGAAAGTGCTCAGAAAATGCCAGTCTTCCACTTCCTTCCCCCTCACCTTGTCTCTTGTGCTTCGGTCTCGTCCTCTAGAAAGCGGGCCCTGGGAGATGGGCCCCTGGTGCTGCTTCTGTTTGTCCAGTACCCTCCCTGCAGGTGGGCCGATGGCTGGCTGCTGTCTAGCCTCACCCACTGACCCTGGCCTCTCCCACTTCAGGGCGCTGATGGGCAGCAAGGACAGACTGGACTTCCAGGAACCAGAGGGATGCCAGTGAGTACAGAGTCTCGGGGCAGCAGGAAGTCACAGCGGGCCCCGCCTCCGTATCCTTATTTACTCACCTCCCTGTGTGTCTTCCCTGCAGGGCGAAAAGGGATCTCAGGGAGAGAAGGTAAGTCCCACTACTCTGGGAAAATTAGCAGCCCGTATAGTCCTGCCACCCAAGGGACCCTATGTACATAGTAGTGGCCCTGGAACAGAAGATGGGAGCTGAGGAGTCATCCTTGTCACCTCGTACCCCACCAACTCTGGTTCCTGGCAGCAGAGACCCCAAATGCTCCCTACTTTACCTGGTTGTTGGCCCAGGACTCAACCAAGATTCCCAGAAACCCAGAGAGCAGCCAGGCGCCCCCAGAGGCGGGGAAGAGGTGGGCGGGTAACTGTATTTTCAAATGGGTACTGAGTCAGAGGACAGGAGCAGGAACTGAGTCACAAAGGGCTGGTGTGAGGGACCAGGAGAGAAGGGCATGGAAGCCAGGCTGGGCTTATGGAAGAAGGGCTGCAACCAGGTCAAGCTGCAGCCGTATTGGAGGCAAGAATACCTTTGCAGCAGCAGACGACCCCGAAACTGCAGTACGAGCAACGGCCGTCGTTCTCTGAGTGCTCCATGCACCAATCCATTCCATCTTCATGACAGTCTGCGCATTTGGTATTATTATCCCCACCTTATAGATAAGGACTGAGGTTCAGAGAGGTCCAATGGATTGCCCAAGGGCACGATCATAAGAGGCAGATCCTAGATTTAAACCCTGGCCTCTCCAATCCCAAGAGCCCATGCTGCCGCCCAGATACCAGTTTCCAGAAGGTCCTCTATCTTCGCCTGCCTCTGACAAAGGCTCTTGTCTTTTCAGGGTGAACCAGGGGAGTGTTCCTGCCCCTCCCGAGGAGACCCAGTCTTCTCTGGAATGCCGGTAAGTGGTGCTAAGAGCCTTCCCCCCAGCCTGGGGGAGAGGCCCAGCTTCCCGCCATGGCCCAACATGCGAGAGCCCCCTAGGGCTTTGCGCCCCGGCCAGCTGCCTCCCCACGCAGCCCTGCGCTTGGTGTGGACGTTGCCTGTAACCTCTCCCCTTCTTTTGCGACCCCTACTCCCACCCAGGGTGCTCCGGGACTTTGGATGGGCAGCTCCTGGCAGCCGGGCCCGCAGGTGTGTGTCGCTTGTCTCCTCTGTCTCTCTTGTCTGCCAGCGCCCCGTGGCTTGCCCACCTTCCTACCGCTGCCCCCAGCGAAGGGGCAGAGCTTTCTTCTGGGTCTGATTATTTCTTCTCTTCCTCAGGGTCCCCCGGGTATTCCTGGACCACCAGGCCCCCCTGGAATGCCTGGGCTACAGGTAAAGGGGGAAAAAAGAATGAGAGCTTGGGGGGCAGCGTGGTAGGTCATACGGTCCGTGCTAGCCCCTGAGTGTGCGTCTCCTTGCCCGGCACACGCGCCTGTGTTTCTCATGCCTCTGTGCTCCCGCTCCCCAGAGCGGCGCAGAGGACCCGCTGACCCGTAGGGCAGGCTGTGTGCACTCCCAGCCCCCTTTCGAGGAACATCATGTAAGCTAGCCCAGGCACCCCGCTGCCACCCATGCCAGGCTCAGGCCTTGATCAGCTGTCAAGAACCCATATCTGGGTCAGATAGAAAAATTTTTTATATCGGCATAGAGCTCCACTGTTTTGGAGCAACGATTAGTATTTATTTGTGCGACAAATATTTTTGCACACCTGCTATTTTCTGGGCACTGTTTTAGGTGCTGGTGACACAGCAGTGAGTGGACAGAGATGAAAATCCTTGCCCGCCTGGAGTTTGCATTCTAGGAGGGAAGACAGATGAGAAGCAAGATGAATAGCAAGTAGATAGCGATAGTGCTAAGGAGAGAGATAAAGCAGGGAGTGGGGATAGAAAATGGGAGGAGGGCAGGGAAGAGAGTTGAGAAAAGTGACATTTGAATCCTTTTCAGAAGATTCGAAAAGGGACATGTGAACCAAGACTTCAAGGAAATGAGGAGTGAGCCTGTGAGGGAGAGAATTCCCGATAGAGACAGCAGCAGGTACAAAGGCCCAGAGATGGGAATGTGCCTGGCGTGTTTGGGGGAAGAGCAGAGAGGCCAGAGACAGGGGAGAGCAGTAGGAGCTGAGGTTGTGATTGGAGTGTGCGTTCGGAGCTGAGCAGCCTGACTCCGAATCTAACTAAGCTCTGCTATGTGTTAGCTGTATGATGCTGGGCAAGTTACCCTCCCTGTGTCTCAATTTCTTCATCTGTTAGGTAGAGATAATTACAGCACGTAGCTTATGGGGCTTTTGCTGGTTTTAAACAAGTCAATGCATGTGAAATGTATAGAATTATGCCCGGCACATAACGCTTAGAAGGCATTTGCCATCATTACAGTGATAACTACTATTGTTATTTTGCATCCATGCCCTCATTCATTGGAGCCTTATGTCAGCTCCAGGCAGAAGGTGGTCTCATCCCCAACTCACAGCTGGGCAAACCGAGGCTCTGAGGGGTGAAGACTCTTGGCTGAGGTCACACGGCTAGGAGTTGGTGGCACTGGACTGGGCTTCCCAGGGCATAGCGCTTTCTTCTCCCCTGCACTGCCTTTTAGGACAGTTCCCCAGTGGTCTGTACACCAGGCCACATTTTCCAGAGCTCCTTAGGAGACACAGACCACGGCCAGGCTCCCAGCTCCTGAAAGAGTAATTCTTACCTGAAGAAGCAGAACAGAATCACATGGAAGCTTTTTATACACTGCGTACTCCTCACTGCCTTGGTGATTTTGTAATTTTACACACACACACACACACACACACACACACACACACACACACACTGCTGATGGCAGCCTCCACTGGGAGCACAGTTTTCTGTGTCTTGTCCAGAGGCAGAAGTAGAGCCAGTTCTGGATCCCCCATGGGCCAGCCACACATTTACCAAATGTCCGGGCTTCCTGCTTACACTGCCAGGACACAGGAATCTGTCTGCAGGGGGCTTGCAGTTTGCTTGGGGAGGCATGGCAGTTATTTTAAAGTGATCCATTAACAAGCTCACGCTGATGTAGTATGAACCCTGCCAAGACATGCTGGGGGAATGAGGCTGAAAAGCGTGACTGCGGAGTCTGGTCCCAGGCACCAGAGTCTTCCTCCAGTGCCGGTGCTGCAGACCAAGCTGAGGCTGCCACTAACTGGCACCTGCCCGTGCCAGGCAGGGTGCAGGTCATACTTGCCAGGTTGTCTCCTGCAGGCCTTTCAAGGGAGGGAGGGCCCAGCAGCTGCTCTCTTCAGGTACAGAAACAGGCTAGGAGACATACAGCACTTACTGCTCCAAGGCCACCGCTTGGTTATTTCGTGTAATCCTCACCTGTTTCACAGAAGAAACTGAGGCACAGAGGCTAGGTAGCAGGTAGATAGTGAGTAGCTGACTAGATAGCTTTTCACCTCTATAATAGAACAAAAAGTGGGGCATTTAGTTCTGGGAGGGCAGGAAAAGAAATTCACAAAGAGTCAGTCTTGAAACTAACACACAGGCAACAGAGTGGGGCAGAGTTTGAACAATGATTTAGGGAATAATTATAATGAACAAGTTCAAGGTGTTTTCCCTTTCCTAAGCACTTTACCTTGTTAACTGATATAGGATGCAGAACGAGCAGGGCTGGGTGATCTGTGTGGCAGTGCAGGAGGGGCCGGGGAGGCTGACATGGGGTCTGACACAGTCCTGGTCGAGCTTGGCCTGAAATAGGGTGGGCCGGGCAGCGGGAGTGGCATGTTCTGGTGCTGGGAGCTGGGACTCGAAGGGAGGCCAGCACTCAGGGCAGGCCAAGGAGATCCCACGCAGGCAGAGCTGGGTGGGCAGCAGTACGTTCACCTAACACGTATTTAATGCATGCCTCCTCCATGTTGGACACTGGGGATTTAAAAGAGAATATACTCCCTGCCTCCATGGAGTATTTAATATGCAAATATGCACTGTGAATCTGCAAGGGGAACAAGGAATCTGGACGTCAAATGTTTCACATGAGCATCCTGCATGTCGGGCTCTGTACTAAGCTCCTTACAGCCACGGTCTCCTTTAAGCCTCACCATAAACTATCCCTGTTTTACGGATGAGGAAACGGAGGCACAGAGATTTGTTTCCCCTAAGTAATGTGCCAAAAGTTACACAGATCGCTGAGACTTGGACCTAGCTAGGTCTCACTTCTAAGCCTCCTCTTTGTCGTGCATATGAATGTTCTGGGGAGTTTCTTTTGGGAAATGATGCTGAAATAGTGGTTAAGAAAGGGGTTGGAGCTAGTGGTCCTCTGTGCTTTGCTTGTCCTGTGACCTTGGCAGTTACTCGCCCTCTCTGAATTCTTTTTTTAAGATGGAGATAACACCTACCTCGCCAATAGAATTGTGATGATTCAGTGAGGAAATATAGCAAAAGGACTTAGCACAGAAGGAAACAATAGTTACTTACTGTATAGAAAACCCTCTGTCTAATGCTGGCCTTCCCGTAACATGTGGAGAAAAAACTCCCCATTGTACTGGTTTTGGGGGGGGTCACTCCTTCCTCTGGGCTTCCTCTGGGCTTACATACAAACGGTCTGGAGATTTTGAGCTAAGAATATGGGCTCTCAGCTCTACAGGATGAAGGGAAGAGGCAGCTGGGATGGTGGGGATGCGACAGGTGCCCTGGGGGCTAGGGAGGGGCGTCTACTCACTTGCCTCTCTTGGCTGCAGGGAGTGCCTGGAAACAACGGCTTGCCAGGACAGCCCGGGCTAACTGCGGAACTGGTAGGTGCCGGCCAGGACTCACTGTGTAGCCCCCTTCCCAGGAAGGAGCCTGCCAGGCCAGCTCCCTGAGCCGCAGCGGGGGTCCCTTGAGTCTCCCTCTTCCAAGGCTGGGAGAAGCCTGGATGGCATGTGGCTTCCCCAGGCTCCACTTGATGCCATAAGTCTCCAGCCCTCCTGTCTGTCTCTTGCAGGGATCCTTACCCATTGAACAGCACCTCCTCCAGGTAAGAGGGTAGGAGGGAGGAAGGAGGGACAGGCAAGGGTGGCGCTGCACAGAGAGAGCCGCAGACGGAGCTGTTTGTGGGCAGTGTGCGCGCCAAGCATGGCTCCGAGGGCCCGGAGTGGCGCCCGGCTTGAAACAGACCCTCGTCAATATCTGCTGAATGAGTGTGTGAAGGAATCCTGAGAAGGTACCCACGTGGTGGATGTCGTTGACAGTTCCAACCCCAAAGCCCGCTGCCAGAAAGGCCTAGTCCCACCCTCGTCACACCAGGGCAGAGCCCAGCACCTTCTAGAGTGGAGTGGGGAGGGTGGAAGCGCAGTCGTGGGATCATCAGACCTGCCTGCCAAGGTGACGTTCAATGATAAGACTGGATGGGGGCTTGGAAGAAGGCTCCGGCTCTCCTCCCGTTAATCCAGAAAGAACCCGGGAGGACATAGGATTTGAGAAGCAACTCAAATGGCGCAAGGGGACTTGGGGCCTGGTAAGAGAGTTGGCTTGTGCCAGGGCCTGCAGACAATGTCAAGATCACACCCAAGGGCTGTGGCTTGGTCTGGCCTCCCAAGTTGTGCAGAAATTCCTCTTGGGGACAAAGGGTGACAAAACCGTTCTTTGCTCAGTTGCCTCTGGAGATGAGACCTGAACTCTTCTGCTCTCCAGCCTAACGTCATCCCCCTGTCCTGGCCACGCCTTTCTAGCACTGGCTAGTTGATGCCATGGATACCGCACCACCCCAGCAGGTCCTGGTCAGGACAGGACATAGGGAATGCCCGCCCTGCCCCTGCCCTGGGCAACAGATGTCTCCTGAAGCAGCCCGAGGTCAGGGTAACCTCCTGGCAGCAGTTATGTGTTAGGTCACAGTGGGGTTGTGGCAGTGGAACCCCAGTGGTTCTCCCCTAGGCTTCCGGCAGCCTGGGATTCCCCCAAGTCCCACCCCTGAGTGAACGACTGTGTAGCCTCACCTGCAGGATTGAACATTTCTCCGTGTAGCGTTTCATCTGATGTCTTCCTCATCAAGTGCTCTGCAGAGGGCCCTAAGCAGGAGTTAAATGATGTCTGGAGAAGGGGTCAGATGACGTCCCAGGGGGTGCCGACCAGGAGTCCCAGCCACCACATGCATCCACAGCCGAGAGGCAGTCTCGGCCTGTGGAGAGAGCGCTAGCTCTGGCCTCAACAGACCAGGGTTTATTTAGTCCAGGCTCCCCCCGACCTTAGACGAGTCACGCTGTCTCTCTGAGTGTCGGCTTTCTCGTCTCCACCATGCTTATGAGATGACCTGCCTTATTGCGCTGTCAGGGTTGAGTGTGGTAATGTGCAAAGGCCTATCATGATGGCTGGCACATGGTGCAGAGTGAATGACAACCATCATCATTGGGCTTTGCAGTGAACAGTGAAGATGGGGGAGGGGCTCCTGCCAGGGGGTCCGCGGACGCTGCGCTGGGCCATGCGTAGACTCCAGGGCAGCTCCCCAGCCCTCTGAAATTATAGTCTAGTTTTCACCAGTGGGTTTTATTTTTCTGGAAAGAGGACTCATAGCTTCCGTCAAACTCTCAGAGGGCTATGCGACCCAGAGAGGTTAAAACCCCCAGGTAAGAGAGAAGGGCTTTCTTGTCCGGAAGACTGTTAGGCCCAGCGAACTCGAACTTGGAGTCTGTGACAGTCGGAATCTGCTGGGGAGCAGGGCAGGCTCCACCCCTGAGGGTGCCTGCAAAAGGCCTGGCTGTTCCTGCAGCTGCTTCCTTTGCTCCCTTGGGCGGCAAAGCTGGTGTTCGGAGCCGGCCTTTTCAGCCCAAGTCCTTGTGGCATGTCCTCGCCGTGGGTGCAAGGCGCAGGAACAGCAGGGACAGATGGTCCCTCTGCGGGCCCCTCCGCCTCCTCCCACACGCCTGTCTGGAAAGTTGCTTTGGCTTGGCCCCACCAGAGCTTCCTTCTGGAGGAAACTCGAAGCCAGCGTTGGGATTGGGTCCCCTGAGGATGGAGCAAAGCTACTGTAGGGATGTGGCTGGGGAGAAAGGAGAGAGTGGGCGGAGGACTGCCCAGGCTGAGTGCCCTGGCTGAATTCAGAGGGGAATTCTCCCGTCTGGCCCATCCTGGCCTCACGCCCACGCCGCACCGCCTGTCCCTTTCCCTCCTCAGAGCCTCTGCGGGAACTGTGCCCAGGGGCAGAGAGCCCACCCAGCGGCCCTCCTGCAGAAAGGAGAGAAGGGAGACCAGGGCGTCCCCGGAGTGCCAGGCCTTGACAGCTGTGCCCGGGTAGGGGGCTGGGCTTAGGGGCGGCCTCGGTGCAGGGAGAGCTTCCGACAGCCTCACCTGACAGCCTCTCCTTGTCCTCCGCAGTGCTTCGCGGAGCAGGAGCGCCCCAGAGCTGAGGAGGCCCGGGTGAGTGGGCCCTTGCCTTCTCTTCGCCCCCTGCCCTGAGTCCCACAGGGAGGGCCCCTGACAGTTCACCCCCACCATCTCTATCCTTCCACTCCAGGGAGACAACAGCGAGGGAGAGCCAGGCTGTCCTGGAAGCCCCGGCCTGCCTGGTCCTCCAGGACAGCCGGGCCAGAGAGGAGAAGAGGTAAGACCAGAGACTGGGCCCCCAACCTGGCGGGGCCCTGAGGGGGCTGTCTCCACTAAGTGGCCCTTAGTTCCTGAGGACAGTTTAATTCCTGCCAAATGTCTTCTCGGGCCCTTAGTGGCTCCCTGTCACTTGGGAGTCCTTCAGGGGCCTCTGAGGCCTCAGGTCAGCTGGCACCCCTTCTTGCTCTGACCTCACCCGCTCCCCTTGCATACTGGCCTCCTCGGTGCTCTTGGCCACGGGACACACTCCCTCTCCTGGCCTAGCTGCTTCCTCTGCCTGCAGCTCTCTTCTCTGGGGTTTGCTCTTTCACCCTTTCAGCCCTTTGCTCAAATATCACCTCCTCAGGGAGATGTTCCTGACCGCCTTCTCTAAAATTGAACCCCCCCTCAAATCCTAGGACCCCCCAACTCCCCTCCCTGCATCCCTGTCAGACGTACCGTGTATTTCCTTGATTTAGGACCAATCCACAGGTATCTGCTGAGCACCGGCCATGTGCCAGCCCCCGGCCTATTTGTTACTGTCCATCTCTCCCCTAGAGCATAAGATCAGAAGGCACAGATTTTTTTTTATGTTTCGTTTATTGCTGTGTCCCCAGCACCTGGAGCAGTGCCTGGTACATAGCAGTTGCTCAATAAATTTTTGGGGGGTAATCGAATGAACTGAACAAAAGGTCACACATCAGCTTTAACCTCCTGCTTCGACATCAGCCGCCTATTGACTCTGGCTATGGTGAGCCGATGGTAGGAAAGCCGCTGAGACCCCAGGCTCTGTGGGGCCTGAGCCTCTTCATCCATTCCCCTTGGCTTGTTTTGCAGGGTCCACCTGGCATGAGGGGCTCCCCAGGTCCTCCAGGTCCTGCTGTAAGTATCTGTGGTTTCCTGGTCCACCTGAGAAGCTCTCAGAGGGGACACAGTGCTCCAACACCATTTTGCTGCTTTGTCTTCAGGAAGCTGGGCAGGCCAGAAGGGGGAATTTCCACTGCCCACTCCTTTCCCCGTCAGAGCATCTGTGGGGACTGTGGATTCCCACCACCGAATGCCCTGGAACTGGCCTGCTCTGCCCGCTCTGCCCCCGGTCCTGCCTAGAGGAGGCCCTCAGGGGTGCACCTGTGTTTCCCTTCCCCATCGTTGCTATGTTTTGCACAAGGGATCCAGGCTGCCGTGGGCAGGGGTCCTAGGCTTCTGGGTTGTGGTCTCCACAGCCAGGAAAGCGTGTGGCAACCTGGCCAGATCTCTCCATGCTCCTGTGACACCAGTTCCTACAGGGGCCAGGGGCTGAGATGGAGCTGCCCCCCATTGCTCTGTAGGGCCATTTCTAGGACAAGTCTACAAAGGCCAGACCAGGAGCATCCACCCTGGAGTCCTCTGTAGCGTTGATAGGGAGGGAAAATAGAAGTGACTAGAAAAGACTGGAAGAACTGAAAAATGCTTTCTTTGGAGAAAAAATGGCTGGTGGGAGCTATCTTAGAACCAGGGAGCCACCCACCTGGGGGCCTGTGGAAGTCAGGTAACAGGCCTGAGGGGCTTCTAGCCCATTTAGACTCAGAAAGACTTGGGAAGGGCTGTTTGATTCTGGGGGCTGTTTCGCGTCTCTGCTGATGGCAGGGCGATTTTTCCTGGAGCCAAGGGGAGGAGTAGATATCTCTGGGCCAAGACTTCCAACGAGTCTCCTTTCCAGCTGCCTTGAAATATTCCCGTGACCTCTCCCATGACCCCTCAGCCCCAGACTGTGCCCTAGGGAGACCGTGCTTGTGAGATGTGACCTGCCTGTTTCTCCCACCAGGGCCCCCCAGGTTTTCCTGGTGCTGTTGGCTCCCCCGGATTGCCTGTAAGAACCTAGTGCTGCTCGACCTCCCCTTCCCCCACCAGCCAGGTCTCTGTGGCTTTCGCTTGCCTCCCTGTCACGCCCTCACCTCCATCCTCCGTGTTTGTCGCCGTCCGCCCGCAGGCATGGTAGCTAACGACACAGGTTCCCGGAGGTCCAAACAGCTTGGACCTTCTCCCAGGCTCCGCCTTCTTCCCATCTTCCTTTCTCCCACTTCTGCCCTCTCTCCCTCATCTCTCTTCTCTCCACTTCCGTTTCCCTTTCCTCTTCCACAGTCATACTTCACTCCTTATAAGACCTCTGGAGCCATTTTACTTTCTTATTTTAAGCTGGTGCCTCTAGGGGCCTCTTTATTCCTCCCTTTTCGTTTCTGCCTCCTGCTTCTCCCACCTTTGGTGTTGACTGAAGATTTGCTGAAAGTCGTTCTTGGGGCCCTGCCAGGTACCTGGCACAGAGCCCAGCAGAGATGCCAAAGCTTTAGGGCTTCACAGTGCAAGCTGGCACAGGTTTGCTGCCCTGCTGCTTGGCAGGGCTGTCCAGAAGCACCCTGGGGACCGAAAGGTGGCCATGCTTGCACCTTTCCCATCATCCTAGAGGAAACTCTCAGCTTCCTCCTCTTCCTTTCCTCTTCCTTGGCTCCAATCCCAGTCTGCTCCAAGGCTGGACCTGTGATGCCAGCCAGTTGGGTTTCTGGGTGTCGTGGGGCCCTGCCCCTCTGTACCCAGTGTCTTGGCCTGCTCCTTCTGCCCGGTGTCGTTAATTGCTCTGCCTTCGTCATCGTCACAAGTGTGTTTAAATCATCTGCATCCTCACTGTTGCTCCCTCCTGGGTCATGGAAACTAACCTCCTGTTTGTCGGATTTTGTGTCCCCAGAGCCTGGCCCCTCTTCTCCCAGGCCTGGTGATGGAGGCCCAGGGAGCAGGGCCCCTCCTTGCTGCAGTTCCATTGTCCCCACGTCCTCATCCTGGCCGGACCTTGTCTGTTTCTGCTTGCTTGGGTGAAGGGGCCATATGTCCGTCTAGCCATCTCTCTTGTGTTCTGGAAAGGTTTGGGTATCATCTCTTGTGGGCAAAAGGGAGAAGGGGCAGACACAATCCCGTAATCGTGTGGTGAATCTCTGAAGGCCAGGGCAAGGAGTGAGGGGTGGGGGGCTCTGGCTTTGATTGAAATTAATATCCCTTTCCACCCTGAAAAGTGACGGGGACTGCTCTGGAGGGAGCCTTCCCATGTCTCTTCCCTGCATCCCTAAAAGAAGGTGATTTGGTCTGGGGTGGGGGGGGGAAACTTGGACAGGTAAGTGTTGGGTATCTAGTGATGCATTTTGGTGGGAGCATCACTCTAGGGACACTTCTCCTGACAGTTGCCCCTCAGGAAGAGCCCATGTGTGTCACCTTCCTAAAGGTGCACCCCAGACAGTTACCACAGTAGGGCACACCAATGACAGCCACCCATCTGAGAGGCACCTTCTGGGAGCCACTCGCCTTGGAGTCATATCTCTATAGTTACCTATCTTGAGGGATGTGCTTCTGAGAGGCACCTATATATGAGAATTTATACCTCTGACAGTTACCTCTGTGGGGCACACTCCCGGTGGACATCTTGCTGGGACTGTAGGGGTGCCACCAGCAACCCCTACCTTTGTCTGGAATGGAAACAGAGGCCACAGGGCAGGAGGCAGGAGTCAGGGGCTGGGTGGGGAATGCTCTCTCCTGCAGTTTCTCATGATTTTTCTCTCCAAGGGTCTTCAAGGAGAGCGAGGCCTCAGGGGCCTGACGGGAGAGAAGGGGGAACTGGTAAGAGGAAGCTGGCAGGGGTTGGAGAGACACGAAGGGCCCTGGGGAGATAGAGTTTGGGCCCCAGGGGGACTGCTGTGTGGCAGATGGGAAGTGGGCTCCTTTTGAAACTCTCTGCCCCTCGGCCCTGATTCCCTCAGTATGAGGGTCCTCATAGCCCCTTAGGATCAAAGGAGGCTGATCTCTGTAAGGGCAAATACCCGTGGCCCCTGGCTTCTACCAGTACCCCCGGGGGCTTTTACCCTCCTTCTTGCTGCAGCACTCAGCAGGTCCTTTCTGCTCCCCACTCCCTGGTCCTTGTCACCCCCTGTTCTGGGCCTTCTCCTGTGGCTCAGCTCCCAGGGTCCTGGTTGGGCTGGTGCTTGTTACCAGCTCCAGGCCTGAGGTGGCAGTCAAGACTTAGGGAACCTGGACTCTGGGGAAATGGCCCATGGTGGTGGCTGTGCTGGGGTGGGTGGGTGCCTGCTGAGTGGCGGCTCCAGGCTTTCCGGCTTTGACCACCCTATTACCCCAGAAGCGGAAAACAGAAACATTAGGGAGCTAATCTATCATGTCTGCTTTTCTTTGCAGGGTCCTCCAGGGCAACCTGGCTACCCAGGTGCCATGGGCCCCCCAGGACTGCCTGTGAGTAAGGGGACCTTGGCTCTGGTGTACCAGAGCCTTGGGGTGGCGGTCAGGACAGGACTAGGCTTGGGCATCCCTTGGCAGGCTTCTTCCTTTCTAAGCATTTCAGCCCATGCCTCTGTCAGGCCATCCATGCGCAGCCCCTACTGTAAGTCCCCTTGGTATTGTGGCTTGGCCCCAGTACTCTAATTTAGGGGCTCTCTGCAGTTCCTGCACATCAAGGGCCAGACTCTCAAAGATCCCTGAGAAGCCAAGACCCGGCAAGACTAAGATCTGCTTCCTGGGGGAGGTTGAGAGAGTTCGAAGGACAGCACAGAGGTGCCACCCCACACAGGAGCCTGCTGGGCGGGCACGCACCCGCTTCCCACTGAGAGCCACAGCGGTGGGTGAGGAGCGGCCGACCTCTCTCCTCCCCCGGCTGTCTGTGTGCCAGCTGTAGTCTCCACCCCTCACATTAGCACTGTGACAAGCGGGCCACAGAGCTAATTCCACTCTCTCTTTGCTTGCTTGTCAGGGCATCAAGGGGGAGCGTGGCTACACTGGGCCCTCGGGAGAGAAGGGAGAATCGGTGAGTCTGAGTCGCAGCTCAGCGCGAGGGCAACGGCGAGCCTTCAAAGGGAGCTGATCCCAGCCCTCCGCCTCCACCACCACCACTAGAGATTTTCCCAGAAGCCTGTGATGGGAGGACATGACCCCTGCTTCCCTGTCCCCTGAGTCACCCAGCTCCATCTCAAGCAGTCAGCACAAACTAGTGGCTGTGGAGGCAGCAGCGAGCATGAGGAGGATCCCAGCAGGATTCATGGAGCTGATGGCCCAGGCTGCCGAGGGGAGGGGGACCAGGAGACTCCCCCCAGCCCAGCAAAGGCAGGCTGGAAGCGGCAGGCCGGAGATGCCCAGGCCTGGGTTCTAGACCCAGCTCAGCCACCTGGCCTGCCCTCTGCAAGCCCAGAGCCACCCTTTGCAGAGCCAGGCCTTCACTGAGCTCAGGACCGAGCTGCTGTCAGATGAGGACACTGAGGCTCACGTGACGCAGCTAGTTAGTGAGTTAAGGTGGAGCTGACGCTCGACCTGGAATTCGTTTGTGATAAACCTCCCAAACTTTAGCCCACCCTTCCTCCTTGCCCTGTCGGAGAGGCCCCAGTGGGGGCGGCAAACCCTGCCGTGCATTTATTTAATACCAAATATTTCTCACGGGCCTGCCGGGTGCCTGGCTCTGAGGGTGCTGTAGTGAATCAAACAGGCAATTGCATCTGTTGTCCTCATGGAGCTCACATGCCATTGGGGGAGGCAAGGAACAGATGAATAAACAAATACATACAAATTGTGAGAAGTAAGCCCAATGGAGAAAATAGGTAAAGGGCTGGGGCCGTGTGTAGGGTGCTGTGAGAGGAGGGTCAGGGAGGCCTCCGGGGAGGCGGCATTCGGGCTGAGTCCTGAATGGAGTTGGGGAGGAGGACACATGGTCGTCTATACTGGGGACTCCCAGAGGAAGAGGCCATGGGTTGGGGCGCTGAAGATTTCTTGGATGATTTCAAGAGACCTAGAAGGGGTCTGAGAACAGTGGGAATTCTAGGTCTATGGGACAGCCGTGCAAAGGCCCCGGGTGTGAATGCATAGAGCGTGTTCAGGGAACAGCGGCTGACTAAGCAAGGCAGAAGATGAGAAAGGGAGAGGGAAGTGAAGCCGGAAGGGTGACTGGTACCAGGTCACAGAATGCCCCGGAGCCCAGCACTGGCGGAAGGCACGCCCCTCATTCAGTTGGCAGAGGGGGGCTGCGAAGGTTTTGGAGAGAGAGCTGTGTTGAAGAAGTGAAGATGGCAGTCAGTTGCTGGCTGAGCCGGAGTGAGCCCGGAGCTGGCAGGACTAGTTAAGAAGTTGGTTCAGTAGCTTAGGCAAGAGAGGGGAAGCCTGAACCGACCAGGGAGAGGAGCCCTGCCGGCTTTGGGGGGCCTCCCACCACATCTCCTGCCTCTGCTCTGCGCCCCTGTCCCCTGCCCCGCCCCCTGATTGCCTATCCCCTCCAGTCAGTGACTGATTCAGCTCTTTTGTGTCTACAGGGCCCACCAGGATCCGAAGGGCTCCCAGGTCCTGCAGGACCAGCGGTGAGGGAGGGAGGGACAGGGAGATGTGGACATGGGGACCCCTAGTACCGGTCCTGCCCTGGGACTTGAGGACAAAAAGATTGAGTTCAACTGCATTGTTGTCCATGGTGACAGGGTCCCCGAGGAGAGCGAGGACCCCAAGGGAACTCTGGTGAGAAGGGTGACCAGGTGAGTGACAACTGGGACCCAGCTAGCTGTTCTGACCACAGTGGATGGCTGGAGGTGGGCAGTGAGGGGTTGGGCCCTCTCTTGCGGAGGAGTGACCAGCTCTCGCCTCCCAGTCCCCATGCATCTTGAGTTGTGACCTCCCACCTCATGCCCAGAGCCTCGCCTGCTGGCCATCTTAGGCAGAGTGGAAGGCAAGGCCCCATGGCTAGAAGCAACTCTTTCCACCAGGGTGGCCAGGCACGGGAGAGGGGGTGGCACAGCAAACTGTCTCTTGCTTCTTCCCCTAGGGATTTCAAGGCCAGCCAGGCTTTCCAGGCCCGCCGGTGAGTGAAGATACAAAGCCAGTTCTGTCTGATGTGATCCCATCGGGGAGGGGCAGGCCTGACCAAGCCAGGCTGAGCGAGATGGGCCTGGGGAGGGGAGGGAAGAGGCACGGGAGAAACGGCCTGGGTGGCCAGGCCTGATTCCAGAAGCCAGGACCTGGAGAGCAGAGCCTCCTGGGTGGGCCCTAGCCCAGCAGGCCAGCCACACTCAGTGCTCCTGGGTGGTGTTTCTAGAAAGCATCAACAACAGTGAAGCACGCACAGCAGGAAGAAGGAAGGGGAGACCCCCCCCTCAGACCCACGTTCATTTCCACCTTCTCCTTTGTTGATATAGGGTCCCCCTGGATTCCCAGGCAAAGAGGGAGCCCCTGGCCCACCCGGCCCCCAAGCGGAGAAGGTGAGCAGAACCCCATGTTGGCCACAGTCACAGATCTGAGCTATAGGGCTCTCAACCGCTGTCCCACCCCCAGCAGCAGGCCTTTGGAAATTCAAGGACTTCCTTAATTACATCAGGGAGGGGAAAAGGAGTCCTCCAGGATGGCCCCAGCAACTCCCTTACCAGCAACAGGGCCCCGGGGCCACCCAGTAGGCTCCTAGGGATGGCAGCTGGGCCTAGGACACATGCCAGCCTATGTGCAGCCAAGGACCCCACCTGATGGAAGAGGATGGGTGGGGAGGAGGCAGAGGGCTATAGTGACAGGTGGGTGACTAGGGTGTGACAGGCTAGCCCAGGCCAGCTTCATCTTCCTAAGGGGGAGGCAGGGAAGTTTTGAGATGGAGGAAGCTCGCTGAGACTAGAAGCCCTACAGCAGGAGGAGCTCTAGGCATTTGCCTTCTAGGTCTGACAATAGCGGGAAGAAATCAACCTGGAGGGGTTGTCCCCAAGGGCCCAAAGAGGGCCCTGTGGCCTGGCGACAAGTCTGGGGAGCCCCAACACTGGCTACCCTCGGGTTTGGCTTACTAAACTAACTGCCTTGGTCTGGGGGCTGATGTCCCTGTCTCAGCCCAGTCTCAATGCTCCCCAGATGCAATGGGTGGGTGATGTAATGAGGCCCTAGGGTTGATTGCGAGCTTGGGTCAGGTTGATCGTGGCCCAGAGAGAGGCCTACGCCCTCGTCGGGAGCCTCTTTCCTCTGGAAGCATACATAGCACAGCCTCTCAGAGCTGGAAGGGACTTACAGAAGGGCCGACTTGGTCTAACTAGTCACTGTTTGGGTGAGAAAATGAGGCCCAGAGAGGCTGAGGCATCTCAGCGGCACACAGCAAGTCAGAGACAAACCTGAGACTTCTCTCCCAGCCCAGGAGAGCCCCGAGGCCCTTTGCTACTTCCCAGAGCCAGTGCCTACCAGCCATGTTTGAGGCTGTGGTGGGGGCAACCTTCCTTCCCTTCTCTGTGAGGGACCTGATGGCGGCCCCTGCCAGAGTCCTCTGTCCTTGCTCTGTACCCCAGGGCA
This sequence comes from Rousettus aegyptiacus, assembly GCF_014176215.1. Classification (NCBI taxonomy): domain Eukaryota; kingdom Metazoa; phylum Chordata; class Mammalia; order Chiroptera; family Pteropodidae; genus Rousettus; species Rousettus aegyptiacus. The sequence goes on along the minus strand of NW_023416284.1, from coordinate 19,579,824 downwards.
GCCTGTTCTCCTTAGGCTGGTCATTGCAGAGCATCCCAAACCTCTGGCCAGTGGTTCTCACTCCCAACTCCCTGTGGGGCTGACATTTCCTGTGGCTGTGCTGACCCCTCCTGGTTATGGATGGTATTGCAATGCTGCCATTTTTCCCCACTCTGTGGGGGTCTCTCTCTAGCTGGATCCCTTCCTCTCTGTCACCCCCATAGCCGCTGCTCCAGGGCAGCTCCCTGCTCCCCACTGGAGAATGCAGCAGCCTTCCCCACTGAGCTGCCTTCCTCCCCTTCCCTTGCCCTATAAGCATTCTAATTCACACGTCTGTTCTCATCACTCCCCTCCTTAGAACTTTCAATGGCTCCCCAGTGCCTGTAGCAGCAGTTCTCAGACTTTATCTTGCAGTCCCCAAGCCTTTCCATCATACAAAAGGCCATGTGAACACTCAGTCTATAAAACAGATACAAATGGAGCTGCTCTGGCTAAAGCAAGGATAGGGAGTCCTGGAGTCCTACCCTCTGGCCCCCACTTCAGGCCCTCAGGGCTCTGAAAAGTACAGTTTGAAAATCACTAGTCTATTTGATAAAGTTGAACATGGCATTCAGGACCCACTCCCAACCAGACACTAACTCCTTTAGCCTTTTCTCTCAATCCACCCATCACATGGGCTCCCCAGACACCCCGGCTAGGCCAGGCATGGGACCACTTCCAAATCCTTATCCTTCTCTGAAATTCCCTGTGATGTTCCCTTTTCTCCTCTACCTGTGTGAACCGCAGACATCCTGCAGAGTCTAGCATCTGGTTACTCTTCTGTGACACTTTCCCTGGCTCCTATAGCCCCTTATTCACACAGAGCACATGGACTGTTGCATTGCCCCTAATTGTAGAACCTGTGACCTTCATGGGATGGGACTCTGAGCTCCTAGGGACAGGGGCCACCCTTTTTCTCTCTGGGGGAATCAGAGGCTTGGTGCCTTGTTGGGACCAAAGTGAGTTGAATGCCTTTAGTTAGCGCGTGCTACTGAGCCAGCACCATGCCAGCCCCTGGTCAATCCTGAAGAAGGTGCTGGACTGAATAGGCTCATGGAACAGTGAGGAAAAGGGGGGGTGGGGGGTACTTGGCAAATGAAGACAGAGCTTCCTGGGGGAATGGTGTGTTAAACATATCCAGTTAGAAGCCGGCTGTCCTGGCTTCCAGTAGTCACCGAACCCATGGCCCAGGGTCTCCGGGATGGGGTGAGAACCTGCTGACTTTGTTGGGGGGCTTGTTTCCAGGGCAGTGAAGGGATTCGAGGCCCATCAGGCATGCCTGGTCCCCCTGGGCCGCCAGGACCTCCTGGGATTCAGGTGAGCGTGTACCCTCTTAGGCTGACAGGTGCGGTATGTGTGTGTGGGCACGTGTGTGCACATGTGTGTTTGGCAGGGCTGAGAGTCGGGTGAGGGGTGGAGAGGGCGGAGTTGCCGGGTCAGGCCTCCCCACTTTGAGAGTTCCAGCATGGACATATGGACATGCAGAGAATTTTTTTCCTGTGTCTAGGGCCCCGCCGGCCTGGATGGTCTGGATGGGAAGGACGGCAAGCCTGGCCTGCGGGTGAGATGATGGACCTGGGGTGGGGCAGCCCCTTCCTTTTCCTTCCTTTTCCAAGAGCCAAAGTCAAGGGAACCCTGATAAAGAGAACTGGAGTGGCCCCCCACCTCTGTCAGGGGTGCCCGTGCCTCCCCTCTGTCTGCCTCTCACCACATCCCACCTGCCTGATGGAACCTTGGTTTCTCAGTTCTCCTGGTAGCCTTAACCAGCTTGGATGAGCTTGGCCTCACAAAAGGCAGAACAGCGAAGGGAGTAAATTTCTATTCAGAAACTTAGGCAGTTAAAGAAACCTCAGGGCCCCACTGTGCTGGGTGCTCAGCTCGGGGCCTGTACAGGCAGGGTGGGCCTGAGCTGCCACAGAGGCGTAACAAACTCAGACCCTAGCCCTGTCCAAAGCTCCCATTGTCTGGAGTCAGAGGTTCCTAGCCTGTGAGTGGGAAGATGAACCGGAGTGACCCAAATAGGCTGATGTCAGAAAGAACCAGGCTGCAGACATAGAAGAATTCAGACAGGCCTTGCTCCTTGGATCTGGTTTTGCTAGGGAATCTGAAAGGGATGGGACCATTGCAAAGGGTGGAGCATCTAGGTTGACCCCGTTCTGTACCCCAAAGAAGGAAAACGGAGGTTGAGCGAGGGGCTGGGATTCACGCAGGGGCCACAGCCAGTCAGAGGCTATGCCCAGCTTGGTGTCTTCCTTCCACCCAGTATGATATTCCTCCATCCCAGGAGAGCTGGAGGAGGGGCTGGAGAAGGGAGAAAACAGTGGTGGATGAGTTGGGTTCAAGCTGGATGAAGCTCTTGTCTCAATGACCTTGGTCTCTTTCCCTAGGGGGACCCTGGTCCCGCCGGGCCGCCTGGACTCATGGGACCCCCGGTAAGCTGAGCTACTGGAAGGAGCTGGGAGGTGGGGGGTGGGGAAGCGGAGCAAGTACAGCTCCGCCTTGGTGGGTGGGGCAGCTCGGCTCCTCCCTGGATTGATCTGGTTTGTTTAACCTGAGGGAGGAGGAGTGGGACTAGGCCTCTGGTTGAGGTGAAGGACGGTGCAGCTCCCTGGTTTTTTTTCCCAGGGCTTCAAGGGGAAAACAGGACATCCTGGCCTCCCAGGGCCAAAGGTAAGGACCTGGTGACCTTTGCAAGCAGGTTTTCTCAGCTCTCCACGAAGCCTGACCCCAGGCAGATGTGGCAAACCCAGCCAGAGTGGAAGTGCCACCCGACCCTTGGCAAAGATGCCACCCGAGCATCTAAGCCTCCTGAAGCCACTGGCGCCTGGCAGACTGGGTCAGGCCTTTACCTGTATATCAATCAGCTTCAGGGCATCAGAGAGCCTCTGGCGAGAGGTCACACAGGTGGCAGGCCCCCTCTGATGTGGGGTCAACTGGGGGGTGGGGGAGCCAAGTAGAGGTCTAGTGAGCTCCAGTGGCCTCTCTCTCTTCCAGGGCGACTGTGGAAAGCCAGGGCCCCCAGGCAGCAGTGGTCGGCCTGGAGCGGAGGTAAAGCCTGGGGGTCTGTACACGCAGCCACTCACGGGCAAAGTGGCTGTCTTCTTCTCTCCTTGACCCTCTCGAGGAGGGTTTGCCCAACACTGCATATCTTGACCTTCTCCCTCTTTAAGAGTTGTACCTGGCCCCCCTGTCTACAGGCTGTGGGGTCACTAGCCTTCTCAGGCTGGGGGCTCTGCTTTCTCTCTCGAGCAACACGCTTGGGCAAGGCCGATGCCTCAGGCCCTGAAAGGCTTAGGCCCGGAGCCAGGGCTCAGCTCGGCTCCTTGGACCATTGATACTCCACCTGCTCCGCTCAACCCTCTCCCACTAACAGCTCCACATAAATCTGTTTCTGTGTTGTTTCTGCTTTTTCTCTTGGCTCCTGCAGGGTGAGCCCGGTGCCATGGGACCCCAGGGAAGACCCGGCCCCCCTGGCCACGTTGTGAGTTCACTATTTTTGCCTCTGCCTCTGTGAGAGTTGGGATTCCGTGAGGGCTGGGTGGCGGTGAACAAGGCGGTGATGACCTAAAAGAACTCACCCCAGGCGCAGCCCCAGCCACGCAGAGCCGTAAGGGGCTTTGGGCTCACCCAATCCAGTGGTTCCAGGCTTTTTGCCGTATTCTGATTTTCTGGGTACATTCACACTTACTGATCAAACAAAGATCATTCAGTTATTCAACAAATAATTTTTGAGCAACTGCTCCATGCCAGGCACTGTTCCAAGCACTGGACTAAGGTCGTGAGCAAGATGGACAAGGTCCCTGATCCCAGAGCTTCCATGAAGGCAGAACACACAGATGTGGAAGCATCAGGCAGTGATGCGATGTCACAGGGAGGGACTGGGAGGTGACTTTAGAGGAAACTTTGACAAGAAGGAACCAGATGTCCAGCAGTCTGTGGGCAGAGCATCCAGGTCAGGGATGAGGGACAGCTGATACAAAGACTCTGAGGCAGGGAGGGGCTTGGTATGTTTGGGGAGCCCCTGAGGTCAGCGTGGCTGGAGTAGAGTTCAAGGATGTGTGAGTGGGAACCGGAAAGCTGAGCTTCGATAGGACATGATGCAGATAGATGGTGGAGGACCTTGGAGGATGGCGTGCGTGCGTGCGTGTGTGTGCGTGCGTGCACGTGTGTGTGTGTGTGCATGCGTGCACGTGTACACGCGTGCATGCGCAGGCATGCCGATAGGAGAAGATATATCACTGGGAGGCTTTTCAGCAGTGGACGGAAGGCAGTGGCAGAGCAGTGAGTGGACAGATCTGGCGTGTGTTTGGAAGTAGAGGACTCGGTGCTGCAGGGAGCAATCAGAGGAATAAAGGGTGCCTCCTGCTTTCGGCTTGGGCAGCTGGGTAAGTGGGTGGTGTATTTGCTGAGATAGGGCAACTCGGAGAGGATATTTATTAAGCAATAATGGATTTCCTGTCTACTTTACTCATCAGTAACGTAGAGGACTGCCAATGGGCGCCTTTGATCACTGCGACGGCGCCAAGCTGGTGGAGTTCCAGAGAAAAGCGAATACACTGGCATTTTATTGCAGCCCTATCATGGCTGGTTGTACGGTTTCTAGGAGGTGTTTGGAAATGTTAAAAATTGTTCATGACCAAAAAACAGAACTCTTAGGTCCTCATCGCTATTTTTTCTGATCTCAAGGGGGGTCCAGAGGCCCCTGATTGGGGACCCCAGGTCTAGTTCGGTTCCCCGTCATGTTACAGATGAAAGGAGGCATCACACACTCTGAATTGTGTCCTCACTGGAGACTCACTAGGGGGGCTGGGGACCAGAGGGGCACGGGGTTCCTCTTCTCACCTCCATCCATCCAGCCACCTGCTGTGTGCGGGTCTCAGTGCTGGGCAATCCTGTCTCAGGGATCCTGCCTCCAGAACTTTCCATTTATGAGTGCGGAAGGAAGTGCTCTGAGAGAGACCTGTGCGCCCTGGGAGCCCCGGGTAGCCCGGGGCAGCTTTGTCCAGGGAGGCGACCTTGGCGCCGTGCCTCAGCGAGAATGTGGAGAGATAGGGGAGGGGATTCTGACAAGGCTCATCCCGGGCGTGGTGGCCGCGCGCCTGAGTGTTCGAGGGTTCCTGTCTCATTGCGCTCTGTGGTCGGGGAGCAGCAGGAGACCGGGGAGGTCTAAGATAGGTGCTGGTGAGTGGTCAGCCCACTTGCCAAGAGGGCCAAGTATCGCCTCCCCCCAGTCTCACCTGCCCCTCACCCCCTGCTGCATAGACCCCTCCAGCTCCTGCTGTCTGCTCCCCCCACAGAATAGTAGGAGGAGGGTGTAGCAGGGGGCTCAGAAGACTCCCGGACCCACACTGGTGACTCCCTCAGGCCTTTGCCCTCTGCACTTGGTTATGACCCCCCAGGTCATACCCTTAGCACAGCCCCAGATGTACCACTAAGTATGCGGCAGGCACGAGGGTCCTGTGTGCTCAGGGACCGCCAGGCCTGAGCTCTGACACACATCTTCTGGCAGAAGCTCAAGTGCAAAACCAGAAGGGAAAGAAGGCTTGGGATGAAGGTTAGGGCCTGTTCCTTCTGTCGTTCCCTCGCTGCTTCCCAGGGGCCTTATTACTGGAAACTTTCCATCCCGCTGACTTTGTTTCTCTTTAGGGGCCACAGGGGCCTCCGGGCCAGCCAGGCCCAGCTGGGATCTCTGCAGTGGTGAGTGACAGGCTCTCCTCACCCCTCCCTTCCAGGAGTTTGTCCCTGCTCTGCTTTGGGCTCCTTTTGGAGGGTGCTGGGGGATGGAGAATAGTTTGTTCCTGTCCCTCCCCAGCCTGCTCAGCCTCTCCTGCCTCCAGAGGCCTCCCCAATCGGCATATGGTGAAGGCCTTTGGAGAGGGCTGGAGGCCATCCTGGGGCCCTGCCCCAAGTTTGAGCAGCACCAGCTCCCCCTGTGGGGCCTCAGGGGTGGGGGCCTGGTTCCTGGCACCACAGCCTCTGCCTCTGGCTAAGAAGAGTTTACTTTTCTTGCTGCCCTTCCCTCTCACCATCCCCCTTCCTTTTCTCTAGGGCCTGAAAGGAGACCGGGGAGCCACTGGAGAAAGGGGCCTTTCAGGCCTTCCAGGCCAGCCTGGCCCACCTGGACACCCTGGCCCCCCAGTAAGACCCCACCTCTTAAAGCACAGCCCTAGGGCAAAGGGCCAGCTGGTGTTGTCAGTTGAGCACAGCACTGCGGATCTGGGGGTCTCCAGAGAGGGGGAGGGGCTGCTAACATGTAAGATGGCGGTGTGGAGCTTGTGCCAGAGGATCGCATCATGTTTGAACGAAGGGACGAGACCTGCAAGCCAGTGCTGTGCGAACTGTACATCAGGCCACGGCCTCTGACCATGGACCCGATCACTTACACAGATCCCTTGACTAGGTGTCAGGCACTGGAGACTGGCCCCTATTTGCCCCACCCCCTCCCCAGGGGAGCGTTTTGGCAACCACAGAAAACTTACGAATGTCAAGAACTAGAAACATAGGGGTATTACTGAAGCATTCTCAGAAGCTCAGAAAACACTCCTTGGTCTCAGCTCGTGTTCAATACTAAGAGTTATAATATATTAGTCACTGATGATATACTGATGGTGAACTAAGAGCTTGTCATTTTGTCACTTAATCTGTACTGCAACCCTATTTAGTAGGTCTGCTTGTCCCCATGTTACAGATGAGGAAAGCAAAGCTCATCAAGGTTAAGTAGGTTGTTCAGAATCACACAGCTAATGAGTGGAAGAGCCCGCCTGATTCCTGAGCTTGTGTCCTTAGCCACTCTGCTATACACCCTCCTTCAAAGGTTCCAGACAGGTGAACCACATCACGTGCAACTGATTATCAGTCTCAGGGCTGAAAAGTCCGCTGCTGGTGGAGCTGAGGCAGGAACCCAGGTCTCCCAGCCCCCAGGTCAGGGCGCTTTCCACCAAAGCAGACTTTCTTCTGGGGAGCAGTAGCAATGACCCTGGGGCCTGGAATGGGGCTGCAGCAGAGGTGATTGGTCAGCCCATCTGCTAAGAGGGCTGAGTCTCACCTCCCCCAACTCTGATTCCTGCCCCAGACCTTAGGCAGGCAGGTCCCTGCCAGCCCTCCGCCCTCCCTGCCTAGGGGCTCAGGAGCTTCCAGCATCCCTGGATGAATCTGCCTTGCAATCACAGATTCTTCTTCCCCAGCATCCACCAGAAGCAGGCGGGTGGGGCCCAGAAGGCAGCCTCTCCTGTCCTGGTGGTGCAGGCTCAGGCTGCCCTGGCCAGATCTCTGGCTCTCGCCTTCATTCAGCAGACATTTAACACATACTGAGAGCCAGGGAGTGTGTAAGATGCTGGAACATCAAGCAAAGAGCTGGGAGGTGCAGTCAGCTCTTCCTTCATAGGGCTCAGTCAGGCGGCAGCCTGGAGCTCTCAGGGTGGGGTTTGAGGACCCTGTGGAAGTGGGGCGGCGGTCTAAGTTTCCACGTCTGTGTGAAGAGTGTCCAAGGGGGAGGCGGAGGATCATGGCCTGTAGCGGAACGGGGGCTGGGCATGCCAGGTTGGGGAGGTGAGGCATGTGACATCAGGCTGGTTTGGCACTTATCACATCTTTATTGTTCTTACTCCCCAGGGTGAGCCTGGTGCAGATGGTGCAGCTGGCAAAGAGGTACCGTTGTGCTGGGCTTATTCTTTTCCTGTGGGGTTGCTGCTTCCTGCTCCTCGCTGTGCCCTGACCCCTCCTTCTCCATTCAGTCACTCACCGCTCCCTGTATGCGCAGACTGTCTGGATGGATAGACTGGGAACTGGGACCCTTGTTGCTCTGGAGAGAGGGATTGGGGGGTAGGGAATAAGGATAAGAGTGAGACTTGTTTTTCGCTATTTTTTAAAACCATGTACCTGGTTAAAAAAAAAAAAGAGAGAGAGAGAGACAATAATAATAATAAATACCAAACAAATATTTCCTGGGTACCAGTTCTTACTAGGCCCTTCAATATGCCACAGACTGGCCCCTCCTGACTTCTCACCTCTTTTTGTCTGTAACAAGGGACACGACCAATGTAATCATACAAGGCCATGCCCTAGGGGACATCCTTGCCAGCTGTCAACACTTCTCTTGGCAGGAAGGCTGTTCTCTCTTCTCACAGAACCCAGCCAGACACGGCCCTGGGGTCTGGGGATGTGAAAGGTGGTCCTTTCACCACCTGCCTCCCCAGGGTGGCTTGGAGATGTTGTGTGAACTTGACTTCTGACTTATGCTTTCCTCCAGGGACCCCCTGGAAAACAGGGACTCTATGGACCCCCTGGTCCAAAGGTGAGTGGGTACTGGCTAGGTTTGAGAGGAGAAGCTCGCGAGTTGGTTAAGCCCAGCTCTGAGCTATGACTTTAGCCATGGAGGAAGGCCAGTGGGCAGAACTTGGAGCAACCTCGTCTCTGAAAACTTCTCACATAGAGCTACTCCAAGGTTCTTAGCTATGGTTGGGAGAGTGGAAATCTTGAGTTCATTCACTCACTGGTTGAGTGATTCATGCACTCTACAAGCATCGCTTGATCTTATTTCCGTTCTGGGCTCTCTGTCCTTGCCTTGGGTAAACAGAGGTCCCTGAACAATAGGTGCTCACTTAGTCCAGTCACATTTACACTAGACTATGGCAGGTTTTATAGAAGATTAGATACAGCACTGTGGGATCAGGAGGAGGGAGTACCCAACTCGGATTGGAAGTCAGGGAGGCTGCACAGAAGAACAAGAATATTTCAGCAGAGTAGGGAGAGTGTGCTGGGAATAGAAGATGGGAAGGGCATTCAGGCAGGAGGACTAAGGCAGTATGGCCAAACCAAAGAATTATAACCAGTGAGGTCTAGAGGGAGGTTCAAGGGCAGAGAGAAACTGGAGAAGATGTGATCAAGGCCACGTCATGAGTGGCCTTGAATGCTTGGCCAGAGAATTAGGCCTTTATTCAGAGAGCAGTTGAGAGCTGTCAGAATTTTTAAGCAGGGAGTAAAACCACGAGAACTATCTTCTAGGACTGTCCTGGGGGTCATGAAGTGGGGCACCTGTCAGGGTGTTGTGGCCACAGTCCAGAAGGAGATACTGGGGGCCTGGTTGGAGGGTGGAGAGAGGGGCAGATGCTTGGACATCCTGGGGTAGACTTGATAATACTACTTGGCAGTATTGGACTGTCACTTCCTGTCCTTGTAGGGCGATCCAGGACCTTCAGGACAGAAGGGCCAGGCAGGAGAGAAGGGAAGAGCTGGCATGCCTGGTGGGCCCGGCAAGAGTGGATCCATGGGTCCTGTTGGGGCTCCGGGTCCTGCAGGAGAGCGAGGCCACCCTGGATCTCCAGGGCCTGTCGGGAGCCCTGGGTTGCCCGGGGTGCCTGGCTCCATGGTAAGGAGACGCAGACAACCACGGATGCTGTTTAGGCATGCAGGGTGGGAGGCATGGACCATTTTAGAAGCTCCTGCTGACATTCTGCAGGAAAGAGCATGATTTCCATTTGAGTGGCTCTTAACTATGTGTGTGTGGGGAGGGGTTTTGGGGACCCTCTCCCCAGAAAAATCCACTTATGCACAACTGTTTTGTACTGTTTCGGGGCAGTTAAGATTAAGTATCTGTGGGCAGCTCCTGGGACCTTTGCTTCTCTCCTCTTCCTTTAGTTCCATAAACTCTATTCCCAGGGAAAGAGCACCAGGTTTGGAAGTATAATTGAGGCAGGTTTTTCTTCTCTTTCCTCAGGGAGACATGGTGAATTATGATGAAATCAAGAGATTCATCAGACAAGAAATCATTAAAATGTTTGATGGTAATTGGCAACCGGTGGGTGGCAGTGGGTGCTGCTTGCCCTTCCCAGGTGTTTCTCTGCCCTGCCCTGGCCTCCTTTTCCATAAAGCTCAATATCCTACCCCTCACTCACCCCACCCCCTACTTACAGGCATATGTTCAATTAGACTTCAGAACTTAGTTGTCACCTGCTCTGTTCAGAGATAAAACGATTTCTTCCTGCCTTCCCTAAGCCCCCACTGCAGCAAAGGAGACAGACAAGAAAATTGACATCAAACGGGTCTTCGTGAAGTGAGCTCTAAGTAGAGGGCCAAGCAGCAACTATAAGATGGCTGGTGTTTCATTTTAAGCATTTTATTCCTGTTCATTTGCTCATTCAGCATTGATATGCTAGGGACTCGGGAAAACATGGACCTTGTCCTCAAGGGCCTGGGACATTGTGATTAGGGAGCAGACCCTGAATACCAAGCAAGGAGCCTGGACTTTAATCTGAAGCCAGTGGTGAACTAATCAAGGGTGTTAGAGAAAAGAGATGCCAGAATCAGATCTGTACTTCAGAGGGATCACTGTGGAAAGCAATATGGAGGCCACTTAGATCAGTCCCCATGTTCCTTGCTCTGATGTCCTCTGAAGAAAGGCTGCTTTGGACTCTATGGTGGCAGCCTCTCTGCAGCATGTGCAGTCATTCCGAGTCCTTAGGATGCCCTGTGACCTGTCCCTGTCCTTTTCTGCAGAGAGGATGGCTTACTATACTTCCAGGATTCAGTTCCCCGTGGAGGTGGCGGCAGCTCCAGGACGACCGGGGCCCCCAGGGAAGGATGGTGCTCCCGGCCGTCCAGGTGCTCCAGGAGCTCCCGGGCTCCCTGGTCAGATTGGCAGAGAAGGACGGCAGGGCTTGCCAGGAATGAGAGGTAGCTGTGCCCTCTGGTTCCCAAAAAGCACATGTAGCTCTTTGGGGTACACCTGTGCATTGTATGAGGTCTGTTGTGAATATATTTGCGTGAATGTGTGTGTTTCAAATCATCCAACTGGGTGTGCCATTTTTCTGCTCAGAGATAGGACTTATTTTATTTCTTTTGTCCCAGGATTGCCCGGTACCAAAGGTGAAAAGGGGGACATTGGTATTGGCATCGCAGGAGATAACGGTCTTCCTGGCCCTCCAGGTAGGAAAAGCCAGCATTTGAGACCATGAATCTAAAGCAGCTGAGATCTCCTTTCTTTTTGCTCCTTCTGTAACAGTGTGTTAAACCTCAAATAACTGCAGGCTAATCAACCAGCATTTACAGTAATGCAACTGTGCAAGACACTTTACTAGAGCATGTCAGGGTGGGGAGTGGAAGACCCAGTGCCTTCCCTCAAGTACTAAACTGGGCTAGCGTGACACAGTGGATGAGTTAAATGTGGTTGGGCCAGGGAATGAAAGTTCAAGGCCTGCTCAGCATCTTACTGGCTGTATTACCTTGGCAAGGTCACTTAAGCCAGGTTGTATAGCCTAAAAGAGGATGACCAAAACCCGATGACCTGGCTCTTAGACCCAGCTTCACCACTTACCACGTGTGCAACCTCTTTGAGCCTGTATCCTCATCAAGATGAGCTAATAGTTCTTTCTCACGGCATTGTTGGGAAGATTCAATGAATCATGCATAAGCAGTACTCGGCCGTGTGCCTGACACATGGAAACTCTCAATAAAAATAGCCAGTAGTATTGTTATTGTTAAATTAATGTAAGGATCAGATGAGGTCTTCATGAGAACATTTTATAATCTGAGGAGTATTCATCAGATGTAAGGTATTATTTACCGTGCCTATTATTTTTTCTTTTCTTGTAATTTGGGTCTCCTGATTTTCTTTTTCTGACTCTTCCCTCCCTAGGTCCCCAAGGTCCTCCAGGGTATGGCAAGATGGGTGCAACTGGACCAATGGGCCAACAAGGCATTCCTGGCATCCCCGGCCCGCCAGGTCCCATGGGCCAGCCGGGTAAGGCTGGCCACTGTAGCCCCTCTGACTGCTTTGGGGCCATGCCAATGGAGCAGCAGTACCCACCCATGAAAAACATGAAGGGGCCTTTTGGCTGAAATCACCATGTTCATTAGATGAAGGACTCTATTGGGAACAAATGGCTAAAACTGATAGGACTTTGATGGGTTGCGAATGTTTGTTGTTGTTGTTGTTGTTGTTTTTTAATTGCTATTAATATTTTTTTATCAATAAATAAAAAAACCATAAAACTACCTGCAGTCCCACTTCCAGTGGGGATTCTCTGGTGCTGCAGCTGCTCTCCCTGTCGTCTTCCTTTATCATTTCGTCCCAGGGTCAAGAAGGGCATTTCCCTACTGGTCAACCAACCAGTAGAGTCATGGGATGCTGCTGTATAGGGTGCCCCCAGCTCAGCTGTCCTCTCCAGATGCTTCTGAGTCATCCTTTGGTCCTCTGGACCTTGCATCCTGTCCTTCATGGCACACTTCTCAGGGTCAGATTTGGGGCATCGCCCAGCCTCTCTCTGCGAGTGGGCCAGAAGCAGGTTTGAAAACCCCACTTCTAGCTCATAAAGGCCTCTCCCTAGTTGCTTCCCTAAAGAAAGCAGTGTTTGATACCTCACTCACCCGTTTCATTTCTTGAGTGTGACTCAAAGCCAACCCAAGCTGCACCTTAGGAAATGCTATCCAGTGCTAAAGTCTGTTGATCTGCCTGGCAGCACCTCCAAGCACAAAGTCTCTTCTTGCTGCTCCAGTAATTCTGTGATTAGGAAGCCTGTGAGACGGGAGAAAAGACAGGTTCCAGCCCCTGGCCTAGGCAACCAGGGGATGCTTCTCCAGGAAATGAGATGGAACCTCCTGTCTGTACTGATGCATGGCTCTGTCATCAGCTCTCCTGGACTGCCAAATGACATCTTTTGTTAATCTTTGTTAATCTAACACGTGTGGTGCTTTTCTCATACATCTTTAGCCTAGGCCTTTAGAAACAGGTCTTATCAGTGCAAAGAGATCACAGGTAAGCTATGACCAGATCTAAGCTTATGGTCCTCAAAGTCTACTGGGAGTTTGGTGATCTATCTCCCGTCTCCTCTGTATGTAAAAGGGCTAGGAAGAAAAAAAAGACAGCAAGTTGAGTATTACAGAAACATTCCATCTCAATCTACTTATTTTCCAACTTTTCAGATCTCTTGTCCTGATGGGCTGGCGGCCCTGTGAGAAAGTAATAGGGCACATCCAGAGGGACTTCCAAAGAAAATCTTTTTATTGGCCCCAGCTTTCTGGACGGTTTATCCAAGTTGGATAAACTTCAAAGAGGTAACAGAGCAGGCTCAGAAATGTACCCAGCATCCAGATGCTTATCCAAATTGCCTGAAGCCTTCGAACTGGCTGTCAAATCTCTCCAGAGCTGGTATTGCCAGCACAGTTCTAAAAATTCCCTTCTCTAGTTGGGCCCCAAATACCAAGAGATCAGCCTATGGGTGGCTTTTCAGAACCTTTGCCCTATATTTTTGCAGCCAGGAGCAGAGGTGTGCTGTGGCCAGATGAATAAAATCAGGCTGACTCCTGGGCATGCCCAAGTGTCTCACACGTTTTTAGATAAAGGAAGAGTCAACTGTTACGTTATCTCTCACCAGAAATTCTGTTAACTCTGGTTCTAAGATAGAACATTAAAAAGCAAATGCATCACCTTTGCATTGAAGTAGCAGCCAGTTTTGGACAGTGGATGAGGACAGATGTTAAAGAGCTCCCATTGGAAGGCCTGCTTCCTCCTTCAGCTCCTTCTGTGAAGTGCTAACTGATGATGAACCTCATGACAAGGAGCACATTGGCACAAGTAGAAAGAGAAGCCAGGATCAGCTGTTCAATCAGGCAGGTTAGCTTTGAAGGCCAGAGGGGGAAACTGCTATGAGGAAACATTAGGCTCATCCCCTTTGAGGGCCACCCAGACATCGATCCTTACAGAGTAAGTGATGCTCTCTCCACTTTTGTTCCTGAGTTAAATTCGCACTACTCTTAGGGGAATCTACAACAGGCTAAGTTTATGCTTTCATGATTTGAGTGCTTGTCTCCCTCGAGTATGACATTGCTCTATTTTTTTGGACCATGAAGAACCAGATGGAAAGCTGCATTTTATAGTCTCATCTGTTACTGTGGTCCGCAAAAAAAAAAAAAAAAACCCATGGATTTTTCTCATGAGTTCAGGAACTGAGTAAGCTGAAGAGGAAAGGAGGGGTGCACGCCTTCTACTCCTTTTAGGCACCTTTCTCACATTCTGGCCGTTAGTCTTCTGTCTTCATTTCTTAGTGTACTCCAGGCTTTTAAGGCAACGCACAGATCATTCAAATTGGCAAAGTCTAACTTGATGAGTCCATTTCCTCTTTCTACTTTGTGCCAGGAACTGTACTAGGCTCTGGGGATTCAGAGGCAAACTAGATAGCTATGGTCACTGCCCCCGCAGTATCCATGGGGAGAGCAGCCAGTTAAACAAGCAATTACAATAAGTGAGATGATGGGGCAGTATCAGGCACCAGGAGAGCACAGAGCTGAGGGACCAGTGTCTAGACAGAGATCAATGCAGGCAGTGGGAACAGCGTGTGTCAAGGTCCAGAGAGGACTGAGCACAGCATGTGGAATGATGAGACACAGTGTGGTGCGGCTGGAATATGGAACATGAGCAGGGGACACAGTGGGAAGCAAGGGTTTTCTACGAGGGTGTATTGAGTCAGGCATGCCGTATGGGGGTTCACTGACGGTGGTATAAAGCATGGACTGGAGGGTCCTTAATCTGAGAAATCCTTTGCTCTGTAAGCTGGAGAAAAGGCTGCTGCATATCTATTCTGCAGAGAAAAAAATCCCAAGATGTGGTGCCTTCTGGAATTTAAATCTTCCTTTTTGTCATATTTTCCAGTCACCAGAACACAACAGAATCTATTTAGACTCTGCATATGTGGTCTGTTAACCCCTTATCAGACCAGATCTTTTTGCTGTTGTCCTGAATGGTTTATGCAAGGACAATGTATCAATGCATTCTCCACGTGAGTCCATAATGCAAGGGGAGTGTAGCCAAACTGCCGTGTCGGCTATTCTCATTTGTTCGTTGGTCCTGTGGAAAGCTGCCAATCACCCTCTGATCCACAGCATCCAATTGGAATTTAAATTTCAAACTGGCTCTAGTTGGAATCAAAGAAAATTAATTCCACAATAATTAGGTGAGTGAGTGTTGGTCTTCCTTCTCAGTAAGCAATACTGGAGCTTGGTGCTGATCCAGGACGCCTATAAAGAATGATGTGTCTCTAGGGGAGGCAATATTTTCCAGGGGATGAGTCTTCCATTACCAAACGCTGCCTCACCTCTACTGGGTCAACCACAGGGCTTCCATGAACTCAGGAAAATGCTCTGTGGTCTGAAAGGGGCTGAAATCCAAGTTTTCTTCTTCGGCTAAAACTGAAACAATAACAGGAACTTCCCCACCCACCTCTGTCTGCTTCAGGTAGTTGAGGTTTTGGAAACGAAGTGATTGTTTTTCAGTCTTTGGAAGATCCCGTTCTCCCTTTTATTCAACTTTCTCCAAAATACACACACCTCGGCCTGCTGCTGTTGCTCAGAGGTGCAGCCCTGGATTTGGCTTTGGCTGGTCTCCAATGGCCTGAGAGATAACTTGGATGCTCTTGCTCTCAAATAGCACAGCTATCCAATAGGCTGTTCTCTTAAGAGACTTTTGCTAGACAGAGGGGGCCAGGTTGCGAAATTCTCATAGTTCAATCCTCGGCACCTAGACAGAATCTGGCAAGTAGTGGGAATTCAATAGGTTAATATATTTGTGGAATAAAATAAAATAAGAGGGTGTCACATTACCCCATTTTGAAGGCCAGGTGTCACTAATCTCTCTGCTAGCAAACATTCCTTACTTTCAGCCTAGACTGCAGAACTTCTCCCTTTCTGAGATTTTGCAATTTGAGGCCAATGATTTTTGGATTGGGGGTGGTGATTTACAAAGGTAAAAAAGACAAGACCTGCTAAATACTAAGTACTGAGCAGTTAAAAGATTGTGAACCTGAGTTCAAACCCTGACTTCTCCATTTATCTTTTTGATAGTAGGGAAGTCACTTAGCCTCTCTTAGTCTCAGCTCCTCATTATGAATGTGTATCTTCTCAGGGGATTGTAGTGAAAATGAAACAGTGCATTGCACTTAGCACAATATCTGGCATTTAGTGAGCATTCAACACAGAATAACACAACAACAAATACAACAACAACTAACATTTATTGCATTCGTGCCAGGTACTGTTCTAGGCACTGGAGATAGAGGAATGAATAAGAAAGGGACAATCCTACAATATACATGCAAATTTTAAAGAGGATAATTCAAGTAGTGACACGCATTATGAAAAAAATGAGACACAGTGCTATGATAGATGACAAGAATGGGGGGCAGGCAATGCTACTTTAGATGTGGCATCAAGGAATGTCCCCCAAGGAGACCTGGAAGGCAAGGAGGAACCAGCCAGTGAAGAGGAAACGGAAGAGCATTCCAGACAGCAGGAAGAGCCAATCCCAAAGTCTGGAGGTGGGAATGAGCTCCGTATGTTCCAGGGGTAGAGACCAGGTCAATGTGGCTGGAGTGAACTAAGGACAGCAGTGGCAGGAAGTGAGGCAGATGCAGGCAGGGTCTTGGTCATATAGGACCACGAAGGTCATAAGGATGCATTTAAATTTTATTGTAAGAGTTACGGGAAGCCTCTAGAGCAGCGGTCCCCAACCTTTTCGGCATGACGGACCAGCGCTCCTATGAGAATCTGAACCTGATGATCTAGAATGGAGCTGAGGCAGTGACGCTAGTGCTAGGGAGTGGCTGCGAATACAAAGGAAGCTTCATTCCTTTGCCCACCGCTCATCTCCTGCTGCGCAGCCCCTGTAATGTCATTCCTGTAACCTCAGAAATGACATTATCTGATTTCATTTAAGATAATAATTCTGGCTGCTTCATGAAGAATTGAGTGTGGTGGAAAGAGTGAAAGCAGGCACATTGGTCAGGAGGCTAGAGTAACGATCTGGGCCACAGATGACAATATCTTGGACTAGGGTGATAGTGCCAACAGGGAGAAAAGAGTTGAGGTAGGTCTATTTTTGAACTTGAGCAAATGGAGGTGAGAGAGTGTGTGGAGAAACAGAGGCCACATAAGAATGTGGCCTGAGAGACTGAATGGATTTTCTGAGATGAAGGAGAGGAATGAGTTTTGGGGAAAATATCAAAGACAACTCTTATACAAGGCAGGCTGGAATACAGCAAAGTGACAGTATCAAGTGCAAAGGGAGGCAGGCAAGAGAGTGGCTAACTCTGGAGCTGGGGGGATGTGAGGGTTAGGAAGACCATGGTGATGGAAAGGCTGCTGGTCTGGTGAAAGGAGTGGTTTCAGCATAAGTCTGGGCATAAACAGGCACAATAAGCTCATTTTTCAAATCTCTACATATTAGTTTCTGACAGCTGAGGAAACTGAGAACTCAGAGGTGAAATAACTTGCCCAGGATCATAGTTTGAAAATGGTAAAATCCTCACTCCAAAGTAAGAGTGCTGAATGGTGGAACTGAACATAGGAGACATAAAATGGAAAAGGGAGATTGGGCTAAATTGTGAATGTCCCAGGGTGTCAGAATGAAGGGTCTGGAGCTTATATTATAGGTGTAGATGAAGAAGAGCGATTGTAGGCTGTCCAGTGGGCACATGCATGATCACTGTGATTTTTGAAGCTGGCTACATGGTTAGACAGGTGGGCTAGAATGGATACCTATCTAACCTCATAACGCTATTCACTTATTTAAAAAAAAAAAAATACACTGTTAAACACTGCATTAAGTACTGAGGATAGAACAAGCAAAACCAGAAACAATCTGTGCCTACATGGAAGAATTTAACGAACTAATCAAATAAGCACGCAAACGAGTGTAGAGCCTGAACCAAGTGACAAGAAAGTACACTTAGTAACCTGGATTTGACCAGTCAAGACTTCTCTACTGAGAACTGGCACCTATGACCCATTCTGGGCCACACTCTGCCCCTAACCCACTGTAAACTAGGGCAAGTCACTGCCTCTCTGGACCTGGGTTTCCCCATTTATGAAAGAAGAAGCCCTAGATGATCTAATTTTCCTCTCCCACTCTAACAGTTTGGGATTTTCCTCTCCAAAAACGACAAATCCTACTTCAAAGTTACTAACTGGCATGTGGTAACTTCATATTGAGTGAAGTACTTCAGCCGTTGCCTTTATCCTTTCCAGGAGGCCTCAGTTTACTCCCCGCAGTCACAGTAACCGCCTGGGCACTCCCTGGGCGGAAACTTGGAGTGAGACCAGCAACTACGCCATTATCATGCGTCCCATTTGCCAGGTTAAAACATGGCTACCGCTGCAACACCCTACCCAAGATTCTCACTAAATACCTGGGCCTGACGAGCTTTGGGTCTTTCTCTACAGCAGGAAAGGAAGGAACAGCCATGCTAGTAAGGCGCACAAGATTTTAGGAAACCGCCACCCGACCCTTAGCTCGCCCGGCCTCTCCAAAACATACCCGACCACCACCCTATACCGTCACTTCCGTCGACCCAAGTGCACAGGATTGACAGTCGCGGCCATCCAATCAAAAGCAGGCCTTCCCCACTGGCAAGGCGGGGACGGGCCTGAGACCGAGAAGCCCCGCCCCCGTCGACAAGTGACGTCAAAATCGCCATGGCCAGCTATCCGTACGGGCAGGTGAGTGTGTGAGGGGCTGGCGAATCCAGGCAGGTGACTTTCCAAGTTTAGGCTCGGGACTCTGGCTTTGTTTTCTCCGCTCATCCTCTGCGCCTTTCCCACACTGAGGTCTCGCGCGGGAGAGAAGGGGAAAGGGATAATCGGTCGCTCCAATCTCACGTCACTCAGGTCTACACATCTGAGAGGTGGTGTCGCTCCCCCTTTGACGTTGCCCACCTGAGGATTTGGGGACCTTGGACCCCACACACAGGCTGGGCTCGGCCAGGATCCCACGCCTTCGCAAGGCTCCCGAGGGGGCTCGGGCGGGGTCATCAACGACAACAGAACTTTTAGAACAGTGATCCGTCGGTTTCATTTGAGATAAAATACGCCCCTGACGTACTGCATCCGAATAATCAGGAGAATCTGTAGTTTTAGCAGGCTCCACAAGTGAGCTTGTTTGACTACTTAGTCCAACACCTCCATTTCACACATAGGAAAAGTGAAACCCATAGAAGACACAGCGAAGTCACCAGGCAGTTAGGCAGCAGACCCCGAAGCTGTGAGCAAGATACCTCTTACCTACTTACCAGCCCATTTTGATCCAGCCAAGAACTCCACAGCAAGGTGATTTCTGTGGTCAGAATGCTTTGTTGGATGACAGAATGGTAGAATGGTTAAGTAAGGCGCACACCTTGGCTCCATCACTTTAATAGTTTTGAAACCCACGAGCAAGGAAGGGATTTTGCTTTTCTGAACTGAAGTTTCCTCCTCTATAAAGTAGGGCCGTGTAATAGGGTTTACCTCATAGCACTGTTAAGAAGAGCAATGAAGTGATTGTAAACCATTTGGGTACTACTAAAAGTATAACAGGTGCTATCTTTTAGTATTTTGATTTTAGACTCCTAGAAGAGTGCTGGGAGGGACCCTCGAAATCATCTCTTCATTTTAAAAGGAGGAAACTGAGCCCAGAGTGCAGTCTTGAGTTACCCAATATCACACTAATTTAGGGGATAAAACCCATGCAGGAGTTTTTGTACAAAGTATTTGGACCTCCATTGTCTCAATCATGAAGGCCCTGTAGGCATGGTAACAGGGGGTATTACCCCCAAATTATAGCTAAAGAAGTAGCCCAAAGAGGTTAAGTGGCTTGTCTGAGGTCATACATAGCAAGTGAGAAGATGAAGCCAGCACTAGACTTAGAACTCCTTTTATTGTATACTTAGTAGAGGTAGGAAAGAGAGAGGCCCACACCGCTGGAGTTAGGAGGAGGCATAACCAAGCAGTGTTTCCCAAGCTTCATTCCATTTGCTGAGTCTTGTGAGATGTTAACAGGTATTACTAAAAGAGGAGGACTCTGTGGTTAAATTTGGGGATTACTCTGTAAATACAGCTGAATAAGTTTGTTCACCACAGGGCAGCTCAGAATTCTTAATTTGTTAATCCATTATAAATATTCCAGAGAGGGATAGAATATGCAGTATTTTTTCAGACTTACTTAACCATGGAACCCCCTCATACACATACACTTTTTTTTTTTTTTTTTTTTAATGTTTGGTCATCTTTTGGTGACACTAATATTCCTAAGGAACACTGTTTGGGAAATCATTGCTGTTGTTTCTCAGTGAATGGTCTGGATCAGAATCACCTAGGAGCTTGTTAAAAAAGCAGATTTGGGGGTTCTACCTTAGACTTGTTCTGCACCTAGGAAGGGCCAAGGCATCTACATTTTAATAAGCTTTTAAAGGTAATTTGTATGCATCCTAGAAGCAGTGACATAGAAATTAAGAGCCTGAACTTCCAGTTTAGACAGAATGGGGCTGGAATCCTAATTTTACTTAACAGTTATATGCCCTTGGACAAATCATCTAAGGGATCTGAGTCTCAGCTTCCTACCTTTAAAAAGAGAGGACTAATACTTCAGAGGGCTGAAATATGATAAAGCCTATGGAGAGCTTGGCACATTGCTCATACTCAGTTTGTGCCAGTGCATGAGGGCATAACTCTTCCTGCTGTGATCACTGTTATCATGCCATGCTGCTTGGGCTTATGCTCAGTGAAATATTGAAAAGGAGCGCAGAGAGAAACATGTCTGGGATAGAAGAAAAACTGCTTTATTCTCCCATCATACCCTCGTTCACCTGTCCAGCTCCTTTCTGGTCCAAGAAAGGGACTAGGTTGTTTTAAAACATCCAAATACTTGGTGCCACCTCCTCTCCACCTAGTGCATGGCCCTGGAGGATTCCAGCCTACTGTTAGGAGTCAAAACTGTAATTTTCCACTGCACCGGGGTCCTCAAGCATTGACTAGGTGTTGGAATAGGAAAACTCAGATACCCTTTGGTCCTGTGGAGGAGCCAGCCTGATGGGTTTCAGTGCTTAAGAGCTTGGTCTCTGAGGCCAAAGAGATCTGGCTCCAAATCCCTGCTCTGCCATTTCCTTGCAGAAGTTTCTGGGAACAATCTGAGGCTCAGTTACCCCTTCTTTAAAATAGAATCATAAGAGTACCCACCTCAAGAGTTACTGTGAAGATTAAATGATGTAATCCATGTAAAATGCTTGATAAGGTGTTTCGGCATATAGTGGAAGAGTCATACAGATGTATAAGTTGTAGAGTAAGTTGGTAAGTATTAAGTGGGAGTAAGTATAAGGTACTAGGACAGCAACAGCAGGGATACCTAACTCAGCCTCAGTCCAGTTGCTATGAAGAGGGGGAAAGAGGGGGTAAGAAGTGAGACCAGACAGGTAAGCAAGGATCAGATGTCTTTTTGAGGAGTATAGACTTTGTCCTAAGAGTAGTGAGGGAGCCGCTGAAGAGTTTTTTCCCATTTGTGCTTTGGAGCTATTGCCGTTGGGCACTGAAAATGAGTTGAAGCAAGAGAGACTGGAGGCAGGGAAACCAGTTTCAAAGTTATTGAACTAATCTAGGTTAGAGAGACAGTGACCTGGTGAAAATGGTTTGAGAATCATTTGGGAGGTAGAGTTGAGAAAACTTGGTGCCTAATTGAGGCGTTGGATGGGAGGAAAGAGGAGGTACCCAGGAGGGCACTAGGGTTTCCCATTTGCTGAGATGGGAACACAGGGAGGAATAGATTTGGAAGGAGTGTCCGGGAGGTTGTTGGATACTTGGGTCTGCAGCGCAGGAGAGATGAGGCTGGAGGGAAAGACGGCACATTTGGAGTGTCAGCACAGATGTGGTAATTGAAATCTTGGGACCATTATTGGCTCGCTGTCTAATGGCTGCAGGTTTCTGGCCTTTAACTATTTTGGGAGGCTCTGTTGGTGATAGTCCAAACCACTCCTATGTCTTGTGATTGTTTAACCCCTTAGAATGGGCTCTAGCCTCCTCCGGTGGGCACTTGAGGGGTAGCTCCAGAGCACAGGTTTATCTTGGCAACGCAGCCTGCTCTCTTCTCCATCAGGACTCAGCATGGACCAACCTTTAACCTTGCAAGAGTTTTGGAGGTAGAAGAATGAGCCCTCAGAGCCGAAAGAAAATGTAGGACTTTCTGAGTGGCTTTAGTGGGATGGGATGAGCTCCCCATCACTTGCAGGTATACCGACAGATTCCAGAGATTCCAACATTGACTGAGAGGTTAGACTGTAGGGTCATTGGGATCTCTTCCAATACTGTAGCTCTCAATTTGGGTCTGGAGTGAAAAAAGAGTAAGATTCTTCTGAGTCTCCCTGATTTCTGGGCGTGATGCCTCTAAAAGAACTAATCCAGTCCTCTTCCTTAAACCCCTTCCACTGTAGAAATCCATTTTATTTGGCAGATACATTTAGGACAATCCTTGGCACTGCTACATGGTTGATGCCCAGTCATTTATTGAATACGCAGAAGAGGGTAGTGAGGTGGAGTCATGCAGACCCTGATTTAAATCCCACTTCACCTGTTCCAGTTGTGTCATCACAGGCACAGTATTAAACTTCGTGCACCTTAATTTGCTCATCCATAAACTAGGGATAATAGCACTTACCTCACAGGACTGAGGATCAGCGAGAGCCAGTTGAACTGGCAGTATCTAGGAGAGTCTAAATAAAATGTTAATTGCTCCTCCCCCACTCAAATAGTTCTGTGAAGCTTTGGGAACCATGGTTACTGAACTCTTCCTGTATTTTTTTTCCCTTTCATTTTCTTATGTTTATTAGCGTGAAATGCTCTTGGAAAACCTCTCAAAAGGGTCGGCAGCATGGAGTAGCATTAAAGAACCTGGAGTTAGCGACTCTGATTTTCATTTTTAATTCAGAATCTTTACTAACAACTCGGTGACCCTGGGAACTATTTTGCTGCCTCAGTTGGTAGCTCCACTTTCTTCATCTTGTGCAAGCTAGAAGCCTGAGTCATTCTAAACACTTGGCCTTTTCTCGCTCCCTGCTCCATCTCCTCCCTAATCTAATTAGTTGCCAAGTCATGTCTAGTCTATCTCTGAAATAGCTTCAGAATCCGTCCCGTTCTCTCTATCTCAGAGTCTGCTATCTGATTCAAGCCCTGCCTGCCCAGCGCCTGGCCTCCTGCCTCCGCCGCCAGCTCATCCTCCACACTGCTGCTGGTTAATTCTCTAAACAAGGCTCTCATCACGTTCCTCCCCTACTGGAAACCCTTCTATGGTGCTCTGTTTCCTCCAGCATAAAGCCCAAATTCTTTATAGAGTGCTATTCATTTCTTCAAATATTTATGGAGGATTGCAGGTGTCAGGCACTGTGTTGGACCCTGGGGTATGGTGATGAATGAGGACCAGTGTCTGTCCCTGGGGTGCTTACTGTTGTGTGGAGGAGACCATAGATTAGATGGACAGAAACTACTCCTAGATACCAGTAACTCCCCAGCTAACTGAAAAGCAGCAGGAAAGGTGTTTGGACAAGGAGTGTGTAAGAGCCTGCCTTTGAGTTCACACTGCATTCTTGCCCTTGCACTCTGCTTTTTTGCCCATTCCTTCACCACTCCTTGCTTGCTCATAGGTCTGTGCCTTTGTCTCTCTTCTCCCTTCTGTCCTGGATTGTTGTCCTCTGCCTCCATTTTGGAAAAGGCCTATGCATCCTTCAACGCCAGCTCCTGTGTTACTCCTGCCTCCTCCAGGAAGCCTTCCTTGACCCGTTTCATACATTTGTTCATTTTATTGTTCATTTATCATCTAACAAACAGAACAAATTCCTCTGCTCATGCCTCCTTGATAGCATTTAAGTAGATGTTTTCGATGGCACTGATCAGACTGTATCATAATTATCTGTGGGCTCCCCAAGGACAGGCCCTATTTAGTGTTGTGCCCCAGGCCTAGCACAGAGCCTAGCACAATATTGTCACTCTGTAAATGCTTGCTGAATGAAATCTTTTAATAGTTGTGTACCTCAATTTCTTCATCTAAAAATAGGCCTACTAATAGCTTCCTTTTTTCTGTTACAGGATTGTTGGCAAGATTCTTCTGTCAGTAGCGTTTGTATGCATGTGAAAGTGCTTTGTAAACTATTCACATGAGGGCTTTAATGCAGGGCAGAAAGGAAAGAGTTTAGTTGCTCCCAGGCTGCACGAGGCCCCCAAGAATATAATATGGAGGGTAGACCTGCCTGAGAGCATGTGCTTTGTTGGCCTGGGGTTATTTCATGGGGGGGGGGGCACTGTGCCTTAGGTCAGGGTCCCCAACCCCTGGGCCATGGACTGTTACCTGTCGATAGCCAGTTAGGAACAGGGCTGCACTGCAGGAGATAAGCAGCAGAAGAGGGAGCAAAGCTTCATCTGTATCTGCAGCCACTCCCAGCGCTAGCATCACCACCCTCAGCTCTACCTCAGATCATCAGGCATTAGATTCTCATAGGAGCACCAGTCCCTGGTGCCAGAAAGGTTGGGGACCACTGCCTTAGGTGCCCTAAGTGAGATGTAGTTTATGGCTTTGATCACAGGAGTTATTATAGAGCAGCTACTTCCTGGCTTGGGGTCAGCCTGTTCTTTGGTTGTGCCCAGACTCTGCAGAGTCCCCACTCCCATTTCTATTTTAACCTGGAATCCTGTGCCCTATTGCTTAAGGTGAGAAGGCTGTACCAGGAGGCCATGGGAGTCATTGGGCTTAGGTGTGGGTAGGAGTGATCTTGCTCCGCTTGTCTCCAACTCTTCAGTATGTCCCAAGCAAGTCCCTTCCCCTGTCCTGCCTTAGTTTCCCTATCTGTAAGTTGAAGGGGTTAAGTTAGGCAACTGACCTCCTAGCCACCTCTTCCATCACACCTCTCCAACTCCCTTGGGAATCTTTTTCACGCTTTAAGTCTCAGCTCAAATGCTGCTTTCTCATGGAAACCTTTCCTGATTTCATCCTTTCTCCTTTGTGATGCTATGGCACATGGCTTATGCATCCGTTTTAAACGCCCATTTCCTTATGCTGTTTGGTTAGAGGTTATAGAGAGTGTTTCCATTCCTTTCCTGTTAACTGTGAGCTCCTCCAGAATGTTTCGCTCTTCTTTATGCCCCACCCCCACCCCTGCCCTGCCTTGGTTTACCTGGCCCAGGGCTTTGCTGATAATGATAATTAATATAATAAGAGTAGCAGCCGTGATTTATTGATAATCTTCTTTATACCAGGCATTGTTGTAAGAACTTTTGTTTTTGTATTAATGGTTTTCAAACTGTCTTTTGGGTCATTGAGTCTTCTTTAGAGCTCTCTTACAATCTAGCAGGGGAGGGGCCTGCATGGTGAGGGGTCTGTAATCCCCACCTTACTTCAGCCAGAGCAACTTTCTTTGATCAGTTTTTAAATTTTTATTTTATCAAAAGATTCTTTAGCTAAAAATTAAACCATCAAAATTCTGCATTTCTTATGATCCACAGAACAATTCTGTGAGGAAGGAATTATTATAGTTTACTTGTGAGGAAATAGGCTAGAGAGGTTACAGTCATGAACTCAGCTGGGGAGAGCAGAGATTTATTTGCCTTTGACTTCATTGTCTGTGAAAGAGTCTTGCTACTAGCTATGGTAGCTTTCAGGGCAGAAGGGCTCCCATGATGCTGAGTGGGGAAGGAGGAAGGGCCTCCTGCTTCCTGTCCTTCCTCAGGAAGCCTTCCTTCTTTAAGCAAGCAGAACCCCTATTAGGTGAAGTGTGAATTTGGCTTTAACCTTTAGGGTAACACCCCCATAAGCTATCAAACACAATAAAAAGAGAAAGGCCAGGCTCCAGACTCTCGGTGGCTAGGCCACTGAGGTACCTTGCAGGTTGATCTAGAACGTGTCTAGGTGGCACCATCCTCACCATCCTCAGAACTGGGCCCAGCTGTGTGCTCTCTGTACCTTTGAGCTCAACCTGTCCACAGATGTGATGGAGCTGTGTTCTGCCCAGCCTTTTGCTGGCTATTTAAGGAGATGGAGCTGAAGACTCTGAGCCTCAGGGATCCCTGGCTGGAGGTGTGGGCTCATGGACAGGAGAGAGAATGCTCCCCGGCGTGCTCTAATATACAGATGGCTGGACTCAGCAGTCAGGAGACCTGAATTCTGGTCCCAGTCTCTTCACACAGTCTGTGTGTGATTTTTCTGGACTTGAGTTTCCTGCTCTGGAGAAGGTGCTGTTATTAATAGTTAATGTGTATTGAGTGCTTACTCTGTGCCAGGGTCTGTGTCAAAGCTCTTTATGTGACTGGTCTCATTTCATTCACATACCAACCTGGGCGGTAGGCAGGCACTGTTATTCCCATTTTAGAGCATAGGGTATTGAGATTTAGAGAGGGTAAGTCAGTAGATCAATTAGTAAGTGGCCAAACCTGAACTTCCTTTTGACTTGTAATCTTTGTACTATATTACCTTAGATAGAGTCTTGCCTGCCTGTCTCACAGAGCCAGGAGTGAGGATAGGGAAGTATTTTTGCATCATGAGCTACAGTAGGGTAAGGAAAACATGCTGAGGATGAATCCATTCTATGGATACATTGTTCGTGACTGAAGAGTGTCGGGGGCATGTGGTGGAGATCACATATGCACAGGGAATTCTGCAGAAGGTACCACGGGGTGAGGATTTGGAATTCTCTTTGATTCATTTGCCTACTTGTTTATACAATAAATATTTACTGAGCATCCATCCTACACTGGGGCTGGAGATAAAGTGGCAAAGCAGATATGATCCCAGCCCTTGTGGAGCCCCCTTAGAGTGCGGGGAAGGGGAGCCAGGAGGGTAGGATTCTAGCCCTGACTGCTGGTCATTGGTGGTGTGACCTTGGGTAGGTTGTATCCCAGCTAGAAGCCTCAGGTTCCCTATCTGAGTAATGGGGTCATAATTCCAGCCCTGCATATAGGATCAATTGAAAGAATGGCAGTGGCAGTGCTTTATAACTGTCAAGTGCCATGCTGTGGCTAGTTTCTGGCCTGTCATTCTGACCAATATCTTGCTTTTCTCACAGGGCTGCCCAGGAACTGGAGGACAAGCGCCTGGAGCACCTCCGGGTAGCTACTACCCTGGTGGAGGGCAATATGGCAGTGGGCTACCCCCTGGTGGCGGTTATGGAGGAGGCCCTGCACCTGGAGGGCCTTATGGACCACCAGGTGGTGGAGGGCCCTATGGGCACCCCAACCCTGGGGGACTCCCCTCTGGAGCTCCGGGAGGACCATATGGTGGTGCAGCCCCAGGGGGCCCCTATGGTCAGCCACCTCCAAATTCCTACGGTGCTCAGCATCCTGGGCCTTATGGACAGAGACCTCCTCCAGGTAAGTAGGGATCTTGGGCTCCAGTTACCCCTGACCT
This sequence comes from Rousettus aegyptiacus, assembly GCF_014176215.1. NCBI lineage: Eukaryota > Metazoa > Chordata > Mammalia > Chiroptera > Pteropodidae > Rousettus > Rousettus aegyptiacus. The sequence continues at coordinate 19,552,634 of NW_023416284.1, read as the reverse complement.
TGTTCTGAGTTGCACAGGGCCCATCCTTGCCTTTCCTGTTGACATGCAGGCAGCCTTACCTCCGGCCTCTTAGCATCTTGCTTCTAGCTTCAGCTCACGTCAGCAGAATGAGAAGTCTAGTAGTTATCTTTGCTGTGGTAACAACAACTCCAAAGTCTCTTTGGCTTGCAACGACAAACAAATTTATTGCTTGCTTGCACTGATTTACTCTTGCTTACACGTTGGCAGCTACGCATTTGGCTGCTGAGGTTCTGCTCCACATATCTTTTCTTTCCAGGATCCAGGCTGGAAGAGCAGCTCCTATTTGTGATATGCTGTCCTTGTGTCAGCCAAAAAAGAGCAGGAAAACTAACAGAAATGCATGATGCCTCTTAAAGCTTGTGCTTTCAAGTACTTTGTATCTCTTCTGCTTATGTTCTGTTGGCCAAACCACATTCCCTAGTCAAGCCTGGCATCAATAGGATGGGAGTGGCTACCCCTCTCATGGAGGGGCTCCTCAACCCACCAAGCAGTGGAAAGGATGCACAATGCTCTTATAAGGAAGTGGGGTGAAGATTAGCAAATAGTTAGAGACAGTAATATAGTGTGACATGGGGAGAAGGGCCATTTCTGTGTAAGAGGGACAGAGCACTCTATGTAGAAAGGCAAGGTAGCATAGCCATTGCAAGTTTGGGCTTCTGAGATCAGACTACTTACTGACCTGACCAAATTACTTTGCCTTTGTAAGCCTCAGTGTTCACATCTGAAAAATGGGTGAATGTCTCTACCTCGCAACATTGTTAATAAGGATGAAGTGAGAAGGTGCACATGGGCACATGGGAAGAGCTTCATCAGTATTCTGTGAGAGGACTCATGCTGGGGCGTTCTTAGCAAAGAGGTATTTAGCATTTAATGTGACAAGAGCCTTACCACTGAAAGATGCAGAGGCAGGCAGGAGAATGTTGGGATGAGACATGAAAGGTGAGGTACTGGACAGGGTGGGGCATGGGGAGGGGGCTTTGGCAATTCATGAAGGCAGAGAATCTTGGGTGGGGCCTTTGGGCTCTGAAAATTTCTGAGTGGTCTTAGACGGGGTCAGGGAAGGTGAGTGTCCAGTCCCTTGCTTCCTTCCAAACTCAGTCCAGTTGGACTCTTCACAGTATGCTGTTCCCAGGGGACCAAGTCAGTGGCAGCCTGGACCACTCTGGTGCACCTGAAGCATCTCTAGGGAATGGCACTGCTGGGAAGCTGAAGCATCTCAGCACATATACCTGGGCAGGAGACCCTGAGGGAAATGGTCAAACCTCAAGGGTTCTGAACTGTGAGCCATGGTATTTATCTTATCAGACCCCAGAGCTTCTGGCCGTTTGTTTTCAGCTCAGCAGCTTCATGGTGGATTTCCTCATCTTTTTAAAATCATGTCTCTGAGCCTATAGATATTATTGCAGGGAAAGGAGCCCCTGGCTGTGAGGCTTATCCCTTCTAGGCTTGAGACCAGAGAGAATCTCAGGCTGCAGAGGGGAGGAGAGATGTGTCTCAGGCTCTTAGCTGCTCACCTTCTGCAGCTTCCTCTCACCTGGCCACCATTGCCTCCTCTCCAGTGCAGCTAGTGGCTGGCCCTCCGGAGCAGTGCTTTTTAAAGTGTGATGCATAAATCGCCTGCACTGGTCACCTGGGGGGCCCCATCTCAGCCCCACTGAATCCAGAATCTGGGATTTGAGCACCACTGCTCTGCAAGACAAATTTGACCAATAAGCGTGCCCCACTGCCTGCAGGAAAGATCCTAAAGGCACTCGAGATCCAACGGGCCTGTCTATTCTCCTCTCCTGCATTGCCCCTCCCTCCCATTAACCCAAGACCCCTTGGAGTACTCTGAACACACTCTGCGCCTCTACCACATGCTTTTTCTTCTCCCTGTAACAACTCTTAGACATCTTTTCTGGCCCAGTTTAAATATCCCTTCCTCTGCAGAAATGGGACTGCACATATTCCAGGCCCTTTGCTAAAATTTTGATTTGCTGTTATTTAATCATCACAACCACCCTGGGAAGTAGGTCCATTTAGAAATGGGGGAATCAGTGCTCAGAAAATTAGATAATTTATCTAAAGTCACATAACCTAATAAGGATCAGAGGTCTTTGCTTCCAGAGCCTGAGCTCTTCCATGCAAACTGTAGGGACCGCATGTTACAGAAGCCATCCTAGGGACTGTGCCCCTCGTTCCCCCATGACAAAGCTACTGTTTTAGGAAGGGAGGTGGGGTCTGCCTGGATTTCATCCAAGGGGGTCGGAACAGTCCCTCAGTCAGGCAAACTTCTGGTCTCACCTTTGGGGCTGGGTTCTGGTTTCGCGCTACACAGCTGCCCACAGCTGTCTCTAATGCTGCCTGTGTGGAGGAGCCCCTTTGTGGCCAGTTAAGTCATTAGGTGTGGCAATACTGTGTAACTGGCTTGTTCCTAAGACAGTCTTCTGTGCTTCTTCACGTTCATCTACCACCCCTTCTCCTGCCCCCACAGCTCACCCTGCGTCTATTTCCAAGTGAATGATTTTTTTCCTCCATCCACTGACATACACTCAAAGCTACTTAAATATTCCCAACAGACACACAAAGCTATTTGAACCATGACAACAGCACTAATAATCAGCAGTTATATAGTGCTTAGATTGTGCCAGGTGCTGATTTAAGGGTTTTCATGTATTCATTATATCTTCACAATAACCTTATGAAGTAGATGCTATTGTGTCCTCATTTTACAGATAAGAAAACCGATGCACAGAGAACTTAAATAATAACCAGAGCTGCAAAATGGGGGAGCTGAGACTTGAACTTAGGCGAACTTTAGCATGAATCGAGCCCCTTCCCTTTTTGCGTCTGGCTCTGTGCTGGCCCCTGGGGATCTGGAGATGAGTTAGGCTGGGATCCTGCCGAAACGTGGCTCCAAGTCTGACCTGAGAGGTGGCAGGAAAAAACATGTCCACAGTGGAGTGAGCAATACCATAAAAGAGAAGGAGTAGAAAGAAGAGGGGAAGGCTGCCTGTCCAGGGACAGAAGAATAGCAAGGCTTTACGGAAGGAATAGCATTTCGTTTGGGTCTTGAAGGGTGGAGACGAAGTGGATGCAAAGAGATGAAGGAGAAGGGGTACGAGGCAGAACAGAGTGAGTACAGGCTCTGGCGGGAATGTGCAGGTGTGTGTAAGAGCAAATGCAGTGCTTCATCTGGGCTGGAGCAGAGGTGTGAGGGGGACAGCGAGGACAAAGCGAGAGAGGTAGGCAGGAATAGGCCCCATTGTAAGGGCCCTGGAATGCTGTTTTAAGGATATGGGTCTTTATTTTGTAGGCAGTGGGAGCCATTGAAGAGTTTTGAGTTGCGGTGGGGGTAAATCGGTGAGAACAGAGTTCAGTTACACAAAGATTACTTGGTAGCAGGTGCAGCGTGACAGAGTCACTGTAAGGATGATGCCGATAGGCTTTTTGGTTTGTTACAATGGTCCAGGTGAGAGGTATCTGAATCAGGACAGGTATGGGAGGAACAGGGAGGAGGAGGAGACACCTGTTTGTGGAAATGACAGAACTGGGCAGCTCTCTGCATGTGTGGTATGAGCAGGTGTCAAAGATGTCTCCAGGGAGGTTTGGCGATGGGGACGCACATGCACATCACTAGTGGTAGGGAAGGAAGACAGGAGGAGTTCCATGGTCACACATACTCTGGCAGCTCCTGGTAGGCTGTGTCAGCTCTCCACCATGCCTGGATAATCAAACCTGATTCCCACCCCAGAGAGCTCCCTGCTGCTAGAATTCTCAAATACTTGTCTTTGGGCTGTGCTTGTTAGGTGCTCAGCAAATATTTTTGGGTCCCCAGTCTGTAGAGAAGAGAGAATCTCTTTTCAGAGAAATGTTAATCAGCCAGACAAGACCCTGTCCCTTAGAAACTGAAAATCAAATAGAGATGTGACTGGCACACTATAGGGAAAGTCCAACAGATTCACGGAGTAGAAGTCAACCGCAATACTCTTGAGTCTACACCAAAGGTCTTCTCCATCAGTGTAAGGATGCTGGCTTGATGGAAGGGGGCGCCGAGGGGAGTGGATTCGTGAGGCTTGGTGGGTGGGCAGAGTTAAAAGTCAGGGAGGCACTGGGACTGGCCCTTCCCTGCATTTTTGCAGATTCGCCTTAAGACCTGCATCTGGCTCCCCTGGTTTTCACCCCTTCCTGCAGGCGGCGCCCCCCCTAATGTGGATCCCGAGGCTTACTCCTGGTTCCAGTCAGTGGACTCTGATCACAGTGGCTACATCTCCATCAAGGAGCTGAAGCAGGCTCTGGTCAACTCCAATTGGTCCTCTTTCAATGACGAGACGTGCCTCATGATGATAAGTGAGTACTAGCCTTCCCCATGTGCTCAGGCTGGGCAGAACCACCTGATGTGACAGTAGGCAGGTAGGCATCCATTCTAAGGAGAAATCTTTTGGCCAGGGAGGATTTCAGGCAGGGAACTGGGTTTAAAGTTAGATGTCCTAGGCTGAGAGCACTTTCTCTTAGGTCTTTTCTTAAGTTGTAGGCTCTTCTGAGTCACAGGCTGACTCAGTTTCCCATTCTGCAGAGAGGGAGTGCATGCTCTGGTAGAAGACGGCAGCGGGGAGCGGGGGGTGGGTCAGCTGCTAGATTTGCAGAGAAAATGCAGTTCTGGCAGGAGTCGGGCAGAGGGTGGCCAGGGGTGGGGGCTGGTGCCCCGCATGATGAAGGTGTATCTCGGATTTAGCATCTGGGCCTCAAGTGTGTGGTTCTGTGGAGTCTCCTACTCCAGCCTGGGGAGAAGTGCTGCCTCAGTGGTACCCAAAGACCCTTGGCCCTTAATCTTGAAGCCTGACTTCCCTCCTCTCCCTCCTCCTGTCCTCCCCGCAGACATGTTTGACAAGACCAAGTCAGGCCGCATTGATGTCTATGGTTTCTCAGCCCTGTGGAAATTCATCCAGCAGTGGAAGAACCTTTTCCAGCAGTACGACCGGGACCGCTCGGGCTCCATTAGCTACACAGAGCTGCAGCAAGGTGAGGGCCATGACAGGGCACAGAGTGCACAGGCAAAGCCAGACTTTTCTCTCTGCTCCCTAAGATAGAGCAAGGGCTTTTCTCAACTAATACCAAATGTCCAACTGCACTGAAAATGACTGCCCTCGACACAGGCCCACTTCCCACCCCTTCTGTGACCTGGCTGGGGCATTGAGCCAAGATCCAGAGCAAGGAAACACCTGTGTCCAGGATCGGGGCTGGACTCCTGGTGATGGGCAGTGCTAGGTGAGACAGGCCCAGCTGGCAAGGAGCCATGGGAGTGCAAACTCCGCAGCCCAGAGCACTTTGAGACTGTGGCTTGTATGGCTCTTTTGCCTCCAGTTTCTAGTATGCCAAATGGAAAGAGCCTTGGACAGGGCTCGGCAAGATGGCCTTTGTTGCTAGCTCTGCTAGAAGGCAGTTTCCTTCCCAACTCTGGGACCTGCCCAGACCACTCTTAAAGTCGCGGTTGGGAAAATGACCTGAGGTCACAGCTCCAGGTCTGGTTCCAATTTTGATTCTAGAGGGTGAGTGATTAGTGGGGTGATAACCTGACAAGGGCTCCTTGGAGAACCCAGCTCCTTGCCCTGGCTGTGGATTTTAGTCAGACTAGGAAGCTCTGTGGGTGGAGATGAGCTCACTGTATCTGTACTCTGGTAGAAGGGAAAGATGACCTGTACTGATCACCTACTCTCTTGTGGGGTTATGGATATTGGTAAGGGTGATATCACAACAAAACTAGTATTTATTGATGAATGTTTGTTATTCGCCAGGCACTGTAATAAGTACTTTTAATATGTTTCATTGTTTATTCTCCTCATGTGATAGGTAACTTTATTATTCCCTATCCTAGACGAAGGGTCCCTTATGATTGCCCTTTTACTCATGAGAAACTTGCCCAAGGGCCACATACCAAAAGGGGAGCAGAGATGCTAGCCTGAGCGGGTAGATTGTGCAGAAAGAAGGAAGGAAGCCTCACAGGTGGGGGGACAGGGATAGCAGCATGTAGGCTGTGACCTTGGAACTGCCCAGAAGCCTTGCCTGGGAAGATGATGATGATTTTATTATTTTGAACAAATAATATTTACCAAATGCTTATTATGTGCCAGGCACTTTACCAAGTGCTTTTGCATGGTCTGCTCCTTTCATCCTTACTAGAACCTACCAGACAAATATTATCCCCATTTAGAGACGTAAGACAGAGGGATTACAAGGTTATGCAGCTTGCCGAGGGCCTCTCTTGACTCTAGAGCAGGCCTCTGATGTCCGCCCTGGGGCTCAGGCTTCTTTCTGTAATTCAGGTGAGTTAGAGATGAGCACAGATAGTCTGGTGTCATTCTGGGACCTCACAGGCCCCTGACTGAACAGACAGTAATGGAGGTTTAGAAAACAGGGACGAGGCCTTTCAGCTAAGGGAAGCATCCAGACAGAGCCCCCGTTGTACTCCTGGCATCTTGGATAAATTCTCGGGACTTCTGTCCTGTTTCTGCTTCGGTGCCAATCCCCGTGAAGACCCCTGAAGTGCTGTGCTCATGGAGCTGGTTGATGGCAATGCTCATGACAAGTTTTTGTGTCTGCTGTGTGCCCCTCCTCTCCAGCTCTGTCCCAAATGGGCTACAACCTGAGCCCCCAGTTTACCCAGCTCCTGGTCTCCCGCTACTGCCCGCGCTCTGCCAATCCTGCCATGCAGCTAGACCGCTTCATCCAGGTATGCACCCAGCTGCAGGTGCTGACGGAGGCCTTCCGGGAAAAGGACACAGCTGTGCAGGGCAACATTCGGCTCAGCTTTGAGGACTTCGTTACCATGACAGCTTCTCGGTTGCTGTGACCAGCCCATTGTAGAGAGTGACGTGCACCAGGGGACCTTGCCTGGCTCCACATAGTGGAAGAAGCATGTGGCCCTCTCTTCTTTTCCTGCCCCTCCTAGTAAAGGATTCTCCCTTGCCTGCTGCCGCACTGTTCCACAAGAAGGGTAGGCATCCTATGTCATAACCACCAAATAGCGGGGTCCTGGGCTGAGGCCATACAGGTAGGGGCTTGACCTAGGTCAGGACTGAAAGTTGAATATCTTACAGCCCTGCGCATTTAAGAGGCGCAGCCGTGCAGCGGTAACAGGAGATGCCAGTCATGGCAAAGGAGTTCGTGTCCAGCTGGCCGGGCTCCAGCCTCTAGCTTCCCTTCTGTGCCCCAGCACCAGCAGTGCTCCCCTTAGCACCTGTGTCCCCTCACCCGTGCCGTTCCGGTTTCTCCAAAGTGGAATCTGACCAAGCATGAGAAAGAGTTGCCCGGGGGAACAGTGGCTCGGATCCCACCACCCCCACAAGTCTGCGTGTGTTAACTTCCGGGGGCTGTCCCTGCTCAGGGTGCCTAGACAGTCTGCTCTCTGGGCATGCTGGGCCAGGCTACTGCCCTCTGCAGCTCACACTCCTCACTTGTCCACCGTTCTCTGCTTGGCTTCAGTCCCCAGGAGGCAGTTGCCACTCCCACTGCCAATGCTTTTATAAAATGTTGTTTAAAATGTTTTGTTTATTTGGGGCCAAAAGTCCAGTGAAACTATAAGCTTCAATAAAATGATAAAACTCAGTTCCACATTTTCTACCTCACCTTCCCAGCTATGGGTTTATATGCTCATCCATTCAGTTATTCTTTGATTTATTCTTTCATTCAATAAATGTTTGAGTACATCCTATATACCATGCCATGCAAAAAAAAAAAGGCAGTTCAGGGTACATGGCCTACATAAAGCTGCTCCCATTTACCAGGATGAAGTTGAAGGGTAGGGATCTGGGGTCAGCTCAAGAAGCTGACCTTGTGTTTTATAACAGTTTTAGGGCTAGCATTTTGGGATGGAAGCAGACAGCTGCCCTAAACTTTTTACAGCATGGCCTTTTTATTATCTCAAGCCCGGTTTTATTTTACAGACAAACTCCATTTATTGTTATAGCCTTACCCCCATTTTTATTAAGCACAAACACCTGAACTTGCCTGTTGGGTCTTCAGATCAGCGTGATAACCAGTCTATACCGAATGGTTATAGTGAGCTTACAAAATTTCAATCAAAAGCCAAGTCACATTCTGGTTTGCCTGGGAGACCTTATCCTAGGTAATGATGTGATATCCTTTTGCTTTGGATGGGCAAAGCTAAGGAACTCCATGCCCTAAGCAGGTGCTCCCCTCCCTGCAGTGGGTGGTTGGGAAAAGAAGCAATGACTGTTTGGCAGTTCAGGCCCAGCAGGTATGTCGGGCTCAGCCAGTTCAACCCTGCTCATTCTCTGTACTACTGGAGTCCTAGAATTTGATGGAATCCAGTTCCTGGAGGCCAGCTCCCGTCCACAGCTAGAATCCTCTCCATGGCCCACTGTGAGTCCTGCCTCTGCTTGCCAATCTCCAATGACAAAAAACTCAGGGCCTTTCTAGGCAGCCCATTTCCTCCTTGACTCCTAGAACCTTCTTCCCGATGTGGTTTCCAAATCCTGTCACCTGGAAGCCACCACCCATTGGCTACGGTTTTCTCTTTTGGGCCACCCAGAACATACATCACCCCTTTCTCCATGCCAGCCTTCTAGATACCTGGAATCTGCTACCACATTTCCCTCAAGTCCTCCCAAACTCTCCAGCAACTCTTGACTAAGCATTGCTCCCCTTGGCACCTTGGTCACCTCCCCTGAATTTTCTCCAGTTTATCCAAGTCCCCCAAATGGAGGCACAGGGCTCACCATGGCACTGGGTTCAACCAGTAGAGTAGAACTGCCATTATGGAAAGTTTCTGTTGTTTCTTTGTTCCCACTGAGCCAAGCATGTACTAAAACCCATCTTCAGATTAGTGCCAATCATAGCCTCAGCTGGTGCTCAGCTGTGGCCAGGGAGCCCAGGACCTAGGTTGGTCCTTGTGGGCATGGTTGGTTATGAGCTTGGGGGCCAGCCCTCACACCTCATTCCGCACACTGCACCTCCAAGCCTGGCTGCAAACTTGACAAACAGCTTTGGATCCTAAAGCCAGCAGCAGGAGTGCAGAATGGGCAGTACAGCCCAGCCCACCTGGCCACAACTGCACATCTGTGGAACTGTCCACGAGAGCAGGGTTGGTGAGTGATCTGTAGGGTGGGATGATAGACTACACCTTCCACCCACTCAGGCAGTGCCTAAAACTCTCTGACTGGGCCCCTGGCAGGATCATGGTTTCACCCCACTTCTTGACTTGACAGGTGAGGTCAAGAAGGAGCCCACAGCTCCATTAATCAGGTTAAGCAGACCCAGTGGTGCGCACGGCTGGCCTGGCCTCTGCCAGATGTCCCCTGCCCCTCTCAGCAGAGCAGTACTTCAGACTGTGTTCCACCTCCCGCTCTGGCAACAAGGATCAGGGCATCTGGCAGCCCTCTGATCATCTTGGTGGCAGACAGAGCACGTCTAGCCAAGTCTGTGGCTTTCTCTTATTATCCAGTGAGTTCATAGAGAATAAATGCAAGCTCTGATTTCCAAGAAGGCGAAAAGAATAGTAAGTCTGCTAACCCCACTGTTTGCCCACCCCGACCTTCCAAAGGCCTCTGGGCCCATGAGCAGACAGATGTGCCGAGGATCGAGGTCCCAGGCATCAGAATTGGTACTGCCTGAGGAAGCAGCACTGGGTGTTCTCAGGCCTGGCTAGGAGCCCATCTGGGATGCAGTGTGTTGGGGGACGGGAGGTGGGAGTAGTCCCTAGATAGCAGCATTCCAGTGCTGCCTGTCTTCCTTCCCCGCCCCCACCCCTGCACTGACTTCCCCACCTTCCTTGTTCCTAACCTAAGCACAGATTTTGTGCAATGACAAGGAAAGGGAACATTCAGTGCCAGGCTTTTAATTACAATTGCTTCGGGCTGCTGGCCTCCATGCTAAATGGCAACGTGGAAAGTGTTTTATCACACCACAAAACCGAAAGGGTCCAGTCTACGGTGTGTGCACTCGGGCACCTGGTGAGCATGGGGCTGTGTTCCCACAGGGGAAGGGCTGGGCCCAGATCAGTTCGCCGGGCATGAGAGTGGCTGGCTTTAGGGAGCCACTGGGCCAGATGGAATTGCCTGCTGGGGCCCTTCTAGCAGACTCCAGGGAAGGCTGGTAATTGGGTAGGAGAGGGGTCTTTGGGAGGAAGGCCAAGCTCTGCAAGGATGATGACGGCGGATGGTACTGTGGTGTATGGCCAAGTGAGAGGAATACAACGATAATCTTGTCCACAACTCTTTACACTTTACAAATTGCTTTCTACTCTCTTGAGCATGCTTAATCCTCACATCAGTCCTCTTTAGGGGACACAGAGAGAAAGGAAGTGACTGGCCCAGAGTCAAACAGGTAGAAAACCAGGACTGGAGCCCTGGCCTTGCACTGGATCCAACAGTCTTTCCACAAGGAGTGGGGGCTGGTCCCCCAGGAGCCACTAGCCCTTGCTCAAGGCAGCACCGTGGTGACGCTGGTGAGCACCACGTGCTCTGAGACTTTGGAGATGGAGCACCGGCTATGCAGGGACAAGGACTTGTGGCTGGCAGAGGAGCGGGGGCTGGGGGCTTTCAGAGAGCCGCAGGGACCCGGGCCAGGCAGACAGCAGGAAAAGGCAGCCTTAAACTGCTCCCGGAATTTACCTTAGTTGGGAGACAGAAGACAGCCATAAGGAGACAGGTGTAGCCGGAAGGGGCCTTGGACCCAGGGACACCCATGCAACTCCAGCCAAGCTGCCTGTGAGGGGGCAGGAGGGAAGGGTGGAGCTGGGAGGGAGAATGCCCCAGGGCCACCCCTTCACTGCCAGGAAGAGAGAGGACAGAGGCCTCAGAGCCAGTTCCCAAGGAGGAGTACCATTCTTATCTGATTCCTTGACTGCACTCTGGCTCTGAGCCCAGCTCAAAACGTGGCATCTGGCTCAGGGGCCTCAGGTCACCTCTGCCCTCTGTGTTGTGTAGGTGGAGGAGCTTGAGGCTCACCTTCTGTCTAGGCTTTCCCCGTCTCTGCTCCAAGGTGATGAAAACGACAGCAGTAGTAGCCCTCACACCAGGCACCGTAACTGGGTGTCTCGGCCTTGACCCCCAGGAGAGGCGGGGTCCTTTAAATTCGCTTCACAGATGAGACACACAGAGGTGCAGTGGTTTGCCCAAGGTCACAACCAGAAGGTGGACCGTTTCTAATGCCGAAGCCCTTTGCTTAATGAGTACGAGAGTGGCGAAGGAGCAACTACCACAGCCACCGTGTCCAGCCAAGGGGCACCAGGGAAACAGGTTTTTGTCTGGAACCGAAACCTCCTTGATCATGTTTCATCATCCTGCGAGCCTCTCTGGTGCCCAGCAGAGGGTCAGGCACACAGTAGGTGCTCAGTAAATGTGGACCAAACAGAGGAATGCACGTCAGGAAGTGCCTGGCTGTCCACTGTAACACTCCATTCATCCCTTCTGTTCTCTGAGCCGCAAACCACCCGGCCAGCCTGTTAAGTAATTCTTGAGCCTCAGTGAGGGTGATAATATTGACCCCTGATCCCTTTCAACCTCTTCTTGAAGATTATTTGTGTCCAGGCTCGAACAGTCATCTGGACCAGTCCTTTAGGCCTTGTCCCAGAGTCAGAGGTCTGGTGAGTCACACTTTTGCTGAGTCAAAGTTAGGGGTGCATGACCACTCTGAGACTGAGGTAGAGGGATAGGAACTGCGGGACAGCTGAGAGGAGGCCCTGGTGGGGGTCAGGGACCGGGAGGCCTGGAATTCCGGAGAGGGGAGTGAGAAGGCTAGTGCTGGAGGAGGCTGGATCCAGGATAAACCTCCAAATTCTGGTCCCTCTGCCAGTGTGTGTCTAGCCTGAGAAAGCCCTCTCCCTGCCTGGGGCTGCCTCCGCTGGTGACCCTCTCTTTCCTCTGACACCCCAATTATGCAGTCATCTCCTCAGGCCCTCTTCCCACAGGCATGGCTCCCTCTGGAGCCTCTGTTAACCAGAGGGGCTGACTGGAGGTCCTGCTGTGCACGCACCAGGCAAGGGTAGAGGTGAGCTGGCCTATCCTTCCCACCCACTCGCTGATCTGTATAATCTGCAAAACTGGGTCCTGGGTGGTGGTTAGCTTCCTCTGGCCACATTTGGGAGTGTGGCCAGTCTCCCACTCAGACCAAGGCTCCTGGGTGGGGCCAAGTCTTCTCCCTGAGTGGGAGTGCCCAGAGCAGAGTCAGGATCCCTAGAAAGGAGAGGTATCTCCTCCCCTGTCATCCTTTATTCGGCCTAGGCTGGGGATAGGGAGACTATTCTCCTGGGGACTGTTGCCGCCCTCGGTCACTCTGCCTCGCCAGCCCACTTACCACTGAGGAAGTTGTAGATGATGGGGTTTGCAGCGCTGTTGGCATACACCAGCCAGTGGGAGAAGGTGAAGCAGGCATAGATCGCTTCTCGGTCACTGGCTTCGTGGAACATCCCGAACACCCTAGAGGGCAGGACAGTCAGAAATGGGGCAAATGTGTGTGTATGTGTTTGTGTGGTGTTGCTCATAGAACTCAAGCTACAGGTCTGTAAAGTACAGGAGCTGCCCTTCCATCCGCCCGGTATCCCTTTCCTGGGTCCGGGGTCTTGACTACAGTTTTTTGTCTTGAACAACAGAGAGTATGACTAGAGCAGGCCTAGGGACAGGGACCAGGGTATATCTGCTCAGTCACCAGCTACCTAATCCCCTGAGGCTCCCCATCTACTTTCTCATCCATCCTGATAGCAACATGATGGGAGTCATAGGCACCATCCATTTTTCAAAGAGGGAAACTATTTGAGGCTCAGAGAAGTTAAGTGACAGGCCTAAGGTCACACAGCCATGGAGCGGCCAAGCACAAACTCACGCTGAGATGGTCTCGTGTCAAACACTCCATGTTCTTTCCTTGCACCTCAAGGCCCCTCGCTTGTGGCGCCCCTGTCTCCCTCTGTTTAGCATGCCGTCCCTCCTACAGGGCTTGGTCCTTCCCTTCCTTCAAGTCTGCCAAATGTCACTTCCTCAAAGAGGCTTTTTTTAAACGATTATATCTTAGAAAAGATTTAAAACCAAACCAAACAAACAAACAAACAAACACCAACCCCTGTGACTGTCACTCTCTATCCACTTTCCCTATTTTATTTTTCTTCATAGCAGTTATACTATATATTTCTTTCTCTCTCCCATTGGCCGTAGCTTCTGGAACAGCAGGGACTCTGTCCTGTGCACTGTTCACTGTGTTTTCAGCCCTACCATCTGATGGGTGGATGAAAGAGTATTCACAGTAGCCCTAGGAGGTCAGGACTGTGGTTATTCACATGTTACAGATGAGGGAATTGAGGCTCAGAGAAGAGAAATGACCTTCCCCAAGGTCACACCATGGCCTTGGCATGGAGCCAGGTCTTTCTCCAAAGCAGAGAGAGCTCCTTCCTCTGACCCCACCCACCACTACCACCCACTCCAACGTCTCCCTACGTGTTCTCCTCACCTCTTAAGGACATTGAGGACACTGATGGGCAGGTAACAGAGGGCAAAGACCAGCAGCACTACCATCAGCATCTTGGCTGTCTTCCTCCGGGCACGCATCTGCTTCACCTCGGCCAAGAAGGCCCGGGCCCTGGGCGGAGGCTCTGCCCTGGGGTCCTGCCCCTGCTCTTCCGGCTGGTCTGAGGGCAGCTTCCAGTTTCTCACCAGGGCGGATGTGGTGCCAGGGATCTGTCCAGCACACAGAGACAGCGATGGTGGGAGGAGCTTCCGGTGGGAGGAGCTCGCGGTGGGAGGTCGGTTTCCTTTGCAGGGCTCTGCTTCAGGCTGGACCCTGGGGCAGGTGGAGGTGGATGAGGGGAACAAACCCTTGCAATAGGAAGGAACCTAATATTCATGATAAAGACCAAGACTGGACTGAGAGTGAACACCATACCTTCATTTTTCATTAGCTCATTGTGAGACCACCCCCAACGTGCCTTTGGGGACAGTATTCTTGGCCCTCAGTTACAGATGAGGCAACTTAGAGAGGCAGGGGACACTTGACAACATCCTCCCAGCTGCCCATCCATCTTCCTTGGATCACCATCTCCTAAGATCACCACCTCCATCTGTAGGGTAGGAGCGGAGGTGAGCTGTGCCTCCCGCTGGCCCATGCCTGCCTACAGGGAGGTCTGGGCAAGGGGCAAGCAGGTGGGTAGCATGGACTGACCTGGGCTTCAGAGCACAGGTCCCAGCCTTGGGTCAGTACCCATAAGCCTATCATGGTTCCAGGCTCCTGGAGCAGCCACTGATATTCTTGAAGTCTCTTCTACCACCGGATGCCTGAATCACCCCACAGCAGAGGGCATGAGGCTAGAGTCCAGGAAACTTGGGGTCTAGGGCCAGCTCAGCCATTCATGAGCCATATGACCTTGGTCAACTTTCTTTTTCTGAGTCTTGGTTTGCCTGTCTGTTAGAGGAGGAGAGTGACTGCTGCCACCTTGCCTGGGAGCTGTGAGGAGCAGGTGGCATGTGGGAGATGGTAGACTGCAAGGCTGGCCATGTTCTAGCTTGCATCTTCTCACTGTCCAGACACTGACCCGACACTGACCCAGGACTCACTCCTGCTGGTGCCAAGGGCCTCTAAGCACCCTCCACATTTCCTCCCCCGCTCCACCCCTACAATAAATACCACATAAAGCCTGCTATGGGTCAGTTTGTAATAGGGTGAAGAAGGCAGGCCCTGGGACCAGGAAGGCTCTGCCACTCAGCATCTTCAGAATGGGTAAATGGGTAACGATACTGCTGCTTTGGTCAGATAGTCATGAAGACATTGTGGGCAACATGCCTAATTTGGCAAACAACATGGAGGTGCTATTGTTCTGGCACTGAACTGAGCACTGCAATCCCACAGATCTGGGTTTGAGTCCTTGACCTTCCTCCCACTGGCTGAGGGCTTTGGGAGAAGTTGCTTTGCCTCTCTGGGTCTCTTTGTTCACATATTAAGTTGGGGATAATATAAGAGGATGCAAGCCTGCCTGGAGGTGCATGGTGCAATCAGTGGCAGCTACTGATACTAGAACAATATTAGTTACTATTTGGTTCCAGGATCAGTGGTAGCGCTTTTGGCTTTGAGTTTCATATGTCCCTGGGTGTTGCCTCTCTCTGGCTGCAGACAGGATGGCATGGCATGTTCTGAATGCAGAGAACTGTCTACTCTTTTAGACCAGTACCCCATTCCCTCCCAGCCCAAATAGTGACACCAGAGTGGGCCTCACCTGGCGACCCCAGAGCTTGCGGAAGATCTGGAAATAAGCCACGGCCATGAGGCCCAGCGGGGCCAGGTAGGTGACAATGAAGAAGCAACTATGGTAGATCTTGGGATAGAGGTCATCTGTAGGAACCAAGAGATGGAAAGTTTGGGCCTAATCTGGGACCCCTCAACCTTTCCTGGTTAGCAATACCACCACCCTGCCCCTACTAGGGCCAACACAAGCAGCTGGGCCCCATACAGGGACCATGGCAGAGAGACTTTGGAGTTGCCCGACATGGGGGTGCCCATCCTGAAGGAATCCCTAGCAGATGTCTATACTAGAAGAGGTACCCACTCTGGAGTTGCAGCTGGTAGATGTCTGGTCTAGGGTGTCCTCCGGGAAGACACCCACCCTGGATGCCCTGACAAATTTCTGCTCTAGGGGAGTATGTGACCTGGAGGTGCCCACTTCACGGATGCCTGCCCAAGGCTCCCGCCATTACCTGCCCAGCGTTCGTCACAGACAGAGAAGAGCCAGGTGCGGTTGGCTAGCTCGGGCAGCACACTGCTGCATTCCATAACAGCAGCCTGGGGTACCATGACAGCCAGCGACACAGCCCAGATGCCTAGGATGGAGCCGCGGGCACGCCGGGCGGTGCTCTTGAACAACAACGGGTGGCAGATGGCATACCAGCGGTCCAGGGCGATGAAGCTGAGCGTCAGCACTGCCACTGACACAGACACGGCCTGGCCCATGGGGACACAATGTCAGTCCTCTCGGGTGCCACCCAGAGACATGGGGTCAACGGTGGGGCTCACAGCCCAGAAATACCACGCAGCTGCTAGGTGCAGTGCACATCCTGACCCCACCACTTACTGGCTGTGTAAATTTTGGGCAAATTACTCACCCTCTCTAAGCCTCACCTGCAGAGTGGGAATACATCATTCACCTGGCAGCATTCTCATGAGAATAAATGAAATCATGGATAGAAAATGTCCAGCTTTGAGGCCTGGCAAAGAGTAGGTGCTCCCCTGCTATGAATAATAACTTAACACTTATGGAACTTCCTACATGCCAGACATTGTCCTCATTATCCTCACCACAATCCCATGAGATGGGGACTCATCCCCTGTTACAGAAGAGGAAACTGAGGCAGGGAAGGTTAAATATCTCCCAGGGTGATTTTCCTCGTCAGCCTGTCTTTATCCTTAGGGTTTCTAGAGTTAATCAGTTGAATAGAAAACCTCAAAACAGTGGGAAATCCAAGAGGCATTCCTCTCTGCCCTGGGATGCTATCCCTTCCGCAGGCTGTTGGGAAACAGGCCTCATTCTGGGAGGCAGGGATGAGCCTACGCTCCAGGTGTAGGTGGGCAATACCTCCAGGAGTGCTCCCGCCTTCTGGGGTACCGGAGAGGGTTGAGGAATACAACTGAGGGGCCATTCTGGCCTCTGGCCCACCTTCCACTCCCTGCCCCCCAACCACATCTGGACATCCTGATTCCCAATGGGGGAGAGGCGCTGGCCAGGGTGGGGGAAAGGGGAGGAGACTTTCCAGCAGGCCCCTTCAAATCTACTCCCCTTGGGATCAGGAAGCAGGCCCACGCGCATTTGTGTCTGCCACTGTGGGCTTGCGCCTCTCTCCTCCACTGCGTGTGGTCTACCTGGAGATCACTGTGTATGTGTCCACACACGGCTGTGTGTGTGAAAGGGAGGAGAAAGGATCTCTGTGTGAGTATGCGGAGCTGTCTGTATCCTCCAGTGTCAGGCTTGCCTTTGCCCTTGCCAACAGTAGAGGATGACCTGCAGAGGTACTGAGCCACTGTGTCCTGTCTGAAAGGCATGTCTGAGGGTCACATGCTTTGAAAGGCCATGGTTTTTTAACTTGGAGGGTGTGACAGGAGGGTGATGAGGGGCACGGAGACAGAGCTCACCTGTAGATAGGGGATGACCTTGCAGAGGGCATGTCCAAAGAGCCAGGACTCAGTGATGTCTACTAGGAGGCTAGCCGGCAGGCAGATGGCTGTCACCAGCACGTCAGCCAGGGACAGGTTGACAATGAAGTAGTTGGTGACGGTCCTCATGTGGTGGTTCCGCCACACGGCCAGGCAGACTGAAGGATGGCATGGGGATGCAGTTAAGCCAAAAGCGGAGCCATGCCCATCCTAGCTCAGGCTCACCAGCGAGCCCCGACCCTACACTACTGGTGCAGAGAGATAGGGGCTGGGGAAAGGGGAAGAGAAGAGAGGCCTAGGACCCCTTCCAGTTCCCTAGGGAATCCCGCAGCAGCACGAGGACATAGGGACCTACCCAGCGTGTTGCCAACAAGGGCCACGAGGAATACAGCCACGTAGGCGGCGATGAGGACCCACTCGTACTGCTTCGGGTACAGATAATCGCGCCACAGATAGCGGAGCAACTCATCTTCGTAGTCGAGAGGCACCGCGGACGGTTCCCCACTGCCAGCGGGGACCCCAGTCTGGGCAACTAGGGTGGCGGAGGGCTCCATGAGCTCAGGAGCTGCTGCGGCAGAGGGGCATCATGGGCTCTGCGGAGGGAGGGGAGCCCGGGCCAGGCCTCAGCCCACTTCTCTCAGGCCCCGGAGTCTCGCACCCAAGGCTTTTGGGGTTCCAGACCCAAACCTCCTGAAGGAAGGAAGGGAGGAAGAAAGAAAATATTAGGGACTATGCTAGGCAATTTGTATATAAACTATATCTTAATTCTCACAGTCCTGTGGATTGTGATGGAGAAGGACAGAGCTCTCCCCTTTCATCCTCGGTTTCTCCATCCATACAATGGAGTAATGACCGTACCTACCTCACAGGACCGCCTAGGACAGTAATGAGCTCTAAAGCATGCCTAGTGCTTTATCCAGAAACCAGCGCAGAAAGCCAGCTTCCCATTATTAGAGAACCCTGCTTTACAGAGGAGTTGGAAGCTCAGAGAGGTTAAGACCCTTGCTCAAGGTCACAAAGCTACCATGCCGGGTCTGTCTGAATCCGCCAAACACCACAGACTTCGGAGGGAAAGCCAGACGATTGCAAATATTCACCCCTGAGTCCATTCACAGGCCTGAATTTTTGCTTGGAAAAAAAGTCAAGGCAGGCGTTAGAGACTCAGGCCCCGCCCATTGGACCGGTCAGACCCTTCCCGGTGCGCGCGCGCTCACACACCCCCGCCCCCGCACCCCAACACACACACACACGGTGGGGGTAAGGGTGCAGGGAGGAACTGATAACCTCTCTGGAAGTGAGGAGAGAGCCCCAGGCCCAGCTCAGCCCCACAACTAGCCCCATCTTGAATCCCGGGAACCGCAGTGCATCCCAGCGGCCGCCAGGGGTCGCTGGGCCTGCGTGTAGGCTGCACTCTCCATTCATAAATCTGGCCTCGCTCCCCGCCCCTAGGCGCTGGCTCAGACCCCTCCTTCCGCGGGGCTGGGCCAGGACGACCCCCGACTTGTGTAGGAGGGTTTCGAGTCCTTAGAGACCCCTAGAAGAGGGGGAGGAGGTTCCTTCATACCCCCAACGAATGTCGGCAGACCCACTCCCTGAACGGGACGCTCCTTGCATCTTAGGGACTTGGGGTGGGGGGGGCGGGGGCTGTGGAGTTTGGGGAGGAGGAGTTTGGGCGTTGGGGGTTCTGCAGGAGCCTGCCAGGAGGAAAGCCTGCTGGAGACTCAGCCTCCCAGCACCCAGGTTATCCCCCTGAGACTCCTGGCTTCTGCGGAGGATCCTTTAGAACCCCTACCTTAGGCTTGGGGGTCCCCCACATCCCGCACCTGTTAGTTCCGAGACCCCGGCGTCCTTGGTTGCTGGTTCCGGACCTTGCACTGGGGACTTCGCCTCCCTTCCCCGAAGGCCAGGCTCCTAGGGGGGCTGTGGCTGGCGCGGGTTCGGCTGGGCTGCGCGCCGCAGGGAGGAGCAGGAGGGGCAGGACGGGGAGGGGGGCCCCAACCGGTCTCGGCTTCTTGTCTCCTAGCTCGGAGACCCGGAGGGCGGAGGGCGGAGGGCGGAGGGAGATGCTCATTCCTTCTCGCCTGCCACTCACGCTTCCATCCGATTCCATTCATGCGTCCAACCGCTCATTCATACCGTTCACATTCATTCCAAATTTCTGCCTCTGGCCACTCAGCATTCGAAGTGCACCTACTGTGTGCCAGCGAGCCCTGGGCAGCTTCGGAGAGCCACAGTGCAGAGGGGATCCCAGCTCCTCTCTCGCTGCCTCACCTAGATGATAAGGATGATGGCACAGGTGGCTCACAGGACTGAGAGATGACGCCTGCACCGCCTCCAGCAAAGCTCTAGGGCTGCTGGAGTGGCTAGCTCCCAGCGATGCCAAAGGCCAGGCTCGCCCATCTCCCAGCCCCCATTCTATCTGCCCCCAAATTCTTTTTGTTCATGCCACTCTTCCCCTCCCAAGACAGAGACGGTAGGTGGGGGTAGGCAGAGGGCAATCAGAGGGGCTAATGGATTCGACATTTACTAAGCAGTGTGCTCGGCAATGAGCTATAATAATACAACTGCATTTGAGTAGTCCCAGCCGCGCATGATCTCATTTAATCAACCCTGAGAAGTAGTTGTTATTGTCCCCATTTTACAAGTGAGAACACTGCACTCACATGGTTCAGCGACTTGCCCAAGGTCACATAGCAGAGGCAGAGCGGGGATTAAAGCCTGTGCTTCTCTTCAAATATAGCTGCCTCCTCACCTGGCCTGAAGCAAGTGAGCTCATGGCCTGGCAAGTCCTCTATGGTGCCAGGAGAACTGTGAGCGAGCCCTGGGTGGAGTTGCTGTGGGCCACAGAAGGACAAATTGATCAAACCAGGACATCAAGACAGGCTTCCTAGAGCAGGAATGAATACCTGCAGACCTGAAGAATGAGAAGGTAGCCCTGCAAGGGGATTGTGGTAGCAGCAGAGATAATCAAGGTAGAGGAAACAGCAGGTGCCAATGTGTAAGAGGTCAGGCCTTCTAGGAAACACAGGTAGGTGAAAAGCAACACCCTGGGCATCGGGCAGTCACATTGGCTGTCCTCCGCCTCAGGACAGGACCTTCCTAACACATCAGACCCATCCTCCTTCCTTGCCCTCTGAGACTCACTGATCCCTCCTGGGAGATGATTTTTGAGATGTAACCTCTATCTTCTCTGTTGCAGCCAAAGCCCTTTTTCAAAGGAGCTGGAGCTTTGCTGTTAGGCATAGTGCGTAGGAGGGGGAGCTGGGGCAGCATAGGGGACTGGTTCCAGTGACCCTTTTTGCCTCTCCAGAACAGGAGAGAGGATTGAAGTTAACCCTAAGGCAGAACCCCGTCCCTGGGCAGGCATGACCCAGCACAATGGGTGAGGGGTCATAGCATCCCTCTGTTCACAGAGCTCTGTCGTGCCTGCCTGAAGTGCTGGCAGAGGTAGGGGAATGAATGAGGGGACACAAGAGAGGAATGGCTGGTTTGTGTTGTGTGTGTGCGTCCGTGTGTCCCCACACTCGTGCCTGTGCATACATGTGTGTTTGAGTGTATTTAAGTAAGGGCTGGGTGTGTGTCTGGGAAATCCCATGTGTGCCTGTGCGTGTCCGGTCTCTGAGTGTGTATATAGGTAGGGGACAGGCTCTGGGTTGATGACTAGGGGCCACCCTGGGTGGGATGGGTCTCGATTTGTCACTGTATATGTTGGTGTATTGGTGTTCGTGTCTCTGAGGAATGTGGGAGGTGGAGGGGGTGTCTGTCTCTCTGTGTCCGGATGTGCAATTGTGGCTGCGTAGCACTGGCTCCTGGTGTGTTCCCTGTGAGCGTGAGAATGTGAGTATGGGCCTTTCTGTCCATGGCTCTTTGAGTGTGCGTATGTGGAACTTGGTATGTCTGCCCCCACAGCGATGACTCATCTAATCCCCCCATGTTATGCACCCTCATCTAGAGCTGCAACTGTTTGCTATGTAAGGGCTGAGCAGGGGGTTGTAGCATGTGGGGGATGGGAGGCAGATCTTGCAGGACACTCAAATGACCAGCTGCAGTAAACAAGGTACAGCCAGTGATGTGAAAGGTACAGACTGGTGTCTGCCTGTGTGGGCAGAGGGCACCAGCTGAGCCCAGCATAGTCCAGGCTTAGAACCCAGCTTAGCGCTCAGAACTCCACAACTCAGGCTCCCCAGACACCCTGGCTACAGTGAGTAAGGAGGTCCCCAGAACCCCCCACCATTATACATGAAGGTACATATGTCTGTGTGGGGAAAGAGATGTGGCTGAGAATCCACCTTCTTATCCACAATATCCACTTTTACAGAGCCGGTCCTACCTCTTCTTAAGAGAGATCTCAATTGCCGAAACTCTCTTTATTTTTTGGTACCCAGAGATGACTGCTCCTGAGGACAAGGGATCATAAGTAATTCTTTCTACCCTGAGACAGCAAATCTTTCTTTCTCCCTATCAGACCCTACTCAGGCAGGAGGCTCTGGGTGCCCACGTCCCTCTGGTCCTGAGTCTGGCTCCCTTAGACAAGCCTGAGGGTGAGAGAGGTCAATTATTTGGCCTCAATGAGCATGAGGGAGAGACTCGAGGTGTATGCTCAGAGAAGACCCTGGAGCCCAAGTGGGGCTGCTGGTGCTATGGAAGACACACAAGGAACTCGGTATTTGGGTCCTTGGGCCCGATAACACTGGCCTCCAGGAACTCCTGGCAAAGTGCTCTGTCCACGGAAAGGACTCAGGGACCTCATGTCCTCTGTCTCCAGTCTGGGCGCTCAGCCCTGACACCTCCACCCAGGGAGGGTGGCCTGAAACCCTTGTTTTGCCCAAACTGTCTGTCAACCAGTGGTCACAGGACCTCTTGTTGATCTAATTCTGAGCCTCTGAGCCACAGGTCCCTGTTACATCCATCTTTGAGTGTCAGCCCAGGCACCGGCCCCAGGTGCTATCCCCCCTTCGTCCCAATTCCGGTGTGACTTACAGTAACCTCTGTCTGGCTAGGACTAGAGTAATTGAAATGTAATTGAATTTTAAACTTGCTGATGCTGCCACAGGCCTGGGATGTGGATGGGAACACTCTGGGAAGGGCAGAGGTGCTTTTCAGAAGAACAGAAAACAAGCAGAGGTGTGGGGTTAGGTGAAGGAGGGCCAGCAGTGGCCTGGCTGTGGGCCTGGAAAGGGGTGCTCTGAGGTCTTAGTCTAGGCAGGCCATGGAGGCAGTGGGGGCAGTATGGTCCTTGGGCCCAATAGCACTGACCCTGGAGCTTCTTGCAAAGTGCCATGCCCATGGAAGAACCCAGGGACCTCATGTCCTCCATCTCCAGGCCAGGCACTAAGCTCTCCTGCCTCATCTCTGCAAGGAGGGCTGGCGCTCCTTCAGGGTTTAGGTGGCTTTAAGGGGATCAGTATCTACTGGGAGAGCAGAGGACCCAGGGCCCAGAGTCACGCATCTTGGTGGCTTCACGAGCTAGAGAGCATCTTCAAGCCAGCGGGAGAGGCAAGAGGGAAGCGGCTGGAGATAGCCATCTTCTGTCTGTTCACTCCTCAGATACTCACTCAACAAACACAGGCAGATAGGTTGCAGAGATGGGCGCCCTGCTGGTTATCTTGGAGAGACCCCATGTAAACAAATGGCTGGGGGTGGGTATCTAATGCATTAGGGTGGCAGACTGTAGAGTCAGGGCTGCAGGACGGGACTGAGACCAACAATGATAGTGCATGTGAACCCATAGGAAAAGCAAGGCAACCCCCAGTCTGTTAAGTCTAGTGTCAAAAGGAGGTTAGGAGCATAGACTTTGGGGCTAGAAAGGCCTGGGTTAGACTCCTGACTCTGCCTGTGTGATCTTGGACTGGTCACTTTGTCTCTGTGATAGGTTGGGTAATGGCCCCCAAAGCTGTCCATATCCTACTCCCTGGAACCTGTGGATATGTTACATGGCAAAAGGGACTTTTTGCAGGTGTTACTAAGTTAAGAATCCTGAGATGGGAGATTATCCTGGGGTATCCAGGTGGGCCCATTGTCATCGCAAGGGTCCTTATAAGAGGGAAAACAGAAGGGTCAGAAAGATGTGATGGTGAACCAGAGGTTGGACTGATGCTAGTGCTGGAAGGGGCCATGAACCAAGGACTGTGGGTGGCCTCTAGAAGCTGGGAAAGACAAGGAACAGATTCTGCCCTATAGCCTCCAGAAGCAACACAGCCCTGCCAATTCCTCAGTTTTTACCTCATAAGACTCATTTTGGACTTTAAAACTCCGGAAGTGTAAGATAAAAAAATTTATTTTAGTCACTAAGCTGGTGGTAATCCGTTACAGCAGCCATAGGAAACCAGCGCAGCCTCTCCGTGCCTCGTTTCACCGGTTTCGCCCACAGGAGCCTTTGTCACATCGAGTTGTGTAACGTTCACTGCAAACGGGCAGATGTGCAGAACAGCAGGTGCTGGGCTCCGGCAAAACAGAGACTCACAAAGTCATACGATATTTTTTAAATCATTTAATACATACATTTTTAAATCAGAGTCGTCGTCATGGGAAGAGTCAGGCCTTAGTCAGACATCTTCTGCTTGTCATTTGTTATTGTCTTCATTTTGAATCATATATGGTGCAGGAGGTGGCTAAAGGTCTAAATCCTAAAATAAGTAAATATTAGTAATAAATGATATCTTTATTATTAGTAATAAATGTATCGTTAGTAATAAGTCATAGTAAATATGTCCTGGTGTGTTTGTCCTGACATAGGAGCACACAAAGAGAAGCCAAAGAAGGAGAAGCCTGGTTTTCCTGGGAGAGGGGTGTGTGTGTGTGTGTGTGTGTGTGTGTGTGTGTGTGTGTGTGTAGACTGGGGGGTTTCTATAACCTGGATCACCAGACATTTGAGAGGATCTTTAACAGGACAGAGAAAGGTCTGGAGGCAACTTGGGCTGGGTTTTGAGGAATGAATAGGAGTTCACAGATGAGCTTTGAGTGAGACTCGCTAGGCTGGAGTGGAAGAAGAAGGCGTGGCATTCTAGGCATAGAATTCTGAGGGGACAGCAAGAGCAAAGGCAAGGGATGAGCACGGCAAAGGTCTATTCTGGGGCCACAGTAATCACTAGTTTGGCCTGGGGGTGCCCCTAGGAAGAGGACCAATGAGAAACAGAAACGTAAGTGAAGGGCTGGCCTTGTGTCTAGGCTGAGGATCTTAGACTCAATTCCAAAGGCAGTAGGATTCAGGGAGGGCGTAGGCGAGTGTGCGATGCAGACAGATCAACAGTCATGCCCTCCAACCTAAACACATTGGAAGTGAATAAAGAGTACATTTTCCTTGTTAAAGATTCAAACCATTAAGAATAAAATGAAGTAAAATTATTATTTTTAATTATGTAGAATAACTATTGACTCCTGTATTAGAATATAGTTAGTGTAACAAAGATTCCGCACATGACAGTGGCTTAGAAAGACAAGTTTATTTCTCAATGCAGACCAGCCAGAGCTGGCGAGGCAGCTCTGCCATCACCAGGAAGCCAGAATCCCACCAGGATAGAAGAGAATCGTGGTTATGAGCACAGGTTCTGGTGCCGAACTGTCCAGGTTTAAATTACGGGTCTGCCACTTATGAGCTGTGTGACTCTGGCATTCTGCTTAACTTCTCTGTGCTTGAGTTTCACCACCTGTAAACTGGGGATAACATAGTACCAATCTAAGATAGGGAGAATAATGTTCCCCCAAAGATGTCTATGTCCTACTCCCTAGAAACTGTGAATGTTACCTTACATGGCAAAAAGAACTTTGTAGAAGTGATTAAGTTAAGAGTCTTGAGATGGGGACATTATCCTGGATTGTCCAGATAGGCCCAGTGTTATCACAAAGGTTCTTATAAGAAGGAGGCAGGGAATCAAAGTAAAAATAGGAGATGTAATGACGGAGGCAAGAGATTACAGTGGTGTGAGGTAGGGATCATGAGCCAAGGAAAGCAGATGGCACTAGAAGCTGAAAAGGCAAGGAAATAAATACTCCTTTGAGTCTCCAGAACATAGCCCAGCTGACACATTGATTTCAGACTTCTGATCTCCAGAACTATAAGAGAATAAATTTGTGCTATTTTAAGCCACTAAGTTTGTGGTAGTTTGTTACAGCAGCAATAGGTTACTAAATACACATTCTCATTAAGATAAATGAGATAATATGCCCAAAGCACTTAGAAAAGGGCCTGACACATAGTTAGCATATATACAAGTGTTAGTTCTTATTATTATGCCAAAAACTCTTGGCCTGGGTCGGAGATGGCTGGTCATATCCACATTCCAGCTAGTGGAGAGGCACATCATTTCTTACACCCAATTGGCCTGAATTTGGTCACCTGGTCACATGTAACTGCGAGGGAGGCCAGGGAATATCATTTTTCTGTGGGTAGCCATGTGCCCAGTGAAATGTAACTTTTCTATGACTAAAAGAAGCTGGGAAGATGGTTACTGGAGAACTGATAGTGTCTGGCACAATGTCCTACTATAAAAATGGAGAAGTTTAGCAAAAATATCTTCCCTTCGTTAGCTACACATTTTCCAACTCTTTTTTCTTGTGCTATTAATTTTATGCACTGTCTCTTGACTCTCCACTGTGTAAGATGAGACATCCTACAAGTTCTATCACTCTTGCCCTTCCTCTGCCTATCTCATCTCACTTAACCATTTCATTTGCATCTGGTATCCATAATTTAAATGTTCTGTGTGTTGTCTACCTCTGAATTTCAAAAATTGAAAATCGATAAAGTGTTGTTTTTTTTTTCAATATTATGATTATGTAAACGTTATTCTCTGCAGAGCTACCTAGCCTCCGGGGACCAATGGAGAAGGAACTATATTTTATAGTTTAAACGCCGCCTGAAGGGAAATGCTCCAGGCTTCCAGTTCAAATGTATTTTCCTACAGTCTCAGATATTCTGTCATGTTAAATTTTAATTTGCTTCATATTTGGACCATGACTTTCTTATACCATTTTTGTTCTGCTAGAGTTTCTAATTGCTTTTCTCTTTTCTTCTTGGGAAAAGAAACATATGCCTTTTAAATCAGGTCATTAAAATCCCCCAGCTTCTTAATTACATTATTTGTTGAATGAAGCCCATTCTCTTCTAAAGACATTCTTCTCCAAACCCTCTGACTTCCTGTTCTAACTTTGACTGATGGCTTTATGGACCTCTGGTATTTCCATTCATTGCACTCCTGGGTTAATTCCACTGTTTCATAAATCTGTTATTTCTCTTTCTTGCATTTCATCTCTGTTTTGCTGGAGTATATCTTCAAACGACATTTTTAAAAGGGGTGCATGGAAGGAAAGCTTTCTGAATCTTTGCATGTCTGAAAATTCTTTAATTCATCCTTACACTTACTGAGTGGGGAGATTAACCAGCAGGCATCGCTTTAGGGCATGTGGAAGAGGGGTAGATAGGCAAGTAGACACCTCAGTTTCGCACCCTGGGCCAAAATAAGGACTGGTTTACTCTAGACTCCACTACTCTGAGGACCGCTGGTCCTCTTGAGAAAGATCACTTAATTTCTTTAGAAAATAGTCCTCTCTCATTTTTTAATCTGTCCCTCTCCCTGTATGTTCTATGTGTATGTTTGCAGGGGAGAGTTGGTGGCAGATGCTGGCTTATTATTTGCCAAATAGGCCTTTACTTGAATATTTTCCAGATTTTGTTTATTCTCATACCACCATCTCAATTTTTGCCATAGTTTCTTACTACCTGTATTAATATTTCTTTATGGTATTATTTTTTTAATTGATTATCCTAACACTATACCAGTCAAGTTGCAAGTTTGATAATATAGTTATATCTCTTATTGTTTGCAATTATATAGTATTTTCTAATCTATATTAGAATAAACATATAATGCTTAAGATAACAGAGGTGTTTTTTATTTACCACTAAATATCATCCAAAGCAGTGGTGCATGTACTATACTTCAGGGACAATTTTTCAAAATAATTACTGTATTGATTACCCTCTAATCAATTGCCTGAACTTTCTCTATGTAGCTGCCAATTTGAGCCTGCAAGTTACCCAGGCTTGCTCTGTGTTTCCTCTTTATCAGCATTAGCTTGTGAGGCTTCACTCTCATATCTATCATGTCAAAATTGCAAAGGGCTGCTGTACCTTCAGGCGTCTCTTCCTGGGATCAGGCATGAGAAAGAACAAAGGGAGGAAACACTTCCAAGAAGATAACCCTTCACATCCAGTTTCTAGAAATGGAGCACGTGAACCCACTTTTCCTAATTACCGACCAAGAGAAATGAGATTTCATGATTGGCCTGGACCAAATCATGACTCATCCTTTGGGGTTGATACTTTCATGTTACAAGAAACAAACTGGGGCTTGGGTAAAGACACTTCTCCTGGGACCAAGAGTTTTCTGCCTACGGCCTGAAAAAAAAAAAATCAGGATTCTGTAGCAAAGTGCAAAAGGTTTGGGGCACGTTGTTGGTCAGACAATGGACCCTGTCTGTTATATCTGGGGTATCTTCTTTCTTATCTTTGCTCTCAGGATATCCATAGTTTTATTTTAGATGTGTCTCTCATGAACAGCATATAGCTGGATTGTGTGTTTTCATGCATGCTCATAATCTATCAACTGGTGATATCAGTCCATTTACATTTTTTTTGTGTGATTATCAGCATCTAAAATTTTATTTCTATATCTTATTTTGCGTTTTCTATTTACATGTATATTATCAATAGTTATCAATTGCTATGTAACAAATTACCCCCAAACTGAGCATCTCAAAACAACAAACATTTATTATCTCACACAATTTCTTAGGGTCAGGAATCTGGGAGCCATATAGCTAGGTGATTCTAGCTCAGGCTCTCTGGGAGGTTGCAGTCAAGCCATCAGCCACAGCTGCAGCCATCTGAAGGGTCTGTTAAAGATCTTCAGATGTGAGCTGAAGGCAGGAGGCTTTAGTTCTTTGCCACATGAGCTTCTCCATAGGGCTGCTTACGACATGCCTTCCCCAGAGTGAGTGATCTGAGAAATAGCTCAGAGAGAGAGAGAGAGAAAGAGCAACCAACCAATATGGAAGCCATGGGTCTTTTCTAACAGGATTGCCAGATCAATAAAAATACAGGATGCCCAGTTAAATCCAAATTTCAGATAATATTTTAATATTTGCATGGGACATGCTTATACTAAAAAATTATTCAATGCTTATTCAAAACTCATATGGGACTGAGCTTCCTATATTTTATCTGGCAATCTTATTTACAATCTAATCTTGGAAGCAAAACTGGTTGCATAGTTTGTGGGGCCCTTATTAAAAAACTATTAAGAATTTCAAGTCTGAGAGCAGAGCATTAAAGCAACATGGAGCAGTTCTGAGGGCGGAATTGTATGCAGGCACATGTGCTCACTCCCAAAGAGACAGCCCTGCTCAGAAGTGACATGCCATCACTTCCACAACATTCTATTGGACAGAAACAAGTCATTAAGTTCACCCGGCACGTTGTGGAAGGCGCTACACAAGAACCTGGGTCCCAGGATAAAGGGATCACTAGGGCCATCTTGGAAACTGGTAAATGCACCAAGCTTTTCTCCGCTTCTTTTATTTGTCATTTCCTGCCTGGAAGTGGACTGACACTCTTCATTCCCTTTGTTTCCTCTCTACTGGTTTAGAATGTCTGTCCTTTCATTAGTCATCCTTAAATTTTCAATATGTATACTTCAGTTAACAGAGTTTAAAGTTAATATCCTCCCTCAGAACAACCTCGCTTAGACTGCTTTGGAACTGTGATCATAGTTTCCTGCCTGTAATCTGATTGTTCTCCAGTTTTTTAGTCTTACCTTGTTTATTTTATTCCCCAAATAAGTCTTAAAATTTTTTATAAAGGCTATGCTTATTTATTATTATTATTACTATTAATTTTTTTTTGCTTTTTTCCTACTTCTCGAAATCTTCTTCTTCTTTCTGGGTTTATTTCCTGAGTTTTTCATGTTATCTTAATGTGATGTCTTGCCAGAACTGAGGATTCCTATGGTGTTTTTTAGTGATTTTTAAGACCTTCGTTGCATCTCTAGTCATGTTCTATTTTTGTTCCCAATATTGTGTATTTTGTGCTAATGATTTATTTATCTTATTAAGGTTTTTAAAAGAATTAGTTCAACTTTTTGTTGCTTTCCATATCATTACTTTCTGCTTTATCTTTATCGCTTCTTTTCTTCTACTCTCTTTGGGTTTTCTGAAGGCATCTTTCCAAAGTTTTGAGTTGGATGCTTAATTCATTTGTTGCCAATCCTTCCTGGTTTTAATAAATGCATTTAAAACTATAATTTCCCCCCCAAGTTTTATATTTATCATTATTCAGTTTCAAATATCTTATAATTTCCATTATAATGTTCTCCTTAGCTCATGAATTATTTAGAAATGAGTTTTTAAGTTAACAAAGATCAAATTTCCTTGGCCAACTTTTTATTTTTGGTCTCTAATTGTATTATACTGGGATGAGAGAATCTGACTGAATGATATTGATGCTTTGAAAAAATTTTAGATTTCCCTAATGGCCATGTATATGGTATTTTAAAAACTATTCTATATGAACTTGAAAACAATGAGTAACTTAATTGATTTGCTACTTGGTTTTAAGAAAGTTTAATTAAAATTTCTACTTTGTTTATAGGTTTGTGACTTTCTCCTGACAATTCTGCCGGAATTGCTTTATATGTTTCATCAAAATACACATAAATTCATGATACATATAAATTCATGGTTCTATCTTCTCGGCAGATGGTTTCCTTTTACGAGTGTATTGGTAAGGGTTAGGCTGCTGTTACATGAGACTCTTGAAAACAGTGGCTTAAGACAGAAGTTTATTTATTGTCAATTTAGAAGTCTATAGCCACGGTTCCTATGGGGTTTGGTAGAGGGGAAGTCACCAAGCAGGAGAGATGAGTCGAAGGGAAGAGAGTGAGGTTGGAGTATTTAATCCCCAGCTCCTTCACGGTGAGGTCACCTCTGCCCTACAGGACTCTTCCCATCAGAGTCTTGGTCACCTCTCCCTCCCCTTGGCCTCACAGGCTTTGGGGGAGTGAAAGCTGTGCTGCTGCTAGTCCCAGAATGCTGCATTCTCTCCTGTGACTCCCCTACACCCTGCTTTGTCATTAATCCTTTTGAAAATAAACTCTGCCCAAATTCTAATTAGAGCGCACCATCTGCTTCCTGTTGGGACACTGAGTGATGCAGACTGGCACTGTGATTTTAAAAGTCATTGATTCCGGATGCCTTCAGGCAAGCGAGCACTCTCCCATACATGCCGGACACAGGCCCCACTACTTCCTATTCTGACACTCCTGGCTCATTCTTGTATCTGCCGCGTCTGAAAGACAATTGAAGCAGAGATGGCAGAGACCCTGGGTTAACGGCCCCAGGCTAAGACAGCCACCACACCCAGGTCTCCAGAGCACCATCCTGCCATAAGGAAAGGAACTACAGTCTACCAGTGACACCTACTTTGTCCATCTCAACATCAGCTCAGCTTGGCCCCTTGACCCATGGTCAGAGCTGTTTCTCTCTAGACAAACTCAGCAGCTCAGAGTCACAGGGACTCACCTTTGTCTGAGGATGCCTTACTACCTCAGATAGACCAATACCTAGTGCCTATCACCTTCTGCAGGACCCAGAGTTAAACTGGCCCTTTAAGGTGACTTTGGATATCTCTGCTCCGATTCATTAGGGACTGACTTCTTCCATCTCTCTGTGGGCCTGATTTTTTCCCTCATTTCCTCATTCTTAGGGAAACCCTCAATCTTTAGCATGCAGAGATAACAGAGATCACTGTTTCCATTCTACAGACTGGAAAACTGAGGTTCAGAGTGAAAAGCGAGCTTTAGGGAGTCCAGTGAGCTGGAATTTGAGCCTAGGTCTGTCTGGCTCTGAGTTGGAGGCTTTCGGAGGGCGGTTTGTGTGCTGGTAGGAGACAGGCGAGCTTGAATGGAAGCCCAAGTAAAGGACAGTGCCACAGCTGGGGGACACCTCAAAGCCAAACTTGAACCTTCTCCTGGCCTGGCTGGGGCACAACATCTGAGTGAGAGGTGCAGAGTTGGGGCCTCAGCAACAAGTCGGCCTCTGGGGTTCAACGGACTGAGAGCCACTGCTGGGTCAGCTTTGTCCTCTTGGGCCAGAGTCCAGGCCTCAAAGAGTGGTTACGTGGAAACAGAATGTACGTAAAACACGCAGTCCGTCGTTGCTGCGCAGTTCTGTGACTCTGTAGAGGTAGCTTCTCGTCGCTGCTCCTTTCGGCTGAGGCAGGTGAGCTGTGAATTTGGCCACCAGGGGGCCCTGCTGCCAAGGTCGACAGGGCCTCTGGGTCCTGCCTGAGTGTACTCATTCATTCATTCATTCATTCATTCGTTCATTCATGCATACATGCCTCCTTCTCTCAACAACCAGCTCCTGTGTCTCTTCCGTATCCAGTGGCGTCTGAGCAATACTGAGAACAGAGAGGGTGCGGCACTACCCTGTTATTAAGAAGCTTTCAGTCGGCGAGGGGTACTGCAGTGGGGAAAGCAGGGTGGCGGGGCGGAGGAGCACAGAGGATGGATGATGATTGTAAGGAAGGGTCAGGAAGGCTTCTCTGAGGAGGGGGCTTTTGAACTTGACTTTACAGGATAAGCAAGTTTCAGCTCCCGCTCCGCCAACTCTGCTGCCTCCCTGTAGCCACAGGCCAAGCCTGCCTGGGTGTTCATGACACCCCCTCCATCCAGGCTACCAGCTTCTGTGAGCCCCAAACTTCAGGTCCCCACTATCTGTGCACAGAGCTGGAGGCCAAAGAATCTGCCTGGGTACGAGATAAAGACGGGCTCTGAGCACACCAGGACACGTCTAGGGACAGCCCAGGCTCTGGAGCCCGACCACTGAAGGTCCCTACCGTGGCCTAGCAATGTGTCCATGTGCATGTCACGTCACTTCCCCTCACCCCTATCTCCAGCCTCAGTGTCCTCCCAATGAAATGAGGGAATAACAGTCCTTAGCTAGAGTCCATATCTTCAGTATGGCTCCCTTGGCACCCATCTCTTTTATCTATAAACCAGAATATTCTGTTAACTGTCTCATTGCAGCCTTTGGTGGGGACCACGCTGTGCCCCCTGGAGCAGAGAGCAGGACGTCCCCCCCCCACCACCACCACTACCAAAGCCCTGCTCGGACTCAGCCTTGCTTTACCGTGGGCAGACTGCCTCAGGTATTAGTGCCAGAGGCACGGAATTTGCACAAAGTGGGTGGAGTTCTAGCAAGTTACCTCCCAGGGCTCAGGAGTGAATCACGGAGGAGAAGCTTGGGGAGGAATCCCTCGCACTTTGACCTTCAAAGGGTTGTCTCTCCGGCTCGATCCACAAATTCAGTGGACGGCAGTGGGGTCTGTGTCCAGGTTCACCGCGTGTCAGCTGTGTGACCTGACTAGAAACACTCTTCCCTGAGCCTCGATCTCCTTACCTGTCAGTGGTGGTCACAGCAGTCCCCAGCTGTCACGGGCCCATTTCTGTCATCTGTTCAGCATTCCTCCTCCCCCTGGAATGGCAGCCCTTCCCTTCTTTGGGGATCTCCTCCACCACCAAATACTGTTCGGCATGGGCTGTCGTGGCTTCCATGACCCTGTACCTTGGCCCAGAGGTGAACCCCTAATTAGAGCCAGGCCAATCAGAAGCCTTCTCTGCAATGTCCAGTTTTGTTTTGAATTGGAACTGAGAAAATGGTTGCGGGCTGAGGAGTTGTCATTGGCCACATGCCCCTTTTCATTAGTCTGCAGAGAAAAAGACAGAAGAGAGACTGTGCTGACTCTCTCCTGGCATGATTTGGGTCCCTGATTCCAGCTGTGTCTGGGCCCACTAGCCTTGCTTGCAAGCCGGAAGTTCACCCTTTCTTAGATTCTGAGAGTCGTCTTGCTGGTTGGCACTGGTTTCCAGTGATACACTTTCTCACAGAGATGTATATAGGATCAAACGGGCTAAAGTGTGTGAAACACTCAGCCCAAGGCCTGGCCCACTGCAGGCCCTGGAGGCATGAATTCCTTTCCCTTAATGGGCACCAGGCAAGGATGGGGGGTTGGCAAGGTACCAGGGAGATGTGGTGAATCAGCACTCGTGAAGTGATATAACTCAGCCACTCTGGGGAAACTAGAGTCAGGTGCCTTGGGACCCCGCAGAGCCCCACGGGAGACCAGAACGAATGCCCAAGCAGAACATTTGGTGGATAGAAAAGGATAGGGCTAAGAAAAAAATTCCTGCCCTATCCCTTTGTGGGAGGAAAAAGTGTCAACAGGTACTCCCTCTGTGTCAGAAACATATGCTGGAGTCCCTGGAGGTCCAGAAGCTGGATGCTGAGAAAGGCTTTCCAGAGAAGGAACATGTGAGCTGGGTTTTGAAGGATAAGAGTTTGCCAAACAGGGAAAGGACTTGGAAAGGAACATGGACTATCCCTACCAATCAACCAGTGTCTGTACAGAGCTGATCAAAATGAGGATTGGGATGGGCTGGGTTTGAATCCTGCCTCAACCAAACTTGAGGCTCTTTTATGCTTCTGTTCCTTATCTGCAAAATTAATTGGAAATAAGGGTTTGTTTTTAGTACTAAAGGAGAAATATATGTAAAGCGGTCAGAACAATTTGGTGGCAGAAAGCTGTGGTCAAACACTCAATAGAGGTTTAGCTCTTTAGGAAAAGCCTTTACATTATCAAGTCCAATGCCCTTAAAATGATTATAGCTGTTACCATTTATTGAGCCCTTAAGTTCCAAGCTTGGTGCTAAATGCTGAGCATGTTTTGTCTCATGCAATCTAACAATTCCAGGGAGTGAGTACAGTCATGTGCCACATTACTATATTTTTGCCATGAAGGACATCATATACATCAATGGTCCCATAAGACTGTAATGGAGCCGCAAAATTCCGATCACCTAGTGACGTTGTAGCTGTCATAATGTTGTGACACGATGCATTACTCATGTGTTTGTGGTGATGCTGGTGTAAACAAACCTATTGCACTGCCACTTGTATAAAAGTAAGGCAAACACAATTACATACAGTACATGATACTTGTTAAGGATAATAAATGACTATGTTGCTGCTTTGTGTATTTACTATACCATACATGTTACCTTTATTTTAGAGTATACTCTTTCTACTTACAAAAATGTTTGCTGTCAAACACTGTGCTGTGGCAGTGGCCTCATACCTCTCACTTTACCAGGTCTCTTGATTGTATCATTTTTCTCTTGTGCCTGATTTAACCTTACATTTCATAGAGTAAGGTGCTATACAGTCTTGTAGCCTAAGAGCAACAGGCTATATCATCTAGCCTAGGTGTGCAGTAGGTTATACCATCTAGGTTCGTGTAAGTATACACTATGATGTTTGCTCAATGACAAAATCACCTCACAAATTTCTCTGAACGTATCTCCCTCCTTAAGCGACCCAGGACTGTACTATTATCCTCATTAAAGATAGAAAACCAGAGGTTTTGAGAGGCAAGATTACATAGCCAGCCGGTGTGGAACGGCCAGAGCAGGGGTCCAAATGCAGATTTGTCTAATGACCCATGTCCTAGGCCCAGGGAGAGGAAAGGACTAGGCTCAGGACACACATGAAGGGGCTGGGGAACCAGGATTTCTTATGGATGAGCTCAAGAGCAGTAATCTGGTGGGTGGCGGGGTGGGGTGGGGTGGGGTGGGCGGAGCTTTAAGTTTGCCTGGCTCTTTATAACGACACATCCATTACTAACGTCAGAGAACCAAGGGTGGCTGATGGAAGTTACTGAGGCACCGCTAAGCCCTCTACAGTTCCACCTACACTCTCCCACTCCAGGGCGGCCGGAAGGACCTGGAGCTTTTTGACACTGTGGAATAGGGCTAAGGAAGGGCTGGGTCAACTCCACAAGGTCTGCAGGGCCGGCAGTGCTAAAGACTGAAGACCAGGCCACACCCCAGTTCCGCTCCAGTCTCCACCCCTGTAGCTTCCGCTGAAAGTCCTTGTAGAAAAATTCCAGCCTTGCCCGGCGGAGTAGCCCCAGGACAGGATTTTTCCAACTGGGTGGGAGAAGTAGGGTGTGTCCTGGCAGCAGCCCCCCACCATCCTTGCTTGGGTCCCCTCGGGCTGGCCTTGGCTCCTTGGGGAGGGGCGGGTCGGCCAGCGGACTCCGGGCGGGACGTCCTGGCAAACAGGAAATGAGACAAAGGCAGCCGCTTATCGGGCCCCCACATTCCTTTCAGGTGATGCCTGCGCAGCCAGGGGACTCTGGCTGGTCCCCAAAGGCTGCTCTCCAGGGAGGAGGACTTCCCAGCCTCGCCTCCCCTCAGCGACTCTGGGAGGGGGGGGGGGGCAGGCGAGGAAGATCCCTGCCGTGGGGAGACTCCTCCCCAGGCACAGCCTCCCTGGGAAGGCAAGTGGCTCCCTACTGACATCTGTACCTAGAGGGATGTGCTGGGGACCAGGTCTTGGAAGAAAGTAGAGGGGAAAATTTAGGTCATATTCACTCAACGATTCCATAAACTGTAATGCCACGTTATGCCAGGGTACGGTGGGTACTAGGACCTACTAATGAGCCAGACCCAATCCCTGCCCTCAGTGAACTTCCAGTTAACACAGGAGCTAGGCAGACACCCTGGGTGAAAGGGCAGGGTGCGGGAGAGTTCAGGGAGGGGGTTTCTAAGCCACAGTGGGTGGAGTCAGGGTGGTTTAGGGAAACATCAGTCGCCCTCCCCAGGTACTGTCTGAGTGAAGGAACCTTGGAGTTGGCTTTGAAACAGGAGTGGAACAGGGACAAGTGGTGGGCCAATGGAAGCTATCTAGACGGGGGGGACAGCGTGTGCAAATGCCCGGTGGTCTGCATGTATACTAGACATGTGAGGAGCAATGAGGCCTCTGGAGTTGCCTGAGCACAGGGTGAATAAGCTGATGAGGATGTTGGTCAGGTGGATCCTGATGGCCTTGAAAGCCAGGCTGAGGCCTAGGCTTATTTTGCTGGCACTGGGAACCTGAAAAGGTGGGGTAGGAAGGGGGCTCGAAGAGGCAGGCCCAGCTTAGCCCAGGGGCAGGGGAAAGAGAGGGGGCCCCTCGCCTGGGTGGCTTGGAGAGGCTGATCTGCAGAGACAGAGGCTCGGCTTCTGTGGGGCCGTGCCCCGCCTTGCCTGCTGGGCACCGGCGCCAGTTCTGCTGATTGGTGGGTTGCCCTCCCACCTCCGGCAGCGCTGACTCAGCGTCTGAAAGGTGGTTCCCACGGGCACATGTCTCCCTGGGGGCCAAAGGTCATGCCCTCCATGCCCCACCTCCAAGTGGGTCGTGCCCAGGGCTACTGACAACTAGGGCTGATTGGAGACTAAGATGTCTAGACCACCCACCTCTGCCAACCAGCAAGGCCTCGGGCTACCCTTTAGGCTCCGCCTATGCCACCCCAACTCTGGCCTGGCTTTCTATTCTCAGAAGTTGCAAGTTACTAGAGTTATCAATATATTGTTTTTTATTTTAAAACAGTGAAAAGAAAAATAAATATCTTTGGAGAATAGGAGTACAGGGTGGGCTGGGGTCGTGGGGCTGGACACTTGGGGGTGTCCTGGCTTTGGTGGTTTTGCGTGGGAGTGCCGAGGGCCTGGGATCTGCAGGTTGGCTCCTCCCAGTCCAGGTTCTGCCCATCCCCGCTGGGAGGTCTGGGGACTCCACCAGCCTCGCCTGCCCGCGGCTCCCAGGCCGGGCGCTGTGTCAGCGGAACCGCGGGGATTAGGTCCCTGGCGCCGGCCTGTGCCCGGGGCACCATCGGGTGGGTGGGCAGGCGGAGCGGGGGAAGGCGCCCCGCAGGGGGCTCTTCCGCTGGCTGCTCTGGCGTGGTGCCCGCGGCCTCAGTGGTGACCCATATCCTCCATGCCCACGCGGCCCCAGACGCCCAGCACGAAACTCTCGATGTCGCACTCGTTGGTGCCGCGCACGATGCGGAAGTGGCCTCTCTCGCCCCAGGCTGGTCCCCACGAGTTGGCCGCACTCTAGGGAAAGAGGAGCGTCAATAAGCAGGATAATGGGAGTGGAGCCAGGAGGAGCATCGGGCCGGGAAGGGGATAGGGGCCGCGCCGGGACTCACCCAGTATTTGAGCGTCCTTCCATCAGGCAGAGTCTCCTCTCCCCACCTGCAGGCCAGAGAGAAGAGGGGCAAGCACGGCTGACTCTGCCTGCCTTCAGGAGCTCCACCCCCAAGCCTCCCTATCCAGGCCCGTTGCCTTTGGTGACTTGGGTAAACTCTTAGGACTTGGACAGGTCTCTGTCCCTGTCTGTAGCTCTCTATCTCCACATCTCTAAGTCTGTGTCCCTGTGCCCAGCGTGGGGGTAGGCACGAAGGAATAACTAGAGGGGCATGCAGAAAAAGGGAGAACCCGGGCCACCATCCCGCCAGGGGTCCGCATCCTGTGTACCAGTTCTCTGGGACCTCACACTTCTGCCTGCCCACCCTCCTCATTTGGGGAGCCAGGGAAGGGTGGGTGCCAGCAACCAGAAGGAAGGAACTCAGAGAATGTGGGTACCTTAGAGGCCCCGAACTTCCATGGCAAAGTACATTGCATTGGTTGGACAATTGAAATAAGTGACCCTAATGTCTCCTGTTATCTCAAGTGGGGAAACTGAGGGCCAGGGAAGTGAGTCAGGCAGAGTTGGGAACAGGTGCTTAGATGCGGAGAGGTTGAGCAACTCTTGAATCCTTGTCTATATTTCACTGGAATTATTTTATCCCAGGGTCTAAGGAAGAAACAGTTCCTAGAAAACTTTAAAAAGCCCCCGACTCTTGGTGTGACCAGGGCAAGTCCCTCCTCTTTTTGAGTCTGTTTCCTCCTCTTTGAAATGCGGCTTTACAGAGAAATAGGATTCAAGGCAGGCTCAGAGCGCTCAGTGCAAGCTCAGCTGCCCCTACCTTACCTACTACCTCCCTCAAGCCCCTCACCCTGTGATCTTGACTGAATGGGTCCCATGCCGGCGGTATCGCTCTGGTCTCCCAAGGCTCACTGGTGTGTGACTGTAGATGCCGCCCTGGTACAGGAAGAAGTCCTCGTGCACCTCCATGAGGGCTGTGGGCAGAGGTCAAAGAAGGGCCAGCTCAGCCTGTAGCCCAGGCACCGAAGCCCAAGTCTGGAGATGCATGCCCAGACCCCAGGGCCTCTCATACCAAGGCTCTAAGTGCCCCCTCCAGTGGTGCTGCCCGTGGGGACGGGACATTACTGGTCCCCACTCCTGGCCCCAGTGGACTTGCTGCTTGTTGTTGTATAAACCACTTGTGCCTCTGTGTCTAGTCTTAAGCAGGCACAAGCTTCTGGAACTAGGAGCAGGATGAGGGCCATTTACCTTGGACAGGGCCATTCTCCATGAGCTCCTTCATGATCTCTTTCTCCTGGAGGGTGGAGGGCGAGGAGGGGGGCATGTATCAGGGGTGAGGTTCCGGCACTTGGCCAGCCTCTCAGCTCTCTTCCTCTCCTCCTTTGCCCAAGTGCAGACTTACATTGGAACCAAGGCGGTAGACAGGAGTGACCTGGTAGATGTCATTGGCATGAACATGGTGATTGGGGCAGCGGGCAATGGCCTGGCGTTTGCCCCGACCCATGGCCCGGCTATGCATCATACAGCGGGGCTCAGGGCCGGCCTCGTTCCGCTCCTGGCCCGAGAACGGGTAGCAGTTATCAGACACAACCCTGGAGAGGCAGCAGGAAGGAGCAAGGGCAGAGTGAGTGTGGTCCGGGCCCTTCCCGCAGGGGGCTTTCCTAAGGCCCCCGCCACATGCCCTCTTCCCTGCCCACACCCCACAGCTGCTCACCCTCGACGTCGCAGGAACCACCAGGCACCATCGAGGCGCCCACCGCGGCAGCCCTTCTGGTTGTGCTTGTCACAAGACAACAGGTTCTGGGGTGACAGGACAGGCGTCATGTGCCCCAGAGAATGGATTGAGACTCGATCAGATGCCACGGCTGGTAAGAGGAGGCAGAAGGGCCATCAGAGGGCTCAGGCCTTGGCTTTCCCTTCCCACCATGCCAGCTCCTACCCTTGGACTTACCTGCTGTGGAGAAGGCCCAGGAGCCTGCACAGTTGCCCTGGTCGAGAGGCTCATGGATTAGGTTGGGCCACTTCTCAGAGGCCTCAAAGGCTGTGGGCAGCCTCTCCCCTGGGACCAGCACTGTCTGCAAGACAAAAGTCACTTGGTCTGCCTCCTGCCTCTGCCTGGCCTGCCTCTCAGGGGCATGTTGGCCTTGCACGGCCACCAGGAGTCCAGGACGTTCTGCAGTTTGTTCCTTCCTCTTTCTGTGGAAGGATCCCAGCAACCTTCATGCTGACTGGAGTGGAAGACCGGAGCATCATTTAGTGACTCCCTAGTGTCAGGTGGGGGATGACTAGTCTTGTTTTACAGATCAAGCAACTGAGGCCAGGAACAGGTAAGTAGCCAGGCCAGAGTCACCCTGCTTTCCATCCTCAACCCCTGCTTCATTCCTCCTCTGCACCGTCTAGTCTGCCACATCCTCCTTCCCACCAGGACCTTGGGCTTAGGGCCCCAAAGGGCAGGGGAGGGAAGAAGCAGTCAGGTCCCGTGACCTAGCAGGCTGCCAAGGCAAACAGCAGGAGGCAGAAAATAGCAGAGGCCCTGGGGAGTAGGGCAGGGGCAGGGTCTGGTCACCCCAGCCTTGAGCTGAATTCCCCCTGCAGGGAGGGCCACTCTGGCTAGCCCCTGCCTGTTCCCCGCCTGCCACCGAGAAACAGAGCCTCCAGCATGTGCCCCAGCCCTGTCCTGCTGAAGTGCTCTTTCCTCACCCTTTCACTGTTCTGTGTCTGGTTCCCATTTGTCCCCCAAGAGGGTCCCAAAGAAGGGAAAGGAGAAGCCCCCTCCTCCCTCGGGGTTCCACTGAATTGTCATTTGTTTCCGAGAATTGCTGCTCTCTGGCCAGAGCTGGAGGAGCATCTGTCATTCCCTTCCTAAGGTGACCTCCTGGCCCCTTGGGATCTAACCCAGCCATACTGGGACCAGCGACATTTTTTCCCAGGCTGGGGAGGCCAGGAAGGGGTTCATGCTGGAACCACAACACTCAGAATCTTAGGACCAGTTCTCGAAGGCCCGGAGAAAGGGAATGACTTGTCCAGGGACACACAGCCTATTATAGAAGGATAAGCCCAGGCCTTTGGAGGAATAGGGCACAGGGCAAGGATGGACTTACATGAATCTCATTCATGTTGGTGACAGAGGAAGATGGGCGGATGGTGCCCAGACGGTAGCGAATGCCGTCATCCAGGGTCATGCCCCAGAAGGCACTGTGGTTCCCAGCCCGCCACCTGAAAGAGGAAGAATGGCAGTGACAGACCTGCCAAGACTGGGGTCTTGGAGGTGTGTGCATGTGGGTGGGAAAGATGAATATGGGCTACGTGTGCACATGAATACGATCTGAGCATGGCTGTGCCAGGCAGGTCATGCATCTCAGGCAGAATGTATGCGTGTTGTGTGTGCACATGCATGCTTGTCCACCGGGGGCATTTCCAGGGCCTCTCACCCGTAGTTGCCCTGGTTGATGGCGCTGATCATGTCTTGGTCCACCAGGCATGGCTCCTGATCACATTCCCACTGCCCTTTCTCCTGGCAGGTGCTGGGAGAATGGGAGGGAAGGAAGAGGTGAGGGGGTGCTAGGCACCCTCTGAAGGTCAACATGGGCCTGAGATTTTATACCAGCATTTGTGGGAAGACCCTTAGATGATCCCATCCAGCCTGGTGGCTTTCAATGTCAATGTCAAGTTCACGATTCTCAAGTTTATATCTGCCTGCATCTCTCTCTAAACTCCAGATTCAAGAATCTTGCCGCTACTCAACATCACCACTGGGGTGTCTAACAACAGTTCAGACTTAATACATCTCATATGGAATTCCTGGTCTCCCCTACTCCCATGCCTGCCCCTACCACAGTCCTCAGAAAACAGCCACTCCATCTTTCCTGGAGCTCAGGCCAAAGCCTGGGAGTCACCCTTGACTTGCTTTCATTTGCCGATCCAATTAATTGGCAAATCCTGTTGGCTCTACCTTAAAAGCACATCCAGAATCCAAACCACGTCTCATTCTTTCCTACAGCTCCCGTGGTCCAACCACCTTTCACCTGGATTACGTCGTGGCCTCCTCAGTGTTCTCCCTGCGTCTGCCCTGCGCCCCCCTCCTTCAGTGTATTTTTAACACAGCTGCCAATGATCCTGTTAAACCCACGTCATATCACATCGTTCCTCTGCCTCAAACCCTCCACTGGCTTCACATCACGGAGTAAGAGCCAAAGTCCTTATGGTGCCAGCAAAGCCCTGCATGATCTGTCCTCCTGTCCCCTTTCTGACCCCCTCCTTCTAGTTCTGGTTCCTGAGGCTCCAGCGAGGCTGACCCCCAACTGTTCACACCAGCCATACTCCTGAGCCAGAGCCTTTGAGCTGCTCTTCCTCTAATAACCTCATCTTTCACTTGCTTCTTCTAAGTTTTTATTCAAATGTCACCTTCTCGGGAGGCCTGCCCTGGCCACCTGTTCAATATCCTCTATTCTTTCTATCTACTTCCCTGTTTTATTTTCTTCCTTAGCACGTCATCACTATCAGACATACTACATATTTAGTTATTTATATTGTTTAGAATTGTTTCCTTATAGACTCTAGGGTCTTTGAGAGCAGGTATTGCTTGGTATCTTTAGTGCCTAGAAAACAAAACCTGGCATATAGTAGGCACTAGATAAATACCTGTCGAATGAATGAGTGAATGAATGAGGAATATAGTGAAGTGACTAAGAGCATGGATTCTGAAATTCAAAGCCTGGGTTCCAGTCCTAGCTGACGAGACATGTGACCTCAGATAAGTTATTTCAACTCTTGTTTGTAAAATGAAGACTAACACTACCACCTTCCGGGAATGCAATGGCAGGCTCGCAAAGCATTTAGCACAAGGCAGGGCCCACCTTAAATGTTCCAGAATTGTTATCGACCATTATTGTTCCCATTACAGTCACCCTGCCCCCACCCCTCGGGAGTTTCAGACTTAGATCCAACTGGCCTCCTGACAGCTCCTCTGGGTGTGTAAAAGTCATCTCCAACTTAAAATGGCCAAAGTGCCTTTCCCCAAAACGGCCGTTCTCCTAACATCCTCAGCTCAGATAAATGGCACCTTATCCACAGGTTTTCAAGCCAGAACTCTGCGAGGTCTGCGAGGTCTGCGGTGTCTCGGCCCCGCCTCCACTCCCGTGCTTCCCTAAACGGTAGGTCCGGAATGTCACATCAAGAAAGACTCCTAGTCCACCTCACCTGCCTCTCACCCTTCCACTGCTACTGCCAACTGAGATCCTTCATCACGCCTCACCTGGACTGTGGCAATGGCTTCCTAACCAGGCTCCCTGCCTCTTTATGATTCCCCCACAAACCTCTTTCTGAAGCCAGAGAGATCTCTAAAGAATGTAAATGAGATGTAAACTGCGTGATCTCTAAGTGGCTTCCCATGACACTTAGAACAAAACACAAAATCCTCGCCACAGCTCACAAGACCCATGGGAGGCGACCTGCACCTCCGGGGCTTTTTCTCCCCATTTCACAGCTCCAGGCATTGAGCTCAGTCCCTCCCCAGGCCTTCCCAGAAACTATTCCCCCCTGTTCCCTCCTCCTGGCCCTGGGCCACTTGTCCTCTCATCTCTCTGGTATCAGCATAAATGTCCCTTTCTGAATGGCCTTCCCTCGCCCCCACCCCCATTATTCTCTCTTTTCCCCTATCACAGCTATGAGAGGTTGTAAGGGTATTTTTATTTGTGTGTGTGGTTCTTCGCCATTAGATCGGAAGCTCTAGTACAAGAACAAGGACCATCATGCATTCTGGCTGTACTTAGTAGGTCCTCAATAAATAAGTGTCGCCTGAAGCGTTGAATTCTATGAATTCTTCGATGTTTTTACAAGCTCATAACTCAGCTATTACAAGATGCTAAATTACCTCCTTCCAAGTCCGCTGGAGGCTCCCGCCTCCAATGTTGCCTTTTAAGGAGCCTCAAGGGGAACCAAGACCCAGTAAGGCTGGGCTCTCCAGCCCCAGGAGTGGGCGGAGGCAGTGTTAGAGAGGACCAGAGGAGACTGCAGAGAAGGGAGATTCTCCTTGTCCTTCCTCCCTGCTCAGACTCCCTCCAAGCATCTCTCAAGAGTTCATAAAGCCTGGAAGGCCCACAGACACTGGCCCACGCCCTTCCTCAGGTGCCAAGCACAGAGAACACAGCCACCCAAAGCCGGCCTGCAGGGGGGCGGGGTGGGGGGCAGTTGGGCTGGCCACTTCCTCCTCTGCCCCCAGGGCTGCCCAAGCAAGTCTAGACTGGGCTGGTGACAGCATTCCAGAGGGGGCCTGGGCCACCAGGTCCCAGGGACAGGAATGGGAGAAAGTGTTAACCTCTTGCTGTCCAGAGGCATCTTATTAGCATGCAGGCACACTACGTCTTTCTGAACGCACACCCTCAGTTCACACACACACACACACACACACACACCACACGCACACACACAGACAGACACACACACACACACATTCTCTCACCCAGGCACACTTTCACTATGACCCAGCACCCTTCTCGCCAATGAGGCAATGGAAACAGCATATGCGTAATACATTCCAAAAGTTTCCTCCTCCCTGGGGCCTCTCAGTCCCAGGCAAAGAAGGCAGGAGGGGAGTGGTGGGTGCAAAGCCTCCTCCTCTAAGTCACGGGGTCCCCATTATGGCATTCAAAGCTTCCCACCAAATCCTTCTCAACTTTCCATCTCAGGCCTCACATTAGAGTAGGGGGCACACCTGACCCCTTCATCCTCCTGTCCAGAGTAGTGGGGAGGGGTGGGGAGGGAGAGGGGTCACATTCCAGGGAAGGCCCTGCGACAGGCTGGCTGGCCTCCAGCTCAGTCATCCCTGACCCTCATCCGGTCCAGGGCAGCGGATGCTGCAGTCAGAGGTTTCCTTCCTGGCACCCCCTTCTTGGACTATCCCATGACAGTTCAGAGGAGGGGGGCCCAGCCCAAGCCAGGAGAAGTCAGGAATGACTCCCACCTCAGGGTCGTACCTAGAGTCAGGTATCTGTGGTTGATCATTCCTGGAGAGTGTTGTTAGAATGCTTACACAAGTCGACATGATTACTGTAAATACTCCCATGTTCCGTATGAGAAAACTGAGGCTCAGAGAAGGGAAAAGACTTGCCCAGCAAGTGAGTGACAGGGGTAGGATTTAAACCAAGCTTACGTGGCCTCACCCCGCCCCCACAAACCCCAAACACTCACCAGCGGTTACAGTTGTCCCAGTAGGTTCCCAAGACTGGATAGATGCGATCCCCACGCATGCATCCTGGTGAGAGAGAAGAGAAGAGAAGTGGAACCGAGACAAGAGACTATAGACTAAGATGGCCAGGTATCCAGATCAAGTATCCAGACATGCGTGCACACACGTCCCGGCCCTTACTGAAGCTAAAGTCAGACTATAACTTAAGACATCTCCTGCAGGGTCACACCCCAACTGCTGCACGGGAAATTCAATGACTCCAATTTGGATCCCTCTTGCTTCTCTTGCATTCCAGCCACAACACTCCTTTTGATCCTTTGCATTTAAATGAGTTGGGGCTTGGTGATGGGGGATGGGCAGGACATGAGGAATCTGAGGCCCAGAGAAGGCAGGTGACTCCACTAAAATAACACAGCACTTTAGGACGACAGCCCAGGTCTGCAGTCTTGCACCTACAGCCCCATGGAATTGTGGGAAGGGATTCAAGCGTTCTCCTGGCAGACAGGGGCAAGTGCATGGGAAAGGAAGGTGGCAAGGGCTGGAGGTGGGAACGGATTTGACCC
This sequence comes from Rousettus aegyptiacus, assembly GCF_014176215.1. Taxonomy (NCBI): domain Eukaryota; kingdom Metazoa; phylum Chordata; class Mammalia; order Chiroptera; family Pteropodidae; genus Rousettus; species Rousettus aegyptiacus. The sequence continues at coordinate 19,507,661 of NW_023416284.1, read as the reverse complement.
ATCTCCCAGGTGTGATCCGCCATCTCAGGGATGGAGAGTCTTGAGCAAAGGCAGAGGAATGGCTAAGATGACCCTGATCAACTCCTGTGTGCTTTATCAGCCTGAGGGTGAGTCAGCAGGCGGAGCCAGCACCTTCCATGTCCCGGATATGTAAACAGGACTGGGAGAAAGGGCAAGAAGCTGCCCTTCTCCTGGGCCAACTTAAAATCTCACTAACCAAGGATCTTCTCTCCTTCAGTCTTGGAGAGATTCGAGTTGGACCAGAGTGAGGACTCCCCAGAATCAGAGAGTGGAGCAGGGTCTCTTTCCCAGATTCTACAAAGCCTCCCCTGGAAATGTCAGTGCATCAGCCTTGCTCCTGAGCCTTGCTGAGTTTGGGGCTGACAAAGTAACCCACCCCTGGCCGTCTGGTGCCCACCTTGGACGGGGGGAAAAGGGGGTGGCACGCCGAGGCAGAAGTCCCAGAAGTCAGGACAGCAGTCGGAGACGGTGCGGTTGCAGAAGAGGTCACAGTAACAGGTAGCACCCAGGTAGGGCAGGGCGCAGTCATCGGTGCGGCCGCGGCAGCACAGGTCCTGCTCCTGGCAGTACCGGCCACCTGCATCCCGGATGCCCCGCAGGTGCAGAGCCGGTGCTAGCTCCCGGCGCCCACGACCTCGCCGGGCACCCAGGGCCAGCTCACCAGCCAGCAGCAGCAACAGCAGCAGTGCCTGTGGACATCGCCACATGGTGCCTCCTGGGCCCAGGGAGGGCAGAGGTCAGGAGTCAGAAGCGGTGGGCAGCGGAGACTACCTGACACCCCAGGGACTGATTTCCCAGCTTCCTGGGGCTGTGAGTCCAAGGGTTTAGTGGGGTCAGAGACCCCGATTCCTGCATTCCCAGGCAGGACGTGGGCAGAAGAGCCACAGTTTATGTGTCCTGGCTTATAGGGGGAAGGGGACTGAGCAAGATAGGAAGCCCCTCTTTAACCTGCCTGGGTACCTTCAAGGATGTGGCATTCTTGGTGCCCCCCACTCAATACCAGTAGTTCAAACCCGAGATCTCTCCCGTCCTGAGTCCCTCTGCCCCCTCCACCTCAGTCTCCTCCCTGACACGGGTCCCTCTCTTCTGTTCCTCTCTGTGTCTCTCTGACCCCTCCACTCCCTCTCTCTGCCATCTGTCATGTCCCTCTGTCCACCTCCTCTTCCTCTCTGTTCCTTCTGTCTGCACCCTCTCCCTTCTGAGCAGAGGAGCGTCCCTACCTGATGAGGGGTGTGGGCTGGGCCCAGGCTGCCCTACGCGCCGCCTCCGGACTCCTGCGACCGCTGGACACTCAAAGTCAAGTGAGGAGCGCGGGGCGGGATCGCTTTTTGTACCGCCCTGCCGGCGGGGCGTCTCCCTTGCCGCGCCGCGGGAGGGAGGGGCCCTGGCTCGTGCGCACCTGGGGTAGCCCGGGAACTCAGGAACCCGGACCTATGAGGGGCACGGTGAGCACGTGGCTGTGCTCGTTTGGTCTTGGTGGAAGTAGTTCCCTTAGGGGGCGGAACTCCAACCGTAACAGAAAGGACTGTGGTCTGACACCGGTAAGGACTTCCCAACAAGCTTCACCGTGGGCCTGAGCGGCTCGGGTGGAGAAGGGGAGATAAAGGGCAGTGGTGCTCAGAGCTTCGCAAGTGGTGTTTGGGAAATGATGGGGAGGGTGCGGGAGGCAAACATCTTTAAGTCCGCTCCTGACCCCTCAGTAATAAAAACAGCCAGGTACACCTCTCTTCACAGTGCCCACCAAGCCTCCTCCTTTCCCAGCAATGATTGGAATCCTGATGGAGATGGTTTAGGACCCTGCAGATGTCTTGAGTGGCTCATCCTCCCCAGGGTTTGAGGTTGGTGTGGTGTGGGGGCCTGCAACCCCTCTTTGTGTCTGCCAGGGCATTTCGCCAGGCACTGCCCTCTTTATCAACCACAAGGGCAGCCTGCTTGGCACCTGTTCTCCTTCAGGGCCCAAGAGCAAGAGCTCTGCCAGCTGGTGCCCCCTGCAAAGCCCCCCCTTCTTGCCCCAGGCATAAACCCTTCCTTTGCCTGGGCTGGCCTGGGCCCCAAACAATGGGGCTTCTGTCCTGTCAGGCCTGCTGTCACCTTTTACCTCCAGGTTGCGCAATCCCCTCTCTTCCAACAGATTGAGTTCAGGTCAGAGGACTCTGCAGCAGGGAGGATGAAAGGGACCACCTGGACAGATGCCCCTCATCCCTAAGCCTGAGCCTCAAAGCCGCCCTGGGTGGAGGAGGAGGACGTCAAGCATGGGGATTCCCTTTGCCCTCTCTCTGACCTCCCTGCAGACCTCCCCCAGCTAAGGGCATCCTCAGCTGGCCCACTCCTGGGGGAGGGGAGGGACCAGAACAAACAGGCATCTGTGGCTGGGTTACCCCCTGCTGGGGGAGTAGGCAGTATGAGTCGCCAAGGGGATCCTGCCCTGATGGGAGGAGGGGGTGGAGGATGGGGAAATAATTTCCCGGGTCCCCAGCACTGGCACTAACACACTCAGGAGCTGGCCCATCTGCTTTCTGCAGGGACCCGGGACAAAGCCTAGATGGGAAACTGAGGCTCAGAAGATCAGCCACGTCTGAGTCACATGGCCAGAATGTAGGCTCTCTACTTGCCACCTCTCCACTCCTTTCCCTCCAGTCACCTTTAGTCACCCACTACAGGTCTCAACACCCTCCTGGTCGGGAAGTCCCTTCCCATGTGTAACCTCCATCCACCTCACTGCAGGGTGGGTCCTTCAGGATTAGCAAACGTTAGTTATATCCTCGGGGTAGGAGATGGAGGCTGCCTTCAGAAGAGCTGGATCAGTTTCACTTGTAGTTCTGGGGCTGGGGGCAGGTCCAGAGGCGTCAGGCTTTTTCTTTGCTTCAGACCACCCCCTGTAAGCCACCTGTGCGAGTCTGTGTTGTGTGTGTGTTTATGTGTGCATGTGTATGTCTGTGTAGCTGTGTTTCTGCTTGCGTGTGTCTGTCCGAGTCTGTTTGTCTCTCTGTTGCCTGTCTCTGCTATGTGCCTGTGTATCTGTCTGGATGTTGCTTTTGTGTTGGGTCTGTCTGCCAGTGGATTATTTATTTGCCTGTACTTGTGTGCTTATTGGCTAGTGTGTCTGTGTTTATAGCTGCGTGACTGTCCCTCTCTGTGTCTGCCTGTTTGCTAGGTGTCTGTGTATCTGTGGAGGTATCTGTGTCTGTTTGGGGGTTTTGGTTATCTGCCCGTCCTTGCCTGTCCGTCTGTCAGTGCATAAGAGACAGAAGCACGGAGCAGTGGAAGATAGCAGAGCCAAGAGCGTGGCTGGGGGTGGGAGGGTCCCTTCTCATCACTTAGCTTGGCACTGAGCCCACACAGTGGAATCTCATGACTTACTGGGTTCCTTGGCCAAAGAGGAGAGGAAAAGGGCAGGGCTCTGTGAGGGGGGCTGGAATCCCACTTTCTTTTTCCATGACCCCTTCCTTCCTGGTGACTCATTCTTCGTCTAATTCTTATCCAAGGGCCTGGGGTAGAGCAACAGGTAAGGAGGCACAGCATGACTTACTGTCTGAGCCCTCTGCCTCCTGTGGGGCAGGTGGCCTGGGGCTCAGCAGTGACTCTGTCCTCCCTTCTCTGTGACTCTGGGCAGATACTGCCCTCTCTAGGCCTTGGTTTCACATCGGTACCTGCTTGCTCCCTTGAGGCCCTTTCATGTTTTTTTTTTTTTTCTTTCTATAAAGGGAGGTGAAACTAGAAAGGGTCAGTGACTTGCCTACGGCCGCACAGCAGAGCAGGGCTCAGGCCTCCCCTCTTCTCTCTAGGAGCACAGCACTCCCCTCCTTTTCTCCCCGACAACAGCTCTGGGTGCTCAGAATGGGCCATTCTCCTCTGGAGGCGGGGCCTCTTGGGACAAAGATTCATTGTGTTCTGCTCAACCAGCGTCTGCGGCCAAGGACCCATTACTTCAGGCCCCTGGAGCATAGATTTTTGGGTAACAAACAGCACTAAAGCTCTGGCTGGGGGGTCCCTTGTGACCCTCTGTGGTCAGCCAGACATGTCTAGAACTCAGAGCAGTGCTACCTGAGACTGAGTGTGAGATCCAAGCCAGGCCCGATGTTGTGTGTGTTAGGCTATGTCATGACGCATCAGGCTTTCCGGGGACCTGTTTTATTGCCTTTTAGAAAGTACTGCCCGCAGGGCTCTGTGACAGGCAGAATGTCACGCTCCTGTAGCATGCTGGAACTTGTGATGGATAAGATCCGGGGCCACGTGGAAGTGCATGGAATGCTTTACTGTCTGATTTTTCTCATTCATTCAACAAATATTTGTTGAGCATTTACTATGTGCCAGGCTCTGTGCTAAGTGCTGAACGTTCAGGGTTGAACCAAACAGACACAGGTCCTACTGTTGTGAAGTCTTCAATCTAATGGGAAGATAAGCAAATAAGCGAAGATACCCATAAATCATTCCACAGTGTGCAGTGCTATGAAGATATGCACAAGACATAGGAAACTGGAGCAATGCAGTGGTCAAGGAGGACTCAGGGAGATGACCTCTGAGCTGATACCTGAAGAATGAGAAGGAGGCAGCCATTCCTAGATCCCAGGGTAGAGACCAGGAAGCTAGATCAGTACGAGCAGCAGCCCTGAGGCCTGGCACTGGTTGGTCTGTTTGAAAAACAGAGAATAACAACCCGGAGTGACCCCACTACAGTGAACGAGGGAGATGGAGGAATGAGATGAGCCTAGGAGGTGGGCTGGGGGTGCAGAGGACCCTGAGGGACATCATGTGGTTCACAAGTACTCTGGCTGCTCTGTAGACCGACCACAAGGTAAAAGTGGATTCAGAGAGGCCAGCCAGGTAGGAGGCGCAGGCATGACCCAAGCTATAGATGCTAAGGCTTGATCAAGGCTGGTGGCCATGGAAATTAAGAAAAACCAACCTATTCAAGAGCCATTTTGAAGGTGGAACTGGCAGGACTTGCTGAAAGATCAGATGTGATGGGCAGAAGAGGAGAAATTGAGGACTTCTGGGTGTTTAGCTTGGTGGGTTGGAGATGATGCAAATTCTCTGCTCCTCCTATTGAGGGGCAGAGACTAAACCCCTCTCTGGAATCTGGACGAGCTAGGGGGTCTACTTGGATCATAGAGTACCAAGTACCCATGCTGGTTTCTAGCTCAGACTGGAAAAAGAGGAGTTCTGAGCCTGGGAGGCTCTCAAACGGGAAGCCGGGCAGGGAGCAGGAATGGTAGACTGAGCTGGGAGGAAGGAGGAGAGCCAGGTGCGAGAGCCATCGGGAGCCGGTAGAAGAGAATGTTTCAAGCAGGAAGGAAAGCTGACCTCTGTGGAATGCTGCCCCAAGGTCTAGTAAGCTGAGGACAGAGAAGTGTCCACTATATTTGGCAATAAGGACACTGAGGTGACCTTGATGAGAGCATTCTTAGTGGAAGAGTAAGTATGGGAGCTGGATTGGAATAGGTGGACCAGTGAATGGGAGCCAGTGAACTGGAGAGAGCAACCATAGACAACTTTTGAGAAAGTTTCAGTGTAAAAGGAAGCAGAGAAATGGGACATTGGTTGGAAGGGAACAGAAGGATCACGGGAGGGTTTTGTTGAAATGTGGAGGGTATAAAACTGGGTCTCTATGCTGATGACAATGACCTGTAGGAGACAAGGAACTGATAATACAGAGAGAGGGGATTACCCAAGAGGAAAGCCCTTGATAAAGACTTGGACAATCATCCCAGAGATGAAAGGGTAGGGGAGAAGACGGGTTTGTAGAATGGGCCATGTGAAGACAAGGCAGCCTCTCTGATGGTTTCTATTTTCCGGTGGAGTGGGAGCAAGTTACAGCCAAAGTGAGATGGAAAAGAGTAGGGAGTGGAGGATCAAGGATTAGGTGTGAGATCCTTATCACAATCAAAGCCACTAGAAAAACAGAGAAGGATTTCTGTTAGTGTGGAGTGACTGTTTGAAGTTGCTGACCATGAATTTGTAATTACCTGTCATTAGTCTGTTTGATAGCGTGTTCTCTGCCGTACACAGCATGTGCCAAGAATGGGCCTTTTCCCAGGTAATCCGATTATCTCAATTTATAGATGGGAAAGCCAAGACTCAGATTTTCTGGCTCACTCAAGGTCACACAGCTGTGAAGGGCAGAATAGGACCTAGAGCCCAAGCTTTGAGTGCCTGGACACATGACTCTGCAGATGCTAAAATTTTCAGGACTAAATTGACTCTCACACCCAGTAGTTTTTGTGGTCATCTGTTGTTGTTACAACCTGGGAAATGTAGAAAAGAGAAACAGCTTCTTTCCCTTTTCTGTAATATTTCTGTATCATTGGTGCTTGGGGGCCAGTTGAGCACAAAGAGCCCCTAAGTGCCGCTTCCTTGCAAAGTCGGTTTGCTGAGTAACGGCGCCATTTCTCCATCTCCATCTATGTCTAAATCGTTAGCTTCTTTCGACTCTGGGCCAGGAGTGATGGGATATGGGGATAATGGTCTCCCTGCATCTCTTAATTACCTGCCTTCCTTCAATTCAGCATCACTTTCACTAAAGAAAGTCCCTGAGAGTAGCATGGTTATCACCAGCAAACATCTTAGAGAGCTGGTACTATCTTCAGTGTCTGTTTACAGAAACATTTCCACACCTCACTTGACAGTTCCGGGGAAGCGCTGCTCTTCCCAGTCACGAATATTAGTAAATGGGTCTTAAAAAAGCACAAGAAGCTCTGCCATGGCTGCAAGCACATTTTATACTTTACCTTTTAATCCCTAAGCAGAGAGTGATAAAACTCCAATAGTTGAGTGAATACCAATCCAATAGAAAGAGTCACTTTTAAGAGCTAGCTCCTCAGGAGGAAATAATGTGACGTGACCTTCGTAGTCCTAATGGGTTGAATCCTCAAAAAAGATGTGTCCTGTCCTAATCCTTGGAACCTGTGAATGTGACCTTATTCGGAAAGAGTCCTTGCAGATGTAGTTAAGTAAGGATCTCTGGGTGGGCCCCAGAGCCACAGGCAAGTGTCCTAATAAGAGATCCACAGGAGACACAGATCCAAGAGGAGGAAGCAACATGACTGTGGATGCAGATTGGAGTGATGCGGCCACAAGCCAAGAGACCTGGGGCCACCAGAAGCTGGAGGAGACAAGAAATGGGTTCTCGCCCAGAGCCTCCAGAGGTAGAACTTCTGGCTTCCAGAACTGTGAGAAAATAAATTTCAATTGTTTTAACCAGCCCAGGTTTGTGGCAGTCGGTTACAGCAGCCCTAGGGAACTGATGGTGGCCTTCCATTTCAAGGATGTACAAGGCCTGAGATCCGTGCATCCATTAGAACGTACCAAGTGCAAAGTGATAAGGCGACTGAGCGAGCACAAAGCAGCTTACGTTGGCAAAGCAGAATGAACTGGCTCGGAAAAGTCCGCGCACCTTCAAGTGGTTCACATACCCCTCTGCAGGGATACGGGCATAATATCGAAGTTAAGAGCACAGACCCACGAGCCAGATGGTGTAGGTTCAAATCCCAGCACTACCTCTCAGTAACCGTGAAGCCTGGAGCAAGCTTCTTAAGTGCTCTGTGCCTCAGTTTCTCCATATATAAAATAGAGACACTAATAACAGTCCCTACCTGTGGGTAGTTATGAGGATTATGCAACAATATATGGAAAGCACCTGGGATTGACGTTGCTGACATATCACAAGTACAAGATAAGTGTCTGCTATTATTAAACCGACCCAAATCAGAAGAGCCACAAGTGATCTCAGAACAGTCAAATAGATTGTAAAAAAGGCTTAAACTGACATAAAGTGAGCCAGACCAGTTCAAACTGCCTAAAACGAATGTAAACCAGCTCAAATCTCTTGAGTCAACCATAGTAAATCAAACAGGCTTAGGACAGGGCTGGAGTCTGCACACACAGACAGGAACACACAGCCCTACATGGCTCCCAGAAGTAAGCGGTGATGTACAGGCAGAGGGCCATGGAAGTGAGTCCACACCTAAGACAGATCAAGACATATTTCCTTGTTGTCAACACAATCACCATCTGCTAAAAGGACATTCAAATTACTTACATCAGGTCAAGCCTCAATACCAGGAACCACTGTCACACTAAGTGGACTTGGGACTTGGTATCTTGCTCTAGGATCCTGAGGAGTTCCATGAAACCCAGAGGAAAGAAGGTCAGTCGGAGTCCATGGGGATCTGGAAGGCTTCTAGAACCTGAGGACACTCTCGCTGGCCCAGAGAAAGGAAATAACCCCCCGCCACCCCCAAGATCGGTAGCTCCTTGAGCAGCAGGATGCGGGGAGGGAGACCCTTGGGGGTTGGGGGTTTTGGATGAGAGACCAAAAGTCAGCGCCTGTCGTGGGGCAGCTCACTTCCAATGGTCACAAGTGCCTCAGCTCAAAGGCAGCCCCTAGCCCCCATTGGCTCCTCCCACCTCCACCCCTGGGGTGCTCTCTCCAGGGGACACTGGTGATGCATTCATATCCATCTGTGTCTCCTGATGATGGGGAAGGGCTGGGGAGACACCAGGGTGTGGCTCAGGGCCCGCAGGGGAGCCAGCTCCTCTAAACTCAAGGCTGGGGGAACAGTGGCCCTTCTATAAAAACAATCGGAATATAGGAAGATAAAGAGAGTCCCAGACAGTCTTCCTCATGTCACCACATAGCTGCTTGGACACAGATGTGCAGGTCAAGGGCCCGGGTAGGAGTCAGTACCAATCTTGGCTCTGTCTCTGACATATTGTGTGACCTTGAACAAATCACCACTCTGTCTGGGCCTCACTAACTCATGTCTGACTAGGGAGGGAGACCTCCCTTGACACCAAGGGCTCTAAACTCATTTAAATCAAATAGAGCTCATTTAGTCCAACACTCTCATTTGCAACGATAGAAACAGAGACAAAGAGAGAGGGAGGAATTGGGCTATAGGCTCACAGCAAATGAGTGGGAGATAAAGGGAACTATCATTACTTGTCCATCAGCTGTGTGTTTGATTAACTCCCTCTGCTTCCTCTGCTTGGAATGGCCTTTCCTACATCCCAGCCAGCACAAATGCTCTGAGCATCTGCCACGGGCTGGGCACCTTCTATGGGCTGATCACTTGACATGAATCATCTCATTTGTTCTCCAGCCACTCTCTGACCTATTTTCCCCATTCCACAGATGGGAAAAACTGAGTCCCAGGGAGATGACTCACTCATACACAGCTATTTGAATCCTTATCTTTACTTTAGTGCCCCTAAGGCAGAAGGAATAATGAGGAAGGAATGCTAGAGGTGAAGAGTTCCATGGAGGACGTGACCCACAATCGACTTGTTGGGACAAGGCCAGGGAGTGGGCTCAGGCCCAGAAAGAAAATGGGAGGGCAGGGCAGTGCCCCACTGTTTCATTTAAAAACAATTAGCTTTCTTTGATTTTTTCATTCATTCATTCATTCATTCATTAATACATTCTCATGGTTCAAAAATTTAGAATGCCCCATTTCACATAAAAGGTAACGAACTAGATAACATGCTTCCCCTTTTTCCACAGTCACACAGCTTAGAGACCTTAATCAACAAGTAGAGCTTCCTCCTCTCATATCGCCGCATGATTTGTATTACAGAGATTGAAATAATTTATTTAACCAATTCCCTATTGATAGATATTTGAGTTGTTTCTAGATTTCTTTTTTTTGTATCACAGCGATGTTGCAATAATCAGGTACATGCATTGTTTCATATGCAAGTATATTTGCAAAATAAATTCCCCAAAGTGGATTGCTAGGTCACAGGTATTGTATTAGTTTTCTATTGCCACATAAACAAATTACTACAAACTCAGCAGCTTAAAGCAATACCCATTTATTGGATGACAGTCTGCTGGTGTGGCTGGATTCTCTGCTGAGAGTGAAAGCAAAGCTTGGTTCTCATTTGGAGGCTCTGGGAAAAAAATGGTCTCCAAGCTCGTTCCTGTCATTGGCTGAATTTGGTTTCTGGAGGCTGTAGGACTGAGGTCTCTGGTTTTTTGCTGTCTATCAGCTGGGGGACTCCTCAGCTCCTAGATGACAATTACATTCTTTGCCACATGGCTTCCCCCAAAAGGCACGATAAATTCTCATGCTGCAGATCTCTGACTTCTTTTCTGAGACCAGCCAGAGAAAATTCTCTGCTTTTCAAGGCCTTGGCCTGATCAGGTCCAGCCCACTCAGGATCATCTCTCTACCTTAAAATCAAGTGATTTAGAACCTTACTTGCATCTGCACAATCTCTTGCCATATAATGGGAATAATCACTGAGTTCATATTTTCATTATATTTACAGATTCTGCCCACATGCAAGCGATCACCCAAAAGTGAAAGCTGTGAGGATCACCTAGAATTCTGCCTAATACAGGCATATTAACAATTTTGATAGATGTCACCATCTTGTCTCCCACAGGGGATATGCTGAAGAATTTCCCCACCCCAGCAATGATGAGCATGCCTTCTTTTCCACAGCATCACCTAAAGAATGTTATCAAACTTTTGGATTTCTGCCAATTGGATAGGTGAAAAATGGAATCTTAATGTATTTTAAGTTTGTGGTTATCTTCTTATGAATAAGGCAGAGGACTTCTTCAAAAGCTTATAAGCCATTTATATTTCTTCTTTTTTTTTTTTTATGGCTTCTGGTTTGAGTCATAGAAAGGTTTTTCTAATCACAAAGTTAATCTGAAACCCTCCCATGTTTTCTTCTGGTGCTTTTATGGTTTCATTTTTTACACTGAGTTTTGGAACTGGAAGTTTCTCTTGTCATTTCCTCAGTAGCAAGTGCAAAGTTGGACCCAAAAGGCTTAGGGTTTGGGATAGTGAAAGGAACCACCATGGCGGAGCCTTCTAGATGCTGGACTCAGATTTCTTTCAGCTCTGCCAGAAAGCCCAGGCAGCAGATCTTCCCACTTCCCTTCCCCTAGCTCTCACTGTATCCTTTACTGGCACAGGGAACTCGGAGCTAAAGGGAACCTGCCCTGCCTGAGGAGTGTCCAGTCTGGAGTATGAGATAAGCCCACAGACAGACCGGAATTTGAGATATAGGAATGAGGACACAGGGGAGGGCGATCAAGATTCTGATGGGAGAATTCAGAAAGGAGATGGCATCTGAGCTGCGCCTTAAGAATGAAGGAAAATGTAATGGCAGTGATGGAGGAAGGAGAACGGCAGGAGCAAAGACAGGGAGGTAGGAAAAGTCTTAGCTCGGAGAGGTTTTAGTGGAACTTGAGGTCCTCAAATGTAGGGATGGAGTATGACTTCTCTCAGTGCATCTGCCAGAGTTTGGAAAATGTAATGAAGCAGAACAGGCATGGGGTTTTGATCCAAGGCTAAATCATTTCCCCATTACTCTGACAGTGTGAAGCAAAGACCTCCAAGAAGAAGCCCTTGGCTGTGCTGTCATCTCAGAACTGGGCGCGCTCTGCACACCACTGCCACCTTGTGGCTGATCTGGAACTTCTCCATGATTAGCCTCAGGTGTCAGGTCTAAGCCCAGCAAGTCCAAGAACTGAAAGAGGAGGCTTAGTGGATCTGAGAACGAAAAACCATGAAATCCTGCTCTGAGAATGTCTGAGTTCAATGGGCCCTCAGAGGCCATCTGGTTTGACTTTTTCATTACATATGGAGAAACCAAGTCTCAAAGAAGGTGTGGAGAAGAGAGCACTAGACTTGATGTAAGAATTCTCAGTTTATAGCCTGGCTCCATTTCTTACCAGGTATAAGACCCTGGGAAAGTGACCTCACCTCCCTGGTCCATAGTTCCTTCTCTGTCAAATGGAGTCTGAGATCTAGCAAACTTCTCTTTTGTGATAATGTCAGGCTAAGTTACTCAGATCAGTTCTCCCATGGAAAACTAAAAATGCTGGTATTTATAGAGTCTAACCAAGGGGTTAGGTGCTATCAGACAAAACTGAAAGGAAAACAGAAACTTAGATAAACCAAGCAGAAAAGTCACTTTTACTCTGAGAGCATTTCCTGATTCTGGCGGATATGAACTGTTGTTTTGCTGACTCCCCCAGGCAAGGGGCACAAATGAAAGTTAAAGCACATGGTGAAGGATCATACAGAAAACCCTCCACATGGTAAGCTGGGATCCCGAAGATGCTCTCAGAAATAAAACAACCTTGGTCCTAGTATGGACTCGCACCCCTAGTTTGTAACTACTGGATGACCTGTAACCTCAAGCTTTGAACTTCGATTGAGGTGACCCCAGACTGTTTGTGCCTCCTGGAAAAAGCAAATGCAAGTCTTCTTTGAAGGGAGGTATCCTCAGCTTAGGCTCCAAATTAATCACACAAATAATTTTTAGGGAATTAAGGGAATAAGACCCATGGCAAGAACCAGAAGAACTATGAGGCAACAAAAAATACTCATAAAGAATTCAGACACTGGAATTATTTTACATAGAATATTTTTTAAATGTGTTTTAATAAATGAAAAATTAACTTGAAAATATTTGCATGGAATGAGGAAAATATAAAAATGACAGTAAATTCGAAATGGGCCATATTGAACTTCCGAAAATGAATACAATAACCAAAATTAGGAAGTCATTATCAGGTTTAAAGCAGGGTGAACAGAGCTAAAAAGAGAATCAGTGAACTGGAAGCAAGATCAGAAAAAAAACTCTGGAATGAACCTGGGGAGACATAAAGTTTAAAAAATAATGCAGAAGAAATGGTCAAAGACATGAAGAATAAATAAGAAACATCTAACATGTGTTTAACTGGAAACCCAGAAGGAGTGAAGAGAATGAGGCAAAGGTGATATTTGAAGGGTCAGTAGCTGAAAATTTCCCAGAACTGATGAAATATATTAATTTACAGATTCAGAATCCCAACAAATCTTAAGCAAAACAAATTGTTAAAAATTTACACCTAGAAAAGGCTATATATTATATATTCCAACTATATTAATTCTGGAAAGACAAAACTATGGAGATAATAAAAAGATCAGTTATTGCCAGGGGTTTGGGGATGGGGAGGATGAATAAATGGAGCACGGGAAATTCTTAGGACAGTGAAATTATTTTGTATGATACTAGAAAGGAGCATACACTTCATTATACATTCAAAACCCATAGAATGTACACTACAAAAAACCTTAATGTAAAGTATGGACTTTGGTTGACAATGATGTGTCATTGTTGGTTTTCTGATTGTAACAAATGCACTTCATCCATGGGAGATGCTGATGGTGGGGGAGGCTGTGTGTGGTGGAGGAAGGAAGAGACATGTGGGAACTCTCTGTACTTTTCATTTAATTTTGCTGTGAACCTAAAACCACTCTAAAGTCTTTTAATAAAAAGACTTTTAAAACAAAGTCTTTTAATATATATATATTTTTTTTACAACTAGGCACATTATGGTGAAACAGCAGAATAGCAAAGATAAAGATAAAATCTTAAATGCTACCAGGGGGGGAAAAAAAGATTATCTTCAGAGGACCAAGATAGACTGGAAACTGACTTCTCAAGAGCAACAGTGGAGGACAAAAGGCAGCAAAAGGATTATCTTCAATAGGCTAACAGAAGATTACTGCTGGCCTAGAATTCTATACCCAGTGAAAAATCCTTTAAGAATGAGGGTGAAATAAAGACATTTTCAGACACACAAAAACTAAAAGAATATGTCACCAGCAGACTTTGGGTGGAAAGAAGAGCACAGATGAAAGTCAGAAATGTTAGAAAAAAAATAATATAGCAAATATGCAGGCAAATCTAAACGCACCATGACTGTGTAAAATAATAAAAATATCTTATGGTATTTAAAACAAAATCATAGATGTTAAAAATACATGATAAAAATGATAAATAAGTCAGGAGATGGGTAAATAGAATTAACTTATATAAAGTTTTTGTGTTATCTTGGAGTAGAGTAAATGCGTTGAGTAATTTTAGATTTGAACAATTTAAATGTGCAGATTATAACCTCTAGGATAACCAATAATTAATAATTTCCAAATGAGTTAAGGGAAGCGGAAGTCCCGTCTGGATGAGGTCTACTAACCAAATACATATATATCAAACAAAGTGGACTTAAAGGCAAAAAGTACTATTAGGAATAGAGAGGGCCACTGTAAAATAATAAAGAATCAAGTCATCAGGAAGATATATCAGTTTATATACACTTATAAATGAATAAGAAAAGGACAACATATCAAATAATGGATAACAGGTACTTTACTAAATTGTGAACAGGCACTTCTCAATAAATATATGAAAAATGCCGAACCTCACTAATAATCAAAGAAATGCAAATTAAGACCACAATAAGATGCCACTACATACTCATCATATTGGGTCAATTTATAATTTGCAAAATTTCACGTATTGGAGATTACCAGACATAAAAGTATCAGGAAAGCATGACTGGTAACCAAGAGGAAAAAAAAGAAAATAATGTCAGAACCACAATGATCCACGTATTAAAGTTAGCAGACAAGAACTTTAAAGTAACTCTGGTAATGTGTTATAGAAGATAGAAGAAAAAAATGATAAAATGAATAAAAAATAGATTGTCAGTAAAGAGTGAAATATATTTTTAGAAAATATTTATATATTCTAAAACTGAGAAATACAACACCTGAAATTAAGAACTTAATTAGATGTGTTTAACAGAAGACAGGGTATAGCAGAATGACAAAAGACAGGATTAGCAAACTTGAAGACAGTTCAATAGAAAATATCCAAGGAAGCATTCGAGATCTTGCTCTTTGGCATATGTTGTCAGTTTGGCTCAAATAAACTCTTAAAAAAAAAAATCAAAAAGAAAACAACCGAGCTGAAACACAAGGGAAAAACAGCAGAAACAGAGCATCAGAGATAGTGGGACATAGTCAGAAGGCTAACATTTGTGTAATTGGAATCCCAGAAGGGAAGGAAAGAGAATTGGGGAGAAGAGATACTGAAGTGATGTGGCTTATAATGTTTTACAACAGTTGAAAGATATCAACCCACAAATTCAAGAAGCTTAGTGAAACCCAAAGAAAACAACACTTAGACATACCACTGTCAACAACTGGAAAATGAGGCAAACAGAAAAACTTCAAAGCAGCTAGATAAAAGAAGACACACTATCTGTAAAGCAATGACTGATGTCCACATTTCAATGGAAACCATAAATCCAGGAGACAAGATAATGATGTTTTAAAAGTTCAGGGGAAAAAAACCTTGCTAATCTAGAATTCTATACCAAGGAGGGAAAATCTTTTAAGAAATAAGGTGAAACAAAGACATTTCTTGTACAAAGAAAAGGCTGAGAAAATGCATTGCCAGCAGATCTATCCTACAAAAAATGTTAAAGGAAATTTTTTAGGCTGGGATAAAATGATCCTAGATGAAAGCACAGAGCTTCAGGAAGTAAAAAAAAAGGGCACTAGAAAGGACAAATACGTGGGCAAACAATTGACTAATAAAATAATAATAGGAATGTCTTGTAGGGTTTATAATATATAGAAATAAATATGCAATAATAGCACGAAAGCAGAAGAGAGTAAATGGACTTGAACTGTTGTGAGGTTCTTGCAGCATTAAAATAATGATAAACCTATAAATTTAATACTACGATAAGTCTATAATACTGTGATATGGACTGAATGTATTCCCCTAAAACAACTCATATGTTGAAACTCTCGTCTCCAATGTGATGGTATTTGGAGATGGGGCTTTTGGAAAGTAATCAGTTATGAGGGTAAAATCCTCATGATAAGATTCGTGCCCTTATAAGAAGAGATGCAAGTGAGTTTGTTTCTTTTCTCTGTCACATGAGGATAAAAAAGAAGATAGCTGTCTGCAAACCAGAAAGAAGCCTTCTATCAGAACTCAACCATACTGGTGGTCTGCTCTTGGACTTTGTAGCCCCCTGAATTATGAGAAATAAGTTTCTGTTGTGTAAGCCACTCAGTTTATGGTATTTTGTTACAACAGCCTAAATAGTCTAAGGTATACAGTAATAGTTCAAAGATGCATATTTATATCTGTACAGTAATCACTGAAATAATTTTGCAAAATGTATAACTAGAACCTAATAGAGGAAAAAATAGAATGATTAAAAACTACTTGATTATTCAAAAGAAGACATATCATTAGAATGGATTTTTTAAAAGCCCAATTCTATTTTATTTATAAGAAACATAAAAATAGAAAGGTGAAACAAAAGGATGAAAAGAAATACACCATTCAAACATAAATTTTAAAATATATGGGAGAATAGGAGCTAACTTCTGATAATAGGCATTTATAAAAAATTTATATACTTAAAACATCATAAAAAACCCCATCATACCGAATGGAGAAATAGTAAATAGATTTTCCCTAAGATTTCCTAAGGCAATTATGTTGTTCTTATCACGTTTATTCAACATTTTACTTGAAAGTCCTGTTCAATAAGGCAAGGAAAAGAAATAAAAGGTATAAAAAGTAGGGGAAAGATGAGTAAAATGGTCATTGTCTATACCATACAATTGCATGCATTGTAAATCCTACAGGATTTATGCTCCCCTCCCCACATTCCCAAAACTGTACTAAAATTAAAAGAGACTTTAATAAAGTCATAAGATACAAAGTGGATATGCAAAAATTAGGTTTTTTTTTAATATACTAGCTACGATCAATTAGAAAGTGAAATAAAAATACTATTCATAATGGCAGATATAGAGTCAATGGTATTTTGATCGAGATACTATGTTAATTTATCAGGGAAAGAAAAGTCTATATTACATGGTGCTAGAGCAACTGGGTGTCCATACGGATAAAAATGAACGTCAATCCCTGTCATTTTCCACAAATGAACATTAATTGCCATGATGACAAACTGAAGTGAAGAAGCTGAACCATAATGATTCTAGAAGAAAATACAGAGAATATGACCTTGAAGTTGACAAAAGTTTCTGAGAACCCAAAAAGAATCTGTAAAAAAAATATTATAAATTAGACTTCATCAAAATTAAAAATGTGTACTTTCAAGAGACATCTTTAAGAAAATGAACAGGCTTAGAAAAATGTTCGCAATACTTATATATATCTAACAAAGAACGTGCATCCAGAGCGTATAAAGAACTAGTGTAACACTAAAAATACAAACAATCCAATTAAAAGTGGGCAAAAGATTTGTGGTAGACTTACATTGGTGACCCCCCAAAGAACTATGCCGCCCTGTATCCATGCCTTAATATAGTCCCTTCTTCATTAACTCTGGACTTGGACACATGACTTATCTTGGCCTGTGGGGCACTAACTAGCATGATGGAAGATGACAAGTGCTTGCTATTGGTTTTTGTCTTCTTTGAAGGCTTCATCTTGGAACTTTGAGCCACAACGTAAAGTGATTTGGCCATTTCAGTGGGGAGCCTGGCCAGCCTCCTGCTGTTCCAGCCGTCCCAGCTGGAGCACAAGACATATATATTAAGCCAACTTTGATTTCCAGCCCCAGCTGAGCCTCCAGATGACTGCAGTCAAGATCATACGGAATGAAAGAAATGCCCAGTGAAGCCCAGTTCAGGGTGCAGGAAGTGAGCAAATAAATGGTTTTGTCATAAGCCACTAATTTTCGTGATGGTTTGTTACACAGTCATTGAAACATGATGTGGACAGTTTTCACACACACACACACACACACACACACACACAATACAAATGGCCAAAAGCACATGAAATGTGTTTAACATCATTAGTTGTTAGGAAACTTCAAATTAAAACCACAATGCAATAGCATTTCATACTACTAAATAGCTAAAATAAAATAAATTAATACAATTAAATATTGGCGAGGATTTAGAGCAACTAGAACTTTCATACGTTGCTGGTGGGAGCATAAATAAGTATACCACCTCAGAAAACTGTTGAACAGCTTAGAATGTTAAACATTTGCCTACCTTATGCACTAACAATCCTACTCCTAGATATTTATTCAAGAAATACGAGCTGATTTCAGATCTGGGGCAGGACATGTACAAGATAAGAGAGAGAAAACACAAGAATGTGAGCCACCTGATGATGACACACATCACCTCTAAAAGTTGGCTTGTCAAAAAAAAAAAAAAGGGAAGTAAATATGAATTGGATTAAGCCTCTAGAATGAACTACCAAGAAGTAACAGGAAATTCAGAGGAGAGAGGAACATGCTACCTGCACCGTGAGGATGCAATTAGCAGTGACCATGGAAAACTCTGTAAGACAAATGATCTGGTTCCATTAACAGATTACACATAGAAAAAAGATGGAAAGGAAACTAAAGATTAAACAAAATTTAATGACACATTAAAATAAAAAAACAGACAAAATAAGAGTCAGAATAATGGTCCCCCTTGGTGGTAGAGGGTGGGAAAGGGTTGATTGGGAGGGGACATGTGGAGAGTTTCTGATGTGGGTGGCAAGGTTTTGCCTTCAGGTAGCAGTGTTTGCCTTATGATGGTTCAACAACCTGTACACTTGTTTTATGTATATCTGTATCTGTGTTGTTTTTAACCCTAAGAAAAGTTTTTTAAAAACCATCCAGCCTAAACGTGTCAGATCTTATCTGATCTCAGAAGCTAAACAGGGTCAGACCTGGTGAGTACTTGGATGGGAGACCACCTAGGCAGACCAGGTGCTGTAGGTGTTAAAACAAAACAAAACAAATCCAGAACATGCGTTAAATATTCACATACCTAGGCTTCAACTCCTAGAGATTCTGATTTGTATGTACCCGAATGAAAATCCCCAAATCAGCATGTTTAAGAAACTCCCAGATGTTTTTATGAAGTTTCTATTGAAAGATACATTTTGGGAACTGTTGGAGAAGGTACTGGGGAGCCAGGGAAGGGTTTCACAGAGGAAAAACATGCAGAATTTTTACTTTAGAAAGATTTCCCCAGCAACATTAGAGGAGCCTGGAGGCTGACTCATAAGGTCAGAAAAAATGACAAAGTTCTGACAATTAGAGCAGTGGCCTTGGGGAATGGATGGGATGCACACCTGAGAGATGTTAAAACTTCAAAAAGCACTTCCAAATTCCCAATCAATATTAATCTTTGGGATTTGGGTATGAGATATCAAAATTTTAGGAAATTCTCAGGAACCCTTGAAATCATACATCATTCTGTATTTGTCTTAATACTTCTATGCATTTTGAAAAATAATGATTGCCCATAATAATAAACGATGAACATTTTTCTGGAGGAAGGTTATACTAAACATTTCAGAAGTTTTCTGCTTTCAAAAAAAAAATTATTATTATAAGCCAATAAAATATGACAAGATGATATCTTTCAATAATGTGTGAAAATAACCTCTACCTTATATAGACATTTGATAATAAAAATCATTGTGAAGGGGGAACATTAACTCAAAATAAATGCCAAATAAAAATTATTTTAAAAATGGAATGATAATATCACAAATGTTTATTATTTAAAAGTTATTCTTAAAATGGAAATTTAAAACACATAAAGTATTAATTGCCCTGGTCTTTGTTTTTATGACAAATATTTTAGACATAGAAAAACTTATTTCATTTTTCACTGATGCTGGCTGAATTAAAAGTGTGTCCAAACACATCCTCGAGTTCGGTGTTAGGGTACACGTTACTTCATATAACTTTCATTTTTTTCATGATGTAGCCTATAACAAATATTCAAACACTGGAAAATGCCAGTGTTGACCTAGGGGAAATGAATCAAGAGGCTTTACTAAAATAGAAACGGCAAAGTTTTATCTGATGGTCTTAGGATTTGAAAATCATAAACACTACCAGTAACACCAAAAGAGCTCCAAAGAAAAGAGGAAAGTTGAGAGTTCTTATAGCAAAAAGTGAATTTTTGAGAAAAATCAGGCCTGCATTCTTAGGCTCTGAATTGGTCTGAGATGACAATTTTCCAGATGACCAGTGGCCTGGATAATGGATGTCAGTCCACTTGGACACGTCAACATTTTTCCTAAGTCCTTCAGAGGGTTATCTATAGAAATCTATATGTCCTTAGGCATTGACATATGACTGGAAAAATTCAAAAGTTTAAGTCCTTGGGCTAGTTAAAGTAAAATAAAATCTATTCCTCATGCTTCAGCCCCTGCGGTCTGCACCAGTTTTGTCAGCTTCACTATATAGACCCCATTTTAAGTCAGTATAATTATAATGGCTTTATCGTGTTTTCTTCACTCATTCATCATCAGCTAACATAACTGGGTAGTGTTGGATATAACATCAAAATTGCCAATTTAGGGACTTATTTATTTCTATTTTTATTTTTTTAGGCGAGGCGATCCTTGGTTGACCTCACAGATTGCAAGGACCTTGTCAGTTTACAATCCCTTATTTTTTTTTTATTTTTATGCCTCCAGCACCTGGTCTTCCTAGGTGGTCTCCCATCCAAGTACTAACCAGGCCTGACCCTGCTTCGTTTTCAAGATCAGACAGGATCGGGCTTGTTCAGGGCAGCATGGCCATAGACTTAGGGACTTATTTTACTTCCAAACATTATTTCTTGGGACACCACTGATAGGATTTGAATAAAGCATACTCATACTGTGTATGCAAATATAAACATTCATTCTATTTGCAAGAATGGCTCACCATTAGCAGCAGACAGGGCCACAAACACAACTTATAACATGGTAACAGCTACAAGCAAGACTGATTACATCTTAACCAGTTTTCTCCTACCTGCTTCTAACCCAAGTCTTGGAAAAGTCAGCCTTGACCTTTTACTCCGCTTGCCAGGATTTCCTGCTCTAGTTTTCGATATTTCTATGGGTTCCTTCAAACCAGTAATACCTCTATGTTGATTGTTAAGCATTAATTTTCACGAGAATAATCATAGTTTTTCCTACCTCAAGAGCTCGGTGTCCCACAAGCCAAGAGAGCAGAGAGCTTCAAGGACAGCGTGTACAGCTGTGTGAGTCAGGAGGGGCTGAGAGAGGCTGTGGTCTAATGGAGAGAAAGTCAATGGCACGACTCTCCCAAGAGAACAGTCTACTCGGACCTCTATGTGGTCTACATGGATAGCCGTGGGCTGGGACATCAGTGGGTTCCAGCAGTTCTGGAACCTGCCCAGATCTTTCAGAGCCTCAGGGCCTTTGCAATGTTGTCCTCTCTTCCCAGAGTGTCTTTCTCTAAGCCTCTCCACCATTAGTTCTCTCCACCCTTGCCAGTCACTCTCTCAATTCCTTCACAGAATCCATCAATCTGTCCTCTCTCTCCTCTTCCCCACAAGGAATGGCAGCTCTAGAAGAGCAATGGTCTCTCATTTCCTGCTAAATCCCAGTGCCTACAACATATCTGGCACGGAGTAAGTGTTTGATGAATATTATTGAATGAATGGATAGAGCAGGCAAGTGCAGATGGCTGTTTGACGTCACCTCTCTGGACTTCCACTTCCTCATTTGTCGAAGCGTGATGAGAACTCTTCTCTTGCCCTTTTGAACCACACTTTGTTGGACCCAGCCAGGATCCTTAGCTAAGCGAATCCAGGTTCTCTTTGGGTGCAACACTGATAGTGACCAGTGGGTGGCAGCAAGTCACTGTGGTTGAACCGTGACAAAGCCTGAGCAGCCCAGGGCACAAAATACCTGAAGTTTAATCCCCCACCAGACAGGCTTGTTTATTACCTTCACCATCTGGGATGCAAGACTTTTTAAAACATAGTGTGCATGCTCTTGCTGCCAGAAGGGAGAACGCCGAACACTGGAGGAATGGAATCTACGTTGTTCTGGACTCAGATAAATCCCTGTGGGAAGAATGGAACTCAGCCCAGATCTCAGGGACCAGGGGAAGTACCGCTGCAGGCCGTCTGTCCTTCCGAACCCCAGCCGGCCCAAACCTCTCAGGCCCTGGATTGCCCACATAACAGGCCCAAAGTGTAGAGTCAAACTCCTGTTATAGGTGAACGTCAATGACAATCAGAGTAGAGGGACCCTAGAAACTTTGTCACCTACCTTCCCACTTCACGAACAGAAAAACTGTGAGGCGTAGAGGTCTCATGATGACTCGCAAAGATGGAGTGGAGCTGGGAATAGAAATAGGACCTCGGACACCAATCGCAGCCAGCTCCACTGCCTCTGAGCGTGAGCTGGTCCCTCCTGGGGCCATGTCTCTGCCCCCTACTGCAGATTTAAATATCTTGCTCAGAGTTTTCTCTGTTTGGAAAATGGAGCCTTCTTTGTCACTTGGTGTTCAGTCACATCTCCCGACCCTCTATCCGCCCTCCCACTCCACATGGGCTGCTGGCCTGACCAAGATGAAGCCACACCTAGAGGCCACCTCACCCCTGGGATGTCACTGTTACCTCCTGCAGGCTTACTTTACACCTCTGTGCTATGACCTGGAGCCTCCTCTGCCTGCTCCCGGAGGGAGCTACTGTCCCAACTCTGCCCAGCATTCATCCCACTTGGGGCTTCCAACATTTTTCCCTCCCACCAGTGGCCAATACACCACCCTGACCACCGTTCTCAGGCTCTGGGGGCTCAAAAGTCTAAGAAGGGGAAATGCGAAGGTCCTGGATTGGAGGGAAGGACACCTTATGGAATCTGGTGTAAGTCCCTTAACCTCTAGGGGCCTCCTAAATTCCATCTGTAAAATGATGGGTGGGTGAAAGAATGAACCAGATAAAGCCTTCTTGTCTGTGATCTCAAACAAGATGGTAAAGTTGATGGCTTTTATAGAGACCCATATCCACACCTGCCCCAGACTGATTCACACAACACTGACTTTTATCTCTGCTTGGTGCTTATAAAAAATCTTGGGCAGATTTGGGATCCTCCATGTCATCATCTGCAAGATGGGGATAATATCCACATGTACCTCACAGGGTGGATTAAATGAGCTGAATTGAGATAACACCTGCAGAGAACTTAACAAAGTGCCATACAATAGTGATTGTGATAACAACAACAATAATGGCCAACATCACCAAGCCCTAAATAAGTGTCAGGCACCATGCTAAGGACTTTTTGTGAGTAACTCAGTCTTTACAGTGCTAATGAGATAGGTTCTACCCAGGACCAGGTGCATAATTTGTGGGACCCAAGACAAAACTGAATCTATGTCAGATGAGTGACCCACAGGGGTTGTAATCTTGGTACCAGGATGAGCTCAGTACCTAGATTAAGGGAGGACAAGAAGCTCCTAGTGAGTCACCTATCCAATGTGCAGCGGCACTGTCAGCCCGAGGTGGAAATGACTGCCACATTGCCCTGCCCTTTGAAGCTGTGGGGTCATGTGCCTGACCTTGGCTTCTTGGCTCCAGGATAATCCATGTGGCTATAGCTAATCCAGCCCAGGTCTCCACAAAGCAGGGGAACCCAACCTGGAGCCCACATCCCCCTAAGCCAGGGTAACACACCTATCCCAGATCTGTCCACAATGATAGACACACAGGTGAAGCTCAGATTCTTGCTGATATATGACCATCAGAGCTCTATCAGAACCAGAAGGAACCTGGACTCCTTCTCATCCTCCTCTTCCACCCTGTAGATGGGAAAGCTGACAGGCCCAGAGAGGAGCAGAGGGACCTGAGGAGCAGACGCCAACGAGCTGGTGGAGGGCCTTGTCTCCAGCCCACTGCCGGCACGTGGCAGATCCTGAATCGGTTCCTGTTCTGCTGTCCTGGA
The DNA here is from genome assembly GCF_014176215.1 of Rousettus aegyptiacus. Classification (NCBI taxonomy): domain Eukaryota; kingdom Metazoa; phylum Chordata; class Mammalia; order Chiroptera; family Pteropodidae; genus Rousettus; species Rousettus aegyptiacus. The sequence continues at coordinate 19,484,078 of NW_023416284.1, read as the reverse complement.
GCAGAGGTTGGCCTTTTCCCATGTGCAGGTTTAAATATTTCTGTGCATTTAAATATTTCTTTGAAGACCTCTCCAAATGGGAAAGTTGCCTGTATCCTATCAGGCGTAGGGCTCGCTACATTCTCCCTACCTCTTCCCATGTCCTTCCCACCACCACCTGGGCCCTCCCCTCCTTGTCTCTACCTCTCCATGCAGGCGGTTGGGCTCCCTCTATCACCTGCTGGCCCCTCCCAACTTCCTCCACCAACTTGGGCAGCCCCTTCGTCTTTAGGCTGAACCCACTTCATGTGGTCCTCTGGGACTGTCTTAACTGTTCCCGTGGAGGGAACATCAGAAGGCCTCAGGATCAGTCTCCGGGCCTGCCCTGAGTCTTTTCTGGCAGCTGCCCAGCCCAGGCCTCAGTAGGGGAGATACGAAGATTTCAGGGGCACAGAACCCAGGCCCTCAGTTCTTCTATCCCTGGGACAACTTGAGAAAGGAGGCACGGTGTGCCCCGAATGCAACAAGTTAGCTTGGGAAGTTTATTGGTTAGGGTGGTGGTGAAGATAATGTCATGATTTATCCAGTGCTTACTCATTACCAAGCACGCTGCCAGGTATCAAACTATTTAATACTCATAAAACCTTACAGATGTAGTTATAATTATTATCCCTGTCTTACAGGTAGTGAAACTAGGGCATTGAGTGGCAGGATAATAATAGAATCTACTTAATAGGATCATGGAGAGTGAATGAGATAATGCATGTAAAGCTCATAGCCTAATACCTTCATCACACTGGTTAAGAACTCATTAAACTAGTTCATGATATTGTTGGGATTATAAGGGCCTTAAAGATTATTTGAACCAGGGATTTTTAAATATTTTGCCTGAAAAACTAAAATATGGACCTTATAGGGGATATTTGTCATGTCTTATGGATGCCCAGCATCTTTGAACACACCTCCTGTAAGTCCCACCTACCCAACACGGAAGCCAGAAATTGACTTTCCCAGACTCCTTTGCAGCCAGAAAGTGTGAAAATGTGACCTGGGCTCTATCAGATTCCTGTGAAGGCAACGAGAATCAACTACTATTCTAAAAGTGACTCTAGCAGTCATTGTGTGTAGTGGTGAAATAGCAGTTAAAGAAATTATTACCTGTTTCAATTGGGATGAAATTCCCACTGAAAATAAGGCTTTTGGGACCAGATGTTTGCTGCCGTAGAATGGCATGAAACGCATGTGTTGGGGGTGGAGTAATTCTAACCGTAGTAGAACATTTAGAGAAATAAACGGGCAAGCTCAAAGTCAAAATTTATTGGCACAGGACGTGGCAAGAGAATCAGGAACTTTCTATGATTAAACTATGAAGACTCTCTCATCTCTTGCAGCTGAAGAGATGAAGGAGCCAATAATTAAAATCAAGGTTTAAGAATACAAGTCGTCATATTACAATGCCAGTTAAATTTACAACCTTACTTCATAAGCCCTTACTTCGACACTCTCACATGACACCCAAATGGTCAAAAATGCACATGAAAAAATGCTCAACGTCATCGGTCATCAAAGAAATGCAAAATAAAAACACAACAAGATACTACTAATCCTCACTCGTTAGCTAAAATTAAAGAGCCTGGCAACTGCCAAGTGTTTCGGAGGATGTAGATCAGCTGGAGTTCCCATTCTTTCTGGTGGGAGTGTAAGTGGTAAGACCACTTTGAGAAACTCTTTGGCACTATTTACTAAAGCTAAACATACACTGATCCTATGACTCAGCAATTCTACTTCTGAGTGTACACCCAACAGAAGTAAGAAATACTCAACAGAAATATGTCCACCAAAAGACATGTGCAAGATGTTCGCAGCAAGTTTATTTACAATATCCCTAAACTGGACACAATCCAAAAATCCATCAACCATAGATTGACAAGTAAATTCCTGTATAATCCATGAAATACTATACAACGATAAAAAAAAAAAAAAAACAGACTAATGTTAAATGGAAAAACAGGAGTGAATCTCATAGACATAACATTGAGCCGAAGAAGCCAGAGACAAACAATGATACATACATACTTTATGATTCCATTTATATGAAATTCAAAAATAAGCAAAAGTAATCTATGCTGACAGTAATCAGAAGAGTTATTACCTCTGGGTAGGGAGCTATTGAGGGAGCCTCTGGGGCGCTGGAAGTGTTCTTTATCTTATATATTGTTCTGGGTGGTGCTAATGGAGAATAAAAAAGTATATTCACTTTTTACATATACATATATTTATATGTATATACTTATATTCATATATACATTCTGTATATATGCAGTATATATGTATATATTCATTTGTCTGTGTACTTACGATAAAAAATGTACAGCAATTTCAGGTCTCTTGTCTCATATGAAACTTGAGAATTGGCTTGGAAAGAGTGCATCCTAAGAACTGTAATAACGACACCTGGGAAGATTTGGATCTCTCAGAGTATCTTAAACCTACAGAATGCATCGAGGTTCCCTTGTCAGCATAATTAACCCTTTTTTCCTAGACCAATGAGGCTGTTTGTGACTCTCCAAGGATCTCTGTTACAAACTTGAAGAGGATTGTAAATGATAGTCGCTCTCTTCATGGACCTCCCCACCATTCATCATTGTCTCAAGTTTTTTAAAAGCACACCCCCAGGGGACCCCATTATCAAATCCAACACTACAGGGGGAAACTGATATGCCAAAATAATCTAAAGGTTTTGAATAATTTACATTAACAAAGACCTGCAGAATCTGTGTGGAAATGAACTCTGAGGGTGTTAGATCCAGAATGGAGAAACATTTAAGATCAGAGCAATACAGCCATATGGGTTCCTTTACCCATATTCTACCACGTAGGTGCCAACTCAAATATCTGGAAGTGGTTCTAACTGTTTGCTCAGATGATCAGTTGAACTTGAACTCAGTGGCAGCATGGGGTAAATGAGGTCGAATGCCATAAATTCCCTGATTTCATATAGAGGAAGGAATGCAAAGAGCTCACCCCACCAGCTAACCATGTTCCCTACAGAAGTTCGGAAGAACACAACTCCTCTACACACAGAGAAATAAACTGGCAATCACACCAAAAGAGGGAGCACCAGCATCTCTGAAAAGCACTCTGAAAGCCACAGAGATAAAAGAAGAAAATTCTACCACTGAAATGAACTCTCTGGTTTCAATGGGAAAGACAAGATGAGGTCCTGGAGCCTAGTAGAGGACAAGTAACAGCACTTGACCTACTGGCGATATAGTTACCATAATGGACAGCCCGGTGGAATCAGAATGGTCAGGTCTGCAGGGATCATTGGTTTGGCCAATAGACCATGGGATCTTTAGGATAAAAACAGGTGTTCCGGCTACTAAGACCCTATTCGATCTGTTTAACAAAAAAAGAAACTCTAAGTATACCTGATGACTTTTAAAATATAGGCCAAAGACAATACACAATATTTTGTATAGTTATAACAAAATAAGAACTGATTATTGATTTAACTAAAATTGTAATAAAATATATTGGGAGGACTAAAGATAGAAGGATATAAAAGAACTAAGGTTCATACCTCAGTTTGTATCTAATGTTTAAAGCATTAAGTCATGAAACAGCATCACAAGCTTGTTATCTGGAAATATTGAGGTTAATACCAGACAGACCATGAAGTTTAAAGTGATGGTTTCTGGGAGCCAAACCAAGATGAGGGGAGGCATGCTCAGAAGTCTGTTTTTGATGATCTCTACTGTGCCAGGCAGCAGCATTCAGGTCTGAAATTCTTAAAAAGTTAAAGGTTAAAAAAAAAAATCATAAATGTCTTGCTGTGTTCTCACAAATCCTCTTCCCTAGGGCAGCTCTTCAGAAATATGTAAACCCCAAGCTAGCTCTTCCCTAAGCTGAACACCCCCAGTTCTCACTGGCTTGGCCTCCTCTTTCTCACCTGGGAGGTTATGAGGTATACCCAAGTCATACAGAGAGTAGGTGTCACAGTCCAGAGTCATGCTCTAGGTGCCCTTGACACTCTACAGAACAAGAAAGAACATCCACAGTGTGGGACCTGTAAGTTTTCTATAATTGCTGTGACCTCACTACCTGAGATGACCCTACAAGGAGGCTGGAGACAGTCATCCCAGAGTGAACATCCCACACTCACTTCTGCCTAGGACGTCCTATTGTAGCAGAGTCTGTTCACCTAACCCCAACTTGTGTCCTGGCCTTTCTGGGGCATGTTCCTGCAGACTCCAATGTCAGTAAACACGAGATACTACGACTTCATGCGGGGCCCTGGGGTGCAGGCTCAGGTGGAGAGAAACAAATGGAACTGGGTAAAGCAGACCCAAGTCTACTTACCAAGTTGAGGATGTACACACTCTGGGCAGTGTGTGTGTTTGCGTGTGTGTGTAGGGGGCAGGGTATTATTGTCTCTAGTTTATGGATGAGGAAACTGAAGTTCAAAAATTTAGATGCCTCATCCATGGTTCTACAGCTGCTGTGGAGTGTGGTAGTGAAGTTCATGGACTCTGCAGCCAGACTACAAAGGTTTGAGCCAGCTCTGTGCTGACCTGGGCATGTACTTGACCTCTCTGTGCTTCCGTCAAATGTGGATACTAACAGATGTTACTTTTCAGGTTTGTTGTGAGGACTGCATGAGCCAATACACGAACAGGACCAAGGATAGGGTCTGGCTTCACTGCCATCTCCCTGTAAATCACTCTCAGCTCAGGAAGGTCAACAGATACCTATGAAATGGGTGTTCAGAGACAGCATGACCTGCCCTGGACGTCGGGTAGAAGAAGCAGCCTTCATTTACATTCTGGAAAGAACAGATGCCAGCTTCCGCATAATCTGCCTGTACACGGCAAGGTAAAATCAGCTCTGCACATCCTGGAGAAGACAGAAAATAAATCCCAGGTCACCCATCCTGGAACAATACGGACTGAAACGGCTGAAACAGTCTGCAGGGACTCCGCTGGTGCAGTCGGAGGCAGCCTCCGGGTGACGGCCTATTGGCTAGACAGGGCTCATGTCATAGGCAAGTCAGGAAGAAGGAAGTCCACTTGCTGGCAGCGCTTTTATGACCCAGCAATGGGCCAAGGTCATGGAGGAGACATAGTTGTTCTCTTGCTGAACAACAATAGCATGCCTATAGTGACAACCCGAAGTGACATAGCTGTGAATGGCAAAGCCAGGATTTAAACTCAGGTTTGTCTGACTCCGGAACATATCCCGTTGGTAGGCAGAGAGCAGGTATGGATGGCCTGGTCTTCGGTGTTGGACCCTGAGTTTGAGTCCCCCCTGTCCCTTTTAGTTGTGTGATCTTGGACCTTCGTGCTTCTGCTTGTTCATCTCCAGAGCAGAGATAAAAGTAATAGCCTTGCAGATAGTTTTTGAATTTAAAACTGTAGCATCTCTTTCTCTTCTATGATAAAAATAGCTCTTTTTTTGGCTTGTGTAAATAGTACATGCTCATTGTGATCAATTTAAACAATATAGAAAATTAAAAGAAAGCAAGTAAAAACCACCTGAAAGCCCCTCCCTCCTTATGAAAACACAATGTTTTAGAACCAGTCTTAAATGCATCTATTTATGAATCTAATAAACTCAAATACTTACTATTCTATCATTAGGACAGCAACTCTCTGCACTCTGTATTATAATGATAATAACTATATATTTCATATATTATGTATATATTATATATACATATAATTCTTGGCTTTCTGCCTAATAAAAACATATTTAAAATTTACACTTCTCCATGTCTTGCTATTCTCACAGCACAGCATGAAAATCCCTCCCAATCAATAGATCTAGCTCTGACTCATCATTTTTAAGGACTACAAAATATTCCATGGTAAAGAGGGACTACACTTTATTTAGCTATTATCTCTTTCTCTCTAGATGCATTTCGTTTCTAGTTTTGTTATCATGAACAGTGCTGCCAACAACAATTTTTTGTACTTAAATCTTTCCATGCTTGTGTCTTCATTTCTGTGATACAGATTCCAGGAGTGGAGTTGCTAGGTCTAAGAGTGTATGTGGATTTAATTTTAATAAAGATTGCCAAATTGTATCCCTCCCCAAGGGTTTTTACTTTAAACGTTTTTTGCTGATGTGATGGATGAGCAGTAAGCTCAAATGGCAAAAAATCAGTCCAAAACAGCCCAGACCTGCCTCTGCCTGCTGAGTCTGTAGGGAATTGGGTCCAATCAGAGAGCAACAGCTCAAACTGGTCCAAACCAAATCAAAATGGAATAAGTCAGTCCAAGCTTACAAATCTTTTTACCCTTTCTTCAGAGTTTCTTCTTGATTTCCTAAGAGCCACTCACTTTAACAGTCAGCACTCATTTCCACCACCTGGGCTTTGGGCAGCCTGACTCATTCTACACATTCAGCAGCATCAGAATTCTGCTAAAAGATACAGCAATTCTTTCGTTCGTTCTTAGTCCTCTGGATTTCAAGAAAATCATCTTCACACTATATGTCTGAAAGGGGATTACTTGGCAGGAAACTGAGGGATCTCAAAGAACCCAGGAAAGACAGAACCAAAAACTGGAAAACTATCAGGAGCTGAGGCGGCCACTTCTTTCATTCATGTCTTCATTTTGACTTCATTATTTCTAGGGGAAACCAAGGCCCAGGTGGGAAGATGGCTTCTTCGGGGCCGACCGCCCATTAGGAGCAGTGCCCCATCACAATGATCCTCACCGACACTGGAGCGATGCCTTCTCCCACACCTTTCCGTCACACCGTGTACCTCTCCTTCACACTTCTCCTTCAGCACGGTTGTAATGATTTATTTCTACCAATTCCATTTTCTAAGTGTTTGCGTGAGTTTGATCACGGTGCATTTTTTTTCTTTGCGTGTTTTGTAATTTGGGATCGTGAGCTCATCTCTATCTGTTGGTTGAGGGTGTGTGTTTCCAGAGCTGGTTTTATTAGCTTGTACCAGGCATCCCTGGGATATTACCAGCCACAGACCAATTTGTAGATTGATTTCTCAGCTTAGGGGTCTCAGACCACAAAGAAAAATATAAGTTCAAATTCTACCCCCTTGGCAGGGTCGGCCTGAAGTTGTGAATTCTTAAGGGAGATTTTTTTTTTCTTCTTTTCATCCAGAGCAAAGGTCAACATGAGTAAGTTTCCTGGTTTTGTTTCTTTTTTGGTCCACCCTCTAACTGAGGTTGTATCTCTACAAAGGTTTGGGATTCTTGTAGGAAGTCTCAGATCTAAATATCTAGATCCTTCTTGCTAGGCATCTTATATCTTATTTCCAGATGGCTATTAGGAGCCAATTTACTTGGTTACCCCCAGGCAGCCCCAAGATCAGCTCCACACTTACTGTTCTGGGTTTAGTTTCCTCTTTATTTTTGGCCCCTGAGTTTTTCTCTTTCTTATGAGCTCACCTGTGCCTCTAAAATAAGGTGATTATATATTGTCCAGCAAATCCAGGTGTTTTGCGTGAGAGGGTTTTCAAGTTACCTTCTCTGTCATTGTACGGAAACCACAAATCCTAATGACTTCTTTCTTGTCTATCTCCCTGTGCCACATACTGTCTATTGATACTCAGCCTCACACATGTCCTTCTATGCTTTTTGATGTTCTGTGCCACCAGGTGGAAGGCCTGCAAACTACATTTCCCAGATTCCCTTGCCAGCTGGGTTTCGGTTGCTTTCTATCAATGGGAGGCAATCATGCCAGGGAAGTAGGTGGGAAGAAAGTAGAAGACATTTTGCTCCTGGTAGTACTTCCTGTAATGGGTGGTGAAGCAGCAGCACCATGGGTGACTGAGCTCCTGCATTGGAACCCGTGGTTCTCACAGAGGCAAGAGGGCTATTCCAGGCTGCCAGCCATTCTGACATCGGAAGTGGCAGCAGTGGGAAAGTGCAGCTTCCTGCAGGGTGGTGGTGACCTTAGGAACAGCTGCACTGTAGTGCAGAAAAGGGACTGTGGGCTCCGATGAGCGCTGACTCCCACAGACGATAGGGGTCCTAATCTCTTTAGAGCTCTCAGAGCTCCACCCATGGCCCTCAGACTCTGCTGTTTCAGAGTGCGCTTGCCCAGTTCCAACTTCCAGTATCTGTGTGTCTGTTCCCCGTACTCAGCAGGCCAGAAAGGCCCAGAGAATGAATCCTTTCTCCCAGGAGCCCCCAACCAATGATTCTTGAGAGTTGATGTGAAATAGGCCAGCTCCCTGGTCCTCATGGGGGCTGCCTTTGAGGCATGTATTTCATACCCCGGAGTCTCCTATAGGATTAAGCTCTAGTCATCTATTAAGATAAACTGTGTGTTTGCCCCTCACGGGCTGCCTTCCCTTCTCTCTCACTGCCCCGTTTCCCTGCCGGTGTCCCCCGCAGCTCCTAAATTTACTGCCAGTACTCAGATTGTTGCCTGGGGGTCGGCACCTGTGGGAGTTAAGACAGTAACACGTCTTCCCCGCTTTTGCACTCCGGCTTCTCTAAGCTAATTTCCTCTATTGATCCCTTTCTGTTTGAAACGTATGGATGGAGTCTTTTCTGTTTGCCTGATTAGATCCCAACTGATGCACTTCTCAAAAGAGCTATAAACTCAAAAAAGGGAAACATAGCCCTCAACACAGGACCCAGCACACAATGAGTACTTAATAAATACTTGCTAACGGGCATGTATATGTAATGAGGTGACATTTATTGAGTGTGCACCTCGCTTTATGTGCATCATCTCATTTGTTATTCAGATCCTCCCAATGAGGAATGGCCTGTCATATCTTCACTTTACAGATGAGGAAACTGAGGCTCAGGAAAACTAAGCCCCATGTCCAGAAACCTAATGTAAGTTTTCTTCCCTGCACTGTAATTCTGTTTAGCACCAAACTTTCAGAAACACCCTGTAATACACCATGGTGTGATCTGAGCCACACTCTGGGATGGTGGGGAGGCTCCGAGTAACTGAGTGCAGAAAGCCAGAGCAGCCTGGAACAGCGTGGAGCAGGCAGATGATAAGGAGATGTGGGCTGATGGGTGCCTTTGTGGGGCCCAGAGCTGTAGGAATCCAGCTGAGAGCTGACGGGGGGGGGGGGGGGGGAGGGGGGGGTGTAGACAAAAAAACCACACACACACCGGTTTTCTCTCTCGGCACTAACGGAACACTGCTGTGACCAGGTGACCAGGTGTGTGGTTTTTTCCTCACCAAGCAATTTCTCCAATTCTCTGCAGACACAACTGGGTGTCTTATAACTTAAGTCAATTCCAACACTATCTACCTGGACGTAGCCTCAGATCCTACAGGTTAATAATTTAGTCGCACAAGACACTCCCCCCTCCCACTTGCCCCCAACTTCAGACACCAGTTGAAAGTCCAGGCTTTCACCTGTGTTTATGACTTACCGCTGTAAATTGGAGGTTTCTACAACACACTGCTCGGGTTTGTTAATTTGCTAGGGCAGCTCGCTGAACTCAAGAAAATAGTTTACTTGCACAATTACAAGTTTATTATACCAGGATGCAATTCACACACAGGCAGATGGAAGACACACATGGAAGAAGCTATGCGGCAAGTGGGGACAGGACTTCCTCATCTTCTCCAGGTGTGCCGTTCTCCCGCCACCTCCACGGGGTCACCAACTTGGGAGCTCTCCAAGCCCCTTCGGTTAAGAGTTTTTATGGAGGCTTCATTATGTGGCACGATTGATTAAATCATCAACAATTGGTGATTAACTCAGTCTCCAGGCCCTTTTCCCTCCCTGGAAGTCAGGGAGTTTCTAAAGATGTTAACCCTCTAATCACGTGGTTGGTTCCCTGGCAACCAGCCACCATCTCATTAGCATACAAAAAAATACATCACTTTAGTGATTCCAAGGGTTTTAGGAGTTGTGTGCCAGAAGACTGGGGACAGAGACCAGGTATCTATTTCTTATTATGTCACAGGAGAAAGAAGATGGGATAGCCCCTCCTCCTGGATTCCCAGTATTTTCTTGAGGATGAAAACCTAGTTTAAAAAACAGTTTTTCATGATTTAAGTGATACATTACTATGGGTAATAAAAGGGAGAAGTCATCTTGTTTATGGTCTGTTAGAGACTGCTTAGCCCTAGAGGCCCATGAGTTACATATTTAGACCTGTCCATCCTCCCCAGGCAAAGAAAACTCTCTGAAATCAGAATCTAGTTTACATTTCCCCAAAACCTGCTCACACTCCCAGAGTATATGACTAAACATAACCAAAACCATTTAGCAGACGAGAAATTGGATGCTCTGAGAGGCACCTATGAGATGAACTTGTTCAGGAGGGGGTTGTTGGACTCCTCCAACTTCTCTGTTACTCCAATCTACTTTTTGCTCCCCAGGTGTCCAGGGGAAATTTTCCTTCAGTACCAAGAAACCTTGGAATGTCTGGGGACCTGGCTGAATCCAGCAGCAGCAGGAATAAGTACACCCATGCTTACACGCATGTCTGGGCACACGCTCTGAACTCCCGCAGGGCCCTGGTTGGCTCACCTCCTCAAACTTGGGCCCCAAGCCCTGTGGGCACGGGGGAAAAAAAGTGGGTTCTACAGAAAGTAACCTCACAGGACCATCTGACCATATATTCCTAACTGGGCAGGTCATGGTGGATAGTCATGCCCCAGGCATATAACTTCTTTAATGAGAGATCTTTAAACCAACCCTATTCATTGTTCTTAAGCATCTCGGTTAATATACCTTTGAGATGTCAGGAGTAATACCCCTGGTAGACAATAACCACCCTTAAGAAAGCGCATAATCTTGTCAACTATCTCCATAATCCAATCCCAGCCTTGCTTGCTTTCTCCTAGCCTCATGTCATTGTCCTTACATTCCTTCCTTAATTTCACATGTATAAAAGAAGCAGCAAAAATGTTATTTTCTGGAGCATTTGAGATCTTGCTCTCTGGAATATGTTATCAGCTTGGCTCAAATAAACTCTTATAAAAATTTTCTACAGATTTGGATGTTTCATATACAGGAACCTACTACTCTGGGAAAGCCCCCTCCAATATCCAGAGTCACATGCTGAGGCAGGAGTTATACTAGAGGCCTCCCCAGAGAAGCCAAGATGAAAAATAGCCTTGATCAATAGCCTTGACTTAACCCCTTGGACCTGACACTATTGTGGTGAGATCAAATCTAAGACCCACGGAGCCAATTGAGATGAATTGTGAGCCTTTATTAGCTGGCCAGCGACTGACTCTTTACCAGTCAGGGTTAGAGGAGATTAGCCCCAACCTTCCAAAAGAGGCAGTTTATAAAGCCTAGAACTACACCCTGGAATAAGCAAGCAGATTACAGAAGCAGAAGTTGGCAGTTAGCATATCTTTGAGCAGATTACCACACCCTGGTTAACATCAAACAAATAAGCAGATTACAGAAGCAGAAGTTGGCTCACTTGAAAATTTTCCACCCTTAACAACACAATAGCGAGGCAATAATAGGGAAATCTCCTAACCCAAGCATGCGCAGAAATATTACTGATATAACTTAGGGTAAAATTTTGTCTCATTATATAATAATTACAATGAATTTACATTGTGGTTTTGACCTCCTCCCTTATGGGCAAACTGAGTGTATTATGGGTATATGCATGCTCAGGGAGAAGGTTATATAAGAAACCTGTCTGTCAACCATGGCTTATAGGGGAAGTGCCTCACGATAACTGCTGGTATTTGTATTTCCTTTTCTGTCCATATTCTACCAGATTATGATGCCTGGAAGACAGCGACCACATCTGCATTTCTGGGTCCCCAGTGATACACACTAATATAAAATTTGGCATGAAATTTGCTTCAGTAACTATTTGTAGAATAAATAAATGAATGGATGTCACTTAGTACATGTGAAATCTAGGATATAGATAAAAATCTGTCTTTCACTACATCCTGTTCCAGAAGAGAAAAATCAATGGGACAGAACTGACAGCTGAGAAAGAAAGCTCAGAACGAAAGAATTTAATGGATCACTAATCACCAATAACAAAAAAGGAATGTTTATAGAACAAATGGTGTTGAGACAAGGGATGAGCAATTTGGAAAGTAAAATATATTTGGAGCCCCACTTCTTACCAAAATAAATGTGAAATGATTTAAAGAGTTAAATATGTTTTTAAAGAAACCATAAAATACCTTGAAATATATAGAATTGATTATGTATCATATCTTTGGGGGGATGACATTTTAAAGTTGGATGTGACGAAAGAAATCACAGGGTGAAAGATCAACAGAGTTGATGGCATCTGATTTAGAAATCATGTACATTCATAAATACAATACTCAGTTCTTTCTGGGAGTCAGGAGACTTGTGAGATGGTGCTGACCTGGGCCTTAAGTAAGGGAGAGTAGCGTGGCTCGAGTAAATCATTGCCTTCTCACGTTTTGACTCTCTGAACTATAAAACCCAAGAAGCAGTATTGGTCAATAATTAAGGTCTTCATCTGAAGTCCAGCTCCTGATTGAATTATTTACCTTTCTGATCCTCCATTTCCTCACCTGCAAAATGGAAATAATATTAGTATAGGACACTAGAGATATTTAGAGGATTGAATGAAACAATCCAAATAAAGAGCTTAAACCCTGTTAATTTAAATTACTAGGATTTGAGGACTATTTCTGAGGCGTAATCTGGCTTCTCCTGACTGATACACACTTTGTAGAAGCAAATGCTCAGCAAATGGCTCTGACAGCTCTGCTTTACTCAGAGGGCTGTGACTCCTCTGTGAAAAGGTTAGGTGAGTTCATAACTCTCAACACAGGCTGCCTGATTAAGTTCTTATTTTTTTCTGGAACTAAAATGGAATTGGAATGCAAGGTGTGACCATGGTTAACAGCTGGGGTTAGATCCTGTTAGACCCTGGGGTGACTATGTGAATAAATGCAAAGATACCTCAGATTTTCTTTAATTGTGCTGTTAAAGGCCATGAAGCTTCAGGCATCATGCCCACCCTCTTTTGCCTTAAATTTATTAAAACTATCTGTTTGTAGCATGTCTAGAATCAAAGAAAGATCAATCAGGCCCAACATTTCTATGATTACCATGGTTGGGTTGATGAATATTTATGGAACTCCTACTACGCTTTACATAATTTCACTATTTATTTGAATCCTTTGAAGCACTAATTTTCATTTCTATGTACAGATGAGGAATCAGAGGCTCACAGATGTTAAAAAAAAATTCCCAAGATTCTCAGTAAGTAGTTAAGCTGGGATTCAAACACGGTATAATTCCAGAGCCTAGGCTTTTGCCACCGTTAGTTAACTCACTGGATGGTCACAAGAACATTGTGAAGTGAATATTATGTCTGCTTTGCAGATGAAAATCTGAAGGTCAGAGAGGGACAAGACCTCACTGAAATCAAATGCCTTCCAGAACTCACAGAATTCAACTCAAAGAATGACCTCAGACCTGGGTTTAATGGGGAACAAGCCAAACAGATAATCTTGGGAGAATAAAACAGCATTTTGTCACTGCCAGTCTCTCTGGCATACCTATCTATCTCCGTTAGATGTTGAATATGTCATTCAAATTTCTCTGTTCTTACTTTTTTATTATCTGACATATCATTTATTAGAAGAGGCATGTCTAAAAATTCCATTCTAATTGTAAATTTCTCCTGTACCTCAGTCAATTTTTGCTTTATATAATTTGAGACTATATTATTGGGTTCATAAAGGTTTAGTTTCACTATAACTTCTTGGAGAATTGTCTCTTTTGTCATTAAATGATGACTCTCTTATATACCTAAAAAAGACTTTTGCCTTAAAATCTATTTTGTTTGTATCAATATTCATACACCAGCTTTCTGTAAGTTAGTATCTGCCTATCGTCTCTTCCATCAATTTACATTCCTCTTTTGTGTCATTGTTTTCCGTATGACCCTTGCAAATGGTGTACAGATGTATCTTTTTTTTTAATCCCATCTGAGGAACTGATAAATTTAATTCATTTACATTTGTTGTGCTTACTGACAAACAGTATTTATTTGTGCTATCTTATTTTTGGTTTCTCATATTAACTTTATTGAGATATAATTTCTATACAATAAAGTGTACCATATTATTTTGCATTTTCTGTTTTCTACTTTTTTTCTCTGATCTTTTTTGTTTATGCATGATGTAATAAAACAAACCTGAAACAAATTAATACATGTAAAGTGCTTAGAAAAGAGCCTGGCACAAAGTAAGTGCTCAGAAAAAATTAGTTACTGTTATAACAATTATTGTTATTTACAGATGCTTCTTTTATAACAATCTTTTGGGTGAAGCGGAATGGCAGAGGAAAGGAATAAAACAGACTACTTTCTCTCAAGTACTTGAAATTCAGTGCTAGAGACAGAGATATATAAGGAAAGAGAGGCAGTTACTAAGAATGAAAAAAAAAAAAAAGACACTCAAAGAGGGTAAATGACTTGCCGAGGTTTGCAAATGGTTAAGTGACAGAACTGGGACTTGAACCCAAGACCACCACGTTCCTAAGCCTGAGTTCTTAAGAATCAGTTCTTGCCTTATGGCATTGCAATGAGGTTATGAGAACATGCACGTAAAACATTTGCACACAATAAGAGTCCGATAAATTACAGATGAAAATGACTCTGATGGTGATGTGATAATGACAGTGGCGATGAGGATAATGGTGGTGGTAATGGTGGTAGTGGTGGTGACGGGGTGCTGGTGACGATAGTAATGATGGTGGTCATGGCAGTGCTCAGGGTGACCGACCGTCCCTCAGGTTGCCCAGCATTGTTCTGGTTTCAGCATCGAAAGTCCTGAATCCCAGGAAATCCCTCAGACCCAGGCAAATCAGAACTGGTCACCTTAGTATGGGTGACGGTGATGCAAGAATGTCCAGGAGGGCCTTTAGAAACCATATAATCCAGAGGATCATTTTTAATAAGTCTAGAGAGGTCACACAGAGTGCCAAAGAAAAGCCAGTGGTGGAACCGGACTTCGAAGGAAGAATAGCAGCAGTAACCATTTATTGCACACCTAAGGTGGACAAGCTCAATGTTTTAGGTGCTTTATATACATTATATCAAGATATCCAAAAACAAGCTCTTGACCACTTCCTATAAGTCTGGACCTCCCTGTCACTTATCTCAGTGAATGACACCACCATTTAATACTTTCACAAACCAGAAGCTTTTGAGAAACTTTTGACACCCCTCTCACCAGCCTGTTCCCACCCATTTCCAATCCATCACCAAGACCTCTTGATTTCTCCATCCTAAATATACCCATCCACCTTGTTCTCTTTGCCTCTACAATACCATGCTCATTTAGGTCACCATTGTCTCTACCAGAGTTGTCGCATAATCTCCTATGCTTATCCCTTAAACCACTCTGCCACCAATCCCAAATAGAAAGTTCAATTACCTCTCTTCTCTGAAACCAATTTTGGTCTTCTGCATTGTGATAAATGATATCAACAATCACCCAGTTGCTCAGGCCAAAGGCCAGGAGTCATCGTTGTTTCTCTCTTTTATCCACAACCCCCACATCTAACTCAGCAGCAATTTCTATTGGGTTTTAACCTCCAAAAGCTCTCCCAGCTCTGTTCAAATCACATATCTGCACTGCTATCACACTAGCCAGTCATCTCCTTCCTGGTCTACTACAGTCACCTCCCAAATGGTTGCTCTGGGGACACTCTGACTTTCCCCCATCCCTGACATCATACCAATCCCTTATCAATCACATCGTGTCCTCGTGTAAGGGCCTCTGATGGCTTCTCCTTGTACAAAAGATAAACTCCAACTCCTTGGGGTGGCCTCTGTTGACTTTAAAGATAAAACAGTCAGTTATTTTTACCAGCAAAAATGGGTTTATTCAGGAACAGCAAAGAATCGTGATTCAGGACGAGAAAGCTATAGCCAAAGTCATAGACAAGTCCAACAAAGAAAAGAGAGGAATGTCATTTTATAGGGAAAAAAGAGGAGGTTGGGAGGGATTATTCTGAATGCAAGTTCATTGGAGAAAAGTAAGAGTTTGGGGAGATTATGGTTTCTCATTGGCTGAGTTGCCGGAGTAGTCAATTTCTTGTAGGACATGCAATGTACATCTTTTCCTGTTGGGGTCGGTAACTGATGATTCCTTCCTATTGACTATTCTGTGGGAGTCTGTCATTGATGAATCTTCCTATAATTGACATGAGTAGCACTGGGTGAGAGCTCCCCCTTCCAGCCTCCCGACTCCAATTTAGCAAGTTTTCCCTTTTTAATGTTCACACCTCCGGGCCCTACGAGATGAGATGTGACCCAGACTAGGTCTTCCCCCTCTCCTCCTCACTCTGATCCAGCCAAACTGTCCTGTCTGCTCTTCTTCAAATACCATGAGCTGTTAGCCTCAGGGTTTCTGCACTTGCCTGAAATTCTCTTTCCCAAACCCTCCCATGTCTGGCTCCTCCTTTAGATCTCAGCTCAAATGTCACCCCTTCAAAGAGGCTTTCCTTAACTACCCTTATTTGGGTAGAAATATTTCCAACTCTCCATTCCTTTATTGTTCTATTGGTGTAATGCTTTTCATTATCTGAAATTAGCTTATTTATTAATTAGTTGACCCATTTAGTATGTGTCTGTCTAATATTTACTGAGCTCCTACTCTGTCCCATCACGTGAATATCTGTAATCTCCAACACCAAGAGCTTTCACGTGTCTGCTAAGTATACGTTGAGAGAATGTGAACATAGTCCAGACATTGGTCAGATGTCAGATGTCAGGTGTAATTGGAGAATGAAAAGCACGTAATGAAGGACTCAGTCTAGCTTAGGGGTCAGGACACGTGTGCTAAATAAAACCTGAAGGATTAAACGCAAGTGTTTTAGATGCAAAATGATTTAGATGCAAGAACAGAAAACACTCTAGCTGGTTTAAACAGGAAGAAATGTACTACAGAGTGTTACGTGTCATAAATAATCAGGAGACCTAAAAAAAAAAACAGATTGAATATTGAGCTTTCAGGAGCGATTCATAAAGTCACATCATGGAAGAGGGCTACCAAGGAAGCTGGACCTCGTTCCAGACTCTCATTACCTTTGCTGAAGCCACCAGGAGCAGGGAACCACTGCAGAGCCACACCCTGCCACAATCAAGGGCACCACCAGCAGATGCACTGCTGGTCCTGCTACTTACCCCTCTGAACCTGATGCCCACACACTGGAAATGGCCACAGGAAAAAACAAATATTGTCTGCAGAAATTCATTTCCACATTTCAAAGATAGCGCAAGAGTCTCCAATTGGCTGAACCTACGTCACACTCAGAACTCTAGCTCTAACTGAAAGCGAGTCTGAGAAATGTGTTTTCAGCCTTGTAACCCTGCAGCAGGGTAGGCCCACTGAAGAGGGGTGATGGATATTGAGTGGCAGGCAGTCCACCATGGTATACATCACCATGTGCATATATGTGTGTGCTCTCGTACATGCATGTGCATCCATGGATATGCATGTGTTGTGTACATATTTGCATGTCTGTGCATTGTACTCATGGGTCGCATGTGCATGCGTGTGTGCATGTTGTGTGTGCACATGTGTGATGAGAGGGGCAATTGGAAGACTAAGGGGCCATCAAGACCAGAGAGAAGGAGGCATTATCAAAAAGACCATCACAGATACTTCCTCTGTGAGGACCTAGGACAAAGCTCAGAGGGCCATTCAGCCAAGATGGGAAAACAGATTTTAACTGTCTGACAATCTAGTCCTCCTACTCCCTTATTTTACTAATAGGAAAAGCCAGGCTAGAGAAATTATGACTTCACCTGAAGTCACACTGCAAGTCGTGGCATTGGCCTAAACTCAATCAGGTCTCCTGGGGGTAAGGTCCATCTTTTTCACCTGATATGTGACCAGGTTCTCAGGGAGGGTTTTACGTGAGGGATCCTCCCACACTGGGCACCCAGCCCTGAGGACTCCCAGCAGCACAGCCCTTGCTTGCTTAGCAGGATTTGTCTCTGCTCTTTCAGGGGCTTGCTCCCATGTACTCCAATAATGGCAAACATTTACAGACACCTGCTCTGTGCCAGGCAGTGTGGCAAGTGGGAGGTAGATGAGCACACAGGTCATGATTCCTTCCTGCCAGCAATCTCTGGTCTGGGGCGGGGAGGGGGTCAGGAAAATAATCTACACAATGTCAAGAGGCCAACAGGAGGGAGCGAGCACTGAGGGGACCTCCTAACTGTTGTCAATAAGGAAATTAAGACTCAGAGACAATCCCTGACCTGGCCAAGGTCACACAGCCCATAAGTGGTTGAGTCCAGAATTCGAACCCATTATATTTGAATCCAAACTCATGCTTTTAGAATATAAGAGGCAGAATAGCAGAGATTGTGGCCTTAGGTGTCACCCAGACTTGTGTCCAAATCCGAGGCTCAGCCCTTTACCAGCTGTGTACCTTGGGTGAGTTATCAACCTCTCCTTGCCTTGGCGTTCTCATACATGAAATGAGGCCATTCTTCCTCATGGAAAATGCGAGAGGGTTAAATGAGATAATGCATAGAAAAAAGTTGAGCCAGTGGTGGCAATTAAAAAATCCTCAATAAGTGTTAGTTTTGTTTACCCTAAGTCCTCAACCCACCAGCCCCAGACTGCTCAGGGTATAAATGTGGGCAGAGGCAAGGCAGCCCCTCTGGGATCTTCCAACATACAGATGTCACATGTCTTTTCCAGGCTGACCTTGTATATAGCAAAGAATTTAAGTTATTGGGGGGCTGGATGTGGGAGATATTGGTCAAAGGGTACAAACATCCTGTTATAAGATTAACAAGTTTGAAAACCTAATGTACAGCATGGCAATTATAGCTAATAATACTGTATCAAATATGCTGCTAAGAGAGTAGACTTAAATGTTCTCACCACCGGGAGGGGGAGGGAAGGTAATTATGTGATGGGCTGGAAGTGGGAGCTAAACTAAGGTAGTAATAGTTTTGCAATTTATAAATGTATCAAATCAACACATTATAAACCTGAAACTTACACAATATTATGTGTCCGTTATATCTCAATAAAGCTGGAAAAAATAGAATTTGATCTTGCCATAAAGAGGTCTGATCGTTGCCCCCAGCTCCTGGCAAGTAATCTTTGTTTGCCTGGGGGTCTTGGACTAGCCAGATAGTAATAATGTGATTTAGAGTGGAGGCTGGCCCCACCAAAAGACCAACCACATGATTTAGGGTGTGGGCTTTGGGTCACATGGTATCAGTTGACCTGGAGACTGAGAGCAATCGAGCAATCAATTATGCCTACGTAATGGAAGCCAAATGAAAATTCTGAACACTGAGACTCAGATGAACTGCTCTGGTTGGTGGTGCTCCAAGCACGTTGCTGCTGATGGCTGCAGGGAAAGGAATGCTCCTGACTTCCCCGAGAGAGGACAATGGAAGCTCAGCATCTGATGCTTCCGTCTCCACTGTATGCAGATCTTCCCTTGGCCGATTTTAATCTTTGTCCTTTCTCTGTAATAAACCGTAACCCTGAGTATAATAGCTTTCAGTGAGTTCCGTGAGTTCTTCTAGTCAGAGATCAAATGTAAGGGTGGTTTTGGAAACCCCTGCGCTCACAGTTAGTGTCAGAAGTGAGGTTGGTCTTATGGATGGACTGCATTCCTTGTAAACTATATAGTTGGCTAAATTCTTGCACCCTGGCACGTTGCACAAATGAGTGTGTGAGTGGGTTGTCCAGAACAGTTCAAAGTTAAACAAAACCTAACCCAAACCCTGTGGGGTAAGGACTCTTATCATCCCTTCACAAGTGAGGAAGCCAAGGCGCACAGAGAGGTGAGGTAAGTGGAGAGGCCACGGTAGAAACTAGGCCTGCAAGACTCCAGACTCAGAATCTGACTAGCACAGGGTACTGCCCCTCCCAAGGGCTCTTCCACCCTCACAAGCCAGAAGATCACAACCAGCCGGGGACCCCTTGGGAAACAGAACAGAGAAAGGCTGGGCGGACGAAGCCCACAGCCTCTCGGGCTTTTCACAGGAAGGTGGGCAGGTCTCAGACCTCCCTAGTGCCCTGACCACATCCTACCTGACCCTGCGACAGGACTGCAAACTCAGATGTCTTCATGGCGAGTCACTTAAATGAGGAAGCAGTGGGTGGGCACTGAAGAGGAGCAGTGGGAACTGGGGCGGGTGGAGAATGCGCTCCGTAGCAAGACACCACAATCTCTGTTGAGGTTCCTATTGTTTTAAATGCAGTGGGGGCCATACCAGACAGGGCTTTGGGTCTCTGGCCTGCAGCCACTAAACCCCCCAGCCTAGGGCTTTCCACCTCTGCCACTTTATCCCTCGCCATGATGTCCCAATGCCTCAGCTCCTGGAAGCTCCTGTCCTCTCAGTGCCGTGCAGCTCCCTGCCGCGGCCACTTTCCCCATGCTCTTCGTCCCTCCTGGCTCTCACCTGTTGGGCAGGTCTCAGCTTCGAATCCGTTCCTCGGAATTCTTCTCTGACCCTGCATATTCAGCATAGAAACTCAGGCCTTTTGACCCAAGCCCCGGGCTCCTCTCCCTCCTACTCTGCTATAAACTCTCCACTCTCTGGGTTTTGCTGTGGCTGCTCCAGAATCGACCAATATTCATTCAGATGGTTAGTCAGTCACTCAACTAACCTGACGGAAAACCTTCTCTTTATCAGGCTTTGTTTTAGGCACCTATAAAGAATAAGGGTAGGTTCTCACCCTCATTGACCTTAGGGGGATTCAGACAATCCAGTGAAAATCACAGAAATGGATACAGTAATCACACACAGTAAGAGAGGCTATGCAGGGGAACAGTGTGCTAAGAGAAATGGGGCTGCTTACTTAAACTAGGGGTCAGGGAAGACTGGGGGGTCAGGGGCTTCATCTTTCTT
The DNA here is from genome assembly GCF_014176215.1 of Rousettus aegyptiacus. NCBI lineage: Eukaryota > Metazoa > Chordata > Mammalia > Chiroptera > Pteropodidae > Rousettus > Rousettus aegyptiacus. Next base: position 19,463,268 of record NW_023416284.1, on the reverse strand, counting down.
TTCTCTTAGAAGTTTCCTTCTCTGTGTATGTTTTCAATCCGTGGTTGGGAATCTGCATATGTAGAGGGCTGACTTAAGTTATGCGCAGATTTTCAACTGGACTAAGGAGCTTGCCACAAGGATGAAGCTCCTTGCGCCAGGCTGGGTACACAAGAACCATTCAAGAACCATTGGCTCCTGTTACCATTTTTCTCCCCACCTCCTGCCACCTGTCATTCACGCCCACCTCCAGAGGTCAGAGCCGAGGCCCCTCTGTCTGGCCTTGGAGGCCCCTCCTGGTCTGGCCCCTCAGCCCTGACACTCTGTTCCCGACCCTCACGCTGACCCCAGATGGGATGGGGGCTGCACTGAGGGTGAGGGGACAGAGAACACGGGAGGCACATGCTCTGGTTCTTTATTCGGCAAAGTCTTAGAGATTCTGTAAGGCACAAAGTCCAGGGAGGGGACAGGGCGCCCAGGGCACGTGGTCAGGAATACAGTGCCTCAGTGCTGGGCACCCCGTCATGGTGAGTGTTCTTGTTCTCTGAGCAGCATTGAGTATTTCTCTCCTTCAGGACCCTCTCCTGAGGAGTCTGGGAACAAGAGGCCGTCTTTCCCCAAGCAGGTGAGTACGGGTGGCCAGGGATAAGGAGAATGGAGAGGAAGCCCCGTGGTCCAGGGCAGTGAAGGGAGGGGCTCAGGCCTGGGCCCGATGCTCCTCATCTGTGAAGGCACTAAGAATAAGGCGCCCAGCTCAGGGGCAAGTGCCGAAGGCAGGGCAGGGACTCAGCCCGGCTGACCACCTCTGAGCCCCGAGGCACCAGGGGGACAGGCTGCAGGGCGCTGCCTCAGTTGAAGTCGCGGTTGGGCAGGAGGAGGGGGGCTACCAGGGTCCACAGGTAGAGGAGCAGCCCCGCCCAGCTGGCACAGATCTTCACCCACACGGCGGTCCAGGTGCTGATCATCTTCTGGGTCTCGTTGGGTCTGGAAGACACCATCACCCAGTCAGCCTGTCCCCCAGTCTTGTGACCTCAGTCCTGGGCCTGACCTTATGACCCAGTTGTGACCTCTGACTTCACCTTTGCCTCTTACTCTGTAACACTAGTCTCCATCTTTTGTATTTTTGACACTTGGCCTTAAGACCCTAGACTTGGACCACAGACCTCACCTTGACCTCATTTACAACCTTAACTTCAGTCCTAGACCGAAATATTGTGACCTGACTTATAGTCCCTGACTTTGGAACCCTGAAATTCCAGACCCTTAGTCCTCACTGCTAACCTTAATCCTAACCCTCTGACCTCTGATCTCATAATCACAGTTTTGATATCTCTTGACCCTGTGATCCCAGGACTGGCCCCTGGCCTCGGTACTCTGGTCTTAGCTCCTCGACCTGGAAACTTTTATCCTGGCTTTATGGCCTAACCCCAATTTTAACCAAATGACCAAATTTATGAGTTTATACGGCCCCAGTCCCAACTCTTGACTTCATGACTCTTCTGCTTGACCCTGTGACTTTGATTCTGACCTCCACGCCCTAATCCTAACCCTCCAAACATGAATCCCAGACCCAACCCCCTAATCCAAATCACACCTGATCTGTAAACCCAGTCTGTCCTGCACAGGCCCAGCCCTACCTCCTGCGGCCCCCACTTTTCAGGCACTTAATAAAGACACCAGATGCTTGGATCAGACTCAGGCACCGGCAGAGAAACCGCAGCACAGATGGAGCAGGCTCCATGGAGGGTCTTAGATTGACACCTTGATACCCAATTCTTGAGCACACTCAGGAAAAGCCCAATGAGGGGCCAGAGGAGAGGAGCTGCGTGGCGCACACACCCCAGGCACTGTGGGCTCTATCCGTGCCCCACCAGGCTGCACGCACCTGTACCAGTTGGTGAGTGTCATCATGATATGCAGGGAGGCGAGCACCAGGCAGAAGTGGAAGAAGGAGTAGCTGTAGGTAACGCCATCCTGCTCATTGTCAAAGGCCCGGCCCTTCACCTGCTGCTGCTGTGTGGCCTCCAATATGGGCGGGCTCTCCTCCGTCCGCAGCAGGCTGTTCACCTGCTGGTGGTTGGAGGAGCGCAGACTGCGGGGGAGGGAGGAGGTGGCGGTCAGGGTTGTCACCTCCAGGGGTGGGCAGGAAGGCAGTGCCAGGGGGCCTCATGAGCCATGGCATTGGTCATAACAACAAATTGGTCATAACGACAACAGGCACGATGGTCCCAGAGCCTTGAGGGCCAGGGACCTGTTGGTTAGGTCCTAGGCCCAGGAGTTCACAAACTGCTTTGACACTTGACTCTACCCCTACTCCCTGTGTGAATGTGGGCCAGACACTTAACATCTCCGAGCCTCCGATTTCTTGTCAACATAATCAGGGACAATAGTACCTCCCTTACAGGGTTGCTAGAAGGACTAAATGGAATGATGATGTAGAGCCCCTAGCACTGTGCCTAGCACAGAGTATAAACTAAATAAATGGTCACTATTCCTCTGGTTGTTCATTTGTCATTTCCATTAACGTGTATAGAGTACCTAGTACTGCAAAGGCCCATATCAGTACTACGTTCATCAATAATGTAAATAATTAATAATAGTCATTTGCTATTAAGTTTATTTTCCTTTTATTAGTTTTAGGTAAGTAGTTTTATCAATTACCATTCCTTTATTCATGTTTATAATTTAAAGAATAATAGCACTGATTTTTTTTTGGTCATTGCTTCTCTATAATGAGATCTTGATGTTTTTAACAGTATTTAATAATTTGAGACATATATACAATTTTGAAAATCCAACTTATCTTTTGAAAAAAAAAAAAAAAGGAGTCAGGAGACCTGGATTCCAGCCCTGCTCCATCAAACTGAGGTTGCCCATTGCTGAGCAGCGGCTGGCACCAATCACCAAAACTTGTGATACCTAGTGCACATGAGCCCACGTCTGGGCAATCTAGCTGGGCTGAAAGCCATCATCAATGGTCCCTGCCCTCCTGGCTGCTTATATTTCTTTGCTTCCTGTGTCCTAAGAGCTGTGCTAAGAATCCACGAGCTCTCAGAGGTGACTTCAGGCCAGGGAGGTGTGAGTCTGAGAAGCATCGGGAAGCACAGCTTTGTGCCTGGGTGAAATGAGGAGGGAGAGAGAGCTAGGGTCAGGGAAAGTGTGCTCAAGCTCCATGGCCACTGTGTGCTCCTGGCCTCAGAGAAGTGGCTGCTCCTCACTGAGTCTCAGTTTCCTCATCTGTAAAATGGAGATGTGATGTGGGCCTTTCCAGATTGGAAAAAGAGTCAAATGAGGTGACAAAGAGAGATGTTGTGAACTGCCCAGACTTGACTTTTGAGAAAATATTTTGAAAAAGGCCAAAGCAGAACAAAATGCGAAACAGCCTCAGAATGTTCTAGCCCTGGGGCCTGGCGGCAGGTGTGGTACTCTTGGGGGAGAAGGGCAGACAAAGAAAACTGCGCCTGGAGAAATGCAGGGCCACCGGGAGGCAATAATGAGTCTGCCGGATTTAGTGTAAACAAAATTATACTCAAGATTGTCATCTACTGATGCTTATAAAACAGCCACTCACAGCCACTCAGCTGTGCAAATGTTCATAGTAATTTGCAATAACAGCAAACACTTGTTTGGTGCCTACTATTTGCCAAGTTCTCTTCTAAGTGCTTTATAGAAATTAACTCATCGATAAGCCTTCAACAATCCAATGAGGTAGGTACTATTTTTACCCCTATTTTATAGATAAGGAAACTGAGGCACAGAACAGTTAAGTGACTTGCCCAAGATCACACTGCTAGTAAGTGGCAGCGCCGGGTTCAGATGCAGGCAGTCTGGCTCCAGAACCCAAACTGATAAGTACTTGCTAACATGCCCCTTTAAAAAAAAATTGTCATGTGATCTTAAGGAAGAGCTGCTCCCTCTCAGGTGAGACTGTGGGGTCATAGCTACACTGGGCATTGGAGGTTACTAAGGAGGAAAGTGAAGCTCAAAAAGGTAAAGCCACTTATCCCAAGGCCACCCAGCAAGTAAGTGGCAGAGCCTGGACCCACTGGTCCCAGTGCAGGCTCCTTCCCTGACCCCCAGTTGCCTGCCCCCAAATGAGCTGGGCACATGGCTTCCCAGGATGCAGGAAAGGGCCCTCGACCCAGAGGCAGGGTCGAGTTCTGCCTTGGCCACCCAGTCACACTGTGCCCTCTAAGGGACTCAGTTTCTCTGCCATCATAATGCAAGAGTTGCACATGCTGCTTCCAGCCTTGTTCCTCAGCTCCCACAGCCTCTCCTCACTTCCGGTTCTGGGTTCCCAATCATGATCCCTCCCCAGAAACCAAACCCCCACCATACCTGATGAAAAATGTGCACAGGATAAAGATGATGAGGCCCACGATGCTTGGCGCATCCCACCACTGGGTTGCATAGCCCTCGGCGCCTATCTGGACTGTCCCATTGCCAATGGAGGTCAGGTGGGGGTTGCATTTCTGGTCTAGGGATAGGAGCGTGGTCACCCTCAGCCCATGCAGGCCAGGTCTGAGTAGCCATGAGCATGGCCAGAGAGCCAACCCAAATGGACAGACAGACACACAACCCACCACCCAAGTCCCAGTGACAGACAGCGCTTAGCAGACGAAATGACACAGACGGCTCCAGGAACAGATGGGGTCTTCCCACTTCCCGGAAGGACTGGGTGTCAGAATGGGCTGGGGCTTGGATGTCACTGTCACCTGTGAGGGTTCCTAGCCCCACAGAGGGCTGTTGGCAGCCAAAGAACAGTCCAGGCCTCCTAGAACGCAGGGCTTTACTTACCGGGGACATTGGACAGGGCCGACCATGTGACAAACATGGTGTAGAGCGTGACGGCCGAGGCCTGCAGCAGACCGGAGTTGGGCTGGGCTTCCTGGCAGGAGCAGTCCGTCAGTATGACCCCTGCCAGACCTGGGGACACCCCACCCTCCCTCAGCCCATTCGCACCCAACCAGGGGACCTCAGAAACCCCACCGCCCTAGGGCCCTCCATCCCACACCCTTTGGGAAAACATACCACCCAGGCCACCTACCGCCAGCCTCACCCACCCGAAGGTAAAGTCCTAATTCTTTCTCCTAACAGAATACGCCTCTGAGAACACTTAAAGGGTGGCATCTCTTCACACTCTGAATTAAAGCCCTTCTTGGTTTGTCCCACCTTCATTTGTACCTGACCACCCCCTCCATGCCCCTCCCTGCTGACTACTCCCCGGCCACTGTGGCCACCTCACTGTCCTTGGAACAGGGCCTTTGGATTCACGGTGCCCTCTCCCTAGCATGTTTATCACCATATCTCTGCACAGGCAGCTCCTCTTCAGCATTCAGGCCTCAGCTCAAATAGAACCCCCAACAAGGCCCCCCAAACCCCAACTATAGCAACCCTGGCCCGACCCACCTTTTAACCCTCACCCTCCTTTATTTCCCATACAACTCTCATCCAAAATCACCTTACTTGGCCTAGTCTCTTTTTGGTTATTCTTCCTCACCCTTCATCACACACATGTTTAAAAAGATGAATCTAAACTCTGTAACTAACAGCACAAGCTCTGGAGCCAGTCTGCCTGGGTTCAAATCCCAGCTCTACCCTTTACTCGCTGTGTGACCTTAGGCAAGTCCCTTCACTCTTCTAAGCCTTTGTTTCCTCATCTGTAAAGTGGAGATGATGATGGTTAAAGAACTAAATGACATCACGGATGCCATTAACTGTTAGCTGTTATTCTTCTTCTTCCTCCTCTTCCTCACAGCTTCTTCCTCTTCCTCAGCATCTGGAAGAGTGCCTGGTACTCAAGAGTATTTGCTCTGTGACCTGGGACAGAGGCATCATCCCCTCTGGGTTTCAATTTTCTCAATGGGAAATAGAGGCTCTGACTAGAAGGGAGATTCCAAACTTTTTGCTAAAACCGCCCCCAAAGACTACCTAAGCTATCTTTGAACCCCTGGTGGGCTGAGACCCCAAACTGGAAGTACCACTGGACTCAGAAGGCTTTCTCTCCAAAGAACAGTTACCTGGGAGTCCCTGTGCATTATCCCAGATGGCCCTGGATTGGAAACTGTGGAATTATACCTTCCAACAAAACTTCCCAAGGTGTCAAATAATTGCCAGTGACCCTCCCTAATGTTCTCCCGATTTACATAAAAACAACAATGACAACAACAATAATAATAACAACAGCCAATGTCCGGACGGTTACCTCTATGCCAGGCACTATTCTAAGTGTTCACGATATGATCTGTCCTTAGAATAACTCCAAATAGTAAGTATTATTAACCCCATTTTACATTTGAGACGAGAGGGGCACAGAGAGGTTAAGGCACTTTCTCAAAGACACCTAGCACGTAGATATGAGAGCGAAGACTCTAACCCAGGGAGGCTGCCTTGGGAGCCCCCACACTCTTAGCCCAAGCCTCTGTGACTGACAGCTCTGCCCAGGACACCAGGATTCCCACCAAGACGTTCCACACTCCAAGGGGCCCGGTTTCAGGCCAGGCAGAGACTGGCAGGCTCACCTGGATCTTGGGCAGGACAGCGATGATGGAGACGCAGACACAGAGAGTGAGGTTGAGGCCAATGAAGGCCTTGCCCTCATAGCAGGCACTGGGCTGGGTGTAGTAGATGAAGAGCAGGGTCACGGCCGCGATGGACAGTGAGTAGAAAAGGAGGGTGAAGAAGAAGAGGCCTGGGTAGGAGGGCAGTGAGCAGGGGTGTCAGGAGGCGCAGAGATCAGGAGGTCCCCCCACTCCCGCAAGGGCGCTCGTGGGACAGTCCTCTCTGTCTTGGGCCTCAGCTTCCTCATCCAGGGAATGACATCAGTGTCTCCTAAACTTCCATCATTCACCAACACCTTTGTGAGTTTTTGCCCGATCCTGAACTAAAATGGTTCACTTGTCATAAAGAAGGGAACCATAAAAAGAAATACAATGAATACGATGAAAGTTATTTGAAAAGTGAACTAGATAGATGTATGATTTGCTGGCACTCTGCTCTCTCTGTTGGAGAGACCAGTGAATTTAGAGAGGTGTGAAATCCAAACCAACACCTCAGTGAGCCTTTCTTCTGATTGCGTCAGAAGAACAGAGGAAAAATTGACTAGAAATTCCCTCTGCCGCTGGGGTTTCGATGACTAAGTATCACTTGAAGTTTGGTCTGGGTTGGTTATCTGTGGTCCATTCTGCAGGCCGCGCTGAACTAGACCCCTCCCAGGCCTCTCCAGTTCTGCTCCCCTCTGATTCCCTGGAGTCAGACGTCCCTGCCAACACGCACCCCCTTCCCTCCATCGGCCTTGGACGGTTCAGTTCCTACACTAAGGCAGGGGGCTGCTTGAGACGCCCTCCAGGCTTTCATCTGGCTTCAGGGACCCGTCCTTTCTTCAGGTAGCCCCGGCCCCGGCACTGACCTGCGTACCAGGCACGGGAGTCGCACTCCTCCGCCTTTCCCAGCCAACGCTGGTTCCAGGAGTGTGCAAAGTCGATGAGCAGCACCAGCTGGATGAGGATGAAGAGGAAGGAGCCCACGACGCCAAAGTAGAACCAGACTGGGTGGGGAGAGGAGAGTGAGGCAGGCAAGTCTGGCCACAGGGCAGCAGCCTGAGCTCCAGGGCCCATGACCCTCCCAGGCTCCCCTGGATTCCTAGGGCCAGCACACTCCTGTGGACTCCTTCGTACACACACATTCATTCATTCAACAGTCATTTGCGCCATTCTTTGTATGGGGGACACTGAGAAGAAGCAAAGTCCCTGCACTCAGGGAGCCCCTAGCATGCACAGAGACTCTGTGGCAGGGAATGGGTTGAGGGCGAGGCACCTTCCCCATGCCCCCTCCCTAGGTGCCATATGGCAATACAGCCTAGCACCAGAGTGCTGTCCCCAAGGTGGGAACAAGGACTCAGCCAGTAACCTGGAGTCTGTGGGCCAGAGCAAAGAGCAGCCCTCCCCAGTGCTCCTCCCTCTGGAGACCCTACCCCCTCCTGGTAGCTCCCTCCCTCCCCACCAAGACTGCCTACTGTTGGCGAAGGAGCCGTCCGGGATGTAGAAGGCGCCCACGGTGATGCCCACAAAGACCAGGAACTTAAAGAACCAAAACCTATGTTGGGGGTGGGGGCGGTAAGATAGACAGGAATGCTGAGTCGGGGGTAGAGGAACAGGCCAGATGCCCAGAATCCCGCCCCCCAAAGATCAGCTATTGGGAGAGGTGAAGAGGGACTTTCCGATGGGTCGATGGACACGGGAAGTCTGTCCTGGCCCTAGAAAAAGCCCCAAAGGGCAGAGGAAAGGGCCAAATAGGGGTAAGGGTGGTCACCTGTGTTCTAGCCCCAGCTGTGTCACTAAAGAACTGTGCGGCCTTAGACATGTTGCTGCTCTTTCTGAGCTTTATTTCCTCATCTGAGAAATGGGAACAACGAAACAAGCTGACCTCTGTGCTGTGCCTTCCTGGCTTGCCAGGGTAGGGTCTGGAGATGTTGGGAGACAGGCAGGGGAGGGAGGGGGAAAGCCCTGCAGGAGGATCCAGGTTGCAGGCGGGGCCCCTCCCTCACCCATTCTGGATTGCAGCCCTGGGGTCCTGGCTGCTACGCACACAGACCATGAGCAGGGTGAAGAGGAAGAAAAAGGCTGCCGTAGCAAAGCACATGCGGTAGACAGCACGGTGGCCGAGCAGAGAGCCACAGTCGATGTGGCTCTGCAGGACCACGGGGGTGCCAGGCACATCCGCACACACCCAGGGCAGCTGTGGGGAGAGAGAGAGAGAGAGAGAGAGCAACTTAACAGCCCCGCCCCACCCGGAAGCCTGGGCCTGATTCTGCCAAGGCCTGCCAGGACGGAGGCTTTACCAGTGGGGGCTGGGCCAGGACAGGAGCTGGAGCCTCCTGCCTCCACCTCCATTGCCATCCATCTCTGGGGCTGAAGTATTAGGACTGGGCCCCCTCCACCCTCCTCGAGACAGATGGTCCAGTTACATCTTGTTACTAACTGTTTATTTCCCTAGCATCATGCCCACAGCCTCAGGAATGCATGGCACCGTCTAAAGCAGGATTTCCCAAAGTGCTCTCCATCCACCACCTACACCAGAGTCCCCTGGGATTCATGGGGAAAACATTCTTAGGCCCCTCTCCTACGGAACCAGAGTCTCTGAGGTGGGGTCTGAGGCTGCATTTCCAGCACACTCCCCAGGGGATTCATACCTTCACACACACTAAAATGTCACAACCACTGGCCTAAATGTCCCACCGGATCTGTACCAGGCTATGAAACACTGGGATGAAGGGGAGAGTTAGGACCCCTAAACCGGGCTTTCGCATTAAAGAGCAGAGAGCTTGCCTGGGCCAGTGTCTTGGGGACAATAACGATTAATATGATTTTCCAAGGGGACCATAGCTTACGAGAAACAAAAATCCCCACTTGAGGCTCAAACCCTCCTCCTTACATGAAGAAACACACTCGGAACACTCCTGCCCACCTCTTCCTGATCGGATGGGACGCCAAGCCTCACCCCCAGCAGCTAAGCCAGTACCAGAGGCCAGAGCCTGCGGGCTGCTCCCTCTGCCCCACCCCCACCCCCACACTCACACCCCGGGGATACTCACCTTGTAGAGCTGACTCTCCACTCCGGGACTCAGCATGATGATGGACACCAGCACCCCCAGGAAGAGGAAGAGGGTGAAGACGAGGCGGCTGATGGTGGAGTTTTGGGTGGAGGGGCAGCAGCCACACAGGATGCAGGGGGCAGAGCCACAGAGGCAGGATGCCTGTGGGGAGGGCAGGGATGGCGTCCTTACTCTCTGCTTCCTCTCCCCTTCCATGCCCAAGCACCCAGCACTCACCACTGCCCCTTCAATGCCTCCAAATCCTCACTCAGCCCGCCTATACCACACCAGGCAAATGTGATCACACTTAATTTTCAAGCCTAAAGGGGAGAAGGAGGAAACCAAGCCTGGATGAGGCTGGGTCACACAGGGTCACACAGCCAGCAAACAACAGTACTCAGATCAAACCTGGATTTGTCTCAGGTGTTACTATGGCTTTGGAAAGAGAGAGCTGGGTCATAGTTTCTTAGGGAGAAGCAGAATAGTTTTTTAAAAAATTCAGAAGGCCAGCTCCACCACTGTTTAGCTGTATGACCTTATATAATTAATTCAAGCTCTCAGTTTCCTCTTCTATAAAACAGGAATCATTAGGGTACCTACTTCTCGCATAGCAGTTGTAAGAATGAAATAGAAGATTTAAACTATAACCTCCTCAGACTCCCTTTCCTCTCCCCTGCTCATTTTCTCCATAGGATTTATTATCGTCTGATAAAATTTATATTTATGTTTGTCTGCCTCCCATTTCTAGTATGCAAGCTCCCCTGGGGCAGGAATTCTTGTTTGTTTTGCTCACTGTGGTATTCCCAGATATTGGAACTGTGCCTGGCACATAGTAGGAGCTCAGTGACTATCTGCTGAGTGAACGTCAAGTGTTTGGGCAGAGTTGAGACCTCAGGAAACAGCGAGCACATGATAAATGCCTATTGAATGAACGGAATGAAGAACTGTGAATGGCTAAGACTCCCCACTCTGGGGATGGTTAACAGTGGCGGTCTAACCCTTTCCCTGTCCAGGTTCCTCTGCCCAAGCTCGTGTCAGTCCTTTCCCTCCCTGGGGCCTGCTGAAATCATTTAGGGGTTAGTGATGCCACATCATCCATAGATGGTGCCCTGAAATGAGCCTCACCCCTCAGGGAGCCAGGTCTACAGCCCAGGCTTTGAGAAATTGGGCCCACACCCAGATATGTCTGGTAAACTGTTTATCTTTCCTGAAACAGCCCCGACTTCTCATGCAGGTATTTAAGAGTCTGGAGAGCAAGAAAGACACAGGTCCCACCTCGTCGCGCTTCCAAGGGCAGTGAAAGACACTCAACAAATCATTACGGTAAATGCTAGGAAGAAAAAGTGCGTGCTGCCGTGGGAGCGACTGACGGGGGCCTGGCTTAGACCGGGGGTGGCACGTCGCTTTCCTGAAGGAACGACATTGAAGCTGAGCACTGAAGAATGAGGATGCACTCTTCTGACCATGGAGGGAAAAGTGTTCCAGACAGAGAGGAAGTTCTGGGGTGGGCAGAAGCTGGGCATTAGATGAATGGTTTAAAGCTCCTTGTGGCCAAAGCTTCATGTCAGGCAGCAAGCAGTGAACAGCGAGGTTGGCCATGCTGGCAGGGCCTGACAGCCACGTGCAGGACCATGCTGTTCGTCCTAATAGCAAGGGGCATCCACTCAGAGGTTTGAAGCCAGGAGGGACCAAAACAGCCTCGTCCTGCATGATCAGCTTTGTGGAGAACAGGCTGAAAGGGTCCCTTGCTCTTCTGAGACCCTGCACCCCTCTGGATTGGTCATAAGGCACACAGCACATTCTGCTTGAGGTGTAGCTGCCTTCCCATCTCTCCCTCACTTCTCTTCCAGACTGGAAGTGCCTCTAGAAATGTTCCTTCTCTCTCACTCACAAAACCAAGGACATGGATGCTAAATGAAATGCTTGCAGAATGAAGCATAAGAGTCCACCTGTCTAGCAACTTGTGGTTGCTTCTTGTAGGCCCCACCCCAAGACCTGACTCCTATCCATGGCAGCCTTTTGGGGGTGAGGAAATACACAAATGCCAAAAAAAGTGGTTTGTAAATAATACAGAGCATTCTGGTTATCAGACAGAGCAGGCTATTAGTCCCATTTTAAAGATGAGGAAACTGAGATTAGAGAGGTTAAGAAACTTGCCAGAAGTTACACAGCAAGTAGACAGCAGTGCTGAGAATCAAATAATAATAGTGATAGCTTCCCTTGATGAAGAGTCACTCAGTCCCAGGCACTGTAGTAAGCACCTTATCTACATTAAGCCTCGCTGACACTATGAAGTAAGTGTGTTGTAACTTCCCATTTACAAATGGGGAAACAGACTCAGAGAGGCGACATGACCAAGGTGCCACGGCAAATCAGCTTGGGGAGCTGGGATTCAGCTCAGGTCTGTGTGCACCAAGCGCCAGCTAATTCATTGATGGCAGCCTGGTTTAATTTCAAAACACTCCATTGATGAAAACAATGCCTCTGATGCCAGAGAAAACCAAGGAAGGCCAACAGACGCTGACCTCAGGAACCATATGCTCAGTGCCCAGGGCAGGGCCCAGCTCTGGCCCGTTACGGTTTCAATTTGAGGCACAAGAAAATAGTCCCGCTGCAGTCAGGGAACCTGGCTTTTCAATTCATTTGGATTCTTAGAAATCAAAATCCGGATGTTCCTGATACTTGAAACCTCAGAATTTCCAAGGGCCTGGCCCATAGCCAGAGATACCCGGTCAGGGACAGAAAAACATACACCGGCCCCAGCTGCTTCCAGAGCATCTCGTCCTCAGGATCATTCACACATTCTGGCCCAGTCCCTCCACCTCTCGGGATCTCTCTCCTACAAGAACCGCATCCTTCAGAAGGACCAGCCTGTCGGAGAAAGGGCAGACAGGTGTGCACACATACACTCAGAAGTCCATCGTGGCACTGTTCACACCAGGAAAATAATAGGGGGGAAATGAAAATAATCGCCCAGCGATACATCATGGTGCTCCCTAAGAGAGAGCTCTCTGCTGAAGAAAGCAGACGTGGAGGTAACACTTAAAAGTGTACATGTAACTAATGATAATTAAATTATACCCCAATACAATTGATTTTACTATTTAGAAATAAACATTTTCAATTAATAAAAGAAACTAAAATAGGCCCCAAACTTAGGTTTTATGAGCTTATTTGAATCTCAAGAGACGGCAAATGACCTAAATGCCCAGGGGCAGTGGTCGCCCATTTATTCCATGGATGTTCTACAGGCAGGAAAGATGAAAGTTACTAGCTTACAGAGCAATATGAACTAATGCTTATGATGCAATGTGAAAGGCGGACTATAAAACTTCCTGCACTAAGATTACAACCCCCACCAAATGCACTCGGGGGAAAGGCAGCAATAGAAGAGCACCGGAACAACGCTGAGGGTGGCTGAATCACAGAATCAGCCCGGTTCTCGGAATAGAGAACTCAGAATGCGGGAAGCCCTGGGTCTCAGAGCCTCTTTGTTGCAAGTTTCCTTAGCAGTCAACCAATCCAGCTCCTCTCTATGAGGAATCACAGGAAGGCAGCCGGCCACCAATGACAAGGAGCTCACTACCTCCCAAGGCAAGCTAGACAGCTCTGGAGATGTGTGTGGTTTGGTGTGGAAGAAACACAGAAAGGCCACAGAATGGAAGACAGATCAAGGGAGTAGAGTGCAGTATCTCTGGGAACAGGGAGAGAGAGTCAGGGGTTGTTTTCAATAAACCAGAGAACTGACATCAAGGAAAAGTCAGATTCCCGAATTCTCATTATGTGCTTAGCCAATAATATTTCTGACGATATTATTCTTTGAGACCGATATCATTAGGGTTGTATTGTTTTATATCTATCTATCTATCTATCTATCTATCTATCTATCTACCTACCTACCTATCTATCTTATATTTACTAAAATAAATTATGAGGTCCTTGAAGGCTAAAAAGAAGTTAAAATAGTAAATTTTATGTTGTATCTATTTTGCCACCCTTAAACAAACAAACAAAAAACCGGTCCCAGCAAGGATGAGAGGCACCTTGCAGACTGCATGAACAGCATCTCATGTGGCTAAACCAGACTACGAAAAACAAAACAAAGGAGAGAAGAGGTCAGCCCCAAATGACTCAAGCACACATACATCCTCCACGCAGTCTTGAAAACAGAGAGCCTATAGTCTTGGCTCTGCTACCAACTTGTAGTATGATCTTAGACAAGCCTCTTTTCTTCTCTGTGGGACACAGTTTCTTCACCCATCAAATGGGTTCCTGGGGAGGACAGTAAAGTGGCTCAGAGCCCCGGCTCTACAGTCAGATAGCCCCAGGTTCCACTGGCTTCACCACTTTCTAGAATGTGGTCTAGAGCAATTTACCACTCTGGGGTGTTTACAGAGTGGCCGCTGCACACCAGCTTCATGCTAAAGATGTTGATTTGCTCTTCTCAGTCCCATTTAATCCTCACAATGTGCTATGCAGCAGGTATCACTGTTCTCTCCACTACACGGACAAAGAGTGAGGGGAAGGGACTGCCCACAGTCACACAGCTAAGCCAGGATCTGAGTCCAACCAATCTGACCCAAAGGCCTTTCACTCTCCCTCAAATGTAGAAGGCCCTCCTTGAATATCTGCTGATCATCCAGCTCATAATGTTGCTTGCCTGGTGATTCTCATTCCCTGTGGGTCCATCTTATTTCTCCCAGGAATCACCTTCAGCCCAGTGCTAATGCTGACAGAGAGAGCCACAATGGGCAGATCCAAACGTGTCACACTTGGAGGGGTACAGAACTCTTCCCTACCAACCCGTGTTCTCCCCTAAAGATGCCTGGAAACCTCCTATAGGAACTTCACCCCTATGGGTCAAATCTCCATTGAAACAAGTTGTTATTGGTGTCCATTGGCATCCACTGCACCACTTAATACTGTGTGTCTGTGGGGAAATCATCTTCCTTCTCTGACACAGTTTTCTCATCTGTGAAATGAGAATAATGTTAACTGTTCGTTGGGCTCATTGTGGGGCTTAAATGAAAGGACATACGTAAAGTGCTCACTACAGTGCTGGGCCTGTGCCTCCACTGGACAGCTCTGGGCAGTGAGTGCTGGGCCTATAGTAAGGACACAGTAAATGATGGCTATTGTTGGTACCATTATCTATAAAATAGGATGACTATGTCACAGGGCTGAGGGGGGAACTAATGAAATGGTATGGGTGAGGGACTCAGCACAGCACCTGGCATGCAGTAGGTGTTCAGTAAATGTTAGAGGTCAGAACCCCAAAGGGAGGCCACTGAAAGGAGGTCCCTTGTAAATATTACTCAATACGTGACATTATCAATTCTACCCTGAGCCAGCCCTATCCCTCAGGCCCTCAGGATGTGAGGAAGGGAGGGAAGGTCTGGGAAGAACCCTGGACCAGAAATGAGATTTTAATTCTGACTGCGCAATTCACCATCCTTTCACTGTGCAACCTTAGGCAAGTCAGCTAACCTCTCTGGGCTGCGGTTTCCTCATCTGTAAACCAAGGGTTTCGGCAGGCCTGTCAGGTGCTTTCTGGTCTCAGCCTGGTAGGATTCTATGACTCAGAGACTAGTACTTGGCTCCAGAGGAAACTCTCCACCCATCTTTCCAAGCAGACAACCGGAGCTCCAATTTCCAGCACGTACTATAAGCCAGTGATTGAATAGGGCACTTTTTAATTTCCCCAAAACCATTATGAGGGAGGCGGATGGGGAGACAGAGGCATGGGGGATTGGCAGGTCTCCCCTCAATACCTCCCACACCCAGATCAGCCCAGAAAGATGAAAGTCTGGTCAATTCTTGAAGTTTTCCCTCCCCAACCAGGAAGCAAATGCTTCCTGGCCAGAGACCCAGCCCAAACCTGATTTCATTGGGGAGAGATCTCAGGAACCAGCTCTTGATTCCTCCCCCTGCGTGCGCACACACACACACACACACACGCACACACCCCACAGATGGGGAAATGGAGACCCAGAGAGGACAAGAGACTGTCCAGGGACTCACACTACAGCCTTTCTGTACAGATATCATTCTCAGAAAATAACCATAAAGTAAATATCTGGATCCCTCAGCTTCCATCCCTACACCCCCATCCTAACACACACACACACACACGAACAAAGAAAAGCAAGTCCTGAGATTCGGCAACCACCAGACCCCCCTCTTCCTCTCTGCTCCTCTTTGTGTGGGGCAGAGGGGGAGGAGGCTGCCTGAATGAACCTCAGATTTAATGAGGGGAAAAGGGAAAGGAGAAGGGGCCTCCTAGCTGGGGTCTGGCTGAAGCTCCTCCCCTATTCTGGCTGCAGCCCCAAAACAGAGGCTGGCTTCCCGCGCCCCGGCCCAGGTCCTTGAGCCCAGGAGACCAGCGTACTCCTTAGCCCGCACACCCCCAACCTTTCTTAATTCTTCCATCCCAGAGTTGGGTCCACGAGGTAGTGGCAACACGCATGGACCTCACTGAAGTGCATCTTAGAAAGGCAGACAGGAGCTTCCTCCCTACTCTCCATTTCGGCTCTGGGGCCTAGAGGGGAAGGGTCTGGGGCTCCTTGGAGAAGTGCCCAGGAGTTAGCTTGAGCCAGACTGAATGAGGCAGAGGCAAGAATGCAGAGAGACAGAATGAACGGGCGGACAGACGGGCAAACACCGAACTGTAGCAACAGACAATGACGGAGAATCCACGGAAGGACAAAGGCAGACAAGCAAACGGACAGAGACAGATATCAGACAAATACAAATGGACAGACTGAGGTACAGGGACAGGAACAGACAGAGTGACGGACAGATCTACAGAGGGGCAGAGAAGGGCCCACGGCAGAGAGGGACAAGGGCCAAGCCCGCCACACAAAGAGTCAGAGCGTCCGGCAGAGACGAGAGAAAGGCGCACCGCGAGCACCGCTCCAAGTTGGATGAGGTGGGGCCGCAGCGCCCACCCACAACCCGGGCTCTGGGCCTCAGTCTCCCCAATTCCCGGGAGGGGCCCCCGCCGAGTGCACTCCCCTCCCCCGCCCTGGCGCGCCCAACCCCTCCCCCACAGTAACCTGAGCCCAGGACAGCAGCTGTCCCCGGCGCCAGAGGGCGCGGGCTGGAGGTGGGGGGTTCCGAGTGACAGGGGGACCAAGGAGCGAGGAGACAGGGTGCGGGTCCAGAAAGACAAGTTTGGAGGAAGGAAAAAGAAGAAACTGGAGGAAGAAGACAGGACAAAAGTGAGTAGGCGGCGAGCAGCAGGCGCCGGAGTGGGGACTCACGCAGCTGAGCAGCGAGCAGGCGCCCAGGCAGGCCCCCATGGCGGCAGCGGCGCCGGGTCCCGGCGCGGGGCGCGGCAGAGCGGTGCGGGCCGCGGGATCCGGTCGGGCTCTGGGCGCCCCGGCCTGGCCCCGCCCCTGGGCCCGCTGGCCCCGCCCGGCCCCGCCCCACCTGCCAAAGCCGCTCGCTGCTGGCTGCTTCCCGGTGGCGCTGGGTGCCTCCCGGGACTCACCTGGGGCAGGTGCGCTGGGCGGGACCCGTGGCGGAAGTGGGTGGAGCGAGGATTCCCAAGGCTGCGTGAGCCGCGCAACTAACCGTACCTGACTCCAGCCGGGGCTTGGGTCCTGCCTGGTTCCATGTGAGGATTTGGAAATACTGAGACCTGGGTTCTAGTCCCGACGCGGCCACAGTGTGATCTCACAACACTGTCCCTCGGCAGGCGTCAGAAGCCAAGAGGTGGTCACCCCTGGCTCCTGGACGCTTGGCGCAGAGCCTCTGCCCAATACATAAGTGTTAAAAGATGAACGATCCGATAAAGAAACAGACAAATCACTTCACCTGAATCCGTTTCCTTATCTGTAAAGTAAGGATACTTACCTCATAGGGCTGTTACAACACATAGTAGATGCACTGACAAATGTGAACTCCCCGAGCTCCCTGTCGTCGCCGTGTCATATAAGACCCCAGCATTGCACTCTTTCAACTGTCCTCCCCTCCATCCACCCGTTTCTCAAACTTTCCTGGCTCCTGTCTTGGACCACATGCTCCCCAGAGCCACCTTGTTCAGTGGCTCATCCCTCTCCTGGATGCCCAAACCCTGGCCCCCAGCTAAGGATGTGAGAAAGGGCGTGTGGGTCACATTAAGGCAGCCGGTCCAGTCCTGCAGGGGAGAGAGCCGGAAGTGGGTTCTATAATGACTCAAGGTTCATCCTCCTCATGCTCCTCACTTAACCCTAGACAGAAAAATGTTAGGGAAGAAAATCTAGATGCCTCACAGCTGCTCCCAGGGCTAAACATCTGGGGCTGAAGATCTGGTCTGTCTGCATCCTCTGGCGATTCACAAGACGCCAGGCTTAGCCATTAATTGTGCCAAGACTGTTCCATAAACACTCACTATACTTTCCCTTCTCTACACTTTTGCCCACATGATGTCCTCCCCTTTGAAAGTCTTTGTCCTCTTTATCCTCCTTGCTGTCCTTTGAAGCCTTGCTCACATCCCATATCTACTCAGTGAAGAGAAACGCCACCCTCACTCCCAAACCTCTACCTGGCACCATTAGGAATTAACGTCCTCCAACTTCCCTGTGTTTCTACAACATGGGCCTCCACGATGGTCTTACAAAACTCGAGCATGTACCAAACTCCTTCACCTACAATGGTCTCATTCAAACCCCACAATAATCCTAGAAGTAGATTTATTCCCCACCTCACCCCAATTTACAGATGAGGAAACTGAGGCTTAAAGAAATAGAGTGGCATGCATATATGTGAGCTGAGCACTGACTCAACACTTGCTGTGATTACGTGGTTGTTACTGTTGCTCCAGGCCACACAGCTCAGAGGCGCAGAGCTTGGAATACCACCAACCTGGCCTTGATTGCGAACCCAAGGCCTGTCCCTGACATCTCACTGCCTCTCTTGGAAATAAGAGGTGACAATATCCAGTCCACCTCTTTTTCTGTTCAATAATATGTGCAGTCCTTCTATAGTCTGAGGCCCTTAGGAGACTTTGAGCCACCCAGGGACTGTCTGATTCATCTCTGGCTGCCCCTTCCCCTGCCGTGGGCACAGCACAGGGCCTGACACTAAGGCAGTGAGTGCTTGCTGAATGAAAGAATGAATGAATGGATGAACTTTTACCACAAGCCCCGTCTCCTCATTCTGCTGTAACTGATCCAAAAACAGCCCAGACACAGTCCTCTTTTACCCCGCCGTCCTCTGTGCCTGGAATACCACCAAGCAGTCCAAAATGAGCCTTTCTCATAGCCTCCTGCCCCAGGGTCAGCTTCTTTTGACACTTCTGCATGAAGGGCTGAATTTTTCATCCCCAATCACTCCCGTTCCCATGAGCTAGTCCAGTAGAAAATGCCCAAGACCAAGCAGAGGAACATCTAAGACTCTTGTTCTGTCACAGCCTCTGCCATCCCGGGGGCTGCTTCTCCTCTCTGTTCCTCCATCCTTTCCCATGAAATGGGGGTGGTTATCCTGCTTAACCTCACAGAGCTGTCATGAGCACTGAGAAAGCATTCTAAGAACTAGGCAGTTGTCTGAAAGGAGTGAGGGACTAATTGTACTGCGAGTGTAAAGAGACAGTCCCCTCCGGTTCTAAATTAAAGTTTCCATTGTCCTAACCCCACCTCACCCAAAACTGAGATGCGCTGGGCTCTCACATCCCCTCATGTCACTCTACATAGAAGCCAACCAACCCCACTGCAGATACTCACTGTGTGGCCTTGTACCGGTATCTCATCCTCTTTCAGTCTCACGCTTCTCATCTGTAAAATGGAGATAAACTGTTTTTGCTCCAGGTATCCCAGGGGACTATTGCGGAGATGACATGAGGTTGTAGATAAAGAAGTTTTATTTCCCTGTGTCCTGACCAGCCCATCAGCCTTTCATTCAGCCTTGAAACTCCTGCAAGGGCCCGGAATCACTGTCTCTCACACCTCCAAAGGCAAGATCACAGTCAGTAGCTATGTGTTCCTGGCAAGTCACTCAACCTCTCTGAGCCTCACTGAGGGCTGGGATTCGGGACTGCCACAGCTCTTCTGACCATGCATAGCCATGTAAACTATGTCCATATGGAGCTACATGCAGGGGTCGCTTGATCCAATCCCCTGTGCCCATCACTCAGCCCAGACAGATGCTTAGCTCTCCAGGTCCCAAAGAAAGCAAGTTCTAGGTTCTTGGGCTGCTCATTCCAGGGGTCCTCTAGTCTGTTCTCATTGGACTCAGTTTTCAAATCTGCAACATAGGAACAATCCCCCAGCTCAAACCCCCAATGGCCCCCAATACCCCCAATCCATTCTTGCCCCATCTCTTCTCACCATCCTCCCGTCCATGGGGACTCAGATGCACTCTGGCTTTGAGCCTCCTGTCCCTGGGCCTCGCTCTCTGCACTGGCCTCCGCTTCCTGCTTCTGATGCATTTACAGAGTAGGGATGAAACTATCCCTTATGAATATGCATGTGGGATAATGAGGGCTTGGGGTTAGGGGAGCGTCAGGGAGAGGCATGCACATAGGCATTATCCAGCTGCTCTCCCCATACATAGCCCCTACCAAGGCTGCCCTCCCTCCCAAAGAGTGCATGGGAGTTTGGGGCAAAGGCTGAAAAAAACAACAATGATAATATCCACAGCAACCATTTGTAAGTGCTTACAGCATGCCAGGCACCCTGCTAAGAGTATCTCCTGTAAGAGGCCTTTAAGGTAGGAATTATTTTTTCCATTTAACAGTTAAGAAAATTGATACTCTAAGAAATAACTCACACATAAATCACATGTGGAATGTGCACAATGATTACATGCCGAGTGAGGATGGAACCCAGGTTTTGTTGGACTCCAGAGCTAGTACTCTGAAACCCTGTCACCCAGATGCACGGGGCCTAGCCAGGAGCCCTGAGCACCTGGTCGTCAGTGCCACATCTGGACCTCACACTCCAGCAGATGGACTCACTGCGGTCTTAGATGACCAAGGCTTTGGGAAAGTACCCAGGTCCTGGAATTGACCCCATTGGGAGAGCATGGAGACGGCAGACAGGTATGTGCACACAGTGCATGCTCACACATGTAAAGATGCATGCCTGATACATGTGCGAGCAGAGATGCATGCACAGTGTGTGTCTGCATGTGCATGGATATAAGCGTGTGTGACGGAGGTGCCCTTGACATTGCCCAGTGTGTGCACCTTTGTGCCACTTTTGGTCCTTCTTCAACTAAATTTAGAGAGGACCTGCTGTCCTGCCATGTGCCCGGTGTTGGGGATGCGACATGAACAAGGCCACGCAGTCCCTGCCCTCCTGGAGCAACGGTCTGGTGGGCTTTGCACCCATGTGCGGTGGCACTCTGGAAGGAATCTTTGCGGGAGCTTTTCTATATGGGATGTGACTAGGGAGTGAGAGAGAAGACTGTGGTGAAGGGGTAAAAAATGAGCCAGATGGGGTGGGAGCCCCTGACGCTTGCCAGAAATGAGGGGTGCGAAGTAAGCCAGGACCTGGCAGGGGTTCCACGGAGGTCACAGGCCTGAGGACTCTAAAAGGACTCTGGATTCTTCCCTCACAGACTTCAAGGGTCTGCCATGAATGCACATGTGGGCACTGTGCGTGCATGTGAGTAACTTCATGTGTGTGCACGGATGATTCGGTGTGGTGTTTGCACATGTGGATACCTGTGGATATATGTATGGAGTGGACACGTGTGAATTAGGGGACATGGGTAAGTCATATGTGGTGTGTGCACATGGGAGTTTTACATGTCAGTGTGTGTGTGCGAATGCATGTGCAACAGGGCTTGCTGCGGGGAGGAGAGAAGACAGTGTCATTTGGCTCAGGCCTCACATTCATAAGCCTCAAAAATGCATCAAAAAATGATGTGGATTTGGAGAGATTGATGGACGGAAGGAAAGAAGGGTGGATAGAGGGGTGGGTATGTGATAAAGCAAATACTACAAAATGTTCATTGTAGATTCCAGGTGGTGATGTTTTGGTGTTCCCTGTACAATTCTTTCAACCTTTCTGAGTACTTGAAATTTTTCATAGTAAAACATGAAGAAACAACATAAACTCAAAGGGCCATGGCTGGATGTCTAGTCGCAATGAATCATGCACAAGAAGGAAAGTACAGGAAGCTCATCCTGCAATTTTAAAATGACATCTCATTGCCACTTTGCCACACTGTGAACTCATGATTTTATAATTTCTATACTTATCTTGAGAATCTCTTCAATTACATTGAAGAGTTTGTGAGTGTGTGTGTTTCTTTGTGTGTGTTAAAGATGTTAATTTGTTAAATTAAAACATGTAAAACATTCCACAGTTGTGATATTTCTTCATTTTTAACTTACTGGGAGTCTAAAAAAACAACTGGCTTAGACCTCACTTAGCCCCTGAGAGTCCCTGCTGCGTGAGGTATGCATGTGGGTTTGTACACGTACATACATGTAGGGACGTGAGCACACATGGGTGGGTGAGGCGGATGCCCATTGAAAGTCCACCCCGGAAGCTCAGCCTCCTCCAAGCTCCTATGAGGCCAGCACGGTTCCTGGAGTTGAGGGGATGTTTTGGGGCTGAGGACGTGCAACTGCCAGCCCCAGGGCAGCCTTAGAGACCAAGAACTGTCATCAGAGGCTTGGACACGCTCAGGCCAAGCGGCGTCCCCGAGCCAACAGTGGCAATGTGGGTGGTTGAAACTGGGTTGTTACCCAGAGGAGAGAAGGGCAAAGGCAGGGTGTCCAGGGCTCCCTGGTGCCCTGCGGCTCCTCCCTTCCTACCTGTACATGCACTACCTCCTGTCGGCCATTCCTCCTCCCCTACCCAGTGCCCACAGACCCAAGCCGCCAGCATGCCTTCACCGTACAGATGGGGAAGCTGAGGCCTGGAGAGAATGGAACCGCCCAAGCCGCACAGCAAGTCAGCAGCAGAATCAGAACCGAGATCCAGCCTGGGTTCTATTCTCTGTCCCCACTGCCTGCTGTCTCTGCATCTCCCTCCTCCAGTCACACAGGAGGCAGTCCAAGCCCAGCAGACCCAGCTGGTGAGGCCCCAGAGTGCCCTCCTGCCCGCGTGGGTCACAAACAGGATCCAGGAAGCCATGTGGGCATCAGAAATAGCACATGGCAGGGAAGCAGCACCTGGCTTCTAATCTCAGCTCTTCCACGAATCCTGCCAGAAAGACCCGGGACAACTCCCTGTCCCCCTCAGGGCCTCAGTTTCTCCATTCGTAAAATATATGAGGTGAAACACAGCTGAGGCTTTCGCAAAATGTTTTAAAGCAGAGCCCTCAAGCGACCACAGGAATCGCTGCCCTGGATGATATAAGAGAGCAGATAATGCCTGCCTACTTGGCCCCCTCATCTGCCCTCCACCAAGAAACTCACCCAAAGAGAGTCCCACCACATTGCAAACCAGTGGATAAGAGGCCAAGCTTCAGCATAGAACCAGGGCCTGAGTCTGGCTGCATGATCCCAGACAAGGCTCTCCAAGCCTCCGTTTACTCCTCTGTAAAATGGGGGTAACAATACCAACGTCAGGGCTGTGTGAGGTTAAAGAAGAGAATTCATGTCCAGTGTTTGGCACATGATAAACATATTCAAACTTCAAGGAACAGTGGCTGTTATTACTAGTTACTCCCAGAGGAGAACCACACATGAGCCCACTGGCTTCACCATAACTGGTATCTGTTGTTTCTGACCCCAAAGCCAAAGCATTTTGGCAGTTGCTACCCCAAATTCTTTAGTCTCATCTATCTCTGCAGCTGCTCCAGCACAGCTGGGAACGCGGAGGCTGCTTTGAGGCCAAGCCAGGGCCCTGGGGGAGCGGAAGTGCAAGGCTCCCTATAATCAGGCCAGGCCTCAGAGCAGGGCCAGTTTCGTCTTGAAGACCAAGCCCCAGCCAGCCATCATTAGCTCCCCACCCCTGCCCTGCCCCAGGTCCTGGCCTGCCTGCTGAAGCCCCAGAGAGAAGTTTGCAGGTATTTAGCCAAAGCCATTCCATAACACAAGCAGGAGGGAAAGTCTGTGGGAAGCCTGGGTGCCCCACCCCACCAGGCAGCAATCAGCCCCAAGGGGGAACTGAGAAGCTGGTGTCGAGAATCCGACAATGTTGGAGCTCAAGGAAGCTTGAGCACCATCGAATGCATATTCATTCATACGATGGAACATTATTCAGTCTTAAAAAGGAAAGAGATTCTGACACGTGCTACAACGTAGGTGGGCCTTGAGGACATTATGCTAAGTAAAATAAGCCAGACACAAAAAGACAAATACTGTATGATTCACTTAGATGAGGTACCTGGAGCAGTCAAATTTATAGAGACAGGAAACAGAATGGGAGTTTCAGAAGGTCCTAGGGAGAGAGGGGAATGGGGAGTTATCAAAAACAAACAAATAAGTGAAGAAACAAAAACCCACATCTAGGGTCCCCTCTTGTTTAACAGATGGGGAAACAGGTGGAGACAAGGGAAAGGACTTACCCAAAAACACACAGTGGCTATTGAGAGGCGTTCTGTGGCTTTCTGCTCTTTCCCAAGCAAGCCCCGCCCCTGTTGCCCCCAGGCTGCCCAGCTGCTGCAACAGCTTCCTAACTGAGTCAAGCTTCTAGCTGGTTCTTTGGCACATCTACCAGAACAATTTTATTCATCTAAAAAAAAAATAAATAACTCTACTCTGGGTTTCATTTCTCCCAATTATAAAATCATACCCAACCCACAAGAGGGGGACCTCATCTGTCTGTCTCACCACAGGATCTCAACTCCCAGATTTGCATCTGGCAGTGCATTGCACAGGTGGAACACGTGAATTTTAGGAAATTGGAAAAAGATGAGAATGCTTTGCAAAAGTAAGAAAGAAATCACCCAGGCATTCCCACCCTCAACATGTCCTGAGGGGCTCTGGACTTTCTGTCAGTGAATGTCCTCCACTCGGAAGTCACCTTCTTAGCAAGGCTCCTGGGACCACTTAGGCTAAATTAGCCCTCCTCCCGAATCACTTTATTTTCTTCATGACATTTATCACACTCTGAAAACTATCTTTTCCCCTCATCCACTTGCTGACAATTAAACTGTCCATGAGGTGGTTTAAGCTATGGACAGCAGTCCATACCTGGTGCACGGTCCCCCAAAGAAACATTTTTCGAGTATGTACTAGACATAGTCCTACACCCCGAGAGTATAGCAGTGAATAAAGCAGACAAAAATCCTTGCCTTTATAGAGCTTATGTTATAGTGGGTA